>NC_056692.1:49533496-50843496 GCF_018350215.1 Panthera leo | reverse complement strand
GTAGCCGTGATTTGTGGTAGGACTGAAATGATTGAATTGGGTAGTCTAGATTTTCAAAGTCAGACATTCCCACCTTCACAGGAATTTCTGGGGAAGAAAAATGCGTCACAGGTCAGAGGGCTTGGGGTAAGAAGCGGCAGCCCACAGATCCAGTTTCCGAGTTCCCACTACGGATATGATATCCAGCAACAAGAGCCTTGCCTCTGGAGAAGAAATAGGCCTTCCAGAGAGTCAGCTGGAAAAGAGAAACAAAACCGCCAGCCGAAATGGGCTTCACCCCCTTGAAGCTTACATAACCATTGTTTTTAAGTCTTTTGACATCAGTGGGTAGAGGGGCACTTTGAAGCTACATTTAATATTTTCTCCAAGTACAAAAGAAAATTTAATCGCCAAGTTATAAATCAAGGCTAAGGTATTGCAGAATAATATAAAAAGGGTTTCGTTTGTCTGTTTGCTTTTTGTTTTTGTTGTGTTGTGTTTTGTTTTGTTTTAGCTTCTGCACACCCTTGGTCTGGCAAGTCCGGCAGTGAAAATTTAAAGAACACATCTCATATCTGAAGAAGTCTGCCCTTGGCAAGGTAAAGGCAACACCTGACTGATACATTGGCTTTCCACTGAGGTGTTGCATTTAAGCAAAAAAGTTTCACGCATTTGCCTCAGGTAAGTGAGTCTCACTGACTGAGAGGGAGCCATGAATCCCGGGGCTTACAACTCCAGAAATCTTCTGCAAAGAAACACATTTAGAAGTTTAAGAGAGGTAGACTACCCGAGCTGTTTCTTACCAGCACATTACCAGGTCTTTTGCAGTATTTGTATGCAAATACATCCAGACAAAAGATGTTATTGTCTGGGAGACTTTGGAGGAATCGGGTTCCATCACCTGGAGGCTAGTGGTGGTCAACCTACCGAAAGCAAACAATAGTTCCCAGACCTCGCTCACTTGGGTTGGTGTATTATGCTTGATTCCTTCAATGCTATTCTACTCATGTCCTTTTAATTCCTTTTGCAAAGCTCATTTGCCATAGACGGGATTGAAATGTCGCACCGTGGGCATTCCCCAAGCATAGTAAACGCTGTGGGTTGATATATAAATGGAAATTTACCAACTCATATGAAGGGTCTCTTGGGGAGACAGAATTTGAATGTAAATTCAGATAAATTTAGGTTTATAATTAGGAATGGTCTGGATTCGGTTCGGAGTTTTGAGATAGAATATGTAGGCTCTGCTTCTGTTGACTTAAATTATCCAGAAACCTTTATTTTCCAAATACATTTTTCCTCCTTTATTCATTGTCCTTAGGAATTAGCTATTTAAAATTATCTACTTTGCTCAGATGTATATAGGAACCTACTTCTAATAACCTGATTAATAAGCTCCTTTATTAGATAATAACTTTGAAAATCATTACAACAAAGAATGAGCTCCCAAGTCCAGTAATTTGAAAATACTGTTAGACATATACTCAATATAATAGTTCTAGTATTTCTAGAAGGATGCAGCTCTCATTTTAAAACATAATACAATTTTTAGCTTAAAATAAAATGATGGGTCTGGTCTGGCACGTAAGAAGGCTGGAAATTGTCACACCATCCTAACAACAGATACAAAACTGATCAAAGATCAACAACTCTTCTTAGCTCTGCCAAGGAAAATTGCTACCACCGAAACTGGAGACACAAACCAGGAAACACAGAGAGTCACGAGTTATCAGAGCAGAAACCTCCATGAAAACCAGAGCCAGGGTAGAAAAATCTATACTGTCACTGACAATTGCTGGACACTTATGTGGACAAGTCCGAGAGATAAAAACAAAACAAAACGAAAAACAAAACAAAAACTCCAGGGGACTGCATGTTATCTCTTTAAGATTCTGATTTCAATTCCTTTAGACATATACCCAGAAGTGGGATTTCTGGATCATATGATAGTTCTATTTTTAATTTTTTGAGACACTGCCATACTGCTTTTTCATACTGCATGTACCAATTTACATTCCCATTAACAGTAAACAAGACTCTTCCACATCATCACCACATCCTTGCCAACACTTGTTATCTTTTGTGTTTTGGGTAATCGACATCCTAACAGGTATGAAGTGATATGTCGCTGTACTGGTCTCAAAGGTGTATCTTATTCTCTTACTGATCACGACGTTCGGTTCTCTCTGACTGATGATCCGAAACCATGGGAAGAGGCATCAGTAAGGTTTTGAAAAGCAATTACCTATGCTGGCTTCTTTGCCAGTCAAGAGACCAGGGAACATGAATGTTTACTTTACGTCAAAACCATCAAGTCAGAAATTCAGCCGAAATTCACTTAGAGAGCTCTCATCTATGGTTGCAGAATCCAAAATGCAGTTTCGCAATACCAGACTACTCCTTCAGAGTAAAACCCAACCTGTGATTTGAGCTAACATTGACTCGCTGCCTAGACTGAGAAAGGCCCTGGGCTAGAAACCTTACAAATATGATTTCTTTTATCTCCCTAGCTTCTAACCCCCATTCCACGGATGGGAAAACTGAGGCTCAGAATTTAAAGCAATCTATGTAAATTCACATGGATAAGGAGTAGTACTGGACTTAGAATTCAAACTGACATGCATATGATTTGAAATCTATGTCCTCCCCCCCAGAACAGATCAAAACATGAACCCGATTCATAGATATTCTAGCAAGGAAACTGAATTAGACGTCAGGACACTTGTGGAGCACCTGGGTGGCTCGGTCAGTTGAGCAGCCAACTTCGGCTCAGGTCACGATCTCATGGTTCATGAGTTTGAATCCTGCATTGGGCTCACTGCTGTCAGCACAGAGCCTGCTTTGGATCCTCTGTCCCCATCTCTCTGCCCCTACCCCACTCATACTCTCTCTCTCTCTCTCTCTCAAAAATAAATAAATCATTTTTTTTAATTAGAAAAAATAAAAGAGGTCAGGACACTTGTTCCCAGCACACAGCTTGACCAATTATGTTACCTGGATAAGCCATCTCCTCTCTCTGAGCCTCAGTTTTCTCACGTGTGAAATGAAAAGCTCTAAAATGATCTTTAATGACAGTATAGCTCAACACGAAATAAGTGATTATAAAAAAATAAATTAGCATTAAATAATCCCTATTAACATTCATTTTGGAGACAATATGAAAGGCAAATACTTAATGACAGAAGCATCTAGACCAAAGCTGACAGCATTAACAATAGAAAAAAAAAAATCCTTTACTGTTGTTACAAATCATTTAAGTTTAAAATTTTGACTTACCTTTTCACAGGCTCACAATGTCTTGAGTTAGCTGCCTCTTAAGCTTCTCTTGCTACCTCTGATTCAGCCTAAGCAAAACACCTTTCCTGCTTTGGCCAGTTTCTATTATCTCCTTTTATCAGGATCTTGGTTTGATATCCAGCCCAGTCAGTCCATGAGGACACAGATATCAATGAAATTCTGACGCCAATATTATGTTGTGTTCGTAAACTTTCTTCCCTTCAGCCAAACCACATGGTCACCAAATATTTGAGGAGAAACTCATGTTGGACAGAAGCATTTGAGAAAAACCTGAGAGCAGTGTATGCTTCATCACTGGCTCTCTCTGGAGATTCATACCCTTTTCACCCACACAGGCTGGGGACAGTTGTGTAACTCATAGAGAGCCTATGGTTCACTTCGAGCCTCAGTTCACTTACAAGTTGAAGTGTGTGGATAATCCAGAATCCCAGATTCACTGGAGACTAACAGACTATGTTTTTTCACACCCTCATGCCTCTGACAAATCTCATAATGTCCTCTACCATTTCACAATCCTAGAAAACTTTGATCCATATTTTTGTCCTTGGTTTAATCAACCACCTTCTCTGGAAGGATTGTCCCTATATCATGGCTGCTAGTTATGGGTCGACTATTTGTTCCTAAGGTATTTTTATTTTAACACCTGCTGTATTAGAATGTAATCATATCTTTACAGATTTGTCTTTGCTCATAGAGCAGAACTTCAGTGATAAGACCCATGGCTAATCTTTCTCTAAGTCTTTCAGAGAACCTATCAAAGTACCTAGTATAGAAGAGACCCAAATAAAGCATGCTTGGAGTTAATTAATGCATCAAAATACTAATTAAGCATAGATCCCTCTACTTAGTAAAACCTTGAAAGACAAAGAGGTAATTTGCTCTTAATCTCTAAGCAATGTTGTATGATCCATCCAATGTATATTTATGGAGCACCTACTATATGTCTCATGCTCTTTTAGGGTCTGTGAATATAACCAAAAAAAATGGATGCAACTCCTGCTGTGTGAAGTATTCCATTAGAACAGAATAGAGACAAGTGGCACAAGAAAAGTCGGGTGTAGTAGATGAGGAATCCTGTGAAAAAAGCAGGAAGAAAATTCTGGATGTGTAAGGGAAGGTAGCTACTTTATATAGGGCAAAATAAGAATGCAGGAGGAGGAAAAAAAGGAGGAGGAGGAGGAGGAGGAGAGCAGCCGAAGTAGCCTCAACAAATAGCAAGTACCATTTGATTTGGCTGATGGATTTATAATTAACCAAGCAATCACACATACATTTTCTGGAATTCAGGGAAGGCGATTTATTAGATTTGCTGATAACGTGTCTTTCTCCTTGTAGCTCCTGGATATAACATAATTCACTTCACTCTTAACCTATAAGGGTAGCCAACTAGGACCAGAGTGAGAGAGAGAGAGAGAGAGAGAGAGAGAGATCTTTCCCCATTAGGGACTGACAGGCCAGCGGATCCCTTTGCATTTTAGAAAACCACATGTTCTTGCAGTTTCATTGGTTCTGTGTAGGGATCTTTATCCTGCGAAGCTCTGATCTCAAAGCAGAACTCATGTCCCTTCCCCGATAGTGACACCATGTAGCAGTAGCAAACTGTCAGGCAATTTTCTGGCCCGAAAATTTGGTTGATGTTTTAATTGTTCTGAATAGCCTATTATTTGATCGGCAACAGTTGGTTATACTGCCTCACACCTGTGCAGCTGCACATGTATAGGGTGAGGGGCGGGGGGGTAGGGGCGCAGGGGCGGGGGTAGGGGTGGAGGGTGGGGAAACAGCTGCATAATTGGTCTGTAAAGTGGTGCAGACAGATATCGTAACATTCAGCAAGGACAACAAGGTATTGAGAGAATGGAAAACTCTAGTAGATGCAGTTAAATACTTAAAAGCCGGTAGCATATTATTAATGTCTTCTGAGGGAGAATGGAGTTGAAAACCTCAAGGAAGCTACCGAAGAGAATGCTAACGTGCAGGAAAACTCCGATTTCTTCTCTTGGGTGTCCATGGAGCCTTCCGTGACATAGAGAATGATCACTGGTCATGTTTCTCAAACTCTGTTCTGAAGACAGAGTTTTTCTTCCTCAGGCTAACCAAGGCACTCTGGCACAACACTCGAATTGTTCTTTTCCCAGTTTGCAAGATGAACGCCTACAACAAAACTCAGTTTGTTCATGGAAACACCTCAATTTTAGCTTGCTTGCTTGCTTGCTTTCTCCCCTTGAAATATAATCTGCATCCAATTTTCTGTGTTCTTTTAAAAATCTCTGAACGTAGATTTTTGCTTACAAATTATAAAGGTTTATCAGTAAGGGACAATTATTTTTCCTCTCTATGTTAGAAGTAACCAATTAAAAGGAATATTTGGCAGGGGGAAACAACCTCATTCATACAGCCACAGTAAAATATCTAAGAATTTTCTTAACATCTACTGTATGTGATGAGTGTGTCACTGAATCTAAGAAAGGGGGCTTCTGGAGACAGACTTTGGTTCTGACTTTGGACCTACGGTGAACAGTGACAAATGTATAAGGGAAGGTATAAGGGAAATGTGTAATAGATGTATAAGGGAAGGTAGCTACTTTATATAGAGAAAGATGAGAATGAAGAAGGAAAGAGGAAGAAAAGTAGAAGGAGGAGGAGGAGAGCAGCCGAAGTAGCAGCAACAAATAGCAAGTACCATTTGATTTGGCTGATGGATTTATAATTAACCAAGCAATCACACATACATTTTCTGGAATCCAGGGAAAGCGATTTATTCACCTATGGTAAACAGGGACAAATTACCCTCCTTGTTCCTCAGTGTCACCCCTGTTAAATGGGGACAACGACAAACTTCTCTCTTTTAATCTTAGAAGTTAAAAGTCCTTAGAGCAATGCCTTGCACACGATTAATTTTCACTAAACATTGTCTATTTTTACATGATATGAGGGGTGGCAAAATTCCACTGAGAAATATCAAAGAAGAATTAAATAAATGAGGATGTACCTTATGCTCCAGGCTGGGAAGGATGCTTCTTATGACAATGTATTCTCATGTTATTCCATCAGTAGTACATCCTTCTGTTCTGAATTCACGTTAACAGCAATTCTTGCTGGAAATCGACCACATGGCCCTATAATGCAACCAAGAGAATAAACTTATGAGAATGTCTAAGGAAAATAAAACGGGAGATGAGAGTAATGCAAATAAGTCTCATTACCGGGTGTTACAATGTTACAGTCAGAGTAATGAAGTCACCGGTGAAGAAGCCAGAGCAAGCCAAATTTAAAACATTAGGTTTGCCAGAGGAAGATGCTAAAATGGGAAAAAGCAAAATATTGGATGAAGGTCACAGCACAAACAAATGAGGAAAGAAGGTACTATTCAATAAAAATAAATAAATAAATAAATAAATAAATAAATAAATAAATAAATAAATAAATAAAAATGGAAAGGCGCCTGGGTGGCTCACTCAGTCCGTTAAGCCTCTGACTTCAGCTCAGGTCATGATGTCACGGTTCATGAGTTCGAGCCCCGTGTTGGGCTCTGTGCTGACAGCTCAGAGCCTGGAGCCTGCTTCGGATTCTGTCTCCCTCTCTTCTCTGTGCCTTCCCCACTTGCACTCTGTGTGTGTCTGTCTCTCTCAAAAAATAAACATTAAAAAAATGTTTTTAATGGAATAATTGGCCAGCTATTTGGAAAACCAATCAATTTTACAGCCTATCTTCATACCTTACAGCCAAATAACACCAAGGGAAATTTTTAATTTTTTTTTTTTAACGTTTATTTATTTTTGAGACAGAGACAGAGCATGAACGGGGGAGGGGCAGAGAGAGAGGGAGACACAGAATCAGAAGCAGGCTCCAGGCTCTGAGCCATCGGCCCAGACCCCGACGCGGGGCTCGAACTCACGGACCGCGAGATCGTGACCTGAGCTAAAGTCGGACGCTTAACCGACCAAGCCACCCAGGCGCCCCAAGGGAAATTTTTAAAAATTAAACCATAAGGAAGTCAAAAGAAAATGTATTTATTTAGTCACCAGATACAGAAAGAATATTTAACTAATGAGGGAACTGTGCCTTCATTATCACTGTCATAGGTAGTACTTATTAAACATTTACTAGGTGTTCAGCAATGCATAAAGTGCTTTATGTTCTTTTCTCTTTATTCTTTACTCTTATTGACTCTGGTTTAGAAATATGGAAGATGAGGCATAGGAAAGTTAAGTAAGGTTACACAGCCCGGAAGTGGCAGTGAATGAATTGGGGCGGTCTGATTCTAGAACCCTGTGCTCTCAGATTTTTACCATCTAAAATAGATCTAACGGAATAAAATTGGAGAGGAAAAGACAAAATGGAGAGAAACAGAGAGGCAGGGAGAGAGAGAGAGAGAGAGAGAGCGCAAGCGAGCAAATGGGCCAAGATATAAATGAAACCTTTGTCATAAAGTAAAAGCAAAGGGACAGTAAACTTGTAAAGGAGTTGAACTTCCCTCATCAGTCACACCCACAGAACCAAGACACCGAATTACCTCTTTTTCTTTTAAACAGAAAATCCGCACTGCTTTCTTTCTTTGTCTATCCAAAGGATCATATTTAGAACTAGTAAGATCTCGGGGAGGCATCAATTAGGCATTGCCAAACTGTGTTCCAGAGATGGAACACCAATTCCCCCTTGCCACAAGTGGCAAAAGAATAGGAAGCCTTCAAAGTATTTGTAGCCTTTGACCTAGAAATTCCACTTCCAGGAACCTACTCTAAGGGCAATTGTGCAAAGGCAAGAGAGAGTTTTCATCATAGAGATGTTTGTTGAAAAAATTTTTCTTAGAGTAGGGAAATGTGGGGAATGATCTAAATGCCCCGCAATAAGAAAACGGTTGGGTAAATGAAGGTATATCTAGGAGATATACTATATTATATTACTGTATTATATACTATAGCAGAGGGGTCAGCAAATTCCTGCTGTGAGCTGAGTCCAGCCCACTGCCTGTTTTTTTTTCCTGCCTCTGTCAATAAAGTTTTATTGGAACATAGCCATGTTTCCATTTACATGAAATGGCTTTCGTGATGCAAGGACAGAGGTGAACAACTGCTATAGAGACTCTATGGCCTGTGGTGCCTAAAATATTTATTATGTGGCCCTTCACAGGCAAAGTCTGCTGATGCCTGTTGTACCCAGCCAGCGAGGTTATGTTTACACAGAGTTTGTAACGATGAGGTTAAATGTGCAACTAGCACTCTTAAATGAAAAAGAAATTTTATTCATTCCAATCTATTCACACAATATTTAATTACCAGTGGCGATGCTAATAATAATAACGTTCTGATCCAAAACACCGTGCATTGCTATGTCACAACAGTCCATCTGAAAATTGAGTGGATCTGTACCATGATTTTCGACTCTTGTGAACTGAAATAGCTTTTTTTGTGTGTGGCAAATTCTTTCCTAGTACTAGTAATTCCTGCAAAGTGCATCATATCTCTTTGCCTCTATACAACTCGTGCTGCACAAACATTAATCTGTGATAATTTATGAAAGTTTAGTCCCCGAAGGCAAGCGAGGCCGCTGCCAATGATGATGTCATCTGCTATCTGTCTTCCCCTTAAAGGCCAACTCCCCTCCTCCCCCCAGCTGACTTCTTGATCCAATGACCATACTTTTTCACAGTACATCAAAATGTGGAATTAGCTGACTGACCTATTGGGTAACCCTCGCCTGGAAAATTAGGTCAGTATACTGTTATATCTGTTTTTAGGATCTTAGGATTTTGCAGAGATGAGGGTAGGCCTTGCCTAACTCCTCCGCCTTTGAAAACAAGCAGTGCCTTCCAGTTAATAAATCACCAGGAAGGGGATGACAGCACAGAAATCTGTGTTCACGTCTCTCAGTTGTTTTTGTCTGGTTCAGAAATCATTAGCACCTGATAGTGGTTTCAATGCTCTCCCCAGTGGTAAGGGCAATTCCCAGGCCAGGTTTCTGTCAGACAAGAGACAATCTATGGAGACCATACCTCGGAAGCACAGAGGCTTGCAAACACTCAGGGAGCATACCTCAGGACCTTAGAGACAGAGTCACTCATGTGAGTTTCATAGTTTGAAGTCATACGAGAGCAGAACTTCCAACAAGGGTAAGGAATTACTGTTGTTTTTTTTTTTTTTTTTTTAATTTAGAGAAGATAGGATCATGCCAAAGAGTAAATTGATCAAGTTCTAGAGCTTCTATTGAAGAATTGCTGATTTCAAGGGGTATACATAGTGTTTACAATTATTTCCATTCGCTGAACTAGGGAATGGAAA
The DNA here is from genome assembly GCF_018350215.1 of Panthera leo. Lineage (NCBI taxonomy): Eukaryota > Metazoa > Chordata > Mammalia > Carnivora > Felidae > Panthera > Panthera leo. Next base: position 50,833,942 of record NC_056692.1, on the reverse strand, counting down.
ATCAAACTTGGCTGTAAATTCAAATACAACTTCTGATACGAAATGCACCCATCATCTTTGGAAAAGATGTGATATTATATTTACCCAGGCAATCGGTATGTCTCAGACATTGTTCTTTTTTCCAAATACAAGGGGGAAATACACAAATGGACAATACCGAATGTTTAGCCGTTTTTATGGCTTGCCTGCTCATTTTTCTAAAAATAAGCCCCCAATCTATCCTTCCTTTGTTTAAATATTTTGGTGACTTAGTATGCTACAAATGTTCCGACACATATGGCGAATCCAGTTAATAATTTACAATCCCGGTTCTTAAGAAACCCAAAGTCCAAGAAGAGTAATAAGTAACTGACACAGAGAAAGGGAGGGCTTCACAAACAAAATGTAAAAGAAGAGGTGGGGAAGACTTTACACAGGTAACAAGGTGGTTCTTGAGGATAAAGAGGAATTCCTTGGGCAGACAGTGTGAGAAACCTGCTTTCAGGCAGGAGGAAACTATTTACGAAAGCACGGAAGCATGAACAGCTTTGAGCAGTGGGATTCCATGAGGAGGTGAGAAAGGGTCCAAGGAAAGTCTAGAGGTAGACACTACGCTCCCCAGGCCTTACCTACAGGTTGTGGAAAAAGTTTTCTAACATTCTAGAAGTATCAACCAGGCAACAGTGTAGAGGGTGGCTCTGAAAGTTCAGAGGGAGAAGAAACATAGAGGCCAGTAGGATACGACTGCAGTAACAGAGAAGAGAAATGATATTGTCCGTGGATGTGTGGAGCAGAGGAACCGTGCTGAGAGATGTTGAGAACACTGTACGAGAGGAATATAGTGATAGGTACATATGTGAGTTTACAGTTTTTAGTACCCACACTTAACAAGACAAACACATGAATTTTAATAATATTTAACCCTATAGTCAAAAATATTATCATTTTGACATAAAATCAATATAACACTTTTCCTGACACAATCTACATTCTTTTTTCTTTTCTTTTTTTTTTTTTTTGGTACTCTTTTGAAACCCAGTATGTATTTTAAATTTACGGCACATCTCAATTTTGGTAAACTGTATTCCAAGCGCTTAACTGCCATATGGGTTTGTGGCTGCCATTTTGAAGAGTGCAGGTAAATAATAATAATAATAAAAGAACAAGAGCTACCATTTAATGAGCTACCATTTATCTTATATAGAGGTAAGGATCATAATTATCTATTATTTCACACACACTTAAACAATCCTGTGGAGTAAGATTTTTTTTAATTTTAAAAAAATCTTAGAGAGGTTAAATAACTTGACCAAAGCCACTGGCAAGTGACAAAATTTGAACCAAGGTCTATAGGGTGGTATAGCCCAGACTCTTAACCACAAGCTATCCTGCCTTCAAAGCAAAGTGCAAGAGGAATTGAGGTTGATTCTAACATGAAAAACCCAATGGATAATCAGACCACTCATGGCTATGTTGTTGGAGGAGTCATAGGTATGGAGAGTAAGATAGTGAGCCCGATTTCAGAATTGTTGACTGAAAAAAATGCAGTTTTCTCCTGTTATATATTTGCTCTCCGTTACACCAAACTAACGTGAAAAGTTTCAGAGTACAGATATAGTTGCTTTGTCCTAGACTAGTATCTGGCAGGCATTTGGTTGGTACTCGATAAATATTAAATGGATAAATGAATGAATGGTTGGATGGATGGATGGATGGATGGATGGATGGATGGATAGATGGATAGTTGAGTGGATGGATGGATGGATGAACATCCTTAAGAAGATATTAATAAAGCAATATAGTGACAATTTCAGATATGAGATAAAGATTCAGGAGTGACCATATTTAGGAGAGAGTCAAACATGAGACATTGACTAAAAACCCACATGAATAAAATGGAAAATAAGAAGGAAACAAAGAGGAGAATAACCTGAAAAATATCAACGTTTAAATGAGTTTTGGAGGAAGAGGAGACAGAGAAGTAAACTAAGAAAGAAAAGCCAGAGAAGTAGAGGAAATCAAATAAAAAATATTATTTTGCAAAATTCAAGAGAGGTAAGAGTTTCAGAAGAAGGGACTATAAATCAGCATCAAATAGGGAGTTGATGCCAAATATGGAGCAGTTAAGGTGAGTTCACCTTGTTTAACAAGGTGGAGTTCATTGATTGCCTTCATAACAGTAGTTCTGTTAGAATAGAGGGAACAAAAAACAGGTTACATCAAGTTGAACAATGAAGGATGGCCCCCGGTGGAGAGAAGGAATGAAGATGCCTGGCTATGCATTGCTTATAATAATGACTTTCTGGGAGGAAAAACAAAACAAAACAAAACAAAACAAAACAAAACAAAACTTCCAAGACAAGTTAAATAAATGATGGCAGACCCTTGTCAGTGAGTAGGTACCATTGCAAGCCACCACTTGGGGTCAGGAGATTTCTAAGCTGCAGAGTACATCAGTAAAATGGGCTGAGAGAGCCACGAAAAGGTGAGGGAGAGGCAGCTTGGCACTTGTCTGTGCTACAATTCCCACATGTATCTGTCAGCCTGTCTTGGGCTTGTGAGTCCTCCCCTCCCCCACCCCGTACCTCCTGAGATACCCACAGGCCTGCTGGTCTGGATGCTGACCCCCATGCAGACTCCCCATGTTGGGGTGCCTTTGGCTCAAGACTCTTTCAGTTCTCCAGAACTTTCCTGATGACCTAATACCAGTATCGTTTATAAAAGCACAGGTAAACCTTTCTCTCCTCCCAAACCAGTTTGGGGCCATAGAATGTTTACCAGGTCCTTTCTACCTCACTTCCATTTCTGCTCTGCCCTCCATGGTGGCGTTGGGACTTTGGGGACACACATCCCAGTTCCCCTCTATTCTCAGATCATAGAATTTAGAGTCTCTCCTCTTTTATCACTGTTTTTTTTTTTAATTTTTTTTGTTTATTTATTTTTGAGAGAGAGAGAGAGACAGAGTGTGAACATGCGAGGGGCAGAGAGAGAGGGAGATACAGAATCGAAGCAGCCTCCAGGCTCTGAGCTGTCAGCACAGAGCCTGACGTGGGGCTCGAACCCACGAACTGTGAGATCATGACCTGAGCCGAAGTCGGACACTTACCCGACTGAGCCACCCAGGTGCCCTTTGTCACTGGGTTTAACTCAAAAGGTACCGAACACAAGCCTGATCATTTCCAACTCTGCTTTTAACTCACCCCTGTGAATCCTAGTCATGGTGACCTTGGACACTGCCCACAGTTGTGGCATAACTCTTTCCAGACCCCTGAAACACCCATGAGCTCAATACTTTTCTTTCTAATATTTCTAGTGCCTCTACCATGAATCATGAAAGCCTGTTTTATTTATTTATTTTTTATTTTTTTAACGTTTACTTATTTGTGTGTGTGTGTGTGAGGGAGAGAGACAGAGCACAAGCAAGGGAGGAGAAGAAAGAGAGGGAGACCCAGAATCCGAAGCAGGCTCCAGGCTCCGAGCTGTCGGCACAGGACTTGAACTCGCAAACTGCAAGATCATGACCTGAGCTGAAGTCAGGTGCTTAACTGCCTGAGCCACCCAGGCGCCCCATGACGGTCTGTTTTAAAATTCTGTCTTCATTTCTGCAGCATAAAACCCAGGTGAAGACTACTAATCCTGGTATGTGTCGTATCCTTTGGTGGTGGTGGGGAGCGGGGCCACTGGGAGAAGGCACTGTAATAAGCAGGATCCAGAGGGTGTCGAGGGTGTGCACGGTGAGAAACACATGTGTTATACGTTCAAGATAATATCCAGCTGCACCACTGAATACTATACGGCCACTAAGGCTAACCCTGAAAATTAAAATGCAGTGTCACTGAATGATCTTCGAGGCAGACCATGTTAAAAATGTAACATTCGCCTTGTGAAACAGTGTGAACACTAAAGGTACATTTTATGCTTTTAGAGTACTTTTTTAGGGGTGCCTGGGTGGCTCAGTCAGTTAAGCATCTGACTCTTGGTTTCGGCTCAGGTCATGATCTCACTCAAGGTTTGTGAGTTCGAGCCCGTGTCGAGGCTGCCAGGGCGGAGCCTGCTTGGGATTTTCTCTCTCCCTCACTCTGCCCCTCTCCCTCCCCCTCTCATGCTCTCTCTGTCTCTCTCTCTGTGTCAATAAATAAAGAAACTTAAAAAGTATTAAAGTACTTTTTAAAAAAGAATATTCTTTTAAGTAATCTCTACACCCAATGTGGGGCTCAAACCTACAACCCCGAGATCAAGAGTCCCACACTTCACCGTCTGAGCCAGCCAGGTGCCCCTTAAAGTACTTTTATGAACAGAAACATGTTAGAAATATACACAAGTTGATTATTATCATCTTTAGCTATTGATATTATGGTTCTGCCTTCTCTTTTCTTCCCTACTGTATTTTCTAATTTTATATAAGGAGGATGTATCTCTTTTGGAAACAAACAAACAAAAAAACTTAGTTCTCATTTTCTCAAAGCTGTGGAGGGTAGGAGAGTGATAGGCAGTACCTGGACGGACATGTGAGGTCAAAGGTGGCTTTTGTTTGGAATGGCAGAAATTTGCTCATGTTTATAACCGAAGGGAAGGAGCCCATAGAGAAGGAAAGGCTGAAGACATGGAAAGGAGGAGGTCATTGTTGGGGCAAGGTCTTAGAGGGAAACAGAGGGAACTGAATCCAGCAACAAAACAAGGATTACCACAATTCTGAACAGGAACGCTTCTTCCGTTATGAAAAAAAGACGCACGTGTGTATCTAAACATTTATAGGAAAGCAGAAACGGGCTCCGAGAGGATGGGGAGACCACATAAGAGTTCACTTTCCAGGGAACAATTAGTACTGCTTTCACACATTCGCTTATGTGGAACTCTCTTCATGCTCCCCTCCGCCCACTACCCTCCAGACCCATCTCCAACCCACCTATGTACAGAGCCCCTGCAATGTCTCCAGGGGGCCCCGCCTGCCCCTGGATGATTACACCCCAGAATCTTCTGGGAGCCTGTCAAAAATACATGCTCCCAGGATCCCATGCCTGGAGTGTCTAATTCTATAGTTCAGACTAGCTCTTCCTCAACTTTTGACACGCACACAGAGGGCCCCGGGAGCTTACTGAAAATGCAGATTCTGATTCAGTGGGTCTAGGATGGGGCTGGAAGCCGTACATTTCCAACAAGTTTCCAGCCAACGCCAAGGCTGAGACCACGCTAAGAAGCAAGGGGCTAGAGTAGGGCTAGGAAAGCTGTATTTTATTTTCCAAACAATTTCAAGGCAACCAGTCCAGGAACGCTTCACTGATAGACATTTAGGAACTACCACTCACCACTCTCCTGGCTGTTAGCATCTGCTCTCCTGTTTGCTTGTTTGTTTTTTATAATGTTCATTCATTTATTTATTTTGCGAGGGAGAGAGAGTGTGCAAGCGAGGGAGGGGCAGACAGAGAGGGACAGAGAGAATCCCAAGCAGACTCCATACTCAGCGCAGAGCCTGACGTGGGGCTCGATCCCACGAACTGTGAGATCATGACTGAGTTGAAATGAAGAGTCAGATGCTTAACCGACTGAGCCACCCAGGCGCCCCTGCTGTCCTATTTTATCACAGTTATTTATTTTTGTGTATGCTTGGCTTGTATCTTAGATTTCACTAAACCGCACTTAGATCACTAAACCGCAAAATCAGTAGAAGGAACAGTGACATTTAATTCCCCTTTGCACCCCTCCATTTAGTAGAGTGTCCCGCAGAATGGACACCCAGTAATGTATATTAAAGAAAGAGAACGAATGGTGTCGCAGCTTTAATCCTGACATATCATAAAAAAGTGATTCCGAAGTTGCTGCTGTAATAAATGCACAGTGAGAAGGAAGAACGAACTCCATTTTTGAGATTTCGTCTGAATGTTAACATATACAGTTTCCATGAAGTATGATGGGATACACACTGAAATCCACTGCTGGTCGTCACTGGTGATGCCTCCCTGTTTCTCTGCTATATTTATTATTCATCTGGCCTTGGGTTTGCTTTAATTACCAGGTGTCTTGTTTCCTTTCTGCTCACACCTGATTTCAGGATGTGGCGGTCAAATGCCCTCCTTTCAAGTTCCCTACATCACACCGTACCCTGTTTTGAACACCTGAAGTATATAAAATCTAAGGTTAACATGGATTTTATGTTGTCCTTTGGGGCAGGAAAATATAAAACCCGAGCTCCAGGAACGGCTTACTTCCTGTTTTTATTGGTCATAAAGGTTTCATAGTGGGAGCAGGTGGCAGAGGCACACAGAATGGACTAACTCTTGGCAAGCCTCTTGCCTAGATGGGAGGGCAACTGCCCTTTCCATACCGAAACCCTATTAGAACACCTGCACAGAAGATCCACTCCAGGCCCCAGCCCCATTTGAAGTGTGCAACTCAATGATCTTTAGTAAATGTACCCAACTGAAGATCAGTCGCTATCATCCTAATTTAGAACATTTCTATCACCCCAGTGAGATCCCCCTGCCCCTTTACAGTTAATCCTTGTTTCTGCCCCAGCCCCAAGTAACCACTTGTTTTCATGTCTCTGTGTATTTGCATTTTCTGGATATTTCACGTACGTGGAGTTATACCGCGTGTGGTCTTTCATGTCTGGCTTATTTCACTTAGCATGATGCTTTCAAGGTTCATCCACGTTGTGGCCTGTATTTTATCTTATTATTGCCAAACTGTATTCCATGATATGGGAACATCATATTCTATTTATTCTTTCACTGGTTAATGAACATTTGAATGGTTTCCAGTTTTTGCCTCTCGTGAATAATGTTGCGGTGAACATACATGCACATGCTTTTTGTGTGGCCGTAAGTTCTCATTTCTATTGGGTCGAAACCTAGGAGTGGAAATTCTAGCTTCTATGAGAAATTTATGTTGAACTTCTTAAGAAACTGTCAGACTCTTTTCCAAAGGGCTGAACCATTTTACATTTCCAGCAGTGACGTGTGAGATTTCCTGATTCTCTATATTTACTCTTGTCTGGTTTATTTTTATTTTTATTTTTATTTTTATTATCACCATCTTATAGGTGTGAAAGAGTATCTCACTATGGCTTAAACTTGCATTTCCCCACTGACTAATGATATCGAGAATCTTTTCACGCGCTTAGTACCCCTTCCTATATTTTCTTGGTGCACCGTTTCAGTTGATTTGGTGTCTTATTAAGGTAAACATGGGCTTAAGGCTTCTTTCTCCACACTGGCCTCACTTATGCAAGTCATGACCATGGAAAACTCTCAAAGACCAAGCACCCTGCAAACAGACAAGGACTTAATAATAGTAGATAAAGCAATAGATACATTTTTAGGAAATTCAAGCTTCATTTTACAGTGTATAATAAAAATGCTTCACTGCCCTGAAAGTTTTCCATTAATTAAGTTGCAACTAACACAGTTCATTTTTTTTTTTTTTAACTTTCTTTGCCCCCTGTCCCCCCCCCCCCCCCCCCCGCTTTAAATAAGTCAGTATTGCTGTAAACCTAAACCTCACGGAAGGCTATTATAGCATCGGGAACAGATGGTGAAGATTTCCATAAAACAGAAAGGGAAACAGACTTGTCTGAAGTGAGGTAAGTAAACACAGAGCGCATGAATGGTGAGAACTGAAATCGAGTGTTAAGTACAAATTAAAAATAGAAAGCATCACTGCGAAACTTGTTTGGGGGAAAAAAAAACATGATCTTTTTTAGAATACGGCTATTAAAAAGCATGCATGAGCCCCGTGTTATTTCTATTTATCTTTGGAACACAGCCATAGCAATTACTGGGGACATTAAGGAAAACATTTGCCAGCAGCAAAACAGAATAGAAGAGATCATCTAGATAATTTAGTAACAATTTCAAATTTTATGGGGGAATGCCTTTTGTTTTGTCAATATGAAAATTAGGAAAAAAACATGTTTACATGAATCAATTAAGGAGATAATTATTCTCTTCTCCAATTCCCTTTCAATGTGTGTTCACAATTGCTAAAAGGAAGCCAGACAATGGCCACTTCTCTGTGTTTCTTCTATTAATAGAAAGGATGGATGGAAAAATCAGCATCGTTGCCTCTCCTGTAGGTTACCATCGTTGGGTTGAGCCAGAAGACTCCGGCTTTGTTTGTTGCTATTGTTGTGGCTTTTGTCCTGTATTTGTTTTTCTCACTTAATATCCATATTTTGAAGGAAATAAAAAAAAGACTTAAGATTTATTCAAACTCCCATTTCCTCTTCACAAAATAGAATAGGGGGAGAACTTGAACTCTTTTCTGGAAGATGGAAGGAAACTGTTTTGTGTGTGTGTTTTTTTTTTTTTATCTTTGGGGTCACGCGTTGTTTTCGCCACAGAACTTCAAAGTGTCGCCCCCTGTGTGGATGTTCTTAATCGCTCACAATGAATATGACGTAGAAGAAAAGGCAGGAGGAAGCATACATGTTGAATTTACTCACAATTGTGTCTGCAAAGTAGAACAGGGTCTCATATACTGTCTATACAGTAGGCAATGCATAAAGATTTGTCGGCTGATTATATGACTAAATGAGAGACAGTTGAAGATAAATTATTCTTAAAAAACTTGAATAAGTTAGCTCTTTGACCAGATGGACAGTGTTTAATATTTAAAAATAAATCATTGGGAGAGAAAAAGAGAACAGTACATCCCAAATTCTGAACATTTAACTAGAAGACATACAAAATCCCTTCAATGTAACCGATCTCTGTGCTATGATTTAAGGCCTTTCATGCTCCCAGACAACTGTCAATTAGACAGCAGTTTTATGGGGCATCTGGGTGGCTCAGTCGGTTAAGTGTCCGACCTCGGCTCAGGTCACAATCTCGGGGTTCGTGGGTTTGAGCCCCACCTCGGGCTCTGTGCTGACAGCTCAGAGCCTGGAGCCTGCTTTGGATTCTGTGTCTCCCTCTCTCTCTTTCCCTCCCCCACTTGCCCTCTATCTCCTTCTCACAAATAAATAAACAGCAAAAAATAAATTTTAGACAGAAGTTTTGTACACATCTTGCACATCTCGCCTCCGATCCCCAGCCTTATCTCTACACACACTGGAGAAAATATGGTGCTTTATAGCAGCCGACGTACAATAAGGAGGAGACAACATGCAGAGGAAAAGCAACGGACAACTTGAAATGTGTCTGTGTCTTCCAAGAATCATATCCCCTTTCCCCAAATCCATCCCTGTCTGCAAAGCAATTATTGGTATACACAGTACGTTACATTAGATACAATTATAAGTTATATGTGTATAATTATATACATATAATTAAATATAATTATAAAAGTTTATAGATTATTTTGGCCCACTGTCAAATAATAGCTAACAAGGATACAAATGAATCTTTAAGTGATTCAGAGCTAACAACATGCCCAGTATTCTGTGAAATTAGATTTCCTAAAGCTCTGATCATCTAGTCAGCTACTAATATTCATGTGATAGCCATTCGTAGATGACCAATATTTAATTGTATTAAGAGTGAGAAGAAGTAGTGATTCATTCTAATTCCAGGAGCAAACAATTTTTCTACATATCAGTTTGACCTTGAATTCATATCAAGACTTTTCTGTAGTACCTGGCAAGACTTTTCTGTAATTATTTAATTAGGTCAGTGTTAAGGACAAGCACAAAATTGATGTCAGAAATGAAAATATATATATTTTTTAATATAATAAGGGGCACCTGGGTGGCTCAGTGGTTAAGTGCCCGACTTGGGCTCAGGTCATGATCTCGTGGTCCCTGAGTTCAAGCCCCGCATCGGGCTCTGTGCTGACAGCTCAGAGCCTACAGCCTGCTTCAGATTCTGGGTCTCCCTCTTTCTCAGTCCCTCCCCCACTCATGCTGTCTCTCTCTGTCTCTCAAAAATAAATAAATATTTACAAATGTTTAAATAAAAATAAAAATACAATAAAGGGGTAATAGCAACAATTTTAGAGTTTCTTTTTTAATCACCAAGTGATTATCCCTTGGACAATCACAGGTTTTACAGAATAACGATACATGTCACATGTGGACAGCATTACAGTGTTGTCTACTATTATTATTTGTGGGCTTTCCAATGCAAAAGGTACTTTCATATATATCATCTCACAGAATAATATATACCTCCCTGTATAATTATGAGAATTATTATACTCATACTCTCATATTTATATGAGAGTACAATATATTTGTATCTATACTTACAACTTTTTAATGACTTATATGAGAGTATAATATATTTATATGTTATACAATGCAAATACAATATATTTATATTTCTAAACTCTCATAATTATACATCATATAATTATTATTAGTTGTGAGGTCTCCAGTGTACTCCAACTACTTTAGTATACACGATCTCACAGAATAACGTATACCTCGCTGTGTCATGATGAGACCGATTGTACCCACTTACAGATTATAGAACTTAGACATGGCTCAATCAGGCAAGAAAATACTGCTAGTAAGTCAGGGAGCAAAGGTTTAAACCTTGCTTGACTGGATTCTGGACGCCACACACTTTTGAGATATATCTTTTAGTTTCACAGGTAGGAGGGTCCTTAAGAAGACACTTTAGATGAACAATTCAATACTAATCAGTCATGTTGTGGGAAACGTTTACATAAAACAAATTACATCTCTAAGGGGTACAATCGAAGAAACATTTCTTGCAGATGTGCCTTTTCGTGAAAACCCCTTAGCTTAACAGAAGGTTTTGAGACCAAAAACCAAGAGAGAAAGACAGTGAGACTTTAATATTTTCATGTCCCAGACCAAACGTGCCAATTCCTTTGTTTATATCAGCATATTGTTCTCCTCTCATAATATGTAAATAAAAAGGGGACTGGCAGGCATATAGGAAATAGGGATGACTCATTTAGTCTTGAACCTCAGACATGCTATAAAGACCTTGAAATTCCAAATAGTTCAGTTCATTTATTTTTGCCTTATTGGAGGCCACATTCTTGGCCACACCACTCTCACCTGTGAGTGAGAATTATGTGAGCTGTGAGACCAAACTCACTTTCTCGGACAGATGTTATCGTCACCATAACCTGGAAGGTTCAATTCCAGACCTTTATTTTAGATATCCGCCGCCCCCCCCCCCCAAACTGGGTCAACAAAGAAAGTGAGGACGGCACAGCAAGGGCTGGGAACAGCTTGAAGAGTGAGACGTTGGCTTTAAGACATGAGTCTCTGCTATAGCTTGGAATATAAGGTAAAGTCCATCCAAGAATTTTCAGGTAAAAGAATCCCCTTCATCCTTGAGCCAAGGAACACACAGTTGGCAGTGGGGCAGAGTAGGATGGGGCAGAGACTTTTTGGCCAAACAGCCCTAACCTGGGATCCCAGTTCTCCTACCTTGTGACTAGTTAATTAATCTGAGCAAGATCCCAGAAAGTAACTGTAAATATCAGATGGAAATATTCTTGGTGCAGTAGCTGTCATATTATCAACAAACGTATTTTCAACAGGAAAGGGGTCCTTTTCCTTTCTATGTAAAAACCAGATATAAAATAAAACTTCAAGTGTGATACATTTGAAAAGGAAAGGGAAAGGAGACAAGGAAAGAAGAATAGAAGAGACAGTTGCTATAGCATGGAAGTTGGTGTCTCAGGGATCTCATGCTTATCTACATACTGTAAACATTTGGACTGAAATCCAGGGGTCTTATCAAAGCCAACAGAGCCACATGGTCTGGTCTCTGCTTCTACCTTACTTCATTTTCTACCACTCATCCTCACTGTCGGAGCCCCTTGCCTTCTCTGGGGAGAGGATATCCCTTCGGACAGCAAGTTCAGGGACTCCTCTATCCAGAAAACTCTGCTTTCACTTATCCACATGGCCTCTCTCTGACTAAATCTACATCGGCCCTCTGGTCGCAGAATATCTCTTGAGGACAACTTTCCTGATCACCCATTTATTTATTTTTTTAATATGAAATTTATTGTCAAATTGGTTTCCATACAACGCCCAGTGCTCATCCCAACAGGTGCCCTCCTCAATGCCCATCACCCAAAAGTCAAAATCTCTGACCTCACTGGCGGTGCTTATCTCTCTTCTTGTCACAGGTTTTCGTTTGTTTTTTTGTTTTTAAAATTTTTTTTTAACGTTTATTTATTTTTGAGACAGAGAGAGACAGAGCATGAACGGGGGAGGGTCAGAGAGAGGGAGACGCAGAATCTGAAACAGGCTTCAGGCTCTGAGCTGTCAGCACAGAGCCCGATGCGGGGCTCGAACTCACGGACCGCGAGATCATGACCTGAGCCGAAGTCGGACGCTTAACCGACTGAGCCACCCAGGCGCCCCTTTTTTTTTTTTTTAATATTTTTTTTTTTTTGCAGGTTTTCAAAAGCATTTATAGTGGCCTGGTGTTATATTTTTATATCACATATTTATTTGTTCGCTTGTTTATTATCTGTTTCCACCCCAGCCCCTCCACGTTACCCTAATAGGCAAACACTGAACAAGAGCACTGTTTTGTTCGATTCTGCATCTCTAGACCTGAGCACAAAGCCTTGCACATAGTAGACACTCGATATATATTTGTTCAGTGAATGAACAAATACCCACCTCTTCACTTCAGACTCAAAGCTAGCAAGAGTGTGCATTTCATCAAGACTACACAATACACTATAATGACATATAAGTGAATTCCACACATGTAATCCATATTGAAACACTACCTTGAAAGTGACTTCATGTAAACATAAAGGAATACAGTGACTTTTACTTGGCCATGGGATCCTGTCACAAAACTGACATTGTGTTTCCATGTTGAAGGCCTTCCTGTGTGGTCACCAGCTTCTATGTTATCAGCCCACAGGAGTCTACACCTTTTTCCTTTGAGTCACTTCCTATAAGCTGCCTACTTGATTACGGTAATTAAAGAAAATGTCTTCCTATGTGAACTAAGGTGAGAAAGAACAATCAAAAGCAGTAAAATGGTGAGAACATTTCTTTGAGCAAAAGCAATTTCCCCTTTGAAAGAGCTCACCTATTATGATCTTTGTGGAGGCATCTATTTTCAGTCTATTACTTCTCCATGATGATGAAGAAATTCATCTCAGGGAACTAAAATACCAGGATAAGTCATAATGACCGTGATTTGTGGTCTTTGACAATCAAAATGCATAAGATATAATGTCATCAGGATAAACTCAGAATAGTTACTTCCAAGGAACTAGTAAGTTTCTTTAGGAGGAAGATGGTTCTCTTCCCCATTTATTGCATTATATTAGCAGCACAAACTATGAATAGATTTCCCAAGGTTCCTAAATCTATTTCTTGGTGGGACTTAGCTTATAATCTCCTGAGGACCCTACATCCAGAAATGTATATAATTTCCAAATGGTTCTATTTTCTCAGAATCATGTTCAGTCATTCCACACACATTTTGAGCCTTTTTTATGTGTATGCCACTGCATGTTGTGAAGTTGTAATTCTAGTGGAATAAGCGATTTTTAAAATTTTTCTCATGTTTATTTATTTTTTTGAGACAGAGAGAGACACACACACAAGCCCAAGCAGAGGAGAGGCAGAGACAGAGGGAGACACAGAATCCAAAGTAGGCTCCAGGCTCTGAGCTATCAGCACAGAGCCCAACGTGGGGCTCAAACCCAGAAGCCGTGAGATCATGACCTGAGCTGAAGTTGGACACTCAACCAACTGAGCCACCCAAGTGCCCCATTTTTTTAAAAAAAATATTTTCATGTTTATTTACGACTTTTGAGAGCCTATGACAAGCAAAGCACCATGTCAAGTGCAATTGGAGAAACAAGTATGATTGAGTCATGGTCTGTCACTGCAAAAAGTACGCAACATAAGTTGCCTGGACTGTCAGGGAATTTGTCCTCTAGAGAGGGAGGACAAGCAGGTGATAAAAGTCAGTGAATGTCCCAGAGAAAAGGGCTAGAAAACTAGGGAAAGGGGCAGGAGATGGCACTTAAAGATGTGTTGGTAAGTGGTTTATCTTGGTCATCATCCCAATTATCGATTGGAGGGAAAGAAATTCCTTTTATCCTTTGATCCTACTAAGCTCACATCAGTATAAACCATAAATCACTCTAGCTACTATTTCTAGCTAGATAAAAATGTAGTCAGCCATGAAAAACTTGCCTTGCGCACACAAATCAATGAGGCTACTTAACAGTAGACATATGTGTGATACATTCATTATGTAAGGGTTTGTATGGGAGGCTAGTGGTCCATACAAAGTGTTCTCTACTTTTGTGGCCCATCAGTAACAAAAGTGCCTATAAATGAGGTGCACTACTGGACTGTGAAGAGAGCCAATTTTTCCACTTAGTCAAATTGATGTTTTGCTCTTCTCAGAGGGATTAAACTTGAAAGTACCTTGAAAGATAGTGATACTGAAAAATATGTCTCCATCCCCATTTCTTTGTGACAAAAAGGGGAGAGGCACCTTGGTTGCACTCCTTATCTCAGTGAGTCACAAGGAGCATAAAATCTGATTTCCTAGTATCTAATCGCCCCTTAACGGGGGGGGGGGGGGGGAATCCTAGAATAAGTAGAGCAAGCATGCTGTTTTTCATCTGACTTGGTCCATTTGGGATGTTACCCCAACATACCATAGACTGGGTGGCTTAAACAACAAATGTTCATTTCTCACAGTTCTGGAGGCTGGGAAGTCCAAGATCAAGGCGCTGGCATATTCAGTGTCTAGTAAGAATCCATGTCCTGGTTCATAAAGGGCTATCTTCTCACATAGATGTAATCATTACATCTGAAAGACAGGCTTAAATCACGACTATTCCAGCAACCAGGATGATGGTCACCCAAATGACGGGTGAGAGAGGGAATTCTACTTTTGACAATCAAACAAAAGGAGCATCAAATCTAACCTGTCTTTGTCTCTTGGAAGCTAAGCTCTGGAAATATTACCTAGCTCAGCCAATCAGAGTCTGTGACCTGCATTTGAACCTTAAGTGGAAAACAGAAGGAAGTGCAGGTAGGAAGTCAGAAAATTTTCAGTGTAATATGGGGATTCCAACGGCAGAGCAGTGAATGTCCAGATACAGTGCAGTTCAGCAAAGCACTAGCCAATGTCCAGGGGTTAAGCACCAATGGCAGCAATAACAAAGGTCAGTTGGTGAACAGTGATATCCTGAAGTCCAGGGAGGACATCTTGGAGGGACCTTTCCTTCCTTGACTTCTGCTTCAGCCTGGTTCTCCAGCTTGAACCTGAGAGATATTACAGATCCACTGAACTACAATTTTCTCCTTAAATTAGCCAGAATTGGTTTGTTCATTTCTGTTTTAACTAAGAACTCTGACTAGAACTAGTAAATATTGTTTTCCTTAGACAACAACAATGACAATGACAATGATTTTACTTGGATGATGATCACCACTTTAACATGAACACTTTAGTTACTAACTAGGGATCACATTCACAACATCATAGCATTCTCTTAAAAAAATCTCTCAGTACATCTTTTGATTGTTAAATGCTTTCTAAAAATAGCCAAGAATTTTGTAATCCAAATCTTTTCCCTTTCCAGTCTCTTGAAAAAATCAATAGGGGCATTCATATAAGTTCTATGAAAAAAGAGCCTGAGATATTTTAAGAAGTCACATACTTCCCAGTTGAAAGAAAATAATCCAGGCTTTTGAGGTCCCTGTCAAATTATTTACCTCATTTTTAGATGTTGCAGCTGAAGTATTGAAATAAATATTCATTTGAGCGATTACAGATTGTGAATATTAACTGCTCTATACATCAAGTTATAATGGAGATTTATAATTATGGTTAATGGAGTTCAGAATTGCTAGAGGCCTAGAGAAGGGGATAAATGTAAAGAATGCTAGAAATCCAAGGAATATTTGTTGGGATGGAGGTGTATAAAGCATTCACTAAATTTTTCTAATTTAGGAGAACATGAAATGAGAGCACATGGTCCCTTTCTATGAACTGCAGGTACCTTAATAACAAAGCAAAAGTCACAATCTTATACCCAGAAGCAATTGCCAGAATGCTTCAGTTGGACTAGGAAGAATCAGAACTTATTTCTATGAATTCGATCTATGGGCAAATCCATCACCTAATATTGCTGCAGCAAACATGAAGGGAGCTGGAAGAGTATATGAGCAGGCTCTGTTTTTGAGGAGAGTAACACTAAAAATCCCTGGACTTCATTTTGGACACCTTCAGATGCATCATGATGATTCAGATGACGATTTAGGACCCACGTCAACCTTTTGGCTTCTGCCTTGGGAATAGCTACTGAAGATGTGGGATTAAGAGCTGCCAAGCCACAATCCTGGATACACTGCTTACACTGCTGCCATCACATATCATATCCAGCTCAAGGGAGAAAGCCTGGACTATAAGATGAGATTGCTCTGAGATCAGGGGTGGAAGACAAGGATGTAAAGAGCATTTGGAGCCACTTGTTCCTTCCCAACCCATCGCAGCTACATAAATGACATGTGTTCAAGAGCCCGGTGTTAAGAGTGCTGAGTTTTGGGGCGCCTGGATGGCTCAGTCGGTCGAGTGTCCGACTCTTGATTTTGGCTCAGGTCACAATCCCAGGGTCGTTGGACAGAGCCCCACATCAGGCTCTGCATTGACTCTCTCTCTCTCTCTCTCTCCCTCTGCCCATCCCCCCCAACTTGTGCTCGCTCTCTCTCTCAAAAATAAATGAATAAATAAATAAATAAGTAAGTAAAATAACGAATGAATAAATAAATAAATAAATAAAACCTTTTCAGATTGCTGAGTTTGGCCCATGAGGAGAGTTAAAGAAAAAGTGGAAGAAATCATTTTCTAACCTATTTGTTCCTTAGCTAACTTAAACTCCATTTGACACAGCTAGTTGGTGGTTACCACGTAATCACATACCTTTCTGGACATAACTGATAGTCACAAAATTTAAGTAGTTTAACCCTTTCCTGTCATTTCAATGAGCAAGAGACAAAGGGGTATGGTAGGAAGAATACTGGATTAGAATACAGAGACCTGCACCACTGTCCTTGCTCTGCCTGATCCTGGCCAGGTGGGTTGGGTCACCTTTTCTCTTCTCTTTGTATTAGTGTCCACACTGATAAAACAAAGTGTTTATTTTTCTCAAAATGAGTCCTACTGCTATGTTTTCCTGTATATCCTCTATATGTATTCTCAAAGATTCTTCCTATATGTTTATTTTTATTGACCTATTTCCACTAGACTATGGCCCTTTGAAATCAGAAATTATGTCTATTTCCTTCCTCCCAGATATTCAGGAACTCTCACCAAGCATGCAAACGGTACTCAAATTTTATGAAATAAATGAACAGATTAAAGAATGAAAACTATATTCTAAATAGAAACATATATATTTTTTCTTTACCTTTAAAAGATACTTTATTGATCATTTCCTCTTATTTAGGTTCTTCCGGAAGCTGACTCTGAGACATGGGTTAGACTTCAAGTAGTTTATTTGGAATGTGATCCCAGGAAAAACAAAGTGCCAAAGTGAAATGCAAAGGCAAGGGGCCACTAACAGAGTGTTATCAAGACAGTTATCACTGTGGGTTATGGAGCTTGATCCAACTGGGAAAGTATAGAAAGCAGTAGGAAGCATGTACCTAGAATTACCCATCTGAAGAGCAAAGGACCTGGGATATTTGCATACTAATGCTTACCAGTCATTGGTCAAGGGATGAATAGCTTGAGTGACCAAAGAAAGCCTCCTTAAACAGATGAAAGTGCTGGCAGGTGGAAGACAGACCGGCACGCACTGATATAGGAATGGCCAAGTGGTGTACCTCAACAGGGTCTCTACCACAGTCTCAAAACATTCTCTCTCTTATGCCTTCCCATACAGTCCTATTCTAGCAGTTATTTCCCTATATACCATTACCCATTTACTTATCTTTATCCTTCACTGGCCTATCATCTCCGTTAAGGCAAAGAACATGGCTTCTTTAAAACTGTATCCTCAATACCTAACATAGCATAACTCAATTCTACTTGGAGAATGAATAATGAATCCATAAGAAGGGCATAATACCAACAATTGCAGAAGGTTGTCCAAGAAGCAACTTAGATAATGTACACAAAGGCATGGTGAGAAGTGTCGAGTGCTATCCATATCTGATAAGTGTTATATGGGGAACAGTGAATACCATCCCCAAATTAACGATGCAAGCTAAGAGACTTTTATCCTTCCACATCTGTACATCTTATTTATCTGGGAGTAGGTCAAGATTTCACCAAGATGTCAGCATGCTGGAGAAAAAAAAAATGGAGTACAGCAGTGAAGAATTAAGGGACAGCCTCTGCCTGGTGGGGTCCTCCTGGTTGATAAATATATGAAAATCTGGAACTTGCGTAACTATGTCTCCTGGATAACACAAGAGAGTGAACTGGGCCAGAGGTGAACTCGGAGAGAGAGAAAAGAACACTTTATCTACGGATACTTCCTTCAAACACCAACTCCTTTCATTTGAAAATAGTGAGAATAAAGTAAAATAGGAGGCCAAGGGAATTGAGGCTCTGATGTTGTTTGGATCCTTAACAAGCTTCTTTATGAAACCAAAGGCCAAAGAACAGGCCTGTGTTTTTCTCAGTGATATGAAAAGAATCATTCCCAGTTTTTTTGTTTTGTTTTGTTTTGAGTTTTTTTTTTTTTTTTTGACCACCAAGAGTTGAATTCTTTCCATTTCCCACACCAGAATTAAGAAACCTCTCAAATTCTCATCCCACTCCAAATGAGCTAGAAGCTGATTGCAAATGGTCAGGAGCTGAGAACGCTCTGACAGACAGTAAGATTTATAAGTAATAGTCTCCTTTACTAAGACAGAATGGTTTTTTTTTTAACATAGAAATGTAATTTTACACAGTTTTTGGAGAATCCATAAAGACCAGCTCTATTAGACCATGAACCAGGATCAGCTGGTACTCAGTTCACTGGGGGCAACGCTCAGTCATAGACACCTTTCTCATGAAACTGCCTGAGTTGTACGTGGCACAAATTCAGAGCCACTTCAGCCTTCCTTGACATGAAGCATTAATCAAGGCCATCCATCTTGGGCCAACCTAGCTACTTTTACCATATGGGAATTTCAGGGAGAAGCTAAATCCTCAATCCTTCCTTTTGCTGCCAAAGCAATGTTTTGTTTTTCTCACACACATTTCCACATAGCTCTACCCAGCCCTCAGGATTTCATTACACCTATGGTTATGAAAAGGTCAAGTCCCCAGAGAGCTCAGACCCCAGTTTAATGAAAATGCAATTGCTTTCCTCATGAAGAACAGTAGAAGGATACCTGGGTGAATCTTAGGCACCTCTCTAGGGAATCTCTCAGATCAACAGGTACCATCCCTAACTAAAGGCAGAAATCTGAATAAATTCCAAACACGATGGTTACCTGAGATAAAAATTCCAGTCTGGGTACGTCACCATACAAATATATGCCATGGATAAAAATTCACTGGGCACATCACCATACAAACGTATGTCATAATTATTGCCAACTTCAATTAATGAGGAATTCTGGAGCGAGAGTATTGGGACAGATATTTAAACTTTACAAAGCTATATAATTGTCCACGTTGGTACAGCCTACCAGTGGACAACCTAGAATTCAAAGATAGGTATTATGTAAGGTCACAGTCTTTCTCCTAGAACAGAGCACTCAATGGTTTTTCTTCACAGAATCTTTAATATAAAGAAGGTTTTAATCGCTCCAAAAGAGTCTGGACCACAAAACCCTTAGCCATTCTCTTCCTACCACGATTTCATTACTCAGCTGGGCAGTCATCCGCCGGTTAAAAAATGGGAAGTTCTATAACCTTGTGTCCTGGGTGTCTGCAAGGAAGCCATTTTGCTACATTGCAAACAAGCAATTGTTTTCCTATGGAAAATGCCGCACAATGAGACCCTGAGCTGACAAAGGGGAACCCACTGAAAGCAAGAACCATTTCAAGTGTTGTGACACGAACAGAGTTAGAAACAGACCTACTCGTATCAAAACTTTATTTTAAAGAACAACAGGATATAAAGGAAGCACATTCTATTTTCATAGCAATGGTGACACACAAGGTAAGAACAGTTCCTATTCTGCTTCCGATCACGTGTGTCTGCCCTGCAAAGGGAGAGGTGGTTGGGTTTGACTTGTTTAGTTTCAAAATTCGCAGAGCTTTTGCTTCGTCTTTTGAGACCAGGAACCATACCCCTAGTTCTCCTTTCTATGCCATTGTTCTTAGTTTCTCCAACTCCAGGTAGATAACGCCTATGTTACAGGAAAGACAACTGGAACCAAGCAACACGCCCTAGGTAAATAATGATAAAAACTCCTCTAGATCAGGGCAACCTCACAAGACTAAAAGTTGGAATTAGCTAGCCCATTAGGCAAAACCAACCTCAAGTTAGTGTTTCTCTTATTCCACAAGTCTTATGTGAGGTTCATTTCTGTAGTGAGCAGAAATCAAAAAGGGCTATGTCGAACACGTAGCTTCACCCTGACAGATTTCTCATCTCAGCAGGTAAAGATGTCATGAGAGAGAAGTCACGTGGTGAGAAATCAGCATGACTGTCCATTGATGTTTAGCAGCCTAGGAAAGAATAAAATACTTAGCTCTGAAAAGAAAGTTGCTTGGGCTGTACTGAGACCTGGCAGCCCTCTTCGGTCATACAGTGACCGTGACAGGGTACAGGATCTCTGGGCTGCCTCACCGGACAGTACAGCTGCTTTGCAATTCTATGTAGAATATCTGGGCGTCTCTCGCCCCTTCCCCTAACATTCTAAGATCCTATACTCTGAGCTGCATTGTGAAATCAGATCTGCTGCCGATGAGGACATACCAACCTGAGGTACAAGTGAGGCTGCACATAACTCAGGAGATTGCCAGTTTTAAATTGCTGTCTTATGTGGAGTCTCAAAGTTCCTTTCTTTTTTAATTTTTTTTTAACGTTTATTCATTATTGAGAGACAGAGAGAGACAGAGCATGAGGATGGGTGGGGCAGAGAGAGGAGGAGACAGAATCTGAAGCGGGCTCCAGGCTCTGAGCTGTCAGCACAGAGCAGGGCTCGAACTCACAAACCGCGAGATCATGACCCGAGCTGAAGTCGGATGCCTAACCGACTGAGCCACCCAGGCGCCCCTCGAAGTTTCTTCATAAATGTGTAAGATGTACTTTATTAGATGTAAAGTAAAAAGAAAAAAAAAAGATACTTTCTCTCACATAATAGAATATCATTAAACAAGAAAGAGGGGGTGCCTGGGTGGCTCGTTGATTAAGCATCTGATTCGATCTCAGTTCAGGTCTTGCTCTCAGGATCGTGAGTTCAAGCTCCGTGTTGGGCTCCATACTGGCTGTGAAACCTACTTAAAAACAACAACAACAACAACAACAACAACAAACAAAAAAACCTGAAAAGCGACACAGAACAACAAAACAACAACAGCAACGACAACAAACAAGAAAAAGTGCCTCAGTCATTTTCTGTAGCTGTATCTCTATCTGCTTACAAATTGAAAATATGATTGAAAGACACAACTCTAAAAGGCCGTGCTGAGGGCTAAGTATCGGCTAAAGGCAATGAAACAACAGACAGCGCTGGAAATCCCTGGGTATTTTTAAATCTGTTCAATTTGGGGTCAAGTGGATATTGAGGACCCGGCTTTCAGAAAAGTGGTTTTTTCTGCCAAAAATTACACTTCTTGTCTGGCTTGCTACTATCCTTCTCGGGAGCATTTACGGCAGACTGATCATACTCTGAGTGATTCCCAAATGTTTAGGCTTTTAGTGCGGCATGTAAATTTCTACGACTACCTCTAGTGATGAAAGTATGGTGCCATTTCTATCAGATAAATTCACCACCCTGGTGGCCACATCTTTTATACAGTGACAGTGTTACCCTGACAGGATACACCAAAGGCTTATCCTTCAAAATTACGGCAAAACAAAACAAAACACACTTCAAAATGACCCATAATTATCCATTGTTTTAGATATGAACCAGCTTGGGCAGTGATAAAATGGATTGATCCAGACTGTTCCCTGGATCTTTTCATTGCGCAGTTTTTTTAAAAACCTCAGAAGTCAGCCAGTCCAAATACTTTATTCTACATGTGAGGGGATCAATACCACATAGGTTACCTCCTTGCTCGAGGTCAAAGAGGAAATGTCACCTATGGGTGAGCTACCTTTTATCCACATGGGTCCCATCAAAAGTCAAATATGACATAAGACCCAACTGGAAGAGTGACGACACATGCATTTATATTGCACAGACCTACCATTTTTCTCCTTTGGTCCTTCAGTAGAATTTGTCAACATAATATCAGCTACTGTGAGCTTCGTCCTAATCCCTCAATTCCCTAATTCAGGGGGAAGAGACTGAAACAATGGTTTCTCAACTCCAAGTTGGAAGTGGATGTGTAGTAAATAAAAACAGAATCTGCAAAATATTAAAGATCAAGAGGATACCAAGCCCTCTGGCATGAATACCTACAAGTAGCTTCCTAAACTCCATTTTAAGAATCCTAGAGTGGAATTTGAGACTCGAGAGACGTGTCTTATGAGGAAATATTGTTCTGGAAGGTGTTAGGAAGAAGCCAAGTTATCAGAAAGCGGTGCCAGAAAGAATCATATCGAAGAAATGGAGGGCTGAATACATTTGCACAAGAGGGAATTTTGTTATCTACAGTAACTACAGGGATCAGCACCCAGCTATTTCAAACCAGCCTATGGCTAATTTTTCTAGGCCAATCATAATTAAATTGTAAAGCACTTAATATTAAAACTTGACAGACAAAACTGATGTGAGGAAATTAATCCGAAGCTTTATGAAAGTCAAAAAAGATCACATTCATCTTAACATCCTTCGGCAACTGGGTCTGTCAGTCAGTCACATGTGATTAGCATCATGCCGTTACAGGAACTTAGAACTGGCAGAAACTCAGAGATTAGTCTGGAGGCTTTGAACTTATTCAGTGCAAAGTGACGAGGAAAATGCCATATCTGTCAATGGAGCTGCTGTTGAACAGGGCTTGGGAATTACTGCACTAAGTTAGGGAACAAGGCAACTTTATAAAAGAGAATTAATTATGCCGTGATTCATAGTCACTGGCGGTGCTATAAATACTTTTATGGAAGTGTTTTTCTTTTCCTTTTTCCTTCCCCCTTTTCCAAAAAGGCTGCGTGGATGAACACTGCTTCCAGGACTCACATAATTGCACCTAAAGTCATAGAAAGTTACAGCTGGAGGAACGCTGAGAGTTTGCCCAAGATCCTTCACCAGCATTTTACAGGTGAGGCGTTTGGAGCTCCAGAGAGATTAAGATTTCTGGAGGTCACCGAGTTAGTGTCTGGCAGGATCCACGCTGGACCCTCAGTCTCCCGAATCCCAGACCAGAAGGCATTCCACCACACCTTGACGTTTTCCAGCATGGGCAA
Organism: Panthera leo; assembly: GCF_018350215.1. NCBI lineage: Eukaryota > Metazoa > Chordata > Mammalia > Carnivora > Felidae > Panthera > Panthera leo. Next base: position 50,810,572 of record NC_056692.1, on the reverse strand, counting down.
GGGCAGCGCCCTGGACAGGGCACTGTTTCCTACAATTAGACCTCAGCCCTGGGCTGTATATAGCCAGAGGACCTGAAGAAATGTCTCTTCCCAGAGCTCACTGGTATTTCTGAGCATTACTTTAATGAGAGGGTATTTTTAGCTCTTATTCTGCCAGAAGCATTCTTCTTGCTCATTTTCAGAGCTGCTGGGTTCAAGCTTGGAGGCCAGAATAACTTAGGTTATTTTTTTTTAATTAAAAAATTCAATTCGATAATCCTTTAGCAAATGCTTTTAAATGCATAAGGCATCGAACTGAGTGCTTTGTGGATAGAGACATGAATAAAAAGGATCTCTGTTTCCAAGTAGCTTACAAGCTATGGCAGAATGGAGAGCCACAGGCTTCATCAAGGAAGGTGATGGTAGGGACATGTTACAAATGACAAGAAGTGGGACACCTGGGTTGGCTCAGCCGATTAAGTATCCGACTTCGGCTCGGGTCATGATCTCACAGTTTGTGGATTCGAGCCCCATGTTTGGCTCTGTGCTGACAGCTTGGAGCCTGCAGCCTGCTTTGGATTCTGTCTCTCTCTCTCTCTCTCTCTCTCTCTCTCTCTCTGCCCCTTCCCCACTCATACTGTTTCTCTTTTCCTCAAAAATAAATAAACACAGAAAGAAAGAAAGAAAGAAAGAAAGAAAGAAAGAAAGAAAGAGAAACAAATGACAAGACGAAAAAAAACCCACTAGCATCAGACCTCACTAAGAGACTTAGTTTCCAGGGGTTGCTTACTAGTAAGTCCCACTTACTAGTTACGGGACAATGAAAACGTTACGTCTGTGCGTTGTGTCCCAATGTATTCTTCTGTAAAATGGGGTAACCAGTCCCTACTCTCTAGGGTTCTCAAGAAGGTTCAATGAATTAATGCATGAAAAGCACTTGCCGGGATGCATGGTAAAAAATGCAATGATTGGTTATTATTGCTATTATTATTTGCCTACAACTAGAATGAAACATTTCTCACCCATAGCCACCTTAATGCTCTGCCCTGAAGGGTCACCCCATGCTCCTCGATTTAGAAGGCCTGGATTAGAAAGAAGGTTACCAACCAGCCCTGTCAAGAGTTGCCTAAGGAGACATGACTAAATGTAATAGGGTGTCCTGATGGGATCCTGGAATCCTGGGATCCTAATGTAAAGGACATTAGGAGAAAGGAAAAAAAAAAAAACATCTAAATGAAGTATAAACTTTAGTTAATAAAAAAGTGTCGTTTTGTTTCATTAATTGTGACAAATGTAATAACTGTGACCAATGTTAATAATAGGGATGACTGGGCGTGTGGTATCCAAGAAGCATCCATACTATAGTCATGATTTTTCTGTAAATCTAAGATTATTCTAAAAATAAAAGTTAATTAAAAAAAAAGATGTAACTTTTGACAGAGAAAGAATTGTTCCTGGACAGACTTATATTACCTTCACTAAGTTGTTGGTGTGGCGTATGCTTACCAAAGGAAACATTCTGGAGTACTCTTTAAACCGTTCTTTATTAAATCAGGGGCATTTTAACATGGAGAAAAACACATAAAAAATATTTTTAACCATATCTCATTGCAGCAAACTATTTGAGTACTCCCTTTATACTTTTTTTCAGAAGATTCTTTTATTTCACTGCTCTTAATTACATCCAGTTGCATTGGCCCTATCAAGTTGCTTTTAATAGCAACTTCTAGTAAACAGAGCTGCAGAGAAAAATCTTGGTCGGTACAGGTCACTAGGATAGGGGTGGAAGTCATAGGTATGGGATGCTTGTGTGCCCGGGTCGTAGAAACTCATGGGGGCCAGTGACTGGGGGGTGTGGGGGTAGAGAGAAAGGGGGAGCAGAAAATACATCTCAACTCTGTTAGATCAGTGGCTCTCAACTGGGGGCAACTGCCTATCCCCTGGAGGTTTCTGGAAATGTCTGAAGACATTTCCTATTGTCTCAATTGGGGATGACCAGGGGATGGGGTGCTACTGGAATCCAGTGGATAGAGGCTAGAGATACTGCTAAACATCCTTCAGTGCACAGAGCAGCCCTTCCTCCAACGAAGAACTCACATCTCATCCCAGATGGGAGGAGGGCCAAGCTTTAAAAAGTCTGCATTAGATAGAAGAGGGAAAAGAATTTTTCCTTCCATTTCTTATTCCCCAAGACGACTGACAATGATCTGAATTTATAACATTCTTATATCGTTTCGAATTCTACTAACGGAGAGCTACTAACCCATCACGAGGGAACATGCACGTAGACGTGCGTGTGAGGTCCCCTTGGGCTGGACCTCACATCCTCCTGGCCCATCTTTTGCTAAGATTGTGCCACAGCAACAGCTGCTAGCTGCCAACCGTGTGATCTGACAGCCTCTTGCTGCAGCTCCAAGGAGCGTCTCTCCCTTTCTGCCCCGGGGCCTCTCTGACACCCACACGGTGGGATAATTACAAGAACCTTCCGGGTGCTCCTCCTTGTGCATCCTGGTGGCTCTGAGGAATTACTGTCCCGTGGGTCAACGCTTGAATTCAGGAGGATGGAAACGAGTCAATAAAAGTCTTCATCTTCCTTCTTTCCGATGGATAATTCGAAATCCCATTAAACCCAGTTCTTCAGAGGAGCCCCACAGGGACAGGCAATCAAACTATCAGCTCAGTGGAGACCAGCGGGATAGCTCCCATTAACTGTCTCCCCTGCCATCCTTGAGGTACTTCCTCCAGTCCTCCAACCCTCCTGCTTGAGATTTCTTCTCAAAATAATCGACCCACACACAGCCCTGGCCTCGGGCTTTTCTTTCTGAGGAACCTATATTAACAACTTGCTCTTAAAGATCTTTGTCAAAGATTTGCCTCTTGAGTAGTATATATGCATTAGCCTGGGCCTCCCAGAGTCTCTCAGCCCTAATTTCACGTAATTATGATAATCATAAATACGAACAGACACCAAAGCAGTGATTGATGGTAGCCTTCCTCGCAGAAAAGGAATCTGATGTTCGGAGAGATTGAAACCTGGAGAAACTCCTTCTGGAAAGCAAGGATGTGACCCCAGTCAACCTGAGCTCAAAGTGCCCACCACACGCCATGGCTCTAAGTTTGCCTAGAGGCAGTGCAACGTCCAGGTACAATGTTTGAGAACAAAACATGTTATTCTGAAAACCACCTTATTATGGTTTCCTAGCCCACTGAACTTGTCACGAATGGCACACGATGTTTCATAGGGCAAGATACTGAAGCCTGTGTCAAAATTGCGAGTCTGACTCACACACAGGTAGTTAACTATTGATAATGACTACACTGTCTGCAGTAGTTGTAGGGCACCGAAGCGGGTCTAAGCGAGAAGAAGACAATATAGAGAAAACCGTGTATGCGCGTCTAATGTGCGTGTGTCTCGAGGAGAGACAGACAGAGACAGAGACAGTGAGAGAAAAAAGAGACAAGGAGAGCAGTTGAGAGAGACAGAAACAGGGAGAGACTTTGACCCTCCACCCCTAAAGCCAAAAGCCAAAAACCGAATTATGATCAGTTTTTGTAGCTCATTGTTTCATATTTTCAAAACTGTCTCACTCCGTTCGTGTGAACATTCGAGAGCTCCCTGCAGCTGCGGATTCCAAGCCAGCTTCACAGTGAGCGTGACTGTATGCAAAGGAAACAGCTTCGACTTTACAAAATTATGACATGTCAATGCCCTCACTTTACCTCCTTTCGTATTATGAAGGCGGATGAGGGAGGTTGTCTACAAATAATGATGCTGTTGAAGTTCTGTTTGCCTTTCTTTAAATATTTTATTTTTGAGAGAGAGAGAGAGAGAGAGAGTGCGAGCGAGTGGGGGAGGGGCAGAGAGAGAAGGAGACACAGAATCCGAAGCGGGCTCCAGGCTGTCAGCTCTCAATACAGAGTCCCACGCGGGGCTCAAACCCGTGAACTGCGAGATCATGACCTGAGCCGAAGTCGGATGCTCAACTGCCTGAGCCACCCAGGTGCCCCTTATTTGCCTCTTTTTTTTTTTTTTTTCCTGAAATGACCATAGTCTTTAAATCAGAAAAGCCAAATTTTAAGTTCTCTCAATTGCTTATACTGTAGGCCTAAGTAATAGTAACAGTGGACATAGTTGTTGTTGTTGTTGTTCTTTTTTTTTTTTCTTTTAATTTTTAACGTTTATTTATTTTTGAGACAGAGAGAGAGACAGAGCATGAGCAGGGGAGGGGCAGAGAGAGAGGGAGACACAGAATCTGAAACAGGCTCCAGGCTCCGAGCCGTCAGCCCAGAGTCCGACGCGGGGCTCGAACTCACGGACCGCGAGATCGTGACCTGAGCCGAAGTTGGATGCCCAACCGACTGAGCCACCCAGGCGCCCCTGTTGTTGTTCTTATACTTGTAGTAGCTGTACTAATTACAACAAACATTTATTGACCATATATTATGTGTTGGGCATTCTGTTAAGTGCGTTATATGGGTGACCTCATTTAAATTCCTGCAATAATACTATGTGGTAAATACTATTATTATCACTATTTATTAAGTGATTTATTAGATGAAATCAAAGGTAGAGAGGTTAACTCATCCAAAATCACACGGCCAACATTTGGAAGATGCAGGAGCCTAATCAATCTCCTTGCCCCTAATTGTCTCGTATTCTCCCTCCTACAGAAAAGTGAGCTCCAGTTTTCCTTCCCATGAAATGGAACTGGTTTTACTTTCTCTGTGTAGGTGGTGTTTGGTAGGAGTATTTTGATTTTGATTTTGATCATTATTATTTTTATGGAGTGGGGAGAGGGGAGGAATACTACCAGATACCTGACAGGAAACTGTTCCTTGAAACCCGTAAGCTACACGGGTAGTTTTGGAACATGTTTTGTAGCAGATAAAAATGCCAGTGTAAGATATAGGTGAAGCATAGAAGATTATGGTCAAATTAACAACTTTCTACTACGTTGGGGAAAAATTAACTACCCAGCATGGCCGAAAGTCCCCTGGCTCCTGTGTTTCTACTTCATCTACTATGAATGGCCTTTTGCTTATTACTCCATTCTAGGTTTACTGGCCTTTTTGACGTTTTGGAGATATTTCAATCTTAGCCACAGCTTGAGAGCCTCACATTCGGGATTATTGGACTCTTTCCCAACAAAGGGTTGGAAAAGTTTTAGTAAAGTCAGATTGGTTGAAAATACTGATGTGCACTCTCTAGGCCCTAGAGGGTGCCAAGGGGTAGCCTGGGCAGAGCTTGGATGTGGGGACTGGGGTCCACATCGGGGGAGGCCGCCAGGGGTGTGAAGACAAGGGGAGTTGGGCCCATGGATGAGCTCATGCAGTGGAGGGCCCAGGAAGTGGCCCCATGTGGCCCACATGCCAGTGAAGAACGCCAAGGCGGCCAGGCATTCTAAATTCAAAGCAGGGCCCTCCAGGTTGTTGGGCAAGTTTATTGGTCAAGGTAGAAGGATAGAAAATATTAGATTGCCAGTTTGTTAGCTCAATTTATGACTTGCAAGTATCTAGGTAGAGGGCATATGGAATGCCACCTGTACTGTCATCCTGGAGCCCAAAACATGTTAGAGGAGGGCCTCCTTGCTATCAGTGCTTCTTCTCAATCTTTGCAAAGTAGGTTCCTTTTTTATCTTTCACCTATCTGATGACTGTTGTCTTCAGAAAGGCCATCTCTGACTCCCTTGCCCTACATAGCTTTTCCAGCACAAGCCAGCCCCTCTATTTCTCTCCTCCATTTTATCCATGGCACTTACATATTTGCTTTCTTCTTTATGAGACCTCCCTGCCGGAATGTATGCTCTCTGGAAGGGTGTTGCTTTCACTTCTTCACTGTTGCATTCTTAGTGCCTCGAAACACAAAATAACTATGCCCTAAATACCTGTTGGATGAGAGAATAATGGAATATAGAATATAATGGATAAATGGACCAAGAAAAGGTCTTGATTTCTATGCACTTTTATCTTAATAATAATAAACACAGCTGTATTGTGTCTGGTGCTTTCGTAACGTCCGTGCACAATCCTCTCCCATTTCCTTTGGAGCCAGCTAATGGTAAAGCGAACACCACCGAGCAGTTACTGTGAGAAAGGAACAGGAGAGAGAGGTCGCAGATATAGGAAAAATTAGTGTGTTTCACATTAAACAAAATTGCAACCCTAACTATTTTATCCCCCCTTCTTCTAGCCCCTTGTGGATCCAAGGCAAAGAAGCTGTGGCAAAGAAGTCAAACCTAATTTCCTCTTGGCCCCACTAGATGATATGACGGTCAAGGTGCAGAATTTCTTACGTTAATAATCTGAAGTTCCTTTTCTGAGAAAATATACACATTGTCTGAGGTCTTAAAATAGTTTAGGTATTGTAATCACTCCATAATTATTGGATGTTATTTTAAATGCCTAAAATTATACTTGTAAGATTTAATATTGATATTCCTACGAATTACATTTTGGTAAATACATATCTTTTGAAGGGAGAGAGATTTGGGATTTGGGATAAGTCTGATCATCTGTTTTTGTCTTCGTTGATATAAAAATCTTCCATTTCAAATCTCTGTAAAAGCATACACATGGAGCAAATGACTCATTAATTTATCCTACAGTCAAAATTAAAGCAGTACATAATTGCCAAATCTTCAATTCTTATAAAACAGACCTCTGAATATATACTAATTATCTTCTGTGGAAAGGAAATTCACTGAGATTCAGTTAAGACTGCTTCACACTCAGTAAGTGAAGTCTATTGTGTTACATACACCAGCTTACGCATGCTCCCTCCTTCCCTCCAACCCACTCAGCTCCCCTTTCTTCTCCTTTTCAACTGCTGACCTGAGTTAGTAGCCAAACATAATAATACAGTGTTTGATCCTCTGTAAACCCATAAAATTATAAACCAGCAACCACCGGGATGTTGGCAGAATTTCTGTGGACAGCAACCAGCATGGTGCTTTTTTCTTTCTGAAATCAAGCAGTACATTATACTTGTTGATACAACAGTGAGGAAGGTAATGCCTTCCATCATCTCCTGGCCCCTACCTAACTCCTCTAGCCACTTGGGATGGGGTGAGACAATTCATCTATTTAAAAGATTAAAGTCTCCAGGTGCCTGGGGGGCTCAGTCGGTTAAGCATCCGACTCTCGATCTCAGCTTAGATCTTCATCTCGGGGTCATGAGTTCAAATCCCACATTGGGCTGTGTGCTGGGTGTGGAGCCTACTTACTAAATAAACAAATAAATAAATGAAGTATTAAGGCCTTCTCTCTTTTGACTTTTATTATTTAAAGTCGCTTCCTTTCATTCATTTTTAAATTCATTCTGTCTACTCCTATTAAGCACTGATGGAGTTGTATAGCACTATGCTAAGTACTACAGAGGATTAACATACAAATAAAACACATGCCTTCAAGAATAAAAAAAAAATCTAATAGAAACTTGAAACTGCAATGGGGATTAGGAACTCTCTTTTCACTACAACAGAAATATTTGAGTCATCCTATAGGTGAACCCTAAGGAAAGAAAGGAAAATCCCCAGGTTCCAGAAATAAAGAAACAACTCAAGCTAGAGAGATAAGCGTATGAATGAATGACCCAGGAACCTCAGGAACTGTCAGAACAGAGCTAGACCGTAGAGACTAGGGACTGATATTTTCATTCACATACAGGAACAGAAGGGGCTGCATTGAGCTTGAGTTGGATTGAGATTTAGAACTGAAGTCCTTACATCAGGTGGAGACTGGTCTAGCTTTGACCCTTCTTCAAAGGGTGAGCTAGGGTAAGTCCATTCACCGGCCTGTCTATGTGGCAATGAGAATGTACATCTCTGCCCGTGGAAGGAGACGATAAAGTCTTCCGTTGGAAATCAAACATCTCAGGCTAACACCACATACCGACATGGAGCAAAACGTATGTTACCTACATGGTGCTTATATCCCCGAGATGAGAAATCAGTGTGAAAGCAGATCACTTGGCCCTCGAAACCCTGGGAACAAAGTGGAGAGCAAACTCAAAGCACACAGTTTCACTGAGAAAAAAGACATCCACCTCCGTCAAAGACGCCCTCACAATCACAATGGTACACTGCACAGTTTTTCAGGTAGGATAAGGAGACAGAAGGGTTTGTATTGAAGACTTGAAATGACAGGATAATGTAAAAATAACATAAGTACGTGTCAAATAATTAAGGATATAAAATGACAATATGAGAAAAATAGGCAGAATTAGGGAGGAGGGGAAGATCACAATTAAAATATGCAATCAAAGAAGGAACAAGTATCATTGGACAAAATGAAGCTGTTGTTGAAATGAGAACCAGTACTCTGGAAAGTAAATGAGGAAATTATCCAGAATGTAGCACAAAGAGACAGGGAAATTAGAATACAAGACATCAAGAGAGAAAATAGGATAGAATAAGAAAGGATAAAAACGTCTAATAAGAATTACAAAAGGAGACACTAGAGATAATAGAAAATAAAAGACATGTAAAAGGAGTAGTTTGAAAATTTTCCAGAATTGCTGAGAATTGCTGATTGAATCCTTACATTTTAAAAGCAGACTCTGACCTATGGTTCTCAAAAGAGATTCAGAGAGTTCTGAGTCCAGTAGTGGAATGGACTAATATTCCTGCAGATAACAATTACAAATTGAACAAAATATAAAAAGAACTTTGAAGGCATTGCAGATGGATGGAAAAGAGTACAGAGAGCCATCGGATCTTTGAAAGAAGGAAATCACATGGGGTAAGACCCCCCATTAACAGAGCACCGGACATTCCCCATTGTAGGAGTCCAAAAAAGCTAGGACTCATCACACTGTATCCAAGAATTAATTCAAGGTAAAGTATGGACATGAATGTAAAAAGTAAATCCCAAACAGCTCTAGAAGGAGGCATAGGAAATTATCTTCTCTACCTTGGAGTAGACGACCCAGGATGCAAAAAAACATTTACTGTGAAAAGAAAAATAATAATTGACCAATTGGACTTCACCAAAAGAAAAACATGTTCTCTTCAGACAGCACCAGGAAAAAAAAAATGAAAAGGCAAGCCACAGCTCAGGAGAAAACACTTATAATTCATTTATATGACAGAAAGCACTATACACAGAATATACAAGGAACTGTTTACATCTATACAGATTTTTTTCTATTCTGTCTTATGTTAGTATTGGTGGTCTGTGTCTTCCAAGGAATTTTTCCCTTTCATTTAAGTTGTCAGATTTATTGCCATCAAGGTGTCCATGATTTTCCTTTGCTTTCAACAACTGTACAACAGAATTTTCTAGAGCACATAAGGATACTCTATGCTGGACCCACCCAAACTGAATATTATGTGTGGTGTCATAGTTAGTTTTAATAACGTTCAAAGGTGTGAAACCACACATTATATGTTCTGTGGCCACAATTAAACCAAATGAAAGCAATAATAAAATATGTAGAGATTCAGAACAATCAAAATATTTGGTAATTAATTAATCAATGGTCTTCTAAGTAGCCCATGAATCCAATTAAAAAACAAAAAAGAGAAAGGACATTAGAAAATATCTTGAACTGATTGTCAATAAAACATAACAAAAATCGACAGGTGTAGCTAAAGAAGTTCTTGGAGAGGAATGAATACCTTGAAATACTTAAAATCAATGTATAAACATTAAAATGTTTAAAATCAATCATCTGGCTTCGAGCCTAAGAATCTAGAAAATCAAGGGGCACCTGGCTGGCTCAGTCAGTAGAGCGTGCAACTCTTGATCTTGGGATTGTGAGTTTGAGCCCCACATTGGCAGTAAAGATTACTTAAAAATACAGTCTTCAAAAAAAAGAATCTAAGAAAACAAGGACAAATACAACACCAGGTAAGTGGAATAAAGGAAATAACTAATATAAGGATAAAGATCAATGAAATAGAAAAAGAGAGAAAATACACAAATCCAAAAGTTGGCTCTTTGAAAAATGTAATAAAATCAATAAACCTCTACTAACCATATATCTATTAAAAAACTGATATCTTAATAAAAAATATTGCCATAAAGAAATCTCCAGGCTTAAGTCATTTTACTTATCAATTTTGAATAGAGAATTATTCTATGTTCATCCATGGGAAGACTCAAGATTGTTAAAATGTCAATTTTCCACTGACTTGATTCATAGATTTCAATGCTATCCCAACATACATCCCAGTAGATTTTTCTGAGAAACTGAAAAACTGATTCTAAAATTTATATGGGCATGAAAAGAACCTAGAAAAATAAACAATAAAGGGGGGTGGTGAGGAAAAAATAGAAAAAAATAAGTCCAAATATTTAAATAACCTCATTTTACATTATTCTTCAAAGCTACAATGATTCAATGTGTTATTGGCACGAGGACAAATCAATTAACAGAACAGAAAGTCCAAACAGATCCATATACACAGTTGACTGATTTTTCTACAAAAAAGCCCAGGTAATTCATTGGAGGAAAAATGCTCCTTCCCATGAATTATGCTGAAACAATCAACTATCTATGTAAAAGGAGAAAGAGAGAGAGAGAGAGGCCTAAGCCTTCCTTCACATCAGATACAAAAATAACTCAAAATTGATCACATATGGTCTTATGGTTACGTCCTCCACAGATACTGTCTTTTGTCACCTTCTAATGCTGACCTACCATTCATCTCTATCTCATGACATTTCATGCCTTATAAAACTATTCTATCACCCACTAGATACACTATGCATTTCTTGCCCTGCTCTATTTAAAAACCTTTCCTTCCCTTCACTATCTTCCAATTTCCTTGGGCAGACCAAGCAACCTTCTCTATTCCCATAGTATTTTTGTGAATATTTTAAATTGTAGTACTCATCACACTCTATCTTAATCACTGCTTCTCTGCTTCTCTTTTCTGATAGAATTTGAGCTTACCATAAGCAAAATCTAAATCTTACTTACAATGACAATCCTGAGTATAGTGCAGGGGGCATAATCAGTACCCAAAACGTGCCGCACAAGTTAATTACAGAAGAATGAATTAGGAAACAGAAATCCTTTTATTGTCCTTCTGGAGGCATCTCATCCTCAGAGTCAAAAATGTCTCTTTGCCATTAACTTTGAAGATCAGAATCACTGAGATGTTTTCATGGATGAAGGTCTTTAGAAGTTTACTTTTATCATGGAGAGGAGAAGGCAATTAACATCTATTTTACCTTCTATAGGCAAGTCATTGTGCTAGATGACTGACATACATTAATCTCATTTAATCCTTAACCACCGGTTCAGATATTAGTAGTTTCAAAATTGTTGAGTGAATTAGATTAGGTTTGGCCTTAAGTAACAGAAGATGAAATAGTGGCTTGAATAATGTTCAGCTCAAGATCCTTCAGTCTTGCTACAATACAGTTCTCTACACCTTTGTCCAAGATAATTGGTCCAGTCCAGAAGGAAGGAAAAGAGAAGAGAAAAAGAATAGGGCCCTTCCTTAGGTGCAGCCACTCTGGAAACTGGTGCAGCCACTCTGGAAAACAGTATGGAGGTCCCTCAGAAAATTAAAAATAGAACTACCCTACGACCCAGCAATTGCACTAGTAGGTATTTATCCAAAGGATACAGGAGTGCTGATTCGAAGGGGAACATGCACCCCAATGTTTATAGCAGCACTATCAACAATAGCAAAAGTATGGAAAGAGCCCAAGCGTCCATCGATAGATCAATGGATAAAGAAGATGTGGTATTTATATACAATGGAGTATTACTCGGCAATCAAAAAGAATGAAATCTTGCCATTTGCAACAATGTGGATGGAACTAGACTGTATTATGTTAAGCAAAATAAGCCAGTCAGAGAAAGACAAATATCATATCATTTCACTCATATGCGGACTTTAAGATAAAAACAGGTGAACATAAGGGAAGGGAAGCAAAAATAATATAAAAATAGGGAACGAGACAAACCATGAGTCTCTTAAATACAGAGAATAAACGGAGGGTTGCTGGTGGGGTGTTGGGTTGGGGGTTAGGCTAAATGGGCAAGGCGCATTAAGGAGGGCACTTGTTGAGATGAGCACCGGGTGTTACATGTAAGTGATGTCACTAAATTCTATACCTGAAATCATTATTATACCATATGTTAACTAACCTGGATTTAAAAATAAATAAATAAATAAATAAATAAATAAATAAATAAATACTGAGAGAGCAAGTAACTTCAAAAGTAAAAAAAAAAAAAAAAAGGTTCCCTCCTTCTGGAGGCCACATTAATTGTGCCCACTGGGACACGTTAACTGCAAGGAAATCTTGGAAAAGTAGTGTTTTCTAGATGTGTGTGAGCCTAGAAAAAACAATCAGCATATGCATGGACATTTTATTTATTTCTATAGAAGAAGGAAAAAAAACCCACTATATTTTGAGTGGTTAAATTATAGTATTTGCCCTGATAAAGCCAGGATTCAAATACTTATCTGTCAGACCTGAGGACACACGCTTCAAAGCTAGTTGCCCTCCGTGGTCTTCACGAGTCTCATCTGCTCAAAGTCATCTCATTTTGCCAAGACCTTTCCTTTTTTGTTGAATAGTGAATATTTATTTTAATCTGTATGTTTCATATCCGTGGACACTTAGCACATGAGAATATTCATGAGGTCACAGATGCGGAAAGCCCAAAGTGTTTGATGTCTGAAAAACCTTGAGTTAATTTTACAAACATTTTTCCTCTTTAAAGCATGAGATCTCTCATTGCTAAATTTTTGAAAGTCACAAAATTAAAGAATCCGACAGTTTAAAGGCCAGTACCACAAGTGGTCTCCCTGAGGATGAGAGAAACTGGTAATTGGCTAAGAAATCCACATGAAACTTAAGTAATTCAGATTTTATTGTGAAACTTTCATCTTTTTGTGAATTCCTCACTGCAAATTAAAATAGTGAGATGCTCATCGTTCTCATCTGTGCTGCTCTAAATCACTAGTTAGAAAAATTAACATCAAAAAAGCAAAATCTGGTCAAAATTCCCCCACACCAGGAATTCCATTTGTGGGTGAAACACATACATCCTGCAAAACTATCTTGTTTCTTAGATTTAGAGGTCCTTGAAATTCGTGCAGGAAAGGTGTTAGACCAGTTTATCAGTGTCGACACAAAGAAATAGTGGTTCCATGTGCGAACAGACCCACTGACACGGCTTAGATTGCAAACAAAATGGAGCTTGTGGCCAAGGATCTTGTTCTGGTAGTCATGTTACTTAAAACAAGCTGTCTGGGAAGGATGATAGAATAGATAACCAGCTTTCGCCTGTCTGTATCCCTCTGTCCGTTGGCTTGTTTATTTCTTTGAGGGGTGACCCACATGAGAAGTATCTTAATATCTCATACAGCGTAGAAGAAAACAAAAGGAGCTTAAGAAGCCAGTCAACATGCAAATACTACTTTTAACTTTACCTGTGGTTAAGACTAGGATTTTGACCAATTCTACAGGCTATCACAGGGACGTGCGATTTTTAATTGTTTACCCTTGTTGTCATCAGAATAACATACTTCCAATATGACTATGTCCTAATTCCCAGAACTGCTAAATATGTTAAATTAACGGCAAAGGAAAATTAAGATAGCAAATAGAATTAAAGTTGTGCATCAGTTCATTACCCCAGGTTATCCAAATGTGCTTACTATGATCCAAATGCCCTGAAATATGGAAGTGGAAGGCAGAAGAGTCAGCATCAGAGTGATATGATGTGAAAGAGACTTGACCCGCCATTGCTGGCTTTGAAAAATGGAAGGAAGCCATGAATCTAGAGACGTAGGTAGCCTCTAGAAGCTAAAAAGGCAAGAAGTCAGATGATCCCCCATAGTCGCCAGAAAAGAACTCAGCCCTGCCAACAACTTGATTTTAGCCCAGTGGAATCCATTTCAGACTTGTGACCTCCAGACTTGTAAGATAATAAATTTGTGTTGTTTTAAGCCACCGAGTTTATGGTAATTTGTTACAGCAGCATTAGGAAATTAATAAATCCCCTTAGTGTTTTTATCAATCCTTGGACATAATTTCATCTAGGACGGAAAGATTTCTTCTTGTGACTGCAAATCCTTTCAAAGTTTTAGAAGACTCGGGGCGCCTGGGTGGCTCAGTTGGTTAAGCGTCCCACTCTTGATTTTAGCTCAGGTCATGATTTCACAGTTCGTGAGTTCAAGCCTTGCATCAGGCTCTGTGCTGACAGCATGGAGCCTGCTTGGGATTTTCTTTCTACCTCTCCCCTACTTGTGCTCACTTGTGTGTGCTCCCTCCCTCTCTCTCTCTCTCTCTCTCTTAAAATAAATAAATAAACTTATTAAAAAAAAGTTCTAGAAAACTCCTCATTCCAGTGCACTTGTTATCTGTCACATATGTGTAGCCCATTCCTGAAAGATAGGATGTTCTTAACCAAGAGTCACTTCTCATTTCTCTGTGTTACTTCAAATGAACAAATTATTGCTTGTTAATATTTTACAGCTAAGTGAAAATACCAATTCGTTTCCAGAATCTCAACGAGCAGAGGGTACAGTTCTTTTGAATTATGAATCAGAAAACAAAACTGGAAGAGACTGAGCCCACCGACTTGCTATTGTTTTGATACTCTCTTTTTATGCTTTCAATATCAACTTTAATTACTAGCTGAAACTCAGCTGGATTTGAAAGTTTATAGTAGCTGGTAACTAAGTCGCAGGTGAGTATTTCTGACTATTGACACCAAATTGAAATTGCCGAGTGGAAGATAGATTTTATACAGTTAAGCTGACGAATCCCCAGTGCCTCCAAGAGTGTTCGGGACATGGTAGACACTGAATAAATGTTTGCTGAGCTAAATAAATGAAAGATGACCCTTTGTCTCTGGAGATCTGGTGATTCATTGATCATCACTGAGTTGAAGAGATAAAACAGTTGGAGGTACTTAAGACAGAAGCCACAGAAAATAGGTACGAGAACCAGAGTCCAATACAAGCACACAGAAGAAGAATCCCCCCTCCAAAGGGCACTTTATCTAAGACTGATATATTTAATGAAGAAGCAAGCATGGTACTCTCCTGCCCTTCCTAGTAGTAACGTCTCTTTGGGGGAACATGTCAGCAGACCCTATTTGACTGGACTTCCAAAACTTTCCAGTTTGGAAAAGAGATACTGTGGAGTAAGTCTGTAGTGCGATTTCCATACAGTAAAATTCGCTCTCTGTGACACACAGTTCTATGGGATTCGATGCACAGCAATGTCGGTCCCCCTCCACTTCCCTCACATTGCCCCTTTATAGTTACTTCCTTGCCACTTGCAACCCCAGGCAACCACTGACCTGCTCTTCTTATAATTTTGCCTTTTCCCTAGACTGTCGTATCAATCGCATCACACAGCGCATAAGAGGGCTTTTGGGTCTCGCGCCTTTCACCTTGGAAACTGGATTTGAGTTGCATCCCTGTTACTTAGCAAGTCAACTTAATGGCACGAATGCACCAGTTTGCTTACCCAGTCACTAAATCAGAAACCTCTGGATTCCATCCAGGTTTTGGCAATTGTGAAGAAAGCTGCTATCATCATTCATGTATAGGTTTTTATGGAAACCTAAATTTTCATTTTTCTTGAGAAAATAGGGAGCAAGATGGCTGGGTCATACAGGGAGTGGATGCTTCACTTTATAAGCAACTATCACAATTTTTCCCAAAGCGATGGTATCATTTTGCATTCCTACTGGCACTGAAGGCTTGCTGCTATAGTTCAACAGCCTCACCGTGCCTTGATAATATCCGTTTTTGTGCGTCTCTTTCTTTGTTGTTTTCACCATTCTAATAGGCAAAGTGGTGAGGTTACTTCTTTCGGGGATTCCAAATAAAAAATAATGTCGACGATTCTGACATACCTTTGCAAGATCATCCAGGCGTGGATTCTGAAAGCATAGCTCAAAGACATGCCTCAAATGACTAGTTGCAACTCCCTGATTATGGTTGCAGTTTTATCCTAAACTGTATCCCAGGACACAGACTTTTAGAAGTACTTGCTCGTTTTAGTGACAAGTTCAAATAGCACTCAACTGATGATCAAAATCAAGGATTTGATTCTTGAATGGTCAAGGACCATCTGTCTGCCCTGCCCTCTGGCATAGCCCCTGAGCCCAGCCTTCTCAGCATCCTTTTGTTATCAGGGGTATTAGGAAGGCCTGTCAGCTCTCCTTGGGAAAACGAATCCATTATTTGGAAAAATGAGCTCAAAGTTACCTTTCCATTCATTATGGCATTTTTTTAATATATAAAGAACAGCAATGTTCAAAATGAGAATGGTTGAAGGTTTTAAGAAAATGGAACATTTTTAAGCGCCAAGCCTGATCACTAGGCATTTAGGGCATTTAAATTTCCATCCAACACAATTCACGTAATACTACACAGTCAATGCCACATGAATTACCCTTCAGTTCTTTTTCTCTTCTAAGGCCTATCTCAATTAAGTCGTTTTCCCCCAGCTTTGAACTTTTAAGGCAAAAGAGGAAGATAAAAATCTGTGGGTTACTTTTGTAACAAGTTATGTTCTTTCTCAATGAATTTTCCATGACATCTGTTTAGGAAAATCTCAGAATATACCAAAATGAGATAATGATGGGGTTTTATATTTATCAAAGGCTGCTTTACCCCCACGCACAAGTAAGCTAAGTGTCCACTGCACGGAAGGACACTTTGGCATGCCCAGAGGCACAGTCAGCGAAAGGGGGGAAACCAAGAAAGGGAAGCTGGTTCTGGTGAAAAAGACCTCCCTGCATCCTCCCCCAAAAACTGGATCCATCTGAACTTGGCATTTGCGACATTGCTATCAACGTGGACAGACACCGCTCTCCTGTGGACAGGCAATGGGGGTAGACAAGCTCCCTCATGCTCTTGATATTTACTTGCCTTACTTGTTCTGCTTCCAGGTTGGACTTGAAAACAAATGTTAGGAAAGTTCTTGAAGATGAGGTAGTTTTGGAGGGGGGCTCATGATGCAGAAGGAGGAGACTTTCCTTTTGACTCTTTCATGGTTGGCCCCAACCTTTTAAGTCAAGGGTGCACCCTGGGAAAAAATAAGAGCTGTGATCAGATGTGTGATTTGCGCCCTAGATGTTTTCAATTGCCACGTGATTTATGATTGTGATTATTAAGAGGGATAACGTCCATTTCCACCTTCACGGTCACCACAGCAGGAAATTGTTTGATCTTAACTGTCAGTTCTCCGGAAATGCAGGTTATAATAGTGGCCACCAGTCATATGTTGAGATATTCACCTCTGCTTAGGAAGAGATTATCTCTAAGATTAACTTCAGGCTATATTTTTGTCCAATGCCTCTTGAGAATAAAGTTCATTTTTTTTCCCCCTCAACCTCTTCTTCACAGTATTAGTGAAGGGATTCCCTGGGTGCTGACCTGTGCTTAATTCTGTAATCCTCTAAATGTTCTCATATACTCCCTCACCCTTATGGTTCTCCTTCTAGTAATGCCCAACATTTATTTAGGTCTATGCCTCAAGCTTGGCATATTACCTTTAACTCCATCTTGAATTTCTATCTGCCTATTAGACCATAGATCTGTGTCTTGCTAGCACCACAGATATGTGCAAAACTGGACTCTCCATCCTCTGCCATTAAACCATTGCTTCCTTCTGATTCACCTCTTCCTGTTCAAGATGCTCCATCTTTCTAGATACTCAGAGACCCAGGCAACGTCCTATCTTTTGAACCTCTCTTACCTTCTACCTCAAGAAATGTCTTTATGCTATGTAGCTTCACACGCAATTTATTTTCCTCTACTCGTTTCCTTTCTGAGCACTCAACATCCTCAAGTGATATTTCACACATTGGGGCATCAAGAGCCTCCCTTAAGTAAGCTCTTGCCTCTCCCCATCCCAGCCAAACTAATGGTTACCAGACTAACTGACATAAAATTCTACTTTAACAGGCTATTTTTCCATCCAATAAACCAAATGTCTCCATGTGAATGTCCAGTAAAGTCCAATGTCCTAAGATGTTTTCCTCAAGGCTCAGTGAAGGTTGACCTGTATTTCTTTTTTTAATTGGGGTATAGTTGAAACACAATATTACAACTTATTTTGGGTGTACAGCCTAGTGACTCAACAACTCTATATGTTATGCTATGATCATCATGCGTGTGGCTACTATCTGTCACCATACAACACTATTACAGTACCATTGACTATATTCCCTAAGCTGTACCTTTGACCCCCTAACTTGTATTTATCAAGACCTGTACTTGTATCTGGCCATTTCCTTATACACACCCTACATGCTACTAAATGTTTTCTCTCAAATCCCTGGAATGGCTTATCTTTGGATACCACACCTTTGTCCATATTCTCTCCATCTCCAATTATTGTTCAATATATTCACCTATTGAAATCTAATCTTTCTTGTTTGAATTTGTTCTCAACTTCAGTGTACAGGAGGAT
Organism: Panthera leo; assembly: GCF_018350215.1. Classification (NCBI taxonomy): domain Eukaryota; kingdom Metazoa; phylum Chordata; class Mammalia; order Carnivora; family Felidae; genus Panthera; species Panthera leo. The sequence goes on along the minus strand of NC_056692.1, from coordinate 50,792,185 downwards.
AAACCCAAATGATGATCACAAAATTATATTTCCTTGGCCAATCTCAGAATTTTGACTGAATAGATCTATGACAGAACTTAGGAATCTATATTTTTAACAAGTTCACCCAAATTAATTCTCATACAGATAATCCTGGGACCAAAAACTGTGAGAAGTACTATAAGGCCCTGTGGGGGAAAAAACAAAACAAAACCCAGAATATATAAAGCCCTCTCTGATGGCTCTTGCTGAAAATATTTTACTTTCATTGGAATACATCAAGCATCTTGACTTATCTGTAGAAGAGTGGGTCTTTTGTCATAAGGCAGCCTGTATTAGCACACTTATTCCATTACTAGTTCTGGCTTTGGGCAAATCACTTAATGTCTCAGACCCCTTTCTCACATGCAGAATGAGTCAAACGATAGCATCCACCTAAGAGCATTGCTTTGACTTATGAGAAGCAGTGGGCCAGGTTCTGGCATAGAGTATATAATTATGTATCAGCTAGCATCGTATTTCTGCCATGGTTCCTAGATCACAATGACTTCTTGTGGCTTTAGATTCTGGTCCCAGCCTCCATTTTCACCCACTGCCAGCCATTAGGTTTATATGAACTGGGCCTTTCTCTTTAATAGATCAGAAGTCCCTTAAAAACAGTGATTACAGGAGCACCTGGGTGGCTCAGTCGGTTAAGTGTCCAACTCTGGATTTTGGCTCAGGTCATGATCTCGTGGTTTGTGACACTGAGCCCTGTGTCAGCCTCCATGGTGACAGTTTAGGATTCTCTCTCCCTCTGCCTTTCCTCTGCTCATGCCTCTCTCTCTCAAAATAAAGAAATAAACTTAAAAAAAAAAAAGCAGTGATTATATTTATAGGGTGAACATGGCGGGGGGGGGGGGGAGCTGCTCAATAATGATGTTACTTTACTCTGCTTATATCACACACTTATTAAGTCTCTGAGTAGAGCAAATGCTCAATAAATGTTCTGTATGGGCTAATTCAGAAGTTCTGTGAAAATGAGCTACCTAAGCATATTTTGAGCAAGTTAAAATACAAGTGCATGTTACAGACTCTTAAAACTGCACGTATCACAGTTACTGTGATAGTAGCACAGTTTTCCTCTGGTCAGTTGGTGGCAGAGCTGGGACTGAAACACAAGTCTCTAGACTCTGGTCCCAGTATCTCTGCCTGCCGCCCCCCACCCCCACCCCCCGCCCCGTTAGAGGTGCTATCTGGCCGAGACCAAAAGTCAATTTGAAAAATTTGTAAAAAGTCCTGTAAAGATGTTCCTACACAGAACAGAATGTGCACATTTACTATTCTGGGTAATGAATTGAGTTCTGGTAGAGGTGAGTAGACACACGGGTTCCCTGTAAACTGCCTTTATGGAAAGTTACACAAAGCCAAGCATCCAGATTACAGCTTAAAACGAAGGATGTTTTAAGGATTATTAGAGTCAGGTCTTTACTCCTTTAAAATTCAGACTGCTTAGTCAATAGAGTAGCAGACTTTTAGCCTTGACATGCTGTGTCCTACTTTTCTAGTAGTACAGGAAGTGGAATCAGAAAAAGAAACTCTACAGGGCCCATGAGCTGGCAAACAAACAAAATGACTCTATGTCTAGAAATGGGTTTCAAACTCTAAAGTCCTTGGTCCATCCAGGATATCTTGTGTCTGTAATGTCAAAACTAATATGAGAAAAGAAGGGAGACAAAGCCCAGAAGTCTGGCAGCTGCCTATTTCCTATTTGAAGCTATGATCACTCCTATCTGTGTGATTAAAACAAATGTTTGAGAACTCACAGTGATATCTCATTGATCAGACACTACTAAGCAAATATTGACACCAAAACATGACAAAATAGTCCCATGATCTAGCCATGACAAGCCTTCAAAATTATTGATTCAATCCCACAATAGTTCCCAATTTTACTCTTACAATGTAATATTGGATATCCAGCCAAAGTTCCTTTTCCATTATTTTTAAAAAATCAAACACTTCATACTTCCTTGAGTGGTTATCCCACAATTGCCCATACTTGTACTTAGATTTTCCTTGTAGAGTGCCTACTTTTTAAAAAAATTAGCTTTCTCCAATATTCTTACTTATTTGACCTTCTTCTAACATGGTATAATATTTTCATTTAATATTACAACCTTTGTTTCTGCATGGTTGCCTTTTCCACCAAAGACAGATGTGGATTATGACATCATAAAACATAGCAATCGGCGCTGAGATTCTGTTACAAATATACACAGCTTGCTTCCCCCCACCTCCCCTTACCTGTCTCCTTGAAAAGGGTAAGAGAGAAAGCAGGGAATCAATGCCCTTACCTCTTCTGGAACAGGCGATTCTTATCATCTCAGGCCTTTGGGAAGGTTTTTCAGCAAATAGGGATCATCACCTTGACTCTCCTTACTGGGGGAAATCTAGGAGGTAGAAGAATCCCATCAAGAAATACTTAATTAGAAAAAAAAAAAAAAAAAGAAAGAAAGAAAAGAAAAGAAAAAACAATTAGCAAATGGAAGGGGCACCTGGTTGGCTCAGTCGGTTAATCATCTGACTTGATTTTGGCTCAGGTCATGATCTCACGTTTCATGGGTGAGGGCCCCACACTGGGCTCCATGCTGACAGTGAGCAGCCTGCTTGGGATTCTCTCTCTCTCTCTCTGACCCTCCCCCACTCATGCTTGCTCTCTCTCAAAAAGAAAAAGACAAATGGGAAAAAGGCTGCCTTCTCTGGCAAAGAGTCATTTTTTTCTCATTCCTTCCTCAATAATTTTTTGATTACCCTTTATGTACAAATCCCTGTGTTCATAAAACTTACATTCTTTGGGTGATTTATCTGCCAGAGTCCCAGCAAGAAAAAATGCCACACTCAATTTATGGTAATTTGAGGAAGGAATTATTAGCAAAGTTGTAGTGAAAGCTCAGAGAAAATACACACACACACACACACACACACACACACACACACACACTCACAGGGTGGTGCCCCATGACTAGTAGCATCCATGAGAGGGATGAGGGAAGAGACTGAATCCTGGTAGTAGTGTCATGTAGAAGGACAGCCAGAACAAGAGGATGATATTTGGGGTTGAAGGATGAGAGGTGGAGGCAATCTAAACCGAGCCCATGAAGAAGGCACTCAGGGACAGATAAAGTGACCTCACTCCTCTCTTCACTCTGGCTGTGGCCTCCCAATGGCTGAACACAACTGGATTTTGGAAGGCTTGGTAGAATTTATACAGGTCAGCCTCCCAGGGCACAGAGTAACGTGGAGAAAGAAGGATGGAAAATGATTTCAGAGAAGTGATCCCCATGATAATTGGCCCAAGTGGCAACACTCACTGTGTCTACCCACTCTCACTGAAACTAAAACTTCATTTTGCTTTAAGGAGAATAGTAAAGTCGGACACCCAGTTTAGGCTTGTCAATAGAGTACTCTGTATACTTTGCATTTTGCAGGGATGTGGCATATTCTATTTTTGTATTATGTGCTGGTTTCTATGGTAGGATCTGCTAACATACATACATACATACATACATACATACATAAAAGGAGGAGGGAGAACAATGCCTAAAGTCTGTATTGTATGAACTAAAAAAAATGCTCTGATGTGAATACTTAACCTTTAGGGACCTAAAAATGAATAGTTTGGTGGACAGACTCTAAGTAGGCCTCATGAATCTTGCCTTTGTAAAATCTGCTTCCCTTGAGTTCGGGCAGGAACAGGGACTTGCTTCCAACCACAGAAAATGCAGGGGATGGCTGTCACTCCTTTGATTGTGTCAGTTACATGACAAAGGCAATGATGTCACCCCCATGATTCCATTCTATAAAACTGCCCTGCTAGTGGACTCATGCTAAAGAATTTCTCTCTTGCAGGCTTTGGAGGAGGAGTTTTGTGAAAGGGCCACATGGCAAGGGACAGTGGCGATCTCTTAGAGTTAAGAGCAGCCCTGGAAAATAGCCAGTGGGCAGCAAAGGACCTCAATCCTCCAAGCACAAGGAGATGAATTCTGCCAACAACCTGAGTGGGTTCGATGGTGGACCCATCCCTAATCAAGCCTCCAGATGAGAACTCAGCTCTGGGTGACACGTTGATTGTAGCTTTTCAGAGGACCCAGCAAAGAAAGTCATGCCCAGACTCCTGAGCCACAGAACCTGTGAGATAATGTATGTTGTTTTAAGCCACAAAGATTGTGGCAATTTGTTATGCAGTGATAGAAAACGAATCTAGATATTTCACTTTTCCATATTGTGTTATTAACTCCTTCTAATACTCTCCCAAATTCCCTACAACTCGGGCCTTTTGGCTCAGTCATTATTTTTGACAAAATCTATGTAGGATTTACCATTTATAAGCTGTTCTCATAAGTATCAAATCAACTATTCATCGATATAAGCCAATGTTATTGGTCTCAAATAAGAGACGAGGAAATGGAGACTGTGCGGGGTAAATCGGCTTACACAAGGCTAACCAACAAAAAAAAAAAAAAATGGCAAATTTTGATTTTGATCCCAGGACCTTCACTATAAATCCCAGATTATTCTACTTTACTACTTTGTCTTCCTTAATTTATTCTTAGATAATTAAAACAAAGTGCCAATGAGCCATACTTGCTGGTCTTTACAAGGACCAGTTATGTTAACTGTTCCCCATGATGGCAAACTGCCTTTCCTTTACCTCAAAAATTCATGTGTTCCTGGGCCCGAGACTTAAAAGGTATGGCAACAGGAATAATCCCATGGAAAATTCAAAGGCTTCCCTCTGCTAATCATGCCTCAGTAGCAGCATCCTTATCTAAAATCAGGTTTTAAATTGCAGATAGGAGTGTTATTATCATCAGCAGCAAAGGCGTAAGGCCAACGTTTTAAAACACACGTTTTACGAAGTCTACCCAGGCTTAATTTTTTTTCTTTATTTTTTAAAAAATTTTTGTCAATGTTTATTTATTTTTGAGAGACAGAGTATGAGCAGGGAAGGGGAAGAGAGAGAGGGAGACACAGAATCTGAAGCAGGCTCCAGGCTCCACTCTGTGAGCACAGAGTCTGACACGGGGCTCAAACCCATGAACCGTGAGATCATGACCTGAGCCAAAGTCAGATGCTTAACCGACTGAGCCACCCAGGCTCCCCCAATTTTTTTTTCTTTAAATAGCTGAAAATAAAAAGCTTTCGGCAAACCATTTTATGATCAGCCTCAAATTCTAAACCTTAGTAGCAACCAAGCAGATGTTAATATTAACAAATAGATATTTAAAAAACTGTCTGTGTCGAAAGAAATACTTGGAAGTGAGGCAAAGGGCTTACAATTTACCTCTTTGTGAATGGCCAATGGTGGAATTCTATCTGTGAGGTCTGTTGCTGGTTTGATCCAACAGCCAACAAATGGGGCATAAGGCAATCTCTTTTGAAATGGAGCAGAGCATTTCCTACAGTGGAGATCAAAGGCACTAGTACAAAAAGTCACCAAAGGGGGCACCTGTAATAATATAAATGAATGATTAAAATGGTCCCGCCCTTGTGTTTCATATTAGCTTGAACAGTGGTCATTAACATTTTCCCCCACGTTTGTCTCTTGACTTAAACCTATTAGTATCATTGAAGCTTAAGAATAATTTTATAACAAATAAAGGATTGTTTAATGTTTGCCAAGCATTTAATAAGCTTCTAGAAAATATCCCGTGTTAGTTCAGCTCAGAATTTGGCCCAAGATGAGAGGGTTTTCTATGATTGTTGGTTGCTTATGTTTCTGAACCTGCATTTTAAATGACAGCAGGTTTGGAAATCAATGTGATTCAACCTCGGAATGCTCTTGCTATGTGTCTGCGTGTCTTTTATCAGGGCCCTTGATTAGAAGGAGAAGAGAAAGGAGTCTTTTTTGTTCCATTTCTCCCTGTTATTATATTCATTAGGAATCTTTCCCTTTCTTTCCGCCAATTAGGACCTGTCCCAATATGGCGGGACCTCCAGAGTACTGCTGCTGTCTCACATGCATGACTCTTTCCAGCAATCATTTGGCTTGAAATTCAATCCCCCCCCCACTTTTTTTCCCCTAAGGAAACACAGTTCCACTTAATTCCACAGCATTTTATTTAGAGTTTGTAGGACTTAAGGATTTATTATCAAGAGAAAATGAGAATGGTTCCATTTTCACTTTAACTTAAACAAACAGCCTCACTGGGTGCCCAAATCCTTGAAATAATTAGCCCTTGCTTGTTCTACAGGGAAGCTTCTTAGGGAGTGTGAGTTCAGATGGATAAAGCAAGAGATTGACAGTATGGACTTGGATTCTAATCCTGACTCCACCACTTAACTAGCTCTATGGGTTTCGATATATCAAGTAACCTTTTCAAGTCTATTTCCTAATCTGTAATAGAGTCATACTCATCATGGCTTCTTGAGACCAATAAAAGGGTTGGAAGAATAGTAACCAAGGCCTTATCCCACCATCTGGAACATGAGAAGTTACTTAAAAGTGCTATTATTTCAGGACTGAAAACTGCATACTTTCCTCCGATTGCCTTTTTCTTAAGATTTCATTTTAAGTAATCTCCACACCCAAAGTGGGGCTCGAACTCACAATCCCAAAATCAAGAGTCACATACTCCACCAACGAGCCAGCTGGGCACCCCTGATTGCCTTTGTTACTTACTCCATCAATTCTCTTTGATTTGCTCTCATTATTGTTTGACTAGCTCCATGCAGACATGTGGGATTCTGTCTACGAAGTATCAAAGGAGACAAAACCAGTTGAAAAAATACCAGCTTATTCTGCTCATCTATTTGCTTTGAAATGTAGGTATATCTTTACTGGTCTCCCCGCATTTACCTTCAAAATAACATTGAGGGTTGCTATCAGAGTAGAGCGGCAAGCTGATATAAAACTTTGTTCATTCTTTTATTTAAAGATTTTTTTTTATTTTTTTAATGTTTATTTATTTTTGAGACAATATGAGAGACAAAATGCAAGCAGCAGAGGGGCAGACAGAGCGAGACACAGAATCTGAAGCAGCCTCCAGGCTCTGAGCTGTCAGCGCAGATCTTGACGCGGGGCTCGAGCTCACAACCGTGAGATCATGACCCGAGCCGAAGTCAAAGGCTTAACCGACTGAGCCACTCAGGCCCCCCAATTTTTGTTTTATTTTAAGTAATCTCTGTACCCCTGAGATCAAGAGTCACATGCTCTTCTAACTGAGCCAGCCAGGCGCCCCTAACTGTGTTCACTCTTGAAGAGTGTTTTCCAAAAAGCCTCTGGTACATAAAGCATTCAGTGCATTTTTGTTCATGAAATCAATAAATAACTGAAATGGTCCCATTTAATTAATCATTATGATGACTAGAACATTAAATCATTACATCTTTCATTAAAAGTATTTTACATCAATTAGTCATGTACTTTTAAATTAGGTTCTTTAGCTTTCTATTTTTATTTTTCAAAGGTCAACAAGTTGGCAATATAAGGACATTTTTGCTGTCACCATTGCAATTTAGGGAGAAGTAGCATCTCTGTAATATTGTTTCTTCTAATGAATGAATTTATTACACTTTTCAATTCATTTAGATCTTACTTATTATCTTTCAATAAAATTAAAAATTTTTCTCTTGTACATGATTTTATTTATTCTTAGGACTTTTATACTTTTTGCTTAAATCATAATCTATGTTAAGTATACTTTTGATTTTGGAATAATTTTAGATTTACAGAAAAATTGCAAAGATAGTACAGAGAGTTCTCATAAACCCCTCACCAATTTCAATTGCCCCAAAAGTTATCATCTTACATTACTGTGGTATCTTTGTCAAAAATAAGAAATCGACATGGGAACATTACTCTTAACTAGACTCCAGACTTTATTCAGATTTCAGCAGTTGTTTTTATTCTATTAATGTTCTTGTTCTGTTCCAGGATCTCATCCAGGATAACACATTGGTTGTCATGTCTCCTCTGGTCTGTGATAGTTTCTCAGCTTTTCCTCTTTTTTTATGACCTTATTAGTTTTGAAGAGAATTGGTCAAGCATTTTGTAGAGTGTTCTAGAGTTTAGGTTTATCCAATGGTTTGTTTTTTGTTTTCTTTTCATAACTGAACCTGAGCTATGGAGTTTAGAAAGGATACCACAGAGATAATAAGTACCTTTATCATCACTTAATGTTACTGGGTCTACAGATTTCACGTAACATCACCATAATGTTAACCCTGATCATCTGGCCAAGGAAGTATTAAGTTAATATTTTTCTCTCCTGGACTCTATTCTTTAGAAATGAGTTTAGGGGCACCTGGATGGCTCAGTCTGTGGAGTGTTCAACACTTGACTTCAGTTCAGGTCAGGATCTCAAGGTTTGTGGGTTTGAGCCTGACATCAGCTGTCAGTGCAGAGCCTGCTTGGGATTCTCTCTACCTTTCTCTCTAGCCCTCCCCACCTCTCAAAATAAATAAATAATTAAGAAAAAAAAGGAATCTGTAAGATTCACCTCCTAGAGGGCAGGCGTATCTACATGTGATATCTGGAATTATTTTATAAGGAAAATTTTGTCTTTTCTCCATTTATTTTTTTTCCCATGATTTATTTACACCAGATTCATGTACATTTATTTTATACTCTGGGATATAATTCAACACTATGTTTTAGATTTTGTGGCTCAAGTCATTCCAACTTTGGCCATTAACTACTTAATCACTGGCTTTTCAAGTTGTTTTAATAGGTGTATAGTTATATATTACTGAGATTTAATTTGCATTTCACTAATAGCTAATGAGGACAAACATCCTTTCCTGTGTTTATTTTCTATCCGTACTCCTTTTTGATAAAATTTCTCTTCATTTTATTTGCACATTTTCTAATTGAATTTTTTTTTTCTTTTTTAATGTTGGGGTTTGAAAGTTCTTTATATATTCTATATACAAGTCCTATGTCTGATGTTGTTACTTGAAAATATTTTCTCCTAGTCTTTAGATTAAATTTTCATCCTCTTAACATTGTCGGGGCACCTGGGTGGCTCAGTTGGTTAAATGTCCGACTAAAACTCAGGTCATGATCTTGAGGTTGGTGAGTTAGAGCCCCCGCATCAGGGTCTGTGCTGACAGCTCAGAGCCTGGAGGCTGCTTCAGATTCTGTGTCTCCCTCTCTCTCTGACCCTCCCCCACTCACAATCTATCTCTCTCACAAATAAAAACTAAACATTAAAAATTTAAGAAAAAAACCCTATATTAAAACAATAACATTGTCTTTCACAGAACAAAGAAATTAATTTTGATGAAGTCCAATATAATTATTTTCTTGTATGTATCATGCTTTTGGTGTCATGTCTCAGAACTCCTCATTTAGCCTTAGGTTCTAAAATTTTTCTGTTTTATTCTCAAAGTTTTATAGTTTCACATTATAATCCATGAACTTTGAATTAATTTTTCTGTAAGTATAGATTTATACTGACATTTATTTATTTGCCTTTCTTTGTTTGTTTCAGCACCATTTCTTGAAAAGACCATATTCTTGTATTGTTGTAAACTTACATTAAGTCTTAACTTTGGGTAGGATGATCCCTCTCAGTTTATTCTTTTTCAAAATTATGTTTAGCTATTCTTGGGTCTGTGCTTTGCATATAAATTTTAGAATGAGCTTCTCCAAATCTGCAAAAAAACATTATTGGAGTTTTGACATGAATTGCATTAGCTTAATAGATCAAATTGGGGAGAATTGGTGTTTTTATTTTTACTATGTTGAGATTTTCTGTCCTTGACATGATTGTCTCACCATATATTTAGATGTTCAGTGTTTTATAATTTTCAGCATGCATTTAACATTTTCAATGATTTATAGTTTTCAGGTCCTATACATATATTGCTAGATTTTTCAAAATTTCTTTTTTTTTTTGACTGATTGTAAATAGACTTGTATTTAATTTTGATTTTCATATATATTCACTGCAAATATATAGAAAAACAGTTTTTTGTGCTGTTTTGTATCCTGTGATCTTACAAAACTTATTATTAATTCTAAAAGTTTTGTGGGGTTGCTTTGGGGTTTTGTTTGTTTGGTTTTTGTTTTTTGCAGATCCTTTGGTATTTTCTATGTGTACAATCTTGTCATTTGGAAATAGGTACAGTTTTAATTTTCCCTCTCCAATCCATATACCTTTTCTTTTTCTTGTCTTATTGCACTGGATAGAACTTCAGCATTCTGTTGAATAAGAATGGTTAGAGCAAACATTCTCACCTGGTTCCTGATCTTAGAAAAGCTCATTCACCATTAAGTATGATGAAAGCTCTTCATATTTTTGTGCATGCTCTTTAGAAAATTGAGGCTATTCTCTCTCTATTTCTTGTTTCTGGAGAATATATGTATATTGTCTTTTAATCTCCCAATTGATATGATCATGTAACTTTTCTTCTTTAACTTATTGATAGAGATCAAATATATGACAAAATTTAATACTCATTTATTATAGATGTATATTATATGTAAATACACATTAATTAAAAAGAGAATATATAGATTATCCCAAAGCAAGAAATAGAAAACATCCTCAAAAAAAAAAAAAGAAATTATTATGTATACATCTAACAATATATGTATAGGACCTAAAATTTACACACCACTGAAAACGGTTATGTTAAATGTACACTTAAAACATAAAATACTGACCAAAAAAAAGAACATCTAAATAAATGGAGAGGCAACAATGTCAACAACAGGAAGACTCAACATAGTAAAAATGCCAATTCTCCCCAATTTGATCTATAGGATTAATGCATGGATTTGAGAATATTTAATTAGCATAGTATAACTGGAATGAGCCCCAACTGACCATGGCACATAATTCTTTTTATATTTTGCTGGATTCAAGTTGTTAAATTTTTCTTTAGGAATTTTAGGTCTAAGCTCACATGAGATACTGCCTATAGTTTTGTTTTGTTTTGTTTTTTTCACTTGTCCTGTGTCTAGCTGTGATATCAAGGTAATTTTGGCTTCATTAAATGAGTCCTAAAGTTCTTCTTTATCTTTTGTTTCTTGGGAGAGTTTGTGAAGAATCACACTAACTCTTCTTTAATTGTTTGAGAGAACTCTAAACATTCTAGTGACCTGTATCTTAGTCCTAAAACTCTGATTCATAATAACATGGGATCAGGAACACTGAGGAAAGGTATAGTGACTTTATTCAACGGTTATTTTCAGGTTATCAAAACTCTTCAATCATGCAGCCTTAAAGGGATGTCAATATGTGGAGATTTGAGTAAAGAGATAAAATTCAGGGACAACTGCTTCAGCAAGTAAATTCTCCTGAATTCGGAAAACCCAAATAATTAATCTGTGGGCCGAATTCCATGTTCACATATTTTCTATTTCAAATGTAGATTAAATATAACACTTGGGAGATTACAAAGAAGGGAACTTGGCTCAGAGAAAGCTGCTGCATTAAGTCAACATTCCTTCGTAGATTGAAACTTGGTTCACGTTCTGAGTAACGCACCCGAGACAACATAGGTCATTGTGAGACTTCCTAAGATCAGATCTTCTGCATGATACATTCCCCCAAAGTGAATAATGGTTGGAGTCCAGAGCCAGATTTTTCAAGGATGACTTTTTCTAACACATCATAAAAATGCAACCCCATCTTCTTCCTTACCTTGAATACTTTTCTTGCCACATACATAGCTTTATTTTCAATATATTGCTTTCTTGACTACTCCTCTGAGTGAGCTCTCTCACCAAGATCAATATGCCTATAGCATGAAAAGGAGAAAAAAAGGTGTTGGAAGAAGATAGTAAACCTGTCCCAATGAGGTACTTGCTGGCTAGCTCTTGGAGACAGCTGTACATAAGATTGTACTACCAGCACATACACTGAAAAGTACTGATATGAGCCCAGAAACACATTCTTCCCCAACTAAGATCTGAGATCCCATGGGTGATGTGCAGAAGGTAAGAAATGGTTTGTATCAATAATGAACAGGCAGCCCACACATTAAAATCAGTTTTCAAAATAGACATGTCTTGCATACTGCAAGAATTATAAGACTATTCTTAAGCTAATCCTTGGTTTCTTTTAGAAGGCCAAAGAGTTTAGAGAATTGTATATGAAAGACACAGAAAGATATATATATATATATATGTATATATACAAGTATATGTATATATACTTGTTCCTGATCAAGGAACAAGATAGATAGTCTATAGATACATCGATAGAATAGATAGGATAGATAAGTGTAATATCCTAAATAACATCTTAAACCTTGGAAGTATAATGCCTATGTTTGGCTTGGTTTTGTTTTGTTTTTGTTTTCCAAAACTTACAGCAATGGTTCTGAACCAAGGGCAATTTCCTCTCAGGGGCCACTTGGCAATGTCTATAGATATTCGTTATTATATGTGTGGGGGAGGGAACTACTGGCATCTAGTGGGTAAAGGCCAAGGATGCTACTAAACATCCCATAACGCACATGACATCCATCCCCTCAGTATAAAGAATTATCTGACCCAACATGTCAATACAGCCAAGGTTGAGAAACCTTGATTTAAAATAATAAACTGGTCAGGCATACCAATGAACTTTTAGGAAGTCTTAGGTTTATCATTGAGTTTATTTGGGAGAAAATATCAGATACCAGCATCTAAAAAAAAGGACATTATTGCCACCTCATTTCTTTAACAAATCAGTCAATGCATTCCAGTGGTTCCCATGGCCACGCCATAAAATATATGCTTGTTTATTTCATTCCTGGATGAGGGAGAATAAGAACATTGCAAGTTGTCTCAATAATTTCCAGAGGATCTCAATAACTAGGACATTATACCCCAAGTCTGAGAAAAATCAACTAACATTTCAGGAAATTTCCCTTCTTTGGCAAAACTGAAAGGCTGCAAACAAATTCACTTTCAAATTGATATTTAAGGGCATTTTATGAGTCTTTTGGATGTCTCTCCAAGTCTTGCTGTAGTTGCTGTGTTGAAAAGTTGTAAACTTAGTTGCAATAAAATAGACATTATTTTTAATTGTTTCCTCTCAGCATTATCACATATATGGGGGGGGGGGGAGCAGTGAGGAAAGTGAGTATTTACAGTTCCAAACAGCTTTCATACTGTCATCAGTCTATATCCCAAAGTGTTTCTGCACTGAAAGAAAATATATTAGCAGAGAAATATGAGGGAAGAAACACTAAAAAGTACCAGATGGTCTTGAAACCTTGGAACAGATCATTTGTATCCTTTGTAACTTTGTTGCTTCCAGGTATTATTATCCATGTGGACTATTAGACCAGAAGAGTTAGTCTCCAACTCTGAAGGTCAGTGTTAACCTTACCACGTCCAGGACATCTGAACATTGAAGGTCCATAAAGAATAGTTCCGAGAACTCATCCAATTATTTGATTTGCTTTTCCAAAATTAAAATTTGGATAATAATAACAAAAAAAGCAGAACATGCCAATCGTTATAAATTAGCCTAAAAAAAAAGAAAACCGGGGCTACTTGAAACTAGGTATCTGGGGATGCTGAACACAATCCAAGATCAGCCAACTCTCCCTGTGTACAATATTTTGTAACCAATCTTCTAGCTGTTTCTTTTTAACAATTAGTTCTCCTGATTCCACTTAGACTTTTGGTGCCCCAAAGGCGTAGGTCGAATTTACTTAATAACCAAGTCACTCTACTTTTTATTTCATTGACTCTATAACAATAGAAATTGTATGAATGCTCCATTATCAGCCACTGCAGCCACACTGGCAGTGTTGGATTAAGAACTCAAGTGTAAGCACACACAAAAAAAAAAAAAAAAAAAAAAAGAACTTTTACTGCCATAAGGTTATTGGAAATTGGAGCTATTCAGGGGTCTAAAACTATGAGACTTGCTATCATGTCTTTTCTGTTTTCATTAAAAAAAACTACTAGGAAAAAATGGCATAAACAAATATAGTAGACAAATAATTGCCTGTTTTTGGCATGGTTACTTATTTCTTTACATTTGTTTTATTGTTAAAAATGATACCCTGTTCCTTGTTTTCCTTCTAAGCGATGTCAAGTACAGATAATGACACACGTTTACAATATGTGAAAAGCATTTTACAATGATTGGTCTCTTTTCATTCAGGTTTCAAAATAGGGTATCAAACCAAATCCTTTCAAGGTTCAGGGAAAAGTCAGGTTTATTCAAGGATTGTAAAAGTTTTTCATGACTGAAACATGAAGGAATATGAAAGTGAATTTCTGTGTTAGAATTTTTCAAAATCAGAAAGATCATATTCACAGTTATTATCATTCACTTATTTCTATGGGACCTTTCCTATATAATTTGTATCCCGGTTACTGATCTCAAACCAACTAAAAACTAGCATACATTTTGTAAGAACCCTTCATATTGGAGGCAAAAAAAAAAAAAAAAAAAAACCTAATAATTACTTTGTAGCATGAACTCCATTAAAAGATATGTCAACTTGACCCCCACCCCATGCATGATCTGTAACATCTCCCTCAAAAATGTGTCTTTGGTCTCAAGGTACAGCCACAAGGAGTACCAGGTTGAGTGTATGTGAATCATCCATCCAAAACACATTTCACTCCTGGAAAAAGAATCAAAATCACACGTGAGCTATTTGGGGACATGCCACCATCTCTGTGCAAGTAAAATAGCACATCAATCTTATATGGAAACAGATGACACTAGTAAAGCCTTTTCTTGCAGGAACATGCTAAACAGAGGAGAACAGGTCACGACCTGCATTCAGCAAGTTAAAAAGAAAAATTAAACACGTTGGGACATGCTCGATTGTATCAGAGACATTGGACAGAATTCACCCACTTTTAGGGTTGTAATGAGATAATCAGTAAATTCGCTTATAACAAGCCATCCTGCAGAAAAGAAAGAATTAATGCAATGTCAATATAAACTGTCCTAGGAAAATTAAAAACAGGGAAACCATATAACCAAGGGAAAAGAGAATAGGCACACCAAAGTGCTACGGTGTCTTTGCCACACTAAAAATGTATCAGGAGGACAGGTGTCCCTCATTTTCATTCAGTGATAATTAGTTCTTATTGTAGTTTCCATAATGGACTTTTATTAAGCACCTACTACATTCTAGACACTTGAATAATCCATCTCGCTAAATTGTCCTCTCCACCCTGCCAATTAGGCATCATCACACAAATGAGGAGGCTAAGGATCGACCCGCTAAACGTATCAGGATGAGTCTGTGGTTAGAATTGCAGGACTATTTTTCTTTCCACTATTCCACAGCTACCTTCAAACAGGTTAAAATTTACCTTGTTAAGTTCCTTGTATTCTTCTTGGAGGAAAAAAATTCCTGTATCATTACTGAGCTTGTGTGTGCATGGAGAAAACTGTGACCCCCAAGATGAATATCTTCTGGTGGTTGATATTAACAAATTAAATATAAACCTCACCCACACAGACACCGATGCAAATGGAAGACAGTTAACCCTGGTGAGGCCCCACTAGATACTCTGCTTCCCCAAATCCTTTTAATTTCTGTTTGGAGAGATTCAGAAATCTGTCGAAGAGAAAGCTATTAATAATTTGTACCCAGGTCCGCCTTATTCCAAAATCTTTTCTCCTCTACCACAACTTGCACCTTGTAAAACTATAAGATGGACGCACTGACTCCTGGATGTACTTTTCTGGTAAAGATCCTAACTTGCATTTCGTACAGCATCCAATTTTTTAGCTGTCTCCTTGGATTTTAGAAGCCTGTTATTCCTTTATTCAATCCATGGTATTGAACCACGGAAATCTTACAAAACGTTTTCCCATTTGTGGAAATGTTGAGGATTTCAACACCTAACCTTCATCTAATTGTAGATGGGGTTATGGGATATGATTACAAAATATTAAGAAGAAAAGGAATTTCTTTGGGTTTACCCATTATTCTCCTGTAGAACTTTTTCGTCCCCCCAAATCCAATAACAGGACTTAGTCTTTCTTAGTGAGGGCCCCATTACACATCTGGTACTTGTTCTTTACCAAGGAACATCCATTAAGAGTAACAAAGATGGGACTCAGTGTCCTCTAGGAAAAATTCTGGAGGCAGTATCACTGCTTCCTCAGGTTCGTATTTTTAAAGGCAATAACATGCCACTTGAAGCAAAATCTCATGAAAAACTTTCAACTTGTTCTCTTCTTAAAGTTAAAGAGATATCAAGACAATCATTAAAAGAGAGTCAGGCTCATCAGTGCATATAGCTATGGTTTAAAATTCTAATGAAAACAATATCATGTTGGATAAGTTAATATTAACCTCATACATGGTTTTGATCTATGTCTAAATAAAAATAAAAGGCCTCTAGAAAAAAAATTTCACCCAGAATTAATAGCTCTCCTAAAACATTTTTAATTTTTTCCATCGGGTCACTTCCAAGAAAAACTATGCAGGATTTCCAAGTAATGAAGAACCAAACTAGGTAAGTTCTATTCACAGAATTTCAGAAGACTACCAGAGGGAATAAAAAGTGCTCTTAAATTTCAAAGACACAAGTTTTTTCTCCACCAACTCTGGCACATTTCATGACCTTATAACTGAGGTCGTGCCAGAAGATGATCCACCCGAATGCAGAATGAATGATCACCATGGCTTTGCAGTGTCCGTAGTATTTTGCTTTGTTTTTGTTTGTTTATGACAAAGGTTATATGTCAATAATAAAGACTAGGGTTTTTGTATGGCTATTTTTTTAATCTAGACTCTGTTACCTTGACAAGAATAAATGCTCAAGCAGTAAATCATTTCCCTTCTCATTTATATTCTTTAGAGAATTAAAGGCATTTGTTTCACAAGAAGAATGTTCTTTGATTCTTTCTCATAAGCTCAAATGTTGGGAATAAGCAAGGCTCATTCAGGGGTGCCGGGGTGGCTCAGTCAGTTAAGTGCCTGGCTCTTGATTTTGGCTCAAATCAAGAACTCATGGTTTGTGACCTCGAGCCCTGCATCAGGCTCTGTGTTCACAGCAAGGAGCCTGCTTGGGATTCTCTCTCTCCCTCTCTGTCTGACTCTCTCCCTCAAAATAAATGAGTAAACATTTTAAAAAAAGAAATGTCCATATAAATACATAATGGAATTCCCTATTTCTAAACCTGTCTTTCACCCTCCTCCACCACACATGCAATTGGTGTCATTGTTACAACTAACATAGTTTCAGATGGAGATGAAGTCAGAGGCTTTTCTTCATAACCAGGGAATCAACACAGTTTCCAGGCAGTTTCCAGTTTAATCCACAAGTGCCTGGGGTAAAGGAAGACAGGTAGCCAACTGTAGGGTTCAGTGGAGTCAAGGCAGATGTTATGAGCCCTTCTTTGTCATCAGCTGTGTTCCATTCACTTCCATTAAGTCAAACGTATAGGCTATACTTTGACCTTCCAGGAAATTTAGGCCATCTCAAATGTAGCTAAAGGATTAAATATCCTTACGTGCATATATTCCTAGAGTAAAATAAACTATTAGACTTCTGTTTATATTGATTCCTTTTGCATTCTAGAGTCTCGCTGCCCCAAGTCACCACATTGTTCTCTTGTTCATGCAGACTCACCACTCTCCTCCTGCACCTTGGTTGGGATGAGTGGAACTCTGGCAATCACTGGCAGAAATTCATAGGGCAGAAAGGAAAAAACAGATGGTCAAATCTCCTGAATGGTTGATTCCTTTCTCTTTCAGGGTATTGATTGACAAGCTTGTCATAGGAACATCCCAGACCCCAAATAATCTCTTTTATGAAGCATGTGGGGGCCAAATGATACTAAGTGGTACTATGCTATTATAAATTAATAAGAAAGGGTCCCAGGAACTGATACATGCCCACATGATGGCCAAATCCCAAGACTCAATCTAGGATCATAGAATCTGGAATTTAAAAAAAATTGCATGGGCTTCAGAGGATATCAGTATCTCTACCTTCTCATTTCTTTTAATTTTTTTAAAGTTTTTATTTTTTGGGAGAAAGAGCATAAGCAGGGGAGGGGCAGAGAGAGAGGTGGAAAGAGGATCCAAAGCGGGCTCTGCACTGACAGAAGTGAGCCCAATGCAGGGCTCGAACTCATGAACCACGAGACCATGACCTGAGCTAATGTGACACACTCAACAGACTGAGCCACCCAGGTGTCCCATCTCCCACTTATTTCTATCCTTCTGATTATTAAACTTGTCCATGGTAAAGTCTTCCAAGAGTCACCTAAATTTTGTCAGGAACAAAGGCCAGGGTGGTAATAATCAAAACTGAATGCTCAGTATTTAAATGTTTCTGTACTGACAATTTTTTTTCCCCCAAAGTAGTATTCTTTTTCAAAATAATAGGCTTTATTTTTATAGCATTTGTAGATGCTCAGCAAAACTGAGAGGAAAGCATGGTGAGTGTCCCTATACCCCCTGTCCCCACACAAGCATGGCCTCCCCCACTACAGTATCCCCACCAGCATGGTACATTTATAATCAGCGAATCTGCACTGACATAGTCATCATCCAAAGTCCATAGTTCACATTTGGGTCTATCCTTGGTACGTATGTTTTAGTGGTTTTGACAAATTGGTATCTACCATTGTAATATCATGCAGAATAGTTTCAGTGCCTCAACTAACTCTTCTGGTTAAGCCTTCATGGATTTATTTAGTCTTTTTTATGCAAGTCTTCTGCTCCTACATGTTAAACCCTCTGCTAGACCCTGAGAATCTTCAAAACTATACATTTTTTAAAAAAAATTTAATAGACTTTCTTGGAGTTTTTTTTCTCTCTTTTCTTGCTTCTTACTAAATAAAAGCAGAAAGGAGAAAGCAGGCAGTACTTTCAAAACCCTAGTTGGAAATATTCTCAACTAGATCGTCCAGAAACTGAGGTAATATTTGTTTGTTGTTTTGGGTTGCTAAGTTTTGTAGTCATTTGTTACACAGCAATACATAACCAACACATATATTAATATCAAGAGTGGGACATTGCCAAAATACAAAGTCACAATTTGAGAGTAGCTTTGGAACTGGGCAGTGGGCTTTGAGAAAAGTGTTAGTGACAGGCTGAGCACCTTCAAGAAACTGCCAATAGATGTCTGGTGGTCATTCATAAAACTTCAGGTGACGGCTGGCAGGCAAAGGTGAATATTATTAGAAACTAGAAGATCTTTGTTATATGATGGCTGAAAGTTTAGTAACACTGTTAGCAAAAGTTATACGAAAAGTAGAATATGTATCCAATAAACTGGGTGGTCAATAAGGATGTATATATTGTATATATGTTTGTTTCCTTAAATAAATAATAGAAATACTAATTGTTTTATGTGGTGGAAGGAATCTGTAAGTCTAGGAGGAAAATGAAAGGACAGCTTCTGGGGCATATCTTCTTCTTCTTCTTCAAAATACTCACTGGCTCACATTGAGGTGTTCCTCTCTGAGACAGAGTGTTACTTCTCCATTCTGTCGAACTTTGACATGTGCTTCATGGATATGTGACTTGCCAACGAATTAGGAGCAGCAGAGGCATGGATCGCTTCCAGGCAGAAGTTTGAAGAGCTATGGTGAAATGTCTCAGATGGCTACCCCATCAGCCTGGGCCTGGCAATGAAGAGTTCCAAAGTCAACCAGAACTGGAAGTATCTTGTGAGCAAGAAATAAACCTTTGTGGTTATAAGCCACCGTTGTTTGTAACTGCTTTGTAAACTGGCCTTGCCTGACTGGTACAGCTTCAGACATGGGCTAGACTTGAAGGAAATGGGGACTCTGACCCAGAGGCCAGTGGAAGAGGGCACTACAGATAGATGGTATGGCAGAGGCAGGGGCCATGCGAGGATTGTGGCTATCTAAAATGTAACAGGGAAATGGGTTAGGAGAGAAGCTGAGTATAAAGGAGAAAATTAGACTCCCAGGGTCATTAACCCCGTGTTAAGAAAATTTGCCCACCTGTTAGGATACGGAGTCATTAAATTATGAGGGGAGGAGAGATATGCCCAAATTTTATGTTAAAGAGCCAACAAGGACAGTATTATAGAAGACAAAGTTAAGATGTGGGAAACAGGGAAGGAGGCCATTATTATAAAGAAGATCTGTTGCACGCATAACCAAAAAAAAAAAAAAAAATGGAGAGCAGTGAAGAGACTGAAGTGATATTGAGGAAAAAGCAAGAGAATTTAGTGACTAGGCTGATGTATTTGTGACATCGTTATAGGGATGTAAAGTTCAACATGTACTGGTTTGTGTTAGATTAGATTGTTATTCAGAAACACTCACTCCACTCTTCCCCAATCTCTATGGGAGGACTATATTTTTCCACCGCACCAGCATGTAACTTACAATAATAGGGTGCAAGCTCCAAGCCTAGGCCTCGAGAAGCTTCCTTTATTCTTTGTCATGCTCTTTGGAACCTCCCATCTTCCTGTTGGAGAGCATTCCCCATTCATTCTACTGGTCCCACTAGATGAGAACGCACGAAACTAACCTGATCTGAATCTGTGGCTGGAACCCTAGGTCCCGCTGATCCCAGCCAAGACCAGCAGAGTCCCCCAACCCCACCTAGCTGCCACGCAGACATGTAAGTGAGACACGAATGCTTACAGATACACGCTGCCGGGTTCTTGTGTTGTTTTCTAGCAAAAGTTGACTGATACGGCAATGCTCTCAAATCTCTAAAAATCTGAAACATCAATAAATTACTATCCCCAATTCTGTGTTCATTTAAAAAACAGTTGACCACAAAGGTCCATCTTTTCTTTAAGTAGTAAAAGATCAACGGAAGAGATTTCTTAAATATTCTGGTGGACATATTTTTATTTTAGGGCTTATTTTTAATCATTTATCATTGTGTAACTATGAAGCAAGACATAGTTGTCATTGTTTAAACTTCCCATCAAAGAGGAGAATATGGATTTTTTTTTTTATTACTGATTGGGAAGTTGACTGGTTTTCACTGGAAGCAGCAGCACAAAGCTATGTAAAAAATAAATATGCAAACATCAGTCTCACTTAGTCTTTAAGAGACCAGCTTAGGTCAATCAGTTGTGTTTCTGGGTCAAGGTCCTAGTCCAAAATCCACTCAGCTAAGGCCTTTTGCATTTTCAACCTTTTCATCCTTTTTAAAATGCTATTTATTGTTGGCTTTCTTCTCAGTTTGAAATAATGCATGCAGTGTTTTTATTAGGACAAATAGCAGTAAATAAAAGCATGATAAGGTATAGGGTGAGAGTTTATTTGCAAACTTTCAGAAGTAGTTTACTTTAATATCCAAGATACATGGAAGACTGCAGCCCAGGCAGTGAGGACACATGATAATAAACTGTAATAAAAATCACTGAAATATTTACCAAGATATATTCTCTTGTTTGGATTAAACCATACATCAGGAGATTGGAACTTTCCTTTTTTTTTTTTTTTATCAAATGACTGCAAAGTGGATATTAGCCTTGGTTTGTTTCTGAAATATTTTGTTTGGGTTTTATCACTTTTTGAACGTAAATGGGCTCGGGAGACAGTAAGGTGAACCACTGTAGCATATAACTGAAGTCTAATGAAATGATACCCAGACCATCCAAGATTGCTAGAGAATGCCAATTGATTGGAATGAGCAAAATCTTTTTCAAACTGGTTATCACAGTATGGCGAGATTTGCCCATGGAGTGTGAGAAAGCCTCAATTTGGTGCAAACTCCTGTTTAGGAGTTATCCTTGGAGTTTGTGGGCTAGTATCACCAATATATTGGCCCCCTAGTGCTTGGTTTCTTTGAGTCTATTTTTAATTATGCAAGTAATATAACATCACTAAAGGAAAGGTAAAAGAGATCCTACCATTTGAACCCCATTCCTGTCTTCATTTCTGTGTGTCTTTTCCAGGATCATAAAAGAGCCAGATCACAAAAGAGCAAGGTAGTAGTATCTGCCATGCAACTCTTCAGTTTTGATGTCCCAGCCAAAATGGAAAGAATGAAAGAAGTCCTGCTTAGACTCTACACATATGAAAATCTTTTTTTCAAGATTTTCCAAGAATTTTAAAGTATAGCAGAAATAGGGGCACCCGGGTAGCTCTGCTGGTTAAGCATCTGACTCTTGGTTTGGGCTCATGTCATGACCTCACGGTTCTTGGGATTGAGCCCCAGGTTGGGCTCTGTGCTGACAGCATGGAGTCTGCTTGGGATTCTCCGCACCCCCCCCCCGCCCCTCCCCTGCTCTCTCTGTCTCTGTCTCTCTCTCAAAATAAGTAGATATTTTAAAAATGTACAGCAGAAATAAACCACAATCATATAAAAGCTATATGCATTAAGATGTCCATTATGATATGAATTATAAAACTATAAAATTCTGAAATGGTAATGTGGATGTAATCCAATGTCCCACGATAGGAAGATGGTTAAGGAAGTTAAAGTACATCTCTATTAAGAAAAATCATGCTATGATTCATGCTATGATGAGTAATTACGAAGTGCCTGGTAAAACTTGGTTTGCATTAGCTCAGGTAAGTCTCGTGACACCAACAGCAAGTGTTTTCTTCTTTTTAGAGAGAAGAGTTGGAGGTTTTAAATAACCTCCTCAAGGTTATCAAACTACAAGTCACAGAGGCGTGATTACAAACCTAATTGTTTGATTTCTCAGCCCAAATGCCTTAATAAGTAACTTACATAGTCGTAAACGTAGCATGAATACAATTTTGTGTCCTGCATTCCCTACTTCATGTTGAGTGCTCTTTTCCCACATGAGAACATAGTCTGTTACCATTATTTTCATAGCATGATTTTTCTTAATATAGATGCACTTTAACTTCCTTAACCATCTTCCTGTCGCGGGACATTGGATTACATCCACATTACCATTTCAGAATTTTATAGTTTTATAGTTCATATCGTAATGGACATCTTAATGCATATAGCTTTTATATAATTGTGGTTTATTTCTGTTGTACATTTTTAAAATATCTACTTATTTTGAGAGAGAGACAGAGACAGAGACAGAGACAGAGAGAGCAGGGGAGGGGCAGAGAGAGAGAGAGAGAGAGAGAGAGAGAAAGAGAGGGAGAATCCCAAGCAGACTCCATGCTGTCAGTACAGAGCCCAACCTGGGGCTCAATCCCAAGAACCGTGAGGTCATGACATGAGCCCAAACCAAGAGTCAGATGCTTAACCAGCAGAGCCACCCGGGTGCCCCTATTTCTGCTATACTCTAAAATTCTTGGAAAATCTTGAAAAAAAGATTTTCATGTGTAAAGTCTGAGCAGGACTTCTTTCGTTCTTTCCATTTTGGCTGGGACATCAAAACTGAAGAGGTGCATGGCAGATACTACTACCTTGCAGAGTGAGGACTCTCTGTAGAGAGAGATTATCATTTAGACATGACCTACAAAGGGGTCATGCTAAAGGCAGGTCAGCTGCCCGTAACCTATCACCTACCTACCTTCTCTTATATAACAAACATTAAGAACGCATTTGGCAGATTCATAATGTTTTAGAGAAGTTTAAGTCTGGAATTTCTCCTTCCCTCCTCTATGCATTCTTAAGCAACTTGAGGCCAAGTGAGGAAACTCTGATCTGGATATTTGAGGAATTTGAAAAACAAAGAGGCTGGCTCTCAGCTGAAAAGTCTAAACATGAGAGGTATCCCACACAGCCAGCCAGTTGGGGCCTTGCTCAAGGCAGTGAACAGTATCATGGGTAGTTTACGCTAGGTTATGCGGAGAACTCATAAAACACCCCAAGGCAGAAAGACCAGCATTTAGGTATCTGCCTCCAGCATAGAGTCCTGGTCCCAGATTACAATTTTATCAACTGATGGATAACTTTCAAGCCCTGATTTCTCCTCTCTGATTCCAAATCACCAAGGAGGGGCCAGGAAACTACGTGATGAGTAAGGAAAAAAGGATGGAAGAAAAGATGGAAAATAATGGAGTAGCCACCTTCTCTACTATAGGTTAGCCAGGGGAGAAGCTTAAGATAGGATTACATAACAAAGGATTTTGCATTTTTCTTTTGTTTCTGAAGCTCAACTTGGACTTTTGTACACCTGCGAATGAGTTTGCAAGAAGTTTTTGCCCAGCGGCGAGGAAGGAAGGTTCAGTACAGAACTTTAACAGACTGTTGTGAAAGAAAAATACAACTATTTCAGAATTTCACATCTCTGAACTCAGCTCATTCAATCAACACATATACAAAATTTCAAGCCGCATTCCATAACATTTTTACAAACTTATAGTATCATCAGCAATGAAAGAAAATCAGTTCCATAATGCCCTTGCCAGCTGTCACAATTTTCTTTTGATGTTTACTATAATTTAATAGGTGAAAAGTGACCTCAATGTAATGATTTAATTAGCACAATTCAACATTTTTCATTTGTATATTATTTATATTTGTTCACTCGAATTAGCTATAACATTGACCAGTCTATCTAATATATATAAGAAGTTAATTCTTTTCTTATTAACTTGCATGCAACATGAAGAAAAGAGACAGACTCCTTCTCCTGTTTGATGCAACTATTGTGGTAATCGGTAATTTGTCTTTCAATATAAAATAATGTTTTACATATGAAACTTTAAAAATGTATCAAAATTCCAACTGTCAACTTTTTCCTTTTAATTTCTCTCCTCTGGATTTTTAGTCAGGGGGGAGGGAGAGTATTTTTTTCTTGATTCTTTTGTCATGGGATCTCCAATGTTTAAATATTTGACTGTTTCTCCCATCTGGAGTTCATTTGTATAAGGCTCAGAATCTGATAAGCATGAGTTGAGTCTAACAAGTTGGCTGGGGAAAAAACTGTTGTTTGTATGGATATATCACTTTCAACAATATTCATATTCTAGTTTAAAGCACGGCAATTGGTCTCACTCTCTAGTAAAAACTGAAGAGAACTTTATAATAAATTTTCTTACAGAAAGAATCCAGAATTTCCCATTTACAAATATCAAGCTGCCCTAAGATCAACTCTTTTTTTTCCTGCCACAGTGTCCCCCGCAAGTCCCCCCTCCCAGAATTTACACACCATCCATTGTCAAGGACGCAAACTGCCTTACAGTTTGTTAATGTCCAAGAAAGGCCATCACCTCTGAATCATTTTTTCCCCAAACATAAATCCTTGGGCCAGCAAAGAAAAGTGGTATTTTTCCATCTCCATAATTCCTGTTATTTTAAGTCTATTCCTTTAACCAAAGTGGCTTTGCGTTTCTTTTTCCTTGATAACTCACAGGTTCAAATGTAAAATTTATTATTACAAGGAACAATTATGAGGTTCAAAGCATAGTGTGTGCATTCCATGCTCCTAGCTTCTGGTACTGATATACGGAATGAAATGCTTGTGGTTGTCTACTCGCATGAAGTGGATAGCTTCCAACCATTGGTGGTGAAAGGCTTAATGAATATCTGCCTTCGTCAGACCCAACGGGGACCTAGCATCATGGGAGGCTGCCCAAGTGCCATATTGCAGGCATCTCAAAAACAAACTTTGGGCCATTAACTTATTCATTCCAGTCCCTCTTCAACGTCAACGATGGCAACCACCGAAAGGTTTTGCTGATTTTCTTAGTTTGGACATTATTTTAGATTTTAAGATTTCAGGATTTCTTCTCCAAAACACTGAACTAGGAAAACCACTGACCTTTTTTAACTGACACCTTTGGCTTTTACTTCTTCAGTGAAGCATGTTTATTAATATTTTGATAACCCACTACTAGGGATCTTCCTTACTCAATAAGATAGGACGTTTATACAGCAAAGCACAAAACCATTACAGGAAATTCTTAATAATTGCTGACTTTTTCCTCACAGTCTATGTTTACTTTTTTATAAGGCCAGGACATAATAGTTCCCTTTTCTGTAGTCCTATAGCATATTTATATTCTTATAGAAAAAAGTAGTATTCTAGGTATATGTATACATGTTTGTCTCCCCTAGGATACTGAGAGCTTTTTAAGGACAAGAATTTATCCTTTGATCTCCATTTGCCTGGCACCTAACACAAAGTCTGATATTTGGTGAGTACTCAACAATTTACTTGTATAAATTATTAACTTCTTATCTATGATACTTTAAACCCATCACTATTTTTAAATCATTTGCACATCAATATCATGCTAGAAACAGTGCATTTATTGCTAAATGTTCAATAACTATCAATAATAGTTCACAGAACCCTAAGCAATGCTACAAAACATAGTTCAGCTGGCTTTTGATGTACTCATATACACAAATCTGTCTTCTTTGGTGTGACATTGGCTGCACCAAAATCCATTCCCTTTTTCCACTGGAAACACGCAACAAGAATATGTTTCCTATCGCCCTTTGCAATTGGATGTGGCCATGTGACTTAATTCTGGCCAACAGAATGAGGGCAAAAACGATGTTGACCATTTTCCAGCCTAGCTCGTAACAAAAATCAAACAAGTGATCCCTGCTCTCTTTTCCCATCTTTTCCTGAAATGAGAAGGGTCTGAGAATCTATAATAGAGTAGAATTACAATATGGAAGGAACTTGAGTCCTTGAATGACTACATGTAAAGCTGCCGGACCAGAAGTAGCCACTACGGGACCATGATATGAGCTAGAAATAAGTCATCATAGTGCTAAAGCTCTGAGATTACAGGGTTTGTCTATTATAGTACCTAATATTACCTGACTGTTTTTGAAATTGGTATTTTGAAGTGGGATGTTAACATGGCATAAAGCTGAAATCTGTGGCACTGGCTTCCTGGTCAGTCAGCAAAAAGAAACAAGATGAAGCTGGAAAGATGGCAGTCCAGTCTGTGGTATTCCATGGAAAAAACATATGGTAGAATGGCAGTACCTAGAAAGGCAGATTAGGCCTCATGCAACTATTAAGCTTATAGTTCTTATACAAAAGATTCATAAGAATGAGAGTAACAGTGTCTGTTTCCAACTATTGGCTCTCTTGGCAATCTATAACAAGAAAGAAATGAGGACAGATAAAAACTAGCTTGTTTTGAAGCAGAAATCGAGGTGAATGGAGTAGACAGAGATCAGCAACATTTAGGGGTGGATAATCTGCTTCTGCACACCAGGTAATAGAGATAAATTGAAGAAGGCTCTGAATGACAAAAACACAGCAAGATTCTTAGGAAATACACACATGCACAACCATAAGATAAAGATCAGATCAAGGGAATGGCCTTCAAACATGTTCTTTCTGATAGCGTGGAGAAGGCTGAGTCTGGCTTAAAGGGAAGTAGAGAAGGAAGCAAATGAATAAATCAGACTCGGAGAAATTGCTATGAAGATACTTCAAATGCAGTTACTAGCAATTGGAATTGTCTAGAAACAAACAGTTAAAAGGCATATTAATTGTGGATAAAACTGTATCACTAAAGATACTATGAGTCTGGGCTAAAAAGACTTGACTTCTTGAGTTTTAACATTAATGCTGGGTCAGGGTGCCCGGGTGGCTCAGTTGGTTAAGCATCTGACTCTTGATCTCTGCTCATGAGATCAAACTCCACATCTGGCTCTGTGCTGACAGCTCAGAGCCCACTTGGGATTCTCTCCCTCCCTCTCTCTGCCCCTCCCCTGCTCACATTCTTTCTCTCTCAAAATAAATAAATAAACTTTAAAAAATAAATAAATAAAAAAGATTAGTGTTGGGTCCCCTAACTTTCACCAGGGCCAAGTGCAGTCCCCAGTACCTACTTCATTTGGGTCATGGGGGACTGTGGATGAAGAAAGAGCTCCCAGAGGCCTTGAGCAGGAACCATCAAGAACAATGGAGAGAGGAGGTCCTAGAGAGCACAATTCGGGATAAATGAAGAACTTTCCCGACCCAAAGAGCAGACCCTTCATAACATGTGTCTAGAAGTTGTCAAAATTGCTATGGGCTGGTAACAGATAATGTGTATCTCATTGTTTTGTTTTGTTTTCAAACAAGAGTTTAAAATGCAGTTTTCCTGTATGTATATATCACCACTGGATATTGAGTGTGTGTAAGGTAGTTCATAAGTTCAAGAAACCTGCTTCAGTCCTGATTTAGAGGCCTGAACATCACTCAGGGATTTGGACATTGAGCTTGATGCAATGATTGGCGGTGACCTTGGTTCTTCTACCTTCGGTAAGGACAAATTTATTCCACGTGTAGTGGGAGGATGAAATGAATGCTTGGTGACTTAGAGTTGGACTGGGCAGAGTTTGAGTAGCTCTTCATCAAGTACATTTCCTTTCTTTCCCAGTCACATAGGCTACATTTCCCATCTTCCATTTTTCTTAGGTGCAGCCACATTACAGAGTGCTGCTAATGGAATACGGGTGGAAATAATGTTCACCATTTCCAGGCCTGACCCATAAAATGGAACATATAAGAAACTTGCTCTTTTCCCACTTGTCAACTGAATGGAGAAGGCCATGAAACCCTGTAGGAGGGCAGATCCAGAAAACGGAAGAAGCCTGGGTCCCTGAATAGTCACTTGGAAGAATGACCCACCAATAACACCTGATGTGAGTAAGAAATAAACCTGTCTTTAGCCTTCAAGGTTTGTTTTGCTTTGGGCTTTTGGCCACAGCCTGTGTCAGGCAGGATGATGATGCCATTCAAAGTCATCCACCTCCTAATCCCTGGAAATGGGTGAATATATTAGAATACATGGCAGAGGGAAATTAAGGTTGCAGATGGAATTTAGGTTGTCAGCTGGCCTCAGATAGAGGGACGATCCTGGATTATGTGGGTGGGCCCAGGGTAGTCACAGGAGTCCTGAAATATGGAAGAGAGAGGAGGAGAAGAAGTCAGAAGGATGCAGTGTTAGAACCTGACTCCCAGTTGCTGGCTTTGACCATGGAAGAAGGGATCCAAACCAAGGGATGGAGGTGGCCTCCAGAATTGGGGAAGGGGGGGGGGAAGAGGGTAGGGAAAAAAACAAGGAAATGGATTCTCCCTTAGAGCATCTAGAAGGGAACACAGTGCTGACAACTTCTTGATGTTAGCCCAATGAAACCCATTTTAGACTTCTAACCTACAGATCTATATAAGATAATAAATTTGTATTATTTAAGGCACTGAGCTTGTGGTAATTTGCTACAGGATCAGTAGAAAACTAATGCACAGTCACTAACATTGCATTATTAAGTTTGAATTAAGCAACATTGAAAAAATTCCTCATGCGTCTCCTCCCATCACCCTATCCAAACCTACTCTCAGATTGTTCATGCATCCATGTATAAGAACCTAAATAGCATAAAATATACACCTCCCAGAAAGATTTGAACTTTAGAGGTGAACAAAGTATTATAGTTAATGCATAAATCTCTATGAGATGAACACCAGTTCTGGCCTGCAGAATGAAAACGTGGCGCTCTCTTAGTTTACCTTCCAATGTCCCTTTTCCTGATTTCAGGTGACTATTTGTTAAAGAGCAAGAAAGCTACTGAAGTGGGGAAGTGAACTCTAAGCTACACCAAAGACTAGTTACCTGACTTAAAAAAAATTACTTTACCTCTCTAGCTTGGTTTTCTTCTGCCAAAATGAAAAGGATTCAGTTGGGCTAATGAAGTTTCAGATCCCTTTTTGTTCGAAGCTGTTATGTATCAAATGAGTCTTTATTTCTCTAATGGCCCCCATGCAAATTAATTCTTTAGTAAATATGAATTTTTGCATATTTGAATCTTTCCCACGGTAGTCGTTCCTATGACCAATGTACAACTAAACAAGAAGAAAAGTGAAAATAGTGGTTATGTCAGAATAACCACTTGGGAATTACGACACTTTCTCCACCTCATTGTGAAGTGGTTTGGAGACGTGGGATAACTTTCTTTTTTGACTAAGGGAGAAATTGACCAAAGGATCTTAAATGTTTAAAGTTTCATCAGCAGACATCGCATGTAGTTGGAATCCCACAAATGTGGGGCAATAGGAAAGATGGAGAAAGGGGAAGGGTTCTGAAAAGAAAGTGGAACACAAAATCTCCATTACCAGGGAGATGAGACTACTCTCTCTGCTTCGTTGACAGTCATAAAATTTTGAAGAGGAATTCTGTTTCACAGCTGTACAAAGAGAACTGAAATGCTGCTCTGGCCAATGACTGAGAAGCAGCTGTTCATTCCCCACGTCGATTATGCAGGAGGAATTGGCTCAGCACTGAAGCAAAAGGGGTTTAATTCAAAGAAAAATTGCCAAAGGCAGGGGGACACAATGGAAGAGAAAACTAGAAGAAATCACAAAATCCGGTTTTCTGAAAGTTGAAAAATGATCACAATTTTCTCTGCCTAGTGTGCCATCTGAAGGCAGAAAGCTGTCCCAGTCAATCTGTTACAGGGTCTTGGGGGGAACGTTCTGATGACAATCTCATTTCTTGTACGTTTCTCCTCCAGGTGTCTACACATATGTATTGTGTGCATAAGTGATACGTTCTTTTTCACACTTCCCTTAACAGTGTTTCCCACTGTGCAGTAGGCCAACATGAACAGAAAGCTAGAGCAGAGACACTGTGGGTCCTGAATGCTCTGCCCCTGATGAAGGAAGTTTCCATGAAAGCCAAAAGACTCAACATATGCAACTTTCGAATCACATTTACAAAGACTTCCCTTTTATCAGAATTCCTGATTAAAACTCACAGACCAAGAATACCACTCGATAGTTCTTTGGCCCTCTGCAGTATATCGGAACCCCACACAGCTGGATGTAAGAGATCTTTCACCGAGGGCCACGAGCATGAGGATACAGGTAGATCTCGTCAGTCCCAGTGGTCATTTATGGGACCTTTGTAGCCGATGCTCAGGTAGCAGCCCCCCTCGCCCAGCTATTTTTGACCTGCCTGCTTACTTCCTACCAAAGGAAAGCGTTTTGATTCTGTCAAATTCAAAAACCAAACTCAAAATTCATGGGTTAAAGTGAATTTGTAAACAGATGGGACAGACATGTTAATACACTGATTGGAAACATGCTACTTAAATTCAGACGAGTTAAACAGGATGCCCTTTTGTCACTGACCAAATTGTTAAATTGGTGCCTTGGCAGGAGCCTTTGGTACATCTCTGAAGATTCCCTGGGTCCAAACCTCTGTGGTATTCAAACAAACAGAGTAAATATTTTCCTTGCCGTTTACATCCCAGATCTAAATATTTCCAAGGACGTCAAACTCACTTTTCTCCACCGCTCCCTGCAGGGTCTGTGTAGACTTTGGCTGCCAAAGAACCCGGCTGAAGTTGCCTTGCCTGGGAGGGGCTCCATCCCTGAAGACAGGCAAAGCTCAGAGCAGTCAGCCAGGAGCCGTGTCTCCCAGCTGCACCGCAGAGGGAGCTCCCACAGTGGCAGGTGTTCTATCTGTTGATTTCCACAGACGGCGGGGGGGAGGGACGCTCTGTCCCTGCTGTTTGCTGCCTTCCCTTGAACATCTGCCTTTTCCCTTTTACCTATTCCCGAAGAGTGCCAAGCACCTGCCCTGCGAAACCTGTGTTTCCTTTCATTAGCTTTTACTGTGGAAGGTGGTCTCCTGGTTTCTTCACTTTTGGCTTCACGTACATCTGTTACAGGAAGGTGGATTCCTCTGGAGAACCTAGCAGAGTACTAGCAGACTTTCTTCCTCTCTCCCTTATTTTGTTCTGTTGTGTTTTCAGTCCCGAACGAATGTGATTGGAGCTCTCTTAGAGAAAGAAAGCAAAAGGAGAAAGATGTATACAATATGAAGAAAAACAGAGAGGGTGGCAAACCATAAGAGACTCAAATACAGAGAACAAACTG
Source organism: Panthera leo (assembly GCF_018350215.1). NCBI lineage: Eukaryota > Metazoa > Chordata > Mammalia > Carnivora > Felidae > Panthera > Panthera leo. Next base: position 50,760,567 of record NC_056692.1, on the reverse strand, counting down.
AGGGCTGCTGGTGGGAGGGGGATGGGTTAAATGGGTGATGGCATTAAGGAGAGCACTTTTTGGGGCCCTGGGTGGCTCAGTCAGGCGTCCAACTTTGGCTCAAGTCATGAGTTGGAGCCCAGTATTGGGATCTGTGCTGACAGCTTGGAGCCTGAAGCCTGCTTCGGATTCTGTGTCTCCCTCTGTCTCTGTCCCTACCCCACTCGTGCTCTCTCTCTCTCTCTCAAAAATAAATTAACATTAAATTTTTTTTTAAAAAGGAGGGCACTTTTGGGGATGCACACTGGGTGTCACATGTGAGAAATGAATCACTGGGTTCTACTCCCGAAGCCAAGCCTACACTGTATGTTAACGAACTTGAATTTAAATGGGGGAAAAAAAAGGAAAAAGAAAGCAAAAATCACGATTGAGTATGATGCCTTATTTTGTCAGCATTTAGTCAGTATTTAGATTATGTAACATCTTGGGGACTTAACATTGCAAGTGTCCCAACACAATGGCAAAAGCAGTGCTCTACTTTTTAAAAATTGTCTCTTTTGTAGTGCTGACAGCAAATTCTCCAACTGCCATAACAAATTCAATTTAACTGAACTCCACCAGGAAATAAAGAATATAGCTGTGGGAATTGATAGCCTTGTTTTTGGACTCAGAAAGGTAATCCAAAGTAGGGGATATGGAGAACTCCCCCTCTTATTTTTTTTTTTTAACTGGTGAAGTTTTTGCTAAATTCACATAAGGAAAAACCACATCGTGAGGGGCTGGAGGATGGGGCCACCAAGAAGTAGGAGCCAAGCCACCAGAGGGGTAAGCCGGGGGGTGGGGGGAGGTGAATAACTCCCACCTTTAAAGCACAAACTCCCATCTACTTGGACCTCCAAGTAGCTGGTGTGAGTGTGCACTGGGCTGCACCACCCAGATCCCCCTTCGTTGAAGAACAGGTGGTTCTTCAGGTGTTGATGGCCATAGGCTGTCAGCCATTCAGGGATTGCCTCAGGGATTGGGCTCAAATAGCTTCCTCCTCCTCGGCGCCTGGGTGGCTCCATGGGTTAAGTATCTGCATTTGGCTCAGGTCATGATCTCATGGTTCAGGAGTTTGAGCCCCATGTTGGGCTCTGTGCTGGCGGTGCAAAGCCTGCCTGGGATTCTCTCTCTGCTTCTCCCCCACTTGCTCTCTCTTTCTCTCTCTCTCAAAATAAATAAACTAAAAAAAAAAAAATAGCTTCCTCATCTTAAGTCACATCCCTTTCTAGATGAGCCGTATCCAGTAACTGATCAATGAAGAAGTGTATAGGCCTGTCCATATCAACCCAACTTGAGAGAACTCCCTCCAAAGGATCCTTCTAACTCCAGAACTCCCTATGGAATCCAAAAGGCTGTTTTGGAGAGTCCCCTGAAACTCAAGGGCACCCTCTCTTCAGTCTGCCTTCTCCTCCTCCTTCCATAAGTATTGATCCCAAAGGTACACCTTAATAAACATCCTGATCTTTAATTTCCATTAAAATCTGCTTCCCAGGGAACCGAGCTTTGATACAAAGGCTCCGATATGGCCCACGGGGGAGAGTCATTTCTGTGTTTGATGCAAGCATTCCATCAATTGTTTGATAAACGGGTGCGATATTTTAAGCGGAATCCGTAAGAAAATCAGAAAATAATAATGTCCACACCTATCTTGGCAAGGGTTTATAGGCAAGTTGGGGAGACAGCATAAATAAATAAAAAGATAAGCCGTAATATATAGTAAATGATGATTATCAAAGGATTGTGAGACACTGGGATTTATCAGAAGGAAAGATTACTATTAAGGACAAACTAGTCGCTGGTTGTTTGGGGAGCAACGGGTTATGGTAACCCACCATCACCTGCAGGCTATTCTTCTGTGAAAGTCAATAACTCAGTATAGGAAGAGTCCTCACCCTGTATATGAGCTTGATTCCAAATAGTTTTTCTGCTTCTTCATGCCTCATGATGAAGCGACCAGACAATTTACAATGGCAACAGGTAAAAAAAAAACCTTCCATAAATACTCTTGCTGTGAGATTTGCCCTACTTGGCCCCATTGTTCCGGGTTGCTTAGGTTGCCAAAGCTGCTCAACTTTCCCCATCCAAGCTCCAAGGCAATGGCATCTGGAGAGGGTGCCCTGCCCTTCTTGCTGGGCTGGTTTGCGGGCTTGCCAACTCAAATCCCTAAAGCTAGGTTTTGCTCTGGTTCCTATCTGCTGTTTTGTTTTGTTTTGTTTGTGGAGATTTCCTCAATTGACCTTGCTTCTCCCGGCATTCTTGTTGCCTCCATGTCTGCCTCAAAATTCTCATCTGCATTCCCTGTCACTGTCCGTGATCTCCCAGCTCCCATCTACAGCTAACAAGATTTGCTCTGTCTTTGGGGCGCCTGGGTGGCTCAGTCGGTTAAGCGCCGGACTTCGGCTCAGGTCATGATCTCTCAGTATATGAGTTTGAGCCCCGCGTCGGGCTCTGTGCTGTGCTGACAGCTCGGACCCTGGAGCCTGCTTCCGATTCTGTGTCTCCCTCTCTCTGCCTCTTCCCTGTTTGCTCTCTCTCTCTCTCTGTCTCTGTCTCAGAGATAAATAAACGTGAAAAAAAGATTTGCTCTGTCCTTGTGCAAAATCACATTCCAAGACACAATAACTTATTATTAACTGTGACCTAGGGCAAGTCATTTAACACTGCTCATCTTTTACTAGTTTTATTTGTAAGATGAGGATACTAATTCCTACCTCCCTTAGATGATAACGATAATGATTAATGAGCTGGCTTGGAAGCAAGAGTCTCCTGGGAAGAAGTAAAAACAAAATACAAACACAAAATCCTCGCAAAAATCATTATAATTTATCAAACGCTTACTCTATGCCAGGTACCATGCAAGGTGCTTCATCATAAGACATCACCTTTCAGTAGAAATTCCAAGCAACTGAATGATAAGTTGTGACAGCTGGTACTCAGAATGTGATTTCCCTTTTGCTGCTCAGACTTGATGCCAGAAATACAGTCTGGAATCACTCCCTGTCCGTTCTTGTACGTCGTCTTCTTTTCTTTCCCTCCTCTCTTTCTCCAGGCTTACCCCTACTGCATCTTGGGTGAAGCCTGAGATGCACGGAGCCAGGTTCAGGAAGAGGAAAGCTTCCGGTGATGATAATGCTGTACACGCTAGGATGGAGATCTTGTTATCAATAGTGGAGTCAACAAGTCCTCCAGTGATGTGCTTGAAGCACGGCCACCGCCCAAGCCATGATACAAACAAAAAACAAAAACAGAGCAAAACAAAACAAAAAACGGGACTGTTCATCTGAAGAGGACACACAATGCAGAACAGGCTCTGAGATACTGAAGCAAAACGCCAAAACAGAGACGACTGATGGACAAATAATATCTAAATACATATGAAAAAGGTGAAGTTGGAAGTATTTCAAAACAGCGGTGGCTATACAGCCTCTTTAAAATTATGTTTTTTAATTGAGATGTAATTCACATACCATAAAACTCATCATTTCAGAACATACGCTTCCGGGGTGTTTAGTATATTCACGAAACTGTGCAGCCATCTGCACTATCTAATTCCAGAACATTCTCATCATCCCAAAAGGAAACCCCGTACCCATTAACTGCCATTCCCCATTCCCCCGACCCTAGCTCCTGGCAACCACTAATCTACTTTCTGTCTCTGTGTTCTGCCTATTATGGACAATGTGCTTCAACCTCTGGTTGGCATTGTCCTGCTGGATGTACTTAAAGATACTGACGGAGTATGTAACTTCCTGTATATCGCCACTAAGTTAATTCTCACATTACATTGATTTTGCCGTTGTTCTCCATCAAAATTTTAATGCCTTCTTCTCTTCCTTTCCCCCTTCCCTCTGACAACTATCTGCATAGCGGAGACCAAATTCCTTCGATTACGATCCTTTAGCCTAAATTCCATCCTCCCAATAATTCTGCATTTCTTACCTCCGCGTTTTTGGTTCATATGCACCCTTTTGTAAGAATCCAAACCTTTCTTATTCTTTAAGACCAGATCCAATGCCACCTTATCCATTGTGTTTCCCTAGATCCATCCAAGAAGTTAAGTCTTCTCCTCTTATGCCCTCCGCCTCCTGTATGCTCCACAGCACTCCATGGCACTTACAAGCATGCATTCACCAGTGTGCAGTGGTTATCTCCCCCCCTTGACTGCAAGCTCCCTGACTGACGGTACTATGTCTCTTTGTCACCCAGGGCCCGGCACACTGTGTGCATACAGTAAGTGCTTGCCAAATGCATATATGAATGAAAGGCAAATTGGATAAAATGCTCAAAGTAACTCCAAATCTGACAGCCATTACATACAGTTCCAGAATTAAAGACAGAATGATACTGCCTGTAATACTATAAATGCAGTAATTTTACTAGAGAGTTCTAAACTTTGGATTCAATAATACATGTTAGGGAGTTCTATAAATTGTTGAAAATACACTCAAAGACCCTTAAGTTAATAGGGAACTTATAACTTGAATATCATTGGTTTTATTTTATTTTATTTTTTATTTTATTTTATTTTTAGAGAGAGAGAGAGAGAGCACAAGTGGGGGAGAGGGGCAGAGAGAGAAAGAAAGAGAGAGAGAGAGAGAGAGACAGAATCTCAAGCAGGCTCCACACTCAGTGTGGGGCCCAACATGGGGCTCGATCCCTTGACACTGGGATCACGACCTGAGCCAAAATCAAGAGTCTGGCACTCAACCGACTAGCTACCCAAGTGACCCTAATCATTGGTTTTAAAACAAATGAACATCATTTGCTGAGTGAAGTCAGGTTATTATTCTATTGATATTTAGATGTTGATTGATCTTTGGAATGTAGAATTTGGATTCAATAATTTCTCTTTTCTTGGTAATCCATTATCTTCAACATCATCATTCTTATCCTCCTCTGTGAAGAATGTATGATAATAAATCACATAGTACTAATCACATAGTAATTATTTCTAGACACACAGGGAGATCCACTTATAACCTTCATCTCTCCCAACACAGTTTACCAGTCTTCCTGCTGTCCCAGCCAGTTTGCTTTGAAAGTGTCACTCAAATAGACTTCTTTCTTTTGACATACATCTTAAAGTTTCCTCAATCAACTCATTGTGCAAATGTTTTATGATGGTCCTGTCACGATTGAGGTACACCATTATACAAAACAATATACTAAGGCCTCTGTCTTCATGGATCTTATAGTTGGCTAATGAATAAAGATAACCAAACATAAGTTAAAAAGATGCATGCAGGGAGTGAATTCAGCAAATGGGAAGATGGTTAAAAACACTGGCTACAAGCGTTTTTTGTTTTGTTTTTTTTTGACATGGTTGTCTTTACCTGATAGGCCCTGTGAATATTATACCTGATCATTTCCCCCTTATTGGTCTATTTACTGGGATGCTCAGAACTAAGGTTTGTGGTCCACCTCTAGCCACCCTCTAGTTTGACTTACTTACCAATTAATAGTATAAATTCAAGGTATCTATGGAACCCTGACGTTTTCTCATGTTACCACTTTTATTTTCCCTTCACCTACTCTTCATGTTTAAAATATTTTTACCTCTGTTTTTGTTTTATGTATCTCTTTAAGCCATCTAGAAATATATTTTAGGTGAAGTGGGACATAAGTAATAATGCTAAAACTATGCTGAGGAAGGTAGGGTAAAGAGAACTGTAGAATTTTTGTGTACCTGTTCACTTAGAGGAATTACACTTTTTAAGTGTCAGCATTCATTTAGCTAAAAACTGCAAAGGGTTTTAATTAGAGAGGAGATATTTTTATATAGCTAATCATAGCACGCTGATTCACACACCTTAATTTGAATTGTTTGGTGTGATCAGAATCACGTAAAGAAAAAAACAAAATAACTAATTATAAAATTTGAAAACACTTAAATATGGGCTCTATGCTCACTTAACAATCTACCACTCAGATCCTAATCTGTATAAAGTTAAATTCACCTATGTAAGGGCAAAGGCAATCTACAGAGAGTTAATCTGCATTAATGTCTTTTGAATCAATGAGTGTGAATCAATGAACGAATATTTTTGGAGCCCACATCACTAGTTGAAGTGCTCTGGCTGGATGTTTTACATGTAATCTTCAGACTGGTCCTCAAGTCAGTCCCAAAGGCTTGCACTAGTCTCCACGTCTCACCAAGAATAAATGGAGGCAGGGGCGCCTGGGTGGCGCAGTCGGTTAAGCGTCCGACTTCAGCCAGGTCACGATCTCGCGGTTCGTGAGTTCGAGCCCCGCGTCAGGCTCTGGGCTGATGGCTCGGAGCCTGGAGCCTGTTTCCGATTCTGTGTCTCCCTCTCTCTCTGCCCCTCCCCCGTTCATGCTCTGTCTCTCTCTGTCCCAAAAATAAAAAAATAAAAAACGTTGAAAAAAAAAAATTAAAAAAAAAAAAAGAATAAATGGAGGCATAAGGAGATTCCGTAATAATGCTATAAGCACTGTTGTCAGTGCTTTGCCTGCACTGACCCATTAATCCTCTAATAAAATCTATGTAGCGGAGTCTATTTATGTTTAATTGTCATTTTATAATTGAAGAAATAAGGAAAGGAGATGTTACACAAATTGTCAAAAGTGACAGTTAATGATGAAGCTAGGATTCGAAATCCAGTAATGCGACTCGAGAGTCCATACCCTCACCCACTAAACTAATAATTTCCCCAAACTTGCTAAGCAAATAGCAGACATTCCTGTCCTATACTGTGGTCCATGCTCTTTAACTTATACCAGGCTGCCCTAGGATTCAGTTCAAACCATACCTGCCCTATGAACCTTTTTGTGTGTGGATTTAGACAAGATTAGCTCTTGTTCCCCTGGGTCCTCCTAGTGATTATATATATATATATATATATATATATATATATATATATATATATACATATACACACACACACACACACACACATATACACATACATATGTATATATACATATACATACATATGTATATGTATATATATATATACACTTTCCATATCTTCTTTTAATAATCTTTTAATATGTATATTTTCCCTTTTATATATATATATGATTTTTCATATATATATATACATATACATACATATGTATATGTATATGTATACATATATATGTATATATATACACTTTCCATATCTTCTTTTAATAATCTTTTAACATGTATATTTGCCCTTTAAACTATGATTGTCCTAGCAAAGGAAACAACCAACAAAACTAAAAGGCAACCAACGGAATGGGAAAAGATATTTGCAAATGACACATCGGACAAAGGGCTAGTATCCAAAATCTATAAAGAGCTCATCAAACTCCACACCCGAAAAACAAATAACCCAGTGAAGAAATGGGCAGAAAACATGAATAGACACTTCTCTAAAGAAGACATCCGGATGGCCAACAGGCACATGAAAAGATGTTCAACGTCGCTCCTTATCAGGGAAATACAAATCAAAACCACACTCAGATACCACCTCACGCCAGTCAGAGTGGCCAAAATGAAGAAATCAGGAGACTATAGATGCTGGAGAGGATGTGGAGAAACGGGAACCCTCTTGCACTGTTGGTGGGAATGCAAATTGGTGCAGCCGCTCTGGAAAGCAGTGTGGAGGTTCCTCAAAAAATTGAAAACAGATCTACCCTATGACCCAGCAGTAGCACTGCTAGGAATTTACCCAAAGGATACAGGAGTACTGATGCATAGGGGCACTTGTACCCCAATGTTTATAGCAGCACTCTCAACAATAGCCAGATTATGGAAAGAGCCTAAATGTCCATCAACTGATGAATGGATAAAGAAATTGTGGTTTATATACACAATGGAATACTACGTGGCAATGAGAAAAAATGAAATATGGCCTTTTGTAGCAACATGGATGGAACTGGAGAGTGTGATGCTAAGTGAAATAAGCCATACAGAGAAAGACAGATACCATATGGTTTCATTCTTATGTGGATCCTGAGAAACGTAACAGAAACCCATGGGGGAGGGGAAGGAAAAAAAAAAAAAAAAAGAGGTTAGAGTGGGAGAGAGCCAAAGCATAAGAGACTGTTAAAAACTGAGAACAAACTGAGGGTTGATGGGGGGTGGGAGGGAGGGCAGGGTGGGTGATGGGTATTGAGGAGGGCACCTTTTGGGATGAGCACTGGGTGTTGTATGGAAACCAATTTGACAGTAAATTTCATATATTTAAAAAAAAAAAAACAAAAAAAAACAAAAAAAAAACTATGATTGTCCTAAATGTAAGGATTACTTAACAATGAAATAACTTTTATTAAATACATTTTAAAAATATAAATGAATCAATGAATGAACAAATGAAAAACTATATATACCAACTGGCCTATTAAAATTTCATCCATGCCTGAAATTCTGCAATTAGAGATTCATTATTTTGGCTTAAATCCTCTTACTTCTTGAAATGAAAACACCTCGGAAAGAGTTGATATATTATTTCATATGTGCCTTTTATGTTTTAATATAAACATACTTATTAGATCCTTCCCTAAAAGTAGTTTTGATGGAGCAAGGTACACATAGAACAACAAGACAATGATTTCTGGATAAAGTCATGGGAGATAACCTCTGAAGGAAGTTGAGGACAGCTGAGATAGATCCTAAATAACCACTTTTGTAGAATGGCTAGACCTTTCTTTTCTGGCTGGTCTTTACTGACATTCTCAAACTTGTCTAGAGAAATATCTTCTATACGTTGTTTCAAATGGCAAGATTTCATTCTTTTCCATCACCAAGCAATATTCCATTGTGTATATATACCATATCTTCTGTATCCATTCATCAGTTGATGGACATTTGGGCTCGTTCCATAATTTGGCTCTTCTGGAGGATATTATGCTAGGTGAAATAAGTCAGTCAGAGATAGATAGATATCATATGATTTCACTCAAATGTGGAATTTGAGAAACTCAACAGATGAACATAGGGGAAGGGAAGCAAAACTAAGATAAAAACAGGGAGGTAAGCCCTAAGAGAACAGAGAATGCAGAGAACAAACTGAGGGTTGTGGGACGTGAGGTGGGTGGAGGGATGGGTTAAATGACTATGGACATTAACGAGGGCATTTTTCTGGGCGAGCACTAGGTGTCATATGTAAGAGATGAATCACTGGTCCTACTCCTAAAGCCAAGACTACACTGCATATTAACTAATTTGAAAATAAATTAATAAAAAAAGAAAGGAAATATATTCTACAAATAAAATCTTCCCTTGAACAAGGGAAGTAGAGGATGGCCAATCAATGATGTTAAGTAGATTCAAGTTAACAGATCCACAAGATTTCAAATTGTAACCTGTTATGCTTGAAGTTAGGGGACAACAGAATCACATGGCAGGGGGATTTGAAAAGGTACCTTAACTGTGCCCCAACCCGCCTAAATTTCATCTGAATATCTAGGAGTTAAAAAAATAAAAACAACACACACTGCTCCCCCCTCTACAACATTCTAATGGAAGCAGCTTAGTAACAGAAAGCAAATCTGCGTTTACAAATCAATGTTTTAGGATGCACATCACCATACTGTGTGTGCTGGGGGGTGGGGGGGGGGCAGGGAGTCTAGCTCCTAAAATTTCTCTCTCCTTATTAACAGTCACTGCAAGCCATAAATACACCTAGTAGTGGTATCCTTGATGGTGTAGATGGCACCAGGGCCAGCTTCATGGGCACCTGAACTGTGCAGTCACGCAGGTTACATTTAGAAGGATTCTGTTTACTTTGGTGCAGCCCACCTCACTTACATTGTTAGTAATTTTTCTAAAAGGGAGCCACATTTTTATTTTGTACAGACACAGACATAGCTGGTCTAGGGTGGCATTTATTAAGTGTAAGTGGATGTGTGTGGAACATTGCTGGCAAATACTGAATAGCAAATTTTTGAGATCTAATTAACTAGACAACAATGAAGTAATTAGGGAAAATATCACTCAATATCCAGAGGATTCTTAAGCAAGTCATTTGGCAGGCTTTACCTTGATCTGCAAAAAAGAAAAGCAAATTGGAGTAGGTGTCCCGTAGAATCATATCCGGTTCTACTACTGTGGCAGAAACTGCTCTGTGTTCAGCAAAACGGATTTCCTTTTCTTCCTTAACACACAAAACTACATTTCCCAACACCCCTTGCAAACAAGCATGGTCACATTTATTAATTTGGTAGGGCTGCCATAACTAAGTACTGCAGACCAGGTGACTTAAACACAGAACTTTCTTTTCTCACAGTTCTGGAGGCTACAAGTCCAAGATTAAGGGGTTTGGGCTTGGAGATGGCCATCTTCTCTTCCCCTGGGTCTTCACATGCTTTTCACTCTATGTATGTCCGTGTGCAAATTTCCCCTTCTTAGGAGGATACCAGTCATAGTAAATTAGAGCCCACCCCAATGATCTCGTTTTAACTGAATTGCCTCTTAAAGAAAAGTATCTCCAAATACACTGAGGTACTGGGGGTTAAGACTTCAGCATAGGAATTTGAAGTGAGGGGAAGGACATAATTCAGGCAATAACACCATGTGATGAAGGTTCAACCAATAAAATATGGGCAGGAATCATAGATGCCACTTTCAGGTCAATTCTATAAACACCTTACATACATCGTCCTTTACCCCTTTTACCCTTCCAGCTGCATGGAATAGAGACCATTCTGTGGGCAACTTTGAAAGTCATGTATTTAAGACCAATGGTCTACAAGGTAAAAAGAGCTTGGGTCCCTCATTCACCACTTAGAGAAGAGCCACTCCATTACTGATGCCCACAAAGAAAGCATGAAAAGAATAAGAAATAAGCTATTACTGTGTTAGGCCGTCGCTAAAATCACCATTCAATGAGGATTCAGAGAAACTGAAACAGCATTCATGTTTGCAGCTACTAACTAATCAGCAGCAATTTGGTGCTAAAAACCTTGGTAGGTACAGTGAAGCACAAAGAAATAAAAGCCATGGTGCTTACCCTCCATATTGCTGATACGGCACAGAACATCAAAACGCTATTAAATGTTGTAACGTAGAAAAAGACCTCCAAGTAAAAGTTTTTAAAAAGTGGTTTATCCAGGAAGGCTGGTGGAGTCAGAAAGGCTTCATTTTGATGAGTTGGATGTTGGTTGACCTTGGCTTGAAGCCCGGGAGGAATTTAGATCCGTGAAGGGTATCCCAGGAAAGAGGATGATCAGGCAGGAAATCAAATGTGAAAAGAAGCCAGGCATAAGTAAGAAATGGTGAGAATTCTGCCCAACAGAAGCAGAGAATCCTGCGGGGGAGTGCTAGGTAATCAAGAAAAGCTCTAAGCCCACGCCAGACCCAGAAAAGCCTTGGGAGCTAGCTAGGTAATTACTTTAAGCTGGTTTACTTCAGTTCAGTCATCCAGCCCCAAACTTGATTGGGAAAATCCTTCAGAAAACCCTCCCTTCTTTTTCTTTGAACATCTCCCTCTCCCTGATTATCTTCTCCTTTGAGCACTTACGTCTAGAGCCTGTGAGCAGATACGAGGATAGAACTATAAGGCATGCCCTCCCCCCTCCGCCGCAATGCCTTATGGTTTCACTTTCTGTTGTTTTTATTAGTTTCATTCTTCTATCATGTGTGAGTCTTATCTAACCCCCATTTTATGTTAGTTTTTTTTTTTTTTTATAAAACTACTCCTAATTTTAAAAGATCTTTCCCTTTTCCTCATCTAGAATATGATGGGGACTTAATTTTGGGCTCTCTAATAAAATATCATCCTACTCATCCCTTTTTATCCCTTGGTTCTATCTGTTGCCACCTTAATTTAACTCCCTTGGTCAGCATCTCTGCCTTCCCCTTGGCCATCCGTTCCAAGACTCCAGCCAGCATTTCCTGCAGTACTCAGTAATGCCACAGTAATAGTTTTTCCATTGAAAAATACCACAAGTACAATATTTCCAATGGAAATACCGCAAGAACAGTGTTTCCACTGAGCGTACCACAAGGAGAGTGCTTTTGTGGTATCGAAATTCTGAGATGAACTTGCAATGTTCATCTTGGATTCATTATAACTCGAACCCCTACTTTCTGGAAAGCACCGAAACAGGGATGGAATTTTTATTTGTAGTTAAAAAAAAAAATACAATAAAAATAAAAGTCGGATGATGCCAAGACAATTTTGCACTTGCTTTTGTGAGTAAAGTATAAATAGATTTAGCAAGTAAAACAATGAGGAAAAACTTCATAAAAAATGTACAGAGAGGCTTAACAGCTGGAAAAGCCGTGTGTGTATGTGCACGCGCGCGCGCGTGTGTGTGTGTGTGTGCGTGCACGCGCGTGATAACATTTAAGCAGCTCAGCAGCTGGGAAAGCAACAACCTGTAAAAACACTTAACATTTACAGCCACTCAGTGGCTGGAAAATCAACTTCTCATAAAATCGATTTAACATTTTGGTCACTGTTGAAGACATTTAATGCATGCATGTTTATATATCTGTGTTTATACTGTAGCCCCATGGATTTCAGGGGATTTAATAGCCATAAGCTGGAAGAGACCATGTGAAATCGCCGAGGGTATATATGTTTTTGCACCCCCGACAGTAATGATATTTACCAACACAAGAAACCAAGTTTTAGATATGTTGGTAAGTGTACCTAGTGTCAGATCAATTACAATCTCTTTATTAACTTTTCCATTTGTACCATCTCACTGATTTGTAGTGTCCTACTTTTGCAAGTCATCTTAAAAAAAATTTCCAGTTGGAATTACTCTCTTATTTTCCAGGAGTTTAAGACTAAGCTTCTTAAATCCTGATCTGCCTGTAGTTTGGCAAACAAAGTTATCTGTCAGGATAGTCCAATTTTTTCCATTTCCCTTGTTATGTCTTAAATCAATTCAGTTAAAGAGGGTAACATTTTGCTGTTTTTTTCTTTCCGTTTTTTTTTTTTCCTGGTTAGTTCCACAAAATGAACTTGATTACCAACTAGTTAAAGAGAATTCCATGTTTTATATGGGTGGGGGGAGGTATAGATTTGAAAAACTTAAAAACGTTATTTAAAAACTTGTAAAGTTAATAATACTAGAGCAAGCTATACAGGAAAGATGCTAAAATTCTAACACACAGCCCCTCACTTTATAGATATGTGTCCTTGGCAATGAAAAAGTCACAACATCTGAAAATGGAAACTTCACATTTCTTTTTTTTTTTAACCTTTATTTATTTTTGAGACACAGAGAGACAGAGCATGAGTGGGGGAGGGTCAGAGAGAGAGAGGGAGACACAGAATCTGAAACAGGCTCCAGGCTCTGCACTGTCAGCACAGAGCCCGACGCGGGGCTTGAACTCATGGACCATGAGATCATGACCTGAGCCGAAGTCGGACGCTTAAACCAACTGAGGCACCAGGCGCCCCAAAAGCTTCACATTTCTATATGCAAAATACAGATAAGTGCACCTGCTTTGTCCACCTCTCTTGGTATTTTTGAGACTTAAATGATGTACTGGGTAGGAATGTGTCTAGGTGATATCAAGGCACTAAACATAAAATATTATTATAATGATGTGAAAACTGTAACTCATGAAAACTTGAACATATTAGAAGTAAAAGCTTAATCAAAATTATAATGATGTATATGTTCCTAAGCTCCATTAAGTGAACACTTTTTTTTTTATCCTTTTGGAAGATGGAAGTTAGAGAAACTGAAAGGAAAATCAAAAGACAGGTGATACACTTGAGCATGAAATTGTCCCCTCTGAATCTGGGTAATTATTTTCACCTGTCCCCTTCTCTGCCCAGAGCCTACCTCTGAGCAGATGCACTTAAATGGACTAATTATTCTTAACCAATTTCTTTTTACTTAAGGTTTGAATCCTTTTTTTTTTTTCTGTTTGTAGAAAGGCTTTATGATTATATCAGTGTTTTCTCAGAGCAACTCTGGGAGGAGTAAGATCCCAGATGATTATTGCAATATTTCATTAGAGCAGAGTAAGCGTGATTAGGGTTTTCCTTTTTTTCCCACACTCTCACCTCCTCCTCCCCTCCCCCCCTCCACATCCTCAATTCTTCCTCCTCCTTTTCCTCCTCCTCCTCCTTCTTCTTCCCCTTTTATCATAATACAAGAACAGAATCTACACAGAAAACTTGACCGCAACCACCCGTTACCTACAAGTCATTTACATGGCAGGGAACACATATGACATGACTATGCTTAGTGTCATGGCATCAGTGAAGGTTTCTCCCCCTGGAATGAATAGAAATTGCTTACCAGACAAATAGATACTGCTAGAGAGTTGAAATTGCAATGCTCATCAGTTCCCCAAATTTCGAGGCCACCGATTTGTCCAGATTAAAAACAAAAACTGATACCTAACTGGTATTCAAAATGTAAAAGACTATAAATCTGGAACCTCTATTTCTGGCTCAGAGCACCAACATCTAAGTCGTCTCTTCATAACTGAATCATGTTCGTGGTACTAGAAGTAAAACATAAAAAACAAATAGTTGTCAATTGTTACTCATCTGAGGTCTCTTTCTCTGTAGAAACCTTACTGTTCTCCGACAAAGCAGAAATATAAGTAAGACTTGGGGAGGGATTTACTGAGCTTGCCCATGACTTCATAAAGATGTTTATTTTGCACTCAGCAATAGCATTACATTTAAGACATTGTATTAAGAAAGGACCAAACAGCAATATGCCTTCGTAGCAAGGCTTGGATATTTTAACCTCATAGAAAACCAAAAAACAAAAAGTGTTTATTTATTTACTTATTTTTAAAGTTCAACCTAGAGAGGCATGAGCTAATGCCACAAAACGTCTCCACCAATGCCTGGGTTCCAGGTCACCGGGCAGGATTTCCATGGAGCTCAAACCTCTGTCCTTTCCTCCCTCACTGGAGATACCCAAGTAGTACAGGTTAACCACAGACCCCAGTGCTGTGCGGTCATGCTTCCTGTGCATAAGTGGCAAGGCCTTTGATAACAAAGAGACTTCCAAAGTTTGAAAGTTGTAAACAAGATAAATCAAGAGCTACTATGGCAGAATCAGAAGAAGGAAATGGAAATGGGGAGTCAGTAGTGTAACTGGTCCTGACATATTCCCATTCTACTGTTACTAAAGGCAAAGAGAGGTTCTCTTAGACACATGGACGTTGGGTAATGGGTTATTACATGTCGTTATAACCCATTACCCAACGTCCATGTGTCTAAGAGAACCTCTCTTTGCCTTTAGTAACAGTCCTAAATATGGGCATATAACAGTGTAATCTTGGAGGGATTAAATTTAAAAGACAGAGGAATTGGAAGATGGTCATGTCCCTTCATTGATACTTCTATGACTTAAGGGAAAATAAATCTCTCATTATGGTCAGCGTATAAACAATCATTTGATAAAGAACAACAGTTGGTCTGAAGGTCTACATCTCAAGCTTACAGGATTCAAGAAGAATCTAAACGGTAAGTGAATTTTTTTTTTTTCACAAAACAGGTAGTTGATCCATATCGTGGGTTGCACTTAATTTGTAAACACTTTTATGCTGGCCAAGAATTTTTTAATCAGAGATTAACATGTGGAGATGAAAGAAATGGTCAGTGTAGGAATAAATGAGGATAAGAACCAGCAAGCAGCTCCAGTGAAGATGTAGTTGGAGCTCAGAGGGAAAAAAAAAAAAAAAAAAAAAGCTAAAATGAAAGAAGAGGAGGGCAGGGAGAGCAGAGGAGAAACTTCTGGAAAAAGATACTCTCTTGGCAAGATGAATGGAAAATAAAACTACAGAATGAAAGATTGCTTAAAAGCGCAGTCCCTAATCTTCTGCCAACACAGGCTAATTTGTATTTCTGGATCTAGCAGAAAGGATGTCAGCTGAAACCCATGTTAGAGCCACCTTGCAGCAAATGTTCCCCTGCACATGTGTAGTCAGGAGGGCGTGGAATGCATTTAGGTCTCATGGAGTGAAGAATGACTTCAGGAACTCCAAACATCACATTCCTGAGCTTCAACTTCAGAACATATGCTCTTTCATTCTGATTGCACATGGGAAATGGAGAGAACAGAGGCTGGGCCGTCAATTAAGTTCTAAATTTGGCTCCGAGCAAAGAGAAATAGCACCCATCCAGCTGTAAATGCTTCTTTAATGAGGTATGAAGGACTGAACTTGACACCAAGAAAAATACTCCGGTGGAGAGTTCTAAGAATTGAAGGAGAGGTGAACAAGCTAGACTCAACTTTAGATTCACGTTCTCATTCTTTGATTTGTTTTTGGTTACTGTGAAAAAGTAATAAGGTTTATGCTATTCTTCTTCAAAGATTTTTCATGTCTTTATGGTAACTATTCCATTGTAGATCCCTGGAAAGTAACTGTTCCTTCCATCTTTCCTTCCTCCTTTCTTCTCTTCCTTCTACTCTTCCTTATAGCCTTCTTGTAAGTTCAGTTGAAAGTACAAATCCTACTGAATGGTCACAAAATGAACCTAGCATAATCTGCATGCAGATCACAAAATAGAAACTTTCTAGTATCGCATCAGCTCTGAATGTCCCCCTTCAAGTTACTACCAAAGAGAAACATCTTTCTGACCAATAACAACACAGGTTAACTTTACCTATATTTTAACTTTACATAATTAGATTGATATAGTCTATTCTCTTTTGTGTTTGGTTTCTGTTTGCTAAGGTTGTGAGTGTAACAGCCATCCATATTGTTGCAGTGAGACGATAGATTGTTCATACCCATTCATTCTTCCTTGTATGCATATACCACAATTTTATTTATAGACTCTTCTATTAATAGAAATTATTGTACATGTCTTTTGGTGAATATGTGTATATGCATCTTCTGGATATTTACCTAGAGAATTGGAATTGCAGAGATATAAGCTATGATCATCTCAGCTTTAATAACCATTTGGATATCCTCTTTGTCAAGTTCCTATTCAAACCTTTTACATATTTTTCTTATTTTTAATATTTTATTTTTGAGACACAGAGAGACAGCATGAATGGGGGAGGGTCAGAGAGAGGGAGACACAGAATCTGAAGCAGGCTCCAAGCTCTGAGCTGTCAGCACAGAGCCCGGCACGGGGCTCGAACTCACAAACTGTGAGATCATGACCTGAGCCGAAGTCGGATGCTTAACCCACTGAGCCACCCAGGCACCCCATTTTTGCATATTTTTCTATTGGTTTTCTGCCTTTTTCACTCTCTTAATGGTTTATCTTGAATGAGTAGAAGTTCTTAAAGTAGCTCAATTATCTACTTGTTTACATTTTATGGCCAATGAGCTTTTTGTATCCTATTTAAGAAAACTTGGCCTATTTAAAGGTCATGAAAATATTCTCCTATGTCTCTTTCTAGAGGTTTTATTTAATTTACCATCTGGAATTGACTTTTGCGTGTGGTGTGAGGTAGGAGTTACAACAATGACATATTCACATGGTTAATTAGCAGGAGAGAGAACTGAGGCTGCCTGGGACATGACTTAACTATCTGTTCCAAGAAATTCCTGCAGATCAATTTCTCCAGGCAAATATTTTACTTATCTAGGAAAGTACCTCTCCTGTCAGGATAGTAGATTTCTTACCTGAGCAAGCAGTTCACTTATCAAACATCAGTTTACTTTTCTAGGCTCATTTTAAGACTCTCCCTGTCCACCAATCCCAAACTATCATGACATTAATTGTTCTAATCTCTATCAGTTCCCAAACTTGAAAGATCTACCTTTAACCACTTACGTGCAAATCCCAAAGTCCCAAATACCTTGCTCTGACTTTTGTCAAACATAGATCTAATGAACCCAGTTTCCTTAATCAACAGGTTTTAGGGTGGTTTTTTTTTATTTTTTTTAATGTTTATTTTTGAGAGAGAGAGACAGAGACAGAGTGTGAGCAGGGGAGGGGCAGAGAGAGAGGGAGACACAGAATCCAAAACAGGTTCCAGGCTCTGAGCTGTCAGCACAGAGCCCGATGTAGGGCTTAGACCCACGAACCGTGAGATCATGACAAGAGCCGAACTCAGGTCGGACGCTCAACCCAGGTGCCCCTAGGGTGTTCTTTTCAGGAGCTGACAGCAGAGGAAAGATATGTTTAGCATATTAGAGATACCTAATTGACTTAGCTCTATTTATGGAAAAGACTACCCCTTCTGTTCCCCATTGATCTCACCTTTGTTATAATCAAATAACCATACATGTGTGTTCTTTTTTTATGCTTACTATTATGTTCCATTTGTCTCCCTTATGTCAATACCTCACTTTCATAAACACTACAGCATCATATTAAGTCTTAATATCTGGGATTCTGCATCTCCCGACTTGGTTGTTCTTTGAGATCTTGGCTCATTTTGGCCCTTCGTATTTCCAACTAAGTTCTGGAATCATCTTGCTGGTTTCAAGAAAGCACCCCCAGGAATTCTATTTGATCTATTTATTAGTTTGGGGTGGATCTTAATCTTATAAACTATTGGATCTTCTAAATATATGTATATTTATTTAAGTCTTTTTTATTTCCCTAATGTTTTACAGTTTTCTGTGTATTTTGCATACCCATCATTAGATTTATTCCTCAGTATTTTATATGTTTGATTAAATTATAAATACCTTTTTAATTCTATTTTATATTTATTATATCCACAGATCTTGCTAAAATGGCATATTCATGCAAATTTTTATCTGTAGATTCTTACGGATTGTATGCTTATGCAATCATGTCATTTATAAATAAAGGTCATTTGATTCCTTTCCAAATTGTGTATGTGCTTAAATACATTTTCCTTTAGTGTGATATGTCTGGTCAACGTGTTTTGGCTTTTTTTTTTTTTTTTTTTGGATTTGATGCTGGACAAGAAGCAAGATTTAACTCCTTTGAATTCTTATAATTAATAGTCCTTGGAACATCGGAAGCAGAAGACCTGAACTCAAGTCTGTTAATAGATAATTTTCAAAGGGTAAAATAATGACTTTCGTACCAATATACAATAAATGCATAAATTTTTATCTGATTTAACTAATTAATGAGGAAAACTGTAAGATGTTAGAACCAGTTCAAAGGCAAATCAGAACACAGATAAAAAGGCAATCGAGCATGCTGAAATAAATTTGCTAATAAGATGCAAAATGAGTCAATATCTACCAGGAATGAAATGTAATACTTGAATCATCTTTTGCACAGGGTGGAAATCAACTGCGAATCCACCAGACGAAACTCATTTACATCTCAGCAGATAAGAATCATTGGTGTTGTTCTCCATTTTCGTCTTCTACAACTTGGAGAATCGTAAAATGGCTCAGTCAATAAAAGATTCAGATTCCTACCCTAAAACCACCCAATATTTCATTGAAAGGACGCCTGATAATCAAATGTCCATTTTAACATCTTTATGTTTGTTCCTGACAAATCCACAGAATGTGTGATTTGGGCACCTGAAGTAATATCCATGAATATCAGCTTTTCCCTCCGTAAAGTGAGAATACTAACTCTTATCTTACAGGGGATTAAAAGGCTTCAGTGACATAATGGCTATGAATACATTTGAAAACTGTAAAGACCTAAAAATGCAGATTTAAATTTACCATACTCTTATCCTTATAATAAATAGTGATTTTAAGAGGTATCACTTGAAACTCGTTCCAGGTCTCCATTAGGCTGTCACACACTCCTCATTTCAGCTTTCTCAATTCCACCATAATTTTCCATTCCCAGGAGCTGGGCTTGACTTTTGCTGTTCAAACTCTCTTCAAGATTCCAGGATAAATGCCTGCAATTCATGTTCTCTTTATCCACACATGAGCACCTTTGAATAATAAACTAAGGGCACTGCTTAAGGACTAAGGCACGTGTGATGGGATTAATGTATATTAAGAAGTGACTGTGATCTAGCGTCGTGCTACGTTCCCTACGTACACTGCATCTAACATGGTCTAATACTTTTAACAGTCCCGCAAGCTATTATCCTCAAGGAGAAACTAAAGATCAGAGTGTAAGTCGTTGCTCTAAAATAGTGGATGCGGGTCATAAATCCAGGTGATACAATTTCAAAGTTCATTTCATTTTTCTATATTTTGTACAAGAAAAGTAAAGGCAGGTGAGCTGAAAAATAACGAGTCTCCCCAAATTAAACCAAACCAAGTAACTTCGGATTACCATGTCCTTAAAATGAAGACACAAGCTTATCGGCCTTCCTATTCCTTTAAGTAGAGTATAACATTAAGTGGGACCTGCAAAATCTTTCTTTCTTGGCCTTCTTATGGCCAGGAATGAGGCTGACTCTCAATAAATATACTTCTGATATAACAACTAAGTTGGAGACATGGGTTTCTAACAATCATTTGCCAACATATTGATTGCCAACGTATCCTGTCATATCCCAATATACATATTAGCCAGTATATTAGCAGCTAAATTATTTGAACTCTGATCAACATTTTACCAGGATATTTCTTCTGTAATTTTGTATTATAATATTTCTGCTAATTTGACTTATAAATGTTTATATTGACACTATAATGAATCCTAAAATGGTTTTATAGAAACGTAGATCTAGAAGTATATATACATAGATGTAGACATAGATAAATGTGTATAGATGTATAGGATATCTATCCATCTATATATCCATATACATATATACCTCAGGTATATACATATATCATATACATATACATATACCTGTACTTAAACCTATACCTATACCTATAACTGCCCCAAGTTGACTAAATTACTTTTGAAATGGACAATAGCAAGCAGCTGGTTAAGTGGAATTGTTTCTACTATTTAATTTTGCTGGAACTTCACAATGACTGTGAGATGATCACAGATGTGACTCCAAAGGAAACCTCACGCACTGTGCAAATCCCCTCTTGGTGAGTAACCTTGCGGGACATGACAGCTATCCAGGCTGAGTTTTATGCATTTGCAAAATGACTGGATATACCTCAAAGGGTGTAATGGTAACAAAATCTGCCCCTCTCTCTCTCTCTCTCTCTCTCTCTCTCTCTCTCTCTCCCACACACACACACACACACACACACACACCCAGAGTCAAACAATGGATGAGGCAGTAGTCTACCAGAAGAAGAATGCATGTAAAAGCTAGATGGGACACCATGGCTGTCAGTCCTGGTTGCGAGAAAAACTTGGAAGAGTTTGTTAAAGAACTAGTAGTCCATTTCCAGAAATTTGAATCCAGCTGCTCTCTTGCTGGCATTAATTTTTTAAGCTTCCAGGTGACTCTAACGTGAAGCTAGGACTAAGACACACTTGCTATAGGGCTTTTAATAAAGTCAGCAGGGAGGAGTAATTTCCAATAAGACACAGAGTGATATCTCTCCAATGATCCCTCAGTTTCCCCAGGGAACGGCACACAGTTCCAAAAGAGAAAGCAGCTGTAATGTACTAAATGGGCTGAGGAAAGAGCCAGGTCATTGAGGATGTTGTAAGACAGTGAAAAGACAAGGTAATGTTACTATGTGTCCTAGTAACAGGGTAGAACACAAATAAGGAGTCCTTTTCCCAAATTTCATCGCGGTGAATCAGATGACGTATGAGGATTCCAATAAGAGTTGCATGCACGTTAATACTGGGGACTGCTTGTCGATGGTCAAAAGCAGGATGGGCTAAATAATTTTCAGGAGCTAGTGCACAATTAAACGCGGGTCCTCTACGGGGCACCTGGGTGGTTCAGTTGGTCGAGCGCCCAACTTCGGCTCGGATAATGATTTTGCAATTTGTGAGTTCAAGCCCCACATCAGGCTCTCTGCTGTCAGCCTGTCAGTGCAGAGCCTGCTTTGGATAATCTGTCCCCCTCTCTGCCCCTCTCCCACTTGCAGTCTCCCTAAAATAAGTAAATATGAAAAAAAGAAAAAAAAATGAGACATCAACAGCAGAGTGTTAAATCAGGCACAGGGTTTGTCTAAGTGCAGGAACTGTGATGTGTGATGCTGGCCCTGAACAGGATGACAGAGGAGTTGCTTTGAGACATCTTGGAAGATGTTCACACTTCCAGTGTGTACTTGAAAGTCCCTGCAAGAGAAGGGAGAAATTGAGGGCATTTGAAATTCCAGTGATCTTGCCGATCAGTGATCCAGTGAACTTTGTTGGAGAAAATTGTTTGCATTTTTTTAGCAGTTTTAAATTTTAAAAAATGTATGTCTTGAATTCATACAGTAAAATTCATTATTTATGAGGGGTACCTGGCTTGTTCAGTCAGTAGAGCATATGACTCTTGATCTCAAGGTTCTGAGTTCAAGCCCCACTTTGGGCATAGAGCTTACTTTAAAAAAAAAAATCCAAAACTTCTTTGAAAAGGGGCAAAAAGGAAAAATTCATTATTTGTGGTGTATAGTTCAGCTTTTAGCATTAAACATGGTGTTGACTTTAATTTGGGAAAGATATTTTTTTTCTGGGCAAAAATTCTGGGTTGACAGGTTTGTTATTTTTGCCTGTCAGGACTATAAAGATGTCACTTCATTATCTTCTGCCTTTCATGGTTTCTGATGAGAAATCTACTTTTAAAAAAAATTGTTTTTACATTTATTCATCTTTGAGAGACAGAGAGAGACAGAGCACGCACAGGAGGGAGGGGCAGAGAGACAGGGAGGCACAGAATCCAAAGCAGGCTCCAGGCTCTGAGCTGTCAGCACAGAGCCCGGCGCAGGGCTTTAACTCACAGACCGTGAGATCGTGACCTGAGCCGAAGTCAGACGCTTAACTGACTGAGCCACCCAGGTGCCCCAAGAAATCTACTTTCTTATGTTTCTTTGTAACATCTCATTTTTTTTCTGAATGTCTTCAAGATGTTCCTTTTATATTTACTTTTCTGCAGTTCGAATACAATATATGCTAGAAGTGGTGTGTGGGGGGGGTGTATGTGTGTGTTCTTGTGTGTGTGTCTTTTTTTATTTAATCTGCTTGTTCTCTAAGTTTAAGGGATCTACATTTTGCTGCCTGTCATTTATCCTGGAAAATTCTCAGCCACGACTTCTTCACATATTTCTTATCCCCATGTCTCTGCCTTCTCTTTCTGGGATTTCAATTATGTGTATCTTTCATCATTTGATATCGTGGCATGCTTTCCTTCATGCTCCATTCTGCTTTCTTTTATCTACTTATCTAATCTTATCTAATCTATCTTTCCTCTTTGTGTTTCAACTGTGGAAACTGTGATTGGCCTACCTTCACAGACACGAATTCTTTCTTTGCCTATGTAGAGTCCACTTGTGAGTCTGTCTGTACTATAGGTTGAATAGTGTTCCCTCCTCCCAAAATTCATGTCCTTTCCAGAGCCTGACCTTGTTTGGAAACAGTGTTGCCACAGGCATAATCAGTTAAGAGGAGGTCATACAGAAGTAAATTGGGCCCTTAATCCAATATGACTGCTTATAAGATGAGGCAAAGGGACAGACACACAAAGAGATTGGAATCATGCTTCCATAAACCAAAAAAAAAAAAAAAAAAACCAAACAAAAAAAACACCAAGAATTGTCAACAACCACCAAAAAGTAGGAGATAGGCATGGGACACAGCCTCCCTGTGAATCCCCAAGAAGGAACCAACCCTTATGATACCTAAATCTAGGCATCTAGCCTCCAAAACTGGGAGAGAATAAATTTCTATGTTTTAAGTCACCCAGTTTGTGATATTTTGCTATCCTAGCTCTAGGAAAAGCATAGACTGTCAAAGCCGTTCTTTATCTCTGTCACTATGCTTCATCTTTCTAGTACTTCCATTTGATTCTTTCTTAAGTTTCCAAGTCTCTGCTGAAATCACCCACCCAATCCTGCATTTATCCTCCTTTTCATAGTTATGGTAAATCGCATTGATTAGTTCCAACATCTGTGTCAAATCTGAGTCTGGTTCTGTTCACTGTGTCGTGTCCTGGTAATGTGTTCTGTGGATTTTTTTGTTTGTTTGTTTTGTCATTTTAGTATGCCTTGTAATTTTTTCTTGCAAGCCACACATTTTGTGTAGGACAGCAAAGACTGAGGTAAGTAGATTTTTATGTTTGGAAAGGGGCTCGTGTTTCCTTCTGCTGAGTGTTTAGGGTGGGGTTTGAATCAGTCTAGGGCAAAAGCTGAGCTGGGTTTGGGGTTTGTTGTTGCTCTGTTTACCTTCAGTGTGCCCCAAGTCAGCTTCCTCTAGTGCTACCTTGTGTTTAGAGTGGTGACTGGTTTGTCAGAGGGTTTTTTTTTCCCCTCCTCAATTTCTGCTCTACTCCCAGCTCTCCCTTGGCACTGTGCCCCAGAAAGGGTCTTTCTCCTTGTTCTTGTCATTCACCCTGCAATATTCCACTGAAGTTGTTCAGTTTCTTAGCCTACTTGGGGTGGGAATAGAAATTCCTATTATCTTGGATAAGCCTTGGCTTAAGCATGCACTACATTCCTAGGTTTTGGGGGTCTAGCCTCCTGTGCACTGGCTTCACCCCCAGATTTTGTTGCCAGTGTATATTCCTGTCCCTCCCCCAGGCTTAGAGGATTTCTTATTTTGTTCCCTTCCCCCAGTTGCAGTGGATTTTAACCAGTGACCTAAAGTCTAGAGCACTTCTGGCCCACCCTGCTTCCCACACAATAAGGCTCTCATTGCATAGGTGCAATGGGGACCTTTCTGCCCTTCCCACAGTGGCTGCTGTTGTCCTGCCCCCAGACCTGCACAATTAAGGGCATTTTCTCAGGATCCTCCCCAATCTTTTTTTGTGAGTTTCCATTGAAGTCCATGGAGAAGAGCCTGCCAGTGGGTTTAAACTGTTCCTATACTGGCAGCCTCCAGGATCTCTACAGTCTCTCCAGCCCACACTGGCCTCCCCCCAAAACATCAACAATTCTAGCTGAGTTCTTCTTACCTTTGTCTTCTCCAGCTATGTCTCCTGCAAGTAAACAGATGTGCAAATCTCTTCTCTCCCTGCAAGTGCCTAGCCTCCTTAGATCTGTGGCTAGCCCACTGCTGGGTAACCTCAGCTCCCTGATGACTTTGAGAAAAATTGTGAAATCAGTTTGTCCAGCACTTTTTGTTGTTTTTTTTTTTTTTTTTTTTTAGAGTTGGGACCATGCTCTTCCTACTTTATTCCCAACAAATAACCAGAAGTCAGAGAAGGCGTTTTTGTTACTTATGACCAGTTTTGCAAGTCCTGGATTAACATGGGTGTCATAACTGTCCTGAGATGCTGGTAGCTCATATCAGAGATTATCCTTACTTTATGGAGTATATAGATATGACCCATTTTAATAGGACTAAAATTATCAACCGAATTCAACAAAAAAAAAATGTGTTTGGCACTGCAATATACTAGGTATGTAAGATACTAAGCCTGTGAAACAAATCAAAGATCCTTGTCTTCGGTGAGATTGTATTTCAGTCATAGTAAAGTGAAGATATAGCTTTTCCCTAAAATAAAGAGTATAATAGACTATTTTCAATCTATTAGCACTACTTATTTAAAAAAATTTTTTTAACATTTATTCATGTTTGAGAGACAGAGAGACAGAGTGTGAGCAGGGGAGGGCAGAGAGAGAGGGAGACACTAAATCCAAAGCAGGCTCCAGGCTCCAGCCGTCAGCACAGAGCCCGACACAGAACTCAAACTCATGAGCCCCGAGATCGTGACCTGAGTCAAAGTCGGACGCTTAACTGACTGAGCCACCCGGGTGCCCTGGCACTACTCAGTTTTTTACTTTAAAAATTCCATTAAAACTCCATTGTGAAAATACATACTTTCAGTTAAGAATGTGACATTCCCCATTATTAGACTAGAAACCGTCTATAGCTATAACAAGAGTTGAGCACTCGTACTTCAAAATTTTTTCCAAAATATTTTTGCAGCTGTGTTTTCAAAGTGTACATGAAATGATTTCTGCTAGTGAGATCACTAGCATTGTTTTACTATTCCTTATTTATATTCCTTACCATCTCTTCAGAAAAAAAGGCAATTAGTTTCAGCAAAATGCCATGATGTCAATATTAGCCATGCACCTATTAAACACTTTTTTATTGGGCCAACCAAGTGCCAAAGGCTATCCTATATAATAGGAGCATATAGGAGCATATAACAGCAAATCTTCAAGTCGGAAACTATCTTGGAAGTTATAGTTATTACCCAAAAGATAGTTTTGCTTTCATATATATAAGGCATTTATTAATTTTTTTAAACATGTGGGCTTAACTGTCCATCTTTGTTTGATTGTTTATAGTCAATGAATCAGAAAACAATATCTCCCAAAATTTTGTCCAGAAAATATGGCAGTCTTATTTGATGGTCCATCCGGCCACCTACTCTGTTCTTCAGTAGAGATTCCCATTATAATATCCATGCCCAGGAATTGTATTGCCTACTCTTAGCCACCCTCCATACTGAGAAGTGTGTTTCCTTCCAAATCACCACCACACAATCTTTGAACACGTCAGTGGAACATGGGGTAATTAGGGATCCGCATAAACAAAAGTCCTTAAGTCATTATGTTTGAAAAAAATCACAAAGACTTGATGCCCAAATAACTACCACTTATTCCCTGGTTAACACAGAAGTCCCTTTTTCCATATTTGAACTTTCCGATGGGTTCTATACTCTTCTACCCAATTGTCTGATGCATATGTCAGTTATTTTATGAAAATCTCAGCTATTATCTTTCCTACCCTCCTTCTCCTACATTTCTATTTCAGTCATTTGAATCAACATTCCCTAAGCCGGAAGTCAGGGAGACATTGTGGAGTCAGCCTTGTCCCTCAACACCCACATTCAGTGAATCATAGTCTTGGTTTTTCCACCTCCTAAATATTTGAATAATTTTCATCTCCTCTTCTGTTCTTTTAGCCCAAGTTTGAGTTGGACGACCACCACCTCAATGACCTCTTTGCCTCCAATCTGCTCATCTCATAATTGTCTTCCATGTTGCCCAGAGGCCAATGAGAAGGATGACCTTGATCATAAACCTTCCCTATTACCAACTATAAGATAAATCCACACTTCTTAACATGGTGTACCAATGGCTTCCTAGTTATTCCCCTACCTATATTCCACTCATGTCTCTGCTACTTTCTGTCTTGAATTCCAAACACTAAACAAATTTCAGTCCTTCTCTTCCCTCAACACACACACACACACACACACACACACACGCACACACATTGATTCACAAAATTTTGCCTTTTTTATCATGTCATTTTTAACTACAGCACTTTTTCCTACTTATTCGCTATTATTCACCCTCTTCCCAGACTCGGTCAGGTACTGTTTCCTTTAGGAAACTCTTGTGGATTGTTTTAAGTTAAGCTAATTAAGTTAAGCATGTCTACAGCTGACATGTCTGTCTCCATTTCTAGATTAAATACACTTTTCAAGAGTAAATCCTTTTTTTTTTTTTGCTTTTATTACTTATTTTTGAGAAAGAGAGAAAGTTTGCAAGGGTGGGGAGGGCCAGAGAGAGAGGAAGACACAGAATCTGAAGCAGGCTCCAGGCTCCAGGCTCCAAGCTGTCAGCAGAGAGCCCAATGCAGGGCTCGAGCTCATGAACCGCAAGATCATGACCTGAGCTGAAGTCAGATGCTCCGAATGAGCCACCCAGGTGCCCCTCAAGAATAATCTTACATTCTCAAAGCCTACCATGGTACTTACAGTAGAAACACAGCAGATTTTTTTTTGTAAACACATAAATTTTGAATGAAACAGCCTCCATACTTCTGTGACTATATCTGATATAGTTGTTCTGTTTACCAGCCATAATTCCACACAACCCTGGTCTCTTAAGACCCCCTGCCAGCCCGATGGGATACAGCTTGATATAGGAGTCTTTGCCTGTATCCTATTCTAGGATCTTCTTTCTTCTCTATTTTTTAGTGTCTGGAAACTTCTCAATCTCTGTGCTTTGTTTTTGATGGAAATTCCACCGTGTCCTCAGTTAATAGGTCATTCCAGCACCATGCACCATGGTTAGATGCTACTTTCTTCTCAACATCCACCCTGGTACTAGATTCCTTACTCCCTGCTAACCCTCGGCCATTGTTTGCTCCCCCATCTCCAACACCATCAGAATTCTATACCCATTTTTCTGCTGTCCTGGTAAGTTTCCTGCTCACTGACTGCCCATTGCACATGACTTGGTTCTCTGCCCACCCCAGGGTGCCACATGGCTGGCCCCACTCTACAACAGAGAGCCAATCCTGGCCAAAATGCCTGCTCAGGCACCCTTAGCAGCCAACGTGAATGACCACATCTTCTGTATCTGTCATCAACCAAACTTTTCTTAATTTAAACTTTGTGACATCTTTCAAGAGGCTCTGCCTTTTCTAACTTTCCACAGAAAACCCTCACCATTGTCAAATAAATCTGCCTCAGCCATAAATTACGGTCAGCATTATCTACATAACCTTGGCTAAAACAGTACGGGTAAACAACCTGAAACATTGAAACATGTTGTTTTCACGTCTGGATTTGCTGTGGGATTATGGGAAGCTTTTTATTTTATTTTTTTTTTTCAATCTGCTTTCACTCTACCTTTCCAAGTTTCAGTGGTGTAAAACTGTGGTCACTTTTACTGACTAGTTCATGTGGGTGACAATTAGGCTTCTTGTGGAAGTAGTCTCTCCAGCTTTCAGACTGGGAGATGAATTTCCAATATTGATTATTCATCTCAACATTCTTGTTATGGTATGACTCTAAAATTGTTAACCAGTAGCTCATGGGGTATAGCCAAATAACACCTTTTAGGACTGATCTATTTCTACTACATGATATATCTTAAAAGAGGCACTGACAATGTATTTCCTATTTCCAAAATACCTGCAAAGAAATAACTTTAATGTTTAAACTGTATGAGAGTACAGACCTTTCCTTTAGTTGGTTTGTGGTTATTCCCTCCTGATCCCACACAACCGAAGTCAATAGTCTTTTCACACTAGATGTTCAATATGCCACCCTTTTCTGAGAAAGAAATATCTAAGATAAATAATGAAAAGATCATGTGCTCCAGTGTGTGGCCTTTGTCTTCTTCTCATTTCATCTCCACCTGGAGCATGTGACCCCAAGTTCTGTGACTGCCTTTGGTGAAACAGACCCCGACTAGTGAGACCAGCTTGCCCTACACAAATGCACTCACAACTCAAGTTACCGAAGAAGAAGAAGAAGAAGAAGAAGAAGAAGAAGAAGAAGAAGAAAGAAATTAATAGCAACAATTTTACAGCACTGCCCATGACCTTGCTAGAAGCCATGAGATTTCACAGCTGGAAGAAACCTCTGAGATCACCTGACACAACTACCCGTTTCTCAGATAAGGGTACTCAGTAAGGTGAAGTGACTTGTTCAACAAACTGGTAGCAGACAAGAACTTTCCCCAGATCTCCTGACCTACTTACATCCCCTGTAATTTATTTGTGTGTCCGTTCATATTTTAAACAAATATTTATTCAAGCTCTACTTCATGATGGACACTCTTCCAGCCACTGGTACGAAATGATGAGCAAGGTGGATGTCATCCATGGCTTTGTGGCAGGTGCATCTATGTAATTCAGCTCGGCCCACAATGTTAATGTCTCTGCTCAATCATGACAAAAAAGCAGAGGTGCACAATGAAGACGATGAAATCTTAGGACCACTTCCAGCACCAACAAGGATCCACTCCCAGGACTGTTGCCTCTTACTGACACACATTGGCCCCACTCCATGAACATTTAGCCCTTTAAAGTACAACCCTTCCTCTCTCACTTCTGACTCTACCCTTGAATCAAATCTCCCCTTTTGGTGCAGTTTCTGACAAGCATTTACCAGCAATGTAAACCTAGTCAACATTCTTTGAACTCTCACAGCTGAGTATGAACTTATTCAAGAGAAGAACTCCCTAACCCCAAGCCAAACAATCATGAAAGGCAGCTAAGAACACTTTTTCCAGGGATGAAGATACAGCTCCATTCATATAGTGCTTCCCAGTGGGAGTGATCTGGCTTTCCCAGGAGACCTTTGGCAATGTCTGGAGACGTTTTGGGTTGTCACAACTGGGAAGGGATGCTATTGGCATCTGACGAGGAGAGATCAGGGATGTTGCCAACTAACCTGCAAGGCACAGGACAGCCCCCATCCCCACCACAAAAGCTATGCAGCCCAAAGGGTCAGTCATGTGCGTGTTGAGAAACTCTGCGCTGAGAACCAGGGCTCTGTATAAAAGTAACCTATAACCTACGAAGCACACTGTCCCTTCGGATGTACTCACAATAAATTGGTGGTTTAACTGTTTTAAACAGAATAAAACGTAAACTCTTATGGGGATCCCAAACCACCTGGATAGTTTCATTTTCATCCCTAATGAGGGACTATCGTATGCCATTGCATTCACACAGATGCTCGTAGAAAATAAAGAACCCTAATGCAGTGAATATGCAGTGTAGGGACCAGGGCTAGCTTTGTTGGTAGCCTTCAATAACATATGAAGCCACTATTCATATTAGCTGCATTTACCGTTACACTTAATGATAAATAAATTATAGGTTAAAATGCCTATCAAAATACAACAAATAATTTCTTCCCACAAATCTGGAAAAAGAATTCTGTAAGAGGGGCGCCTGGGTGGCTCAGTCAGTTAAGCATCCGACTTGGGCTCAGGTCATGATCTCTCAGTCTGTGAGTTTGAGCCCTACATGGGGCTCTGCGCTGACAGCTCAGAGCCTGGGACCTGCTTCAAATTCTATGTCTTCCTCTCTGTCTGCCCCTCCCCTGCTCACGTTCTCTTTCTCTCTCTCTCAAAAATAAACATTTTTAAAATTTTAAAAAAAGCATTCCATAAGAAACTAGAAATGACAAAATTGTGAATTCCCTCTGAAAAAATACAATCATCTCATTACAAAAAAAAAAAAAAAAAAAAAATATATATATATATATATATATATATATATATATATATAAACCCAAATTCTGAAGCTAAATCAATCCAAGAAGATGTGACAGACAGAGAGGGATTTGCTCTATGCATCACCAGCCCAGAGTTTTTACTATGCAAAACCCCCACTCCCTTTTGGATGACAACATTCACAGAGTTGGTCATCACCCATGCTAAGTGTGTCAAATCAGTTCTTTTTAACACAACTGCTAAGACAGTGAGTAATGGACCCACAGTCAGCTCACACAAGTAAAAGCTTGATAAGCACAAACTACTGATGTTCAAGCCATTATACACAAACCATTCGTTATTGAATTCCCATTGGGTCCTGCTTTGTGGTCCTCAAAACGAAGACTCAAGACCTTGAAAGGCAGATATTCCCTTCTCCAGATTAGTTATTAAAAAAAAAAGAAAGAAAAGCTTAAACAGATCGACTAATGTGCCCTGGGTCATATCAAAGGAAAACTCAATCCAGCAACTCAGGCAGTATCATTCACTGCCATCAGTATTTTACAGATGCATCACAGTCTGTTTACTTTTCCTCCATCCCTCAGGTTTTTCTTGTATATCCCATGCCCTCTAAAGTCTGCAGGCTAATAGCAAAAGAGAAGAACAGAAAAAGAAAAAAAAAAAGATTACCAGGGCCAGGGCCCGAGTTAAGTTTGGTTATATTAACTCACCTACCACGGCTTAATTTTATGTCCACCTCCTTCAGAAGGGATGACACCATCGGATTCGGCACAGCTTAGCTGGACCAGTCCCGCTCAGCCAGTGACCTAGAATTGCCTTTGATCAGAAGCAAACGTGGTTTGTGGAGCTGACTGGTTTTAGATGCCAAAAAAACAAATACAATGATTTTTTTTGGAGCTGGGCAAACACTGGGAACACTTAGTAGCAACCACAAAGCTGGTGTATTTGATCTTCGATGCTTGACGTCAAGGCAAGGTTTTAAAATATCCTAGTATTTGGCTTGTGCTCAATGTAGCATTTGAGATGTTTATAGATATTGTAGCTAATAATATTGACACATGGGAAGAAAGGGGGTCACTCCAAGAAGAAAACACGCAGTTTTAAGTGACAAGCTGGTGTGAAAAGCGGTAGCCCTCCCGGACCCTGACACACCGCAGAAAGCTCTTAGGCTGTGAGGTGGGGAGAAGTGCTTTTGAAAAACGCAAATGCCTGAGTCCCATTCCAGACCAACTGAGTCAGAATCTCGGGGGGGGGGGGGGGGGGTGCGGGGAGCAAGTTGCTGTTGTTTTGAAACTTCCAGGGTTGATTACGACAGACAGCAAGTGTTGAAAACGATGGCCGGAGAGCAGGTTTGAAACCGACAGTTTGTGGGTGAATCTCAGTCCTGATGTTACCAGCTGCACAGAAGGCAAAAGCCCTGGGTTCCCTGGCTTTCGCTTTCCTCCACCGATGATGCAGCACACGCGGTACTTACCGCGTGATGGCACTGCAAGGGTTAAAGCAAGGTAGGAGTGCATCTGTCGAGTAACAGGGGGATCAATACTATTATTACTCGAAGATCCAAATATTCTATTCATATTCTCTTAAAAGGCAAGGGTTTTAGTTCTGGGATGGGTGAACAGATGGTCCTTCAGAGACTTTGATCTTCCTTTTCTTTGTCTTACTGGGTGAGCAGTCAGGAACTCTGCCTTGCTGTCACCTGAGCCTCAGTGGATCGGCTTGCTATTGAAGCAGAGAGAAGAAAGGGCCCAGCTCTGATTGCACCGAGGTACTTTCTGGGCCAGAGGCTGGAACGGCTGAGCATTCCCTTAGCATCGCGTGTGCTGATTTTTGCTGGGATCTTGAACAGAACAGGCTTCCACTGACCACAGGATCCGAAGTGGGTAATGACTGCAACAAAACATCTACTTCAAAGTAACTGCTGACGAATATCGAGGAAGGATGCTAAGCACTTTACCAGCATTATTTCATTTGTTGCTCACAGGGGCCATCTATTATAGGTATGATCTCAACTTGACCAACAAAGAAACTGAAATTAAATAGCATGTCAAAGGTCTCCCATTCAGTAGGTGGCATTTCCTGCGGGTGAAGCCATGTTTATTTGATTCAAAACCCCATTCTCTTGGCCAATCCATCATAGGAAATTAAAAGAAAACACAACACAAGGGTGCCTGGGTGGCTCGGTCGGTTATGTCCAACTTCACCTCAGGTCATGATCTCACAGCTGTTGAGTTCGAGCCCTGCATCAGGCTCTGTGCTGACAGCTCAGAGCCTGGAGCCTGCTTTGGATTCTGTGTCTCCCTCTCTCTCTGCCCCTGCCCCACCCCTCTCTCTCTCTCTCAAAAATAAATAAGCCTTAAAAAAATAAAAATTAAAACTAAAATAAAACACAACACAGAGATGATCAAAATGCCCCCCAAAAACCTCTTACCTCCTAGGTTTGCTACTTCATGGGTAAGCTTAAACTCCACATCTATGACTCTGGAGGGGCAACACTTCTCAAATTTGCACAATCTCTTGAGATGGTGCTTAATGTGCAGGTTTCCAGGTCTTATCTTGCAGTGATTCAGAAGCTGTAGGTCTGCGATGGGGGCTCTGAATCTGCATTTTTAACATCCATTACAAGTTTCTCTAATATACATCTTTTCTGTTCTATTTCCTTCCAGAAATATGTTTTTAAGTAATATCTATGGCTTTTATTTTATTAGTTTAAACTTACTATCCCAAAACAGAAGGCCTTGAGCCAAAACCTGCCAGCCATCTGTTTTTTTTTTTTTGTAAATAAAGTTTTATTCGAACGCTGCTCCCCCTCCTTATGTATCATCTACGCCTGCTTTCACGACAGCAGAGTATTTGCAACAGATGCTGTATGGCCAACCAAAGCAGAAAATACTTACTCTCTGGCCCTGGGCAGAAAAACTTTGCCAACTCCTGTCCTCAAATGACTCTACTGCTCGATTTTGGGGAAAATGTGGACCCTTGATTAATTTGGAAATACTTTTCTATATCTAACATCATCGGGGTCGCTCAGCTTCTGGGATTCAGTAAGGGTATGAAAACTGTATTTTATTCATTAAAAAAACATATCATTAATTATGTCTTGGGACACGCTAGTGAAACAAGTGCTTAAATAAGTTGCATTGTCTCCTTTTCCTACCTTCTGATTAGCCACGAAGTCAGAAGCAAAAGAATCAGAATTTCTCCAACAGATGACCAAGGAGAGCAGGTGTTTCCCATCAAATTTGTAAGACAAATAAAGAAAAATCTGAGGAATCCATTAAGAATCCTCTTACTTATTTACTTGAAAGAAAAAAACAAAAAGTTAGTAAAGGCACAGACCTTTCCTGTTGCCATATACTTAAAAAAGTATCAAAATTGAGGGAAGAGCCAGTTGACATTGGTGGAGGTAACTCCTTCCAGTTGCTGACTATTAGGAAAGTTAACCCACCTCTTTCTTCCCAACCCATCATTATGTAAAGGAAATAGTTGCCACATTAGGTCAAGCTCCTGTGGACCAGAGAGGGAAAAAGGGACAAATCACCAAGCCAGAGAAAAGAAAAGGAGATGAGTAAGATAGTCAAGTGACCAGAAGGATGCAGTGTGGAGAACCTGAGGGAGGAAATGGTCAAGAAGATACAGATCCTTATGAACTCAGCGATTATGAAAGAGGGCATTATATGGTACGGAAACGCAAAGGATTCTCAATGCTCGGTGAATGAATGCACTTAGAAAAACAAAGTTGAGTGGGGCGATTTGTGCGTGTGGGGGCGGGGAGGGGGCTTCCAAAGAGAAAAGCAACGCGAGGAGTTCGAAGAAGGAAAATAAAAACATTATTCTTACACATAATCATCTGGTATCATATGAATGATCTCTAAGTATTTTCCCACTAGGGAAAATAAAAGCCCAAATTCCTCACTTGGAGCTCGGTTTCCTGGAGGGGAGCTAAAGGCTTGACCAGGTCTAGACTACATTTTATGCTCATTTGTTTGGCAGGGCCTCTGGCATAAGTGGCTGGGGTCCAGGCTCTGCCGTTGCTCTCTCCATGTTGGCTTGATGCACTGCAGATTTCTCCGTCTGGTTCGACAGGAAGTGTGTACTGTTTGTGGGATGCTACTTAGCTATTTTTAAGAGCTGAGCTACATACAGGTATTTATGACTCTAGATCCGATTAAGGGAAACAAAATTATTTGCCAATGCGAGAGCAGTGAACATTTTCACAGCCAACCATATGGCCTCAGGATGGGAATGGTCAGGGTGAACAAGTAGAACACGGCTCTTT
Organism: Panthera leo; assembly: GCF_018350215.1. Lineage (NCBI taxonomy): Eukaryota > Metazoa > Chordata > Mammalia > Carnivora > Felidae > Panthera > Panthera leo. The sequence continues at coordinate 50,725,525 of NC_056692.1, read as the reverse complement.
CCTCAGCCCTGCAAAAGCCATCATGTCCTTCTGCCAGGCTGTAGTGTCAGATTCTAAGAAACGGCCATTTGCTGGCAGGAAGGGGGTATTGTGCTCTCACCTGGATTACAGGAATGGCAGTGGTTCTTAACTGCTATTTGGTACACCAAGGGACTCGTGGAGATTCTATTTTTGCTTACGCAGGTTAATCAGGAATCCTACAGAGTTTGTGTCAGGATTCTCCAGAAAAACAGAATACCCTCTATATCGAATTGTATGTAGGATAGAATCTCCTATATGTGTATAAGATTGTGCTTTATTCATACCAACACACATCCTATGCACAAGCTCTAAGTGCTCTAAGCCCCATTAATGGTATATGTAGGAAATATATATCGTATGTGTATGTATATAGGAAGAGATTTACTATAAGAAGTTATAAGAAACTTACACCATTATGGAAGCTGGCAAGTCCAAAATCTGCAGAGCCAATGTCCCAGTTCAGCCACTAGAGACCCAGAGAGAACAGATGTACTAGTTCTAAGGCCAGCAAGCAGGAAAAACTAATGTTTGAATGTCTTCAGGTACAGAATTCTCTCTTACTTGGAGAACAATCAGCCTTCTGTTCCATTCAGGCTTTCAACTGATTGGGTGAGGCTCACCCACATACAGAAGGCAATCCGCTCTACTCACAGTCCACCAATTTAAATTTTTTTTTCAACGTTTTTTATTTATTTTTGGGACAGAGAGAGACAGAGCATGAACGGGGGAGGGGCAGAGAGAGAGGGAGACACAGAATCGGAAACAGGCTCCAGGCTCCGAGCCATCAGCCCAGAGCCTGACGCAGGGCTCGAACTCACGGACCGCGAGATCGTGACCTGGCTGAAGTCGGACGCTTAACCGACTGCGCCACCCAGGCGCCCCACAGTCCACCAATTTAAATGTTAATCTTATCCCCTCACCCCCCCCCCAAAGAAAAATCCTTACAGAAACACCCAGAATGTTTGACCAAATATCTGGCCAAGCTGACATATAAAATTGACCATCACGGGGTTAATTCCAATTGAGCCACCAACTAAATATTCTGGGCTCAACGCAACGCAAATTTGTTGATCTTGGCTAAAACTTTGATTTGTCGCCAATCCATATTTATGAATCCACTCAATTATTAAAAAAAACCTGAGTATTTAGAAAATACTGGAAAACACATTAGCCTGTTTATCTTCCATAGGCAGCGCAGAATATAGAAATAGAATATATGGATTTTTCTCATTTTGTCTTTTGTTTCATTAATCTTCAGTAAAACTAAATTTGATTAATTCAGTGTTCCCCATACATTCTTTGGGCTTTCTTACCTGTGTACTCTTAGTCACTCTCTTCTCATGGCTTAGAACATTTTATTCCACCATTTCTGGCTAGTTCATTCACATATTTGCTTATTCAAATTTCTGCCTTATATACTCATTTCTCTATTAAGCTAGACTCAAACTCTCTTATTGAAAAATCTATGACTTTTTTGAAAGGCCACATATTGTATTTCTACCCTTTGAATTCCACTTGCCTTTTCCTTTCTTTTCTTTTTTTTTTTTTTCTTCTTGATGTAGTTTCAATGTTCAAACTTGTCTGCTAGCTCCTGGAGAATAGTGATTATCTCCTTTTTTATAATGTTTATTTATTTTATTTTTGAGAAAGAGAGAGAGAGAGAGAGAGAGAGAGAGAGAGATGGAGCATGAGCAGGGGCAGGGCCTCAGGGCTGAGAGAGAGGGAGAGACAGAATCCAAAGCAGGCTGCAAGCTCTGAGCTGTCAGCACAGAGCCCGATGTGGGGCTTGAACTCACGGACCATGAGATCATGACCTGAGCCAAAGTCTGACACTTAATCCACTGAGCCACCCAGGCACCCCTGTGATTATTTCTTCTAAGGCAGAGCCTAGTACCAGGAGCCTAAGTATTCAATGAATACTGAATAAAATGAATAAATGTGCGAGTGAAAATATGAATTGAAATAATATGTTTCTTACTAAGCAGTTATTTTAGTAACACAACACATCACACCGCTCCTGACTCTCCTTCTATCATCTGACTTGCATATGCCTGCCTCGTGACTCCTAGCAAGTTTGGGAAGGCGTGCAGTGTGTGAATGATGGCAACTGTGTAATCTCATTCACCCTCGCTGCTTCCAGCCTCTAAGTCACCATCACGGAGGTCTGTTTTAGCATTTCCACATTTCTACATAAGAGAGAGCAGATTTCACATTTGGTAAAATAAAGTCATATAAAATTCAGCTCAGTCTCTTTGATTAGGTTATTTTGGTTTGCAAGATGTTCAGGCACATCTTCTAGAGCTAGCTATGTTTTAGCCTACAGCAATGTAAATTATGAAATTACAAGGGCACACCTACTTTTTCTTTTATGGTTTTTGGACGCATGTGAAACTTGAATTATCTGACAATATGCAATTTGAAGCTGGCTCTTACTGTCTTTGAAAGCAAAGAGATGATCCCTCTAAGATCTCTTCTTAGAGAAAATCAAGCCATCCTCAAAGACAGGAGGACCCTCCCCATTAAATTTTATTGAATATTCAAATTCTAACTTCACCAGGCAACTGGGCAAGATTCTTCCCAGAATGAAATAATGGAAATCATGTTATTACCCAGCTCACTTAGATTTCTGTAACCACGGAGCTAAATGAGACAATGGGACAGAACATACCCATCCAGGCAGACACACATATTGGCTACAAGAGCAACTCCTTTTCCAAGAACATCATAGGGTCTAGGTAGAAAATGATACAAAGTGTAGCAATTTCACATCATGCACTGAGACAGCTCAAGGTGGTGAGAAAAGCATTAGCTTGACTCAGCAATCCTACACCTTCATATTTAAAACACTGAGGAAATTAATGCAAGTTAATCATTGGACCCTAAATGTAAAACATAAAACTGTGTAACTTCTGGAAGAAAACAGGGAGAGAAATCTTTGAGGCCTTGGGTTATTGCCATATCGTGATTGATAATAACAAATGCATGTATTTAGTCTCTGTCCCCATTTCTGGCACAGAATTCCTAAAACCCTTGGAATTTCCCAAGTGAGAAGAGTATTAGGAATACTTTTTGTTCTAATATTTGGTCTTTGACGCTTGTGAAACCTTGTAATTTCCCGAGCCATAGGAGTGTCTTCTGTTCTAATAAGGCGGCTCTGGGTGGCTCCTAGGTGGAGGCCAGTCGCCAGAAAGATCAAGCCATGATTAGGAGCTTAGAATTTTCAGCTCTATCTTTAATTGTCTTGACAAATGAGAAGAGCTGAAAATGGAGTTAATGATCCATCCTGCCTACATGATGAAGCCTCCATAAAAATCCCAACGGTATGGGGTTCTGGTAACTTCCAGGTTTGTGAGCACATGCACATACTGGGAGAGTGTTGTACCCCAACTCCATGGGGACAAAACCTCCTATGCTCAGGACCCTCCCAGACCTCCCCCTGTGTGTCTCTTCATCTGACTGTTCATCTGTATCCTTTCTCATATCACTTAATAGACTGGCAAACATTTCAGTAAATGTTTCACTGAGTTCTGTGAATCACTCTAGCAAATCAATGGAATCCAAAGGGGAAGGAGGTCATGGGAACCTCTGATTTGTAGCCAAGTCAGACAGAAGTTGTGAAGAATCTGGGGACCTGCTACTTGTGATCAATGTCTGAAATTGGGTGTAGTCTAGTGGCATTGAGCCCTTAACCTGTGGGATCTGACACTACTTCCAGGAAGACAGGGTCAGAATGGAGTTAAATTGTAGGACATCCATCCCACTTGGTTGGTGGGAGAAAACTCCCCCATTTCTGGTGTCAGAAGTGAAGCGTTCTGGGTGAATCGAAGAAGAGACACACAGAAGGAAATACTGGGCTTTTCTAACACAGTTATGAAAAGATTTCCTAGGGGTGCCTGGGTGGCTCAGTCTGTTAAGCGACTGACTTCAGCTCAGGTCATGATCTCACGGCTCGTGAGTTCAAGCCCCGCGTCGGGCTCTGTGCTGACAGCTCAGAGACTGGAGCCTGCTTCGGATTCTGTGTCTCCCTCTCTCTCTCGCCCCTTCCCCTGGCTCGTGCTCTCTCTCTCTAAAATAAATAAACATTAAAAAAGAAAAGATTTCTTAGATACAACACCAAAAGCATGATACATTAAGAAAAAAATGGGTAAATAGGACTTTATTGAAATATTTTAAGCTCTACTTTTTGAAAAATACTGTTAAGGAAATGAAAAAAAAAATAAAGCAGAGACTGGTAGAAAATCTACACAAAACATACAGAGCAGGGGCGCCTGGGTGGCTCAGTAGGTTAAGCATGTGACTCTTGATCTCAGCTGAGGTGTTGATCTCAGGATCATGAGTTCAAGCCCAGCACTGGGCTCCACGCTGGGCATAAAGCCTACTTAAAACAAACAAACAAAGAAAAAACAAACACATGCAGGGCAGTGGTGGCAAAATGATGATATTTCTTCCCCAGAAACAAAGCTAGGCTAAGCAAAAGATATAATGAAACAGCAATTTTAATATGCCAAAGGGAAAAAAAAAGAAAAGCAGAACAAAACTCTGTCTTCCTGGAATTCTATATCCAGCAAAGAAACCTTCCAAAAGGAAGGCAAAATGAAGACATCTCACCTTAAGGGAAACCCAAGCGAACTTTTCACCAGTTGACCTACACTAGAAGAAACACTATAAAATATAGGTTCCTTCAGGCTCAAGGGAGAGGAAAATCACTGGGAACAGTAAATATGTAGATAATTATTTGAAAACTTGTTCTATCCTGTCTCAGTTTCTTTAAAAGATGATTGTTATAGAGCAAAGGTAGCAGCAATGCAAGTGTGGGATTTATAATTCAGCAAAGTAAATTAAATAAGATCATTAGGCAAATAAGTATGTAAATTAACTGCAATGGTGACAACAGTAATTCGAGGGGCAAGAGAGGTTAATGGCAATATACAGTGAGGTGGTAATAACTCACAAGAGATCAAGATTGACGAATTATGCATACAGTAATTTTGATCCCAAACACAGAAGAAAAGGAAAGGAAAGGAAAGGAAAGGAAAGGAAAGGAAAGGAAAGGAAAGAAGGAAGGAAGGAAGGAAGGAAGGAAAGAAGGAAGGAAGGAAGGAAGGGAAGAAGGGAGGAAGGGGGGGGTAAGGTTTTGATGATTTCTCCTGAAGTTGCTCTTTGGGAAGGACACCAGCATCTCATTCCAAGAAAATGGATAAAATATACTCAACTCTCAGTATTTTTTTCTGAATAAATTGAATTGTGGCCTATTCGATTTACAAAATTTTAAAGGAAAAAAATAAAGACAAATATACAGTAGCTACAAAACTAGTTTTTAAAGGCTTGGAGAAAAATAGCCTTAGAATAACCCTGAATATTCCTTTGATGATGCGTTCCCAAAGAGAAAAGTTTAAAAAAAAAATAAATAATTGTATATGTATTTGGTTAGCACAAAAGCTGATTGTCTTTTCAGACACCCTTCTTGATGTGGTTGGAAATTGGAACAAGTTTGGAAAGCAATTTGACATTTTATAGCTCAGATATTTCCTCCTTTGCTTTCTACTTTCAGAAATGGAACACTCTGTGATAGACAGGGCAGCCAGAGGCATGAAATTCAAGCGGGACTAAATGTTACAAACTACAGGTAGCCCATACCCTTCTGCGTGATCTCTCTTCATATGTCCCCTGCATTTTCTTTCCTTACCCTCTGCCTGATCTCCTTCGAAAGCTGCGGTAGGGCACCACCAACAAAATGTTTCACATTATTTCTGAATGTACCAGTGAGGACTATGTTTTGTATATTCTGGTTAAACCTGGAAAGTTACATTGGGTCGGGTGGTTTTTCTGTTTTGTTTTTGGTAGAGAATTACTCTTTCCCAACGGAGCAGGAGGAAATGAAAGGCAAGGGTGTTCTATTAACATGGTAATACTCATCAGAAGAAAGGTCTAAGGTGGTTGTGGAGAAGTAGAATTGTACTCACACTGCTGAAGATTGTGCATGCCAGAGCGCTGAACTTACTTACTGTCCCATCCGAGCACCAAACAGGAGCTCATGGAAAATGTTTAACTTCCACAAGGGGAAAGTATATTTTAGTGACTAAATGGGCCAGGGACTTGTGCAGTTTTTATGTTACTGCAACAAAATGCACCGCAGATGTGCCTTTGTTGTTGTTGTTGCTAGAAAGGCCTTTCTTTCTAGTATTTGAGCAGATTTAACTGAGCCATGAAGCTCTTTCATGGATTTCTCTTTGTCAAGAATCACACTTGCTTCAGCGACAGTAAGAGTGGAGACACAGAACGCCCGTATAACCGTGGCCTGTGTCTGTCTCCAGGGACCGACAAACCCACCTGCTCCCATCTTCTCACATCCCACCCCCTGTCTTGGTATTTTTTAGAAGAAAATAGTGGAATTTGGTCCTCATGCATCAACAAGACGAATGGGAACATATCAGATACTCAAAATTACTGCAGTGAGCTGACTTTTCATCTCGTTGCATTTTTTTTTAATTTTTTAAGTTGATATAATTATTTTGAGAGAGAAAGAGATAGTGCAAACAGGAGAGGGGCAGAGAGAGAGGGAGAGAGAGAATCCCAAGCAGGCTCCATGCTGTCAGCTGCAGAGCCTGATGCAGGGCTCAAACTCGCAACCGTGAGATCGTGACCTGAGCCGAAACCGAGAGTCAGACGCTTACCTGAGTGAGTCACCCAGGCACCCCATCATAAATAGTGTTAAATTATTTGGATAACGTCGCAGGGGGGAGGGAAATGGGGAGGTTCGAATCAAGGGGCACAGACACTCAGTTATGTAAAACGTAAGTTCTAGAGATCTTCCATACAGTATTGTGCCTAGAGTGAATAGTACCGTATTCTACCCTCAACATTTTGTTAAGTAGGTTGATCTCATGTTCAAAGCTCTTGCCACAATAAAATAAAATAACACAAACTACTCGGATAACACCAAAATAATGATATAATAACAACAACCACTTTTTGCTTCCTACTTTATTCTAAAAGCTGGACCAACTCTACATATATTTGCTCTGTTTCTCCAGCGCTACCCCAATTGAAAGAGCATTAAACAGTTTTAGAGGGATTAAGCAACTGACCCAACCACGCAAAAAAGTAGCAAAGCCTGGCCTGGCTCCTCAGTCATTCTGAGTCCAAAGTCTATGCTGACACTGAAATTTAATGCAGAAACTCAAATCACCTTGCTATATCCTTCCTCCTTTTAGAGGCTAACAGCCTGTTTAGATCAGAACAAAGTATCAAATATCAGAAGATAGAATTTCCATTTTATCCATGAAAAATCAAAGGATTTTTTTAACTTATGGTATTTCCCACCTTAATTGCATCTGGTTCTGAGTGCTCCCTGATTCTGTCTCCACTTTGTGTAAATACACCCATTCTGCATTGCAGTGAAGTCTTATTAATTCAGACCCAGCTTGTTTGGCATTTGTGATAATTGGATGAGACTGGATGGGCTCATGTTAACTTTTCTATTATCTTCAAAGAAAAGTGAATACTATTAAAATAATTTCCTGGAGTTTAATCTGCCTGAGAAAATACGGCAATTCTTAAGAACCTAGCAGCTACGATTTGCATATAAATTATTCGTTTTCAAATATCTCTTATGAAGAGATCACAGACGGTCCAAAAAACTTGGTAGCACTCAAATATTAGTTCAAGAACTTATAAAGTTGCAAGAACCTATAAAAATAAAAATTAAAGAGCCCACCTGCTTTAATACAAGCTGTCTTTTTCTTCAATTATTTTCAGATGGTGCGAGTTTTACAAATTCACCTGATTGTATATGCTGCTTTTTTAAGTCATGTTTTGTGAAGATCTTTGGGATTGATCTGTTTGTAGCCCTTAAAGAAGTTATACCTTTTATACTTGATTTTGTTTGTTTTCATTTGTTTTAACCTGAGCTATGGGCTGAGAGACAAAGATTTCAATCTGGGCTGTGCCTTTGACACAGTTGAAATTTAGGCGAATTATTATGTCTCTCAGTCAATTCCCGGTAAAAAGAGACAAAATACCCAGCTTAAATGTAACAGTTGAAAAGTAAATGACATAAAGCAGTGGGAATACACCATGTCGTGCCAAGCACGTGGCAACCACAGAAGAAAGGGGCTTACTTCTTTCCATTTCTTCCTTGCATACTTGTGCAGGTAAAGGTGGTTTAAAGTGAACCATGAGTGCAAATGCCCGTTTCCATCCGACCCATCTTATGGGTTCTCTGGTCAGTTGTACCTCTTCTCTCTCAGAACCCATGCCACCCCCAAACCCATGGTCCAGGAAAGACTGAAGATTCAGAGTGTCTCAGAGCTTTAGACAAAGAGCAAATCAGAGGCTGTAAGAGTGCAATATAGTGACTACAAATATAACAGCAAAATCACTGAGGCCCTCAGGAGTGCCTGATACAGCTGTAATGTTTAGGTTCCACCTAGAGTAAGAGGAAGATGGAAACTACCCCATTTCAGGAAAGGAATCATTTCATTTGCTGCCTGGGCCCCCAGGGGCCTGCGACAGAAACTATCTTTCCCCATGGTGCTAGCTTAAGAGCTTGGTTATAATGTGAATGGCCAGACGCCTGAATTAGCCCTCTGCCCATCAACGGACCCAGAGACCCCTCAGTGACCTTTTCAAACAGACGCTTCCAGGATCTGGCAAGTGTCCTTAATGCCATTGTCATCAGAATGTGTCTCGTAGTGGCCAGATTCATGAAGAAGCTCATGAATGAAGAGACAACTTGTAATTTTATGGGTGCTTTCCAATCTGGGAGGCACGAATCATAACAGGCACTGGGATGATATGAGAAGAGCGTCTTTTAATGCCGACTGGCATGTTTAAGAAATAAGCCTCTGGCAAAGGAAACAATCAGCAAAACTAAAAGGCAACCGACAGAATGGGAGAAGATATTTGCAAATGACATATCAGATAAAGGGTTAGTATCTAAAATCTATAAAGAACTTATCAAACTCAACACCCAAAAAACAAACAATCCAGTGAAGAAATGAGCAAAAGACATGAATAGACACTTCTCCAAAGAAGACAGCCAGATGGCTAGCTGACACATGAAAAAATGCTCAACATCAGTCATCATCAGGAAAATACAAATCAAAATCACAATGAGATACCACTTCACACCTGTCAGAATGGCTAACGTTAACAACTCAGGCAACAACAGATGTTGGCAAGGATGCGGGGAAAGAGGATCTCTTTTGCACTGCTGGTGGGAATGCAAACTGGTGAGGCCACTCTGGAAAACAGTCTGGAGGTTCCTCAAAAAATTAAAAATAGAACTACCCTAGACCCAGCAATTGCATTACTAGGCATTTATCCAAGGGATACAGGGGTGCTGTTTCTAAGGGGCACACACACTCCCATGTCTATGGCAGCACTGTTGACAATAGCCAAAGTATGGGAAGAGCCCAAGCGTCCATCGATGGATGAATGGATAAAGAAGATGTGGTATATATATACAATGGAGTATTACTCGGTGATCAAAAAGAATGAAATCTTGCCATTTGCAACTACATGGATGGAACTGGAGGGTATTATGCTAAGTGAAATTAGTCAGTCAGAGAAAGACAAATATCACACGACTTCACTCATACGAGGCTTTAAGAGACAAAGCAGATGAACATAAGGGAAGGGAACCAAACATAATATAAAAACAGGGAGAGGGACAAAACATAAGAGACTCTTAAATACGGAGAACAAACGGAGGGTTGTGGGAGGGGCTGTGGGAGGGGGGATGGGCTAAATGGGTAAAGGGCACTAAGGAATCTACTCCTGAAATCATTGTTGCACTAGATGCTGACTAACTTAGATGAAAATTAAAAAATAAATAAATTATTTTTTTAAAAAAAGAGAAAGCAGCCTCTGAAGAAGCTGAAACCCTAGCCACCATGGCCAGTAGGAAGGAGAAAAAGAGGAGCACACTAGAAATCCTACAGGTATGGGGTTTCCCCCACATGAAAGCCCTCAACCAAGACAGTGACACTGGGGAGGCATCACCTTTACCATCTTCGTTCTCCTGCTCATGACCATCACTGTCCTCCTTGACCTGTAGCCGAGACGGGAACAGTTCTCGGTGCTGCATGATCCATGTGGATCCCACAAGCCACAGGCTCATCTCGCTGCATGGCATTGTCCAAACACCCCTGGCTTAGAGAACACAGATTTGGCACCTGACCCCACTTCTGCCACTTGTCTGTACGTCTGTGACTCCGTTCAATACTGTCTCACAACATCTTTTTTCTTTCCCCCGAAAACTGAGAGCACTGAGATAATAGACGTACAAGATGGAGAACTCTGTCTGACACAGAGTAGATGCCCACAGAACGATCCTTTCCACTCGCGCTTCCTCTTGCTGGCTGTCTTTTCCCTTCTAGCCGACAGGAGAATCGGGAAAGAAATAAGAATTGACATCACACAATAGTATTCCTGCCAACTCTAGAAGTTTGGAGGACCATTCTTCCCCTTTGAAGCACTCAAGGAAAGAAAGAAAAGAGACTGTATAAACAGCTCTCATTTTCCTGTCTCTTGCTGCACTTCTGAACTTCACCACTAAAATAAAGTCCCAGAGCCAGTACAGTCTGAAAAGGCTTTCTGATCTCTGATCCAGTACAAACACAGGAACCAAATTATATTTCCAACCAATCAATCCAGGACCTCTGAAAAGGAAAAGCATTTTCCTCGACTGACAGATGAACTTGAATTAGAAGAGAAGTCTTTACATTCACAGGTGGGCCAAGGAATTCACAAACCACAGACAGGGGCAAAAATGCCTACCCTCAGGATAACCCTGACCTTGTTCTCAAGGTATGAAAGAAATGATATAGTGCACGGCTTTTAAAGCATAATCTTAAGGTGCCTTTCACAAAGGGCTGAGTACCTACACATACCCTTAAATAGAAACATCGGGATCTCAAGAAACATAATTTATCATATCCATTTTTATCTGTAAAAAGCCTTTTCTGGAGGTCTGCCATAAAATCAACATATTCACAACACTCGGGATCTATTAATCTGACAAAATATCAGCAATACAGAGTGACTTGGGGAAGACATTTGGCAGAAAACAGAAGTATCTCCAGACTAACATGTGGGGGTGGAGGGGGGTGGAGAAGATTCTCTTGGAATCTTTATTAGCTCAAATATCTGGCACATATAGAATTTTCCAACTTGGCCATCTACAGAGGAACAAAATTGGTAGGACCAGAAGTACCAAAAGGACATGTTGCTTAGCTCTCTCTTTTTTTTTTAATTTCATAAAAACCAAATGTTACATAATTATTACAGTAAAATCAAGAAATATAAATATTCAAAAAGAAAACAAAATAAAATAATCTATAATTCCATTTTAAATCCTTTTTTTTTTTAAGTTTACTTCTTCTGAGAGAGAGAGAGAGAGAGAGAGGCAGAGAGAGAGGGAGACAGAGAATCCCAAGCAGGCTCGGTGCTGTCACCATACAGCCTGATGTGGGGCTCAAACCCACAAACCGTGAGATCATGACCTGAGCCGAGATCAAGAGTCAGACGCTTAACCGACTGAGCCACCCAGGTGCCCCAATCTGTCATTCCATTAAACGAGAGATAAGTATTAACATTTCGTTGTATATCCTACCACACACTTTTGTATGCATAAATATCTTGATTTTGTTGTTTATTTCTATAAGTAAACTATATCCGTTTTACAAAAATGGAATCATAGTACATCTACTCTTTTTTATACAAGCTGCCTGAGACCATCGTAGAAAACATAGAAAATTCAAATAAACAATAAGGAAAAGGTTTTTTATCATCTGGTTACCTAATACTTGATATCTATCTCTCCTGATATTTTCTCTCTTTCTTTTTTTTTAATGTTGAATTATTTTCGAGAGAGACAGAGCACGAGGGGGGAGGAGCAGAGAGAGGAGACACAGAATCCAGGCTCCAGGTCTGAGCCGTCAGCACAGAGCCTGAAGCGAAGCTCAAACCCACGAAATATGAGATCATGACAGGAGCTGAAGTTGGGTGCTTAGCAGACTGAGCCACCCAGGCACCCCTTTCCCAATATTTTCAGTGCACTTTTATACATTGAATGCAAGTTTTTATAAATGTCATTATTGTATAGGAGATTTTCTGTTACCTGATTTCCTGATTAACCCTGAACATATTTCCTGTCAAAAAAAAAAAAAAGCATCAATGCTGTTGATGTGTCTTAGTCCATCCTTGAGTATAGTGGCCATTTCCTCAGAACCTGGCCAATGTTGGACCTTATGGTTTTTTTTATCATCACCAGTTTCAGAGAAGCAAAATGCTATGTTTAGTATTAATGAACTCAAATTCACCTTGAAAGATGTCTGTGGGCATAGGTTTAACAAATAATTTTATAGCCCTTACTGCGTGCCAGGCACTGTTACAAAGACTTACTAACTACTAATTAATTTAATTCTCTTAACAACCCTATAAGATAGGTGCCATTATTAGTGCTCCCATTTCACTGATGCGGAGACTGAGGCACGGAGCAATCAATTAACTTCGCCAGGAGCAAGGGGACTAGGATTCAGACCAGGCAGTTGGGCTCTAGCATTCACTTCCACATGTCGGCACTCGGGTCCCCCTCCTACATCCAGTCCAGCAAGCAAGGTCACAAATCTCATAGTGCGAGCAAAGCACATTTCAAATACTCTCCAGCTGAGTTTCCCTTATACTAGCAATGCCCCATGGCTACAAGGCTGCAAGGGAGGCTTAGAAAATAAACACAGGGTGGGGCACCTGGGTGGCTCAGTCGGTTGAGCGTCCTCTTCTTGGTTTTGGTTCAAGTCACGATCTCATGGTCGTAGAATCGAGCCCCACATCGGGCTCCATGCTGAGTGTGGAGCCTGCTTGGGATTCTCTCTCTTCCTCTCTCCCTCCACCCCTCCTCTGATCTCTCTCTTTCTCTCTCTCAAAATAAATAAACTTAAAAACTGTAGAAAATAAACACAAGGCAAAAAGGGTTAGGATTACTATGATGGCTTACAAAATGATGAATCCTCTCCTGGGACTTAAGCTCACTGCCACTCCCAGTAAAATTCAGGGTTCTATTTGCAGACAGGAAGCAGAGGTGGCAGTGACCGCTGTTGAGTCACCAGCTAAAGGTGTCTACCATGCCGGCATCATATGCTCATCACGTGCAGGAAGAGGTGCGATGCAACCTGGATTACCGTGGTGCCAACGTGAACAGAAGTCTCTCTTCCAAGTAATTGAGTTTCCCAGTTCGAGAGAAGTGTATCCGAGTTCTGGCTCCAGTCCTGGGATTCATGAAAGTGGGGCTTGCCTTTCAGGATAAGACAGTTCCATTCTGTACCTGCGGACGTCCCCAAGTGAAGGAAGGGGGCTCTGGCAGAGTGGAGAGCCTGGTGCAAGGCAGGCCATGGGGTGATTAACACCAGTTCACACACAGGCTCCAAAAGCACACGGTACACGTATCACAAGTGGGGCACTAAACCCACGATACAGGCAACATATCCTGAGTGGTCCGGGAGGCTAATGATACAACCAAGAATCAGAATCCATGTAGAAGCCCAAGGATAGTCCAAAACCTAAACACGGCTGAGAGCAAGAAGGAGTCACAGGTCTCCCGTTCAGGGATCTAAGCCAGCTACGTGAGGATGTGACTGTACGAGGCACAGGTCAAAGCTTTGGATCCTTACTGGATAGAAGGAAGGAGAAGAGAATTCAGAGCACGGACAGCATCTCAGGTTCAAATACAGGTATATCTACATGATAATGTGGAGCAGGAAATGTGTGCCCCCTGCCCAAGACTGTCAATGCCGATAAAGGCTAGTCAGTGTGGGTTCCTTTCCAGAGCATGACAGGACCCTGAAGACAGGCTTCTCCTTGGCGAATCTTTACAGTTCACCTTCAGTGGCCATTGCACACACTTGCTTGCTGAGGCTTCCATGGTTTGAAAAGCCGGGTGATTTATCCAGATGACTCAAAGCTGTGAGTTGGAAATCACTCCACTGCTCTCTTCATCTGCACCCTCGCCAGCTCATTCCTATACAAAGCCTAACCACACTAACTTATTTTGTTATGCAAGTTGCAATTCGATGTTCAAAGCCCCAGGGAGGTCTCTTCATCCTTACCTGGTACGGAATCAGTGCTAAACAGATAAACGGAGTGAAGTGTCCCTTTCTGTCGTCATAGGTAATGAAGGCTGTACAGTAACTAAAGCCAGAAGGAAGATGGCAGGCTCTCTATCCCTGAGTCACAGAGCCAATGATGCACATGTGCACACATGCACACACACACACGCACGTGCGCACACACACACACGTGCACACACACACCCCCGCACATGCACACATGGACACACATGCACATACACTTTCACTAATTTAAGCCAGCAGGGAAGCTTTTCTTCTGAGAATCACTAACCCTTCCATACTTTCCTTCTAACCTTTAAAGGATCAGAATATGTTTCTTATTGGAAAATGTAAAAAAATAAATCCATAGAAATGTCCCCTATGATTGAAAACAGAAGCTGGCCATTAAGACATTCTCATTGGAAAAAAAAAAAAAAAAAAACAAATGGAAAGTCAAATGAAATGGAACACCACCAATGCATTTTATCAACTGCATGTTGAGAAACCACACCCAACACATTTTATCAAAGGAATGACAGACATGCTGGACTGTTAATTACCTACAGGTTTCTCTTCTAAATTTATATCCCTCGTGGGACAAAGGCTGAACAAGGAATATGCTGGCTATGGCAAGAGTACTGGGGAGGAAGGTGGATTAGCCAGTGACTCAGAGATCCGTGGACTTCCATTTTTTCGTCTCTAAATGTGATATTTCAGCCAAGCCAGAAAACAACATGCCTCCATGGAGTGGTATCTTACTGGCAAAGTTACATTCCTACAATCAAAACAACCCAGTATCAGCCCTGAACTGGGGTTATTTATGTTGCTTTGTTGCCAGTTAAAAAAAAAAAAAAAAAAAAAAAGATCAGGGAAAAAAGAAGTCCTAAAAGTCCCGATTAGGCTCATGGCAGCCACACACAGCTTCCTTTATTCTGCCTCAGGTACTTGAACACTTGGCCTGGTTTCACGGCATCCCACAGGAAGAATGCAGAACATCTTTCATTCATTTATCCTGTCTCTCTCTCCCTTTCTCTCTCTCTCCTGAATGCCCAAAGCTAAGCAGAATTTAAAAATCGAAATAAAATGGCAATGGTATTTTGAGGAAATCTATTTCTCGTTGATAATGATAGGGAATATTTCTCACGGCGTGAACAACATCACAACCTCTGCCAAGAGGAGCTGGCTGTGAATTTGGGAAAGAGAGTGGCTGAGAAGCAGACAAGAGAAGGGTGTTTGTGCACGGAGACGAGCGTGTGTATGGAGGGATCAGGGACAAAGTGACATAAAAAATATTCTTGTCCATTGGAGATCTATGTTACACAATCATTTATGGAATTCAGTCTAAGAGAAGATGTGTAGCCTCGGGCAGCTCTGTCCTGCACACGTCCCTTTACCCGCCACGCGTACTCCTGACTGATGCGCGCTCTAACCGTAGCCGGTTTCGGAGAACACAGTGTGGGAACTTCTTCGGGAATACCTGCTAGAGGCCATCATAAGGAAGTATGACACACAGACACGGTACACTTCACTTTTCCTTCTTCAGGGGGGAGGGAGAGACCCAGCCACCTGGCTGAGTGCCTTGATTTAAGGTTACGAAGAAGTTTTCTCACTTTTCTCCTTTCAAACACGGCTATAAAGGTATCCCTCGATCTCTCCTACGTCTGCACATCTCCTGGTGAGGAGAAGGGCTCTGGGTGCTCGGCTCTGTCTGAGACAGTTGGTTTATCAGGTGGGGTTGGCCTCCTCCTTGGAGCAAACAGAGCTTCGATCAGTAGGAGCGGGAGGCCGGGCTCTGCGGGATGGGAGTGAGAGGGAAGCGGCCAACAACAACAACGGAACTCTATGTCAACACTGTCCTGTGCTGATGTGAATGAAAGATAAATATTGCACAATGAGCCGTTTTAAAAAATTCTTCAAAATATTACGCTCTTGCATTACGGGTAGCTAAGTGGAGGGAGAGACCTGTTTCATCCCAGCAAATGTTAATAGCAGCCCAGGAGCTGGAAAACCAACTTCAGAAACACTTAATGTTTAGATCCACTTAGTGGTTGGAAATAAACAACCTTTTTTTTTTTTTTTTTTAATGTTTAAGAGCCGCTCCAGCAAGTGGAAACAGCAATTCCTTGTAAACAAACCTTTAACATGGAGATATGTCTCAGTGGTGGAAAACCTAACTTCATAAAGTCAGATTGCTGAGATTTTTTTTTTTCAGCCCCTCAGAGACTACAAAAGTGACCACATTCTGTCAGTGGAGGCATCAGAGAAACACACACAAACGAGCGATTTTCCATATCCCATGTCCGTGGAATGTGTGTCTGACAAAAAGTCCATGCAAACGCGGGTGCACGTTAAGTGTGGAGAAAATCAATCATGATAAAAAGTCGGCATGCTTTCTGCTCTGCCAGCTAGTCCGTAAGGGACACTAATGACAATTTTAAACGTGCCATAAGCAATTGGAGGCCATTCCCAGATGTATTTCTTTGCAGCTACCATAGTGGTTCTCATTAACTGTGTTGGTCGGGAAGCAATGTGTCTGACTTTTCATTGAAAATCCTCTGCTCTTTCCGTAGCATAATAAGCCAGCTAACCAGGATGGTGTTGCGAGGGCAGGCCAGCGAGCCCGCTTAGAAAATCATATCCCTAACCTCAGTGTCAGCCTTATTTCTCTCTGTAGAACAGAAGCAATTAGATTTAGATATTGAATGGTGCCATTCAATATCTCCTGGCTCCTCATCAAAAATCTCATTGGAAATCTCCAATTAGACATTAATATGATCACGTTTTGCTGAAGGGCTAGTCTTCAAGAGCAAACATTCTTAGAAATACCTTTAGCCTGTTGTACCAGGAATTTTTTGTCCTGGGGTGCCTGGGTGGCTCAGTCAGTTAAGCATCCGACTCTTGACTTCAGGTCAGGTCATGATCTCACGGTTCGTGAGTTTGAGCCCCATGAGTCGGGCTCTGTGCTGACAACACGGAGCCTGCTTGGGATTCTCTCTTTCCTCTACTCTCTCTCTCTCTCTGCCCCTCCTGCATGCGCTCTCTCTCTCTCTCTCTCTCTCTCTCTTTCAAAATAAATAAATGGGGGAACCTAGGTGGCTCAGTCGATTATACTTCCAACTTCGGCTCGGGTCATGATCTCATGGTTTGTGAGTTTGAGCCCCGCATCGGGCTCTGTGCTGACAGCTCAGAGCCTGGAGCCTGCTTTGGATTCTGTGCCTCCCTCTCCCTCTGCCCCTCCCCTGCTTGCACTGTTACTCTCTCTCTTTTAAAAATAAATAAACATTAAAAAATAAACTTAAAAAAAAAAAAAGAATTGACAGGGTCTTTCCAGTTGCTGAGTTGAGCAGAGACTCTAAGACCTGGGAGACCAGTGGGAAGGCGACTGTGTAATCCAGATAAACAATGATGGAGGATCAGACTGAGGTGTCATGATAGAGGTGAGAAGCGATCACTTCCTGGGAGTAAACTGACAGGTGGACCATTCAGCCTAAGAAAAGGTGAATCGAGGGGCACCTGAGTGGCTCAGTCAGTGAAGCATCCAACTCTTGATTTCAGCTCAGGTCACGATCTCGTGACTGGTGAGATCGAGCCCCACATGGGGATTCTCTGTCCCCATCACTCTGCCCCTCCCCCTCCACTCTCTCCCTCTCTTCCTCTCTCTCTCTCAAAATAAATAAAAATTAAAGAAGGAAAGAAAGAAAGAAAGAAAGAAAGAAAGAAAGAAAGAAAGAAAGAAAGAAGGAAGGAAGGAAAGACCACCCCAACACGTTTGCCCTGCACAAGTGTGTGTATGGACCTGCCATGTCTTGAGATACACTGAGACTAAGGCAGTGCCTGGCACACCTGGTGGACCAAGAAATGTGAAATACATGAATCCTAGCTTGAGAGACAAAAAGCCTGAAGTCAATTCACTCGAAGTCATACCATGACTAGCGGCCGAGTCAGGACGGAAAGCCACATCTGTCTGGCCCAAAGACCCACGGTTTCTCTCTGCAGCCATCCACTTCCCAAAGAAGGGAACCAGAGTGGCAGGGAGAGACCAACAGACTCTCTCCTTTCCATTCCAAGCACATCATGACTTCTCTTGCCCAACCTGACAGAGGCTCCGTCCAAGGGTCACAAACCAGGGACCTGTTGGCCTAATAAGGCCCACTGCCATGTTTTGTTTGGCGCTCACAAGCTTTGTGAAAACAATTCGCGTTGGAATGCCTTTAGGCTAGGCTTGTCCTTTCCGGCCCAGCCACGCACAGACCACTCCCTCTTGCTTAAAGCAGTGCCCTTCAGATCTTACCTGCCCGGCCCCTTGAAGATTATTTGATTTTTCCACCGGTGATTCAAACCAACACGGCAATGGGAATTTAGCTCTGGGGCAAGGCAAGGGTGCGAGAAAGAAGACTGTGGAGTCAGGCAGCTGTCAATTCATTCCCAGCCCTGTCATTTACCATCTGTGTGAGGCCAAGCAAGCTTTACCTCTCTTTCTGCGTCCGTAAAGGAGGGAGAATAGCACCTACTCTGAACTAGTTTTGTGAGACTGGGTCAGAGAAGACACGTAAGATACACAGGCATGCTAAGTGCTAAACATGTGGCCATTTTAATTTTTTTAATCTTTATTTATTTTTGAGAGAGAGAGAGAGACAGGGAGAGAGAGGGAGAGAAGGAGCAGGGGAGGGGCACAGAGAGAGGGAGCCACAGAATCCCAAGCAGGCTCCACACTGTGAGGGCACAGCCCAGTGCAGGGCTGGATCTCAGCAACCATGAGATCATGACCTGAACTGGAATCAAGAGTTAGTTGCTTAACTGAATGAGCCACCCAGGCGCCCCAACACGTGGCCATTTTAGAGGGCAGGAATTGGCACTTGTTTTTCTGTAAGGGCCGGATAATTTAGTATTTTAGACTTTGCAGGCCGTACGGTCCGCGTCCCGACTACTGACTACTACCACTTGATGGAAACACGACAGCAGCCCTTGAGAAGACATAAACGCACATGCATGGTGATGAAGTCGCAATAAATTTGTATTTCCGAACAGAGGTGGGATGGCCACTGGGCTGCAGTTTGGCAACCTGCTGTTCCGTTACAGGGCATTGGCTCCATCACCCCCTAAGGACCATTCCCACCCCTTTGCTGTATCCCTTCCCCTCAATGCCTACCAAAATAAAAAGTCTCTGGTTATGGAGCAAGGACTATTTCACGTTCTTTTCATCTAAGCTGTAAGGTGACATCACAGTGATACCCCTTGCTGCTCGTATGGTTCCCGTCAGGTATGAAAAAGAAGGAAGATCCTCTCCAGTAGCGTCACTGAACGTAAGGCAAGGCCAATAGGAATGATTTTCCCAGGGATGGAGGCACCCCCGCAAGGTCTGTCTTTCCTTGTTCAGACGCCTAGCCAGGGTAGCCTGGACAGTGATCCCCCCTGGACTTCCGTAATCCCAGCGGTAATCCTGCCTCTCCCCAGCAGCTCCAAGGACCCTAAGAGATGGGTCGACGTCCCCGGAGCGAAGTCTGCCCCCTGGCTCCGTCCCAACCTTGGAGGGAACAGGAAGGCTTCTCCACCCTTGGCACTGGAGTGCCCCCTGAGCAGCAATGAGGCCACATTTCCCATCCTTTGGCCTAATCAGGGTTTTGATTTGCAAGCCTTGAGGGAGAGGCTGCCGGGTTGTTCCCACTGGGTTATTTTTAGGAGCTGGCATGAGAGGGGGAGGCAGAGTTCACAGCCCGTACCACTGGGCAGTGGTGAGCGAGCCTCTGCGTAAGCCCTGTAGCAAACTGAGCTCATTTCCCCTTACAAATCTCACAGTCAGGCAGCCCCAGGAACTCTGCGAAGGGGCAGATACAGAGGCAGCTGCTGCTTCTACTTCCCTCAAGAAATGATTTTGGTTTTTTGTTTGTTTTTGTTTTTGTTTGTTGTTTGTTTGTTGTTTTGGGGTTTTCTTTTGCTTCACTTACTTTCATCTCAAGTGATGTGAAACGAAATTTTGGAAGAGCCTACACGTGCGGGGGAGGAGAAAATGAACACTAAGACACAAAAAGACAAAACCAGAGAATCCAAAACCATTAAAAGACTCACTGGGCTTCACTCCCCCCTTCAATTAACCAGATACTCAGCAGGGTTTGCTTCTAATCATGAAGAGCAGGCTCAACGCAGGAAGCCACAGCCACCCTACAGATGACAGTCACCCTAATGACACGGCGCTGGGAGGGGGACAGCAATACACACGAATCCTGCTATCACATTCCTCAGATGGTCACAGAAGCTACGACGGAAGGCCCGTCCTCGGGGCTGGCTCAGCGCTGCACAGAACCCCAACCCAGAAGGGCCCCGTGCTTCCCTTGACGCTCTGCTGTCACTGTCTTGAAATTTTTATTATTTTGTTAACGTATACTTATTTTTGAGAGGGAGAGAGACAGGGTGCAAGCAGGGGAGGGGCAGAGAGAGAGGGAGGGAGACCCAGAATCCGAAGCAGGCTCCAGGCTCTGAGCTGTCAGCACAGAGCCCGACGCGGGGCTCGAACCCATAAACTATGACATCATGACCTGAGCTGAAGTTGGCCACTTGATGGAGTGAGCCACCCAGGCGCCCCCAACTGTCTTGAAATGCTTAATACTTTTTGAACAAAGGGCTCCGCATTTGCATTTTGCATTGAGCCCAGCAAATTGTGTAGCCGGTTTGCTCTTCTTCTAAAATAGTGTTTCTCAACCCTTCTTTTTTTTTTTCATATTTGCCCTCCCAAAGAGGACATTTCTTTCCCTAATCAACCCCCTCGCCCCAAGCCCAGCCATCAAGTTGTAATACACTTACACTGTACATTTTTGTATGTACTTCGTGTATATCTGTGTTCTGTACATTAAAAGAGAAAGTTTTTTTGACTCCCCCCCTCCCCGCCCGCCATAACCGAGTTTTCACCCATTGGAGGCGATATTGCTCCCATTAAGAACACATGTTGTAGTTGCAGAGAATCACACCTGAACTCCAAACGTCTCCCCAGGAGAATGCACAAAAGTAATGATAATAAGAGTAGGTGTGTGTTAGTGAGCCAGGCATGGGTTCTAAGTGCTTTAGGAGCATTACTCCATGTAACCCCCAAAACTATTCTCTTCTGATACTCATTTTACAGATGAGGAAACCGAAGCACAGAAAGTTTCAGTTAACTTGCCCCGGGCCAGCCACACTGGCAGTCAATGTCATATTCCATTTGAATACGGTTCTCTTGGCTCCTGGACGTAGAAGCTAGAGGTGCAGGTGTCATTGCTAAGCACACACACTTGCTCTTTCCTGCACTGGAGAGGTGCACTTTCGCAGCGAGCTGTTGGTAGACAGAAGCCTTGTAGGAAAGACAGCGTGACGGCTGATAGACACAGGCCAGCAAGGCTTCAAATGGGGAAGCAAAAGCTCTCCACCGACTAATACACAGTTTTCATGGTGGCCACTAATCTTGGGAGTGTGTTCAATGTCCCTAGAGAAGGTATTTGTGGCTTTCCAAACAATCATTTCCATATTCTCTTCTAGAACACGAATCATCCAATTCCTCTTTTCTTCCATTCTGAAAACTACCACGGGGCTTAAATAGAAAGAATCACGAGGGGCGCCTGGGTGGCTCAGTCGGTTAAGCGGCCGACTTGGGCTCAGGTCACGATCTCGCGGTCCGTGAGTTCGAGCCCCGCGTCGGGCTCTGTTGTGACAGCTCAGAGCCTGGAGCCTGTTTCGGATTCTGTGTCTCCCTCTCTCTGACCCTCCCCCGTTCATGCTCTGTCTCTCCCTGTCTCAAAAATAAATAAAACATTAAGGAAAAAAAAAATAGAAAGAATCACAAGCTTGGGGGTTCCCACCACTTGTGTGAACCTGGTCGAGGCACTTCTCAGGGCCTCCGTGTTCTCCATAAAGGAGGTAAAACCAAGTGATCCCCAATGTTCTTGTCATCTGGAATACTGTCACCCCTCCTGGCAAACATAAACAGAAGTGACAAAACTATTTTAAAAACAGCTATGTTGAAAAAAACGTTAGCAAATGTTTACTGGGAGACTTGTGACCACAAATGGCCACACAGATGAAACAAGGACCACAGTAAATAAAGGAAATAGACAGAGGGAGAAGGCAGGAGCATGGAAACTCAGGTAGGCACGTCCTGACTGAAGGGGGCTATGAACAATCCACGCCTGCCGGCTATTGGCAGATAGGAATGTGGGCCCTGTGTCGCCAGATATTCTGATTTTTTTTTTTTAAAGAAACTGAAAAGCTAAATTCTGATGCATATTCTGCTAAGTTGTAGATGTGAACAACTGTAGCGGGCAGTCCCTACAGCGGCCTCCGTGATTCCCATCGCCTGGTGTTCGTGGCCCTGGATGATCCCCTGCCCCTGGCTGCGGGCGGAACCTGTGATGTGCTTCTGGACAATAGAATATGACAAAGATGAAGGCATTTTTCAGCTGTAATTAAGGTCCCAGATCACTTGTTTTTATACTTATAGAAAAGTAGATGGTGACGGGTGGGCCTGACTTAATCAGGTGAAAGTCCCTGACACAGGAACTGATCCCTCCCTGAGGTGAGAGACTCTCCTTGCGAGCTTAATGAAGGCAGCAGCCACGCCAGAGAAGCCCGCAGACAAAGGAATTGTGCCTCTAGGACCTGAGAGCTGCCTCCAGCCTCCAGCCAGCAGAATGCTAGGGCTATAGCTGTAAACTAACGAACCCTACCAACAGCCTGAATGAGTGTGAAAGTGGCTTCTTCCCCACCAAAACCTATAGATGAGAACATAGCCCAGCCAACTCTGTGGATGCAGCCTGATGAGGACTAAGCAGAGGACTCTGCTAGCCGTGTCCCGACTCCTCACCCACAGAAACAGTGAGATCATAAATTGGCGTTGCGGTTAAGTTTCGAAGTGTATGGCAACTCGTTAGACAGCAATAGAAAATGGACACAGTGTCTTCTTCACATTTTCAAAAGTACTTTGCAAGCCAAACAAACCTGAAGGGAGACGGTGGCTTAGGAGCGGCCATCGTGTGACCTATGACTGCGGAGGGTCCATAAAATGATAAAATGCTATGTATCCCCTTACGTATTAGGCGCTAAGAGATAAAAGGCACGGTATCTGGAGAAAGAGAAATATCGTAGCTCAACACTTTGTGATCGTTGTGGGGCTCCGACTGCAGAAGGATGGACCCCCTGCAGACGCAGATGCCAGAACCTAATCGCAACGCGTGTTGCAATCAGGAGCCGCCATTTTCCTGTCTACTCTGCATGCCTTGTGGAAGAAAAATCGTTCCATCGCCATTCTCTGTTTCTTCTGGGTAGCTACGTACATGCTCTGCTCTAAAATCTTACCAATGATTCCCAGTTTTCTGAAAAATAGATGGTGTTACCTTTGAGCCTAAATGATAAAAGAACAGGGCTTGTTCTTTGAAACCCCGTGATCTGTACATGTCCTTTCAATGTTTCTGTCAATCACCCAATGCTAGAAATTCCCCGGTTCAAAGAGACAACTGCAGTGGGACAACAGCTGTGAGGTCGGGGCAAGTGACAGGTCCTCTGGGGGAGGACGCCGTATTTCCTACACTAGTATGCAGCCAACGTTGACCAAGGCACTGAGCCTCCTGGGAACAGGGACCAAACTTCTAGAGTGGGAGCTGGAGCTAGTCATGCAAACTTCCTAGGCCCCAGTAATCTCCCCTAATTGCCTCTTGCCTGATTTGAAAACAATAAAACAAAAGCGAAATGAAACAAAACACCCAGCTGGGTTTCTACTCGTATCTCCCAGAATACCTTCTCAACACACCAGCCAGAGTCATGCTCTTAAACTATAATTCAGATCAGTAAATTCTCAATGGCTTCTTCTCATACTCAGATTAAAATCCCAACTCTTGCCACAGCCTATGTGAGCTAGCCCCCTATCTACTTTCCTTTCTCTCCCAAGAAGTTAGTTACCAGAGCGTCTTCATAGTTTGAAATGTCATGATTCTGTAACAGTGTCCCCAAATGAAATATCAGTCCTGATCATCAGCCACTATGCACTGGTCCGAGTGTATCAATAATTAAAATATGTGGGCAAGTACGCTACTGAAACAAGATGGCAGGCGAGAGGCCACCTGGTCACCACCCAAAGGAAAGAAGGATCCGGAACGAATAAAAAGAATCAAAAAGCTTCCTGAAGCCAGGAGCAGTCATCTTTCAATGTGGTGGAATAAAACTTGCCCCGTCATTCAGCTTGGGGAACAATAAATGGGAACTCTGGAAAATAAATACAAAACACACACTTGCTCTTTGCACTACCAATACCACATGAAGAACAGAATAATTATGTATTCGAATATCATTGCTGGGAAAAACTCAGTGTGACCCAAAGTTCAATACTCAAACACATTGGTTCCAGGCGAGATTGCCTTTCATGGTGGTATATCCTTTCTCCTCTCCAGCCTTGCTTCCAAAGGAAATTAGATACTGGTCCTATTTACCGGAATGGGATCTAATAAGGGGCGTCTTCTTGATTATAGAGCTACGAGGATCAGCACTTTCTCTCTTGCTCATAAGAAACCACATAAAATGAAACAACAGAAACCTGTAAGTATGTCCCTAGCTAATCGCTCTGGCCCAGGGGCATACACAGGGGTGGAAGCCAATTTCTAGAGAAAAGGGAACGACCAGCATGAAACAAGATGACGTTGGTCTCGTCTTCATCCTCTTCATGTGGTCTCTTCCAGGTCTGGGTGGTTCCTCGTGGGCTCAAGTCCGCCCAGTCCCTGCAAAGACGTTGCCAACTCAGCCAGAAGCACCCACTATTCGCTAAGGGGTGTCTAGAGGGGATTAAAAACAAATGGACATTCTCAGACCCGGAATCTGGTGGCCCAGCTACCAAATCTAGGCTCCTATGTTGCGGTCCAATCCCTAAGTCCCTATCTGAGTCACCTTTATCAATCAAACACGTATCCACTGTGCCGAAGGGATGAGCTGGTTACCTTTGAAAGTTCTTCCCTCTGTCAAATCACAAAGCTCCTTACTCCTTTCCTATTTTCAGGTCATGCTGCTGAGTTCTGCCTTGGGTCCATACTGAGCAGATCAACATTCCTATTTACCCTCTGTGATTGGAGGCCCCATTCCAGCCCCTGAATCTTAGAACTGGGGCTCTACTGATGATCTGGAATTGTCAATCACTTCAAACGGGATAAAGGTCTTAACATAAGGTCACGTTTTGGGGCCAATACCTGCTGCATACCTAGACTGCCCACCTTTCCTGCTTTGTCATCCAGAGTGGACTTCCTAACGCGACTTGCTGGATCATAATTCAGTTACTTCATCCTTTGAAGCCTGACCCCGGGTTTCCCAGCTGCCATTGCAGGATCAGTCTACCCAGTAATCCCTTAGCACTGGCTCATTCTGACCTTTCTTCGTTGACGAGTCCTAACATGGTCCTAATTTCACCTCCCAAATCCCAACATACACAGTCCCCCAACCCATTTTCTTTCTGGACCCTTAGGTACTCAGTCTGCTTGGGCTCACCAAAAACACTTTGAGGATTTTTACCAATTGGGAGATCCCAAAATTTCCTTGTGATTTTATTACCCACAAGCTCATACCTGAAAACCAGAAGGGGAGAGATGCCCTCCCCACCAAGTGTAATTGCGCAGCCCAAGCAAAACTGTTTACCTCCTGGAGATTTGAGTTTTTATTCGCTTCATCTTGTTACAATAAAATGTGACTTTTGAACATTTTGCTTTCAAATATATTTATTTAAGAGGATTTTGCTCCATTATGTAAAATAAAACAAAAAGGATCAGTTAGGGGGGAAAATGTAACATAAGTCCATCATTTGGTAAGCTTTTCCAATTATATCTATTTGAATCTGACTTTCTGCCCAGATGCGAATGGAAAGTTTTTTTTTTCCATTTAAAAAGCAAATATCTTTCATTGAAAATAGCGCAAACCAAAAGCACGCTCTTTTTTTTTCCTTTTTGTCTAGCCATATTTGCTGTCTTTATCTCGTAATGACCTTTCCCCAACATATTTTTCTGTTTCTCTTTAGTGCCCGGTTTCTAAAAATAAAGTGGCTAGTGGATCTTTGGATGTAGGGATAATATTTTGATTTCACTGGTACATACAATCAGGAAACATATTTCTGTTTATACTCTTAAAAGCAGTTGAGAGTTGTAGATGAAGCCACGTTCTGTCAGCACATTTTTTTTTTCCAAAACCTGGAAAATGTAACAAAATCCAAAGCAGCTGGAGGAAGCACAGTATACTCTCCATTTGCACTCAGCAGGGGAAGAACTAACAGGAGGTAACAAGAGAGTTCCCACATGAAAAAGTTACAAAGAATTTAACCTGTAATGAAAACTCCGATAATCTCCAGGAATGAAAGATGCTTGGATGATGGGTTTGGGGTTTCTCATGAGTTCAAAGGATCTGGCTTTCCCTATAAATGCTACGCAGGAATAGAAGACGTCCATGTGGTCATTGTTATGTCTGATAGCCAACAAAAGTTCAGGCTTCATCTTTAAGCCATTAAACGGTGACTGTGTGTGCATTTTAAGGCCATGGATTAGCCTTCCCATGCCCTTCTCTGAAGAACATAGAAAGCAGCATCTCATTAACTCATCACCATCTGCTCCAAGATAGGGACGCTGATGGGTAATTATCAGTTTAAGGTTGACTCCCCGTAAGATTCAATGTGTGAAGATCTTGCAGACCACAGCGCCTCCAATTTTGAAATGTACACAAAAGCCCTCTGGATCTTGTTAAATGCAGATTCGGAGTCAGTGGTTCTGGGTGCGGTGGTATTGGACCTGAGAGTCTGCGTTTCCATCAAGCTCGCAAATGGTCCCAGTGTTACTACTCCATAGACTGCCATCGAAAGGGCAAGAGTGCAGAGAATTTTTGCCTTCACAATCCCACCCTGTCTGGGGCACACAGTCTCTAACAAGACTCCCAATCAGCTCCCATCCTGGTACTCGGGCCCCTGTGCACTCCCTTTAAGCGTGAGCTGGACCTACTGACTTGCATCTCTCACAATGGAACATGGAAAACGTGGCGACATGTCTCTTCAGGGGTCAGGCAAGAGAACTGCAGTAGCCTCAGTCTAGCTGTCTCTCTCTTCTACCAGGTTCTATTAGAACCCTGACGCTGGCAGAGGCTAGCAGCCATGAATGTTGATAGCCGCCCTTGGAGAGGCCACATGGCAAGGAACTCATGTCTCTGGCCAAGAGCCAGGAAGCGAGTTTGGAAGCAGATCACCTCCAGGTCAAGCCTTGAGAGACCGCAGCCCTCGCCAACACCGTGTTTGCATGAGAAACTCTGAGCCAGAGGCACTGAACTAGGGCTATGCCCACCCAGATTTCTGAGGCACAGAAACTGGGAGAGAACAAGTATTTGTTGTTTTAAGCAGCTAAATATGAGAATAACTTGTTATGCAGCAATAGAAAACCAATACAGCATCATTCATGAAACATAAGTTTGTAGAAGTTGTCTTTAAAAAGGTAACCTTGGTGAATACCTCATCAGCCACTTACTACAGTGCAAATATTTCGTTTGCTTCCTGTCCCGCCTTCACCCTATTCGTGAAGGTACCCAAGTATCACTGGGGCTGGGCTTATCTTTCCTGGTCACTTTGCAATTGGGATTGAGGTTTATAGGATCTCTTTGCTTTGGCATTCAAACTGTCTTGGTAGAATGGACCCAGGGCAGTGAGTTTTATAATGTGAAATTCAGACCTCTGAAATAGCTTCAAGGTGGAGTCCACTGTGTCTGGTTTTTTGAGATACGGCCCTCTAGTCTGGCAGCTTTGATTTCTGCTTATCTTCTAGAGCTTTCTAAGGCAGGAGCAAAGCAGTACCACTTTAACAAAGACAATGCGTGTTTACCCAAAAGGCAGGGCAGAAGATTGAAAAGTAAAACAGTGCCTCCTGGGTTTGTTTTTGATTTCTGCCCTTGGACACGTAAGTCCCACCTGTTTGTCTTAACTTGCCCTTGAACTGACCTGGTTCCCAGTGAGGACACAGAATCAGTGAACCCAAATCCTCTCGATCTTAATTTCAGGCTGGCATTTGCACTTAACTTTTTTTTTCTGTATTCACCTTAATTCTAATGCACACAAAATTTTCTCAAGGAGGCAGAGATCAAGGAAGAACAAAGAAGAGGTGTTTGGAAACTGAAGGCAAAAGTGTGATGTTTTCATAGCCTGACTGGACACAACATGTGAATTTCACACTATATTCACATCCCTCGTTTCCATGCCTATCTGATACATGGCAAGACTTTCCTGAACTATCACCTTGTCCAGACCAGGCTGCCATCGCGGGCCTCCCGTCTTTTGATTTCCTGAAGTACAGAGTCGCTCTTCCACATCCCAAAATGTGGACAGTGCCACAGCGCTGCAGGACTAAGCCCACCGTTCACAGCTTGAGAGTCCAGCCCCGACATGACTTTCCAAGGCTGTCATCTGTCACCCACTCCCTTGAACCATTCAATTCTGCAAATGTGCCTCTGTGTCACTGCTCATCCTGTTCACCCTTCACGGACTCCCATCTCTTCCTTCTTCCCTCATAAAAAAAAAATCTACCCACAAACTGCCTAGATGTACATCAGATGCTGCCCCCTCCCAGGTTATTGTAATTCACACCATGTCGCTTCTCCGCAGACAGTGCTGTCAGCTTGCATAGGGCACCTGCTTGCAATCTTCCCTTGTCCCTTTCTTCTGCTGTTGCAGGCAACTATGCTTTCCCTCTTGCATCATTATGTACTTCAAATATTCCTGTGCTACTATTATTATTCAAATTTCACGGATTCCTTCCACCAAGAAATTGTTATTTACTCCGTTAAAGGGGCCCTGTGTTGATATTCTTCACTGATTTAGTAAACACTTCATTTCTCCATTCTTACATACTCATTTCCTGGCTGCTAAGTAAATATTTGTGAGACTAGCAAATAGAACTTACTTTTTCAAGCATCCTGAGCCTAATGACAAACTTCTAGAAACAGAATTACTGAATTAATGTCTCAACAAGACCAAAAAGCGGCTGGGGGTGCCTGAGTGGCTCAGTCGGTTAAGTGTCCAACTCTGGGTTTTGGCTCAGGCCACGATCTCGCGTTTTTCTGTGTTCAAGCCCCATGGCAGGCTTTGCACTGACAGTGTGGAACCTGCTTGGGATTCTCTCTCTCTCTCTCTCTCTCTCTCCCTCTCTCTCTCTCTCTGCCCTTCCCCTGCTCATGCTCACTCTTTCTCTCTCAAAATAAATAAATAAACTTTAAAAAGGGGGGGGTGAACCACACTCAACTTGCCAACCAGCCCATTTCTATCTGCATGATTGATTACCTTATCTCATCAGACTGTTTATATTTGCCAGGGTGTGGGTAAACCTCTTCCAACCTGCCTGACACACAGAGGAACACAACAAAGGTGAGGGAGAACAAAAACACCTCCCATTCTGAGTATATTGCTTTAGAACTTAGACTCACAGACTGTTAGCACTACCAGTGGCCATCAAAGCGTGTCTTCCCACCCCCTGATTTTATGGAGGGTTTTAACAGTTGTGACACTTGCAAATATGCAAAGGAGGGCATGAGCCTCCTTTCCCAGCCAGGGCTCACACTCTCTCTGTGCTACTTGAGGGCCCTCCAAACCCCAAGAAACACCATCTGAATCTTTTTTTTCTTTTTTTTTTTTTAACATTTATTTATTTTTGAGACAGAGAGAGACAGAGCATGAACGGGGGAGGGGCAGAGAGAGAGGGAGACACAGAACCAGAAGCAGGCTCCAGGCTCTGAGCCGTCAGCCCAGAGCCTGACGCGGGGCTCGAACTCACGGACCGCGAGATCGTGACCTGAGCCGAAGTCGGACGCTCAACCGACTGCGCCACCCAGGCGCCCCACACCATCTGAATCTTTAACAAGCCTGCATGTCAGGGTGTATTGGTGGAGCCTGAAAACCTGACATTCAAGTAAAAGCTCTGGGAGGAATTACTCTCTGGCATGCAAGATACAGGATGGCGATGTGTATTAACGTGAGTCTCTGAAAAGCCAAAGAAAAAGACTTGAAAGACAAGCAGAACAAAAGGACGCCCACCATGGAAATGAATTATTAATGGCCACCTTCACTTTCTATCTCCACAGTCCTGCTCACATGACTTCTACACACACACACACACACACACACACACACACACACTGATTTGGGCCATGTGTAGCCTTGCTCAGAGATCAAGTTTAGCTGGCAAAGAAAAATCTGTAGTCCTAAATTTTGATTTGGTACAAAGGAAAGAGGATACTGTCATTTGACTGTAAAGATTTTGTCCAACTCAGTCACATCCACACACAACCAATTCAGTGCCCGCCATACAAGACAGCCAGACCTGCAGAAGAAAAAAGTCACCTATCCCAGGAAAGGGAGGGGGGGGGGGGAAATGGTGTGGAAATCTGGGACACTGTGGCCCAAATGGAGAAGTCCTTGTGTTCTTGCTTGCTAGTTTCAGAGGAAAAAAAAAGTGAGGTCCAATACTGAACCTGTGCTTTAAAATCCACATCACAAAGGGATTTCTGAGATCAGTCTGTCCCATTGGCATGCTTAATGTTTGATGCAGAGCTAAGTTAGTATTTTTGGTAAACTACGTGACTTAGCCCATCGTCTGCATGACAGAATGCTCATCACCAAGAACATCTCACCATTTCAGAGATTCAAAGAGGGTTAGAACATACGCACACACATAAATATCTCTAAACCTGTACTACATCACCTAAATAATTCACTGATGAAATCCGGGTAAAAGTTTATCGTTGCAAATGTGATATGGAAGTCAATGCTGTTCTGAATGCCATCATTTCGATTCTTCTCAAATGTATCAGATTTGAGGGCTCGTTCCTGTGGATCCCTGAAATCGTCTTACTTAGTATCTTTCCTTTTTCTCTTTTGCTAAGAGAGGGGACAAGGAAAGAGAAATCTCTCTCCTCCATCCAAATATCTCAGAACATAAAACTACAGAATTTTCCCTAACCACCTAGAAGACTTGGGCTTGCCCCCAGAGACCAAATTCCATCACCTTCTGCCACCAGTAAGCAGTCAGGCACTTGGTGACCCTGTTGGGGAAACATGTGGGTGTATGTGTCTGTGATCGCATGTGCATGCGAATGAATACCTGTGCATATGAATGAACATGTGTGCATGTGGGGGGAGGGGGTGTTTGTGAGTGTGAGCCTGTGTTTGCATTAAAGGAAATCTTCTTAAGAAGGAAATGGAAAATCACTGGCATAGATGGAACTAAAAATAAAAATGTAACATGGAAAGGTTTTTTTTTTTTTATAAACAGAAACACTTTACTGTATGTTACTTTGTTCCAAAGAGTTTATGCTGTAAGTTTCTTCAGTTGTTTTAAAGAATATTTTTTGTCCCCAGTACTATGTGAGTTTGAACTGTGGTACAAATCCTTTCTGTCCTGACCACCAACTCCTGTGGCATCAGATGATAATGTTAGTGTGTCAGGAATATAAAATATCTCATGTATATTCATATTGCAAAGTCTACCCATAAACATTCCCATCTGAATGTTTCCACTAATCTACTAATCCTCTGCACGGTAGGTATCATTATGCTAATCTTAGAACAGTGGTAATTAAGGTAAAAAGAGATTTGTCTAGGGGCACCTGGGTGGCTCAGTTGGCTAAGCATCTGACTCTTGATTTCAGCTTAGGTCATGATCTCACGGTTGTGAGATCAAGCCCCATGCGTCTGGCTCTGAGCAGGCATTGAGCATGGAGACTGGTTAAGATTCTCTAGGATCCTTCTTCCTCTGACCCTCCCCTGCTCATGCTCAGGGGAGCATCTCTTTCTGTCTCTCTCTTTCTGTCTGTCTCTCTCTCTCTCAAAAATAAAATAAAAGAAAGATTTTCAAAAAGAGATTTTCTAATAAGATACAACTATCTTGTTTGCAACCATTTAAGAGAAGGGGCTCTGGGTTCCAATCTTAGCTTCACCACTTACCAGCTATGCGATCTAGGGTAAGATAATTAACTTGCCCATGTTCAGTGTCCTCTCTTCAAAACTGGAGTCGGCAATATGAGTGCCTACTCTACAACATTATTATGGGTGCAAAATGAGATGATGCGTATAAAATGATGAGAACAGAACCTGGCACAGAGTAAATCCTCAGTAAATATTTACTATCATTGTTTTCATTGTTGCGGCTGCAATTATCACTGATTTGGGATTAGCACTCGGACTTTTTATTCCTACTGCTGTATCTTTTCCATTGGCAATATGATACGCACTGTCTTGATTAACACTACAGCCTGCAAATGTAGTTGTTTTCAGAATAAGAAAAGTTAGGTAACGGGTATTCAAAACACATGCACTGAGTGTCTCTCCAGGCCTTGAGTGTTGGATACAGGAAAGTGGAGAAGGTAGGCATGGAATCTGTCCTCTCTGAGCTACTGCTCCCAGAGCCTGTTAAGGAGTTTATTTCTTGGTTCTATTCAAAGACAGCAGTGGTGGGCATGTCGGGACTTTATAACATTCTTCTTCAATGTTAACATCAAGTATGTGACGTAAGGACATTCAGAGATACTCAAGGGCCTCTTGGTAAGTCTCTGAAGTACTTACAGAAAATACGAGGTGAGAACAAGACCTTTAAGGCGGTAAACATTTCTTGGAATTATCAATCTTCCAAGCTCCTTTCTCCACCTTCAAAGGAACTCATCCAACCACCCGAATCTTTTCAATGGGAAAATGTGGTGCCCCGCAAGAGACAGAAGATGGTTTTTCTGGAGGTTTGCTGATGATTGCTCTAAAGATAGAGGGAGAAGGAGGGGAGGAAAATAACCCCACACTCCCTTTGGATCAAGATGAAATAATCCAGCAATATGAACCAGAGGGAAGCATCTAAGGGAAATGGTAATACACAACTCTTCATTGTTTTGGAACAAGTGCACTGTCTTTGCTTGCTAACGATCTATTGTTGAGTGCCATGGTGCTGTTTCATATCAAGATTTCAAAAACCATTACAAGCTGCATAGGTATTGGAGGCTCAACCAGATGTGATGAAGTTTCCATTGTTTTACTTAGTGCATGGAAAATATTACTAATGGTTGGTGTCAGGGGAGGCTTAACTGACCCCAATTGGCCAAACTCATCTGGGCACATTTCTTTAAGTCAGACCCTTTAAATACTTGTTATTTCACAACCCCCCTTCCCCATTTTATGAGATATTTGACTATATATAGCTCATTTGAGTCAAAGGAGAAATTCCATGACTGCATGAACAGGTGGGCTGGGGCCTTGGGGGAGGGGTAGGATATCTTTCCTCATGACTGAATCTTATTTATAGCCAAATCTTGATTATCTTTGATGTAAGACAAAACTGAACACAACGAGGACACCTGGGTGGCTCAGTTGGCCATCCAACTTAGGCTCAGGTCAGGATCTCGCGGTCTGTGATTTGAGCCCTGCATCGGGCTCTGGGCTGACTGCTCAGAGCCTGGAGCCTGCTTTGGATCCTGTATCTCCCTCTCTCTCTGCCCCACCTCTGCTCACACTCTGTCTCTCTCTTAAAAATAAATAAACATTAAAAAAAAACTGAGCATGGGGTGCCTGCGTGGCTCAGACAGTTAAGCGTTGGACTTTGTTGAGGTCATGATCTCATGGTTCATGAGTTCGAGCCCCGTGTCGGACTCTGTACTGACAGCTCAGAGCCTGGGGCCTGCTTTGGATTCTGTGTCTCCCTCTCTCTCTGCCCCTCCCCCGCTCACACTTTGTCTATCTCTGTCTCTCAAAAATAAATAAAAATGTTAATTTTTTTTTTTTTAAAAAAACAGCACAATGAAGAAACTAAAGTCCCCTAAATCCCATTCATTCTCTTTCTGTGCCATTATCCTCCAAGAATTACTCAAAGGTTAAAAGCAATTTATACATCGAACCAAGCAAAATCTTATCTCCTTCTAACTCCTCTTATTTCTCTCTCCAGTGCACAGGCTGAGACACAACAAAGCGGTCTGACAGAAGAATCTAAGGATTCTTAGAACACTCCTACCCATATTAACCTATAATTCACATTGTTTCTGTTTTTAATATGACTTGTGCTTTAAATTTTCTGAGATGTATGAACAATCACAAATCACAGAAACATTGACTTCCATTTCCATAATGCACCACAGCCACTGAAACAATGCAGTTCATGCTACTATAACAGACCTGTGCTTTTCATTTAGTTTAGAAAGCTCCAGAATGGATCGTGGTTTTCTTCGTGTTCTGCCTGTAAAAGTCTCATTCATTTAGAGGTGTCCTTCATTCTCTTTAGTAAACTTGACATTTGTCTCCATAAATGAGCTCATCAAGATCCAGAGTTCAACCTTCATTCAGAGGAATATGGGGGGGGGGGGCAGGGGGAGAACTCAAATGCTTTTCTAAACCTCATGTGACTTTATCGATGAACCTTGTGTCTTTATCTGAACCTCTTCTGTCAGCAACACTGGGGTAGAGATCTCCTGGGAATACCCTTCCTTGCAAAAAGGTTTCTGGCACTTAACAGTTAGCCTTGAAATTTGTCGGTTTAAAAAAGGTCAAGACTATAAAACGTGACTGTGATTTCAGAAATGAGCGATGTTTTGGTGAGCTCTGTAGATTCCATTTCTTTCTTAAATATGTTGTGCAGTAGCCAGGATTTTAACAAAGCGGCATTGAAACTTGAAAACATCTTACAGCTATGTGAAGGTGGGATGCCCTTTACTTTTTAAGAAAACATCCAAACTCGGACAAAGCTGGTTTAAAACGGTGAGATAAGGGGGTCACTGATGAAAAACAAAGTCTCCATAGGTTGTATAGCTCTGTGACAAATTAAAGCCCAAAAGAGCCTTCTTCACTCATACCAGAAAAGCACCCATGTTTGCTGGATAATTGATATATATTCATTGGCATCTTCGTTGTTTCGGTTAATAGTGCGGGTCCCTACAAACGATCCCTTGCTGACAAACTGGGAAGTCCATTGCAAGTTTGCCTCAATGTTATGAAAACCGAAAGAACTGACAGAGGAGAAGAAAACAGAGTATCTGCCCAAAGAGAACCAGCATCAAGGCGGAGAACATCTAATGTCATCACAAGCGGTTGGTCTGAATTCCACTGAGTCCTTCAGTCTTGTTTGTAAATGATCCTGAAAAACTGAGGTCTCAGAGCCGGCTTAAAAACTTAGCGCCTGGAATGAATTTAAAACTTAAGGGAGCAAATGAATGCTGAGTGAAGGAAAGCCTTTGTCTAGAAGTACCATGAGCAATTCCCAGGGCATGCTGCTGTCAGAACTCACTGCAGAAATATAATGGAATTTCTAATTTGCTTTAATTAGAAAAAAGTAAACACCACCCTCAACATGTCGTCATGTTTATATAGGAGCCCAACCAGCTGATTTTCTGCTGGCATGGCCTTGGAACCACTCAATTAAATCTCAGGGCACAATTTCTTTTTATGAATGAAATACCATTAGTATGAAGCCAGAGAATTTTTTTTTCATCTGCTTCTTTGGCTGTGACTCTACAGGGACAAGTGACCAAACACAGCACCTTCCAATTTTAAATTTACCAATGATAATTTCCAAGACTAGATGATTTAGAGTCCCTCTTTCTGAGGCATTAACATCATTATGTTTAAAACGTTTCACTTTGCAAGACTAAGGGCACAAAAATACTGTATTCCTAATATACAATGCAAGCAACGAAATAATTTTTAAAAAGAAAAAGGGGAAGTTGACTTCTTAACAGGCTTCAGAGAATCTTCTAAGGTGAAACCCTAGTTAAGGTTTATCCTGAGGAATTAGAATACCGATCGAATCTTTCCAGAGCTGGAAGGATCCTTGGAAATTGTCTTCGTGCTAGAGATTATACAACAGATGCTCCATTGTCGTAAATTGTTGGAGATATGGACATTTTAAAACAGTACTGGGTCAGTTACCCTATGATTTTGAAGATCTATGAAACACAAATCACAGTTAAACAAATGAGGACATTTTTGTTTGAGAAGCTGAGAGACAAATAACCCTACACAATTATTTTTTTTTTTGTCTTCAAGAAAAAAAGGGATGGCAGATATTTCTACTACTCTAGAGCAGGTGACACTGTAATTAAATATCGTAAAAAGTTGGTTTTTCTGCTATTAATCGGAAAAGAAGTAATAGTCTCACAAACAGCTGCAAACATGCTAAAGTAACAGGAGACAAATCTAATTCTGGATTGCTGGGGAACTTTTCTCCAGCTGATCAGCTCCATATCAGTTTTGACTGCAAGGTAGGCACAGCTAGATATAGACATAGATATGGATATAGATATAGATATAGATACAGATACAGATATACACACACGCACATCCTGATGCAGGGGGCAAGCTCTTGCAATTCCCAAGTTCAGCCATTCAGGTTTTGTTAAACACACGTTAACATGATCCACACTTAGGCTTTGGAAACACTCTCAGCCAACACCTCTGGCATGAAAGCCACGTCTCAAACAGAAAACCTAGGGACAGTGGCCCCTTCTGGGTGCCCTCTGCCCACTTCATTTTAGGACTTATACTGTAATCTTCCACCTCATTAAAACTTTTTTTAACACAAGGAAAAATATTTTCTCTACATATAGAGACGTTGCGGCTCAAAGGTCCATAAATAGGCATGTACTTCTATAATATTTATATAGTTTCTTTCAAGTTTCCAATGATCCATCAGGGCAGAGATAAGGGCTAATGGAAACTGGGTCAACCGACATACAAAGAGGATGAAAAAGAAAACAAAACTGAGTATCTCTCACAGGGAATTGTGTATAATGTTCTTGATGGATTTCACATAATCCTCAAGTCTATGTGTGTAAAGGAGCCGTGTCCATCTTTCATCTAAAAATGCAAGACAGGGGTGCCTACGTGGCTAAGTCAGTTGAGTATCCTACTTTGGCTCAGGTCATGGTGTCACAGTTTGTGACTTTGAGCCCTGCATTGGGCTCACTGCTATTCGTGCAGAAACTGCTTCAGATCTTCTGTCTCCCTCCCCATGCCCCTCCTTCGCTTGTGCTCTCTCTCTCTCTCAAAAATAAATCAACATTAAAATGAGCTGTCTTTAAAAATGCAAGAGAGATTTTAATTAAAAGTTTCAGGAGCCAAGTTTACATAGATTAGGTGAGGAAAATAAGATAGTGATATAGTTTCTATGGAGGCCAACCTGTATCATGACAGGTGAACTCCCACCCAACACACACACACACACACACACACACACACACACACACACACAGGCATCTACTTTTTAACCCATATTATTTAAATTGTATTTTGCCTCCTAAATTAACCTTCCATCACTTCTCTTAAAAAGAAATCTTTACTGGTTTTCTTGCAGAGATGCATTTAATCAAGGCAAAATATGCCTTCCATCTTGGATCATCAAGCACACCATCCCTTAATTTATCAAGACTGTCAGATCCCAAAAGGGTAGGTTATAAACTTTTTTTAAGAGCCCATCACACCAGACATCTTCCAACATCTTGTGTGGCAGGGGAAGTTCCTAAGGCATTTGTCCAGACGAACCAGCATGTAAATACAGAATTATACTCTATTTCCAAGCTTTGAGCCAAATAATCAAGACAAATTGCCAGCAAAGTGAGAATATATTGAGTACCAGATATTTCTAGAAACGTTATTGTGCTAGAGAGACTTGGGCCATGGCCAGTGCTCCTGAGTCCACACCGATACCACAGGCCAGCCAATCCACTCAGATGATAGCTCCATATGTGAAGAATCAATTTGCATAAATCTCGATACCAGTTCCTTGTGGATGTTCAATGGCTACCTTCAACTTAACACAGATGTATTTAAAAATATCATCTTCCCTCTAAAGCTTCTCTAACATCCGTTCAAGTTTCTAAGCCAGATGCTTGGTAGACTCAAGTTCTCTCTCCCTTCTATCTTCTTCTCTCCATTTAAAAAAAATTTTTAATGTTTATTCATTTTTGAGAGACAGAGAGAGACAGACAGAGAGAGAACAGGGGAGGAGCAGAGAGAGAGGGAGACACGGAATCTGAAGCAGGCTCCAGGCTCTGAGCTGTCAGCACAGAGCCCAGCGCAGGGCTCAAACCCATGGACCATGAGATCATGACCTGAGCAGAAGCTGGATGCTTAACTGACTGAGCCACCCAGCACCCCCTACCTTCTCTCCTAACGTATCTTCACGTACCAGTCTTATTCCATTGCAGGCCATGGGGTAACCATGCATCCTAGTTTGTCCAGAAAAACCCAAATTTATAACCTGTGGTCCCAGCATAATT
The DNA here is from genome assembly GCF_018350215.1 of Panthera leo. Taxonomy (NCBI): domain Eukaryota; kingdom Metazoa; phylum Chordata; class Mammalia; order Carnivora; family Felidae; genus Panthera; species Panthera leo. The sequence continues at coordinate 50,687,144 of NC_056692.1, read as the reverse complement.
AGAAACTGTATCCTTGTTGATTCTCCAGAGTTTTCTGGTTTGAATAATAAATTTTATGATTACTACACATACAAGCAGAATTTCCTTTCAAAACTGCAAAATCTAATTATGCCATCTCTTGCCTAAAACCCTATAATGGTTTCTGCCAGCCCTTGGAATTAAGTCTGAACAACTGACCTGGTTTTAAAAACCCTGCATAATCTGAGTTCTGAGCTACCTACTAGCTTTGTCTTAAGTCTAAGTCTTCCAGATGCCTTAGGTCATAGGATTGTGTACTCTTACCTGTGATCATTCTCATATCAATTTCTTGGTTAATTTTTTGTTGACCCCATAGAGTTTAAACTCTGAATGCAGTGATGATGTCCAATTGTTCATCAATACAGAATACACAGTACATCCCAGTACACAGTGCATAGTAATCACTCAAATATTGTAGTTATGGTAGAAAAGAATACTTTTTTTTTTTTTTGCAAACATGTACATTTAAATGAGAGACAGTGGCATCTACAATCTGACCTCATTTTGTCAAAGTGTGTTCCAGAAGGTGGTGAACAGGCAAATAAATGCAAACCACAGGAAATACCCTGCCAATGTGAACAAGCTCCATCATGAAGTGAAAGGAGAAGTCATCATTATTTAATTTTCCTTTTCGTCTCCATTCCGCATCATCATTATGTCACCGACATATAGAAAATTAAATGGTCGTCTTTCACTTATCCCCATGTAACATCTGCTCAGCAGGATAATATGACGAGTATCCCCACCACTCAGCCTTCCAACATTTAAAAGTATGGCCTCATGCTATATAACCATGAGAAAACACAACATAACATGACCATAAGAAAACACAATACAGAAAATCTACGGCTTAAATTGTTATACGTCCTAATGCATTTTAAGGGCAAATAAACGTTTTTCTTTTTCTCCATTAAAAGTTAAACAGCATTTAAAAATAGCATAGTAGGGGCAGCTGGGTGGCTCAGTTGGTTAAGCATCCGACTTTTGATTTCTGCTCAGGTCATGATCTCATGGTTCATGAGATCAAGCCCCATATCAGGCTCTGTGCTGACAGTGCAGAGCCTGCTTGAGATTCTCTCTCTCCCTCAATCTCTGCCCCTATCCTGCTCACACACATGCATGTGTGCTCTCTCTCTCTCTCTCCCTGTCTCTCTAAATAAATAAATAAATAAATAAATAAATAAATAAATAAAAAATAGCATAGTAGCATTAAAAATACCATTCCAAATCATATGTGCCGTGGGCAATGTCCCTCCCACCCACCTTTTATCATTATGGATAATTTTGACATATGCCTACTTTGAAAACACAGATCAAAAAGGCAGTTGTCTCTGTTCCAACCCGGATGAGGTCATATTTACTTTATTCTATTTTCAGAATGCTTAACTCCACCTTTGCGAGCTGAGAGTTCCCTAGTCCACCAAGGAGCTGATATCAAAACCTTTCCCAGTAGCTTAATCATTCATCGTGATCTTAAAGCAAAAGAAGGTTACACACCAACCTACAGACTTCCAGTTCCAAAAATAAATACTGCTGATAAGGTGACAAAAACAAAAGAAAATAAAAAAACTATCTACACGTTGTCTTCCCAAAACACCTGCTAGTGCTTTCATGGTACCACAAGGATCAGTCTTCAAAGGACACGATATATTGATCTGTATTGCACATTTCTTTAACACCACTCCACTGTAAGGAAGCCCTGGTCCTACGTGATTCTCTATCTCTCATGTCTAAGCACTGAGAAAGCCCAGAAAAAAAGACAGGGAACAATGAGCAGGATTAGTTCTCAAATCAAACCCATCATTTTCTTTTCCCCTTTACGATTTGTCCCATGGGAATTGAGACATTAACAAAAGAACTGAGTAATTGTGAAACCAGTTATATTTTTAGACATAATTCTCATTCCATAAAATTCATTCTTCAGACTATACAATTCAGTGGCTTTTAGTAGATTCACAAAATTGTGCAGTCATCACCAGTAGCTAATCCCAGAGCATTCTCATTACATTCAAAAGAAACACTGTATACTTGATCAGTAACTTGAACAGTATAACTGTTACTTAATCAGTAACTCCTCATTCCCCAATCCCAGGCACTTTGCAAACACTGATCTACATTCTATCTCAACCAGTCCGGCTTATTCTGCACATTTCATATTAGTTAAATCATACAATAGGTAGTAGCCTTTTGTGTCTGGCTTCTTTCACTGCCCATAGTATTTGCAAGGTCCAGCTATGTTGCACCACCTATCAGTTTTTCATCCCTTTTATGACTAATATCCCATTGTATGGGCACACCACATTTTGTTTATTCGTTCATACATTGGTGGACATTTAGGTTGTTTCCACTTTTTAGCTACTATGAATAACACAGCTATAAACAATCATGGACAAGTTTTTGTGTAGGCATGTTTTCAGTTCTCTTGGGTATATACCTAGGAATGACACTGCTGTGTCACATGGTAACTCTGCGTTTAACTTTTTGAGGAAACACCAAAATATTTCCCACGTCAGCTGTATCATTTTACATTCCAAACACTAACATACAAGCATTCTAATTCTCCGCATCCTTACCAAGAGTTGTTATTTTCTGTTTTTTAAAAATATTATTGTAGGGGCGCCTGGGTGGCTTTGTCAGCTGAGCGTCCAACTTCAGCTCAGGTCATGACCTCATGGTTCATAGGTTCGAGCCCCGCATGGGGCTCTGCGCTGACAGCTCAGAGCCTGGAGCCTGCTTCAGATTCTGTGTCTCCTTCTCTCTCTGCCTCTCCCCCACTCACACTGTCTCTCTCAAAAATACATAAATGTTTAAAAAAATTAAAAATTATTATTATAGTCACCCTACTGAGATGGAAGTAGTATCTCATTGTGATTTTAATTTGCATTTCCCTAAAGACAATAATGTTGAGCATTTTTAAACGGACTTATTAGCTATTTGTGTATCTTCTTTGTAGAGATACCTATTCAAATTCTTTGTCCGTTTGTTCATTTTTTTATTTGATTTTTATCTCTTTGTTGTTGAGTTGTTAGAATTCTTTATGTATTCTGTATACTAATCCCTTCTCAGATATACAATTTGCAAATATTCTCTCTTGATCTATGGTTTACCTTTTCACTTTTCTAATGGTGTTCTTTGAAATACAACAATCTTAATTCAGGGAAGTCCAATTTATCTATTTTTTTCTTTTGTTGCCCATGCTTGTCATGTCATATTTAAGGAATGGTTGCTTAATCCAATGTCAAAATAATTTATGCCTGTTTTTTTTGTTTGTTTTTTTAGAATTCGTAATTAGGCCTTTGATTCATTTTCAGTTAATTTCTCTATATGGCATGAGGTAGGAGTCCAACCTCATTCTTTCTCATGGGTATATCTAATTGTTCTAACACCATTTTAAAAATATTATTCTTCCACCAACGAATTGTCTTGACAATTGGCCATAACTGTAAGAGATTATTTCTGAACTCTTAAGTTCTGTTTCGTTGATCTATATGTCTATCCTTATGTTAATATTATACTATCTTGATTGTAATTTGTGGTACATTTTAGAATTGGAAAATTTGAGTCCTGAAACTTGTACTTATTTTTCAAAATTCTTTGGCTATCCCAAGTCCCTTCCATTTCACATGGGAATTACAAAACACTGCTGAAAGAAATTAAATCATATCGAAATAAATAGAAAGACATCCTGGGCTCCTAAAATACTTAATATTTTTAAGAGGGAAATACTCTTAAAATTGATCCACAAATGAAACATATTCCCTATGAAAATCTCAGCTGCTATTTTTGTGGAAATTTACAAGTGAATCCTAAAATTCGTATGAAAGGTGTGTAGTAAGATGAAGACTGCTTGAGAACACAATTATCAAAGCCACTAGATATAAATTGACCTCTTCTGGGACAAAATACATGTCAATAGGTGCTTTTTGAACACATGGTTGAAGTGAAATTCAGTAAACATTGCCATTACCCAGTCAATATTCTAGGTATCGGGATACCTATTGGATAGGTTTAGATTTCCAGTGGTAAGAGGAAACATTAAATGCAAACATGAGATTAATAAGTAATTTGCACGTAGTGCTAATACCTGTGAAAACTATAAAACAGAGAAATAGGATAGAAAGTTACTGAAGGAGGAAGGGAGAGCTACTTTAGACAGGAGAGTCAGAGCCAGCTTCTGTGAGGAGGTTACAGAGAAGCCAGACTCATGATGGCCTTGGGCAAGATTATTCCAGGCAGAAAGAGAGACAATTGCAAAGGCTGAGAATTGAACCTGTTTTATTTCATCCCACTCAACATGGAACCTCTTCCCAGAAATACAGGAGAGCGGATGGCCCTAAGACTAGACATTTCCTTAATTGTTTTAATTTAAAATTTCTGCTGCTGGAATACAAGCTCTAAGAGAATAGGATATTTCTCCAACACATGAAAACAGCTTTGTTTCTGGAGAATTCTTCTAATTGTTCTTGTGACAGGTACCAGGGAAAAAATTTACTTCAGTTTAATTTGGGAGCCATAAAATAAAAACAGCAATTTACCAATAAGATCAAATGTAATCATTGTCAGACAATCATTTCAATGAATTTTATTTTATTTCATTGTAAGGTTAATTTAGCTGAGATAATTCCCATTTATTCAAAAATACTTAATCCATGTTCATTAGTGATATACACTCTTGCAATGAAATGTTTCTTGTCTTTTCTTTTTCTCCCAAGTATATTCTAATTAAGGGTTTAGCCAATTTTATGAAAAATGTGGAGCTATTCCCTGAGCTGGAATTCTGAAAGAGTGGAAGATGGCATGCTTCTAACTAATTCCAATCATTCAGAATTCTGACCCAAATCAGACCTTTGGGGGTTGAAACTTATTTAGATTTCATAAAATGCAACTTCCTATTTCTAGAGAATAAAAGGCTTTGAAAGTCACAAGAAATTGGCTCAAAAAGTATCCAGGACATCAAATAGCTTTCGCAAATCCTGCTTGATGAGTTAAGTGTAAAGGAATCAGAAACATATGGATTACATTTCCCTTAAAATACACATAGGTTTAACAGTGAAGAAGAAAAAAAGTGTCTGGCCCAGTGTGGTTTGGGTTTTTTCGAACCTAAAATATTTGGAAAATAGTTCAAGATGGTTAATGAACCCCAAAGTGAAACTAGGAAGTGTGCTGGATTTCACAAACAGTGCCTCATAGAAGGAAGGGAAGGGAAGGGAAGGGAAGGGAAGGGAAGGGAAGGGAAGGGAAGGGAAGGGAAGGGAAGGACAAAGGGAAGGAGGGAAGAGAAAGAAAGAAAGAAAGAAAGAAAGAAAGAAAGAAAGAAAGAAAAGAAAAGAAAGAAAGAAGGGAAGACAAGAAAGAAAGACAAGAAAGTCTAAAGAAAGAGCAGGTTTGGGGCTCCTGGGTGGCCTGGGTGGTTCAGTGGGTTAAGCATCTAAACCTTGATTTCAGCTCAGGCCATGATCTCACAGTTCCTAGGATCAAGCCCCTCATAGGGCTCTGCACTGACAGCACAGAGCCTGCTTGGGATTCTCTCTCTCTCTCTCTCTCTCTCTTTCTCTTTCTGCCCCTTCCTCCCCCCGCCCCCACACTCTCTCTCTCATAAATAAATAAATAAATAAATAAATAAAATAAAAACCTAAAGAAAGTACAGGCTTGGACTTGTCTGAGAAACACAGAACCCTTTGGATCCCACTGTAGGAAGGTCATGTTTCTTGGTCCTAATTCCTGCTTCAGTCATCAACACTGTGGAAAGACTCCTCTTCCTCTTCCTTGCCAAGGCCACCACCATCATGCTCCCACCCCCATAAAAAAAAATAAAAGAAAAGAAAGAATCAACAATTCTAAAACTCTGTCTTTAAGGGATTGTTATAATTTGAACTCATTTAGGAAATGAGGAGGTTTGAATAAATTGCATTCCCAGGCTTAAATTACTGTGTCATTCTTGTTGATACAATGAGCCCTTTCACCTAGCATTGTGTCCTAGGAAATTACAATTCCTGCATTGAATGACCTGCTAGAGAACAAGCTATAGCCCAGGCTCTGAGCCGAGGGTCAGGAGCCCAACATTAGTCAGAGGAGATCCGGAGTCTGTGAGTCAGGACTCCAGACTACTGCAGGAAGTCGTCATGGTTACCTACCTCTTGGTCTCCTCAGGCACTCACAGCAGGCAACTACCATATACTGCAATAAAATGTCCACATTGTGACTGCAGTATGGGGACCCAGATGCCCAACCCCACTGGGTCACGATGCTCCTTAAGTTCTAAGTTGATGCTTCTCTGACTCTTAGGCTAAACCAACACTCTTTGGGGATGTTAATTTTGGAGGGATGCACCACTTCCGTCAACTTGCAAAATGCTTCCTTGTAAGGTTCTTATTTGCTTTCCATTTCCACTATCACAACCATAGTCTCAGGATCCTTATTCCCACCCGTCCTGTATGTTGGGAAAGGTAGTCACGTGCATGCAGTTGCTCTGCTCCCACTCAGCCACATAAGAATGGGCTTTGAGGAACCTCCATATTGTTTTCCAGAGTGGTCTCACCAGTTTTCATTCCCACTAGCAGTGCTAAAGAGATCCTCTTTCTCTACATCCTCGCCAGCATCTGGTGTTGCCTGAGTTGTTAATGTTAGCCATTCTGACAGGTGTAAGGTGGTATCTCATTGTGGTTTTGATTTGTATTTCCCTGATGATGAGTGATGTTGAGCACTTTTTCATGTGTCAGTTGGCCATCTGGATGTCTTTGGAGAAGTGTCTATTCATGTCTTTTGCCCATTTCTTCACTGGATTATTTGTTTTTTGGGTGTTGAGTTTGATAATTTCTCTATAGATTTTTGGATAATAACCCTTTATCTGATACATCGTTTACAAATATCTTCTCCCATTCTGTCAGTTGCCTTTTAGTTTTAGTTTTTCTGATTGTTTCCTTCTCTGTACAGAAGCTTTTTATTTTGATGAGGTTCCAATAGTTCACTTTTGCTTTTGTTTCCCTTGCCTCCAGAGACATGTTGAGTAAGAAGTTGCTGGGGCCAAGGTCAAAGACGTTTTTGCCTGTTTTCTTCTCGAGGATTTTGATGGCTTCCTGTCTTATGTTTAGGTCTTTCATCCATTTCGAGTTTATTTTTGTGTATGGTGTAAAAAAGTGGTCTGCATGTTGCTGTCCAGTTTTCCCAGCACCACTTGCTGAAGAGACTGTCTTTATTCCATTGGATATTCTTTCTTGCTTTGTCAAAGATAAGTTGGCTGCACTTTTGTAGGTCCATTTCTGGGTTCTCTATTCTGTTCCATTGATCTGAATGTCTGTTTTTGTGCCAGTACCATACTGTCTTGATGAATATAGCTTTGTAATACAGCTTGGAGGTTCCTCAAAAAATTAAAAATAGAACTACCCTATGACCCAGCAATTGCACTACTAGGTACTTATCCAAGGGATACAGGTATATTATTTTGATGGGGCACATGTAACCCCAATGTTTATAGCAGCACTACCAATAATAGCCAAAGTATGGAAAGAGTCCAAATGTCCATCGATGGATGAATGGATAAAGAAGATGTGGTGTGTGTGTGTGTGTGTGTGTGTATATATATATATATATATATATATATATATATATATGAGTATTAGTTGCCAATCAAAAAGAACAAAATCTTGCCATTTGCAACTATGTGGATGGAACTTGAGGGTATTATGCTAAGTGAAATTAGTCAGAGAAAGACAAATATCATACAACTTCACTAATATGAGGACTTTAAGATACAAAACAGATGAACATAAGGGAAGCAAAAATAATATAAACACAGGGAGGGGGATGAAACATAAGAGACTCTTAAATATGGAGAACAAACAGAGGATTGCTGGAGGGGTTGTGGGAGATGGGATGGGCTAAATGGGTAAGGGGCAGTAAGGAATCTACTCGTGAAATCATTGTTGCACTATATGCTAACTAACTTAGACATAAATTAAAAAATAAATAAATAAATAAATAAAATAAAAATTAAAGAAAGAATGGGCTTTGGGCCTGGAACAATTCCTTACCAAGAGATAAAGTCCCCTCATGGCCTGTGCTGGACTTACCAGCTTGTGTGAGAATATCTTTCTCTGTTTTGGATTCACTGCTCTTTGCTATGCTTAAGTACATACATTATATGGCAACAGGCCAACCTCACTACTGTATGTATCCCCTGTGAGCTGGGGTCCTTCTACAGCAGTGCAAGAAGCGTGCATAATTGCCCTGTATCAGGTGGATACCCAAGTTCCCCTGCTATTCTTGCAAACCCACTTGTTAGCCTCAGGTAAGGCCTCTTTTCTCTTAAGTTTCTGCCCTTTGGCTTTGTTCTACCCCAAGTATTGCTTCTATCACTCAGCCTCCAGGCTCCCCTCTCCATTCATCAATGACTTTGATATAGGGCTTGTCAGTATTCCTCTCTGCCCTGTTCCTGCCATCGTTTTGGGAGACCTCCATAGGCATGTGGATGACACATCAAATACCCTGTTCTCTTCAGTCCTCAGCATCCGCGTTGTGCTGCCCGCTTCATTAGCCGCACATTCTGCTGATCCAGCGTCACCCCCATCATCTGAAATGTGAAACATCTTCTCTCACCAAAGCCTCCTCAACCTTCAGCTCTCTTGCCCAGATGCAACATCGTTCCTTACTTGTACTTCTCCTCCACAAAAGCTCCAACCCTTTGAACATTTCTCCATCACTAGTACCCTCCCTCTTCACTGCCCGCCCTATGCAGTTGGGGAAAATCACATTCTCTGGTAGATCCATTCCTCAGCACATAGCCCCTACCCTCAAGGTTTGAATGATGCTGTTCAGCTCTCTTTTGAATTTCTTCATTCATCCCTCATTCTCTAAAGGAACTATTTAAAGCCTTCTTAAACCCCCTAACACTCTCCAGGACCATACCTCCAATTTTGTACAGGTTAGAGCCAGCGAGTGGAAGCAATCGACTTCCTTCCAGCGGGCCTACAAACAAGCCTTAGTGGAATTCTTCCTCCCGTTCCAAGGAAGAGGCATCCCTCCACCTGCATGCTAAATCCCACCCCTGTCTCATTCTCACAGGCTTTGGGCTTTGAGTCAACTTTCATTTCTCCCCCAGCCATCAACCTCTCCATCTATGTTGTCTCCTTTTCAATAGCATTTAAACATAGTCAAGATGTTCCCATCCAAGACAAAATAATCACTCCTTCAAACCCAAGTCTCCCACCATACACCTCTGATATCCCTCCTCTTTACTGATGTATGTTCTTAAAAGTATCTAGCATCCAAAATTTATAAAGAACTTGCCAAACTCAATGCTCAAAAACCAAATAATCCAGTGAAGAAATGGGCAGAAGACATGAATAGATATTTTTCCAAAGAAGACATCCATCCAGATGGCTAACAGACACATGAAAAGATGCTCAATGTCACTCATCATCAGGGAAATACAAATCAAAACCACAATAATATACCACCTCACACCTGTCAGAATAGCTAAAATTAACAACTCAAGAAACAATAGATGGTGGCAAGAATGCAGAGAAAGGAGGAAAGGGGAACCCTTTGTGCACTGTTGGTGGGAATGCAAACTGGTGCAGCCACTTTAGAAAACTGTACGGAAGTTCCTCAAAAAATTAAAAACAGAACTACCCTTCAATCCAGTAATTGCACTACAGGTATTTATCCAAAGGTTATAAAAATGCTGATTCTAAGGGGCTCATGCACCCTGATGTTTACAGCAGCACTATCAACTATAGTCAAATTATGGAAAGAGCCCAAATTTCCATCAACTGATGAACGTATAAAGATGCAGTATTTACATACAATGGAACACTACTCAGGAATGAAAAAGAATGAAATCTTGCCATTTGCAACAACATGGACGGAACTAGAGTGTACTATGCTAAGCGAAATAAGCCAATCAGCGAAAGACAAATAACATATGATTTCATTCATATGTGGAATTTAGGAAACACAACAGAAGAACCTAGGGGAAGGGAAGGAAAAATGAGATAAAAACACAGAGGCAGACAATCCATAAGAGACTCTTAAATACAGAGACAAACTGAGGATGGCTGGAGAAGAGGTGGGTGGGGGATGGGTCAAATGGGTGGTGGGCATTAAGGAGGGCACTTCTTGGGATGAGTACTGGGTGTCATATGTAAGAGATGAATCACAAGGTTCTATTCCTGAAATCAAGACTACGCTATATATTAGCTAACTTGAATTTAAATAAATTACAAAATTTAAAAAAAGGTGTCTAGGCTGCCAGTATCCATTGCTCACCTTGTAACCACTTCTTCCTCTTGGAACTCTTCCCTTGCAGTCTCCTGGTCTTTATCTCTTTCTCCGGTTTGTCCACCCAGTGTCCAGGCAGGTGCCTTCATAAACCCTGCCCATCTTCTTCATGGTGAGATCTCAGGACACTGAGGTATTAGGGATGCATCTGTTCGTACCCTACCAACAATTTCAGGGCCACCTGGATGGTTCCAGAGCATCCCTCTTTTTTTATACATAGCTCATAACAATTAACATTTTCTAAGTGGCAGGTGCTGTATTAAGCAGTCAGGATATAAAGGCAAGGAAACCATGATATTGTTCTTAAAACACAGTCTAACGGAAGAGGCAAAAACAGACACTTTTAATTCGAGTACACCCAGTATGGTAAGAGGGCAGCTTTCTCTCCCACTAAATTAAGAAATAATTATGCAGATTAAGTGATCTTGTTGCCACATCTTAATCACTCAATTTAAAAAATAGGTTTTGATCACAACCAGTGCCCTCCTCAATGCCCATCACCCATTTTCCCCTCTCCACTGCCCCTTCCCCCATCAACCCTCAGAGCATTTGTTGGGATGAGCACTGAGTGTTGTATGTAAGTGATAAATCATGGGAATCTACCCCCAAAACCAAGAGCACACTGTACACACTGTATGTTAGCCAACTTGACAATAAATTATATTAAAAAATAATAAAAATAATAAAAAACTAATTACTCAACTGGAAACAAAACAAAATAGGCTTTTATATAATTTCTCAAGAAAACAATTCAAATAAAATATTCCTGTCTCTAAAGTTTATTACTACTTACAACTACCACAATAGCAAAAAGAAACAATTCATTATATATATAGCTAATACATACTACATACACACACACACACACACACACACACACACATATATATATATATATATCCCCATATCTAGTTTTAAATTAAATAGCATACTTTTCAAAACATCTACATTTTATCAAATATTTTAACCTTTCTACTTTGCAATCAGAACCAGATACTGAGGGGGCAGGGGTGGCTCATTTGGTTAAGCATCAAACTCTTGGCTTCGGCTCATGTCATGATCTCATGGTTCATGAGTTCATGCCCCACATCAGGCTACAGCACAGGGGCCTGCTTGGGATTCTCTCTCTCTCCCTCTCTCTCTCCGCCCTTTCCCCATTGGTGCACTAGCTCTCTGTCTCTCTCAAAAGAAATAAATAAACTTAAAAATATATATTTAAAAAAAGAACCAGATACTGAGACAAGTTTAGAAGCTGGTTAGCTGTCAAATTAATGAATTAATCTATTTTATAGATTTACAAACTTATAGTAATTATAACATATTTCAATCATACCTAAGTCACCCCATCAACAAATAGCATTATATGCCAAGAGCAGCATTAAATGTTTTTCCAAATTATATTCCTTAGGAGAAAAAATGTATTTTTTTTCTGAAGATGCCAAATGAATAAAATACAGAAAAGAAAACATCTAAACATGTAACTGCTGATGTTTAATATTTATCATGCAGTTCTTTTCCAGTTGTCAATCATACCCTAGCTCTAAGCAAGTTACCATGGCTGAACTTCCAGTTTATGTCATTTTTATGTCTTTGACATAAGACTTCATAAAGGGATTCATAATTTCACTCATTTTTACCCATACAAAAGGCAAAAAGATTGTCTTAGTGTCATACATACTATTCATTTAAAGAACAGAGTCCTTGAACTGGAAAGCAGCCTGGAGGTGAACTGTCCTCACAGGTGGCTTTCTCCAAGACATATTTCACGGCCATATTACAGAATACATTAGTGACTTAAGCTTTTCATCTAAACCAAGTTTTAAGCTTTGTGAATTCCCTATTAAACATGGTAAGCAATACTAATATAGTAGACAGGGAATAATCTTTTTTTTTTTTTAACTTTTTTTAATCTTTATTTATTTTTGAGACAGAGAGAGAGAGAGAGACAGAGCATGAGCAGGGGAGGGGCAGAGAGAGAGGGAAACACAGAATCCGAAGCAGGCTCCACGCTCTGAGCTATCGGCACAGAGTCCGACGCGGGGCTCGAACTCATGAAACGTGAGATCATGACCTGAGCCGAAGTCGGACGCTCAACCGACTGACCCACCAAGGCGCCCCAGGGAATAATCTTTTTATTTCACTTAAGAATAGATGAAATATTATAAACATTAGGATAGGGTGTCTTTCAATGTATAGATATAGAGATAGATAAATGACAGATGATAGATAATAGATAGACACTATATAGAGATATAATTACATATCAATATATAAATAGATACAAATACATATCTCCATTTTACACATGAAGTTACAAAGGTATTTAAAGTCTAACTGGTCCAGAGTCTTAGGGTTTGTACATTGTGGTGCTGGGATTTTTTAAATCTAAGCTTCAGAGCCACTATGATATGATGCCTTTCTTCTAGGAGAGCCTGCTTCCTTGAATATTTAAACAAATATAATATCTCTTAAGTTTTATGATTCTTAGAAATTTTATCACATATAGGGGCAGGTCAAACTAGCAGAAACCCACTTTTATGTTATTGGTTTTGGTTTGGTTGTGCTGATTTATTTATTGTGGTGGGGCTATTTGTGTGTGCATATGTTACTCATGAAGGTGAATTTTCTGTGAAGCTAAAAGAGTTTACACATGGCTCCTCACTTGTTTGGGCCTTTCTATGGTCCTGGGAAAATCCTTAGTCATGGGGTCCAATGTTATATATTTTCATAACATTTGTAAAATTGAGATGTTTTAATTGTGAACAGTTAAGACCACTGAGTCTGGCTTTACACTCTGACTTCTCATGCTAGTTGCCATTGGAGTGGCTGTAGGCATCTTGGTAATCCAAGTGGGAAGTTGAAATGAAAATACAATTAATGTGGGATACCAGTGTATAAGTAGGTGATTCATAGGCTTGTTCACAGATAGTTAAATTATTGTTAGGTATACCAGTGTAGAAATGATTTCCAGAAAAATGCCTATAGTCTGCTCTGCTGATGTGACATTATCACACTAAGATTTAGGGCAAATATTTAGGGCAAATATTTAAAGGCACTAGTGCCAGAAGATAGTCTGTGGAAATTTCTTCCAATTCGTATAGCTCATATATGAAAGAAACTTGATAATAGGTTTTTTTCTCAATATTACACATTAAAAATGAATGTGCATTACCAGTAATTACTTAGAAAGCTGGAGGGAACTACTACAATAATTAGTAATAATAAAAATAATAATAGTGTAAGTTTGTCTTCCAGATAGGATGTTGTGTGCAGTGGCAGGTCCTTACTCCTGCTGTGAAAAGTAGAAAAAAAGAGAATATATTTTTTAGAGGCATCAGAAATGACGGAATGACAGAATGATGACCAGATGAATTAAAATGCCAAAGACAGAAGAGTCCTCCCTAAGAGAGCTGTCAAACAATGGTGGTTTCTCCTGTGAGCATGAGGGCACTGGCCACTTCTGGAAAACTCTGAGGATCAGACTTGGAATAGGCAGAGACTCCACGGCTGAAAACTGAGTCTAACGGTGCCTTGGGAAGCCACACAGGCTGGCTGACAGATGGAGACTTCAGGAGTCAAACACTTGATCCTGCAGGATTTTTGCAAACACCAAGGCAGTGCTGGTGGTGGTGTATTTACCTCCTCATGGTGTCTGTGAGACCAAATCTTCTGATAAAAACAAGATATTTACTAGATTTTGAACTAAAGAGTTTAATTTTAAGAGGAGGGATAGAGCTAGAGGTAGAGTAACATTTTTCCTCAATTCCCTGGTACTTAGGATAAAAGGTTCCACATCAACGGTGGCTCATCTCCTCCTCAAGATGGTTTCCAGATGTTGAAACCACGTAGAGAAGGAAGCTAAGCAGCCAAGCTCAACACTCGGAAGGACTGAACTGGAGTGTTTGAAGACTATGAAGACAGATATCTATCAACATTTTAAGGAGAAAATTGGGGGTGCATCAGGGATAGACTGAATCTAACTAAAAGTGTAGCCCAGCCCTGATCAGGCTCAATTACTGATTTGATTGAGATGTTCTTTCTCTCATACTATCTGTCTAATAAAAGAAAGAACAATCTTTCTTTGGGGGGAAATAACATTATATTAAATATCTCTAATTCATTTTTTTACCAAAAGACTGGCTTAAAATTAAAATTTTAAAGACAAACAAGCAGATAAGGTACCTGATAATCAAGAGAAAAATTAAGCAACAGAAGTAGACCCTCAGATTATCTAGATATAAACTAACAATTATAAATATGTTAAATAAAATGGTGAAAAAGATGGACAAAATAAACAAATGGATACAAATATGGAGAATTCAATAAATAATTTGAATATGAAAAGGACCAAAGGTGCCTTCTAGAAATGAAAAATACAATATCTGGAATAACATACTAAAGCAGTCTAGACAATGCAAAAATAAACAAACAAAAAAAACCCCAGTAAATTCAAAGACAAACCAATGAAAAAATATTTAAACTAAGGAACAGAAAGAAAAAGGAGTAAAACAACCAAAAAGAGAAGAAACTACACACAGAAAACTGTAACATTGTATTTGAATGTCCAGAAGGGGTAGAGATGGAATGCAAAAAATTTGAAGAAATAATGCTGAAAAAAAAAATCTGAAACTGATTAAAAGGATTAAAGATAGATCCAAAAGATCAGCAAACTCTAAGTAGGATCAGCATTATCTATATATGTATGTATATATCTATCAATCTATCTCTATCTGTATCTCTGTCTAACACATCCACACGCGTAGGTAAACTTCTGTTAAAACTCAAAGACAATGGGGCACCTGGGTGGCTTAACCAGTTAAGCATCTGACTTCGGTTCAGGTCATAATCTCATAGTTCCTCAGTTTGAGCCCCGCATCAGGGTTCTGTGCTGACAGCCCACAGCCTGGAGTCTGTGCTTTGGTTTCTGTGTCTCCCTCTCTTTCTGCCCCTCCCCCACTTGCACTCTGTCTGTCTCTATCAAATATAAACATTTAAAAAAAATTTTAAACTCAAAGACAAAGAAATTTTAAAAAAAGAAATTTTAAAAAATCCAGAGAAATAAACATTACTTAAAAATGAACAAAATTATTTTCAACAAAATATAAAAGCCAGAGGATAAAAGTAAGACATTTATAAATTCATGAAAGAAAAAAATGCAAGTCTAGAATTGTATACACAGTAAAAAAATAAAACACAGACATTTTCAGAAAGAAAGAAAAAAACAGTATCTGAGAAAATGCATTAAAAGCAACTCAGAGTATAAGAATACTAAAAGAAATTTGTTAAGCTAAAGAAAAATAATCCAGGGGGCTCCTGGGTGACTCACTTGGTTAAGCATCTGACTTCAGCTCAGATCATGATCTCATGGTTCGTGAGTTTGAGCCTCGTGTCGGGCTCTGTGGTGACAGCTCAGAACCTGGAGCCTGCTTTGGATTCTGTGTGTGTGTCTCTCTCTCTCTGCCCCTCCCCTGCTCAAGCTCTGTCTCTCTTTGTCTCTCAAAAATAAGTAAACATTGAAAAAAAATTTTTTAAGAAAAATAATCCAAGAAAAAGCACAGAAGAGCAAGAAAGAATAAAGAGCACAAGGAAGCATGATTATGTAGGTAAATATAAAAGAATACTGACCACTTAAAACAACGATAATACCTTTTGAGATAGATATGTGGAAGTAAATGACAAAACAGCATCAGGGGCAGAAGAGGATAGTATAATGGAGCTCTTGCATTGTTTGAGAAGTGATAAAAGCATTAAATTACAGGTTGTTGTTTTTATGTGCACATCGGAATATTTAACATAATATATCACTGTTCATCTGAACAGTGAAGCAAGTCACAACAAATCTCAAAAGATCAACAATCAAATGAAATATTTCTAAATAGTGAAATTAAGATAGTCATTAATAACATAAAAGTTTTGAAAATCCCCAAGTATTTGGAAAATAAGCAGCAAAATTCTAAATAACTCATGAATCAAAGAAGAACAGTGGAAACTAGAAAATATTTAACCAAATGATAATGAAAATATGACATAGCAAAACTTATGAGGTGCAGCAAAAGCAATTTTAAGAGGGAAATTTGCAGCTTTAAATGAATATACTAGAAAAGAAATACCAAAATCAATGTTTTAAGATCCCATGAAGCTAGAAAAAGCATAGCCTCATAAATACAAATAAAGTGGAAAGAAGTAAATACAAAAGAGAAAATAAAAAAAGCCAAGGCTTTCCCTTTGGAAAAATTAATAATATTAATAAAACAATTATTAAGACTGACCAAGGGGATAAAATAGAAAACGCAAGCTACCAATATCAGGAATGATAAAGGGGACATCACTACAGATCTTATAGATATTTTTAAAAATAATAAAAAGAGGATGATTATTAACAACTTTATGCCAATAAAATTAGCAAAAAAGTAAAATTTTAAAAATTCTTAAAATTACAACCTACCAAACCTGTAAAAAGGAAGAAACAGAAAATATGAATTAAATGTGCAATTATAAAACTTTCCCAGAAGGATCCAGGCCCTGAGCATTTCACTGGTGACTTCATCCAGACATTTATAGATAAAATAATACCAATTTCACACAAACTCTTTCAGAGACTAGGAAGAAAAGGAAACACTTTCTAACTCTGTTTTTGGGTAGGGGAGGAGAGGAGGCAGCAAAACTGATTACATAACCTGACAAGAAAATTACCAAAAAAAAAAAGGAAAATTACAGGCTAATCTCTCATAAATTTAGAGAGATTTCATAAATTTCATAAAAATCCTTATGAAAATACTAGCAAATTGAATCCAGGAATATAGGAAATGAGTAATAAACCATGTTCAAATAAGGTTTTTCCAGATAGGCAAGAATGTGTTAATATTCAAAACTAATGTAATTCACCACATGAGGCAAAGGAAGTCATGTAATCATGCTAATAGATGCAGAAAAAACTTTCACAAAATTTACCACAAATATTTAGAATTTCCAAAACTCTTAGAAAACTAGGAATAGTAGGAAGCTTGCTTAAGCTGATAAAATGCCTACAAAAAACCAAACCTCATAGTTATTGGTAGATATAGAGTATTTTCCTCAATAGCAAAAATGAAACAATAACTAACCTATTCATAGTCAACACTGAAATGGTAGTCTTGGCCATTTCAAGAAAGCTACAATGGAAAAGAAAAGAAAGATTTGAAGGGCCTATTATAAAGCCGTAGTAATTAATACAATGTAGTATTGGCACAAAAATAGACCATATGACTATAAATAGTACAGAACGGTAGTGATATAGACCCACACGTGTATGCTCCCTGATTTACAACAAAGGCAACACTACAGTGCAGAGAGAAGAAGGTGATCGTATCACCAAATGATGTTGGGTCAATTGGATAGTCATATGGGCAAAATGAATCACTCTGCAAGTAACAAAGCTTGGGGCTGCTATGACCTGCCTTGTTATTATTATACCAGCCAAATTTATTGCACAGTCTCAACCACCCAGTGTCTCCAGCATAGATGATCCAAGGTTATTAAAACTTCTTTTTTTTTCTTTTTTTGTATCAGAGTGAACATATGGTGCTTTTCTCTACTCTTAATCCGGGATTCCAAATTTGACCACATAGAAGCAAGTCAGCCACAGAATTACTCAGAATTATCAAAGAAATTGCCTGAGTACCTGCAGTATTCTATCATGCATTTGGCATGAAAGAATGAAAGGGAGGGAATGGCATCACACAGATACACACAAAGTGAGTAATATTTGTCTAGCCAACATGGACTTAACAAGGAAAGCAAAACCGGGGAGGGGGGTGTGCAGAATTTGTTGAAATTCCATGAGCTTGGATTCAATCTGAACCATATGTAGCTCCAGATTAGGTCATATTCTCATGATAAAATTACTAATTTTGTCTTCAATTTTGCTTGCTACTCAGTATTTCCATGATCTCTTATTAGCTGATCTCACACATTATTTATTTGGTCTGTTATCACTCAAAAGATAAGGCACTTCAACGAATGCTCTGGAATTTCTGGTTCTCAGTTACTAAGGTGTCAGGGGAAAAGTGTAGGATGCAATGAAGTAAAGAGTCTAGAACAAGGCTATTAGGATATAAAGTCCCCTAACTTCCTAGCAGTGTGATCTTGGGCAAGTTGCTTCCCCTCTCTATACCTCAGTTTTCTTGTCTGTAAAATGGACTGAACAATATGAACTTCGTTAGGTTGCTGTAAGGATTAAAAGAATTGAAGGGTAAATTACTTAACATATAGTGTCTGATATATAATATTGCCATAAAAGTACTAGTTACTATTTTTCATTTATAAGGACAATAGAGAAAATTCTTGCCTTCTAAACTATAAGGGCTTTTGTTAACTGCATATTAACCTGGACTTTCCATAAATTGTGGTGGTTTGGAACAAATCACTCATTTTCCTGTTGCTAGAAGGCATTGCTGTTTTTCCATCAGAAACCTCATGGGAAGAGGTGTTTGAGCAGCAGTAAACAGCTGGGGTTTTGAAGTTCATGGCCTTTGTCGGAAACTCCTCCTCTGCCAGTTTCCAGCCATGCAACATTGGAATGAGAAATTTGATTCCTCTCCTTACCATTAAAAATGGGGACATGATGGCATCACCTTCATAAGATGGTCAGGAGGATTAAATGGGGACATGATGGCATCACCTTCATAAGATGGTCAGGAGGATGGTCAGGAGGATCACCTTCATAAGATGGTCAGGATTAGTTATTTAGGTATAACTAACACACAGTGTCATATTAGTTCCAAGTGTATAACATAATGATTCAACAATGTTCCACATTTCTCAGTGTTCATCAAGATGAGTGTGCTCTTAATTTTTACCTATTTCATCTATCCCCTCACCCATCTCCCCTCTGGAAATCACCAGTTGGTTCTCTGTATTTAAAAGTCTGGGGGATGGCAAGGTTTAGTCTCTTTTTTTTTTTCTTTGTTTTGTTTTTTAAATTCCACACAGGAGTAAAATCATATGTCTTTCTTTGACATTTTATTTTTCATTATAGCCTTTAGGTCCATCCATGTTGTTGCAAATGGCAAGATTTTAATCTTTTTTATGGCTGAGTAATATTCCATTGTATACCACATCTTCCTTATCCATTCATCTACCAATAAACACTTAGGTTGCTTCAATATATTGGCTATTGTAAATAATGCTGCAATAAACATAGGCATGTATATTTCTTTTCAAACTAGTGTTTTCATTTTCTTTGGGTAAATACCCAGGTTTTTGATTGCATGGCAGTTCTGTTTTTAATTTCTTGAGGACCCTCCATACTGATTTCCACGCTGGGTGCTCCACTTTGCATTCCTACCAATAGTGCCGGAGGGTTCCTTTTTCTCTGCATCCTTGCCAACATTTATATACTGAGTATTTTTTTAATGTTTATTTATTTATTTTGAGAGAGAGAGAGAGAGGGCGCACAATGGGGGAGGAACAGAGCAGGCAGGAGAGAGAGAATCCCAAGCAGGCTCTGCATTCAGCATGGAGCCCCACATGGGGCTCAGTCTCTCAACCATGAGATCATGACCTGAGCCGAAATCAAGAGCTGGATGGTTAACCAGCTGAGCCACGCAGGTGACCCTACTAAGTGTTTTAAGTACTTACTAAGTAATAGGTACTCCATCCATTGTTGTATTATTCTCTTTCTATAGGTTCCAACATGGTTTGAATGACCTGGTAGAAATGCATTTTAACAAGAATATATACTTATTGTTGAATCTTCATAGTGGAGACCGTTTCTCTTAGCATGGTGTTGAACTTACCTCAGACACTTAGGTCTTCACCCAGTTAAAATACTCACTGGAAAATCTTTGAGGTTCCTTGTTGACAACACCAATAATGTATGAACTTGAGGCACACTCATATTTTTAGATTATCAGATGTGACCCATAAAATGTCTGTGTATAAACTGAACTCCTTAAAATTCAGTGTGCTATTCACTTGCCCTGTGATTTACGAACCATTCTTAGAATCAAAGCTGATGGTTTACATAAATCATGGAGATCAAGCTCACTACTTTGTGACTTCAGATTCTCCCAAGATGGTATCCCATGATCACTATTACTTTCCCATGACTCTTCTGACACTAACAGTTTAGTGACATTACCGCCTGTCTATGAAAACAATAGGGAAAACTGTTAAAAATGAAAATGAACACCTCACAGAGCTCAGTTCTATTGGCTGATTGTGCTGTGGATGACCAAGAATGAGAGACAAGGGGGGGGAAACCACCATGTTTCACAATTCCAAATGGAGTTAATTAGTAGTGAGGGTTGCAGTGGAATAGGATGGAAAGGTCAGCTGGACGTACCAAGGGCAACCCTCTAGGAAGGGTATCCAAACATCACCAAACTTCTCTCCAGCTAGTCTCTAGATGGTTGTTAGCACCCGCTTCCCTGGTAAGGGCAGATCAGTGGGTCATCAGTAAGACCAGAAGTTCTACAGACAGTTATAAATTACGAAAGGGGAGATTTACTTGAAAGAGTAAGCCAGAATGGCCTCCAGGAATTTGTGAAACATCATACTGGAGCAAGCAGTGAAACCCAGTTGTTGTTAGCAACATACAAAGGGCCTGAAGCAAAGTAATCAGGGGGAAAAAATTATAAGGTAGTGGGTATATTGGCTCAGACCCAGTAACATAAGACATTCATTACACTGAGACACTGTAATTCTTTGAACGCCCCTTAAATCTCTCGGCTGTTTAACACAAGATGGGCGAAAATGTGCAGGTCAATAAAATTATCGGCTATTTCCATATCCAAAAGCAGCAAAGGTTCGCCAGTGGAAAAACGTGGAGGTTAACCGTGAACTTTTGAAAATAAACAACTTGGCCTAATGTCATTCGATGCACAGGCCTTCCGTTACCAGCGAAGACTGACCCCCTCAAAGAGCCACTGAAGCTTTGAGCTTCCAGCAGCGCCTGCTGGCAGTCAGGATACACCGTGCTGGATTTCTCACAGTTTCAAGTGTCAGCCACCACTTTCGGAAAGGGTATTTGAAGGATGAGTGTTGTATAACCACAGGCTGAGGCTCAAAAGCCAATTCCAGTTAAGCCTGATAATAGTTTTTGACATTTAGAGACATTTTATCCTTCAAAACTCTTGGAGAGCAGAACTGCTTGCCTGGATTTACTGTTTCTATGGAGACCAGAGGAGATTTGAAAGTGTTAATCTCAGCTGACCTCTCTTGTTCGTTTTTTACTTTGCCTCTTTCCCTAAAATTTCTGTGCAGAGTTGCACGCTTATTTGTCCCCTAGTCTCAATAAATTTTCATCTTGCAGTCTTGAAGGAAGTGGCCTCCCCAAGAAGATCTCCGGAAGGTGTCCAAGAGACTTATCCTCTAGAAGGTGTCCAAGAGAATTCATTGTGGGTATGGAAAGAAAATGGTAGAACTTGTATTTGTGTTTCTTTTTAACCTAAAAATTCGACGGACACTAAATTTTAGTAAAACTCAGAATACAGAGTGGACATTGGTACTCTCAGTGATGCCATGTATTAAAAAGTGCTGTGCTTGGCTAGGAAATGTGAGGTTTCCCAGAGGACATGTGGGCTCCTATAGCACTGGAAGGCGGGGGACAGTGGTGGTCTCTCACCTTTTCATTTCCGTTCACCTTATTGCAACATACCACAGCTAACCTGCATCCAGTTCACTGGAATTATGGATTCTACTCCCTAGTTTTAACCCAACTAACTTCCACAAAATGGACAAGTGGCTTATATGATCCATACAACGAAGCCATGGTTTGAAAAGGTATGGCTAATGCAAACCAAGGGGAAAAAAAGAGCTAAAACACGAAAGCAAAGGATAAGAAGGTAGTTCTGAAGTCAGACTCCCTGGGCTTAAATTCCTGACACTATAATGTACTAAATCAGTGACTTTGGGAAGTTACTTGATCTCACTGTGTATCATCTCTCTCTGTCACATAGAATGTAATACGAAACTCTCATCCCTACTGCAGTGGTTTGTTGGGCAAATAAAATGAATAAAGCCTGCAGTGCATAGTTAATGGCTTTTAAAAAATAGCTTTTATGAGTAGCCTTCTAATAAAGGCGAAAGCAGCGATGATTAACCAGATTTGATCATCTAAAATTATCAAGACTAGTTGTAACGTGGTTTCTCATCCATAAATCTCTTACAAAGGTTATTTGAGCCATGTAGACATCATTAACATATACATACGTGTATGAGAGAGAGGTAGAGAGAGAGAGAGAGAGAGAGAGAGAGAGATTAATTTAAGCATTTTGAAACAAGAAGGCAAACCTGCAATTTTCTCAGCACTTCTGAAGTCCTGTAAGTACACAATACAAACCCTACAAGAACCTCACTAAATTTGATTTATGTGCAGAGGGCCCATTTGGGCCTTTTCAACTAATAACAAATAATTAAATAGCCATATTCTATGGGCATACAGGTGTTGTCCCTAACAGGGTAGGGACACAGCTAAATGATACATAGAAAGCTGTTTTTCATCAGAATATATTTTTGATATGAACAGAAATTTGCTACAGGTTTGAAGAAACAGGTGTTAGATGACTTAGAAAGATCTGCTAGAAGTTGAATTAAAAAAAACCACTTCTAACAGATCTTAGCTAAACATGTACTGGATAGATTATACTGCAATAATGAAATACACTTTTTGAGCCAATACAGGCACCATGTAACAGAGGAAGTATATTCTCAATAATAAATACCTACTTTTTTTTAAGAATGCTACGTAAGGAAACACTGAAGATGCTTTCAATGGAATAAGAGATCCCAGAGTACATTTACAAAGACAAAATGATACCTAAAATAGATTTGCAGCAAAGAAATTGGAGCCCAAAGGTACCAAGTGCTACCAAATGTCATCAATGGGCTTGTTGTTACAAAAATAATACTTCTAGAATATTGTATCACACAGTCTTTCTAATTGTTCTCAGCCTATTTAAAATAATTGCCATATTTAAATTTTCTTTGTGGAATTTTTTCTTTTATTGTTTATATTTTTTCTCTTATTATGTATATTTACTATTTGTAATTACCCGCGCTCTCCTGAGATGGCAGGTGACGAGCAGTGTTATGCTTCTTCTACTAGGAACGCATACTTAAACATGGGCGCTCAATCAAAATTATTAGAGATCATGGTTTAGAGGGTCATAGAAATTCTACATTTTAATAGGTTTTAAAGTGATATGATCTTTGCCAAGGAAAAGAGCCTATCACTTTTCCCTAAAACTTGTTTCAGCATTTAACATTGGCTGGAGGAGAGAATTTCTCCTATCAAGCTTAAATTTCTCAAGCTACATTGTGAATCCATTTTCTTCAGCATAGGTTTTGTTGTGGTGGTGGTGGTTATACACTGTCCTTATCAGAAAAAGAATTCACATACCGAAGATACTCCCTCCTCCATTGAGATGAATTTTTGGACTTCAATGAAAAGGGATCTTAGGCCAAAATATTGAGGTTTAATTACAAAGGCAGAAAGGAAATATGAAAGTCTATGAACTGACAGTGGTTCATAAGGTATGAAGTCAGGATCCTTTGAAGAAGCTGCTGGAGCTACATGATGATAGCTTGGGAGAGCCGTGTAGATTTGGAAAAGTAGCTGTCTGAATATTCGTCCAACATTCTGACTGCCAACTGTGTAAGCTTCCATATGTTGGCACAGCATAACAAGGACAGAGACTGGTAGTTCGGCTGCTACATTCCACATACTCAGAAGAACTTTGAAGGCAGGTGGTTTTTGCTTTCTCTGGGGAAAATAAGAGTAGGTGGGGAAAAGAGAGAAAATTCTACTTGAATTGCTGAATTTTGAAAGGTGAACCAGAAAGAATATGTACAAATGGCCAAAAACGCATGAAAAGATGCTCAACTTCACAAATCATTGTAAGAAAATGCAAATCAGGGACGCCTGGGTGGCTCAGTCGGTTGAGCATCCGACTTTGGCTCAGGTCACGATCTCACAGCTTGTGAGTTCGAGCCCCACGTCGGGTTCTGTGCTGACAGCTCAGAGCCTGGAGCCTGCTTGGATTCTGTGTCTCCCTCTCTCTCTGCCCCTAACTGACTCGCATTCTGTCTCTGTCTCTCTCAAAAATAAATAAACATTTAAAAAAATTAAAAGAAAAAAAGAAAATGCAAATCAAAGCCACAATAAGATACCACTTCATATCCATTAGGAAGGCTCTCATTAAAAAAAAAAAAAAAAAAGTCAGTGTGGATAAGAAATTGGATCCCTTGCCTGCTACCTGTGGGAATATGAAAAGGTGCAGCCACTATACAGAAGAGTATGATGATTCCTCAAAAACCTAAAAATAAAATTGCCATATGATCTAGCCAATTCCACCTCTGGGTACATATCCAAAAGAATTAAAAACAGGGTCTTGAAAGGTACTTGTGCACCCATGTTCATAGAAGCATTATTCACGGTAGTCAAAAGATGGGAGCAATGCAAGTGACCATCAGTGGATGGATGGTGGATAAATGTATAAGCCAAATGTGGTATATTCATTAATGGATATTATTCAGCCTTAAAAAGGAAGGAAATTTCGACAGGCTACCACATGGATGAACCTTGGAGCTATTATGCTAGGTGAAATTAGCCAGCCACAAAAGAACAATTATTATGTGATTCTGTGCATATGAAGCATTTAGAGTGATCAAATTCATGAAGGCAGAAAGTAGAATGGTGATTTCCAAGAGATGGGGAGGGGGTGGGAGGAAGGTGGAGTTATTGCTTAATGAGTACAGAAATTCAGTTTTGCAGGATGAAAAAAGTTCTGGAGATAGTGGTGGTAATGACTATACTGAATGCCACTGAAGTGTATACTTAAAAATTGTTAAAATGATCAATTTCATCTTCTGTATATTTTACCATGAAAAATAAATAGATTATTTTTAAGGGAACCAGATTTTCTAAATGGCACTTTACCAAAAAGCTGTGTCACGCTTTAGACAGCACTCTCGAAGTCATTTCACATGGTGCCATTGGCTCATTCATTCACAAGGGAGTATGTATTAAGGACCCTTTATTAAGGACGAGAACAGAGCTAGATACAAAAAAGGACTACAAATTTGATTAAGACACAGTCTGCAATA
Source organism: Panthera leo (assembly GCF_018350215.1). Taxonomy (NCBI): domain Eukaryota; kingdom Metazoa; phylum Chordata; class Mammalia; order Carnivora; family Felidae; genus Panthera; species Panthera leo. The sequence continues at coordinate 50,661,761 of NC_056692.1, read as the reverse complement.
ACAACAGAAAGTGAAAAGGAAATGAAGAACGTTATTAATACATACAGAGTCACACTCACTTCTGGCCACTGCTGTACATTATTTCATTTGGTTCGCCTAAGCAATTTTACTCAGAGAGAGACATTATTACACCCTTTGGGCCATGAAACTGAAGCTAGGGAAGTCAAGTAATTTGTTCAGCTCTCAAAACTAGTAAGAAGCAGAGCCAGGATTCAGAACTTGATCCAACTCATGAATCTTTGCTCCTCTGCTAATCCACGCCACTGTTAGGTCCATCTTTGATCCCAATCCTTTTGGGCAAATCACTCTGTGTTCGTGTCCTACATTCTCCCAATCTTGTCACGTAATGCCTTCCTCTTATATCGGGGCTTGCCTTGGAGAATAAGTTGCAAAGATTTGGCATCAACTCAGGGCCTCCGGACTTCTTACTTCCATCTCATTTCTAAAATCAAGGCTAAACATGCAAGCTCTTAAGAGTCATCTATGATATTCCACATTGGCTTTCACCCGAATTCCTCTTTAGACATATCCAGGATCACGTGTTCGTTCATTCATTCGCAAGGATAACAATCTTTCCTGATTTGTCCAAATATCTTAGTCTGAAGTCTAGTGTTTTACTAAAATCTACCAGGTATAGGTCATGCTTTCACTAGTAAAACACTTTTGCTTCCTCAAGTACACTGCACCTTGCTTACCAGATAATTAGAAGGTTATTAAGACATTTACAAGTTACATGGCAATTATGCAGATCTTTATATAATCATTCAGAAAGCACACTTGATGACATGTTTAATAAAAGACATCTCCATATATGTACTTAATTATCACACTCAATTATCTTAAGCAGCTAACTGAAATGCTCCAGTGAATTTTGCATTTATAATTCCGAAGACAGGCTTGTCTCATTTCAGTTCACCAAGCTCTGTGTCATCCTGTTCAACTTAAACACTTGGCTGCCTAATTCATGCCTTCTCCTTATATCAAAGGCGCCAGCTAAATTATTTCTTAAACTACTGGCTGATGGGAAACCCCCAACTCGGGCCCTCAGGCTCAAGCAAGACTGCTTCAGGAAGCCAGAGTGCTATGTTCCAGCGACTTTCTCTGAGTTTACATCACAGATCTACCTTGGAGACCAGAGGGGAAGAAAGGAGGGGGAAAGAGGGGTATTGAGGATGCTAGCCTCACTAACCTGTCCTACAGGCAAGAACAATTTAATACTTGAACTTGGGAAGTAATCGCAGAAAATATTCTGGTAGAATGGCTAAGGAGAAAAAAGAAAGTGCATTTTCTTTATCCTTAGTTTCCCTGGCTATGGGAAAATGTTGCCCCAAGGGAATTATAGTAAATGCTTGAGATAAACTCAGTGTTAAGTATTATTATTATTATTATTATTATTATTATTATTAAGTATTGTGAAGGTGGTTCTGGGATGACACCTGGATCCACCATGAAGAAGACAGCTGCTATGGAAGCAGATGGAACTGTTGCAGAAAGAGCTGGCCAGAGACACAGACGGTCAGCCTTAAGGCCTTTTTGAACTAGGCTTTGGAATTTATTTCCCTTGGTGTTGCAAAGGAAGCAACTCAGACCCAGTATTATATCAGATCACCTCTGACAGCCTCTCTGACCAGAACAACGGAATGAAGCCAACTAAGCACAAGGAGCTATATTAACCCTAGCTGCCCGACATGGTTGTCTATGCACCCAGGGGTAACGGTGTAGAGTTTCCAAGCTATGGATTCTTCAGCATGGTTATACAAGCTGTGTGACCTTGGGCAAATTCTCAATGTTTTTGACTTTCAGTTTTCCCATCTTTAAAATGGGGACATTCACACAAGGGCTCCTAGTTCATATGATTGATATGAAAGCTAAAGGAGGGGCGCCTGGGTGGCTTGGTCGGTTAAGCGTCCGACTTCGGCTCAGGTCATGATCTCACGGTCCGTGAGTTCGAGCCCCGCGTCGGGCTCTGTGCTGACAGCTCAGAGCCTGGAGCCTGTTTCTGATTCTGTGTCTCCCTCTCTCTCTGCCCCTCCCCTGTTCATGCTCTGTCTCTCTCTGTCTCAAAAATAAATAAACGTTAAAAAAATTAAAAAAAAAAAAAAAGAAAAAAAAAAAGAAAGTTAAAGGAGGCAAAATATGTAAAGCTCGTAGAAAGTGCTTAGTTAATGGGCATAATAATACTTGACTTATCCATATAACATTGCTGATATGAGGCTCAAATAAGTTTTGGCATTCATAAATGAGGAAACAATAAATATTTTCTCTACAATAGTGGGAGATAATAGAAAAAAATCTATGTTGATCTCTACCCCCAGTTCTTGGCACAGAGCACCTAATAGCCTCGTAATCTTCTGGGAGACTGGAGTGCCTTTTGTTCCACTGAGGTGACTCTGGATGGATTCCCAGATGGCTCCAAGAGGAGAGCCAGTCGTCCAAAAAACCAAGCCGTGATTAGAAGCTTGGAATATGCAACTCCACTGCACCCCCGTTGTCTTGAGAAGAGAGAAGCTCTGAAAATGGAGTTAATGATTGATCCTGCCTATGTAATGAAGCCTCCATCAAAATCCTACAAGTACAGAATTCGGACAGCCTGCAGGCTGGTGAACACATCCATGCGCTGGAAGGTGACACACCCCAACCGCACAGGGACAGAAGCTCCTGAGATCGAAAGCCTCCCAGACCTTGCCCTACAAATCTCGTCACGTAGCCGTTTATCTGCATCCTCCATCTAACCTGTTAGTAAACCGGCAATTGTGTTTCCCTGAGTTCTGTGGGCCTCTCTAGTTAATTAATCAATCGAACCCCAAGAGGGGGTCATGGGAACCTCTGATTTGGAGGCAGCTGGTCAGAAACACAGGTGAGAACCTGGATTCATGATTGGCATCTGAAGTGGTATAGGCAGGGGGCAGTCTTGTGGGACTGAGCAATTAATCTGTGCGATCTGACATTATGCCAGGTAGACAGTGCCAGAATTGAGCTAAATTGTAGGGCACCCAGCTCTGGTCACAAAGAATTGCTTGGTGTGGGTAAAACCCCACACACGTTTGGTGACCAGAAATGTCAGAAGCAAAGTGTTTTGTGTGAGTAGCAAAAAAGACACATGGGGATAAATTGAACTAGGGTTTTTCCCTACAACAGGAGGGAAATATTGAGTTTTTCCATTTTATGGGAGATAGCTATGAAAATAAGCGTGTTAACATAGGTAAAGCAGTTAGAAGAGTGTGGAACACATGGAAGGTGCTGGATAAATAGGATAATACAGGGTGGGGACAAGGCACAGATGAGCTAACATATAGCTTTAAGGTCACTTAAACATTCAGAGAAACATACAAAGATCATCTAACTACACAGTCTGTTTTTTTTAATCTTTTTCAATGTTTATTTATTTACTTTTGAGAGACAGAGACAGAACCTGAGTGGGGTAGGGGCAGAGAGAGAGGGAGATACAGAATCCAAAGCAGGCTCCAGGCTCTGAGCCGTCAGCATAGAGCCCGATGCAGGGCTTGAGTAGAACCCACGAGCTGTGAGATCATGACCTGAACCAAAGTCGGACGCTCAACTGTCCTGAGCCACCCAGGCACCCCTGTTTTGAGGCTCTTAACAGGTGCTTTGTATTCCCATTACTTATGAAAGTAGTACTTTCTTGACAACTAAATCTGTTTTCAAAGCCTTATTATCAGTGAGGATTTACAGATACAGAAGCTTTTCATGGCGCTTAGAGGAACTCCCTCGGGAACTGCCCAAGAAGAGGATATATGGGGTGTTGTCAGTTAACCACATTCGCCGGAATGGTGTATAGTATAGTATAAGCATTCTAGCTCATGCATCTGTAATCAACTGGTGATTGGCTGATTTCATCTGGGCTCAGCTCAAGGGTTCTACTGATCTTGAATGGGGTCACTCATGCTTCCGGGGGTCAAATGTTCTAAGCTGGGCTTGTCTGGGGCAGTGTGGCTGGGGCCACGTCCCCTCATTTGTGCCTCATAGTTCTCCTGGGCCAGCCTGGGCATGTTTTTCTCATGATGACAGAAGACACTTGAACCAGCCCAGTTATTTAAGACCCAAAGGTCTTATTTAAGACCTTTGTAAACCTTTGGTTATATTTTATGGTTATATCACTGGTTAAAGCAGTCACGTGGACAAACTCAAAAGTTAAGTTGGAAAATACACTCTACTTCCTTCAGTGGGAGCAACTTCAAGGTCACATGGCAAAGGGCAGGGATTCAAAGGAAGAAGAATTGAGGTGATTAATGCAATGTATCTCAGTAGGAGAACAGGACTGACCAGGCTTTTGGAAACACCTACCTCTGCTCTAGCCATTTCTATATTTCACTGGGTTACACATATTGATAAGATTTAAATCTAGTCAAAGGTAGCTTAGTTAAAAAAAAAACATGTGGACATAGTTAAGAGCAATTTATATAATTGAATTAACATGTACATTTGGACACTGTTGAATTGGTCGTGGAGTGGAGAAGTATAAACTTTGATAATGGGATACTGGTCATGCCAGTGGGATGCCTGCTGGCAGACTGTCAGGGAGCTAGAAGAAAATGTAAAAGCCCAAGGGACAGGTCATCAGGTAGGCTAGGGCATCAAAGGAAGATGAAGGGATGCCCCCAAAATGAGAAGTGAATGGGCAAAAAAGAAAAAGTTCACCTATGCCTAAATTTGGCCTCCAGACAGCCCTAAATGCAATCTTCTGTCAAACCTGCCAGTGACAATGACATTCTCAGAGAAAACATTTCCTTCTGATATAAATATATAGTTAACTCTTCAACAGCCAAATTTTATTGGGGACGTTTCTAAAATGGATGCTCACCTTCAAAGTAGGCTTTCTCACATTTATTTACTTTCCCTTTGAGGCACCTGGACAAATTAAGTGCTAAGGAAGTCAAAATAAATGATACAATGAGGAATGGGCAAATGACCTTTTGCTCATTCAGATTTCAGAAGAAACTCTTGAACTGGTTTCTAAATATTTGACTCAGAAAAACCTAAATGCTGTTTGTCAACTGCATTCTTTTTCTCCTTAAAATTAAAAAAAATAGCAATAATAAAAGGCCCCCCATGAGTATAATGGTGGAAATTCAATCTGTATGTTTTCTGATTCATTTACACTTAGCCCATCAAAATATTTCGTAAGAGCTGAGCTCTTTGGTGCCCAAAGATAAGCTTTGTGGTCCTTTTCCTTTGAAACAGAAAAATTGCAGTTTATCATCAGCTTGCATAAATGCAAAAGAAGGTTGAAGGATACTCCTAAATTTATTATCTCATAAGGCTGGAGGGAGTTATAAGTTCCGAGAGCCTCTTTTCTTAAACTGGCTTCTCTCCTGTAGTTTATCACAATATTCCACTTCTACCTGTATGGTGCCGAGCCCATTTTTGCCATTCGCGTTGATATCAGTGTTTTCACTGATAAAGACAAACCAAATATAAAAGGATCAAAGTCTCAGAAAGGATCCAGGAAAGTAGAGAATAGACTTTGGGCGAAGAGTTCCAGGAAATTTTAGAGGAACACAAATGTTTTGAAGTGTAGTATGATTCTGCAGTCAGATTTCAAGGGTAAAGAGTACAGCCTCCTATTCATCAAAACTCAAAAGAAATAGCTGGGCTTCTCATTACACTTCAGGGTCCGGACTTCATGCCAAATCCAAATCCACATTTATCAAAAGAATAAGAGAAGCTTTTCCTTTGTTTTATGTAACCGATCTGCAGCCTCAACCAGTGAGGTGAATGGTTTCTCCTGACAGCACATCTTGGGCAGATTTTTAGGGAAACACCAAGTCAGAACAGAAATTACTATACAGCTGGAAACATTAAAGAAAATAATAGAACAATGGCACAACCAGGCAGCAAACTCAGGTCATGAGATGTTAAATACCTGATAGTCCTGTTCACTATATGCTACTGAAAAGTAAATCAAAATATGTATTATGAATTCATTTATGTTACTGGCTTATCTGATGGTATTCGCTCGAAGCTAGAAAAGCATAATGGGTGGACATGATCACTAGTGATAAACGTCTTGAATTTTCTCTTATGTTACCATTCCGATGGTAGGCAATGCTCTTAGCTCTGTATTCTCAGAATCCATGTTAGTCTCTAATCATCAATTGCTACCTTTTGCTATATGTAGACTTCCTATCTTATACAGTTCTTGTGCCACATCGTCAGCTAACTCTCAATAAATGCAATGAAAGGGTTCTTTCGGCTTTGACAAATGGGTCTTTTTCAAAGCTGGAGATAACTTTCTTTGCTGTTTTTCCCACAAACTAATGTTGTTCACTCCAAAGGTGACGAAAACTAAATCCAAAGTTTCATATGAAGACAAAGATGGGGACAGAGGTTTTCCCACAAGGGCTAGAGGAGAGCTAATCGAATCTTTTTATCCCTGGAATCTCTTTTCAATTTGGTGAGGAGGATTGGAGGGGGGAAGGCCCATGAGCCTTTCTAAAACATCATCCGTAGAGAAACCAGGACTCCAGAGGCATGAATTCTCCAGAATGCAAGCCCTGTTCGTTTTGTTCAATAGGATATCTACAGTGTCTGTAACAGTGCCTAGCTCTGAGTAAACACTCAATAAATTTGTGTTGCATAAATGAATTAATCCTAAGAGAAATTTCAAAGAGATCAAAAAGCCAGTTCCCACATGAGCTTAGAGCTTGAACATTTTCTTTCATTGTCATTTCTCTCTCCCAGCAGTTGGCCATGAATGCACTAAAGTTAACCATCCACATTAGCCCTCTCCCTCCTCCTTGGATATAAAATAGCAATGAGGCCATTGCCAACTCATGCCATTCCAGTAATATCCTTCCACAGATATATCTTGAATCTTATCATCATCTGTAATTCTTCCTCTTTAAAAATCCTCACTCATAGGTTCCTTGTCTTCTAGGATGCTTTTCCAGCTACTTCCACTGTGACAGCTTTTCAACTTCAGCAGGGCCTTGAGTTTTCTGAACTTTCTGCTTTTTTCCAAATTCATCCATCCCTTCCCTTAGTTCCTTCTACATTTAACTTAAACTCCTACCTTCTGTTTTCTTCTCGTCTAGCAACCAAGCAGTGCTAGGGGAAAAAAAAAAAAGCACACACCCACACCCACACCCACACCCACCCACCCACACACACACACACACACACACACATACACACACCAGAGTAAATGCGATCCATTGTAAATTATATGGTCATCCAATTTCAATGGACCCACAACATTGTCCTGTAATTCTACTGCAACCTTGCTACTCAAAGTGTGTCCATAGACCAACAGCATCAACATCACTTAGGAATTCATAGAAATCAAGAACCTTGGGTCCAATCTCAGGCCCAGTGAATCAGAACTGAAATTTGAAATAAGATCCTCAGCTGATTCACATGCACGTGAAAGTTTAAAAGCACTACACTATCATCTATTATCCTTCACTTTTATACAGTCAAAAATCTTCCTTTCTACAGACAATAAGTCATGCTCAATCTTTCAATGAATGAACACAAAGGAAAAATACCTATAACTACACATTCCCTTGAACCATGGTCCTTTCTATTCTGTCATTTTTAGGCAATTTAGTAATTTCTTCACCTAAAACTGCTCTGAAGCAAACTTCTGTCTGGTTCCACTTAGTCCATGAAAACAGCTGTGAGAAGTTTGCTGGTAACTTCCATGTCACAAAACCCAATGCGTGGTTTTTTTTAAGTTCTTATCTTACTTGATATCTGATCAGCATTTTGACACTGCTAACCTTTCCTCCCTTAATAACACTCTTCCCTTGATTTCTATGGCAGAACTCTCTTGGTTTTCTTTCTACCAAGCTAGTGACACAGTAACCTAGAAAACACACTTGACAAAACTCTCTCGCTTACCTCCCACAATAATTCCACCGTAAGTCCTAAATCTCTTCAAACTCACTTACTTCTAGCTATGTCAGTATGGTTAATCACCATACCCCAGGTTACCATCGCCAGGCATTTCAGCTATTACAAAATCCAAACCATACTGATCTTTTCCATTCTTTAGATCTTCCATTCCAAGGCATTCCAGATGCATTTCTTCACCTGGGAAACTTTCCACCAACACTCCCTTCTTCTTCCCACGTCTTTACCCAATTAATGCCCATCTTCCCAGATCTCAATTTCTCATAGAAGTTTTTCCTGAAGTTCAAGGCTAGGTCAAATCCCCCTACTTTTCATCGTCGAGAGTACTTGTACTGCTTTTCTGTAAGATTTATCATCGTTACACTCGTACATGTATTTGTGTGATTCTTAATGTTTATCCTCACATACCTACTGCAAAGGCGAGATTATATATTCTAAGACAGTAAGGACCTGTTTACATTTTGCTCAACAATGCATTCTAGTAGCTAGAAGAATATCTGGCACATAATAGTTATTCAATAAACAATCGCTGAATGAACTAATGAGCAAGTGTGCTTTGGATTGAAGAAGTGTCCATGGTGCCACAGAGGCCCATCTCCTATTTGCTACACTCCTGCACCTGTTTCTACTACTCTGTTTAAGACAGAGCCCTCTAATGCTGTGTTCTCATATTAAATCTGCTATATTTATTGTCTTCCTAGCTAGATATTAAACTTCTTAAAGGTAGTGTTGTGACCATTATAAATCCTCAATATTTACTTTTTTTAAATAAACGATCTTTTATTGACATTAATAATGCCCTGCTCTTCAGTGGCATTGATGGTACATGGAAAGAAGAGAAAAGAAGATGAGAGAAGTGATTCACTTAACTTATCTTGAAAAAATAAGTCGTTTGGCCTGTTATTGAAGGATTCCTACCTGGCCAACTTACAGATTTCAGACCCACAGACATCACAATTGGAGTATATTTTGGTAATTATGCACCTGACCCCTTCATTTCCAAACTTGACACATAAAGCCGAGAGACACTAAGCAACTCGGTGCACTAGCACCTTCCAGAAGGTAACATGCATATAATGGAAACATGATACGAGCTTATACTTTATCAAAAATTTATCTCCAAAACCAAAGATGAAAATTTTCCCTGTTAGAAATAATCCCTTCAAAACAGAAGGAAAATAAAACCAGGAGGGCAACCATATTCAGCAGGTGGACTGAACTGGACCTTCTGCATAAAACCATGTCAATTTCCCTGAAAGCTTTGTGTTTTATGTAGTAACGTGTCTGATGTGGTAGTAAGTGACAGACATAAGCAAACACACACACCTATTACTTCAAAGTGTTGTTTTGCCGTATCTCTAATCATTAATTAAATTTACAAAGGGGGACCCTACTGTAGTAATTTTATAATTCTGCATCTTTGTGCATCAATGGCTGCCGCTGTCCTGAGCCGTGTGAGAAGAAAGATGAAGTCATTCGGAGGAGCATGGATACATCACTGAAAATTCTCTGTTGAGATATTCTTATTTGGCCTCATTTTCGGAAAGCACGGATCCAGTATTCAACGTGATCTCCATCAAATTTGAAGTTCGCATTTCAAGGACGAGAAGGCATCTGTTCTGTGAGAGCCTCACTAAAGGTGGAGTCTGCAGCCAGCGACGTCAGCCTCACCTGGGCACCTATCAGAATTGGAAGAAGTTCTATACACGCTTCCAAGAAGTTCTAAGAAGTTCTTATACACGCTTAAGTTTCAGGAACGTTATATGACGAAGCAAGTTTTCCAGCATCCCTTAGCTCATGCACATGGAGTTCCGTTGCTCTGTATGCATTTTTTTCTAGGCAGTAGAGGAAAAAAGAGGGCAATCGGAATCGTAAACGTTAGCAGAAAGGGGACATAATCCCTCTGCTCGCTTATCAAAGAACTCTCTTTTTAAAAAAATTAAACTGAACACAGCGCCCAGGGCTTCCTGCCAAAAAAGGGCGTGCGTGGGCTTTGCACGCTTCTCACTCTCAGTACTTGCTCCTGCTCTCACCTTCAAGACGCTCCCCTGATCAGAGTTCCTCTGCCATTTGCATGTCTCCATGCCTGTCAACATTGTTTATTTTTTCTGCATTAAAAACAAGTGTTTATTTATGTATTTTGAGAGAGAGTAGGGAAGGGGCAGAGACAGGGAGAGAGAGAATCCCAAGCAGGCTCTGCACTGTCAGTGCAGAGCCTGATGCAGGGCTTGATCTCACAAACCGTGAGATCATGACCTGAGCCACGCAGGCGCCCCTTTTCCTGCATTTTTAATGTCAGCTGAAGCAGCTCTAGGCAGATGGAGCTGTCTGCCTGCCCCTGCCCGTGTTAACTCTTTAGGTACCAGTAGTTATGTTTATTAGCGTTTAGTTATAAAATGGCATAAGTTTTGTGAATTCTGCTCCAGCCCAATTCCCCCCCCCCCAAAGCCTTGTTATTTCTCGTATACAATTTTGCAAAACAAGTTTTTACCACTTCTCAGGAATATGTTTATCATGTTATGGAAGAATTTCCTGTAATTTTGTGATGTGTGCGGATATCAGTCTACTGCAAATCACTACTTTGATAAAAAACAGAAAATCAGATGATCTTATTTTTTCTAAGTAGTCACCTAGAAAGTTCACAGATGCCCTAAGTGACTAATTAACTAATTGAACTAAATTTTATAGTCCAACTGAATACATATATATACACAGCTTACCTGATAATAACTTTGGAGCTTTGTTCCAAAGTTAATACCGTCCACACTGGGTGTGGAACCTGCTTAAGATTCTCTCTCTCTCCTTAATAAATCTAACTGAATCCAGAAGAAAGAACTTCACAGATTCATGGAATTAAGAAACCTTTCTCCCTCTGTCCCTTGCTTTCTCTCTCTCTCAAAAAAATGAAAAATTATGTTTAATATTATATTTGAATTATTCAAAATCATTCAAAGAAAACAACTAGCCATGTGGGTCTTAGCCATCAGAAAATACAAGCTACATTTCCTCAAAAAGTCACTTGTTTCTGGCAAGATTCTAACATCTATCTCCTCAACGTAAATAAACAAACTACTTTTTTTTTCCTGGATGTGTGTTTACAGAATATTCAAATATACATTTTCCAATTATCCCTACAGACGTTTTAAATAGGAAATATTGAATTCCATGTTGTTTAGTCAACTGGAAAAATGCATCATCCAATGATGTAAGCCCCTCCACGTTTCCACTCTCTCAGCCAACACAACCACTTACAATTAGGTTGCAACATTCAAAGAAAATGCATATCATATTTATATTTTCCCCATCTTACTGAAGCCTTGCAAATAGCCACTTGGCTATTCCCCCACATTGTTCAGCAAAGAACTGAAAATAAATCTTATTAATATCATCTGTCCCTCTGGGAGGACATGACGACCCAGTAGTGAATACATTTGGGAGCTGGCATTCTTTTTAGGTTTAATTATCTGTCCATTCTGGTTAAATGCATAAAGTATGTATCATAATATTTTACTTTAAATGTGAAAGGACCATAAATCTTAATAAATCTAACTAAATCCAGAAGAGAGAACCTCACAGATTCATGGAATTAAAAAATCTCAGCATTAGAAACAACACTTGGGCTCTCTACTTGGACATTCTGCGAGGATTCATTCTCTTTAAAGGCATTTCTGATACATAGTCAACCTAGCCTCCTGTTGAACACATACATTGGGACTAATTTTTGGTGAGGAAATCTATTGGGAGGAAACTTAATCTCTTAGCAGGTTCTTCCTTTCATTCTATCAAAATACAATTCCGTATAACCTCTAATCATTAATACTAGCATTAATGGTCTATAACATTACAGACTAAATCTATTCTTCTTCCATAGATTGCTGTTTTAAATATTTGAGGTAATTAATGTTAGATCCCTCAGCCTTCAAATTTTTCAACTAACTACCACCAATTTCATCTTTTTTTTTTTATTAAAAATAGTGTCCTCCCATCACCACTTGCTAGTCCTTCTCTGAATGTACTCCAATCTATAAATCAATGTACTTCTAAAAATGTGCCCACTAGAAATAAACACAAAACTGAAGATGTAATTATTCTGATAGGGAGTACAAAGATTCCATTACCTCTCTTCTTACAGATAGTAAACTTCCATCCGGCTGTTTAGTTTGGTATTAGCTATTTTTTATTGAACTTATCTTACACTGTGGGAGTCTCTGAGGCACGGTGGCTTGTAGTTACCTAAAATCTCCAGGGTTATTACTAAATAATTGTAATGATGAAAGTATTAACTTTCTGATACTTTGTATCAGTTAATAGCATTTTTTAATGCTACCAGGGATATTGGGACTGCCTCTTTACCCCTTCCAAAAAAAAAAAAATTTGGAAGTGGTTCATCAGATAACCTTATTTTGTCATGATTTTTTCCCCTTTACCCTCTTGAAAGGGAGGCACTGTGCATAGACTTGCTTTTTCTACCATATAAATATTTCACACATTATATCACCTTGTCTACAAAGATATCATGAGGGTTTTTTTTTAAAGGTGTAAATAAAGTACATTAAGTGAAAGCACTTATTCAATCTATCAGTATATTATTACTTGGAAGAAAGAGGGCTGGAAAGAAAGATGGAGGGATGGTGGATGAGAGGAAGGAAAGAACAGAAAATGTGACAAGTTTGAAAAGAATTGATCTTAGTGAACCTATGATAACCCCTAAAGATCCTTGTTTTCTAAGTGCTTATTAATCAAATGGTAATAAACAATTAAAAATTTAAAAGAAAACAAACAAAAAGCTAGAACTTTTACATAGCATCAAGTTTTCAGGCCCATACCCTTTGGTCAAAATTTTACATTATTTTTTTTTATTAAATTTATTTATTTATTTTTGAGAGAGACAGAGACAGAGAGACATAGAGAGAGAGAGAGAGAGCATGCGCACAGGGGAGAGGCAGAGAGAGGGAGAGAGAGAATCCCAAGCAGGCTCTGCCCTGTCAGCACAGACCCCAACACAAGGCTCAATCCCATGAACCATAATATCATGACCTGAGCTGAAATCAAGTAAGTCACTTAAATGAGCCACCCAGGAGCCCAAAACTTTGCATTTTTGCTTAATTTCTTTTCTTTGTTAAGATTTTGCAAAAAAAAAATAGTTTTATTATTTTTACAATGTTTTTTGTTGTTGTTGTTGATCTTCAATTTTTGTTCTCAAGTATAGCCTTTCTCACACAGAAGACAAAAATCACAGACAGACATGGTCTCCCAGGATCACCACTTGAAAGAGAAAGCCAAGCTCCCAAAATTCCTCTAACCACCATGTTTAGAAATGAAATAAAGAAATTACTAAAATCACATGGGTCAGAAATAGATCAGAAAGAAGAACATTTGCACATTACATACAGCTCATTAGTTTGTAGTCTGAATAACATTTTTGAAAAAGAACAAGACCCCTTTCATTTGTCATTCCTTGTCTTGGGACAATCGGAACCAATCATTAGACCCCTTTCATTTGTCATTCCTTGTCTTGGGACAATTGGAACCAATCCTCAACCCAAGCAATGATATTTGTAACTTTACTATTCATGTCACATTTCAAAGATTTAATATAACACATTACAATTTAAGAATATTAACACGCTGTAGAACAGAACATTTAGGTCTTATACCGTATCTAGTTCTCCATTTAATTCTTAAGCAGCCTAATTTCGCTACCAGTAGGACGTAAGGATTTCATTATCTAGATGAGAAATTTACCTTTGAGTCTTTTCTGGGCAAAGTCAAGTTGAGGGTTTTGTGGACATGAGCAGTTGGTTGATGGTCAAGAAGGCTTTCAAAACTTTACAATTATATAAGGAGTACATTGAACGCAGCAGGCCACAGAGTATAAAAGAAAGCATAACAGTACAATGATGGTTAAGAATTTGGTTATAAAGTCAAACCACCTCAGTTTAAATCCCAGCCCTACTACTTACTCTGTGACATTGAACAGGTTATTTAAAATTTCAGTGCTCAGTATTCTTGCCTACAAAATGGATGAATAATGTTAGCCACCTCACGATATTTTAAGGATTAAAATGAATAAATACATATAAAGTACTTCAACAGGGCCTAGTATATCATGTGTGCAATAAGTGTAAGGTATATTTATATAATTTTAACCATGTATCTTATGCTTAGAAAAAAAAACAAGAAGGAAGACATCTAAACCTGTCTATAATGTTCTGCAAGGTCTATAATGATTGTCTACAATGGTTTATACAATGAGCTAAAATTGTTTATTCAATAGCTTTCCACAACTGTTTACACAATGAGCCCATGTTACTTTAATAATTGGGGTGAGGTAGATGGGTGGGTACTTAGGAAATATATTTCAATTGTCCGACTTTACCCAGAATTTTGTCTTCTTGGTTAAAGATGTATATACTGAGCTGATATTTACTGATCAGCTTTGCCAGTGGTTATCAGGCACAAAGAAAAATAATCCAGCTTATGCAACTCAAACTCATGTGAGACTGATTTGTGTCAAAGAACCAACAGAATAATTTATGAGGCTCTGACTGCCAAGCAGACTGATATTCATGTTGGCTGTTCAACACATTCTCTTCTCAGTAGAGAAGTCTATTCAGGAAATCAAATGAACATCAAGCTGCCTGGTGAGTAAGAACTGGGAAGGAGTCTACAGAAATAGTCCGACTCATGCAACCAGTTAAAAAAGAGTCTCTTCCCCAAAGGGCTGTGGAGATACACTCATCCAGACCCTTCCAAGTTCTCTTTTCAGTTCTGGAATAATACTAACATTAAAGCTTCCTGTTTGTTTCAGAGGAAAAGTCTCTGATATGCATTTGTCTTCTATTACACTTGACCTCCAAATCAAGGGGGCTGGGACTCTAACTCCTAACCTGAATATAACCCTTAATTCTCCATGATTTCTAAAGAGTAAAGATTATGTCTCTCCCAAAAGCCAATGAATCCCTTTAAGTATTTGTTTTACTAATGCCATAACATAGTATCAGTTAAGTTTCTTTACCTCCAGTCACAAATGAAGAGAGAAGTGGAGAAATCTCTTAACAAAAGTGTACAAATGCATGTTTATGTAAATCATTAGAAAGTAATGAAAAGTCGACAACAGTTCTCACTATATCTGAGTTCCTTCATTATTTGCAGAAACTCTACTAATCTTAAATCCTGCAGATGCTTAAAATTTTACCCTGCAATCACAAAGTGTTGAGTTCTACTTCACAAATATCCTACATTTATCCCATTGCAAACTATGCATTCAGCAACTCATCCTTCTAAGACAAGAATCCAGAAGTGTATGCTTGATAGGAGAAAGGAACAAATGATGCATGTGGAAAAAAACATGTGCAGAGACAAATTAACTCATCCAAATATAATGGGAGGACCAAGATGTTAACCCTGGCCCAATGAGGTGTCAGCCTCAACAGGATTAGACAGTGTATGAAAATATTACAAGTATGGTCCGTGCTGCATCATAAGAAAAAAGAAAGATATCTGAGTAATTATTTCAAATGTTCCTCATTTTAAAAAATTAAAGACAGGAAGAGGCACAGAAAATTCTGGAGAATCAACAAAATGTTTTCTATGTTTCTAAATATTTCCCAAAATATTATCAATCTCCAGGATGTGTCGCCTCCTCATTTTTGATTCAGTTAAATATGCCAGCCACATTTCAACCAGAGATGTTTGCTTAATACACAAATAAATCTTAATACACCACACACTCTTGCATTTGAGAAAGTCTCCAAATGCCAGATGAAGCCAACTGTTAGATAACAAATCACAATATTTGTTAACAAACTTTTAAATCGAGCTGCTGTTTTCCCCCCTCTTAGCTGAATGATTTCCCTCTGTCATTGTTTTGCATATGCTTGAGGAACACATTGTGTAATGGCTGAAAAATGTGGCTGAAGGTTTTGAAGCCTTTTATTTTTAAAAATAGTGCCACCACTTGAGATATAAACATGATGTCTAGGAATGGCTCATGTCTACAAAAATGCCTTAAAGGATTCAAAAATCTCAACTTACATAACACCAACCACTTTTAAAGCAGCTTAGGAAACATCCAGCTTTGGACAACTCACAACCAGGGCAAAAAGCCAGATCCCCTCCAACCAAATATGATAAATGCAAGTACTTTGTTTTCCATAGATCATAATACAATACAGTTGATGGAGTCAAGAGAGAAACCAGAGGTTCTGGTTCTTTAACGCAATGGGCCAGCTGCTTATTCTGTGCCTAATGGACGGGTGACTTAGCCCGGTGATCTTTATGTGATTCCCCAAACTGAATATTTTATCCCTCAAATACAGAGATATTGGACGGATGGATGGATGGATGGATGGATGGATAGATAGATATTCTTCAAATGATTCATATCCAGAATGCATATATTTGTACTCTACAGTACAAGGAGAAATGAATATGACTCCATTAAAAAACAGGTCAAAGATTTGAACAGACAATTCACAAAAAAATAGGAATAGCCAAGAAACACAAGTTCAATATCATTAACCAAGGATAGGGAAAATATAAATTCAAACAAGAGTTTGAATATACATTTCTAAAATCTCTAAAATTCTAAATTAGAGTACTGAACGTTGACAAGGAGGTAAAGCAACCCAAACCCCCATATATTGCTAGAGGAATGTTAAAAAAAAATAAATTTGGAAAACAGTTTGGCAATTTCTTATAAAGATGGACATTTACACATGACCAGGTGATTTCACTTCCAGAGAAATGAAAATCTGTCTACAGAAAGACTTGTAGATCAATGTTTACAGTAGGTTAAACATAATAACTAAAAAATCTAGAAACAGATCACACATCCTTTCACAATAGATGGCAAATTGTTGCCATTCATACAACGGAACACTAGTCAGCAAAAAAGAAAGAGAAAGAGAGAGAGAGCGAGAGAGAGAGAGAGAGAGAGAGAGAAAGAAAGAAAGAAAGAAAGAGGCTACTGATACATGAATATATCATGTACATGGATGAATCTCAAAAACATCATGCTGAGCAAAAGAAGTCACATACAAAGGAGTAGATACTATATGATTCTATGACCTTACATGATATTCTGGAACAAGCAAAAATAATCTGTAGTACACAAATCAAATTGGTGGCTGCCTAGAGTATAGGGTGGGGGACTGATTGCAAAGAGGTGTAAGGAAACTATTTAGGATGATAGAAGTGTCCTGTATCTTGATTTGGATAGTGGTCATATGGGTGTGTACATTTGTCAAGTTGAACTAAACACTTAACGCGGATACATTTGCTTGTGCATATTGTTGTATATTGTATACTGTCTTTGAGTGCATATAAAAGTTGTAGCTCAACCATATTAAAACTTCAACTCTTTATGAAGATAATCCTCTTGTGTGGATAAAGAAATAACATGAAATAGTGCAAACTTTTTTAAGTTTATCTTTTTTTCCATGTAGGAAGACATTATATTGTAGCAATTAAATGCAAGGCCTTAGTCGTTAGAAAGACTTGAGGTGACATCCCAGCCTTACCTCTTACTAGATGCAAGCTTTTGGTCAAGTTATTTCACCTCCCTAAGCCTCTGTTTTCTCATCTGTAAAATGTGGATGGCAGTCCCTCCTCCAAAGAGTTACTGTGAAAAGGCACTGAGATGGGGTCTGCAAAACACTAGGCACATGCTTATGTAAACCAACTGCTTATTAGCTGTTAGCCGTCATCATGTAAACTATCATCATCAATAACTTCACTAGAGCATAATTTCGGGAGAGGATTATTTATAAATGAACATATGCATCAAGTATATTTATGAAGCCAAAGTAACACAACTAAAAACGGATTTGAACCTAGAACCATGGAAATAACTAGATGCCTAAGCAACAGCTCACAGTATTAATGGCACTTGTTTGCCCCACTGAAATTACAATTCATGCAGGAGGAGCACACATTTTGATTTGCAAACATATAAGAATTGCTCCACAGCTCAGTATCATAAAATAGAGAAGTCCCGAGCATGGCATCTTCCGCAGTGGGTGTCACTATCGATAACTGGCATTCCCGGAACTTCAAGAGCTACAGAGTATCTCTAGGCCATTTCTCAAATCATTGTATTAATGCTTCGGACTTAGAGTTCAATTTGATAAATGACCTGGAAAAATAGTGTCGAAGGCAATGTTTCATAACCAGGGGGAGTCTGAAGACACCTAGGGTCTTCGGATGGCCTATTAAATTCCCTAAAACTGTATGAAAATTAGGAGCAAATGTATTTATGAGCATATTATGAGGAAGTGACTATAAGCCAGACCTTCAAAAGAGCCCATGAGGGGCACCTCTGAGGTGGCTCAGTCGGTTGAGCATCCGACTTCAGCTCAGGTCATGATCTCATGGTTCATGAGTTCAAGCCCCTCATTGGGCTCACTGCTGTCAGCATGGAGCCTGCTTTGGATCCTTTGTCTTGTCCCCCTCTCTCTCTGCTCCTCCCCTGCTCATGTTCTCTCTCTCAAAGATAAACAAACATTTAAACAAACAAACAAACAAAAAGCCCATGAACTCAGCAAAGAGAACACAGTGCCTAAGACTTGAGAAGCAAGCACATTAGTAGCTCAATAGTTGATCAAAACAGCAGAAAATTTCTACTGTAACTTTTTAAACGTGATTAAGATTTTTATATTAAAGTAGAATCCCATTTACTATAGTGAACTGTTTCAGAAATGCCCTTGATGTTTGTGAAACCAGATTAGTCCATGTGACTGAGTGATCACATGAAGGGTAGCCCCAGATAAAAACCATTGCATAGAACAAGTAGATAGGAAAGGAATTCTATTTTTAACTTTTAGCTTTGACATACAGCTTGTGTCCCCTGTGGTTACAATGGTCCAATGCAGTATCTTCTAAGGATGACTGGGCTGGGGAAAATAGAGATTCCCTTCCTAATACCAACCACCAATGAAAGGCAGGATATATTGAAAGCTCTGGCATAAATTGCTATTCCGTAATTATTATTATTATTCTATTTTATAATTTTTAGGTGGTGAAGCATAAAGTATTTTTGAAGCACACAGGAAGAAAAACAGAAGTCTAATACTGAACAAATGTGTGGCCCCCGGCACCCAAGGAGACCTGCCTGATGTGCTTTCTCCTTAAAGTTGGAGCAAGGGTACTCTGGAGGGGTTATTCTGGCATGCCCCCAACCCCCAGATTCTTAAAATCTTGAATAATATGATGGGATCCTGAATCTTCACAGAGTTTATCTACTATCCTCTTGAGTACATGTATCTTACCGAGACCCTAATAGATTTCCCATTTCCTATTCATCCAGTCCAACGACACAGTATGAGCCATATAGGGGACCCAATGTGATGCTCTACAAAACGTCCTACTGAACCCACACCCTTCTGTGATGTGATCACATAGGTTCTCCTGGTCCCTGGGCCTTCAGATTGGTACAAGAACTTCATCAGCAGCTTTCCTGAGTACAGGGATTTGCATAGGATGGAAAAGAGCATGTATTTATGGCCTTGCCCCAAGGCCATGTTCCTTTTCCTTCCCTCAACAGAATGTAGCCTGAGGGTGTGTTCGTCAGCATTCTCCAGAGAAATAGAACCAATAAGAGAGGGACAGAAACAAATAGACATAGAAAAGGCAAGACTATAAATCTAGCCTATTTCCCATCCCATGCAAATTGCAACTACTTCTGGTTGTCCTTCCTAAGAGGGATGAAAACAATATATTAACTAAGTCAGTGGTCACATACCATGGACCTGTGGCCATGTTAATCTGCTCCAACAAAAATACCATTATCTGGTACCACTGCCACAACTGGGGCTACTACTTGACTGAGTTTGTGACATCCCACCGTCATCCTTCAGCATCTGGCTAGTTGTCAGAGGGCCAAGACTGGTGAATGAAATTAAAATATGATAGGGATCATCAACCCTGCAACTTTTAGGTCTCTAGAAGTGGCATTGATCTCTGTCATTATCCCTGGGATGCAAGAACATATTTTAAAATTTACATACAGGAAAATTCAATGTTTTTGTGGATAGTTCTGAGTTTTTACATACATAGAGATTCTTGGAACCATCACCAGAGACAGAATACAGAACAATCACAACACTCCAGAGAATTCCCTGTGCCGTCCCTTTGTATACCAACCTCTACCCAATGTTTAACCCTGGCAACTACTAATCTGTTTCCTTTTTTGCCTTTTCCAGAATGTCACATGAATATAATCACACATGTGCAATCTTTTTGAGACTGGATTCTTTCACTTAATACAATGCGTTTGAGATGAATACAAGTTATTGTGCGTATCAATGATCCACTCGAGTACATCCTCTCACTGATTTCCCATCACCATCTGCCAACACTGAAAGTTTTAACAATTATCTGCCAACATGTGAGGCAGCTCTAAAATCCTATTTTAGAGTCTGCTTCCTATCACCACTTTTATTGCAGCTGCCAGTACAACTAAAGATCAGGTTCCCTGGGAAATAAAAATTGAGATGCTCAGTTTTGTGTGCAGCAGATTCATTGGGAAAGGCTCTTGAGGGTTGAGGAATGCAGCACTGGAGAGAAGAAGGACTTTAACAGCAATTCAATGCAAGGGAGTCTTCAACCAACCCAATGGGAAGTTTTGGAACTTGGAGGGTTCTTCAGAGTGATCCCCATCAAGTAAGGGAACCAGTCCTTTGTACTCCTATCTCAATGGGTCGTTGGATATGGGTGTATCACAAGGAAGGAGCATAGCCTGAAGTTAGGCAGTTGCTCCAAACTGAGAACAGTTAACTGGAGAGGGACTGAGACGGTAGCGATCCTTGGACAACACCCCCTCCCCCACTCCCTGCAGCTGGAAGAATGAGTGTTTGGGTCCTAAAGGGGAGATCTTGGCAGCATCCACTACAAAGTATGACCCCAAATTGTGATAAGTACTTCGGTCAAATTCAGACAGGATTAGAGAATGTAACAGGGAACCTTACTTCCACCAGAGATTAGGGAAGACTTCTTGGCAGTGGTGGCCAAGAATTTTATGTCATGGACTTCCTCATGAAGATACTAGGCTAGTCACCCGGAAGCAATATCTTCGGAGAGACTAACTGAATTTTTTAGAGTCAGAGAGACACTCTGGGCAAAGAAAGAAAATGCTTTGGCTAGCTGAACTATAGACTCAATTCAGTTCTTCACCCCCCACCCCTACCTTTTTTTTCTTTTTAAGTTTCTAGCAAATCTATGCGTCTTCATTTGTTGGTTTATTTAGGACTAGATTTTCATAGGACTTGTTATAAGTGGCCCTAAGAGAGACTTTACAACTAAACACGCTTCCTGTCCTCCAGAAGCTTATAGGGGAAATAAAGTCATCTTCACGGTGTGTAATAGGTTACTAGAGAGAGGAGTGAGAAGAGTGAAAGCATGAGTTTTCCTCACAGCTGACATGTTCCTCCTTCTCATTAAAAAAAAAAAAAAAGATAAATATGTTTTTAATGAAACATTACATTTAGGGTTTCTACATACCCTAAAAATGTACGTAGAAAAAAAGTGGCTTCAAGGCAACAAAAAGTATGAATTAGGGCCCGCCCGGGTGGCTCAGTCAGTTGGGTGTCCAACTTCGGCTCTGGTCAAGCTCTCATGGTTCGTGAGTTCGAGCCCC
Organism: Panthera leo; assembly: GCF_018350215.1. NCBI lineage: Eukaryota > Metazoa > Chordata > Mammalia > Carnivora > Felidae > Panthera > Panthera leo. Next base: position 50,640,250 of record NC_056692.1, on the reverse strand, counting down.
GTATCAGGCTCTCTCTGCTGTCAGTTCAGAGCCTGCTTTAGATCCTCTGTCCCCATCTCTCTCTGCCCTCCCCCCTCTCAAAAATAAATAAGCATTAAAAAAAAAGTATGAAATGGAAGACTAACTCTGCACTTAAGAGTTTTATGTGATGGCACTTGCAAGGCTGTGGCTACTGCAGGGGTTCCCTGGGAAGATGACATTCCCATCAGAGAGCCAGAGACCAGTGGGCCTTCAGCTTTCCACAGTCCCAGCTAGTGCATCAAAGCAGCCCCAAGAATGCTCTACCCCCAGCCTGCTCTTCACAAAATCTGCAGATGAACGAGCAATACGAAGAGGAAAGAAATTCAAAGGTATGAAGTCAGGTTCATACAAGCTGTGCCAGGAGGTCCACTGTGGGCAATATGGCGGAAAGTTAATGGCAAAGCCACTGCAATCAAATTTGCTTGAATCCAATCCTCGCCCTACAACTCACTAGCCGTGTGACCTCAGAAAAAACTCTCTAAGCTCTCTGAGCTTCCATTTTCTCATCAAGGAAACGAGTGCAATAATGCTGTCCCATGTGTGTGAGGGTTTGTGTGAGAATTAAATGGCATTGTTCATAGAAAGAAGAAAGGCTTCTCCCCATCGAAGCTGTGCAATACACATTAGCTACTGTTACCAGTACCACTGGCGAGAGAAGGAGGATACGAAGATAAGATCAAAATCTTATAATTCATTAAGAAAAATAAAACCTGTGTGTAAATAATTACAACACTTCAAGGTAAATGGCCAACAGAGGTAAATCACCAGCGGTCATAGTGACGTGAAAGCAAAAAAGTAGAAACTAACAAGTAAAGTGGTCAGGATTTGGAAGACGTGCCATTTGGTCATATAAACATAAATAAGAAATAAGAATCTACCCAACACATGGTACAAATCATTCAGTAAAATGTCACCAGAAAGACCATAGATATTCCACAATGGTGATTATCTCTAAATTGATGTTCCAGATACTATTCTAAATAGTTTCATATAATGTCTTACTGGGGAAAAAAAAAATATTGGGGATGGAGAGAGTGGATAAAAATCAGTATGTTGTATAAAATAACGATTAACTTGGTAGCAGATAAACTTCTCTGTGACCAAGTGCCCATCATACATTAGGAGCAGGAAGTTTAGTAAACGAAGCAGAGAAAAAATTACGTACTGATTTTCCTTCCCACACATGCGCAAACGTTAGTTAGTAGGAGAAAAAAAAACATATATATATATTATATACACGTATATATATAATATATACATGTGTATATAATATATATATATGTGTATATAATATATATATACGTATATATATATATATGCGTGTATATATATATATATACACACACACGTATATATATATACACACACATAGGATAATCCTGTGATGGTGAGCCAGACTCCTCAGACTTCACTACATCAAGCAACAGTCATGGCACAGAGTGGGCAGGCTGCCATCATTCAAAAATCAGCAATTCCTGGGCATGGAAAAAAATGCTGTGAAAGTCTCTTAAAGGGAAAATATACCCAGCCATTGAAGACGATGGAAACAAAACATAAACAGATTCAGAAGCATGGTACTTTGCTGAAATTTAGGAAATGTGGAAAAGAAGGAAATGAGCTGAAATAAGAACTGAATCTAATTATCCTTTTTATTTATCCATATACAGAAATGTGATGTTGGTGGACTCCCAGAGAAAGTTCGGATTCCCACAAATGATTCAGAGCGTGGTTTTAAGTAGCAACAGATAAAAAGGAGCCGCGTGGCTATTTTGGTGTCTGTAATGAGGGAGGCTTTAGGACCGTAAAGCAATTCAGTTCTTGAACTACTCTAAAATAAATTAAATAATAGGGACGTCTGGGTGGCTCAGCTGGTTCAAGATTCGACTCTTGATTTCAGCTCTGGTCACAATCCCGCAGGTTGTGAGTTTGAGGCCCGTGTCGCTTGGGATTCTCTCTCTCCCTCTCTCTTTCTGCCCCTCCCCAGCTCTCTATGTCTCTCTCTCAAAATAAATAAATAAATAATTTAAAAAACAAATAAAATAGGGGCACCTGGGTGGCTCGGTCGGTTGAGTGTCTGACTTCAGCTCAGGTCATGATCTCACAGTTCGTGGGTTCGAGCCCCTCTGTGCTGACAGCTCAGAGCCTGGAGCCTGTTTTGGATTCTGCGTCTCCCTCTCTCTCTGCCCCTCCCTCACTCATGCTCTGTCCTTCTCTCTCTCTCAAAAATAAATATTAAAAAAAAATAAATTACATACAGAAAATGTCTTTGCCAATTCACCAAACCTGTTGATAGCATTTCAGAAATACTTAAGCGTTCCCGTGTGAAAAACAAACACCAAAAACAAACAAACAAACAAAAAACTCTTGTGAGAGCTTAATGTGGTGTTTTTAATAGCATTAGTTGGGTTTTTTTTGTTAAAGTGTCCAGGAACCACGATTGTCTGTGAGGTCCAAGGAGTTACAATGAGCCATACTTTCAGTAAATTCGAGAAAATCACCGCTTTAAGAAGCAACTGGCTTTTTTTCCCCCTACAAAATCTGTACTAAGCTGAATTTATGGAGCCTTCAGGAGCAATGATATACTGCATATAGGACGGCATGCAAAAGATCTTGCTGCCTTAACTGTTTGCCATCTCTAAGCACTTAACAAGGGGTTTGACCTGGAATACACCCTCGCTCACATGGCAGGATCTGGATGGGGAAGACAGCTACTATAAAAATATTGGATTTAAATCATTACATGGAAATGAAGAAAAGCAAAAATGGAAGCAATTTTCAAATGTCCTGGAAAATGAAAGTACAGAGTGCACGAAGCTAGCTTTTTCAGAAGTTTTTTGATAGCGTTTCAAAGAGGCCTGAGGAGGTCCACCCCGTGTCCCCACCTCTACAACTGCAGGATCTTCCAAAAGCAATTGGGTTCCCTCCCTTGATAAGATTATCTGCAGGCAGAGCGTACAAGAGTCAGGCCACTGGGCTATCTGTGCACACTGCTCCCCAGATCCCGGGAGGACTGCCCAATATCTCTGTGGAAACATTTTCAGGCACTGTCCCTTCAGAGAGATGAGAAATCCTCAGGCATCTCTCTCTCTCTCTCTCTCTCTACTCCTTTATCCCATTCTGAATGGGTACATTTGGAAATGATTGAAAACATCCCAGGGACTTGTTTCCGACCTGGGTGTCTCTGAGTGAAAGCGTCTCTCCTTTGAACAAATGCCGAAGACATGGGCTGGGCACTGTGGGTAAATGGGATAGTCACTGCCCGTATATGTTATGTAACATTTATCTATGGGAACCAGATGAGCAGGCCGACTGAGGCTCATAAGAGAAGGTAGTTCTTGGAAACACTGACTTCATAAAGAGTATGTGAGGGAAATGTCACAGGCAAGACAACCAGTTTTTCCCTTCAGAAGCCAGACGTCAATCAGTTTTAATTACATCAAAGGCTCTTTGAGACTCCTGATGTTTCTATGAATGGGCACATCTTATCACGAGCAATAGACATGTTTTAAACATTGTAAAAAGTCCCTTCAATAAAGACTTGTACGTCTGTTCAAGACATGAAAGGGCTCCAATGTCAGAACGTATCCAATGTCAGTTCTCCCAGTGGGACATATGGCAACCATCTTTTATTACTCCCTGTCAACCTAGCTCCTTATAAACCTTAGGAAATTAACTGTGACTCAAAAGGGAAAGTGAAAAAAAGGTATCAAAATATAATATCACTGGCTGTGTCCTAGAAACAGCACACTAAACCACACATAAAGACTGCTCTCCGGTTATGAAATCAATCCTAGCTAGGGGCACCAGGATGGCTCAGTCGGTCAAGCATCTGACATCGGCTCAGATCACCATCTCATGGCTCATGGGTTCGAGCCCCGTGTCGGGCTCTGCACTGACAGCTCAGAGCCTGGAGCCTGCTTTGGATTCTGTGTCTTCCTCTCTCTCTCTGCCCACCCCCCTTCTCGTGCTCTGTCTTTCTCTCAAAACTAAATAAACATTAAAAAAAGAAAGAAAAGAAAAGTACATCTTGGTTCACCTAATTTCTTTTAGTCACAGAACTGAGAGATCATTGCAAATATTCTGCTAACATATCTACTTTTCCAAAGAAAATTCACCTTTCTTGATTCATCAAGTGTATTTCCAAATTTCCAGCACAGCAATGGACGATTCCTACATAGGCCTTTTTAAAATAATTATTATAATGTTTGGGTCTGATTAACAGTGCAAAATAGCAATTGAATGTGAAGCTAATTTTTTCTGTATCCATCAACTACCCATTCCCCGGCTCACTTTATATTAGCAAAAACATGTGAAATGTGGATCTCAGTTAAATTTGAACAGATTTTCCCATCCAAACATTAGCCCTCTGCCAAGCTTAGAAGAAAGTGCGTCTTATTCTTTGCTATAGTCTCCAAAGGCAGCCGCAAGATTATAGTTCTGATTGTAGACAGAACTGAGTACATTGTGTTCACTTTCCTGTTTTCTTCATAATCGTTGCAACGTGAATAGTTATCAGTGGGACGTAGTTGGACAATCAAATGACAGTAATCATAAGAGTATAAACAAATCAAGGAAAACCAGTGGGAAATGAGAAACGAGGCTGTGGATACTTTCCTTCAGTGGGTTCATGCACTCTTTGAATGTCAGTTGACTCGAAAATCAGTGGATCGTCGGGTCACCAAAGGTAAAAGCCCAAGGATCCCAAGGTCTCAAACAATGTCTCAGGTCACAGACTGAAGGATTCAATGGGAGAAAATCTATTGTGTGTGAAGATCAGATAAGTAGATATATATATAAATAAGAAAATATATATATATTTCTATTTATATATATATTTCTATATATATATATACATATATATATACGTGTATATATATATATATATATATATATATATATATATATATATAAAACAACACTAAATTTCCACGATTTTCCCTTCAGTAAACTTCTGTCCAGTTTAATGGTCAATGTTAAAGTGTTAAAATGAGTATCATCTTTGAAATGTTAAAATGAGTATCATCTTTCCATCACCGACCAAATTATTTTATTCCAATGAAAACTGACAGTTAGAATTAAAACAAATTGGGGGCACACCAGTTCCTGAGTATTGAGAAGACAATTTTTGCTGAAGTGAAAGAAATCACCTATTGTTATTTTCACATAACTAAACAAAGAACATGTGGGGATTATGAAAGAACCAACAGTATCCAAGAAAAGTAATAACCAAACACGTTGCTGAAAAGGTTCTGAGACATCAGTGCTTATTCAGAGTTTGCAAATCCCATTTCCCACTTTATCTGCATTGAAACTGGGGGTCCCTTTCAAAGAGCACATGGCTTTCCTCTGTCCCACAGCCATAGTGACAAAGCTCACTTTTTTCTAAAGACTTCAAATTTCATTTTATTTTGATGAAAGTGGGATGTTGTAGAGTAGGTGGACTGTATCTAAAACCTCATGCAACGAAATAAAATCGTAAAGTGTGCTATATCCCAAAGTTTCGAACGTATTATGCAAATTAAGGGAAATGAGACAGAATGAAAGTCAGCTGAGAATATAGACGAAGATCATTTTCTTGAAAGACAGCAGAACGGGAGAAAGAGAGATGACCCAAATATAACGGAAGACTGATTATTTTAATTTTCTCTGTCTTGTAGCTGGGCAAAATGAAGCGAATCCATGGAGTGGTCAGGAACTCATAATCAAATTAGCATTTTTACACTTGGAGAGCCCATTGTATGACCTAGACGCCTCTTCATTCCCAAAGCCTGAAGCCATGTCTCTGCTGAGATGAAGCACAGACCTTGCCTTGCAGCATCCTGTATTATGCTCTGTCTGCCTCTGACCAGGCTATCGGGGACTCAGCCTTAAAGCCACAAAGCATCTAGACGAATCAAACACTTTCACCTGTTTCTAATCAAACCATTCCCAAATATCTAAGGCTTGTTTTGAATTTCTCAGCACAATCAGGCAAGACTCTTGGCATTTAAAATTTGGGGTTTCTCCACATCAGCATGAATGGCTGCCTCATCATTTCAGTTGATATTATTATCACCTTCTTGCTTACAAATGGCTCATGTTAAAAAAAAAGGCTCATGTTCTATAGATTCGCAAAAAAGAAAAAATCTGACAGAAATTAAGAATGGGGTGAGAGGTCAGCAGACCTCGGAGGGAAGAAAGCAAATAGGATGAGAGGTCTGAGCGGCCAATAAATTTGATCTGACAGCATAGATGTTTCTCAGGTGTTCTGAAAGAACTCATAGCAGGAACTGGGACTCTGGGGCCTTTTGATTTTCTGTAATTATATTCATCTAAGCCAGTATTATGCTTCTACCTTGTGGGGCCATTCTTTTGATGGGTCTTACAAGGCAAGAGGTCTGATTCTTCACGACACCTCATTTTGGAGATGATTTTGGTTGCCATAAAATAATTGAAAATTATCTAGTATCAATAGCAATCATTTTATTTGCATCTCTCTGTCTTTCTTTCTGCCCCCACTCCTTCTTACCAGGTATCTACATACCTGTCAGCAAGTAAGGGGAATGACTTATGAAAGTGACTTTTCCCCCAGGTCAATTATTATGTATGATATCCACACATATATACATGAATAAGACACCCATATGTATATTATAGCACATAGGAAGTTATACAAACATTCGGACGCTAAATTTGTTTCAATTCACAATTGCAGTGGAGTGAAATAAAGCACAGTGCTTATTTTTTCCACTTTGCGCAGGATTATGGGCATGCTAAGGTTTGCCTCCGATTCTCAATTAACACTCACCAAAGCAACTATAAGCAAGCTCGTCTTCAGAAAAGTCCTCAACAGGGCTGCCTGAGGGGCTCAGTCGGTTAAGCTTCCCACTTTGGCTCAGGTGCGATCTCACGGTTCGTGAGTTCAAGCCCCACGTCGGGTTCTGTGCTGACAGCTCAAAGCCTGGAGCCTGCTGCGGATTCTGTGTCTCCCTCTCTCTGCCCTCCCCCACTCACGCTCTGTCTCTCAAAAATGAATAAATGTTAAAAAAAATTTTTTTAAGTTCTCAACAAATCAAAAAAAAAAAAAAAAGTGGAAACTTCAGTCATACAGAGAGTCATTTCCCCAAATTACAAGGGTTATATTCATTTCAGGATACAATGCGATGAATCATCTGTCATGCCCGCACATCGTGCTTTTAAGGCTTCATATGACTTTACTTGTGTACAGGTCTTGTCATTGCAATCATCAACACCATTCAGGCATATTCGAACATTTGAAGCAACGTGTGAATCTTTCCTAGGCCACGAGGGACTGGCTACAGCCTCACTCATGGCTGTTACGAGCTCCGGCAGCAAAGGTGATCCACTTTCTGAGCAGTGGAAGTCCATGTTGCTCGTCTACCTTTCATTCATGAATTCACTCTACAGATGTCAGTTGCTCTCTTTTTATTTTATTGAGCCTCTTCAGCTCAATAAAAAGAAGCTGGAGGACCTACCTGTCTGCTCATTTCAGGTAAAAATAGGTTGATGCTTTGACTTTTATGACGTGACTTTATTCCATTCATTGTGCCCACAGGTTGTCAGGCTGAGTTAAAAGAAATTAGTTGACAAGACATTTAGATGCCGACCATCAATCAAACAAGCAACCAAAAATGTTGAGTACAGGGATGTCTGGGTGGCACAGTCCATTAAGGGTCCAACTTTGGCTCAGGTAGTGATCTCCCAGTTCCTGAGTTTAAGCCCCACATCAGGCTACTTACTAACAATTTGGAGCCTGCTTGGGATTCTTTCTCTCCCTTTCTCTCTACCCCTCCCCCATTCAAGCGTGTGTGTGTGTGTGTGTGTGTGTGTGTGTGTGTGTGTGTTCACTCTCTCTCTCTCTCTCTCTCTCTCCCTCTCCCCCGCCTCTCAAAATAAACAAACTTTAAAAAAAATGTTGAGTACCTACTTTTATTAGTCAGTCAGATCTGTCATTATGAAAGACCACAGACTGGGGGGGTTTTAAATAACAGAAATTAATTTTCTCACAGTTCTGGAGGTTGTATGTCCAAGGTAAGGGTGCCAGTATGGCCAGGTTCTGGTAAGAGCCTTCTTCCTGGCTTTCAGATTTCCACCTTCTTGCCGGGTCCTCACATGGAGTGGAGGGGCAAGGGGACTCTGAGGAGGAAACGCTGGTGTCTCTTCTTACAAAGAGACTAATCCCATCATGAGGACCCCACCTTTATGACCTCACCTAACCCTGATTACTTCCAAAAGGCCTTGTCTCCAAATGCTAGTCACACTGGGGCTTATGCCTCCAACATACGGATTTTGAGGGCATATAACACTCAGCCTACTGCTGGATGTCAACATGGTCACCAACTGTAGGCAGGTTACTGGGCAGGGAGACTCCAGGTACTATTACCCAGTGGAGAGTGAGGTGAAGATTCGTATTTAATGGCTTTAGCTAAGTGAAGCCATGTTGCTGAGAAAGGAGGAATCCGTGTGATTGGCAGATGCCAAGCAGAAAGATTTATCTTAAAAGGTTTTAAACATGCCACTCGTTTTCTTAGCTGGCGAATTATTATTACAAGCCCGGAGCGAACAGGATAGAGAAGCAGAAAAATAGAGCTAGGTCCTGTCATTTTCTATAATAGTAAGAAGAAATAGCCAGCAATTAGCAGAGAAATTTCAGAGGAAAGCAAAGCCTTCACTGTGAATGTGAACATTGTGAATCAATACTAGGAATTCCACATAAATGTTGAATGAGTGTGGAAGCAAAGAGTAAGAATGCTTTAGTGGCTAATAAGTGCCCTGACGCAAGAAACAGGTATTATATAAGGTGAAATGAGCCATCACGGTGGATTCCAGAAATCTAGAAGCAAATTTCAGTCCAGACCTGAACTGTTTATATAACTATAGTTGTTAAGAATGATCACATAAAGAATTTTTAGGGAGGAGGGACTAAAGACCCATACCAGAAACCAAATTTTGTACCACAAGTTTTTTTGAGACACTTGAGAATATCTGTCAAATAAAAACTTGTATATTAAACTGTATATAGTTCTCATTATAGGCTATGTGGTTACGTTATGTCAATACAGTCTTTTTCATCTTGAATAAGGGATGAGTACTTACTGAATACTTGAATGAATGAATGAATGAATGAATGAATATTTGAATGAACACTTGGATAAGCTGGACCTATCCTATCAGACTCAATATGCAGGTCCCCAGAGTGGGTGAAACAAGGCAGACAAACCTCCTTATACATCTTTGTTTTAGCCGAGCTTATTTCTAAATATGATAACAACTACTAAAAATAATAATACTTATAGTAACGATGGAAGAGTAGAGATGAAAAAAATGCTAACAATTTGAAGAGAAAAAAATCACTAGAAACAACAATGCTGATGATTCAGAGGCAAAAGATGCCAGTGGCCCGTGATACAGAAGTCAGGAATCTTGCTACGTACTTAATTAAGTTGCTATACGGAAACAGGTTCCCGAACGTTCTCAGTGCACGATATCCTCAGTTTCTCAGGAATTTTTTCATGACGCCACTAGGCTAAAAGATGCACCTAGTGATGCCATTTATTGAGTCACTAGGTCCAAATCACTTAGATACAGCAACCTACATGATATCTAAGAGATGTGTGTCCAGAAAACATAAAGTATCCCAAGGAAGCCCATGAGTTAGCTATAGTACCCCGGAGTGTCTCAGTGCACCGTTTGGGAACCACTGGTATATTTTATTAATTAATTCAGGTTTTGAAATATGCAATACATATGTAACTTACACTTCACCTTTTCATGCTTTACTTTACTCAGTTAAAACATGGGTCCGAAATAAAAAATGGATCTGATAATAACCCTTTATAGAGTTGTCATTCTGAGGATCCAAATGAAGGTATTCTACATATAAAGAAAGTGCCCAGTACTTAGCTCAATAAATGTTAGCTATTTTTATCGTTGCCAAGCATGACACCTCATATAGTATTCTCTTTCTTATGATTTTGATAAATCTAGACGGCATCGGAGACTCCTGGGGAAAATTATACCATAGGGCCCAAGTTTTCACTTCTGACTCCTCTGTAACAGGCTGGAGTTCGAAAGTTCTGTAGGAAGGCTTATCAGGGGACTCCCATGGGTACTTCCTCCCAGGACACAGCAGAAGCAGAATCAGGTCCTTGTTTTAATTAAGGCTTAGTCATGCAACTACTTGGACTTTCCAAGAAAATAATGTCTCTATATCTTTAGCGTCTAATTAAATACAAAAAGAAATGCAAGGAGTTAGCCAAGCCTTTGATTGTAGACATGAAGAGTTTCCAACTCACTCAATAGGCTGGCATTTGACTCCTGCACATTTATCAACAGGAAAAGGTAGTGGGATTATGATGACTTTTTAAAAAGAAATTGCTGAAAAAGGAAAACAGTAAATCGTAATGAGTTTTTACAGATCTGTATCTAGTTTGCTACATTTACTTTGCTTTGCTTAACTACTCCGCTGGTTTTTAGTTGGAAGATACAGTTTTACGAGTATACAAAGCAAATTCCAAAGCTGGATCAATGCCCCTCTCAGGGTTAATCCTAACGTGATCTCTTTGACAGTTTTTTGATGATACTAGCTATACATTTCTAGCTATCACAATGATGATCTTTTTAAGCTTTTGCAACTGGCCTACCATCTACATCTTCCTAGAAAGAGCCCATCACGTTTGTGACAACCTCAATATCCATGTTATCTACTATGGTAGATTGTATTATTTGTTGGCCACGTTTCCCTGTAGGCAAACTACACTTCTCCTGCACCACGGCTTGGGGAAAGGCCATGCCACTTGCTCTGGCCAATGAAACATAATTGAACAGGAGGTACACCACATGTAGGCTGAACCTTTAAGCAGGCTTCGTTTGATTCTGCTTCTTTTTCTTTGTCCTCCACCATCAGAACACCATACCCCCAATAGGGGCTGTTTGGTCAGCTTGGACACGCAGCCAGGCCCAGCAGAGCCAGGTGACAACCAACCTCACCCCAACATGAGCAAAAGAGGTTTTCACTTTTTATAAGCCTTGGAGATATTGGGGTTGTTTGCCAGCACAGTAAGAACTGACTGATACCTCAAGGTATCAACCCTTGTAAACTCTTTTGATCTCCTCCTCATTTATGGCATTCATATCTACTATCCAAGACCATATTCTACATGTAATCATTGCCCCCGATTTCTTCACTTCTGAAATTTTAATTTCCACTATTTCACTCCCTCTCTGCCTACAATCCCCTGCTTCTTCAGATTCTCCAGCCTTTTTACTTCTTTACTCCTGCAACCCTTAAGACTGAGATCCCTCCTCGCCGCGCCCAGGTTCATAACATCACATGCTTCATTCAATCCACTATCACCCTTTCCGGCCCCACTTCTTTCCCTCCAGAAAGGTTCTGGTCACCAATACTGATGTGTGGGTGTGTGCATGGTGGGGGATGAGGATATGGGCTCCCCCACACCAATAAGTAATTCTCAGACACCAGACGGTGTCTCCCAATTCAATTCTGACACCATCTACCCAGAGATGGCTTCAGATTCCACAGGTTAAGGGTTCATTCCTACCAGACTGCCCCTCCCCCTTCTACTTCAGATGTCAACTTCAAGTCCAGGTTGTCACCTGTACTTCTGACCGACTGGCTATAAATCAGAGGTTCCCACAATCCCCTCCTTGGATTTGATTAATTTGCTAGAGCTGCTCACAGACCTCAGGAAAGCCATTTACTCACTAGCTCACTTTTTATTATAAAAGGATTCAACTCAGGACAGCCAGATGGAAGGGATGCATGGGGCAAGGTTCCGGGAAGGGGTCACTGCTCTCTCCACACGTCCACATGTTCACCAACCTGGAAGCTCTCTGAACCCAGTCCTTTTAGGGTCTTAGGGAGGCTTAGTTACATAGGCATGACTGATTCAATCACTGGCCATTGGTGATTGAATCAACCTACAGACTCTCTCCCCACTCTCCAGAAGGACTGAAAGTTCCAGCCCTCTAATCACTAGGTTGGGTCTCCTGGCAACCAGCACCCAGCCTTTTGTGCAGTCCAAAGGTCACTTTGTTAGCATAACAAAAGACACCTTTGTGGCTTTTATCACCTAGGGAATTCCAAGGGCTTTAAAAGCTTTGTGCTAGAAATGGGACAAAGATCAAATGTATATTTCTTATTTTAAATCACAATATCACCTGCTGGCCTTTGAACACGAATCTCTGACAGCAAAACAATCATAGAAGTCAAAAGACGGGTGCCTGGGTGGCTCAGTTGGTTGAGTGTCCAACTCTTGTTTTCAGCTCAGGTCCTGATCCCAGGGTCCTGAGATCAAGCCCTGCATAAGGCTCTGCACTGAGCATGGAGTCTACTTAAGATTGTCTCTCTCTCTCTCTCTCTCTCTTTCTCTCTCTCTTTTCCCCCCACCCACCTCCACTCCTCTCCCCAGCTCATGCTGTCTTTCTTTATATAAAATAAAATAATCAATATAATAAAACAAAAAAGTCAAAAGATACTAGCACATTACTAGAATCCCATTCAGCCATTAGTAATTATTATATCCATATTGTATGACATGTCTCCCAGGGTGAGGTCACTCAGGTTTGCAGGCTTCCATAGATTGTAATCAAGCTCCAAAAGCAGGAGTAATTTCAGCAATAAGGGCTTCACCTTTTCAGGGATCTGGTATAACTGAGCTAAGAGACAGTATCATCTGCTGCTCTAAACCTCTTTTGAGAAGTTAATGGAATACTGGCTTTCCTTCATTACATTACGTAACCCATTTATTCGTTCCCTTACCCTCAGCTACTATTTTCCCTTTTCTCCATTTATACCAAACTTTTCCACCTTTGGAAGGGACATTAAGTTCAGCCATGGTGCTGGTCTAGATGGCAGGCAGCAATACGATCTTGGCAAGGTCCTCCCCCTCTGTCCACTCCTGTTCACATGGAGTGAGGGTACCTAGGTGCAACAAGAGGGTTACTTTTGCCATCAGGTCATACAGCTGAATTCACCGTTGATCCCAATTTGGCAGATGGGTGAAGGCACATCCCGTCCCATCAGGCCCTTAGGAACTGTTGACATAAAGGTTCAAAACACAGTTACAGTTTCTTGGCAGGAAGCATCCCTGTTCTGACCCTTGTAGTTGCAGTCTGGTCCTGTGACCACTGTGCCAAGTAGGGAGGGAGGAACAAAAGTTGAGGTGATGTGAGGAAGAAAGAATATCAGAATCTTTCCCCTCTACCACCTTTCCCCACATCTACCAGGAAAATAGAGATCTATCCAGTGGTGATCCTCCTTTAGCCGCCATGTTTAGGTTGAGTGTGACCACACAGTCATAAAGATATGTAGCCAGCCTTTCATGTTTTTACCTCCCCATGTTATCCAACCAATGTTCTAATTGTCCATTCTAATTCTCTATCAAACTAGTTGTCTGAGGGAGATCTCTCACTCTCTCTGCTCCTTGTTGGACATCATCGGCTGTAAAGATAACGATCTTGATGGCCAACGGACACATGAATTGATGTTCATCGTCACTCATCATCAGGGAAATGAAAGTCAAAACTACAATGAGATGCCACCTCACATCTGTCAGAATGGCTAAAATCAACAACACAAGAGACAACAGGCGTTGGCAAAGATGTGAAGAAAAAGGAACACTCATGCACTGTCGGGGGGCACTGTTGAAATGCAAACTGGTACAGCTACTGTGGAAAACAGTGTGAAAGTTCCTCAAAAGGTTGAAAACAGAACTATATTATGATTCAGCAATTGCACTACTATTTCCCCAAAGAACAGAACATTAATTCAAAGGGATACATGCACCCCTATGTTTATAGCAGCATTATTTATAATAGTCAAGATAGGGAAGCAGCCCAAGTGCCCATTGAGACTGATAATGGATAAAGAAGATGTGGTAGGTAGGTAGACAGATAGATAGATAAGATATAGATATGATTGATATATATATATATATATGTATATAGATATAGATATAGATATAGATCATATATATATAATGAAATATTATTCAGCCATAAAAAAGAATGAAATTTTGCCATTTGCAGCAACATGAATGAAGCTAGAGTATAATATGAAGCAAAATAAGTCAGTCAGAGAAAGACAAATATCATATGATTTCACTCATAAATGGAATTTAAGAAACAAAACGAATGAGCAAAGAGAAAAAAAAAATAAGAGACACAAATCAAGAAACAGACTCTTAATTATAGAGAAAAAGTGAGAGTTAACCAGAGGGGAGGGGGTGGAGAGATGCATTAGACCTGTAACAGTGTACTTTAACTAACTGGAATTAAAATACAAAGTTAAAAGTTTTTAAATGGCGTTTGATTGATTGATTAAATGGAGTTAATGATTGATCACGCCTACCTGAGGAAGCCTCGATAAAAATCCCCAAAGTTGGTTTGGGAAACCTTCCAAGTGGGCAAACACATTCACATCAGGAGGATAATGCACCCTAACTCCACAGGGACAGAAGCTCCTGCACTTGGAACCCAGCCTACAGGGGCCCATCACACACAGAATTTGTCCCCAGCATCCCCCCAGTCTCTTCCACGCTGTGCAGGCTCAGGCAATCTTACTGGTTCCCATTTAGCGTGTCCAATTAACACTGCTTCAAGGGCAGATTTACATGCCTTCTGTTTCAGAGTACTGAGTAGAAGAGACATTTCCACCCCAGATAGTGTCCATCCCCATAATACAATCTGGGAAAAGAGACACAACCACTTTACATAAGGCCTGTTCACACATGCCAACACCCTCACAAACTTTCGCCTTAATGGTATCACCACTTACATTCTTGACATTCCTAACTGTGGCCTCCATTAGGACTTCATCAACAGGCTCTGGTTTGACAACACTAGGTAGGGACACAGCCAGACGCCACGTCCATTCCCACAAAACATTCAGGACAAGTTGACACAATCTTATGTAATTATCTGCTTAAACATTCCAACTTTCATAATCCTATCAACCATTACATTTTGACACCCTCTCCATCTACTTGTAGCAGGAGTCAGGATTTCTTTTTCCACTCCAGGACAATTTTACCCACTCTTGTGCCAAAGGCTTTGAGTCCCAGGGGAGGGGTCAAGCCAAGGGAGCCTGGCCCTTGCATCAACCTTTAACTTGGTTCATTTGCCGAGCCACTGCCCCGTGCGTAGTAATCTCTGGCCTCCGGCTTTCAAATTTCTCCAAATTGAGGTGAATGGAGCAGACTTGTTGTGGGACCGCCAGGGGGGTGGTGCTTTGGCCCATCCAACCTTTGGTAGTGGTATATTAAAAAGTGTCCATTTTACCCATCCCATTTCTCAACCTCCATCTAAATGTTTCCATCCTACGGAGAGGAGTCCCTTGACTCTCCCATTTCTGCTTCCTCTTTGTTTCACTCCTATCAATATTCGCTTTATTCACTTTTTTTCTCTTAATAACCATTTACAAATCTGTCTTTTTGGCCAGCGTACCTTGACCGTCTCCTCACTTCTCCCATTCTCTTGTTAATAAACCTAATGTTTTTACTGGCATCTGTAAGACCCGTCACACGTAGCTGAGACAGCAAATCGTATGAAGCTTCCCAACTATTTTTCAATTTTACAACAGTAAGGTTTTATGGGGCGCCTTGTGGAAGGAACCCCTTATCTACAGCATTTACCATGACCTGCTAAGGTGCATATTCAGTAAGTGACTACTGTCGTCATCATGAAGCTGGTCCCACACAGCCTACATACCAAACATCATCAGGTGCTTCATCTGGGATGCTCCATTTGGCATTTGTAGGTGGAGACAGTGCCCCTTCTCAGGGTAAACAGAGCTCACAGGGGCTTTATCCAGTCCACCAGGCTAGTTGTTCCCAGGGAGTAATCTCCTATGTGTGTGGATCGCATGTGACCATCTGGGATTTTTCTCCAGTGAGCTCCGGGTCCTGTATCAACCCATTGATGCTCTTCTACCCAACAGTGTTCAAAGCCAAAGATAGGGCTCCTAAATTAATCATTCATAATGCTCCTCAGTATCATTCTGTCTTCCCCATGAACTCATGGCCCAGAATAAGCAAACTCCTCTATATCCACAACCCTGATTCAGAGCTGTTCCTTCACCTTTTTCTCCTATGTAAACGTGGAGGGCCCCGTGCAGACACTGGTCTCCTCGGCAGCCTTCTGAGGAAAGGCTGATTTTTGCTCAAACCCCCAGGGTCTTGGGGTGAAGTGACCATGCTTTCTTTCCTTGCCATTGTCTCTTCTAAACTCTTTCCCCTTCTTCCTTGGAATGCCTCCTTGAATTGAATGCTACCAGAAGGTACCTATCCCTGCCTTTGTCATTACTATCGTCTAGGATATCCTGATTGTTCTCTCTTTCATTTATTGGGTATTTTATTCATTTGATACACTATTTCCCTCTTCATTCCTATTTACATCGCTCTTGGTGATTTCAACATCTACACAAATGACTCATCAAATACCCTGTCCTCACAATCTTTATTCCTTTCTTGCAACCATCTTTTCCTTGGCCCCATGTTAGCACTCCCAGAGGCTCACCCTTGGCTTGGTCCTTACCAGTAACCTCACCACCTGCATAATCTTGCTTTTAAGCATCCTGCTTCCTGACCATCACCTCCTATTTTCCAAGCTCACTTGTATTCATCTTCTTGCATCAACAATTCTGTGTGGTCAGCTGAACATATAATTTGTTGACCCAACTTCTTTTTAATATATTCATGATACTTTTTTGTATTAGTTTGCTAGTGCTACCATGACAAAATACCACAGAATACCACTGGGCGGCTGAAACAACAGAATTTTGTTTTCTCACAGTTCTAGAGGCCAGAAGTCCTAGATCCAGTGCTGGTAGGGTTGGTTTTTACCAAGGCCTCTCTCCTTAGCTTATAGATAGTTGTCTTCCCCTCTGTCTTCATGGGGACTTCTCTGTGTGTCTGGGTCCTAATCTCCTCCTCTTATAAGAACATCAGTCCTTTTGGATTTGGGCTCACTCTAATGACCTCATTTCAACTCAGTTCCTTTTGTAAAGATTCTAACTCCAAATACAGTGACATCCGGGGCACCTGGTTGGCTCAGTTGAACGTCTGACTTTGGCTCAGTTCATGATCTTGTGGTTCTTGAGTTCGAGTCCCAACTCGGGCTCTGTGTTGACAGTTTGGAGCCTGGAGCCTGCTTCGGATTCTGGGTCTCCCTCTCTCTCTGCCCCTCCCCCACTCACACCCTGTCTCTCAAAAATAAACATTAAAAAAAATACAGTCACATTCTGAGGCGCGGGGAATTAGGACTTCAATGTATGAATTTAGAGGGGACACAGGTCAGTCTGTAACACTCCCATCTCCACATTTCCCACCTTATTCAGCTTAGATTCCATGCTCTGTCATTTCCATCATCTTTATGAAAACTTTCAGCTCCTGGCTTCTTTCTCCCTCTGCCATACTCATTTATCACCTATTTATTTATCCCATACGTAGTGCTGGAGAAGAAAAAAAATACATATAGCCATGCTATCTAAGCTTCATTTAAATTAGTAACCACATCTCATATAGGCAGTAAACACTGATTGTCAACATCACTACACATGCCTAGGGGGTTCTGAAACAGCTCTTTCCTACTTTCTCTAAGTGTCCTAAGTTCTACCACTTTGTCCTCTTGACCACCCTCCTGACCCCTTATCTTTCCTCTCACTTCCTTGAGTAAGTAGATATATTTTGAGGACTCCCTTAGAGGACCACCATGAGTCTAATGGTCTACCCATGCAGGTCTGCATGCACATTGCCCACCATACTTCTTGGCATAATGGAGGCCTCCTAGAGCAAACCATGCCGCCATTTCCTGGATCCCATTTTCCCCGCCTAATCCAAAATGAGGGTCCTTGGTCTTAACCTATTCTCTTGCATTATCAATTTCTTTGTCTCTACAAGGTCATTCCCATTTAAACACATTTAGACAATTCCGTTTTTAAAAGTGTCTTCATCTTACTTCTACATCCATCCACTGCCACATTTTCTCTCCTCTTCAAAGTAAAATTCCTGAAAGAATTGTCCATTGTGGTCTTCACTTCCTTGTAACCCATTCCCTCCTCTGACCAGGCTTCTGCTCCCATCCCTCTATTCAAATTGCCTTCCCTAAGGTCATCAGTAACATCTGTGTTCCCAAATCTACTGGTCACTTTGCCATCTTCATATACTCAGACCACACCAGGATTCAACACAGTTTACTGACCTTTAGTTATTAAAATGCCTTCTCTTTTGGGCCCCTGTGACTTTTCTACCTCACTGGTGGCTACTGTTTGGCCTCCTACTGTTTGGCCTACTCCTATGGGCTCCCCAATTCTGCTTCATCTTTAAACCTCTGAGTGTTCCAGGGGTTAGTATTGAGCCCTCTACTTTTCTCTATCTTTTCTCCTTAAGTTATAGCCCCAGTTCGAAACCTTTAATACTACTCATATGCTGATTTCCAAAGTTATTTCTCTACAACTTACAGTTTTTTCTAAGCTCTGCAATCAGATATCCAGTCACTTAATGTATATCTACAATTGTGTCTAAGAGGAACTTCAAGTATGACGTGATTTAAACAGACCTCTTTATCTATAATCCTCACCCCTGAAAACTCCTTCTTGCCCTGACTTTTCCTTGGATGACTGAAATTTACTCTGATTGATCTCTCTCTCTTCTCTCACTTCTGCCCTGGTATCACGTTACAGCCCACAGATCACAGATCACAGGGTGGTCTTTTTAAACTCAGAATCCTACCATACCAGTCTTCTTTCTTTTTTCATAAAACCCTCCAATGACTTCCCAACGCAGTATGACGTTAGTCCTCACGCCTTACATTGCCTGCAGTGCCTCACATGAGTGGCCCTGACGTGCATCCCCGTCTTAATTACCTGCCACTGTCTCCATGACCCCATAGAGTCCCAGACATTCTGACTTTACTTCTGTCCCTGAACATGCCAAGATCTTTCCTATCTCAAGAGTTTTGCACTTGTTTAACAATCTGCTTGTAATGTTCTGTTCCAGATCTGTATACACTGGGACACATGTTGACATTTAGATCTCATCATTGATATTTTCTTGGACCACCAATCTTGTTTAGAGCATTACCCTGAATAATTTTGCCATAACACTCATACCCTGAACTAGTTATTCATTGGTTAGCTTATTTATCATGTTTCTTGTTCCTGAAAATGTAATCCCCTGTGCTCAAGCCAATACCCACCACAACATAGGCACTTTATAAATGGTTGTTGAATAAGCATATGAATTTTGATTCTAGGAATTTATGCTAGTAAGACAATCAGACTACCAGATGTCCATCCTAGGACAATTCAATTAGCAAAGAATTGGAATCACTCCAAAATGACCAACAGATTGACTAAGTAAATTGTGTAATGTCCATGTAACAGAATCATACATAAAAGAATAAAAGTGAGAATCAAGTAGTAAACCCATACTTACTGACTTGGAAAAATACTAACCAGATATTGTTGAATGAAAAAAGCTGGGTAGAAAAACCCAAAATGTGCGCCCATTTATGTAAAATTATGTACACACAATATTACTTACACTATGTATTTACACACGCATGCATGAAGTCAGATGCTTGCAACTATATCTGGAAATATTAACAGTGGTCCTCTCTGAGAAATCTGGGAATAAGTTTTACTTTCTATATTTTTCTATATCATTTATATTTTTATATGAACATGCATTATGTTCATAATCAGAAAAATCAAGACTAAAATCCCTACCCCTAGTCTTTGACCCCTCAGACAACACTGGGATTTTTCCAAGTGATTCTTGAGGAAAAAAAAAAAAAGGAGTTTTTCAGTGCACTGATTCTGAAGATCTCTAGTGCAATTCCATTTGTTTCCCCCTGTCTTGTTTTTCTTATTGTTGCTGGGAATGTGGAAACACCGTTAGCATTGCAAAAAAATGAAATAAAATAAATCCAAAAATATTATTAGGGTAAACTTCTCAAAGTGCATTTTAATATAGCATCAAGCATGTTCACATTTTTATTGCCGATTATAATGTTCAACAGCCTGTGACCCAATAATTCAGACTTTTTGGCAGACGGAGCCCAGTTTCCATTTCTTTTAGTACAAGATGTAGGGTGTGGAAACTTTCTACTTCCTTGGAAACTCTTCTGAAAACGGGTTTTCACTCAATTCAGCCTCTAAGTGTTTAAGAGGTGGCTGAATTTCTGAAAGCAGTCTGACTGTTTTTAGTGCCTCTGGCAACCACTGTAACTTTCGCACTATGTGGAAGGGGGAAAAATCCATATTATTAAAAAGTTGCCCTCAATCTCTTTCCCATTTCCTATTTTTTTCATTGATGCCAAAACATCAGGATAATTTTCCTATGGAAACATTTAAATTCAGCATCGAAATTATTTGTTTAAATGACTGCATCTCTGACTAATAATGATAATGATAATATTGAGAAGGCAGCTACATGAAGAGATGCCTAAAGTCCACCCGGATTTTTCTTTCCTTTCTATTTATTTTTTTTGTTTTGTTTGTTTGTTCTTTTTTTTTTAAACCACTATACTATCACAGAGGATACCCATTTCTCTTCAAGTGCCTGGGTGACATTCACAAGATACCTAAACTGCATACATTATTATTATTTTTTTTAATGGAAGAAAATAAAGACACCACTTTTAATTAATTCCTTAACAAGGCAAGATATAGTATCTATGGAAATAGATTCTGTCTGCTCCCATCATTCCACAGTAGGTTGGCTTCCTAGGCCAAAATCTGAAACGTAGGCAGCTTTGATGTCAGATGTGCATGTAGCCCTTTGCTTTTGTGGACTGATAAGGTAGTGTTCCCATTTCTGCATTCTCTGCTAATGAAATACAGAAGGAAGCTGGCTATGCAATTGGGAGGATGTCAAGAATGTTTCCAGAGCTATCTTTCCCACTGCCAGAGCTCAGAGAGAAAGGGTAGGCTATGGTGAATGATCCTAATCATCTTAGATACTTTGGTGCATCTTCAGAGATTGAATACGGGTTTCCTAAGGCCCCCGTGAGTCACACTGTTTTTTCCAAATGCCAAAATCTCATCAATCCCCATGGTGTTGATTATCGCATTATCACTGCTGCCCTGACACATGTAAATCCTCAGCTCTACACCACTCCACATCCCCAAACGCCAGGCCCACGTGTGTAAATGCCCTTCTGCAAACGCAGCATGCTGCTCGCCACATCACAAATTGATTCAGTCACATTCTCCACAGATCCGATCTTTCTCTGGAACTCTCCAGGCTGACTGACAGCCATCATTCCTCCTTCAGTGCTGTCTAAAATTCAAACTCAAGAGGCATGGTGAACTCTCCCCTTTCCTTCTACATTATAGACTGTCTCAAGACCAGTAAATTGCACCCCAGCAATCTATAGTCCCTGGAATCTCTTCCCAGGGATTGAAAGTCCCTAAGTGTCACTGTCAAAGTCAGGTCAGTTATTTCTTGTCTGGATGATGCCTCGGCAAATTATGGCAGGTGGGTCACACCTGCCCAATACCTGTCTTCGTAAATAGGACAATCTTTGGACTGTGGCTGCTTGTGCACTACAAAGTCAGACTTGAGGAGTCACTAGGCACTGTATGATACATGAACCCTAAAATATTTACTGTCTGGCCCTTTACAGAAAAAGTTTATAACCCTTATTTTAGACCCCAGCAAGAATCTCTGGAAGTTGATACTGCTTATACACTGAATAGAGAAGAATTCATAGATAAGCAAAGGAAATTTTAAAAAACACAAACACAACATGTCACCAATAAAAACCCCTATAAATTCTTTCTATGCTTTTTCTGGGTATGTACATTCGTATTATTGCTTATAATCATTGACTCACATTAGACACAGTCTTTTTCATAAACTGAGTCCTGTAAGCAATATAAAATACAGATTTCTCCCTTTCTAAGATTTCATGGTTATATAATATTCAATATTACAAACATTATTTATGTTCTAAGGTTTTTGATCTGTCTTTTCAAATTGGCTAAATTTCAGTTTTCCAATTGTCCCTGGATAGGCTGTCTGTTTACATTCCCATCAGGATTGGGATTAAAAGCTAACTCAAGGGGCTCCTGAGTGGCTCAGCTGGTTAAGCATTTGATTCTTGATTTCGGCTCAGGTCACTATCTCACCGTTTGTGAGTTCGAGCCCCATATCAGGTTCTGTGCTGATAGCACGGAGCCTGCTTGGGCTTCTCTCTCTCCCCGCCCCTCCCCCACTCTCTAAATAAATAAATTGGTATATTAAAAAAATTTTTTTAATGCTAAACTCAGCTCCTCACAAAGTCTAACCAAATACTGATGTCACTTTTTTTTTTTTTTTATTTTTTTTTTTCAACGTTTTTTATTTATTTTTGCGACAGAGAGAGACAGAGCATGAACGGGGGAGGGGCAGAGAGAGAGGGAGACACAGAATCGGAAACAGGCTCCAGGCTCCGAGCCATCAGCCCAGAGTCTGACGCGGGGCTCGAACTCACGGACCGCGAGATCGTGACCTGGCTGAAGTCGGACGCTTAACCGACTGCGCCACCCAGGTGCCCCAGATGTCACTTTTTTTTTAATGACATGGTAGCTCACTGCTATTTTCATCTTTATTTCTGTGATTCATAGTAAAATTGAATATTTCATATATTTAATAACCATTTGTGTTTCTCCTCATATGAATTGATGAGAATTATTACTTTGCACTTCATGATTTCAGGGAACACTTTTCTCTCAATTACTTGTTCACATTCCTAATAAAATGATAAGCATGGTCTGAGGCCACAGGTGATACACAGCCATCTCCACCTCCAATCCTAAATGTGGCTTTTCTTGATCCACGGACTTAGGAATTAAAAAATAATTTCTCTTATCCATACTCACCCCATATAGACAATAGCAACTGTGAATAAAACAGAAACCCTGCCAAGGTAGGCACTTTACAGACATTCATTCATGTTCAACCTCACAACAGTTCTGTGAGCAGTGAACATTCCACCGCATGAATAAGAAAACAGGGGACAAGGCACTTACAGGATCCCAGGGCCAGCTTGACTACAAAATCCTTCCTCTTAGAGTTGACACTACACTGGCCTCTTAAACTCTCATAAAAGTACTAACCCTCCATTCATCACATCAGCTGCAGATATTGGGGGGAGTCATCCTTTAACTTTGTTAAGGGCGTTTTTACAGCATTTGTTTTTTTTTTTTTTCTTTTTTTTTTTTTATATGGTTTTTGGTTTTTGTTTTTTTTTTTTTACCATACAGAAATTTCTTATAATTATATAGTTAAAGATAATCACTTCTTATATTTGCTTTCCTTTGTATTAGGTTTAAGAAGACCAGCCTTGCCACAGAATTACTTACAGTTCTTCTATTTTTAAGTAATTTATTGTATAAATTTTTCTGAAAATTGTTTTGGTATTTGGTGTGAAAGGCCTCCGTACACATGAAAATTTAATGGACAGAATCCTCTACTTATGAATTTTGACCTTTAAAAAAAAATGTTTGGACACAAACAAAGCTAAATGTCACAACAAAAGCATGACAACAAATGTTATTAATGGTCACTTGTATTGCGTCATTCTGGACTCAGGCACACTTTTAGAACTTGAATTACCCATAAATAGAGGAAAATCTATATCTGATAAATGTGGAATACAAATAAGTGTGTGTGGGGGGGGGATAAGTAAGCAGGAGAAAAGTGGATTATTAAATAGATCTTAGTGCCACACTGAGCTATCCACTTAGAATAGGTATTGTATCTCAACTTAGTACTATGCACATGTAAAAATTCCAAATGAGTAAGGTTAAGTGTTAAAATGAAAAATACACTAGAAACAAAATAAAATAGTCGCTTCATCTTTCTCAGCCATTTTTATTTTATTTTATTGTGATAAGAACATTTAATGTGAGATCTATCCTCCTAACAAAGTTTTAAGTGTACAGTGTTTCACGATAGATCTCTAGAACGTACTCATCTTGAATAACTGAGATTTCATTTCCTAGCTATTCTTGATGCATTTTATCTCACTTAATGTTCACATCTTCATATTATCAACATAAGACCTTTAAGAAAAAAAAAAATCTGGGTTGAAGATCAAGCATTGGAAAACCATAGCATAGGTGACAAACACAGCCCACAGACTATTTTTGTAAATAAAGTTTTATAGGAACAACCATGCGCATTCATTTACGTACGGCCTATGGTTACTTTTGTGCTACAACAACACAGTTGGGTAGTCCTGGTTGGCCCGGTGGCCTACGAAATCTAAAATATTTATTCTGACTCTTTAAAAACAGTTTCCCCACCCTGGTATAGCTTAATAAAGATAAGAAAACACAACTTACTGTTATTTGTTGTGACACAGTAACACTTCCCAAGTTTAAGACAGTGTATTTTCATAACGTGTAGATATTCTACAACCTATGTGATTGCATTCATAAGTAAACTGATACTGAAGTAAAACTGTTAAGTAGAACTTAGCCTTTTTCTTCATTATTAATTCAAAATAAATTTATCAACACTCACCAAAACTATGCACACAGCAGTCTTCTTGGCGTTCGAAAAGCATACACAGGAATCAGATTAATTCTCTGATTGTAGAAAACTCAACTCCGTGTTATCAATTTTAAACCATCACTCACAGAGCTGTCAGATATATATTTATTTAAAAAATACCACCTAATTATGAAACACGGCTTCCCTAAAATCTTCCATAATACCTCTGATCCCACAGAAAAAAAAAAAAAAGTAATATTTCTTTGGTATTCCAGATCTTGTAGGCTATAGGTACAATCCACCATTCTAAGTCATTCCTTGCTATTTTTCCATTTCAACAAAATAAGGTATTCAGCCTTTCCAGAAGACATCCTGTATTTTTTTTATCCACCTACCTTTTCTTGCACAGATTGCCCAGACTGCACACATTATTTGTCATCAAGTTCAATCATGGTGTATATGATTCCTGCCCTAATTACATAGAATTATAACACCCACCCACACCAACACAACAGTTCATAACTAAAGGGCAACAGACCACATCCTATTCAGTTGTACTTTCCTCAAGGAGTCCAACAAGTAGGCAAATGTTCAATAAAAATATTGGTTAAGTCAAACTAAATGGAAGATGCTTCGGTGTTAATTTACCCAGTTGTTGCAAATACCCTTTTATATCTCCCCTAATTTTCTTTTCTTTATTCACATTCTGGTGGACCTTACGTGAAGTTATCTGTTGCAGCAGTAATGCATTATCTGTACCCTAGAGCTTTTACATTAAATGATTAATTTGGGGGTTTTAAATATATGGCAGTTTTTAGCTTTTTTTCTTTTGCTCAACATTTTGACCAAACATATTGGATAGCTGGTAACAGAAGGAACCCTTAAAGGTAATAATATGCTGTGAACTTGCAGTCTAAAATATCTTAGAAAAAGTGGGTGTTTTTTAAACTAACTTTTCTGAACGAGATCAAGTTATTGATTTAAAAACCAATAACACAGATAGCCATAAATATCTGCACACTCAAAGCTATCCATCCATGGAAACTTAAAATAGAAAACTTGTTTGTATTTTCAGTCACCTAAAGTCATATTGGCCTCGTTTCTCTAACAAGTCTCCTAACAGAATTTAATCTCCAAACAGAATTTGCACTCTCCCAGAAAACACAGGTTGTTAGTCAAAGCTGTACTAGAATTTCAAACATTGCGATTCTCAGACAGAAAGAGTACTTCACAATCTGGGTCATGAAACACACACATGTAATGGACATGAAGCAGTTCACTGGAAAATGTTCTGTGCCCACAGACACTTTAGGAATACTAAGAGAGTACACATGTGACACCATCTTACAGCCAAAATTCAACCAAGAGGAACTTTAAAACTATCATCGACTATAAACAAACCTCTCCCAAGCTCAGCAATATGTATTTTATTTTTTAAGTTTATTGAGTGAGAGAGAGAGAGAGGGAGAAAAAGAGAGCATGTGCTCATGAGTGGGGAAGGGGCAGAGAGAGAGGGAGACAGAATCTTTCAATGCAGAGCCCGAAACGGGGCTCAATCTCACGAAGCACGACATCATGACCTGAGCCCAGGTCATAAGTCAGATGCTTAACTAACTGAGCCACCCAGGCGCCCCCAGCAATACATATTTTAAACAGTAAGAGTGCTTTCAGGAAAGTTATAGCAAAAAAGAGTAAGTAGCAGAAATTGACATTTCGGAGCTGGATAAGGCTCAGACTCCAGCTCAGCAGATGAACTTGTCACAGTCTTTCTCTTGTGTCATCATCTTCTACAAATTCATGACTACACCCTTCATTCCATCTACACCACCTTGTAGTCTTCTTTTCACACTGATATCTTTTTGGGCTAAAAGCTTGGACTGAAAGGCCAGAAACATTGCAAAAAAAATTTTAAAGAAGGCTTTTGAGCTCTGAATATTAGTCCAGGTAACAGGCTGAGAATACCACTGGACAATTCTTGGAAGGGACGATTACTCAGAGGGCAAAGCCAAGAGCCATAAAGAACCATTTGTAGGGTAGATGACTAAGCCCTAATGAAGGAAATAGTGAATGTGCCTAACAGAATTTCAGAATTGATCTAGAGCATCCTCCTTTTTCTTCCTTTTTGAATGGAAAGGTCTACAGAATTTATGCTATGCTTATCCCACCATTGTTGTTGAGTGTGTGGGGAGCAGACAACTCATCTCCTTTGTTCACAGGTCTTCAGATTGAGAAAACCCGTAGTGGAGAATTATATTCAAGGAACTATAACTGAGGAGCATCCTTCCCTTGGGCCTGATTTAGATTATGGGATCCTCGATCACAAACCTGAGCCTGATGCTATAATGGGATGAGATCTGAGGAGTCTCCGGGAGGGTATAGGTCTATTTTGCATGTAAGAGGGTTGTGAACTGTGTGAATGGAGGACAGACTATATTTTCAAAAAAGGTCCATAGCAATACTTCCAGTCCATAATCTTGCCATCCTACCAGAAAGCAGTAGAATGTATTAGCCCTCCCCTTGAAATCAAAGGGCTTTTGCAACAGCCTCAAACAAACAAACAAACAAAAAAGAGTTTGAAAGAAAGAAATGCTGCATGATGGCCAAGGCTAGGTCATAAAAGGGCACACAGTTTCCCTCTGACTTGCTGTCTCTCAGGACACTCACCCTACAACCCAGCCACCAGGCTATGAGGAAGCCCAGGCCACATGGAGAGGCTACATTAAGGTGTCCTGTCAACAATCCCACCTAAGTTCTAGGTTGACTGCTAGCCTCAACTTCCAGATGTGTGAATGAAAAAGCCCCCATCCAACATCTTCTAATTGCCCTTAAAGACTCATCACTGGCATTACTACCTTTGGAAAGCTTTCTCCAATCGCCACACTCTGGTATGGCTTCCACTCCTCTGTGCCCCTAGTATCCTGTCCCATTTCTCATAGTGTGAATCATAATGTACACTGACTGATAGCTGATTATCCTTCTCCCTCATTAGAAGTAAAGGTCTTTTAGGGCTCCTGGGTGGCTCAGTCGGTTAAGCATTTGACTTTGGCTCAGCTCATGGTGTCACGGCTTGTGGATCTGAGCCTTGCATCAGGTTCTGTGTCTCCCTCTCTCTCTGTCCCTCCCTTGCTCATGCTCGCACTCTCCCTCTCTCTTAAAAATAAATATTTAAAATTGTTTTAAAAAAAGAAGTAAAGGTCTTTTTTTTTTTTAATTTTTTTTTTAACGTTTATTTATTTTTGAGACAGAGAGAGACAGAGCATGAACGGGGAGGGTCAGAGAGAGGGAGACACAGAATCTGAAACAGGCTCCAGGCTCTGAGCTGTCAGCACAGAGCCCGACGCGGGGCTCGAACTCACGGACCGTGAGATCATGACCTGAGCCGAAGTCGGCCGCTTAACCGACTGAGCCACCCAGACGCCCCAGTAAAGGTCTTTTTTTAATGTTTATTTATTTTGAGAGATAGAGAGAGCAGGGGATGGGCAGAGAGAGAGAGAGAGAGAGAGAAAGAATCTCAAGCAGGCTCCACGGTGTCAGCACAGAGCCCAACGCAGGGCTCAGTCTCACAACCCATGGGATCATGACCTGAGCTGATATCAAGAGTCAGACGCTTAACTAACTGAGCCAACCAAGCACCCCAAAGTAAACACCTTAATAACAGTATCTGCCTTACTTATCATCTGCCCTAGGCACTTAGCATAATGTAGTTGAAAGAGAATAAGTAAATGTGTTGAATAAATGAGACAATAAATATAAAGCAAAAAAGTATAAAATGGCATTATTGGTTAAATAAGAGAGTTGAGGTAGAAAACTAGCAGGCTGGGCTGTTGTTGTTGTTGTTGTTGTTGTTTTTAATAGAGAGACTGTAAACTCTCGGCAAACACATTAAGACCCATACCAAAGTCGGAGATGTGGAGGAGGAAGGGATACTATTAATGACCATTTCTGAGAAAGCACACAATCAGGACAATGGAAGAATCAAAGTACCCATACCGGAACCACAAAAGAGACACTCCGTAGGAGGGATTCTTAAACATACTGGCTGCAAGACATTTAATGCCTTTCAAAATCATTAAGGGTCCCAAAGAGCTTTTGTTTATGTGGATTAAATTTATCACGATTTCCCATATTAAAAATTAGCACTGAGAATTTTAAAATATACTTATTTGTTCATTTTCAAAGACCAGTAATGTACCAATTATGTTAGTGTAAATAATATAGTTTTATGAAAACTAACTATATTCCCCTGAAAATAATTTAGTGAGAAGAGTGGCCTTGTTTTATAATTTTGTAAATGTCTTTAATGTCTGGCGGAAGACAGCTGAATTCTCATATGTGCCTTCTACTTTCAATCTGTTGTGATGTACTGTTTTGGCTGAAATATATGAATAAAATCCATCCACACACAGATGTACTAGGAAAAGGGCCGAGTATTTTAACATATTTTACAAATAATTGTGAATACTTACCTTTGATACTTCACCAAAACTCAACAAGAGGTGGTTTCTTGAAGGTTAGTTGATACGTGGAAACTAAAACAATGTTAATGAACTTATACCCTCCAATGGTCTGTCCTGCGGTTTGAATGTATCTTTAGTCACCCATGACTTTGCAACATCATGCATTAGTCATTTTAGAAAATACTAGTTTATTGAGTTATATGGATGTTCCAAATATTGATATATTTTCTTATTCAGTATTAACAACTACATTGTTAAAATCACCTCTGTTCTCGTCAGTTAAGTCTTTAAATACCAAGAAGGTGTCAGGTCATTGAAACAGGTATGGGTTTTTGCTTGAATATTCAAATTTTATCATTAACATCAAATACTGTCACTAGTTTCCTTTGAAGTGCCAGGCTCATTTTGTTCATTTTCACACACACACACACACACACACACACACACACACACACACAAAGATGTCTCCCAAATATCCAAATCTGAATATCTATAGTTTATCTATCAGTTGTTCTTTTGAGTAAAAATTCTGTTCCATGAAAAAAAGTGAGTATTAGAGCTGAAAACTCAAAACACTCAAGTGCTTTTCCTTGAGAGAACTATCATACTTCAGAATGTAGCAGAGATGCTTTATGTGAATTTCCCATTTAGTCATGCAAAATATTTTTTAACAATCAAAATTGAGATTTAACAAAATTAATCATGATCATCAGGTTATCAAAGACATTCTTAAATAAAACTGGCACTTGTTTTCAGCTTTTAACTGCAAATACACAGTACAGAGGTTTAAGGTTGGTCCAGTTAGGCACCACTGCCTTGATCCGCCATTGCTTACACACCCACCAAAAAAATGTCAACAGACTAAAAAAGGCAACTAGTCTTAAAAGAGTTTTGACCCCCATACACCCTGCAAAGGTGTTGGGAATAACTGCACACAATCCCTCCCGTGCTCCATAGAACGCTCTTTGAGAACTGTTGCACTATGTTTGACCAGCCTTCATTAAGGCCTTCACCGGTTTCCCAGTATGAGAGAGAGTAAATTTCAAAAATATTAAAGAGTTACACCCACAGTTTATGATAATTCAATTGTACTCATCATCAATTTTTGAGCAGTATTTATACAAACCTGTTAACATAAAGTAAGACGGGTGCATCTCAACTAATTCTTGAAGTGCACAGTAACAGTACATGCGAATGCCAATGGAGCAACTGGAGAAAAGAAAGAGGGAAGCAAGTCTGAGATTTTGTAAATATTGAAGAAATTTAATAGCGGCACTTTGTTTATCAGGAAAAACGTGCTGGTAATACTCTCCTATTGTAGGTATTATACATATGTATACATATGCTTACATATGTAAGCATGTGAGCAAGTCTAAACAGACCGAGTTACATAGAGGCAAGACCACATGAAGATAGGAAGAGAAGGAGGTTGTCTATAAGCCAAGGAGAGAGGCCTCAGAAGATACCAAGCCAGCTGACACCTTGACCGTGGACTTCTAGACCCAGTCATTTGTATGGACTTCTTCTCCACCACACCCATCAAAACCCAGCCTGCTTATGGACAGTGCTCAGGACACTATGGGAAGCCTGGGGAAATGGGAGAGGCCAAGGAGCTTGTAGGAGGGGGTGGAAATCATCTAAATAATTTACAGTAACTGCTCTACATTCTTTAGGCTAAGCAAAAACTATCAAATTAAGAGATGCTCATGAGAAAAAATTTACCAGTTTCTTTTAAAATGTTGAATCTCCTTTTTACTTTAGAATCGGTACATGTTGAAACAGTAATTAGCACAAGTTGCTCCATAGTTTACCTTTGGTGAACCTTCTTTATGTAACAAAAGTCTGACTGGACAAACTAACAGAGTTAAACAAATAATTCTTGTTCTCGTAGGAAATGTCTAAAATTCTTCTTCTAGCCCAAAAGAAAGCAATCTTAAATTTGATATGATTTAAATAGCAGATTTTGTGAAGTGATTCATGTTTTTCTAGTGAAGTAAAGTAAATGTCACTATAACTTTGGAGTGTCTTCTTTACAAAGAGGCATTTCTGTTTTGTTCCTTTGTGTCTTTTTGTACAAAAGCCAATGCATTTTTTTTATCATTAAGAACTGACTTGCTGGAAAAAAAAAAGAAAAAGAAAAGAACTGACTTGCTGCATGTGAGTCCCATTTAATGATATAACTTATACATAGAACATTTTCCATTTTACTTAACTTTTGGCAAATAAGAAAAAAAAGCTAAAATACTTCATTTGCCAGAAATCATGATCAAGTTTTAGATGAATTTTTGCACGCCATAATAAGCAAATGCCAAATTTAAACCAAAGAATCCTCTGAAAATGTTCGGTGACGCTAGGTTACAAGGGGATCATAGTTTTCTATCGCTGCCTATAGACATCTAAGTTTTCACTGATCACAGGATTAAGCTAAAGACGGGTATACAACACTTTATTCCCCAGAAGCAATTTTTTTCCCACTGCGTTGGCAACCTCTTCAGGATTTTTTAGCAAATGGTGTAAATTATGATCAGTGTTGCAGTTAGCATTCTATCCCGGTGGAATCCGGGAATCCAGAAGCTACTAGAACATTCTAACCCTTCATCATCAGTTGCTGAATGTTTGATGGACACAAAAGCATTCAAAAACAGTGGTGAAATAAGCAGCTTCTAAGAAAGGCAGAAGATTTATCCTTCCTAGCATCACTTCCTTTTCAACACCATGGGCATTTGGTTTCTTATTAAAATGCATCATGAAGTAACAACACTACACGCGGGGGGGGGCATGTCAGCTCTGCCTTCCAGGAGCATTTATCGATTCCTTTGTTCGACAGATATTTAGCACCTTCCACAGGTCAGGCAATTTCTTAAACATTGAGGACCCGGCATTAAGAGACAAGCTCATTATCCTTAGAGCTTACAGTCTGGTGGGGAGATGGACAGCAAATAAAAACAAACAAACGATGTCATTCTGGATAGCAACAAGTGTTACGGCAAAAAATAAGTAGGATCCTGGAAAAACCAAGCGACACTAGTGCAAAACTGGCGACATGTGAATAAGATCCACAGTTTGGTTACTAATATAACAACACTAATTTGTTCATGCTAATTGCACTGAACCTGTATAAGATGTTAATGTTAGGGGAAGTGGAAGAAAGGACGTAGGGACATCTCTGCACCGTTTTCAGAAATTTTCTCTAAGTTTAAAATTAGCTCAAGGGGCGCCTGGGTGGCTCAGTCGGTTAAGCGCCCAACATTTGCTTTGGGCTCAGGTCATGACCTCACAGTTCGTGAGCTCAAGCCCCACATTGGGCTCTGCACTGTCAGTGCTTAGGATTCTCTCACCCTCTCTCTTTGCCCTTCTCCCCTTCAAAATAAATAAGTAAACTTAGAACGAAAAAAACTGGAAATGCTTTGGATCCTGGAGAGAGACCACACTAAGTCAGCCTGAGTCAGAGAAAGCAAGCCACTGGTGATGCTTAAAACACAAAAGGACATCACGGTTTAAAGGCACAATGTTGGCCATGCAAATCAGAAAGGGGTCTTAGAATTAGAAGCCTCACTTCAAATCGTACCTCTGCTACTAACTTGCCCTGGGCAAGGCTTTTCACTCATTTGAGCCATGGATTTCCAACCATAAAATGTTTGCAATAGTTGCATCTATTTCTCAGGGTTGTTGTGATAAATATATGAGATTTAAGGAACGCTACCTACACAGTATCCACAACATTCTGGATGTTCGATAAATGAAAATACCCTTCTGCTTCACACCCCTCTCTTTGCCAACCACACTTAGATACCTCCCCTACCCCAGAGTTTATACAAAATGTTCAGACAGCAAAGCATGCCATAGAGCAAAAAGGTAATCACTGCAGGACTCTAGAGCACTCTTTTCTTCCAGCTACCAACATTTTCATAGACTTTAGACCACATAACTTACAAAATACTGCGAAGTGTTTGTGTCCCATGACATGTCTAGGGCAATATACAGTGTTTGTGGACTTTTATATTTCCTACTTAAGTCTCTTTTCTACTATGCCTAATTAAAAAGAATACAAGAACATTATGCACCCCCCCCCCGCCCCCAGTGGCTCAGTCGGTGAGGCGTCTGACTTCAGCTCAGGTCATGATCTCTTGGTTCATGGGTTAGAGTCCTGCATTGGGCTCTGTGCTGACAGCTCAGAGTCTGGAGCCTGCTTCGGAGTCTGTGTCTCCCTCTCTCTCTGCCCCTTCCCCATTCATGCTCTCTCTCACAAAAATAAACATTAAAAAATTTTTTTTAAGAATACAAGAACATTATGATTACTAGTTTATCCAGGAATATATTTCCTGGGAAATACGGGTTTTGCAGGTGTTGAACCTAACAAGATAAAAACAAATGTGATAACTGCCCCAGAATAGTCACCAATTATGATGGTATTATCCTTTTTGTGTACATAAGGATTATCTATATTAGGTAAAAATACAGATGAATTTGACATTAAAAAGATGGAATTTTAGTTGGGAATCCTCATTTATTAGTCCTCTTTCTAATTAAAGTACAAATTTCAAATATGAGGGCTGATACGACATCAAATTACTTTAAAAAAGCTAATGAAGGCAGCATATTACCTCATCCCCTTTTTCCAAAAATATGTTTACCTTAGTCCCCTCCAAAAAAAAATCATGATTTGTCACTTATAAAAACAGTACATGGAGTAGAGAGTTGATCCAATCATCTGATTAGTTTGGACTTCAAGCCTATAGAACAGACATTGCCATGTATGATTCCCATGATAGAGGTATGCAGTCCAGAGCTCACAGAAGTCCTGGGTTTCCTTTCCCTACAATGCACATCACTTTTGCTGTTCTCTTCCTCCCCGTACTCCCTTCCCCTAGTCCTACCTTCCAGGCCAAGGAGTATAAAGGGAAATTAGTATATAATAATGTGAATAATCTCAGGAGTCTACTTGTGTAAATGAATATGTGCGAGAGCTTTTGTGTTTTGGCTATACTAAAAAGAAGAAAGGCAGATGGCACAGGCACAAAAGGGGCTATTTTTGGTAAGAGTATTTTTTTGAGTTTGTAACACACAGTGCTCTGTGAGAGATGAAGATTTGGAGGAAAGACCAACCACCACTGCATGGTTTTGTTTGTTTGTAATTAATTTTTAAATTGTTTTTTATCATTTGTTTTTATTTTAGAGAGAGAGAGTGCAAGCAGGGGAAGGGGAGAGACAGGGAAAGAATCCCAAGCAGGCCCCAGGCTCAGCACAGAGGAGGACATGGGGCTCGATCCTACAACCCTGGGCTCCTGACCTGAGCTGAAATCAGGAGTGGATCGCTTAACTGACTGAGCCACCCAGATGCCCCTGGTTTTGTTTTTTATTGACAACTCAGCAAAACTGAGGCGCTGAGGGCAGACAGAAGGAGCAAGGTGAGTATTATCAAAAGATAATGTTAAATGGAGGAAGAAAAGATATGCCCATGTCTTTATGGTGCCACTGCCCACCATCTACTCCCCATCCAGTGGCAGGAGCACCCTGTATTTTCTTTGAGGGGAATACGCTCCCCTACTTTCAGCCTTTGTGCTTCCAGTAAAGCTTATAACGGAGCTCAGTTCCAAAAGTGAGCTGATGGCTAAGTGCCTTCCATGTCCCAGGCTATAAGTTCAGATGTGAGAACCTGACCCAAATTGGACCAACCAGAGCCATGGGGCCTCAACTTGAGGAATTCTATTCAGCTACTGGGGAAGAAGACTTTCCTTTCAATATTACTCTGAATATCATTTTGAGAAAGTGGCCACCACAAGGACTTGACAATGGAGACATTTAGAGAAACCAGAAGCAAGAAATGGGTCCCTTCTTTGAGCTTTGTTCAGATGGTTAATAAGCTAGTCCTAGGGGTGCCTGAGTGGCTCAGTCAGTTAAGCATTCGACTTCAGCTCAGGTCATGATCTCACGGCTCATGAGTTTGAGCCCCGTGTTGGACTCTGTGCTGACAGCTCGGAGCCTGGAGACTGGTTCAGATTCTGTGTCTACCTCTCTCTCTGCCCCTCCCCAACTCACACTCTGTCTATCTCTCTCTTTCAAAAATAAATAAACATTAAAAAAAAAAAAAAAGCTAGGCCTAGCCTTGTACAAATACACCTTTTTGGCTTAAGCTCATTTGTGTTGAGCTTTTTATCACTTGTAGGGGAAAGAAACATTATTCCCAGAATTTCCAGGATGACATCAATTTAAATTATTATTGACCTAATGGATGCCCTTGTATCTTTATGGTTATGGTGAGTACAGACACCCTCTACATTGGTCTGTACTGGGATGATGAGAAAATGCTATCAGGGGCTCTGGAAAGCCAAAAAAGTAAGCTTTCCATTTCTTCAGAAATGAAAAATCCTTAAAGGGAAATATAAAAGCATCAAAGACCAATTTTGACTGACTGAAAGTTTTCTCTGGAGCCAACTGTGTGATGATTTAATTCAAACTGCCAAAGGGAAATCATCATAAGTGACATATACATTCTTAATATCAAACCAGGGCTAGGTGACATTATAAGATCTGGTCATGTCTGTTCTATGGGTTTAAAGTCTCCAAATGAATCAGATAATTGGAGCAACTCCCTAGTTTAGCAGAACACCACTGAACTTGACAAATTAAAGCTCCCAAGTATGGTACAATTCAATTTACTAGCCTTCAAAATATCCGAGCATAAACAGTATTAATCCTGCCAAAAAAAAAAAGAAAAAATCACTGAGAACAATGGCATGATCGAACAAGTTTAGATATCAGGGTTCCTGAGAATCAAGGGTTTCCTGTGTTTGTTTGCTTGTCTGTTTGTTCTGAGTGACTTTAGCAACTTGATTGAGCAATAGACAAAGTGACATCCTAAGATTTCTAAGGCTAGGTCCTAAGAAGTCTCTCAGTTTGCACTTGGGACTTTTAGTACTCGCTCCACTGGAAGAAGTGGAAGACTTCTGAGAGAAGCCAGATACTACGTAAGAAGTCTGACTATCCTGGGGTGCCTGGGTGGCTCAGTCAGTTAAGCAGTGGCTCAGGTCATGATCTCGCAGTTGGTGAGTTCAAACCCCGCATCAGGCTCTGTGCTGACAGCTCGGAGCCTGGAGTCTGCTTCGGATTCTGTGTCTCCTTCTCTCTCTGCCCCTCTTCTGCTTGCTCTTTCTCTATCTCTCTCAAAAGTAAATAAACATTAAAAAAAAAAAAAAAGAAGTCTGACTATCCTGAGATCACCATGCTGTGAGGAAAACCCAAGAGAGTCATGCAGAAAAGTCCCACGAAGGGAAAGGGTGAGGGAAGAAAGCAACAAACAAAGAAGGGGAAGGGAGGAACTGGGAGGAGAGGGAAGGGAAGGGGAAGGGAAATACATATTTATCTGGTCTTACCTATTCCAGCCATCCCAGTCCAAGTCCCAGACAGGTGAGTGAAGAAGGCATCTCGACATTCCAGCCTAGCAGATGTATTTAGAAATGAACCAAGAAGTAGGCCCAACCAAAAGCCCACGCCAAGACTTCAGTCTAGCCATCTCAGCCAACTCCAGCCATCAAAGCCACCCCACCTAAGGCCCCAGTCATCATGAACATAGATCAGCAATCCCAGCTATGCCTTGTTGAAATTCCTGAGCTGCAAAATCTTGAACATCATAAAACGATTGTCGTTCTAGTCCACTAAGTGTTTGTTTATTAGGCAGTAACAGGTAGCCAGGACAGCAACTCTCATTTGAAGTCAATATTCCTTGTCTGGATTAGTACTTTCAAAATGAATAGCTCACTATGATCTAAACTCTGCATCGGGATGTGGGATGTTCTTATGTTCCACAGAAGCAAAGTCAAAGCCGAGGTACCAAGTTTTTTAAATTGCCACACTGTGCTTTGTTAAAGCAGGAGAGCAAGTAATCCATATTTTACAGCATGTTTTAAGAAAGAAATGGAAGCAACACGTATGAACCTAAGTTCTGAGACCTACTCTTCAAAACGTTAAAGATCATCCAAATCATGCACTCCACGATTGATCATTAAAGCAACAAAAGCCTCTCACCGTCTGTTTTAGTTAATTTGGCCAACTTAACACGTACGAGATGAGGCAGTTTTGCCAACAGTCTGTGTTTCTGATTTTCTAAACTTACACTACCTCTGACCTTTATGATTAAAATCTAATTAAAAATATGGTTATTTTTAAAAGGTAGAGATGGCGTAATTGTCTCATCTATTAAAGTTATGACTAATTGTTAACCTTCTTAACTTGCTGGTTCACTGCCATGCCTTTCATTTCAACCTTTTTTCAAAGCAAAGTCCAAAAACTTCAGATTGCAAAACAAACTCTGCTGAAAAAAAAAAATAGGCGATTCACTTTCATTGCATGATAAAAACAATTTGGAAGACTTTTTACAAATTTATAAGCCTAGCCTTCCGGAATGGTGAATTAACTGAGTCGTCAGCTCAATTACCCAACTTTTCCATTTAAATAAATTAACCAAAAAGATCATTTAACAACTGCTATGTGCCCATCCATAGCCTAGGTGCTATGAAGGAATATAAAAGAATTCTATGGCATCTCTCATGTTCATGGAACTTGAAATCTAGTTTGGGAAATAAAAGTTGTGAACATAAACAAATTCAATGCTAATAAAAGAGAGGTCTGCCTCCCTCCGGGAATATAACTCACCTATAAATGGAAGAAGAAAATCAGATATGCAGATAATGATCTTGTAATCCACTGAATGCCACCAGCATTTTCCCCGTGTTCTATCAGAATACTACCTGGCCTTCTTTGCAAGGCTTAGAAGAGTCCTTAACTATTATTAAATAAGTGTCTCCCTGCTGTTATCTGATCAAAGAATTGCTCCTGTGAGAAACGGCTATGGCAGGAATTTCAACCTTTCAGACTTGGTTCTTGTGATTTTTGATTTGGGGCTCATGCGCAGACCCACCATGTTCTCTGTCCATGGTCCTCAGTGTAAATTTCAAATCTGTTCTGAACAGTCACTAGGACCTCTTGTCTCTCTGGTTTCATCTCTTCAAGAGGATGACTCAATGTCTCTTTGACATGTTTCCCTGCAAGTCTCCAAAGTTGATCCTTTGTACAACACATAACTGTATTTAAAGTTAGAGTGCCACAAATATGGAGTCGCACTTCACAGCCATCTTCGTATAAAGCCCTGGCAAGCACAATTTTACTTATTAAGATAGAGAAAGTATTTAAGAAAGGCTAAGCATATTTGAATAGTGTTGGCTCTCAAAAAGAATTAGGAGAGCCTGTGTATTATCTCCTCCACTAATGTTTTCCTTTCTTAAGTGTGACTGCTTCCAGAAAGAAAATTTTAAGCAGAGGACAAAATAAGACTGATAAAGTGGTATTGCTTTGATGCTCTTCAAAAGACCATCTGTTTTATCTCCACCTCCTTGGCTCAAAGGGCCCCACACACAGCCCCCGAAGTACCATTGTATTTCCTAGAACTGCTAGGAATCTGCTGGATCCCGATACATCATTCTCTCTCTCAGTCTCTCTCCCTCTCTCTCTCTCTCTCTCTCACACACACACACACAAACACACACTCACACACACACACACACACACACACACACACACACACAGACGTTCTACCTTTGAATTATTTGTTTTTATTTGTGAAGAACCCCCATTACCTCAGATTCTTTTATCTAGAGACAGAAGATAGACAAGTTAGAAATGTCAATATACTTTGCTGAACTTTTTTTCCCTTATTTTTAATACAACTTCTTATAAAAGATATCAGGGTTAAATGTTCCAAAGCCAAGACCAGAGAAGGAAGGAAGGAAGGAAGCAAGGAAGGAAGGAAGGAAGGAAGGAAGGAAGGAAGGAAGGAAAGGAAGGAAGAGAAAGAGAGAGAGAAAGAAAGAGAGAAAGAGAAAGAAAGAAAGAAAGAAAGAAAGAAAGAAAGAAAGAAAGAGAAAGAGAGAGAGAGAGAAAGGAAGAAAGAAGGAAAAAAGATGGAGAGGGAGGGAGGGGGGAAGGAAAGAAGAGAACAAAACAGGGTGTAAAAAAGATCACCCGTCCTTTACCAGCGTCTGTAAACTGACGAGGAATCAGAGAATTTACTTTAAATTTTTCTTATCGGTCTAATCCAAAATTGTCAATGTGGCTTTCAGGTTTGTGAAAGAAAGCTCAGGTTTGAGGCGGTACCCCCAAACTTACACATCTAAGCCTCTCCAGCAGACAATGTGTACCATGAAAGCATTTTATTGGAATCACAGGATTTGATTCTATGATTTGATTTGAACTCTGGATCCCACTCATCTTTGCCATCTTCCTTTCCGCCACCCAGCTAACATAAACCATGAACAGTCCACTCTTACAATTCCTGTGCTAGCATTCCCTGACTGAGACCATCCATCATCCTTACCCTTCTCCAAGTTTAGCTGTCCCTCTGCACCCTTTCGGGTAAGGTCTGCGTGAAGGCAAGTGCTTTAAGTCACCGAGCATCACCTGTTGCTTCTTTAAGGCCTATTTCAAGATGTTCTGTGAACCTCACCCAGTTGTGCTATGATAGCTGAGACCTTTTTGCCTTCAAACCAAAACCAATAGAGAGTCTTTTAAAAGAACGGGTAAACATTCCAGAGACGTTCTTGTTTTTCTCCCAACAGGTCTGCCCATCCCTACAAATAGCATTCTTGTAAGCATAGTCCCAACATGACTCACAACAACAAAGGAAGCAGAGTTTCTCAATGTGGCACACAGGAAAAAAATTTTGTTTGAATGTGCATGTTGTTTATATTTTCAACGAGGAACTGGATGGAGGGGGTT
Source organism: Panthera leo (assembly GCF_018350215.1). NCBI lineage: Eukaryota > Metazoa > Chordata > Mammalia > Carnivora > Felidae > Panthera > Panthera leo. The sequence goes on along the minus strand of NC_056692.1, from coordinate 50,600,499 downwards.
TCACTCTCAGAGAGTATACCCAGTCATGAGTTCTTCTCAAGTTTTGCTGTTGGCTTAGTGCCCCTCAGCAGTGGATGTTTGGAAAGGGGGACTGTGACTCCACTTGCCCTCCTTTCATCTCACTCATTCTCTCATCCAGCCTTCCCAACATGACATGAGCAGAGTCTTTGCCTTTGTTGATTCCAAGCTTCAGTTCTAATCGCATCTTTCTACCCATCCCTCCCCATTCTGGAAAGTCCAAGTTTCCACCCTTTCAAAGTTCTCTATGCCCTGCTTTATTCTCTCTTCACGTTATATCCTCTATTACTTCCTTTGCATGTCACTGCCTTAGCTGACCTTCCCATGTGTCCTTTCTCTTTTCTTTCCTAGAAAAAAAAAAACATTTCTCTAAAATGCCTCATTCCCTTCCCCTTCAGGATTTTGCCTCTACGTCTGTCAATAACGACTCTGACTTTCACCCAGAACCATTCTTAGAGGAACACCTTTGTTGCGATTATTATGTTTTTGTACATCATTCATCACTACTTGCCTTGTGCATCACCTGCTGCCTGTTATGTACAGTTTTCCCACACCTGCTGATCTAATACATGAATAAATCATGTTTGTTCTTGCTGTGGCCAATTTTATTAACAGTGATCTTCACTCAGGTGAAGGATAATGAGAACACTGAATGTGTGTTCTGGCTTTATCCTACCCCAAGATCAATGCTCGATGATCATGTTTGATGTAATAAGGCACGGCTGTGTCATAGCCTGGGAGAGACTAGGAAAGGTATCCTGAAGCTGGACAGGTAATGGTGGATGGAGGAGGGGAAGGGAGGTGGTACATAGAGAAACAGGAAAACGGGGGGAAGCAAGTTTGTGGGAAAATGACTAAATCCAAAATTATCGTAATTTTCCAGCCCATCTTAGGCAAGGGATCTGTCCTACAGTTTCAAGATGAAGTAGGAGAAGGATGTTCTAACATGTAGGAAATCTTGGTGTGGCATTAGGCATAAAAGCCCTATTAATGGAACAGAGGAACTGCACTTGGGAGAAGTATAACTCGGGGGAAATTCCAGGTCACCTAAAACGGAAAATGGAATAAGGAAGCCTCATAGGTTATGTTAGGTGGATGGGACTGGAATGGACATTCATTTCAAAACTTCTTAGGTCAGGATTAGTCAGGGGAACAGAGGGAGACTGGCTGTATGCATAAGGAGATAAGTAAGACCAGCTTCGGAACCAAGAAACCCGGAGGTGACGCTCATAGTAACTTGGGTACATGGGTCATTTAATTCCTTCTGCTTTTATTTCTTAACCTGTACAACGGAGAAAGTTGTATGTGCCGTTGGGCCCAGCTGGATTGTTTTGAAGCTAAACAAAAAGGGGTGTAGAGCCAATGAAAGCCAAAAGACAAATGACTCCCACTTGCCATATTCTCTCCTTCTCTCCCCCTCCCTCTCCCTCTCTCCACCTCTCTTCATTCCTCTCTCTCTCTTTCTCTCCCCGCCCCCTTCAGTTAGGCAATCTACTATGAGTCTTGATGGAAGTCTAGGTCTCTTATACAAACAATTAATATAAAATCTGGAATATTAGAGAAGTCACCTGTTGTAGTGGGAGGAAATCAGTCCCTCAACCTAGAGGGATTGAAGACCTCAAGTTCCATCCACTGGATTTGAAGCTCCACGATGCTCCATGATTTGAGAGAAAATTACCTGGAGCCCAGAACTACCACTGGTAAAACCCGGCTACACCTGTGCTTGCTCTAGTGCATTGAAATGAAATTGAGGCAACAAAGAAGGAATGCAAACATTTCTGCATTCCTGACCATCTCCTAACGATTGACACAGCTGCTCATTGAATAGTGAAGCTGCTGCATGAAAACCAGGCTTATGTGGATGAACGCAATATTCAAAATGACATCCTGATTTTTATTAAAGTAAAACACACGGCAGAATACAAATACAGTAAAACTTTGGGTTGTTGACAATAAAACAAGTAAAAAAACTTGTTCTGTGAGTGTTCTGCAAGACTAGCAAACATTTCTAATAAGTTTTGACTTGATAAACAGAGCGATATCTTGCAGTATGGGTAGTACGTGACTCCAAACGTCACATGGTCACAACTGAGCCAATGGTTCTTGAAATTTGCTTTAACATATGAGTGCGTTGGGTCACAAGCACGTTTCCAGGACCAATTATACTCGCGAACCAAGGTTTTACTCTAATTCTAAGAAAGTAATAGCCATTACCTCTCACTCAATCACTATGTGTGATTGAGGCTGACACGGAACTTTCACCAGGAGAAAATTATTATCGCTTGCTGTATTTATCTCTATGATTGCCCATATAGGCAGTAGGTTATCAAACAAAGAATTGTGGTAGAGTTTGAACAAAAGCGAACACTTCACCTAACTCCTCCGGGCCCATATTGGTAATAGAGTGGTTCTCACCAAATGAGCAACCATTCACAACCAATTCAAATGCTGAAACACATATCTGATAAAGTACCAGGAAGCTAGGAATATATGATAATTAAATAACATTCTACAGAGACTTTTTTGAGAGAGAGAGAGAGCACGTGTGCACAAGAAGGGGAAGGGCAGAAAGAGAGGGAGAGACTAGAAAATCCCAAGCAGTCTCCACCTGCATGGTCAGTGTGGAGCCCCATGCTGGGCTTGAACTCGCAAACTGTGAGATCATGACGTGAGCTGGTCAAATGCTTAACTGACCGAGGCCCCCAGGGGCCCCCAGAGGATTTAAACAGGAACACAACTCCATGGGAAATGTTCTCTGCTTATATTAACAATTTTTGTTGAAGCTGAAAGATCAGAACTTTTTCTTCTTGGAACTCAGAATAAAGCACATTCATTGATTTTCAGGTACTCCTTCATGTTTCTGTGACTGCTGCTTTTCATTGATACTTTGGTCAGGTCCCTTTCTGACTGCCAGAGCAGATTTGGTCCTTCTTCTAGGCACCTCCTTTAGGAAGACTGATTAGTCCCTGCCTCTTCATAGGGATTCCTCATTCCCCTCATTTCTGCTGATAGGCTCCTTGGACCTAGTCTTATGAGGGTAGCTCCTTTCAAATTTAATTTCATTATGTTTGTGCTGAAGTTGGTACCATAAAGTGAAGCTCCTTTCCAGGATCAAAAGAAAAACAAAAAAAAAAGATTAACGAGGAGGCAGGTAAACAAAAGACAAAGATGAGTTTTGGAGTCAGACTTGCATTCAAGTTTACTAACACCATCGATTACTCATTGGGCGACCTTGTCTCTCTTGCCTTCCACTTCTTCTTCCACCATATGGAATTTAATGTCACTACATCACAGGACTATTATGAGACATCAATGCAATAACTGTGAACCCCCTTGCACCGGACCCCTCAGAGGATACAAAGAAACTGTATGACAATCACCCACTTGACATTCTTGTAGCATCCACGGGTGTGATGCAGCCACCCTGGAATTAGACAGAAAACGTATTCGAGCTAGATTGTATACAGTACTTGTGTCACTCTGTAAGGAACGGGATAGTTTAAAGTGGTTAAAAGCAATAGTCTGGAACTAAAAATGGAAAGATTGGGCAAGATATTAAAAACAAACCAACCACAGCAACCTCCCAAGTCGTAACAAGAATTGGGCAATAGAAGGGTGGCCTGAGTCACCATCAAGGAGAGGATTCAACAAGGAGAGGTTAGAAAGTGGATGAAACCAAGCTGGAAGGACTACAGATGGAGACTGCTTGAGGTTGATGATATAAAATGGTTTTTCCAATCCCAATCTAGTTTATTTTTATCTTCCTTGTGAAATGTAAAATAATTCACATGACAATTTGATTGAGACCTTATGGGTACCATTTCCATTGTGCAAGACAGGAACATTTAGGGCAGACAGCTTTTGCCAAATGGTAACAGAAGATGGCCAGTGTATGCGAAAGTCAAGTAGAGGGTTGAGCAACAATTTTGTGCGTTTGGGGAGAGGAGGCCACCGGTGTGGATAATCCAAATCAGTGTTTTCTTGTCATCATTAGAGTTTCCTCTCGTTTGTGTCACTCATGGACTTAATAAGAGAGGAAGTCATAAAAGCCTAAAAGTCAGGACCTTTGATCAATGCCCTCTGGTCTGTACTGCAAGGCTGCCGTACAGACAGTGACTTTACAGGTCTACACAAAACCCTAGGCAGCTCCCACACACTCCAAAAGCTTAACCGTTTCTAGAGCAGTGCTTGAGATCCATGGAAAATTCCAAAAGTGAGATAGTGGACTCACAAGTAATGGGTTGTGTGTCCTCTAGGGTTACTATGTGGTATCTGCAACAATCTAGACGAGATCCTAAAATCTCTAAAAACTCTAAAGGCCAGTGTAGACCCAGTTTTAGACAATCTGGTCCTAATTTGGCTTTGCCCTTGGAGGACTATTAAGAGTTTTATAAAAGGACTGTAATTTCAGTGCTGGCCAGCTCAGGCAGTTTAAGTCTCAAATGTATGGTAGAGAGTGAGAATAATTATAGCTATGAAAAATCAGTCCCTCCCATCGACTCCCAGGTACAGGCTGTGCCGATGTCGGGCAATTTCATAATCTCATTTGGGCATCTGTGTTTGTTTAATGTTTGAGTGTGCTTGGATGTGCCTTTACAAATGGCTATCTATAAATCCCCATCCATTAGGTAGACTGGGATTTTCATAAGGGGATCCAAAGAACTAATGAAAAGAACATTTTGGTAACAATTCTCTGTTTATAGAGAGGCTCTTTTTTTTTCCCCCAAAGAGCTCAAAGTACTTTTCATTAAAACATTACAGCATGTCTATGAGGTAGGTAGTAGATTGGAATCAGTAGCTCTATATTTTATAGATGAGCAGCTAAGCCCCCAGCCAACATGACGGAGTCCTTCAGGGACAGAGGCAGAAACCTCCAAGTGAGCTAAGCTGACATGCTTTCCACACAGCCCTTTGTAGCACACAAGCCAAGCAAAATCTGAGTTTAGATCACTGCAGGGAAATGAGTACTTTAATCAACCTGTAAAATGTATTTCCAGTGTATTTCTGTTAAGTGCCCTTCCCAGATATGTAGGTTCCCAATGATATTCCAATAACAACATGGAGCCCACATATTTGCCTCTTGAAAACAGAGACAAACTTTTGTATGTGACAGGGAGATAAGACCTGAGAAATTAATCACAGAAAGGTGAGAACACCAACATATTCTCAAATTTGCCTTCAAAGAAGATTTTTAGTAAGATACATTTTATAAACCACACCTGGTAATGCTCACCATATGTATGTAAATAGGTATGTGTGTATGGTGTGTGTGTGTGTGTGTGTGTGTGTGTGTGTGTGTGTGTGTATTTTTAAATATAAGAAGAAATGGCTGAAGATTAAGGAAAAGACTTTTGTTCGACATAAGGAAAAGTTTTTGGATAAAGAATGAAAAATTTCTGTAAGTTAGCAAGAAAGTTTATGGGTAGATCTGCCTTTATTTCAGCAAATTCATTAATTATGTTGTTATGATAATGATTTTCACATAATTTGCGATACACGGACAGTAGTGGCTAAAAACTTAGAACACAAAATGTAATTGCACTCAAAATATATGAATTTGGGTGTATTTTCCTTAAAAAAATTAAGTGTAAAACATAAAAAATAAATCTCTTCCCAAAAAGTTATTTTCCTTCTAAGGATTCAGAATTAGCTATTAAAATGTAAAAAGAAAATACAATATTTTTAAATATTTTTGTAAAAACAAAATTATGTGCAATTCTAGGATCTATTCAGCTGGCATTGTAAAGAATCAGTACCACAAAGCATGCATGTAATTTGCCTATGTACAAAGGTAAGAGTAATACAGATTGTTTAATATTGTAAAATATTCCTCAGCTTGTGAATCACAAATTGAAACATGGAGAGAAGCCAGAAAATGAGTGTTTGGCCCCATTAACAAATAACACTTTGTTATACAAGAATCTATCGCACTCATACTATATCATATGTATCATATTATTTGACAAGCTAATTTGTCTTCCCTCTAAATTAAGCTGTTCTTATGCCTCCATTTTCCCTATGAAGTATTGTCCATCTCTACTGTCAGCAGGAATACAATCTATAAATCTTTATGGATTTTGGATACAGTTTCTTTTGTATTGAGGACACATGGTGGGAAATATGGGGGAGCTTTTTCTCTGGGGCTTGACCGATACTGGTCCCAAGAGCAGATGTTTAGGGTCATGGGTAACAGTGTGCCAACCCTAAGTGCTAGATCCCAAATGACAAAGCCTGTGTGCTCTTTAATAAATTTACTCTGTGTGTGTGTGAGTGTGTGTGTGTGTGTGTGTGTGTGTGTGTGTGTGTGTGTGTTATGGCACTCTAGAGTACAGAGCCCAGGGGAGTCCTTTGCCTGTGTCTAAGGGTGTTATTGGTTATAGGATCTTGGAAACCCTACTTTCATGATGCTTTTTATTTTTTTATTTTTTTAAGCTTATTTATTGATTTTGAAAGAGAGAGAAAGTGCTACTCGGGGAAGAGCAGAGAGGGAGGAGAGAGCGAGAATCCCAAGCAGACTCTGTACCAGCACCACAGGGCTCAAACTCACGAAACATGAGATTATGATCTGAGCCGAAATCAGATGCTTAACCAACTGAGCCACCCAGCCGCCCCTGAAGATGCTTTTTAAAGAGCCACGAGTAATTCAACTGAGGATATTTTGGGAGCTGAGGGAAAGGAATGTCCACATCTTAAGGAATGATTTGGTGTTTTTTTTTTTCTTATAAGTGAATGTTTGCACAAGGCATCCCAGATTTATCAACCAGGTTGTAAGACTAAAACCTCTGAATACAGTTCAGATAAGGATCCTTTGTGAGATTTGCAAAAAGGGCATAGTAAAGTGTTCTAGTTTAAGAGTAGCAAAAGGGAGACTGTTTTATTTTCATTGGTAAAACCATACCCTAGGATAACACTGGACACTTCAATCCAAATCTATCCATACATCCATCAAACACCATACACATCAACAAGCAAAGCAAGTAGAATCTTCCATTGCCCACACCTCTTGTGAAACTTGAAAACCTGAAATCCTGCAGAGTCTGATTTTTGTACAGGTAGGTAATCACACACTGAAGCCGGCAGTGAAAGATCCAAAGCCTATGCTAGAGCAAAGAATCAGATGAAAACTCTGTGACATAGAGGCAAGTGTGATGGGATCTAAATAATAAGAGAAACCAGATAATGTTACGTACAGAAAGAGAAGGACCCATCCTGAGCAGGAAAACACAGAGAACAGGTCTGACACCCAAAGAATCTTGAGCTCTGGCACTGGACCTTTCAAAGGAAGAGGGCTTGCAAGTGTGCAGGCTCAGAGATGGTCCTACTGAGAAGGCAGCACTTTCAGGCGAGAAAGAGGTGATAAGAGAGGAGAGAGCGTCTCTTGGATACTTGGTGTTTCTACCACAAGGCAGGAGAAGGCAGGCAGCTGGGGTTCTGTGCAAATGAAAATCATTCCAGTGGAATGATCTACTCCTTCCATAGATGGGTTACCATGTACATTGTAAGAAAATGAACAGGGAAGAGGTTCCAGATGAAACAAGAGTGTATAAATGCCCAGAGTCACTCTCCTGTGTTATACAGACAGCATCCTCAGCATCACAATGCTGAAGAGTAATTCTGCTTTATTTTCTCTCTTCTATTCATAACTTTTAGGGCATTAGACATTCAACAGGTATTCCAAAATATCAATATGAAGCTGAAATACTCACGCAATAATTGTCATTTCAAATAAAAGGGACAGCAGGTATAGGGGAACTCATTTGTAAAGCTCTGGGTTGTTTATTTGTTTTAGAAAACACTGAGGCAGAGGATTAGCAATTCCTAAGATTCTAGGGCAAATAAGACTGAGAGTCAAAAAAAAAAAATACGATAGATTTTTCAACTAAATGGCCTGCTACATTATGAACCACATCACCATTTTCTGTAATCATGACCTCAGGATTCTGCTGATAAAGAGAGTAAAACACTTTGGACTAAAGTTCTTTCCCTCTGAAAGAAGGAAAGAAAGAAAGAAAGAAAAAGAAAGAAAGAAAGAAAGAAAGGGAAAGAAAGAAAGGGGGAGGGAGGGGAGAGGAGGGGAGGGGGAAGGGGAAGGGAAAGGGGAAGGGAAGGGAAGGGAAGGGAAGGGAAGGGAAGGGAAGGGAAGGGAAGGGAAGGGAAATCAACTTCTACATTCTGCCAAAGACGTTGATCCAAAATCAAAGAGATGAAGAAAACCCAATGTACTTGGAATATTTTAAAAAGGCATTTCTGCTTATTTCTACCCACCCCCTACCACCTCCAAAAACAAATTCATTTGAAAAATCATGGGAACAAAAAGCACTGGCCAGTTGTACAAATTGCTCCTGGATATAGATTGCCTAGAATTCTGCATTCTTTTAACAGATGTTTGACTTCTAGAAAGTTTTATTTTGCAAAGAGCTTAAATTACAGCTCATTTTTATATACCTCTCACCTCTGAGCCAGCTGTTAGATAAGCCTGGAACTTATCGGTGGTTTCATCACCTGCCATTACTCAGATCTAAATGGAGATGATCTTCTGCAGACTCAGTTGAAATAATGACGGGAAAAGTCTTATTTTTGCTTTCTTCTTTCGCATCCACCACTTCAAGAGTAAAAGAGCAAAGCCTTCACCAGTAACCAGTCTTCCTAGCCGGCTATCATGACAAATCGTCCAATTCACCATGGGACAGAATAAAGTGGGAGTGGCCTGCTATTCCTCTCCAATATCTGAGACATGAGAAAATGGCGGTAATTGGCGCTGGGAATAAGCTAATAGAGACTGAAAAATGGCAAGTTATTAATCACATGAAATTTGGAGACACCGAATAGACGAAAGGTAAAATGCACAATCTCCTACCTCAAGTATTTAGTGAAAAAGAAACCACGTCACGGGGCACCTGGCTGGCTCAGTTGGTGGAGCACGTGACTCTTGTTGTCAGGGTTGTGAGTTTGAGCCCCACGTTGGGTGTAGAGATTACTTAAAAATTAAAAACAATCTTTGAAAAAAAGAAGAAACCATGCAAGATGATAATAAGAAGATGAATATTGAATGTGTTGCTCACTTGCTAGATAGGACACATGATAATTCTTTATGTGCACGATCTCATTCAATCATTACAATGATTTTCCAAATCTATTGATAGGAAAGTTAAGGCTTGGGAAGGTACAACAATGTGCAAAAAGAGCTGAAATTCAAGCCCAAGCTTTCCTGAGACTACAGTCCAGGATCTTCACTACTATATCTTATGAAAAACAACAACAAAAACCCATACAAAAAAACTAAAATGAAATTGTAAGACACTTAAAGAAAATATTGACAACATATGTGACAGAAGGATAATTAGTATCCTTGATATAAAAACAGTCTTTAAAAAAACAATAAGGAAAAGAAACCAAAATCATCAAGATAAAAAATAAGCTAAGGGCCAAGGAAAAATGAGACACAAAAATCAGAAAAAAATATAGAAAATATTGTTGTTTTATTACTTTCCTTTTGCTGCTATAACAAATTGCTTCGTAGCTTCAAACAGCATAAATTTATTGTCTTCCGTGGAAGTTCTGGAGGTCAGAAATCTAAAATGGGTCCACAGGAATGTGTTCCTTCTGGAGTCTCTATGGGATTCCATGCTTTGCCTTTCCCAGCTTCTAGAGGCCGCCCACCTTCCTTGGTTCATGGCCCTCTTCCTCCATCTTCAAAGCAGGCTTATAGCCTCTTCTCTCCTCCCTGATCTCTGCTTCCAGCCTTACGTTTTCTTTCTATAATGGTGACTTTCAGTCCTCTTATAAGGATTTTTGAATTACATTCAGCCCACGCTTTACCATATAAGGCAAGATATTCATAGGTTTGGGGGAGTTAGGACATGGGACTTAGGACATGGACAACTGGTGGGGAGCACATGATTCAGCCTGCTATCGTTGCAATCAAAATTTCCATTCAAAACACAAAGAAATGCCATTTTTAATCCATTAATTTGGCAAGAGTACACTTATGCTCTGTTGGAACACCAACTGACATCAATTTTCTGAAAGGCAATAGGTATGTATATATCACTGTATGCCAATATACATCACTGAATATCAAAGAACTTAAGGGGCGCCTGGGTGGCTCAGTCGGTTAAGCGTCCGACTTCAGCTCAGGTCATGATCTCGCGGTCTGTGGGTTCGAGCCCCACGTCAGGCTCTGTGCTGACAGCTCAGAGCCTGGAGCCTGCTTCGGATTCTGTGTCTCCCTCTCTCTCTGCCCCTCCCCTGCTCATGCTCTGTCTCTCTCTGTCTCAAAAATAAATAAAAACATTAAAAAAAATTCAAAGAACTTAAAATGTTATTACCCCTGACTAGAAATTTAGTTCGCTGCGAGTTGGTCATAAGGTAATCACTAGAGATATTAAAGGAAGCTAACTAACCTCAGTGACAACACCCTGATTGTTTCAATAAATTACAATACTGTCATCTACTAGAACTCAATGTTATTAGAGCGCTAATCAAAATATAGGGGAAATCTTCTTATAGAGAAATATTTAAAGGTATGGGAAATGTCATTTTATAGGAGAAAGGCTACAAGTAAGTATGTATTTCCTTTTCTATAAAGAATACCAATAAATAAAATCGGGGGTATTTTTCATTTTTTGTATATTTTACAGCTCTGCTTCAATGAACATGTAATACCATTATAATGATATCAATGTTATTTCTAAAAACATCCTTCCCCTTCAGCTTGACACCACGCAGGGAGAGCTCCAGTCTTGCGAGGCACCAGCAAGAAGGATGACATCACCACCTGGGTCCTGGCCAGCCTTGGAGTTCTCTAATTTTCCTTACTATCAGTGAAATGTATGACATTTCATGAAGACAAAGCACCAAAAACCAGGAAAACACAGTGCAAAGAGAAAAGGCCTTGCATCAACAACCCAAATTGGAAAGCCAGCTCAACTATTTACGGGCTGTGTGATCTTGAACAATTTATTTAACTTATCAGAGCCTTGATTCATCATCTGCGAAGATGCTGATGACTCTTACCTTCCTGGATTGCCATGAAGAATAAACAAAATGATTTAGAATTTGAGATCACACCCACAGGTGCCTCAGGGTCAAGGAACTGGGACTCAGAGCCTGTTCCCTTCAAACTGATTACATAAGTAAGGTCAGGATGCTTTTACCCTTTATGTCTCTGCTTCTTCCATATATAATGGAGTTAACAGCACCTAAAAATTAAATGCTGTAAAGCACTTCTCAGTTTAGCACAATGCAGAGGCTCCCGACATGGTGAAGAAAAGATAACTAATGTAACAGATACTCAGTAAATTATAATGTTTTGTTATTTCTGGTGATTACAATATTACACAAGCAGGTTCTGACAGTCCTGGGTGATCATCTTGAGGACAAAATCAGGTTACTCATTTCATTCTCACTGCAATTTGGAGTAGCCAAATGGCCAAACTTTCATATTGCCCAGATGCAGGTTTGAGGAAGCACAACTTTCAAACTCTCTACAACTCCTCTTTCCGTGTCACTGAGGATGGGGATGTTTGGGATAAATGTTCCTAAATTGGCTGCCCATCATAAGGAGCCCCAAAAAGTATTTATGGAGATCTTTGCCGGAATTTCTTTAAAAACAATACAGTCTCAAGTCTTCTTATGTAGAGCTCCTACTATATGAAATCTTTTTACTGAATATTGAGATAGAGATCTTAACAACAACAACGAAAAGATAAACCACATAAAATATATGGCTATACCCCTGGAGAACACCATCTATTGAAGGAGAAGGAATCAATACAAATGCAAAATACTTAGGAACATAGATATTAAAAGACCCAAAATGGAGGATTATGGACACAAGCTATTAATGATTGAGAAAAGTGGAATAAAAAAAAAATGATGTTCTACTTACATTGGATTTAGGGGCACTTTCAATATCCCTGGTTAAAGGATTTGATTAAAGACTTGGGCCCAAATCTCTCTGCCTGGCATTAGAACTCAGTCTCTGAAACATGGGACATTGAAGTTACGTCAGTGAAATCCTCCATTCTCAATTTATCCATGGCATCTTACACTGCTGACCCCTTCCTTCCTCTACAAATTCTCCACTCTATGAATTCTGTATCACCATTCATACACACTTAGCTGCCACACTTTGCTGGAGATCTCGTCTTAATATCTGGTTCATCTTTCTCTGCTTATTCCCTTAATGCTGGGGTTCCTCGCAGTCCCATACTTGACAACGATCTCTTCTCAATCTACATGCTCTTTCAGGGAGGGAATCTTTCAACCAACATCGATGCTGGTGACCCCACCCTTACATTACTGACCTGATTCTCTCACCCACACTCCGGAGCCTGTCTTTTTGTCCAGTTGACATCTCCAGCTGAAGTCACAAGGTATCTAAACTCAACTTGTCCATGACAGAATGAATCATTCATCATTTTTCCCCAAGCCTGTCTTCCCGTTTTAGGGTCTTGATTATTGACTTCATCTTCCACACAGTCATATAAACCAGAATCTTCAGAGTCACTGAAGATTTCTCCCTCCTCTGTACCCTCCATAACTAACAGCCAGCACTTCCTATTACCCTATCAATTGTTGCCATCAGTGTGTTCCTCTCCAGAGTCATTGCCAATGCTTTCTTTCAGGAACTTGTTGCTTCTCTTAAAATGCAATTACTTTTTAAGTGCACCTTCTTCTATGGAGTGCCTGGGTGACTCAGTCAGTTAAATATCGGACTTCGGCTCAGGTCATGATCTCACACCTCATGGGCGTGAACCCCACGTTGGGCTCTGTGCTGACAGGTCAGAGCCTGGAGCCTGCTTCGGATTCTGTGTCTCCCTTTATGTCTCTGCCCCTCCCCCACTTGTCTGTTCTCTCTCTCTCTCAAAAATAAATAAACATTAAAAAAAAATTAAATGCACCTTCCTCTCTATTCTCTCTCAAAATATTATCTTTCTTCCGCTTCACACACTGGCAAAAGTAATCTTTGTAAAATCCAAAGTTAATCAATCCATCCCTAATTTATCCCTACAGAGCACTCTTCAATGGTTCCTCTTCATGCCCAAGATAAAAATCCAAACCCCCTGTAGTGACCTGGAAGGTCCTTTACTATCTGAACAGTTCAGCCTTCCGTCAGACTCCCCACCGTGCTCCCTCACACAACTAGTTCTACCCTTTAGAACTACAAAACTTGTACTAAGTCCCCCAAGCTAATTTGTTTTCTCAGTCTGCAATGCCTTTCCTGCCTTTTGCCTCCTCCCCAACCCCCTCTGTCATCTACCTGGCTAATTCTGAATGCCTTTTTCCCCCCAAGTCATCTCAGTTGCCATGTCCCCTGCGGAGCTTTTTCTAACCACTCCAGATTGAGTTCAAAGTCCCTTCTTTGAATAAAGAATAAAAGGCCACCGCTAAACCATGTTCATTTGTGAAGACTACAGCAGCACTGTCCAACAGAATTGTCTGCTATGATGAAAGTGTTCTATACCTACCCTATCTAAAACAATAGCCACTAACCCCATGTGGCTATTGAGCACTTGAAATGTAACCGGTGTCACTAAATCAGAATTTTAACTTAATTTAATTTAATTAATTTACATTTAAATAGCCACTTGTGTTAGTACAGGTCTATTTTTTTAAGCTTATTTCTTTATTTTGAGAAAGAGAGAAAGAGAGAGAATGAGAGAGAGCATGAGTGAGGGAGGGGCAGAGCGAGAGGGAGAGAGAGAATCCCAAGCAGGCTCTGTGCTGTCAGTTCAACCCGATGTGGGGCTTGAGCCCAGAAACTGTGAGATCATGACCTGAGCCCAAACCGAGAGTCGGGCACTTAACCGACTGAGCCACCCAGGCTCTAGATCTAGAGGTTAATTAGGTACTTGTATTCTATATGCAACCTCAGATACTTTCATAAAGGCTTCAGCCACACATTCTTGGATCAACATTTTCTTGTTGTTTAGGCCTCTCAGAAAAACTTCTCAGAGGAGCAGATAAGATATTTGAATGAGAGCCCCTTGCACCACGGTTCCATCTTATGGACTTCCGTTGTTGTGATCTCAACTTTGGACTCTTCCTGAGAGTGTGCACGCTTGGGCAACACTTCAGACCCCGGATGGTAGGTTGGAAAAACAATGTAGTTACCATCTAGTTCAACATTCTCATTTAACTGCCAAGAAGCTGGGCCTTGAATTCTTGTCCTCATGCCCCTTTAAGTGGCTTGAAATCTTCCAAACTTCATGCAAAAAAGTTGGCGAGTCCTCCAGGGGACAGGCTGCCCGGGATCTGAAGACACTGGAGAAGACTGGTGAGGCCAGTTGCAGACTGGCCACAAGAGGCATCCTGGGGGATGGCTGGAGACCACCTGCATCCTGTCTCTAGGCCTCAGCATCCTCAAAACACAAGGGCATAACATCATATCACATGTGAGGTTTCCTCTAGTTCTAAAACTTGACCGATACCTGGGCTCCAACCCCATGTGCAGTTATGCTGAATTTTCTCTTTTACTCAAAGTGAACCCCCTTTCCAGATGTACTGTGCACTGGAAAGAACAGAAGATCTGGGAACAGAAAGATCTAAGTTTGACTCCTACTCTCCGCTTCCTAGGCGTCTGCTATTTGCTAAGTTCCTAGCTTCATTTGCTTTGTCTAGAGCACGGGATAAAAACATTGTTGTAGGAAACAAAGGACACATGGCATACACCATCTGAAGTGTAGGAGGAGACACACAAGAAGCACTAAATCAATACAGTTAATTAAAATTAGTGCTGTGAGCAAACCATCTAAGAATACCCTCCTGCTGCAGTAAGTCCTAGTTTTCTTCTGCCATATCTTTAATACGTAAAAAATCTAATACAAATTTGATTATCACTTTGATTCCAATTTTAAGAGGTCCTACCTCTGTGGATTTAAGGAGAAATGAAACTGACCTCTACCTATTAATCACAAGCCGACAGGTACCTGGAGTATACAACCAACACCCCGGAGCCGTTACCTTTAATTACCCCGCTCACCAGCAGGGAACTTCATTCAGAATGGCCCCTCTAGCGTGACCTTAAATTCCATTCACACTTCTTCCAGCATCTATCATTCTCAGCACTGCCGGTGGTCCAGACCAACTTGCAAATTGTCCTTCAAGGGCAAACAAGGGCATTTACAAAACAGGGACAGACCTTGGAGAAGGACGTTGAAAAGGGCTGCCTGTCTTCCCCTTCCAAGAAAATGTGGGTCAACTCCTTGCTTCCTGTATCCTAATATCACAAGTCATGGTGAACCTCGACATTTAATTCTTATCCTGAACTAAGTGCAGCAGAACACTCGAGAATGAGACCTGGGTCACATCAGCAAACCAGAAGAGGGTCAGAGAATGACAGAGTATGACAGAAACAGTAATGACAAATGAGAAGGCATGGGTTGCAAAGCATCAGGCCTGGAAATCCCCACAGGACATTCGGGAGAATTCTCTCACTTTCCCCCTAACAAGGCTAAAAGCAGGATACTATCAAAACCCAAGATGGTAGTCTCTGTTCACCTGTCATGATTCTTCCAAATTGGTGTGTTCTCCCCAAAAAAGTTAGCTTCTAATAAACAGAAGCCTGGGACTCTGGGAAAATGAGCCTCACTTCTCTGGCAGGCCACTTGAGAGACTGGGGGTACAGGAACTCTACCAAGAGAACAGGCACAGTCAGTGCTCCTGGGTGGAGGATGATTGTAACATCGTGGAGTGAAACAGGGTGGTCTTCGCACCTAGGACTAAATTAGCCATGGAAACCTGGGCTACATCCAGGTTAAAGATGCTAACTGGCTCCCACCCAGTGTCCAGACAACACAGTCTCTGTGTGACTGGCTTCTGATGGAGATTTTCAGGAAGATTTTCATCCGCGGCCTCCCTGACCCTAAAGTCCCTGGTCCCACCTGTCCCAGCTCTAACCCACACCTACAGTGATGGCATCAGTGGCTCAAGGACTGCCAGGAGACCTAACTCACACTGACTCCTAACGTCCCCTCCAGGCCTTCGTCTGAGTCCGGCAGTAGGCTCATCCCTCCTGAGTCTCAGTTTGCTGTCCTGGTACCACCTCACAGCCCAAGAGATAAAGGTTCAAAGCCAAGATTTCTTCTGCCATTGAATTCAGATAAAGCAAAAGGCATTAATTAGATCATATTCCAAACAACAGTTTTAATATTTTGTGATAGATTTAGTACTCCTGGAAATGAGAAGCTAACAATAACAGCAGGTCAGGCCAAGGAGAACCATCCCTGAGGATGGACTCCTGCCCACTGGCCCTGCCAACAGCGTTAGCACACAACACCCTTGACCCCTCTGCCTCATTTCCCAAGATGTCTATCTCAGTCCTGACCCTCAACACATCTGGCTGTGGTCCGACTGCCCTGGGCTTTCTGAGAACAGTGATCAGAAGAAGGGAACACGTCGTCCAATAGTTCCATGGCAGGCGAGGGTTTTTTGCCTTTGGCGACTTTCTTGGATGGTTGAAAGATTTAAAGATTTTTCAACCCAAGTGTACCGCTCTGACTTTCCCACTTTCTTGGAACCCCTGATCTCAGCAGCCTCATCTCTGGTTTCCATCCCCCAACACTCCAACAACACTGCTCTTTCCAAGGTCATCAACAACCTCTCTGAAGAAATCTCAGGGCAATTCCTCTGTTCTCATCCTCCTTCACCACACCCTTGTTCTTAAGTCTCTCTTGTCTTCCCTTTCAGATTATGAGCTCTATTCTCTTGACTTGCCACCTTTCTGCCAACATTTTTGTCTTTATTCCTTCCTTTGTCTCTGATATTTCTGTGCTGTGGTTGTCCCCCTGAGTGTTAACTCCCTCTTCCTCGTCTTCCTCTTATTCCTTCTCCCCATTCCCCTCTCTCCTCTCCTTCAACTCCTCCTCCTCCTCCTTCTCCTTCTTCTCCTTCTCCTTCTCCTTCTTCTTTTCTGTACTTTCACACCCTCAGCATCACTTCTGCTGCAAGACCACTTAGAACTCCCTAGGGGAACTTTCCTCCTCAGCCATCCACAGCTCTCGGCAGTGGTAGAGCCCTCTCCACATTGGCCACCAAGACCACCAATCCTGGCCTTCCCACACTTAGGACAGGGCAAACCTTGAGAAAGAGAAAATGCCTTTGTTTGCAGTCAGTGATTGTACCTCTATAATGCTGCCTCTTCATACCTAAAAATCACTGTTTGGCTTTAAAATGAAGTTCAGAGCCTGGTTCACTTGAAATTTACTTCCTATCCTCTAGTTCCCACAGCTAAGATTGATGCTGATCTTGCTCTGTTTCCATCCAAGCCCCTTCCAAATTTCTGGCCTCAGTCATTTTTCCTTCTACTTCTTCTTAACTTCAAATATGGCACCCCCCCTTTGACTTGGCAGTACTCATGCCCTCTTCCCACACAGTTAACCACTTTCATTCAGTCATCCCCCAGGGGCAAAAGGCATCTGAACCAGCCTTTGTTCTCATGGAAGGGGCAAGGTCAAGAATTCACAAGTTTATGTAGAATTATAGACTGTGATTGGGATTATGAAGGATGCTATGTGAGGGAGTAAAAGGGTAATCTGATCATGTGTGGAGATTCAGGGAAGAGAGTATTCGTAAGTCGACAATGGAAAGATGAGAAGCAGTTAACTGTTATGGAAGCCAGTGGGAAGAGCGTTGCAGGAGGCAAACATGGAACATGTCAAGGTCATGTGACAAGAGGAACCATCATGCGTTTGAGGATCTGAAGAACAGGCCATCGTGACTGGGTTGCAGACGACGGATTTAGCAGATCCCAGGAGGTGAAACTGGAACCAAATAAGGGGTCTTATAGACCATGTTGAGAATATCGACCTCTACCCCCGAAAGAACAAGATATTATTAAATTACTTTAATGTCGATGTGACCAGAGTTGCCATGTACGCAGAACAGATTGGAGGCTGGGGGGAGGCGCAGAGAAATCAGTTAGGAGGCGACAGATGCATCAAGCACAATGGCTAGTTTTAAGGCGCTCAGAGGAAGTGGGAGAAATTATTACAAATTAGTCAAGCAAGACTTTGTACCTCCTTCCCCTCACAGGGAAAGATGAAAGGACTTCTAATGATGGGAATCAAGACCTCCAACTTTAGCTCTCTTGTGTGTTTTCCCATCTTGTAGATTTTCCCATCTGTAGAGCAGAAAGAACTTCTTCCTTAAGATTCATACCTAAATACCGAAACGTAATTACGCAATAACCATAAAAGAAAAGGCTGTCCAAATGTATGACATGGCTGCTGCCTGAGTTGACATTGCAATATGCAGCCTCTACCAGTGGGGGTGGGGGGTGGGGGTGGGGAGTGGCATATTTAGGGAAACTGTGTACAAAAGCAGGCTGGAAACTATTGTGCCTGTGTTCTCAGAAAACGCAAACACAACAACAGTCCTAAAGGTCTCTGAATGCCACACCTGAAAAAGAAATGTGGGGAAATAGCCAAATTGGCTGGGAAACCAAGGGGAGAGGGTGTACAGTCAGTTCACCCGAGGCTCTGGAAGATGGGCTCCTAGCCGATCACAGCCTCAAAGTTGTATGTGTTGCTTCAGACTCCGGCAAGCTCAGTACAGTCACAGGCAGCAAACAGCAAAGGCAGAAGGACTCAGTGACTCTGCTGTCTGCATGGGTCTTGGCCCTATAGCAGAGTCTAGAAGATGCCAACTGGCACTCCAGCTGCAACTCCTATCTTAAAGAGAAACAAACTCTCCCTTTACACAGATCCAAATTTCCCCTTCTGGTTTAACCCTTCCTGGAAAACCATCCTTGGCTTTGCAAACATATGTACAAACACAGCCCCCGCCCCCATCTTTCCTGCCCTCTCCAATGTGCATCTGCAAATGCCGACTAGGCATACATGCAAACGAGTTGCCAGTTGCCCTTTTTAGGATTTGTAGGGCAACAAGCCAATTGGCTGCTGGCAGGTTATTCACACTGCAATAGGAAACAAATTTCTTGCTGCAATTATCCTTAAATTTCTACTGTTTACCCCAGGAATAAACTAATTGCTGCTGTAAAACACCCTTTCCCACACTGTCCAGCACACATCTGTAAATTCCAAGAGGGATAGGGGTGAGCTACTTGCCAGTTGGCTTCTGGAAAAGAATGGCGACTGGCCAACTGGAAGCCAGTTTATTATTCATGGTGGAATACAACTTGAACTTCTTATTGCAAATACCCCTGCATGCTTCAGTGCTTACCTTTTAAGTACACATCTTGGACCTCAATCTGTAACAATCCCATGTTTATTACTGGCTGTGGACTCGTGGTGGAGGAGTAAAAAGGGGAAGACGATATCATATCTCAGATATTTATTGAGTACCTATTAAATGCCAGGTGGTGTGTTGAATGTTAACCATTGTACATGGGAGTTTTATACCATTCAAGGAATTCATAGAAGTAGTATAAAATAGACTTTTTGCCATCACTATCAACTATGCGACCTGTCAGTGGAGGCTTAGTTTCAAATATCCTCTCAACTTCTCTTCATTATGTCCCCATCTCCAAGATTTGTGGTCGTACCAAGGCTTCCTACGGTGTTTGCTGAAAGCATCTTCTGAACAGTTCACCCTCAGAAAGTTTATGCTCTGGTGCTTTTGAAGAAACTACTGTTTCTGCCTGAAACCTTTTTTTCCTGCTTCTGATTTTGAAAAGCATACAACCAAAGTATGGGAGACAGGGAGAGAAACAAGAATCCCATAAGGATACAGCAGACAATCTCACATGTAAAGGGTCATAATGAGCCCTACTGAAATGACAGGCGTGGTGGCTAATGCCATGGTATACTGTTTCCCAGACATGGCTGATTCATCCAGGGTGGGTCACCTGACCTAAGGAGAGCCAGTCTACTCTAGACTAGAAATATATTATATCCTTTCTTGAGTATTTAAGGAACATAGAGAGTGTAGTCACTGATGGACAGGTTCATGGAAGGTTTGTGAGCAACACAACAAAGTAGTCTGTTATGTAACTTAACATACTTCTATGGTCACTAATGGATGTGTCTGTCTCCCCCAAACACACTCTGATCCATTGAGCTATTCATGCCCCCCTGGGTCCATATGTAATGTTCCTTATGTTATCACTAGGCATAGTCTTTGGCAAATAGACTTTCAATCAATGTTGAGAAAGCTTTTTAAAAATACAAATTGGATTATGTCACTCCCTTGCTTAAATACTTCAGTGGCTTTCCATCGTAACTAAAATAAAATCTAAATTTTTTTCATGACCTAATAGGTCTAGTGGAACTGGCCCCTTCCTACCTCTCCAAATTAACCAGATGCCTCTCAATTCCTTCACCTCTTCTTTCTTGGTGCTCAGCCACACAGATTCTTTTTTCTTTTATTTCCTCTAACACATCAAAACCTTTCCAGGCTTAGGACCTCAACAAATACAGCTCCCTCTGTGTGTAGTGTTCTCTTGTCCTTCTCCTTGCTGTTTCCTTCTCACTCTTGCTTCAGGATGCAGCTCAAAGTTTACCCTGTCAGAGAAGCCTTTCCTGACCAATCCCCCTTTCCAACAATATCCTCAATCACTCCACTCTGTTGGGTTTGTTCAGGGTTTTTATCAGTTTTAGGTTATTAATTACATGGTTTATTTAGCTATTGACTTCTTTATCCCAGGTGAGAATATAACCTCCACAATGTCAGGAACATATCTCCTTTGTTCTCTCCCATATATGAATGGAGCCTAACATAGTGCCTGGCACTGAATAAATACTTGTTGATGGATGAATGTTTCAGATGATAATGACTCCAGTTCTGGCTTGGTCACGGACAGTGATCTTGGACAGAGTGCTTCTCCTTTCTAAACTTCAGTTTCCTCTTCTGCAAAACAGAAGACTCCAGGGCTGGTACAGTGATTATTCCTATTCACTTATTAATGGCTCAAGCCTCCCTTTCTGCGATGCTTTCCCTAACTAACCTGTCTCACTCTGGATCACGGAATGCCAATGCTGAAATATTACTTTTACAGTCTTTTTCTTGGGTATTGTAGGGAACCAGTGGCTCTCAGAGAAGGAGATAAGCCTGGATCACATGGAATTTTTGAGAATCCTGAAGTATTTTATAAGAAGGAAGAAATTCCCAAAAATGTTGACAAAAATATGATATTATGCCTATATTGAACATTCATGTTTTCAACATGGAAAGGTGCAATGCAATATAGCCATGCTGTGCATACAAAACTGTCAACACTTCCATCAATAAAAATAGTATCTGGGTGGTTACTGAATGTCAATTATGTACCTTCAAAGTCATTATCTATCAATTATATCCCTAACAGATGGATAATTCATGTGATGAAGCCTGCATAAAAGACTGATTTTAGGGATCCCAGTGAACCATGTCTCCTAATGTTCATTCACATCCTTGTGATCATCTTTGACCAACAGGACATTAGAAAGAGTAAAGCAGTGGAAGCTTGATATACGCTTGCACATCGGGACTTGTCCTCTTGGACGACTCCTCCATGGAGCCCGGCCACCAAGCTTCAAGAAAACTCAAGTAGTCACATAAAGAGGCCTATATGAGGACAATCTAAGGCCCTGGTCCAGCCGAGCTCCCAAGAAGTTGTGAGTGACAACTGCCAGCCACGTGAGTGAAGAATTTTGGACCTTCCATACATTCTATAGCGACACCCCATGAAGCAGAACGACCCAGTCCACTGATAGAATCACGAGAAAAAATGGATTTATGGTTGTTTTAAGCCACTAAACACTTCCATGGTTTGTTACTCAGCAACAAATAACAATAATGCTCTGAGTAGTAAGTATAATCTTATTTGTGCATAGGAAAAACAGAAGCTCAGAGATGGCAAATGACCAGACTCACATCACTGTTGTAATTCTGACTTATACTCACTGCCTTCCTTGGAGAATAGTGCATTAGCCTTCAAAATAAACAGCTAATGTGTCTACAACCAACGGAAAAGGAGGTTCAGGGCACCTGGATGGCTCAGTCAGTTACGTGCCTGGCTCTTGATTTTGGCTCAGGTCATGATCTCATGGTCTGTGCGTTTGAGCCCAGCACTGGTCTCCAGGAAGACTGCAGAGCCTGCTTGGGATCTTCTCTCTCTGCCCCTCCCCAACTCATGCTCTCTCTCTCTCTCTCTCTCTCTCTCTCTCAAATTAAATAAATAAACTTAAAAAAAAAGAAGAAGAGGGTCTGTGTGGATCACATGACCCTGTTCCCTCCACCCCAAAACCACAAATGATTGAAAGCGATTGGCTACTGACTCAAAAATAACCAAATCATTAACTGCCCTGCAACGAACAGCATTGCTTGGGATGGCATTAAAAAGTCAGAATAAATCCATCAGATTCCCTTCTCAAGAATTTTAATTAAAATTACTACATGACCATGGCAGCTTAGCAGTAGAAACTGAAAGCAACGTGAAATCATGAGGTAGTCATGGGTTAAGATAGATCACAGCCCACAAAGCTATGAGAACGTATCAAATGTGATGGCATGAACAAGCAGAAGTTGTAAGGCAGAAAAAGTAACAGAATGAGTTCAGGTAAATAACATGTTGCTGATTTTCAGAAGCAGGAGGGAGCAGAGAAAGCAATACAAAGAAGCAGAAAGAGGGTAACATGCTCTGTTGTGGAGCCTCCAGACGGCCCCTTATAGCTGCCTGGCTTCCTGATCGTTTCCCAGTTGTGGATTTAAGAGGCTAGGGTCTTTTCAGAAACAAATCTTCTCTGAAAGTAATTTGAGTAATTTTCTAATCCCTGCAGCCTTGACAGTCACATCAAGACAAATTTCAAACAGGAAATAATTCCCACTGTGGAAAATTCACCTAAGAATGATTATGATCTTTCTACTTCCTCTTAGCAAGTGTTTAATTTCCAATAAGCAGCTTCCCAGGCTTACTAGGTGGAAGCAATAAAGGGAGGAAAGCCTGGGAAAATTTTGTTTCCCGTGACAATATTCTACCCAGGATGACTTTATGCTGGACCAAGTAATGTGAGTTATCTTCATTATTAGGTTGTCAAAATACTGGGTTTAGAGTTTATGAGCCCAGTGCTTTCTTTACACTCTTGCATCCAATAACTTCCCATTTGACCCAATTTTCTTTGCGTATGCATGCATTAAAACTCATTACCAGAAATTTTCATCTCCCATGAGTAGTTGTATCAAACCTTGTAAGTCTAGAAAGGAAATGGGGGCACCTGGGTGGCTCAGTCGGTTAGGCATCTGACTCTTGATTTAGGCTCAGGTCATGACCTCATGGTTCATGAGACTGAGCCCCATGTTAGCAAGGGGGGGCATGGGATTCTCTCTCTCCCTCTCTGTGCCCCTCCTCCCCATCTCTCTTTCTCAAAATAAATAAATAAGCTTTAAAAAAAATAGAAAAGAAGCAAATGAACTTGTCAAGGGGAGATGGGAGAGATCTGTACTACAAGAAAGGTTAATCCTACAAATAAATTTTTATTTTAAATCTGACTTTGATTAGAGGATTTGAACCCTTAGAATAATTTACTTTGGTTTTCCTTTGTCAGGTTTATGAAGTTCTCCCCTTAAAAAATGTGTATACTGCTGAAAGATTGTAAAATTTAATAGCAAACAGATTACACACTTAGGAATAGACTAAGCACAATTAGCACTCACATTCCTCTCACTCCTATAAATAACTCAGTTTCTTTTCCATGTCTGCAAATTTCATTAGGATGGCGGGAAAAAGTGAGGGGAGAAGAAAAAGGAAAAAAGAAAAGCCTTCTGACTCTTGCATTGAAAAGTATAGATCCAATCATTCAATAATGGGCTTGGTGTTGCTTAGGAGGGGGTGGGGGGGGGTGTAGGGAGGGGCAGAGCTAAAATAACTCCCTCCACTCCCTGTCATGCACCCCTAGTTTTGGAAAGAAACTTATGGGTTTGGAATTCAGCTGCTACATATATAAACATATATTTAAATATATATACAATACATATATTGTATAATTATATGTAATATACAAATATATAACATTTATATGTATATACATATAATATATATGCTATATAGGTAAGATATATATAAACAAATATGCTATTCCAGCAAGCAACTTGCTTCACAAGCTCTTCCACAATGAGCTTCAGTGACCTGAGAACAAAGGTTTTGTCCCTCGTATAATTTTAAGCTCTATATACTTTGGAGCTGCTAGCTAACTTAGCACATACTTAATCATGTCTGCGAAAAGAAAAAGAAAAAAAAAAACATCTCTAACTTCTCATTTATAAGAAGCAAAAACCAATGTTGAAGAGTGAGAGTCTAGAAGCATGGAATATACAAGTCCTTACAGTCTCTTGAGTCCCCTCTAATCCCCTCTAGAGACAGGTCTATGCCTAGGCATATCTGGTCACCCTTGGGTTTATGTTTAGTTCTTGGAACAGGTCTGTTTGTGTAAATGAGGTGAAGAATTTGGTCCATTTTTTGTAGTGTGCAGGAAAAAAAATTCTTTTAGCATTTTCTAGATATTTCAAAGCACTCTTAGGTTAAAGTTATTGATCTAAAATTGAGTGTGAACCTGGACTTAATCTTAAAATTCCAAGCTGGCTAATAGGGTCACCCCAAAAAACCAACCCAACCTATAATAAAAGCTTTAAAGATCAATCTTATGGAATGAGCATTTGTTTTAATCAATAGATGAAAACACAAAAGACTAAGAGGTGAAGTAAAGAACAAGAATTGCCTGATGCTTTCATGTCTTAATCAAAGATATTTTGTTTACAAGGAATAGAAACCCATTTAAACAAGCTCAAGTAAAGGAAGTCATTGCAAACATTTATATGGTAAGGGATTAACATCCAGAATATATAAAGAACTCCTACAACTCAACAACAATAAAACAAACAACCTGAATTTGAAACCAAAAAGATGCCAATGGGGCACCTGGGTGGCTCAGTCATTTGAGCATCCGACTCTTGATTTCAGCTCAGGTCATGATCCCAGGGTCCTGGAATCAAGCCCCTCATTGGGCTCCATGCTGAGCTGCTGAGTGTGGAGCCTGCTTAAAATTCTCTCTCTCTCCCACTGCCCCTCTCCCCAACACTCTCTCTCTCTCTCTCTCTCTCTGTCTCTGTCTCTATCTCTCTTTCAAATAAAATTTTAAAAGGCTAGTTATAATGACAGTGTGTTACTGGTATATAGAAAAATAGATCACTATAACAGAATACAAGGAGAACCGATTTGCTACAAAGCAAAAATGTAAAGGCATTTCAGAAGAGAAGAGATTGTCCTTTCAATAAATGATGCTTGAAAAATTGCTTATCCATAGGTGGGAAAATAACAGGATCTATCCTGTGAATTATATAAAATAATTACTCGAAATAGACCACAGACCTAAATGTAAAATCAAAAATCATAAAGTTTCTAAAATAAAACCTTTGAGGAAAAAAATGGGCAAAAAGGCTTGAATATATATTTCTCCAACGAAGATATACAAATGGCCAAGAAGTACATGAAAAGATGCTCAACGTCACTAATCATTTGGGAGATGCAAATCAAAACCACCATTTCACTCTCATTAAAATGGCTAGTATCAAAAAACAGGAAATAACAAGTGTTGGCAAGGACATGGAGAAATCAGAATTCACGTGCATTGTCAGAACACCGTAAAACGGTACGGCTATTATAGAAAACAGTATAGTAGTTCCTCAAGAAAAACAAAAATAGAATTACCATATCATCTGGTAATCCCACTTCTGGATATATTACCAAAAGAACTGAAAGCAAGATCTCAAAGAGATGGCTGTACATCCATGTTCATAGCAGCCCTAGTGTTCACTGGGGAATGAATGGATAAAGAAAATGTGGTATATGCATACAGTGGAATAGTATTCAACCTTAAAAAAGAACACAATCTTGAATGCTACAACACAGACACACCTGGAGGACATTATACTAAGTGAAATAAGCCAGTCACAAGAAGCTAAACATTGTATGATTCCACTTATATGAGGCACCTAGAAAAACCAAATTCTTAGAGACAGGAAGTAGCAGGGCAGGTGCCAATGGCTAAGGAAGGGGAGAATGGGAAGATATTGTTTACTGCATACAGAGTTTCACTTCTGTAAGATAAAAAGAGTTCTGGAGATGGATGGTAGTGATGGTTATGTAACAATATGAATGCCATGCATTTAACACTGCTGAATAGTACATGTAGAAATGATTAAAATGATGAGTTTTAAGTGTATTTTATCGTAATTCAAACTTTAAGTTTTAGAAGAGGTCATTATTGTAATACTAATGGGAGAATCTTTATATGACCCCATTACTAAGTAGAGCCAGACCCCTGGTGAGAACCAAAGAAGTTATCAGGTGGCTCCTTCTCCTCCTCCTTCCTTTCTCTCTTGCAATCTCTCACTATTCTCTTCTTGGATTTTGTTTCTGCTCCATGCAGACATCTCTAAAATGGCGCTCAATGCTCCATCTTCTCACTCATGCCCTTGACTAAGTCCCTGCCCTTGCGAGTGGGCAGGACCCATCATTTACTCCTAACCAACAGAATACTGCAAAATGGTGTGTTCTTTTGCGATTACATTATATTATGATTTCTGTCTTGCTAGCAGACTCCCTCGCCGGCTTGGATGTAGCGAGCTGCCGTGTTGTAAGCCGGCCCATGGAGAGACCCACATGGCAAGGAAGGGAGGCCCAGAGGCGGTTGTGAGCTAAGAAATGAATTCTGCCAGCAACTATGTAAGTGAGCTTGGAGGTGGAGCCTTTCCAGGGGAGTTGTCAGATGAGACCTCAGTGCCAGGTTACTCCTTGAATACGGTCTTGTGAGAGACCCTGACTGAGAATCAAAGAACACAATTAAACCATGCCCAGATGCCTGATCCACAGACAAGGTCAGATAACGTGGGTGCGCTCTTTTAAGCCACTAAGTTTGCAATAATCGGTTAAGAGCAAATACATAGCTGACATATACTTCTGTCCTCTTCCCTAGACCAGCCTCCTTTACAAGGATTTTAACTTTGATGCAGACCTAAATGTGATTTGCCTATGAGAGCTCTAATACTAGGTTGTCTGTGAGAAGCTTCAATATTGCCCCTAACTGGTCTCTGGGTCTCGGTTCCTAGTTGCTAAGAGCATCCGACTAGCCCAGCTAGGATCGAATCCACTCACTGTGGCAAATGGACACCTTCTGCTAACAGGCCTATACCTTCACCAGTTATCAGGACTGTAGTTGAAGACAGACTTTTTATTTTGTCGTTTAATGTTTATTTACTTTTTCAGAGAGTGAGAGAGCACAGGGAGGGGCAGAGAGAGAGGGAGAGAGAGAATCCCAAGCAGGCTCCACGCTGCCAGTGCAGAGCCCAACGTGGGGCTCGAACTCACGAACCGTGAGATCCCGACCTGAGCTGAAATCAAGAGTTGGACGCTTGACCAACTGAGTCACCCAGGAGCCCCAAGACAGACTTTTTTAAAAGGGAGCTTGGCCAAAAGGCCATGACCAATGTCTTCAGTACATTATACGTGTCCTCTCCCTGTTTTCTCCTTTCTTTCTTTTGAAATGATGTTGAAGGTGACAGTACTATTGAAGTTGTCCTGAAATTCCAGAATTCGATACGGATGGAAGAAATAGTATACAAAATAATAATGTTCACATTATCTGAGCTTTGCAACAAAATACATAAACCAGGTAAACAAGATCTACATTATCTAATCTTGTAATTAAAACCCAACATTTCTGATGTTTACATCTTAAGGTGGAACTCACAGGTGCCCAGGATTAAATTAGCACCCAAAACAGACCCAGCAGGTACATGCTGAGTGAAATAAGTTAGACCAAGAAAGACAAATACCATATGATTTCACTCATAAGTGAAATCTAAAAAAAAAAAAAACCAATAACAACAAGTAAATAGACAAACAAAAGGCAGAATCAGACCTACAAATGAAAACAGAGAGCAAATATGGTTGCCGGAGGGGGGGAGAGGGTGAGGGGCTGGGCAGAATAGGTGAAAGGTAGTGGGAATTGCAGGCCAGCAGTTACGAAATAAGTAAGTCACGGGAAGAAAAGGCACAGCGTAAGGAATACCGTCAATGGTAATGGCAACGTATCAGGACAGATGGTAGCTACATTGGTGAACACAGCCTAATGTATAAACTTGTTGAATCACTTTGTCCGACACCTAAAACCAATGTAATATTGTGTGTCAACTATACTCAAATAAATAAATAAATAAATAAATAAATAAGCGTCCAAAGTAAGTTTTCTTGTTTAAAAAAAAAAAAAAATTACCAAATGGTGAAATAGTCTCAGTATGGTCAGTTCAGCTTTAATTAGAATGACTTTGTAACATTTACCCAACACCTTATTTTCTTAGGCATATATACTAAAATACCATCCCCGGATCCCTGTTATCACTAAATTCTTATTTCCTATGTATTTTGGCTAACTGCCTAAAATACTTTTTTGCAACAAGGCTGTATTTATAAAATAAAAGGACAAAAGGGCTTCTCTTTCTCGAAAGGCCTGTTTGTTTGGCAATCCCCAAAACTGAGGGAGACATTTTGGAGATATAACCAATGGAGAGGCAGAATTGAAATGCTTGGGACCTTAGGCTTGGCTTAACAAAATGCTTTTAAGCTAAGAACCAGGAGCCATACATTAGCATATGGGTGTGTTTTCCTTAAACCAGGAAGTAAATTGTTAAATTCTCTGGCATTTCCAAACACAGAGCAGACTTCTACCTCTTCTCCAAAAAAGTTGCATAATTAATGAAATTCATATCATTGAACCAATTCTTTGCTCTTTTTGCTTGCAAAAGTCAAAGTTTATTTTCCTGTTCTCCCTTTGAAGAAAGACACTTGTGATAGATGGTGGATGACAGTCCAGGAATTTGACCAAAATGACAGTACACGCCCTATACGCAGCTGTGGGTTGGCCATGGTTCCGTCTTTTGTGCACATCTAGTGCAATGTAGCCAATGGAAAGAAACAGTCACATTTGCGTGTGCCATTAATCCAAAGGGCATTGGCACTTGCTGTCAAATACACACAAATGCAGCTGCTAGAGGTCGTTCCAGCTCACCAAAAGAGGGAAACAGGTGGAAAACCTTTGACAGATCACGGTTCAAAACTTCTCTGCGAATACACTATGTCTGATTCCAACTATTTAGATGTGGCGCCATCAAGGCAGGCTCTGGAGTAAGGTATGGGAGGATGGGGCCAGCTGGAACACGGAATTCAGGTGAAAATCCATACGACATATGTTGTAGTCAGTATGACACAGTCACCACTGTCCCCACCTCTTGTGTTCCGGTGGCTTGGCTTGCCCAGCTGCCCTGGCTATACCAGCATCCTCACTCAGGCTGCCTAGGGTGACAGGAGGGGCAATGTCGTACAGTCTGAGATTACAGAGAATCTCAAATTGGAAGGTTGCTACCTAGGATCCCATTGCCGGAAACTTACATATAATGCAGTGATGTCACACACCATGCCTACAACCTGGAGCTTCCTGGTTAGATCTCTATGTATCCGTAACATTCAGCTAAGTCCCCGGGTTTTGCTTTCTCTTCCTAAAGAACTGATATAACATCAAAATGGACATAACATGGAAACACCGGCTCTGTCTGAGGAAAGATGAAATACCATCATTTTTGTCCCCATAACTTAATATTTTTATGGAATAAATCTGATGCATAACACTGTATAAGTTTAAAGTATTTAATTCATTACTTTGATGCATTTATATGTTGTAATGTGATTGCTGATACTTATCACATTTCAGAATGCTTATCACATTACAGAATTACCTAATCAAAATACAATATTATTGTCTTTATTCATTACAATATGCATGGAATCTTTACAGCTTAATTACCACTCATTACAAGTTTGCACCCTCAACACTATCATTCACATCACTCACCGCCCCCAGCACCCCCGGGGTTAACCACCATTTTACTTTCTGTTTTCTTACAGGTTTAACTAATTTTTTCAATTGAAGTATAATTGACATACAATGTTGAGACATCCTCTTATTAATACTCCTGGAACAGTGACTTTAGCACCAGATCAGAATCATTTGGGGTACTTTTTAAAAAATGCCTATTCCTGGCCCCATCTCAGGATTCTGATTCAATCAGGAGCTGAAGCCCAGAAATCTGTATGTAATCGAATGCCCTCAGGTGATTACAAAATATACAATCCATGGCTTCACGTCACAGAATCAGCAATTTCGAACCTCTCCCAAACCCCTGGCTTATTACAGAAATATAATATTCTGGACTTCTGGAAGTGAGTGGTTTGGGAGAGACCCCCTGTTAATCATGTCCCGGTTCTACTAAGGCTCCTGGAAAAACTTGACATCTATGTATGCCTCTTCCCTATTAGCCTTTCTCTTTTCTCTTTTCCTTCACATTCCCTTTCTCTCTACTTATACTCCTCTTCTTCTTCTCCTTATTTCTTCTTTTTTAAAAAATGATTTCTAATCTATTATCCACATTTCAGCCATGGGACCGTGTGGGCTTTTCTGAAATAGTTACTCAAAGAGTCACTGACTGCTGCCTACCTTCTCACCAGGAAGAAAGTACATTCCCAGAAGCTCAGAGATCCACGGCCCCGGGAAAGCTACAGTGGGGCACTGAAATGGCTAGCAGTGGGCGCTCTTGCATTTCCCAAGGGGTCAGCCCCTCAGGTGAACTCAGCTGAAATCTGGAAATTCCTCAGACTGCTGACCCACAGGATTATGCTGCCGGTGGCCCTGGCAAGCAGAACTTCCCAACAGCAAAGATGCCGGGACAAGAATTCGGTCTAAAACAGTCTAAAACACTTCGGTCAAGAATTCGGTCTAAAACACTTCAGTCAAAAGCAGCATTCCAAAGCAAGTAATTATTGGGTGACAGTCAAACATCTACTGGAAGTTGTGGACAATTGGGCCATAAGGGGCAACTGTGACTGAGATCATACTGGTACACTGAGCCTGCCATGTCCAGGAAGATGCGAGGGAAGGAGAAGGAGAGAACGGCCGGTTGACCCCCGCTATGTGTCAGGCATTGTGCCATGGATTTGTACACAGATCATAGCAAGTGACCTTCATGAGGGACTTGTGAGGGTGAGTGGCATTGCCCTACTTTATAGATGAGGAGACTGAGAATCAAAAAACTGAATTCTCCCAGCGTCACACGTTTACTCAGCAGAATCAACGGAGTCTGTATTCAGAGCTCTTCCTTTTTCATGGCACTGTCCTTTACATCATGTCTCAAAAGTTCTGGTCTTGTGGGGGCACCTGAGTGGCTCAACTGGTTGAGTGTGCGACTCTGGCTCAGGTCATGATCTCATGGTTGGTGAGTTCAAGCCCCATATCGGTGTCTGTGTTGATATGGTTCTCTGCCCCTCCCCCACTCATTCTCTCTCTCTCTTTCTCTCTCTCTCTCTCTCTCTCTCTCTCTCTCAAAAATAAATAAACACGGGCGCCTGGGTGGCTCAGTCAGTTGAGCGTCCGACTTTGGCTCAGGTCGTGATCTCACGGCCCGTGGGTTTGAGCCCCGCGTCGGGTCCTGTGCTGAATCTCAGAGCCTGGGGCCTGTTTCGGATTCTGTGTCTCCCTCTCTCTCTGCCCCTCCCCCATTCATGCTCTGTCTCTCTCTGTCTCAAAAATAAATAAAACATTAAAAAATTTTTTTTTAATTAAAAAATAATAATAAATAAATAAATAAACAAACAAACAAACATAAAAAACCTAAGTTCTGGACTTGTGGTTTAGCATCAAGTATTAAAAGAAGGGTGCAGAGAACTATCTTGCTCAAATCCCCAGCTCTGTGAATATATTTAAGATTCTTCCCACATCACAAAATTTTGGAGCTAAGAGGGACGTTAGAGGTCATCTAGTTAATAGCCTCATGTTTCAGATGAGGAAGCAGAGACCCAAAGTGCATGCCCAAAGTCACATGATCACCAATGCAGCCAAGAGTATATAGAACCCAGCTCTTCAGTATTTTTCTGTTGTGGTAGTGTTTTCCAAAAAAATGATCATATTCATTTAAAATATATATCAAAACTTAATATTGGCCATGTAAATTCTTACTCCAAGTTCTTATCCAAGGCCCAGCATGAAACTAGCTTAGACCTCCTGAAACATATACTCCTGAATTTCTTGATGTTAAACTACATGACTCTGTTTGTAAATATATCTGTTGCAGCTGGAACCACCTAAAATTGCTACAAATTCTGTTAGTCCCTTCAAGGGTCTGGCCACAGAGCTGCTCCCCACCAAACCTCAGCCTCTAAAATTATCAAGAGATTAGTCACAGGAACCTCCAACTTTAAAGAAATCCCGTGCCTACTTTATGTGAATGTTGCTGAGGTCAATAAAACAGCAACTCTATGGAGTGATACCTGCAACCCATATTTCACAAATTCCAAGGTAAAAGATGACAGAGTGGGGACTACATGATTCTTGGTACTCGCTGTTCCCCACTCAGTCCATGACCTCAGCAGGGAAAATGCTTGTGTGTGTGTGTGTGTGTATGTGTGTGTGTGTGTGTGTGTACATTAAGCCCTCCTGTTTCTGTATCAGGTAACTCCTAAAGTTAATCTTTTCTTACCCTCTTTTCTATATTATATGAGCAGGACTATGGTCTGTAAGTTCATAGCTCAATGGCATCCAACAGCTGAAGAGGTTTCTGCAGCTGAGCGTAAGAGATGTGCAGATCCCTGGGATCTGGACAGAAACTCCTACATAACAGTGACAGCCTTTACCTCTGACTTGTAGCCCAGTGTATGCATTTTACTTTCCCACCTGTCCTCCCAGGTAACAATGTACTTGATGACTGGATGTCTATGTTCCTTAGTGTTTGATGGGTACCATGAGGACAGGAACCTACCTGCCTGACGTTTCAATAACCATATCCCCATTATCTAGAACAGTGTCTGGGACACAGGAGGTAGTTAATACATTTTGAATGAATGAATAAATGGCATGATAGGACACTGCATAGCAAAATCATTCAACTACTCCTACACATGCCTAGGGGGAGGGTGGGTCTCAAAATCTAGACTATGTTTTCCCAATTCATCCCATAGTCAGTAAAAATTAGTAAAATTAGAAAAAAAACAGTAAAATCAGTGAGTAAAACTAAGTTAACACCACTATTCATTGCTAAGTCACGTCAGATCTAAGAACATCATAACTTTCTTATAGAAAATTAACCAAGTGTCTCTAAGGTTAAACATCAGGCACAGGGACACCTGGGTAGCTCAGCTGGTTAAGCAGCCAACTCTTGGTCTCATCTCAGGTCGTGATCTCGCAGTTGGTGAGCACAAGCCCCACACGGAACCCTGCATCGGCTCTGCGCTGACAGCACAGAGCCTGCTTGGGAGTCTTCGTCTCTCCCTCTCTCTCTACCCCTGCCCTGCTCACACATTCTATCTCTCTCAAAATAAATAAGTAAACTTAAAAAAACAATTAAAGATAAAAAGATCTGGCAGTATATAATAAATAAGCTAGAAACAAAGGGGAAATCTCCAACATGTGGCTGAAATTCAGCAAGCTGACTGTAGGAAAGAGAAAGGAATATTATTTGTTTTAAACATGCTGGAAAAATGGTTGTGTATGTCATAGTCACATGAAATGTTTCCTTTCTCGACATTTTGTATTTCAAGTTTTCTACAATGACCATTTATTACCTAGGATGGGAAAAGAGTGAAATGTGTTTAAAAAAAAATAAATAAGTAAAGGAGAGAGGAAAGGAGGAGAGACGGAGAAGAGTTGGGGAGAGAAAAAGAGAAAAGGGGGAGGGAGGAAAGCCACCTCATAAAATGCGAAAAGACCAGTCATTTCTCCATGGCTCTAAACCACTGATTGAAAATGGATGAAAGTCAAATCAACCCATTGTTTTGTCTCCATGACACGAAACACTACCGGTGTTACTTTTTCAAAAAATATCTTGAACTGATTAGTTATTTTGGCATCATGCAGACATACCACCATGTGAACACGGACAACATATGAGCAAGTGGTGGGGGGGCACGGGCCATGTGGAATGATGTTCAGTGACTTAAGGGGACCAAGGCACAGCTCACTGGTGCATCCGCGACTTCAGAAAGTAACAGCTTTTAAAAATCTCTCCAGAGAGCCAATATGCTCCAGTCAATGGAAAATATCTGAGACTCAATCTGAATCCCTGGGTTTTGTTACCCTTTCAACAAACAGATCCGAGAACTCAAGCAGGTCATTCAAACGCTCTTCCGATAAACATTTGGATAATAATTTCGGTCCTATTCATGCTCAGCGTTATTTATTGTAGGTAGGAAAATGTTTACAGAATTGCATTTTCTAAATTAGTGAAAAGCGGTATTATTAGTATCTCCAGGCCACTTCAAGAGAAGGTAAAGAGTGGAGACGGTGTACAAGAATCAGAATTCAACCAGTGTTCAAGAATCAGAATAACCTGAGTTTTAGTGATCTATGATCTAGTTAGCGTCAGAGCCTAAAGCAACATCCAAGGACCCAGAGCATCCGAGAGCCTCGAAACTGGAGCTCCCTACTCCACTGGGCAAGTTCTCTGCCAACAGCATAGATATTAATTGCATGTCAATTAACCTTTGATACAAATCACTTTCTATTACCGAGTCAGCTTAAAGAATTGACATCACATATGAATAGGGTAACGTAAGATAATTTGCTAGTTATGACATAATCACATGCACTCAATTGAATAAATGAACGTGTTGTTTCAAATCTTCATGAGAGGATAATGTGAGAGCCTTTGTAATTATATGTTAACATTTCTTTCACAGAGAAATGGTGGTGGAGTTGAGTACTGCAGCTGTATGGTACGCCTTACTTGTTAAATGAAGAATATTGCAGGGGCGCCTGGGTGGCTCAATCGGTTAAGCGTCTGACTCTTGATTTCAGCTCAGGTCATAATCACATGGTTCGTGAGTTCGAGCCCCACATTGTGCTCTGCACTGTCAGCTTGGAGCCGGCTTGGGATTCTCTCTCCCTCTCCCTCTGCCCCTCCCCGGCGCGCGCGCTCTCTCTCTCTCTCTCAAAATAAATAAACATTAAAATTTTTTTAAATAAATAAATGAAGAATATTGCAGGCAAGCATGAATAGAGTATGCTCTACAAGATCAACCACAGATGATCAGTTTCTGAAGCATTTACTGTGCGCTTACACTTGTTTATATCCCTTACATGTAGCATGTCTTTGGTATAGTAGGTACTGAATTTTTTTGTCGCTTAGTGACATTTAAAATCTCTCCATTAAAGAAAAGGGATGGGGTTAACCCAGCCAGTCTCTATATTAGCATTTTCTTTTAAAAAAAAAATTGTTTAAATATAATTCATTGTCAAGTTAGCTAACATACATTGTACACAGTGTAGTCTTGGCTTCGGGAGTCGATTCCCACGATTCATCGCTTACATACAACACCCAGTGCTTACATGAGCATTTTCAAAAAGGTCCTTCATCTGAGGACTATGATGACAAGGCAGGTAGCACTTTAGTGAGCTGCGCTCCATGGAGACTAAGAAGGACAGGCCTTCCCTGCCACATCTAACCCTGATCGAACAACAGGATCTCTTTCAAGTCAGTTCTAGAGCCCATTGGTTACTCATGAACCACAGGAGTCATCGGCATTATCTCGGAGCCGCCTTCGCAAATGTGTTTGTTCTTCAGGCTCCTCCGTTATCCAACTGAAACGGACGCCCACGACTAACCAGACGCAGCAGCAAGCACCCCTGCTTTCCACGGGATTCTGTAAAATGCTGATGGAGCAGGAAATAGCTATAAAAGTTCCCCTGAAATCCTCTAGAGATGTCCTGTAACATTTTCCATGGAAATGTCATAAAATATTCCATGCAATTAGCTTCACTTAAAGAAGCATTTGTCAACTTGTTTTACCTTCTTAAAGGTGACATTTTTTTTTCTCTAAATATGTGTCATTTGTGAAAATATTTTTGTTGTTTAACAAAATACAAAGACAGTATTGTCACCATGGGATCCTGACTGACTGAAAGCTAATAATTGCAAGATTAACTTCAAGTAAAGCCAAAGCAAAATATATAAATGAGGAGCAGAGGTGGGGGTGGTGGAACTTAGAACGTGCATGAAAAATTTCTTTAAGATTTTTTTTTTTTTTTAGGAAAATCAAAGCCCTGCATGTTCATGGGTCCATTTCCCAGTTTCAGAAAATATGAAATTTCCTAAGACTAGAAAGAGTCACTGTTATCCATGTAACCCCAGAGAATTCACATGAGTTGAAATTAACTCCCAGCCCCTAATCCGATGCCAAGAAAATATGCTGCAAATCAACCTATATTTTCCAA
This sequence comes from Panthera leo, assembly GCF_018350215.1. Lineage (NCBI taxonomy): Eukaryota > Metazoa > Chordata > Mammalia > Carnivora > Felidae > Panthera > Panthera leo. Next base: position 50,564,233 of record NC_056692.1, on the reverse strand, counting down.
AGCAGGGAGTTATGTTACCACATAGTCTCCACATGCTGAGGATGGAAAACAGGTGTGTGAGTGAGGCTTCCTGACTGTGGCAACGCACACTCAATCCCCAGGTGGCTTATCTATACCCTGCTCCAGACATAGGTCACTCACAACTTGGTGCGCAGTGATTTTCCACTGGGAACCCCAGGGCTTTCGTGGTGACTGTTGAAGTGTAGGATTATCACATAACACTTTCCCTCCCTGAAGCCATGCATGACACCTTCGTGTGCCTTCCATTTCTTCTGAAAGCCTCTGCCACCTGCACAGCCTCATGACCTTTCCCAGTTCTGCCCACCAGTCACCTGAAACTGAAAATTGCCTTGTCTGGATTTATTGGGTTATTTTATCAGGTTTCTGCTTAAATTCCTTCACGTCATTGGTTTCTCAAAATTCCGCTTGCTGCTCCTGGGTTGGACTCCACATTGTAAGGGGGTGATGGAACGGAGATTTATCCAGCTTTGAAAGGCACTTTTTGAAGTTAGATAGACCGGAGTGATAGATAGCAAGGGAGAGGTGGATAGCATGGAGGAAGTACCAAGGACAGGAGTCTTAGACTCAGTGCATACGGTCATCAGGAGTCAGTGCTGAGGCAGGTACAGAAAAGCTGAAAATATAGACACAGAACCAAGGTCAGAAGACATGAGCAAAGGACATATATCAAAATCTAATTTGTAAAGCAAAAGCAGATTTGAGCATGTGACCAACCAGGAGATACCCGCCCCCCCCGCCACCCCTCCCCAGGGACAAGCAAAGGAAGCATCAAGAAAGCACAGAGAAAGGTAAAATGTGTTAAAAGAATGAGCTCGAAAGTCGTGATGGGTATATGGTCGTTCTAGACAAATTTCCATGAACAGTGAGTTAACTGCATCCAACAGGAAAAGCCTGGGCATGTGTGTTCACTCTTCAAGTTGTAGCCTTCAGAGTCCTGTGTTGTGATAAGATCTAACTTAGGGGTCAGGAATGAAACAAAACGCATGATACAAGGACTCAGAGATGGAAGAGGACAAACTAAACGTCCAGGCTGATCCTGGAATGCTCAGGGTCCCAAGTCAGGTCAAGACGACACTCAGAGCATGGAAGGTCATCTCCGATTGTACCAGGGCCTGAGGCCACGACCCCCTGAGGCCACGACCCCCGGCCCAGGTCCTTCTCTTAGTGCCGATGCACTTCATCTAGCCACCTGTCTATGCATAAGACCCGAATTTCAGTTTACTAACTTACGTTAGAAAAAGAAATGGTCTCTCAGAAACTGAATTATCTACTTGTGAAGGGATAGTATGAACTATCCATATTCAAAGACGGTCAGCAAATTTAGCCAAGAATCAGATTCATCCGGCTGACTGACTGGCAAGCATAGAATATTAACAGGGACAGTTAATAAGTCTGAATGCTTCATGAATTCGGTCTAAGAAAACACAACACAGCCTTCTCAAACACAGGTGGGTCAAGAATACTTAAAGTCCATCCCCTAAAGCTTTGTCTCCCCTGGATAGCATTTGATTCTTCCAGTGCTTGCCTCTGTGATTCTTCTTTTTGCGTTGCTTACGTACGCGACTGACCTATGTTTTCCTAATACATTTCATCAGGCTGCAATTCTGCTTTGAGGCTAAAGAATCGTTCCTTCTCAACTTGTCCTTACTCTGTTGTGATCTACGTACTAATACACTGATTTCAAGGCTCAACTCCTAGACCTCGGTCTCGCGGCTCCATTTTCCAGTTCTTAGGGAGAAAGAGGACAAGTTACTTCATTATCGTCCTCCGATACTGAAGCACGAGTGAGTGGCTTTCCTTCTCATTTAAAAATGTAATGGGATTTTTAAAAAGTCAATCATTGCGCTTTCTCATTTATATGTTCCTATCAACAGGCCCAATCACTTTAGTCCTCCCAGGATGCCGGACACAGAAAGTTCTTTTTATCAAAGTCATTAACGAATTCACACTAACAAAGGAACTTTATCTGTGTTACATTCAATATTTGCAGAGGCAAAATTGTGAGCTTCTCTAGAGACACCCTGGCAAGAGATCATCACAAGTATCGAGGAAACAAATGAAAACAGGAGATAAGTCATACAAATCACAATCGTATTTTAAAAAGCCCAAGTTAAAAGAGTAAGACAGATCTGAGGCAAACTCAGAACTGTACAATGGAAAAATACTGCATGGAAGATTAAAGGCCCGCCTGCTAAATAGATAATGCCAAATTTGATGAGAAAATACATTACATTTCCTTTCCTTTGAAACCTTAGTTGATATTTTCCACTTTTACTGGAAAGAAATAAGCTCTAAGATGTCACTCAACACTTGGAGAGAGGGGCCTCCCTTTCCAGATGCAAAAACATGGAGGAAGTGTCTGAATGTTTTTTCTACAAAGCCCAAGCCCCTAGAAAGTTCAAGACCAGCTCACAGACTGTGAAAAATCTCCTTTGGGTCTTTTGTTGTTTGGCCGTGAACATTGGTCTCTCTAATGCTCTTGCATCTGTACTCACCTTTGACCTGGGCTTTGATTTCCCACTAGGTAACCTCTGACCTTGCTCTCTCTAACCTGCGTGGATCAGGGAATCTGCACACCGACTTAGCCGAAATAGCACCAGGACACCTGAGACCTGTTCTCACCACTCCCCCCTTACCCGTTTCTGGCCCGTGGGCTCTTTGCTGGCTTCCTCCAGGTTCTGCCCCAGGCTGAGCTAGCTCCTAGCTCTCTCTTACTTCTCTCGGTCTCAAAGATTAACCTGCCAGTTTCCAACTGCATGCTCTGTGCCCCAGGCCGAAGGTCAGCTTCATGTGCGGGCTACCCACACTGTCCCACACGTCCCCTCTCTTAAAGGGGCTCTGCTGTTACCGTACTGGAATTCTTCACTGTTTTTGAGCAAGGAGCCCCACATTTTGTTTGCGCTAGGTCCTGTGAATTACGTAGCCGGTCCCATCCTTGACGACCTTTCCCCGCCTGAAAAGGAAAATCTCAATTGCATTCCTGACCTGATCTGACCAAACCTCAGTCTAATGGGGCAGATCACACACTGCTGGTTGAGAAAGCACCAAAATTAAAAAACTAAGCGCAGCCAGCTGCGACCACACACGCTTGTCACATTTGTCAAATATTCAAGAGCGTGCATTCATTTGCTTGGTCACCGCTCTAAGCAAAATAAAGGCCTCCAGCCCTGTCACATGCTAACATGGAGGAGAACCAGAGACCGTGATTTGCATTAATTGAAAAGTCGTGTCCGGATCTCGGCCCTTGCTCCCAGAAGAGTTCAGGGCAAAACTCATGAATTCCAGGAATGTGAGGAAAAAGAACCAGAGAGCAAAATTGGATTTCTACCTAAGTTTAGAAATCAAAGGCTACTGATCTAATGCTTGAACTGAAATCCTTTATTGGAAATGGCAAGAAAACCTGGTTCATCAACTAGAACACAGGACGTGTTTTATTCCTTTACATAATCATTTCTTAGCTTCATGTTGACAAGAACATCGTGAATAGTATTATTTCCTGGCTCAGAATAAAAATACCTCCTTATTTCTGCTGGGAAAAGATTTGCACCCCCTTCCCCCTTTCCTCTTTCTCTGTCTCTCTCTCTCCCCTTCCCTTTTCTCAGATACCCATAATTTGAGATAAGGAGCTGAAATATATACCTTTCCCCATGTCCTTTACTTTTTAAGATTTAAATATTTTCTTTAAGTTTATTTATTCACTTCGAGACAGAGACAGAGAGAGAGAGAGAAAGAGAGAAAGAATCCCAAGCAGTCTCCACATTGTCAATGCCAACCCCGGACATGGGGCTCTAACTCACGAACTGTGAGATCATGACCTGAGCTGAAGTCAAGACGCTTAACCGACTGAGCCACCCAGGCACCCCCTTTCCTTTACTTTTTATACCTATAAAGCATGTTAAATGCAGAAGAGAACTATAACAGTTGCTTGCTCTTGGAGGATTCCACAGAGCAATAGCTTATATATTTGAGTAGATTTCCATTTAAAGAATTTTTGACAGAAGAAATGGGACAGGGCAAATTTTCCAGAGTGGACCAAATATACCCACCAGCCTTCTCACACATCTGTACCTCAAACTTTTGGTGCCGACTTGTGTTAAAATGCTACCCCCACCATCAGGGAAATCCAGAAACTGCCTGGACATTTGATGGTATCAAGGAATTATTATTTTAATTGGGTTGTGTTGTGATTATATTTTTCGTAAGTATTTCTCTTTGAGAAATACACCTTGGAAAGTGGTAACTGGATTTTTTTTCCTGAAATATCCCAGTTGGGGAGGGGGACACAAGATGGTATATACGGATGAACAGGACTGGCTATGAACTGACCATTTTTGAAACGTGGTGGGTTCGGAACGGTACATGGTAATAAGCTTTCAACTCCTCTACGTGTATGACATCTTCTGTAATAAAGACTTTTTTTTTTAATGTATTTTTATGTACTATGTATTTATTTTGGTACTGACTCTACCATTTCTTGGCTGTGTAACGTTAGGCAAAGTGCTCTCTGAGCCTGTCTCGTATGTAACGGTTTCATAGTATTACCTGTGCCCTCGTTGTTGTGAGAAATGAATGAGCCGGGGCAGATAAAGTGACCAGTAAATGGTAGATATGAAGGAAAGGGGTTCATTCATTGCGGCCCAACTGCTTCTTCCACCTCAGGGCGTCCTTCAAGCAGAATCCGCTACTGGCCCGCCACCGAGTGGATTCCTTTCTTTTGTCTGCATGTCAGCCAGAGTCTAGACAGACCCCAACTTCTGCTTACTTGATGAAATCAGATAGGGCTTTAAGAATTCAGCTTGCTGAGTGGGAAGCGAGAGTCTTAATCTCCCACGTGACCTCCCTGCCAACTCCCACCCCTTTCGAAAGAACACAAATATACATTTGGATTTTCCATAAACAAGAACGCGTGCCAAGCAGGTTTGTGAGACTGCAGAAAAAATGTTCCTTTGATTCAGTTCCTGAAAATACATCACCGACTGGTTGCACTTAAGAGACAGCCTCAACCAGGGGTCTCCTACCAAAGTGGTAGGAAATTGCAGCTGCTTAGAAAGAACTAATGAAACAGACAAGGCTCCAGAGGGAATCAGTGAATATTCTAACAGTACTGGCCTTCTGAACATTTTTTAATCAATACGCTGTTTTCATCCAACATGGAGCGGGATCATCCTGAATGTTAATGGTGCAAACAAAAGAGAACCAGAACCTGATAGTATTTACCTGGTGGACCTTCTACAATGCTGAACTTCCTTAGGAGAGGTAGACCAGTGTAATAAATACCACACTCTTCCAAAAGAGTTGATAGAAAGGATTGTAAATGGGAGACTTTCTCAATTTAAGTTATAGAGAAAAAGTATTTGCTGGGTATTTTCATGTAACTTCACTGTCTCCCCCACTTTCTACTGTTTCTGTGGACATTCACTCCAGCCCCAGAGACTAACTTCTGGGAGAAGACAGCCTCTGTTTGAGAATCCTTATCATCACAGACATCTTTTGAAAATAGCCTTTACAAATCAAGAATGTTTTCTTTTGTGTAAGAAATGCGAAATTTAGGAATGGCAGCACAGTCTACAGTGGCCAATAATTGAAAACAAAGAGAAGGTCTATCAACAACCGTTGGATAAACTGCGTTATATTCATATCATGGAATATGGGGCAGTCATAGAAAATGACTCGGAGGGGGTATGCCTGGGTGGCTTGGTCTGTTAAGCATCCGACTTGGGCTCAGGTCATGATCTCACAGTTGGTGGGTTTGAGACCTGCCTTGGGCTGTCTCCTGTCAGCCCAAAGCCCACTTCAGGTGCTCTGTCTCCCTCTCTCTCTGCCCTTCTCCCCCTCATGCTCTGTTTCTCAAAAATCAACATTGAAAAAAAATTTTAAGAAAAAAGAAAAAACGGAAAATGGCCTGACGGATTTTCCTGAGTCAGGATTTCACAGAGTAGGAAAAGCAAAATTGCAAAAGAGTGTGTCATATGACCCCATTTTTATAAAACACAGAATGACAAAAGATATCCTATATTGGGAATGCCTCAGATTCCTAGATTGGAATACGCCTAAGATCACCTGAGTCCAAAAAAAAAAAAATATTAAAGGACAAACATTAGGGTGTTTTCATGGCTACCCAGTTGGGGTGTGGATAGAATTGCAATGAGAGGTATTCATTCTGGGAAGAAAGACGAAGTGTCCATGATAAAAAAGCAAAGTGCCATGCATGGTATAATCCCATATAAATGAAACTTGGCATGCACGCATGTGTGTGTGTGTGTGTGTGTGCACGTGTATTGTGCATACATAAAGAGATTCGTGAGAAAATGAATGCCTACGTACTCATAGTGGTTATCACAAGGTAGCAGGACTCCACGTGACCTTTGCTTTCTTTATTTTCTATATATTGTTAGATTTCTGTATGTGAAGCATTATAGCATTTATATAATGAAGGAAAAATAAAGCCTAATTGATCATGGGGACAAAAATGATTCATTCAGGCTCAATTCAACGTATACTTGCTGAACATGCTATCATATTTCTGTTGCTTTCACATTGCTTGCCCCATGGTCCCCTACCCCATCCTCAAGGCCAGGAATGGAGCACATCTCTGACCCTGCGTCCTATGACACATATGTTTCTCTGACTCTCTTCTGTCTCCCTTTTCTACTTTTAAGGATCCTTATGATGACACTGAGCCCAACCAGATAATCTAATATAATCTTCCTACTTTAAGGTCAACCGAGTAGCAATCTTAATTCTGTCTGTAACTTTAGTCCCCCTTTGCCAATACTACCTAACATATTCGCAGATTTGGGGATCAGGAATTTGACATCTTTAGGGGAGGAGATGTTATTTTGCCTAGCACAAGCATCTCCTCTCTATGTGTTGGCACTGTGCTGAGTATCAAAAGTTTTTCAGGGCAAGCAACCGGAATACTCACTTGAAAGAAAAATTACACTAACAGCCAACACTCCCTAAGGATTGAGTGTGTTATTAGAAGTATGAAGGCAAACAAATAGAATACTCACTTGGAAGAAAAGTTACACCGATAACCCACATTCACTAAGGGTTGAGTGTGTTCCAGGTATTGTTCAAAACACTACCTGCCCACTCAGCAAACGTCAAGCATGCACTATGAGTCAGGCAGTGTTTGGGCGCTGGGCATGCCACAGGATACAGCATGTACAGAAACCTCTGCCCTCATGAAGCAGGCAGTGAACAAAATGAGTTTCCTTGTCAAGAGGAATAATATGAGATGGGTACTTTATAACTCCCATTTACAGATGAGGAAACTGAGGCACAGGGACGCTCAGTCATTCCCTTAATATTCTAGCAAGTGGGAAAGCTGGACTCTGAATCCAAGCAGCCTCTCTCGAGAGCCCAAAGTCCTTACTCTTCTGTTATGATGCCTCCTCTAAGCTCGATTTTGCCCCGCAAAAAAATGGCCCCAGCTAGACGGGTTCCAGTGGGACCCTGCCACCCGGAAAACGTGCTGCAGAGACCCACTTGGAAAAATCGCTAGATTGATCAACTGGGAGACATATTTAGAAGGCAGGATTTGGTATATTCAAGCCAAGCCTGGCTACTCCACTCATTGACCCAAGCCAACCTCACCCACTTGACCTTCCTTCCCCACTGCCCTTACTTTCGTCCTAGTTGTTGTTATCAGAGAATGGTAAACCCTGAGGGTTGGAAGGAATTTGAGATAATTCCAAATCCCTTTAAACTGAAAACGAGCTGGAGTCCGCAGTTGGCATCTTGGTTCCCTAACTCACACTTAAATCTGTAAGCCGCATATCACATTTCTAATTCTTTTCCTCTTTAACCTTTCCGTCATTCCTATCTCTTAACCCCAAATCACAATCCACACGACAGCCCTGGGCCTTGAAATTTCAATCAAATTCCTACGAGATATAGGCTTTGCAATACCAAGATTGCAAGGGCAATTAACTTCGACAAAATAAGGTTCATACCTCATTTCCTGAGAAACTCATAAACTTTATTGTAATCTGAAATAATTGGACCCCTATCAAAGGGGTTCCTATCATAATTCCCTTGAGAGATCATTACAATCTACCAGTTTGATTAATTCCCCAGAAATATAAAGCTCAGCTTCATCAGCTTAGTCTTCACCCTGCTGTGCAAAGAAAAGCCTGAGCTGCTGGCAGCCTTTCAAGATACTCTTCAGGTTCTACTTGCCCAGGGGAAATTCTTTTCACACCTTTAGAGTCTTTTCCCTTGACTTTGGCCCCAAAAGAATCTCAGTCGGTATAGACGCAGAATCTCTACATTTACTTCCCTTCACTGAGAGATCTCAAACTTTACCTTCAAATGATACCCATCTACTTGGTATCTCCAATGTTGTGAAAGAATGCCTTTGGGTATAAACACATGGTTTTTTTCTTGTGGGTTTTGTTAAAAGCCACAAAAACATCATCCATACCGTGGTAAAAGAAACATGCCAGTTGAGGGCTCTGTTGTGAGAAAAAGGAATAGACGTGGGTCCAGAACTGGTAACAGATACAAGGGTATTCTTCACTTGCCTCTCACCTTCCTGGTAGGTCAGAGGTAAGAACTGATCATATTCCAGGTCTTTATCAAATGGTCTCAACATGAGCTCAAACAATTAGAAACCTCTCTCCTGTTTAGCAATGCATTTTTGTTTGACTATTTCGTGGTACTGGAAGGAGATGTGCGTGTTTATACCTTTCAGCTATTACACCAACCCCACCATAATACATTTCTTCGTCAAACAATTTGAACTAATATTAGGAAGGAAATTTGGGGGTATCAGCCCTTTTTACCAGGACCAGCCCTTAAAATCAAAAGCAAAAGGTCTCGTATTCCTTTGTCTTGCTTGTCTCTCAGTCTGACTAATGATCTGTTGTTGTTTTTCCCAAGGGCTATCAGAAATTCTTTTTAGTTTGCATGCAAGGACCCTTCTCAAAAAGCAGTGATGCTAGTTTCCTGGCCACCAGATCTGACATTTGCCAACAGACCTCGGTTTTCCACACTATATTTTAAAGAAATTATTATATCATTACCCATGATTTATTTCACTCAAAGGGGCCTCCCAGGCATTGTTAAGTGAAAGTTGCCTGAGCCAACTTTTAAAAGTCATAACACCCTTCTAGTATTTACTCAGGGACATTTCATCTACTCTTTCCCTGAAACAAGATCACATTGCTTTCCTTTCATGCTTAATAGCCCAACACAAATCACTAACCAGTGTTAAGGCTAACAAGCCCAGCAAAGGCCATGCATTCAACAGCCAGACTCAGCCAAGGTACATCTGCCATAGCAAAAAGAAAAAAAGGGCGGGGTGGGGGTGGGGCTCAGAATTGAAAACATCTGCTGGTCCCAACCAGATCATACTTTGAAATGAATGATGCAAACCACTTCATCAACTATAGGTACTAGAGATGATATTTATAGGTATATTATCACTTCTGTATGGCTTAATTAAACGTCTTGATTCCACTGAACAGGTGCCTAGACCCGGGATACCAATGATGTATCATATCCCTAGATACTTAAGCACTGCTAACATTCAAACAAAAGGTAAAACATTCTTTTTCAATGATGCCAAAAAGGAAACAGCAGGTAACTGGTTAGTGGGTAAGAAAAGAAAATAGAAGATTACTACGTATTGATGGATTGCTTACAAACACATGAGGGCTTTTTCCTTTTTTCAGTTTTACAATACACAGATCTGCTGCTTTGGGTGTAACAGATGATACTTTGGACAAGTTAACAGCCTGCTTGTGTTGTCGGCTTTTGCTTTGATGCACCTCTCAATTGACTCATTGATTTCTGGACTCGAGTGCAGGCAGCAACACGCTAGGAAAATACCAAGGTTGGTAGCGTTAGATAAATTAGTCGATGACTCTCTATTGCGGCCACCAGGACTCTGAACAAAACTGCATCAGTACAAGTTTGGGTTTCTGATTTCAGTTTGTTTCTTCAACCAGTCTCCCAGCAGAAGCACATAAATGTTCGAGGCATGACAGCTCTTTGTACAGACCCTACAACTGCAGGACGCCCGGTATCCATTGCTCCAGAAGCCAAACGACAGGACTCCCCGACCCCACACATGTGCGCACGCACCCGCCCATCTCCAAACTCCTAAATACCCTGGGCTTTCTGCTGTCTTGAAGCTTGTCCACAGTACCCGCTGGAAGTATTCCATTCTCCCAGAGTTTTCCTCTCTCGTCCATGCCCCTTCACCTCAAAAAATACCTAAATACCAGTAAGATGCCTCAGGGAAAATAGTTCAATATAACCTTTGTTGAATTAAGGATTAATAACTGTTCTCATCCTGGCCATCCTGGTAAAGGTAAGAGCAATTTAATGATCCAATTAAAGTAATTAACAGTAAAGTCTCGGTGACTAAGACTTAATCTTTTCAGGGGTAATTGTACTCAAAGAAGGAAAAATATCCCCACCCGTTGTCTCTCCCCGCACCGTCCCTCATACACAGTAGTCGTGAACTCAAGACTCCATTTACAAGAGATTGATGACCCCGCACGGGTACACTGGAAACCTCTGAGGACTCTCTGATAAAGAAAAATAAAAAACCATAGCAATCTTGTCCCTCCTGTGTCATGAGAAAACCGAAGGCAGACCGGTGACATTATTTTCCCATTCTTAAAGAACAAGGCAAAGTCAAAACTAAGGGAGAAGAAATGTCAGGTTGTTCTTAAAAATCCTGGGTCTTTCTCACTTTCCTTGAGACAAGCTAACCAGAATCCCAGGACAACACACCTTTTCTTGCAAATGTCCTGAGGTTCGATTTTATTAGGTGGCTGAAGAAAAATATCATTTTATTCAAGTTTTATTAAATGCAGTCCCTCCTCCCATAAAAATTATAATAAAGTTCAAAGCCCAAGGATATAGCAAATAATATTGCCCATGGGAACCAGAACATAAAATTTTGAAGGGGGGAAAAAAAAAGGTTTGACTTTGATTTTATAAAAAGCAATGGTCAGGGCTTTCCCCTTGTGAAACTGCATTGCTGTCTTCAGTATTACTTCACAAATAGAGAAAACATTAGGGCTTTCAAGATGATTTGAATTATCTTTTTTCTTTTCCCCCTTGGAGGGTCTCGGTACGATCGCTAAGATGCACGATTTCATTGCAAATAAAGAAACCCAGTATGTTCTCCAAGTGACTTCCCATCTGTCCCTTAGCATAGGCATTTTGCCTGGATGTCACTAACAGTCAATGAGTGCAAAGAGAGACTGTAGTCAAATGAAACCACGACCAGAAGTATGGACCCCCATATTGTTTCTCTTGTAGGTATCATTCATTCTGGTGTCATTTATCATGCACTCTTGGGTAAGCAGCCATCTAAAGAGTAAAGCCCTAGGGCACAAGGACAGAAGGCAGATTATGCTACTCTCCCTGAAAAACTTGCTCCAGAAAGAAGTATCACAGCTCCCTCTTGGAGCTGGTCCATGACACAAACCCATTCATACTTAATGGAAGCCCTAGGACTCGACCCTTTGAGAGAAAAAAAAAAAAATCCATCTTAAAGTTTAGTGCTATCCTTGAAAACACTTCTGTAAAAATTACTTCATTTAATCATTTATCCCTCTAAATTTGGCAATTTTGTCTTATAACTGGGAGACTTCTCTCAATCATCCATTGCACATGGAAATTACGGTTCACCGGCTAATTAAAATGTGACCTACCAGAGCTTTAGCATAGACAGTGAGTAAATGTCTATGTTAACACATTAGAATTGGCTCCTTATTGTTTTCCATGAATAGATGTGTGTGGAAGAGAAATTTTTCATTTCTTTTTGTTTTTTATCATATTGTAAAAAGCCACAAAAAAGAAGACATGGAATCAATTTCTCATTTTCCTATGTATACCCTAAGCCATCAAGTCCTATGTTTTAAAATGATTTAAAATATAATATGTCTATTTCCTGCACATGGGTGGTTTCAGCTGCTTAAGCGTTCAACTCTTGATTTCGGCTCAGGTCATGGTCTCACAGTCGTGGGATCGAGCCCCACGTCGGGCTCTGCACTGACAGCACACAGCCTGCTTGGGATTTTCTGTCTCCTTCTCTCTCTGCCTGTCCCCTGCTTATGCTCACTTTCTCTCTCTCTCTCAATCTCTCTCTCTCTCAAAACAAATAAACATTTTTAAATAAATAAATGTTGTTTTTTTTTTTAATTTTTTTTTTTTTGACGTTTATTTATTTTTGAGACAGAGAGAGACAGAGCATGAACAGGGGAGGAGCAGAGAGAGAGGGAGACACAGAATTTGAAACAGGCTCCAGGCTCTGAGCTGTCAGCACAGAGCCCGACGCGGGGCTCGAACTCACGGACCATGAGATCATGACCTGAGCCGAAGTCGGACGCTCAACCGACCAAGCCACCCAGGCGCCCCAATAAATAAATGTTTTAAAATATATCTCACGTCAAGTTAGAAATACCAAAAAAGTATCAATAATTATATGATGAGCACGAAAGTGTCCACCACCCAGTCTGAGAAATAAGGCAGTGCCACAGAGCTGAAGCCCCAAGGATCCTCTTGCGAAGCATAGACATAGATAGTGAGTGAACGTCTACGCAACACATTAGAATTGTCTCCTTGTTATTATTTTCCATGAATACATGTGCCCAGAAGTTAACCACCGTCCTAAATTTGGTATTTATTATTCCAATGTATTTCTTTCACTTTTCGTATCCATGTTACTCAGGCGTGTCTCTGAACTACATGCATGTGCGGAACCAGAGTGTATCATGCTGAGTCCGAGAAAGACAAGCATCATTGTGATTTCACTCATATGTGGAATTTAAGAAACAAAACAGACGAGCATAGGAGAAGGGAAGGAAAAAATAAGATAAAGAGAGAGAGGGAGGCAACCCGTAGAGGCTCTTAAATACAGAGAACAAGGTGAGGGGTGCCTGCAGGGAGGCAGGTGGGGATGGGCTAGATGGGTGATGGGTTCTAAGGAGGGCACTTGTGGGGATGAGCACTGGCTGTTATACCGAAGTGATGAATCACTGGGTTCTACTCCCGAAACCAATACTACACTGTATGTTAACTAACTTGAATTTAAATGAACCAATTAAAGAAATAGAACAAAAACCAAACTACAAGTATGTGGCCTGTCTTTACCTTCATGCGGCAGTGTGCCATATGTTTTTCTCCTCCTTGTCTTCGGATGCTCTATGCTGTATGGTAAGCTCTATCCTGGTATCTTCTTGCCATGGAATAATACATAATAGCGAAAGACAAAGAAGTATAAATGATTCGTACATTTGTTATTCCTCTGCAGGCTCACCCTCACTGCCTTATTTTAGCCTCTCTGCACTTCATGCTTGGATCATTATCACAGTCTTCCCCTGGCCTTCCTGCTTCTGATAACTCCCAACACCAAAAAATGTTCATTATCCCACCAGACACGCACCTTGAAGCATCCAGATGCTACTCTTCAGGGGATCCCTGTTCTCTACCACATCGGGTCCGAGCTCCCTTGTCTAACTTTTAAAACGGCCATATCCTTCGGACCACTGTGGGCAGTTCTCACACACACAGATGGTTTCCTGCTTCACCTGTCTGCAACCCTTTTTCCCAGAAGGCTCTGGCCACAGGTACAAGCTCAGCCCATAGAAGGTCTGGCCAGAAGTGCCAGGGAGCTGTTACTACTCCAGGGCAATAGGAGGGACAGAAGCTAGTGGGTAAACACCTGTCTTTCTTACCCAACGAGGAAGTGATTCAGAGATATGTCCTGCATATAGCAGAACGGTGCCCCAGTGGTCCACAGTGACCTATTCACTAACCTACCCTTTATTGGTTCTCCTCCCTTCTGACCTCACCCAACCACACTCCACAAGTGCCTGCTGGGTTCACCTCCCACATAAGTTACTGGCACTGGAGCCCTTGCCATAGAGTCTGCATTTTAGACAAGTGCTATAAGAATTGGCCCTAGATGGTGACCTGTAGGGTGAGATTCTGGAACGGGATCATTTGCCAGTCAAGGGCGAGAAGATCTTATTGCTGATGGTAAGTGGGTAGTGATCATGTTGGCCAGCTGCTGCCTCACAATTATTAAAATGTTCATCTGTGTGGATTGGGGCCAGGCCGTAGGGAAAGCACTGGCTTACGCGTTTTCTCTAATACTGGAAAGATGTGAGGGCAGTGATAATTATAAAGAGTTGGGTAGCTTCTGTTAAACGTTCTGGAAGCCTCAAAAAAAGACAATTACATGCTGGGACAGCCAGCCATCAATGCAGGGCAAGCTGCTGGAGCCAGAGAGCCTATGGGCTTTGGAGAGGCCTACATACCCTGCAGCCAACAAGCAAACTGTGCTGAAAATCAGGTCCAAGCTTTGATCTTAATAGTGGCAGAGTTACAAAGGAGCCTGAATTCACAGTTCAAATGTCTCCTATGTAAAACCTAGAGCCCAAAAAAGGTAGCAGAAAGATCCTGAGACATGGGACAGGGAATTTTGGGTGGTTGATACCTTTAGAAACGTTGAATTTCGTAAGTCCTATGAACTGTCAGCCTCTTTCCCTGGCTAGTAAAGAACAGCACCCTTTGTCCCAAAAACTGTCATCTAAGAAAGATGTCATGCAAGATGATGTTTGGCCACTCAAGATGCTTCCCAGGCCCCTCTAATTGCTTCTAGACCAATAACTGGGGTCACTTCTCAGCATAGCCCAAGCAGGAGAAGTAATGGGAGGAAATGGATTATCACCAAAATAGTTGAAGAATATGGCTTCTCTTGCAGTAACCAGAAATAACTGTCCGGAAATAGATGTTGACGACCTAGGACTCAGGGGGTGGAAGTATATAGCCAAACTGCAAGCGTGGCTAGGAAAGAATTTACCACTAAAGGGACACTCTCCCACATCTTAAGATTTAACATCTTGATGGATACTTGGAACATGTCCTAATACATTGCTGGAATGTCCCTTTGAAGCTTAAAAAAGATGAACGCCTATAGTAAATCAGGTGGATATGCCAACCTGTCTTGGCAAAGTACCAAGAAAGAGCTTGGTTTTAGCATCAGCTTAAACCTGACACCCTGAGCGTTGGGGCATTAGCCTTCAAAATGTGGTATATACACTAATATTATTATATATAATATATATTAGTAAATGGTGTTACGTCCCTGGTAGTTGGAAGACTGTCATGGAATCAAAGCTTTTGCTTACAATATTAGGGAATTAAAACTGAGAAATGTATAAAATATTTCTTGATTCGTCAAAACTAAACCCATCCTGCGGCTCCTGGGTGGTTCAATCGGTTAAGCGTCCGACTCTTGATTTCGGCTCAGGTCATGAAATCGTGGTTCACAAGTTTGAGCTCGGGCTCTCTGCTGCTTGCATTCTCTCTCCCCTGCTCGCTCTCTCTCTCTCCCTCAAAATAAATAAGTAAACTTAAAAAAAATTAAACCCATTCTATGTTAGTGTAAACAATGTATTTTATCAATGATAACTGTATTTCCCCAAAGAAATTTTAGTGAAAAGAGTGGAAGTATTTTACATTTTATAAATTCTTTTGGTGTCTTGCATTATTAAAGACCTCTGGGTTCTCATACCTACTTCTGCTTTTATATCTCTGTTATGACATGTTGTTTTGGTTGAAGTAGTTTTAAAAACGGAGCCTCACACAGATATGTAGTTGGAAAAGGAGTATTTTTTAATTTTTTTTTTATTTATTTTTGAGAGAGAGAGAGAAACAGAGCATGAGTGAGGGAGGGGCAGAGAGAGAGAGAGAGAGAGGGAGACACAAAATCCAAAAGAGGCTCCAGGCTCTGAGCTGTCAGCACAGACCTCCACCTGGGGCTCGAACTCATAAACCTCGAAATCATGACCTGAGCTGAAGTCAGTAGCTTAACCGACTGAGCCCCCCAGGTACCCTGAAATAGGAGTATTTTAGTGGCCTTTTCACATCATTGTGCAAATACGTCTTTAACACTACACCAAAGCTCAGCAAGTAGCAGTTTCTTAAAATTAGTTGCAATGTGATATCTGAAACCATATCAACGAACTCTTTGTACTTCGCTTCATTAAAATTCATCAGTCTACCTTTCACTGTGAATGGATGTTTCACCCAATGTATAATTTGTCACCACCAAGCATTGGTCATTTGGAAAACATTAGTTCACTAAATACTGCAGATCTCCCAAATATTCACATATTTTCATTATGCAACATCAAAAATCACATTTGTTAATATCACTTCCAATCTCATCAGAAAAGTCTTTAATTATTGAAAAACAATTAGGGTCATGGTAACACATACTTGTCTTCCAAAGATTCAAAGTTTTGCATGAGGCTCAAGTTTTTACCAGCCAGAAAGTACTGTCAGTTGGTTACCTTATCATTGACAGGCTGGCTTCATTTATCATCAAAAAAGTACCCATCTAATCTTTGACAAAGCAGGAAAGAATATCCAATGGAAAAAAGACAGTCTCTTTAACAAATGGTGCTGGGAGAACTGGACAGCAACACGCAGAAGATTGAAACTAGACCTCTTTCTTACACCATTCACAAAAATAAACTCAAAATGGATGAAGGACCTGAATGTGAGACAGGAAACCATCAAAACCCTAGAGGAGAAAGCAGGAGAAAACCTCTCTCACCTCAGCTGCAGAAATTTCTTACTTGACACATTCCCAAAGGCAAGGGAATTAAAAGCAAAAATGAACTATTGGGACCTCATGAACATAAAAAGCTTCTGCACTGCAAAGGAAACAATCAACAAAACTAAAAGGCGAGCGACAGAATGGGAAAAGATATTTGCAAATGACATATCGGACAAAGGGCTAGTATCCAAAATCTATAAAGAACTCACCAAACTCCACACTTGAAAAACAAATAATCCAGTGAAGAAATGGGCAGAAAACATGAATAGACACTTCTCTAAAGAAGACATCCAGTTGGCCAACAGGCACATGAAAAGATGCTCAACGTCACTCCTCATCAGGGAAATACAAATCAAAATCACACTGAGATATCACCTCACGCCAGTCAGAGTGGCCACAATGAACAAATCAGGAGACGATAGATGCTGGTGAGGATGTGGAGAAATCCCACTGTTGGTGGGAATGCAAACTGGTGCAGCCACTCTGGGAAACAGTGTGGAGGTTCCTCAAAAAATTAAAAATAGATCTACCCTATGACCCAGCAAAAGCACTGCTAGGAATTTACCCAAGGGATACAAGAGTGCTGATGCATAGGGGCACTTGTACCTCAATGTTTATAGCACCACTTTCAACAATAGCCAAATTATGGAAAGAGCCTCAATGTCCATCAACTGATGAATGGATAAAGAAATTGTGGTTTATATACACAATGGAACACTATGTGGCAATGAGAAGGAATGAAATAGGGCCTTTTGTAGCAATGGAGATGGAACTGGAGAGTGTCATGCTAAGTGAAATAAGTCATACAGAGAAAGACAGATACCGTATGTTTTCACTCTTATGTGGATCCTGAGAAACTTAGCAGAAGACCATGGAGGAGGGGAAGGAAACAAACAAAAAAAAAAAGTTACAGAGAGGAAAGGAGGTAAACCATAAGAGACTCTTAAAAACTGAGAATAAACTGAGGGTTGATGGGGGGTAGGAGGGAGGGGAAAGTGGGTGACAGGCATTGAGGAGGGCACTGTTGGGATGAGCGCTGGGTGTTGTATGGAAACCAATGTGACAATAAATTTCATATTAAAAAAATAGCCAAGATATGGAACCAAAAAAAAAAAAAAAAAAAGTACCCGTCCAAAACCCAAACATAAATACCTATAGTTTGTCTGCATCTCATGAAAAAAGCAACTAGTTCAGTTTGCTACTCAGTCGTGGAAGGGTTTCTCCTCAAGATGGTCATCAGGCTTCGGTGGGCAGCAGAATGCTTTGTGGGAACTTTTCACTTCATCACATAGTACATCAAAAAGACATGTTCTGGCTGCCTTGGTTTATGCCCAGGCACCAGTAGTTTTCCACCCCTGCTTCTGTCCCATCAGCACAAATGTCAACACAGTAAAAAAAAAAGACAAACAATGTCTTAGGATTATTATGAAAATAGCTTTGACCTCACGAACCCCTGAAAGGGTCTTAGGGGACCTCTAAGGGTTCACAGACCACAGTTTGAAAACTGCTTCTCTATTAAAATGAAACAAGTAAAAAGAAGGAGAAAAGATTCCATGGCAGTGATTCCACAGTGGAAAGATGTAAGAGAAGGGTTTTCAGAACCGTAATCACAAAACACTAGACTGGGGTCACATTTGGGTCCACTGCTGGCCACAATTATCAACTGAGTAACCTTGGGATGTAAGCTCTCTCCTCTTCAGTGGAGACAACCATACCTTCTCTACAGGTGGCAAAAATATACCATATGACAGGGGCACCTGGGTGGCTCAGTTGGTTAGGCGTCCAACTCTTGATATCGGCTCAGGTCATAATCTCATGGTTGTGAGATCGAGACCTGCATCAGGCTCTGCACTTAACATGCAGCCTGCCTGGGAGTCTCCCTCGTGCGCTCTCTCTCTGGCCCACCCCCACTTGCACTCTCTCTCTCTCTCTCTCTCTGAAAATAAATAAATATATACTAATATGTGTGTGTGTGTGTGCGTGTGTGTGTGTGTGTGTGTGTGTGTGTGAGACAGCCCTGTTGATAGCAGGAGAAAGAGATTTACAGTATACTTCAAAATGTCAAAGGGTATCAGGCGACAAAATTGAGATTCCAAGAACTCAGTTCATGGCTGTTTCCTTCCATCCAAGAAAAGGAGAATGATTTCAAATTCTCACACAGCCCTATACTTAGAAGTACTCAAATGCCTTTTAAGGTTGTCCGAGTTTGGCCATTACTATCAGAGAAGACTGGCTAAAAGTGGTGTCACAGGAAAAAAAAAGGGAAAAAAAAAAAAAAAAGCTCAATTTATTTTGGCCACATGCCGCGCAATAACCACATTGTTGGTACCATTGCCAATCACAGCAAGCCGCTTTCTGCCCCATAACACAGTCCCTGATTTTAACTTTTTCACAGACCCTTCTAATTTATCAGTAATATCATTACTTTGTTTCAGGATCCAGTAAAAGATCTCTAAAAAGGATTCTTAGATTTCTTTTAGGCCAAATAAAGAATACAAATATCGGAATTTAAATACATGTTATATGAAAATAGTGAAAACAAACAAAAGATTTTTCATTTCCCTATCAGTTTTTTAAATGTTTATTTACTTTTGAGAGAGAGAGCGAGCAGGGGAGGGACAGAGAGAGATGAAGACATAGAATGAGCTTAGGTGGCTCAGTCAGTTGGACGGCCCACTTTGGCTCAGGTCATCTCAAGGTTCGTGAGTTTGAGCCCCACGTCAGGCTCTGTGCTGACAGCTCAGAGCCTGGAGCCTGTTTCGGATCCCGTGTCTCCATCTCTCTCTGTCCCTCCCCTGGTCATGTTCTGTCTCTCTCTCTCTCTCAAAAATAAATATTAATAATAATAATAAAGAAAAAAGTAAAAGAAAAAACACTTAAGGCGTATTTTGCCAAATACTCTCAGGACATACAAGTTTTTTCAGGAATACTGTTCTTCAATGGAACATAGTCTTATGAACAATGTTCCGGAAAATCCACGTGCTGTAAATCAAATACCTGATGCCTATTCAAGCTTCTCACCTTCCCTTAGAGCCTGCTGAGAAGACACCAGTAGGGTTCTTTCTCTGGGCTTTGAACTTGGACTGGGAAGTTCAAGCTGGAAAACCAACAAGACAACTCAGGAAAACCTAGAAGTTGCATTGCTCAGAACATCAGCATCATCCTGAGGTTTGCAACATTCTCCCTGAGAACAGCCACCTCCCGCCAAGTCCAAGGTCTCAATTGGAGGCATGATAAATTGAAAACAGAGAAATGGCTCCCTCTTCTCTCTAATCCTCAAAACTTGTCCCCTGGGAAGTCTCTGGGGCTGAAGAGAGAAGCCCCACTGGATATATGTGAATTTAGTGTTTCTTAGGAACCAAGATTACATGTTTCAGTAGTGTCCAGGCAAGCTGATGCCCTGCTGGGAAAGAAAATCGAAATAATTTTTTCTCCATGATCATGACAGTCTCTCTCCTCTGAACATCCCATTCTTTATAGAAAAGGAGACAGAAGTAAGAAGAGGACGGAGAATGAAATGAAGACGGAAGTGAAAATGACTAGGAAAACAGATGGGGGAGAAAGGGGAGAGATGTGAAGTGCTATCAAAGACAAGGAAGGTGTAGGAAGCGTGGAGGGCTGCCTGCCAGCGTCCATGTCTCCCCTTTCCCTGGTTGTCCAGGGACCTAACTATTCTCATCCCTATCTCCTCCATGATTCGAAAGAGGGTCAGCTGTCCCAGCTGAGGAGTCAGTCATAGTGGTACCATTTTCCTTGTCGATGACAAAATTTCAAGGTGAGCCTGTGACCCATTTCCGCTCGGGGAGGCGCCAGAAAAGGTCTCTGCCACGGAGCTCCCGCAAAATGTGTCTCGACAGGAGACGGTCCCTTTTCTGCCTCTGGCTATCATCACATCTGGAGCTGATGCTCGCAGCTGCCACCGCCATTCTCCAACCACAAGGGAAACTCACTTTAGAAAGCAGTCCCCCCCCGCCCCCCTCCGGCAGGGACAGGAATGGAGAGATGGAAGGACACTGGGTTCTAAAATTAGTCATCTTTTCCTGTGGCGATAAACAACTCCAATGTGTTAGCGGCTTAAAAGCAACACATATTTATCTCCCTTTGTCACATGAGGGCTGTGGGACTTCTGGTCACCCCCAAGTGTCTTCTTGTTCCAGACCCAGGCTAAGGAGTAGCTGCTATTGAGACCTGCTGTTCTCCTGGCACGAAGCGGGAACCTGCAAAGGAAACGGTAGTCAGGCTACTTCTTGATGGTTTCTGAGTGGGTGTGCCACGCCTGTTCTCTCACCACTGGCCAGAGCATGTTATGGGCTGAGCCCAAAGTCAGGAAGAAGCGGTGTGGTCAGAGGGGGGCGGGGGGGGGGGTGGGAAGGGGGTGTGGAGCATCTTCTACCCACAGGAGTGGAGGGCAAGTCACGTGAACATGGGCAGGGACATTTAATCCTGTTACAGGGAATGGATATTTGGGAACAAAAGCCCAAATCAGCCAAAATCCTTGGTGACATTATTGAGTCACTAATGAAAAGGCTCCCGGGACCCTATTTTCTGGATTTCCACTACTGTGAGATAATATACTCCATTATGGCTTGAGTCTGAATTTTCTAGGACTTCTCCATTTTAGGAAAGGGCATCTTGACCAGCATAGAGACAATTCCCAATGATTTTCTCCAATTCACAAGGCCATCCCTGTAGGCACTGACTGTCCTTCCTAAACAGATTAACACTCTTCTCTCCAACTGTGAAAAGTAGGACACAGCTTCCTATAATATCAGAATAGCTCTGAGCCTAGATGGTCAAGGACAAATACTACCAAGAGTTTCAAACAATATGACAAAGGTTTGCCTAAGTTTCTATAGGTTTTGTTCTCATTTTTGTTATATACATGTATGCAAGCCAATGAGTCTGAAAAAGAAAGGAACTCAAACCGATACTATTTTTCTTTACCAGTACAATCAGATAGATCATACAAGAAGAAAAAGAAAATGTTGTGTATTCACATCCTAAACTTATTCTTTTATTTCAGTTCCAATGTGCTCCAATATGGTCTGTCTGCCAGACCAAAAAAATTAATAATTAAAAAAAAAAAATATATATATATATATATAGTACTATACATATTTGTACATATATATACACATCAAAGATGATAAGCTTTAGGGTCTATTTCATTGATAAAATATAACCTATAATAGGGAGTTTAGGAACAGACACAGACCTAAATGAGTCCCATAAGCCTCTGCTACAACCTAGGATGACCTTGTAAGAACTTTTACTGAACTCAGTGAAAGAAAAAAAATTAATGAAAACCTTCAAACTGTACAAGAGAACAGAATGGAGGGAGTCACAACAATCATCTTTTGTTTTGTTTTATTCTTTTTTTTTTTCCTTTCCTTTCCTTTTCCTCTGTAACCACAGAGGTGACTAGACAACCCACCACCCTCCTGAAGCAATATCCAAACAGAAAGTTTTCCAATACATATCCTAAAATCACAGAGCATGTAACTCCACATTAGCTCCAGGAAAGCAGCATCTTTGCTTAGGATATGGAAATTTGGAAGCTCATTGCTATAATCTGTGGTTATGATTTTCAGCTCCCCCAGTGATGCCGGGAATCAAACCACAGACTCCTAGCGCTAGGAGCCTTTATTGTAATCCAATAAAACCTTAACAACCAGTCTTCTTTTTTATGATAAATTAAGGGCCTCATTTGCTTTGAAGCAGCCCCTCTGCCCTAGAGTTTACCTCCTTGTGGAAACAGTCCTAGAGAAACACTGAATTCAGATGGGGTGAAGATGGTGAGGGAAAAAGCCCATAGTCCCCTACCTTGGTTTCATGGATTCAGAAACTTCAAAACAAACAGAAAGTTCTCTGTTTCAAAACAACCAATCTTTGAGGATGAGCCTCTGCTTGAGAGCTCTGACAACATTTCACAAACCATGACCTCTGAACTTTGCACCTTGGTCACAGAATGTCACCTTGAACTCAGAAGTGTGACACCTGGGGCTGAGGTCATGTGTGCTATCACCCACTTTATGTTTGCTAATTTGAAATTTTACTCATAATCTCAAATTCTGCCCAAATTGCCTATATATACGTATATACATATATACGTATATATGTATATACGTATATATATATATATATATTTTTTTTTTTTTTTTTTTTTTTTTTGCTATGCCACCTTTGTGAACTCGTTTGTTAGGGAACAACCTCCAAATTCAAAACAAACTTAAAGCAAAGGCCATATTTATCTCTCGGCCATAATTCCTTGCTAAGATCCAAGGCTGCATGATATCAAACGGCCTCAATGCCTACATGTGTGTTTTTCAAGGATTGCAGAGGCTAGCCCAGAAGGGAAAATTGCAAACCTAGCAGTGGCCCTAAAATTAAACATCCATTTCCAGAGTGTTCATTGTAATATGCCTAATGATATGGAAATGAAGGCCAAAGGACATGGAAGGAAGAGCCAGAAAAATGGGGCATCCTGGCTAGCACGGAACTCAATCTTCTATGCTCAAATATCAGGAAAGGCCAGTGAGAAAGCCAGCTCTTGGGATACATTGAAAATAAAGACTACAGCCCCCAAATGGAGATGCTTATGCTAAGTCCCACATCACCAAACAGAGACTCCATTGCTGTTTCGGTTCACCCAGATGGGATCTTAGACCAGCCCATCAGGAAACACCCAATCACCAGTAGTTAGGTCATCTGTCTGGGCGACCCCTGCCATCACCCTAAAGGAAAGTAATTTTGCAACAACATTTTTCTTTGCCTAGTATAATTTCCTTGTTCCCGCTCCCTTCTGCCTATAAAAGTCTCATTCTGTACAATGCCTCAGAGCTTCTATCTGCTAGATCGGATGCTGTCTAATTTGAATCCATTTTTCCTCAGATTAACTCTTAAAAATTTTTCATATGCCTCAGTTTATCTTCTAACAGAACCAATCCAATCCATACTGCCCTTATTTGTAGGTAGAAATTACATGTGTATATGTATATATTTAAAAACCCAGAAACTCTTGTATGTGTGTGTAGACTTTCCATGCCTAATTTATTCTCAGTTTCATCGTGATTTTCAAGAAATGGGAAAAGGAGAAATGAGGGGAAAAAATGGATTTACCCAAGCTGTAAAATTTTAGATACAAAATGCTTAAAAAATTAGTGGTTTAAAGGAGGTTTATATTGGTTTGTATTTTTTTCTTTCCCAGTATTCCCCCCACACACCCTGCCCCCAAATCCCAAAGATAATAATGACATTGTGCATTCCGAGGAGATAGCATTTGAAGGTAGTTGATGACTTCAGCCAAAGATTTCCCCCTCTCCAAAGGAAATAATGGGTTTTGTAATTCCAGATGTTCTTTTTACATGCTTCAGCAGTCATATGATTTCTCAGTGAGTAGGAAGTTGGCCATTAATACTGATTCTTTGGCAAATTGGAGGTGTTAATGTATTAACCCAGAGCACCATATTTTCACTTTTAAGATGTATTTACAATTAACAGCTTTTCATGCTCTCCCTGGAGTTCTAATTTAATTAGCAGTTGACACATCAAGAGCTCATTTCATTTAAATAGGAACTCCATTTGGAAATAGCAAATTTTCTTGGTTTTATCAACCCATCAATATTTGCTCAACTGAGACACCATCTGATTCCAGTATAATCTGTCCTAGCCATTTTTTTTGAACGCTTGTTAATGTTGTTGATATGGATAATAAATTATGGTCATCTCATCTTTTCGCCCTTCCCACATCTGATCCTGGTCCTGCCTTCTCTTTCAGAAATGTAATTTATCAGTGCCATACATTCATGTAGCTTAACAAGCCAATAATGCTATAGAATTTATTTTAAAAATTAACAGTCTTCATCTCCTACACACCCTACTCCCCTTCCCCAGAAGTGACTACCCTCCATTCTCTTAGAGGATTCTTTTGGCATTTCCATTCCAATCTCTAAGTAACAAATACTACCGTTTCTTAATTGTTCAGGTTTAGAATAGCACCTGTAGACTTCCTGTCATGGAACTTGAGGATCTAACTCTTATACCACCCCCCTAAACCTTCTCTCCACACACTCTTACCCTCTCTGCAGTCTCCAAGTGTAATTATAGCAAATGTGTTAGAGTAGTTCTTACTACTGTCATTGTTACAATGCAAATATTATTAGAAACTGAGCCATGCCATATAGTTTGGACACATCCTCTTTCCTGTGCAACTTTTGCTTATCATGGAGCTGATACTTATTTCGTTTGACTTGTTTTTGTTTTTATTGCTGGTGCCTATTTCTCTTTCTATCCATCACCATTTCATACCCAAGTTCTCAATCATAAGTAATTCTTACCCCATGACATTTGGGCTGTTCTATCATGTTCAGCTGTTCTATCATGTTCAGCTGCTTAGAGATGCTCCCCCCAGGATCCTTTGTTTTCCAGTTGCAACTGAGACTAGTTGCCCTCTTAGGCTCAATGCTTTGTTCTCACCTTTGGATCTTCCTTCATCATCTTCCTGGGGATTCCTTTGACCACCACCCCCCCACCCTGTATTGCATGTGACCTGTCCTCTTCTATATTGTTTTACTCTTTCGTTTTGTTGGAGTACATTCTCCGGTAGCTCCAGTGGATACATATTATTTATTGCACTGAGTTTCAGCCTTGATTTACCTATCTTACTTTAAACTTTAAGAGCAGGAATTTTATTCTGACACATTAAATAGCTTCTTTAATATAGAAAGAAAGAGAAAGAAAGAAAGAAAGAAAGAAAGAAAGAAAGAAAGAAAGATGTTCTAGGTCAATCCACGGCAGTAGATTTAGGGATGGCTGAAAGAGTAAATCCAATCTATTGTAGCCAGTCCACACAACTCCAATGTGAAAAGCAAGTTCTAAATAGGAATCTGTGGGGTGCCTGGATGGCTTAGTCAGTTAAGTTTCCAACTCTTTTTTTTTTAATGTTTATTTATTTTTGAGAGAGAGAGACATAGCATGAGTGAGGGAGGGGCAGAGAAAGAGAGGGAGACACAGAATCCGAAACAGGCTCCAGGCTCTAAGCTGTCAGCAGAGAACCCGATGGGCTCGAACTTGGGAACAGCGAGATCATGACCTAGGCTAAAGTCAGACGCTCAACCAACTGAGCCACCCAGGCACCCCAAGCTTCCAACTCTTGATTTAGACTCAGGTCATGATCTCACGGTACGGTTCATGAGTTTGAACCTGCACTGACAGCGCAGATCATGTTTGGAATTCTCTCTCCCCCTCTCTCTGCCCCTCCCCTGCTCATGTGCACATGCTCTCTCTCTGTCTCTCTGACTCTCTCTCTCTCAAAAATAAATAAATAAACCTTAATAAATAAATAGGAGTCTTTGATATTGATGGAATAATGTTCACAAGCAACAACAAAAACCCAGACCCATTGTGTTTTACTTTCCATCATAGCTAATTAATTGTCTTACTGAAGATGCAGAAACAGCCAGAAGAGCAGATTTTGTTTTGGAAAGTTGTGCCTAATCATCCATTCTTAATCATAAAACCATGAAACATGATCCAGAAAATAAATGGAAAGAAAAGAATCCACAACTGTTGTTCTCATTGAGTAGCTTCTTTAACGAGACCAGTTATGAATGCAACCACAGGTATCAAAAAATGTGATTATAAATCACTCATTATTAAACAAACGCAATTACGCTTCAAGTCAAGCCATATCTCTTGTATGGATACAATGTCTTATATAAAAGGAAGTCTTAGCATCGATGTTAAACTTGACCATTAACACTAGAGTTAAAACAAGCATCTTATGGGGGCACCTGGATGGCTCAGTTGGCTGAGCATCCGACTCTTGATTTTGGTTCAGGTCATGATCCCAGTGTGTAGTAGGATTGAGCCCCATGTCTGGCTCCATGGTCACTGTACTTAGGATTCTCTCTCTCCCTCTGCCCCTCTCCCCTGATTTCTCTCTCTCCCTCTCTCTCTCTCTCTCTCTCTAAAAAAATATGTATATGTATTTTCTATGCTTATGTATCATTTCTGATTATGAAAAATCATATTGGTATAATTTTTCCTATACATCAGTGCAGATGTTCATTCGATCTAATTTATAAAGTTATGCAAACCCAAAATAAATACTCTCAGATTTTTCTTTAGAACCAGACTTTATAAGCTGATTATTAAGGTTATTGAGAAACGCAAATATGCAAGAATAATAAAGAATGCCATGAAAAAGGAAAGTGATGAGGTAGTGAGGGCAGAAAGTTAGCCCCACCAATATTAAAACATATCACGAAGGCTCTAGAATTGAAACAGTATAGTTATGGTACATAAATTGTCAGAGAACAATGGAACATATTAAAAAATCCAAAAATGGACCCAATCACAGATGCAGAATTAATACACAATAAAAGCAGCATATCACATCACTGGGTAAAAGACAGACTTTTTAATAAGTTATATTGGTCTAACTAGTTAGCATATGGAAAAAATAAAGTGGATTCCTCCCTCACATCATACTCTAGAATCAATTCCAGATGAATAAGATACTTAAATGTAAAAATTTAGATCTGTAATCCGAGGACTGAATTCCTCTACAACCTGAAAGTGAGGGATTCCTAACTATGACTCAAGTTTAAAAGCAGTAAAGAATTAGATACATAAACATGATAACATAAAAATTTAAATAAAACTTTTGCATGACAAAAGATTACCAAAGTAACCAAAAGAAAAATGACCAATTAGAAAAACAGCCTCATTTTTATCATAAAGTAAAAATCTCTAACATGTGAAGAATTTCTAGATACAGAGAAGTAAACCGCTAAATGCCCAATAGAAAAACAGGTAAGACTAATGAAAAGAAAGTTCACAGAAAGAGAAATGCAAAGAGCTCTTAACCATCATGAGAGAAACACAAACCCAAGCTAAACGGAGCCATCTTTTCTCACATTTTTTTTTCAAAAGCTAAAAGTTTGAGAACACACTCTATGGACAAGTTATGAGGATAAACACCGTCTCTGTGTTGCTAGAGAGGATGGAAAATGAGGGGGGGTGGCAATTTGGCAACATATAACAAAATTTTATATACATGTATC
Source organism: Panthera leo (assembly GCF_018350215.1). Classification (NCBI taxonomy): domain Eukaryota; kingdom Metazoa; phylum Chordata; class Mammalia; order Carnivora; family Felidae; genus Panthera; species Panthera leo. The sequence goes on along the minus strand of NC_056692.1, from coordinate 50,536,549 downwards.
ATGTCACCCATGGATCCCACCTCTTGGATTCTATCACAAAGCTACATTTAAACAGTCCAAACAGTATATGCACCAAGCCGTAAACTCCAATACTTTGTAGCAGTGGGAGCATCAAAACACAAGTAACAGTCCATAGGTCCATTAGAAGTCTGACTGACTAACCTATTAGGCATCCACACAATGGAGAACTATTCATTTCCAAAAAGGGAGGAGGAATCTCCCTCTATTCTACTATGGCATGACCCTGAGAATATATATTATAATACATACACTATGAAATAAAAAAAAAATGAGATGAAGATTCACTATTATGGTATTTTTATGGTACCACCTTTCATCAAAGAGAGGTAGAATAGAAATACATGTAAGTATCTGCTTATATTTTAAAACAAAAAGTAAAATAATAAGCTTCAATATTTTTTAAAACCTATACATAGTGACAGAGAAGGAAGAGGAAGGAATTAGGGGGATGGACCGAGGAGAGAAGTTAGCCTTGCCTGAGACCACTTCATCCTGGATATTTGAAACTATGTAGATGTTTTACATAATCATAAAACCTCACTATTGTTTGTTTTTAATTCAGTGTCAAAAATTAAAATTAAGTGAATGGTCCTCAATATGCATTTATAATTGGTGACACAGCCATATAGAGCGGAACTAAATAATCCTTTGCAATTTTCAAACACAATAATATGTCTGCACATTCCTGAACGGTGCAGAAAAAAACAGATACTCAAATATGCTAAGAACAAAGAAAACTACGTCCCAAAAGTCATATACTCTTTTCTATAATCATATGGTCAGCAGTTTTGGTATTGTTACTCTCAGACTGTTGGGAGTACATTAAGGCATAAAGAGTTGAGTATTTACGTGATACTCTAATTCTGTAATTCCTCCTGTTATTGAGACTTGGAATTCCTGGAATAGGAGAAAGACGATAGAGATGTGATATCAAAGTAGGTTAAGTAAGAACCTTAAGTGGTCCTGCATTTGAATGAAAACTATCAAGAAAATTCAGCATTTTTTTTACCTTTATAAACTTGTCAATAGACTTGTCAGTATCATCCCAGTAGCAGTGATGACCCTTACAGACTAGACTGTGGTGTCCAAATGTTTTTTCCCACTAGTAAGAACCAGCGTTTCTCATAGAAACGGCTGTTTACAGATGAAATAAGAAACAGAGAGACGAGGCTGGGGTCCTACCATTCGACACAGACCCTACAAAAGACTAGAAAAGTCTTAGAAAAGAAGTGAGGAGCCAATCGGAATACGCTCCCATTGGTTAACGTGGAATAATTTGGACATTACTGGACTAAAGGAGTTTGTTTCACGTATATATGCATGTATGTTTATATGTAGGCATGCATAGTCTATGATACCAAAATGACCTCCCCCAAAAGAATCACACAAAAGGATCGCTGTTGGAGGATGCTTACCAACTCATTATTTTTAAAAACTAGTAGATACAGAGGGGAAAGCATGTGTCTTGATTTTCTTATACAAACTGTACCATTTGGGAGAAAAGTCATAAATAAGGAGGCGTTTCTCGTTATTGAAGTTACTAGCTAATACATGAAAAAAGTTGTTAAAATGAGACCATAACAGTTTGAGAAAGCTTAATTAATGGATCTAGGTTGCTAAAGAAAGCTTCTGCAGACATCACAAAAAGAGAGAAGACAGGCCTCCTTATGGAAGAAACTCAACCATCCACAAACCTTCTTTGCCCCGCCCACAATTACCTGTCAGATTTATCTTCTCAAGCCTCCAAGCATACCTGCCAGTTTCTTTTTTTTTTAATTTTTAATGTTTATTTTTGAAAGAGAGACAAAGTGTGAGTGGGGAAGGGGCACAGAGAGAGGAAGACAGAATCAGGAGCAGGCTCCAGGCTCTGAGTTGTCAACACAGAGCCCGATGTGGGGCTCGAACCCACGAACTGTGAGATCATGACCTGAGCCGAAGTCGGATGCTAAACCAACTGAGCCACCCAGGCGCCCCTATACCTGCCAGTTTCTAGGACACTCAGAGGGCAGAGCCACATGGGACGTAGTTAGCAAAATCCAGACTCTGGACAAATAACCCAGTTTATTCAGTGAATAAATTGCAACGGGTGAGAGAGAGCAAGTGAAAATGAGAAAGAGAGATGATCTATAAAAGTTATATGTAATATGTGAAATTATTTGGATTGCCATTCAAATAAATAATATTTTTTAAAAATTAAAAATATGCACAAACAAGGGTACCTGCATGGCCCAGTCGGTTGAGCATTCGACTCTTGATTTTGGCTCAGGTCACGATCCCAGGATTGTGGGATTGAGCCCCACGTCAGGCTCTGTGCTGACAGCGTGGAGCCTACTTGGGATTCTCTCTCTCTCTCTCTCTCTCTCTCTCTCTCTCTCTCTCCCTGTGCCCCTCTCCCTTGCTCGCTCTCTCTCTCTCTCTCTCTAAAAGAAAAAAGGAAAAAAAATTGTTCCTGTGTTAAAATTCTGTGATTCTAAAAACATATCTTCTAAAAAACATGCACATAAACACACACATAACTTTTATGAGACACTTGGAAAGTTGAACACATTTTTATGAATATTTTATAATACGAAGGTATTTATGATAGTAAGAAACTGTTGTATTATTTGCAAGCACCCTAATGGCATTGTGATTTTATTTCCTTAAGAGTTCTTATCGTTTACAGATCCATACGGAAATATTATGGATAAAATAATATGACATCTAGGATTACTTTCAAAACAGCATGAGGGAGGGGAATCTGTGGGAATATAGATGAAACAAGTGTGGCCAACATCGTTTACTGTTGAAGCTGGGAAATGAATCCTGGGCAGATCCCTACACTGGTCTGTTCCTTTTACATATGTTTAGAATGACCCATAATTAGAAATGGGGAGGGAGGAGGTTTGCATATAAAACAATTGGACAGCATCCAACACATAGGAAGTATTCAATTAGTTGTGAGTAATTAGCTGCTAAAATTATCTTGTTACTTTATAGCTTAGACTTCACAAGGTTAGTTTTCTCGGAGATGTTTATTTTCTTTTTAAGTAATGTATACATATACGTGGATATATATCATTACTATTATTTTTTTAAGGTTGTTTATTTACTTTGAGAGAGAAAGAGTGCACACACGAGCAAGGGTGGGGCAGAGAGAGAGGGAGAGAAAGAGAATCCCAAGCAGGCTCCACACTGTCAGCACAGAGCCCAATGCAGGGCTCAATCCCACAAACTGTGAGATCATGACCTGAGCTGAAATCAAGAGTCAGAGGCTTGCCCACTGAAAAAAAGGCTTCCCTTTGTGAAAATACATTTTAAAATTTATGTACCAAAATATTCCATATTTTTAGAAATACTACAATGAAAAGTGACTGACCAATTTCATTATTTCTTTAGAGTAACTAACTCTATATTTCTTTTAATGTTTATTTATTTTGAGAGAGAGAACAAGAGCATGAGCGGGGTCAGGGAAGAAAGAGAAAGAGAATCCCAAGCAGGCCCTGTGTTGTCAGAGCAGAGCTCAACACGGGGCACCATCTCATAAACCTTGAGATCATGACATGACCCCAGACCAAGAGTCAGATGGTCAACCTACTGAGGCACCCCAGGCACCCTTAACTCCATATATTAAAAATTCACAAGTCAGGGCACCTGGGTGACTCAGTCGGTTAAGCATCTGACTTCAACTCAGGTCATGATCTCACAGCTTGTGAATTCAAGCCCCGAGTCAGGCTTTGTACTGACAGCTCAGACTCTGGAGCCTACTTCAGATTCTGTGCCTTTGTCTCTCTCTCTCTCTCTGTCCCTCCCCAGCTCGGGCTCTGTCGGTCTGTCTCTCTCTCAAAAATAAATAAACATTTAAAAAAACATTTTTTTTAATCACACCATAAGAAATAGAAATGCTATCATTTGTTGTTCAATGATGTAACCACTTCTTGATCTAGTTTTCGTTTGTCCAAATTCAGCCAAAAATAAACAAGGTCAGACCCATGCAGAGGCGTAATATCTCGTTTCCCTTTTATGTTCCCAACGCGCCCCTTCCTATGCTTGTTTTCCCACTGTCCAGGGTGATAATCTGTCTCTCAATCACCTAACAGCCTCCTCCTACCTTCAGACCAGACACTATCAAAACCGACAAAATTTAAGTGTCTTTTACTTCAGGATTCGCTATACCTTGATTCACACTAAATACACCAAAAATCGTGCTTTCGTCTGGCATTTACCTTAAAAAAATTTTTTTCTACTCTTGTAGCAGAATAAGTTAAAGTGCTTCTCTCCTTTTAAGAAGGGGCGATTGGCGATCAGGAAAGATCTATTCAAGCCTGGCACCCTCTGCCGCAGGTAGCACAAAGCTCATCTCGAAGTCAACATACATTACGATGGTTAAGTGTGGAAAGGTACCAGCGGAGCTGACGTTCTAGGCAGAGAAAGGCAGACATACGCAAACACTCACCTGCGGAATGACAGTGAGTGACTTCATCTTGAACAAGCCCAATGCCTTACTCGTCAGGAACGCATCCTCCTGCGGCAGTGTTCACACACTATCAGCACCGTCACCTCTCCAGGTTCCTACTGTGGAGATGTCCCCACATTCAGTATTTGAAGACCATTTTAGTCAAAGACAGTGAGATCGGTACGTGCCACAGAAACACTCTTGGAATTAAACGTAAACACTTGGAATTAAACGCAAACCTCGGAAACCATCCAGTCACTCACTGTTAAGGACTTGGCCCTATATTAATCCGAACCTGCAATTTCTATTTTCAGACTCCTTGGGTTTCCTTTCTGCCAAAAAGCTACAATGAAGGAGTAATAGAATGGGGGGGGGGGGGCAGGGTGAAGAGTAGGGAGACATTTTCTCGAACAATTCTCAAATGAAAATTGTGAATCAAGTTTCGAAAACTTTTGTATGTCCTAAAGAAACTGAGAGGTGACATCCCATTTCAGACTGCTTCTAATCTTCAATCCCTTTATCCCAAATATTCAAATTTCATTAAAAAGAACAATTCCAAAATCCCAGATTCTCCAATTAATGTGTGCTTTAAATTATTAGATAATAGGAACCTTGAATATAGACTCTTTTCTCATTAAATTTTCTCAGCTTTTGTACTCCCTTTCACAGTGTGTAATTTGAATTTATAATTTCTATGGAAAAGTTAATATTCTACTGAGATAAAAACTCATCTAATTTTTGCAGGCAAGGACATTAAGGCAAGCACTTACATTCCGTCGAAAAGAAATAAAGCTCTTACAATAGTCATTAGAGGAACACAGTGAAAAACCAGCTGCATGAAACTAATCCCACCTACTCTAGAAAGATTAAGGACAACCGGAGTTTGGTATAGGAATCACAAGGAAACAAGGTCAGGCCAAATTTATGACAGCGATCATTTTTAAGGGAATTCTTGAAATCTGTTGGTTGTATTAGAAGAGTATTGCTTGTCTGGTCTTCTTTGTCCAGGATGGAAATCCACAGACCCCACAGTCTAGGGATCTTTATACTGACACAACACTCTTCCCTGTACCTGTCCCCACCCCACATCAATACGCAGTGTTTCTAGGCTTCCAACCCAGCCAGATTCTGTGCCATCCCAGCCTCTCAGTTATTCAAGAGAAGTGAGAAACTCTGAATTCCTATTGTCTCACTGCCCCACACAGCAGCCTAGCTTCCTTCTCTCTCCCAGAAAACGATCATGCGTGGGCAGTTTGAGGACAGAGGTCTCCTGCATCTGGAGGAATGTCACTCACATTTCCTTGGTGGCAGCTCCCCACCATTCAGGGTTCCTAGGTCAGTCAATAGTGGGCATGACGCCACATGACTTTCTCAAACTGTCTCTAGAAGCAGTGCCTGCTAATTCCCTGCTGAGGTTTCTACTGGCAGGGGCTTACTCCAAAGCCCCTGCCCTGTTCAAAGCCCTGCGAAAATTCCACGGTATTCTATCGCCCTTCCACCTGCACTTACTGTTCCTTGAGGTAAAAGTACATTTCCGTGACCCTCCTGTTGAACTCTCATACTTCTTCATGAGGTCCTCACAGAGAGCTGCAACAGGAGGGTCGTCGCCAGGAGTGACGTCGTCAATATGGCGGCACAGGTGGTGGCCAACTCAGTCCCACTCACAAGAAGACGGACGTGCAACTGTCCACAGATGTGACACCGCTGTGAAAATCCCAGAGCCAGAGCGTGAGGCTGAAGCACTGCCCCCAGACCACAGAGACGGAGAGGACCATGTTATAAGCGTAAGAGGAGTACGCTTGTACTCCATACCTCTCCCTTAGGCTAGCCGAGCATTGCCCTGGCAAGGACTCCCGGAGCCTGCCATTTCTCCAGTGGGAAAAAGAGAAAGGAAGGTGGATACCCAGCTCCCCCAGGATTTCAGGATGCCACCCAGGAGGCTCCCTCAGGTCCAACCTCATGGGGATCACTGGGGGAATCTGCAGAGCCCGACCACTAAGGATCAGATAAAGACAGAGAAGGGGGCACGGGGCTCACGGCAACCAGTGCTCATATCCTGGCAGATTGTCCTCCTGCTTGCAGCAGTACCTGAGAAGTTTTTTAATTACTACTAACTTGAGTGGGAAGTGTTCATACCACCCCAAGCCACTTATAGAGTCAACAATCCCTATTGAAATACCGAAGGCATTTTTCACATAAACAGAAAAAACGATCCTAAAATTCGTATGGAACCACAAAAGACCCCAAGTAGCCAAAGCAATCCTGTGAGAGAAGAACAAAGCTGGAGGCATCCCACTTGCTGATTTCAAGCTATACTATATAAAAACAAAAAAAACATCAAAACAGTATGGTATTGGCATCAAAACAGACACGTAGACCAATGGAACAAACAGACAGCCCAGAAATAAATCCCTGCATGTGTGGTCAATTAATGTGGGATGAAGGAGCCAAGAATATACATCGGCAAATGAATAAATTCTTCAATAAATGATGTTGGGAAGGGGCGCCTGGGTGGCTTGGTCAATTAAGCATCCGACTTTGGCTCAGGTCATGATCTCACGGTTCGTGGGTTCAAGCCCCGCATCGGGCTCTGTGCTGATGGCTCGGAGCCTGGTGCCTGCTTCGGATTCTGTGTCTCCCTCTCTCTCTGCCCCTTCCCCACTCGTGCTCTGTCTCTCTCCACATCTCAAAAATGAATAAACATTAAAGAAAATGTTTTAAATAAATAAATTTAAAAAATGATGTTGGGAAAACTGGACAGCCACATGCAAAAGAGTGAAACTAGATCCCTAGCTTACACCATACATAAAATCAACTCAAAATGGATTAAAGACTTAAACATAAGACCTGAAACCTTAATACTTCTAGGGAAAAAAATGGGAGGTAAGCTCCTAACATTGGTCTTGGCATTGATTTTTTGGATTTGACAACATAAGCCGAGGAAACAAAAACAAAAATTTACAAATGGGACGATATCAAACTGAAAATTTCTCCACACAAAAGAAACAATCAACAAAAGAGACAGGCAACCTCGGGAATGTGAGAAGATATTTGCAAAGCATATATGTGAGAAGGGGTTAGTGTCTAAAATATAGAAGGAAGGCATACAACTCAGTAGCAAAAACTAAAAATAAGAAAGGATACAATTTAAAAATGGACAAACAACCTGAATAGACATTTTTTTCCAAAGAAGATCTACAAATGGCCAACAGGCGTGTGAAAAATTGCTCATCATCACTAACGGTCAGGGATAGAAAAATCAAAACCACAATGAGATATCACTCCAAACCTGTTGGCATTATCTATTCTCAAATTACTGACAAGAGGTAAAAAGTGTTGGTGAGGATGTTGAGAAAAGAAATCCTCGTGCACAGCTGGTGGAAACGTAAGTTGGTGCAGCCAGTATGGAAAACAGAATGGAAGTTTCTCAAAAAATTAAAAATAGGGCCACCAGATGATCAGGCAATTTCACTTCTGGGTATTTATCTGCAGGAAGTGAAAACAGTACTTGAAAAGGTATCTGCTGTTCACCGCAGCATTATTTACAATAGCCACAGCATGGAAACCACCTTAGTGACTGTCAGTGGGTGAACGGATAAAGAAATCACGCCGCGTGCACACATACGCACACACACCCGCACACGCACACACACCCGCACACGCACACGTATGCATGATGGAATAGTATTCAGCCACGAAAAAGAGAGAGATCCGGCCATTTGCAACAACATGGGTGAAGCTTGAGGGCATTATGCTACGTAAAACAGGCTAGATAGAAAGTCAAATACTGTATGGTCTCACTCATATGTGCAGTCTAAAAAAACTGAACTCAGAGAAACAGAAGAGATTGGTGGCTGCCAGGGGTGGGAGGGGAGGGAAATGGGTGACAGTCATCGAAGGGCACGAACTTGCAGTTAGAGATGAAGACATCCTGGGGATGCAATGTATGCCCTGTGACTATAGTTAGCAACACTGTGTTGCATACTGAAAGGTGCTAGAAGAGTAGATCTTAGAAGATTTCATGACAAGTAAAAAATGATGATTATGTGAGGTGAGGGCCGCATTAACTAACCTCGCTGTGGTAATCATTTCACAATCTAAACATTCATCAGACCATCACAGTACACACCTTAAACTTACACAATATTATATTCAAGTTACATATCAATAAATCTGGGGTGGGGCGCCTGGGTGGCTCACCGGTTGAGCGTCCGCCTTCGGCTCAGGTCATGATCTCGAGGTTCATGGGTTCGAGCCCCGTGTCGGGCTCTGTGCTGACGGCTCAGAGCGTGGAGCCTGCTTCCGATTCTGTGTCTTCCTCTCTCTGCCCCTCCCCTACTCACGCTTTGTCTCCCTCTTCCTCTCAAAAATAAACGTTAAAAAACGTTTTTAATAAATCTGGAGAAATAAACATTTATCCCTTCCGCCTCTCAGGATGAACGCCACATTCTAGCCCCTTGCTATTTGAAGTGCGCTCAGAGGACCAGCCACATTGACATCAGTTGGGGTGGGGGGGGGGAGAGTAATTAGAAATGCAGAATCCCATTCTCAACCCCAGCCCAGCCAAATCAGAATACCTGCATTTTATCAAGATCCTCAGGTGACTCGTATGCACACAAAGTTTAAGAAACACTGGTCAAGGTGCTTCAGCAAGTGAATTTTTGTTTCTACGTACCCTACTCACTCACCTGTGAGACAAAGGAGTATATGTCTCTCTTTGGAAATAGCCCTTGCTTTTATCTAGTAAATTGTCCAAGAGAAATGCACAATAAAGGATTTTTCACATCCCTGAGTTACACGTAAATGAAGTATCCCTTGACATTAATAAACAGCTTTCCAAGCAAACACGGAAAACAATGGCATTTGAGGTCAGCTGATTTAACTTACAAGTCACATCATATTTATGCAAATAATGACAAACAGGCTTCCTGTCTTTTCCATCACAACTAACTTCGTGTCATAACATGATTTCTGTCCCAATCTCCTGAAAAATCTCCTAACGGTCCTTTTGTAAAACCGTTCCTCGCAAGAGAAAGAAAAATCCAAAATTGGCTTTCAGGTGCACCTGGGTGGCTCAGTCGGTTAACCATCTGACTTCAGCTCAGGTCATGATCTCACGGTTCATGGGTTCGAGCCCCACGTCGGGCTCTGTCGCGACAGCTCAGAGCCTGGAGCCTGCTTCGGATTCTGTGACTCCCCTCTCTCTCTGCCCCTCTCTCGCCCGCGTTGTCTCTCTCTCTCTGCCTCTCTCTCTCTCTCAAAAATAATACATAAATAAATAAATACATAAATATTAAAATAAAACAAAAATGACTTTTAAAATCTGCTTTGGGAACCATTTGTAGCTTTGCAATAGTTGTTCAATAAAAGCCAGAAAAATCTGTAAAGTTGATCCTACCCTAGTATCTCCCACCACAATCATCTATGATAAGAATAAACCAGCCTATAAACACCCCACCTTCTCCTCAACCAGGCATCTTTAGGGAACGGGCCTGAAAAGCTGTAAGTGTAATAAGGACCGTGTGTGATTCTTAGCAACAAGGAATCTTGAGAAACTTGGCAAGCTATTCTGACACTTTAGAGAGCGTCAGGATGCACTTTGGTTAAAAAGGGCAGGTTTTTGGATCCTAGCCTAAGATCCTGATTCAGGGAATCGGTGGAGGAGCAAAGGACCTCATATTAAACAAATCGTCCAGGTGATGCTAGTAAAATGTTCCAGGACGCACCCCGTGAGGGCACTGCACGGGAACACTACACGACTGCAGATCTGGCCCCATCCCGGGCCCTGGGACCAAAGCTGTTTCCAGGCCATTGTACCAGATCACATTTCCGATGGTTACGGTTCAGACCTTTACAGCCCAATTTAACACAAAATGTGTTCTTGCCTCAATGACGTTGCCAACTAGTTCCCTGTAATTTTCCTATCAACAACTGAACTCCCTACCAGTACTTTAATTCCTCGGCAGTTAAGGTTCCTGTCCTCAAAGCCCAAATTACCCTTGATAGGTAATGGAAAAATTCTTCATGCTCTGTCTAATGCCAGCTTCTGGAGCAGATCTTTGCTGTCTACCTGCCCCTTGTCCCAGGGATCCCAGTCAATTTCAGGGGTCTTTTCTTTGTCTAATGGATCCGCAGTTTTCATAATTAATTTTTAGCCATGAAACCCTTCCTTTCAGGACAAATCTTAGAACTCCAACAAAATGCTAATAAAATAAAGCTTCTGTGACAGATGGTGGGTAGAAAGGGAAGTGAAGGCAGAACCCAACTAGCCAGCGTTCCCACTGTCCAACACACACACACACACACACACACACACACACACACACATGCGTGTGCATTCACTCATACAACACATTCATTCATTTGAATACACAAAGCCATTCACTCACGTTTACACAACACCCTCCTGTGTACACCTCTGATTATTCACATTTGCACACATTCACATGCAGACCCCCCATTCATATACATGTACCCACAGGCACAGGTCCCATTCACCACATTTTACATACACACACAGACAGACAAGACTCTTGACCGTGAGGCAGCTCTACAAAACCAAGTGGCTCGTTGTAAGATACTCTGAAAATCTCTACCCTTGGCCACGGGTTCCATTTTTTTGGCTATAACACTGGGGACTGCCTTCCTAGGCTTCAATGTCTAGCCTTAACTCTACCTTCAAGAGTCCCAGATTGCCTCTTCATAAAAAAGAATTATTACAAGTAGCTCCCCTTTAAACATCTCCAACACTAACTTCATCTACGGGTTTGGTTAAAATTCCTGTCCAGAGGTTTCTTCGTCAGTCTATTCGTGCACTTATCAAGCTTGCGTTTCTATGTTCCCTGAAAAAATTAATTAACAAATGAGCATTAGAAGTCATTAGATGCCACCAAAATACCTAAGTATTTCATGTTTTAGTACTATGGTCAATGATACGGTTTTTAAATTTATAATTTTTCAACGCTAGTATATTGAAATATAATTGATTTTTGCATATTGGCTTCAGGTTCTGCAAACTTGCTAAGCTTATTACTTTCAGTAACTTATTGGAGAGTCACTGGAGATTTCTAAATAGTCAATCATGTTATCTTCAAATATTAACACCTTTTTCTCATTTCTTCCTTTCATTTCATTCTTTCCTTTCATTTTTCTTCATTTCTTCCACCAAAATACCTAAGTATTTCATGGTTTAGTACTATGGTCAATGATACTGTTTTGTTTGTTTGTTTTTTTTTGAAATTTATTGTCAAATTGGTTTCCATACAACACCCCGTGCTCATCTCAAAAGGTGCCCTCCTCAATACCCATCACCCACCCTCCCCTCCCTAATGATACTGTTTTTAAATTTATAATTTTTCAATGCTAGTATATTGGAATATAATTGATTTTTGCAGATGGCTTCATGTTCTGCAAACTTGCTAAGCTTATTACTTTCAGTAACTTGTTGGAGAGTCACTGGAGTTTTCTAAATAGGCAATCATGTTATCTTCAAATGTTAACACATTTTTTTCCTTCCTTCCTTCCTTCCTTCCTTCCTTCCTTCCTTCCTTCGAAACAAATGAATAAAATACATGCCTTTTATTTCTTGGGCTTGCATAATCACACTGGCCACAATCTCTAGTAGAACGTGTAGTAGGAGCAGTGATGGTAGACCTCCTGACCTTGTCCCCAGTCTTAGTGGGAAAGCGGTCGCTCTTCATTCAGTATGATGAGGACTGGAGGTCTTTTTATGTAGATGCTCATTATTAGGTTAAAGAAGCCCCCATTTTTTCCCTAATTTATGGGAGTTTTTATCATTGAATAGTTGCCGAATGTTACCAAAAAGATCTTTTTTTTTCTTCTTTACTCTGTTGATATGGTAAATTTCACTGGTCAACTTTTGAAGAGAGTTTAAATCTTGGTTTGGTTCTCAAAGCCTTTGCTACGTGGCCTTGGGTCTATGTCACAAACGTGCTGCTCAGAAGTGAGCCTTGGATTTCAGTGCATTCAGACCACAAACTGGGGGGCCCTCTTCTCCAAGTGCCTTCTCTCTGGGGTGCCCCCACAATCTCACACACTCACAGGCCTCCTTTCTAGGTTGCTGTGGCCAGAAACACAGGGCTTCCCTCTGAGTTTTAGCTGCACTAGGAGTATCATGCTTCTGTGTGACTGAGGCTTGACCTCAAAGCAAGACAAAAGGGAAGAAGAAGAAAGAACATGAAGACTCTCCACATGATTAAGATTACAGGGGCACCTTTCTTTTAGTCCCTTTGAGTAGACAGACAGGATCGCTCCTGGAATTTTCACCTCCCCCGCCACTGCAGGGCAGTTTGGGGCCATAACAGGAAAGAATAAAAACTAGAAAGCACAATTCCTATGGATCAGCTCTCCGGTGTTTCACTTGATTCCACAACCTCTTTGTTTTTGCTTACTTTGAAGTGACTTCAAGTACTTGGTTGTTATTTTAACCCAAATATTTTCAAATGTAACCGGCAGGGGAGACAGGTTTACATTATTCCATTTTGGACAGAACCAGAAGCCAGAAGAATCTATATACAAAACTTAGTAAACATAGTCATGCATGAAGTACCAGGTAATTATCTGCCTTAATCAACGCATTTCTAGAGCTAAATAATGATGACCCTGGACCACAATATTTTTAAATACTTTTAACGTGATGGGTATTAGATATAAGTTTCAGAAGACAATACAAGAATTTACTAGAAGATATTTCCAGCACGATTTTGGTAATGCTCAAACATCTCAAACAATTTTTCATAAGGTTTCTGGGGCGGGGGACAACATAAAATGGACTATGCCTTGAGTCCTCTCTTATATCTGAATTTCACAATTTGTGTGTGTTTTGAAGGAAACCAAATCCATCTACATCTAATCCGTTAAACTTCTGTCAACCCAATTTTGCTTTTTAGAGCCATTTGATATTTCAGACCTTGGCGGAGGGTTTTTTTTCCCCCTGTAAAAACAGGAAGTGGTCATCTGCCAAATGTAAACTAACTTGAAAATCTTAAAAGGGTCATGTCAAGTTCATAACTTCAAATGCAAAAGTTCATGGGTACATTCTAAACTTGGCAACACTTGTTTATTTGCTTTCTTCAGTCCTAAAGATCACCTGGCATGAAATGTGTTCACAGAAACGAGAATTCTTCCATTTTGAAGATATTCCTACATATCATTTTTCATAAAAGAAAGGGATAAGGGACTAGACACTGAGTATAAAGCATAGGAAATTCTGTTAAATGTAAAAAGTGGAATAATTTGAGCAAAATAAATCATATAATATTGGATTATAACACAACATTTAAAATAAATAACCATGAGTCCATACTGATATAAATTAAGTTGTTGAATAGGTAACTAACAAGTAAATAGGGGATAATAGACCAATCTCCCATGCAGAAGAATTACAAATATTTTATGTGAATATTTTCCCCTCGAGGAGATGGAGTATAACCCTCCACCCCATAAATATGAAATACACATAGGGACTTCTTCTTTCCAAAAAGAATAGGATAAAAAGTAGGGGGGGTGAGGAAGGAAGAGTAAGTTTACAATGGAAAAACATGACAAACACCACCTCAGCCAGGTGACCAAGTTGAGCAGAAATAATGATAATTCAGTGCCTGGGTGGCTCAGTTGGTTAAGCACCTGAATTCAGCTCAGGTCATGATCTCACGATTTCATGAGTTCAAGCCCCACATCAGTCTCCATGCTGACAATGCAGAGCTTGCTTAAGATTCTCTCTCTCTCTCTCTCTCTGCCTTCCCCCACTCATGCTGTCTCTGTCTCTCTCAAAAAGATAACTCTTTAAAAAAAAAAAAGAGTGATAGAAATAGTGATAAGTCATGTTGAGAGCATATACCCTCGATATGATGTGATGAGAATGACCCTTTACCTCTGTAGTCCTCCTCTCCAAAGTAATGCAATATAGATGCTACCATACGCCTCCCTCGCAATATTCCTCAAAACTGTCAATGACATCAAAAACAAGGAAAGCCTAAAAACTGTCACAGTCGAAAGGAGCCCAAGGAGACAGGCCAACTAAATGTAATGCGATGTCCTGGGTGGGATTCTAAAAAGGACTATACATTAAAATGAGAGAAATCTGAAAAACGTATGGGTTTTAGTGAGTAATAATGTATGAGTACTGGCTCACTAGTTGTGGTAAATGTACCATACTAATGTAAGCTGTTACTCATAGGGGAAATTGGAGATGGGGTATGTGGGAACCCTCTGGACTATCTTCATAATTTTCTTTAATTTTTAAAAATTTATTTATTTTGAGAGAGAGAGCACTCATGTGTAAGTGTGTGAGCAGGGGAGGGGCAGAGAGAGAAGGAGAGAGAATCCCAAGGAGGCTCCACACAGTCAGCACAGAGCCCGACGCGGGGCTTGAACTCACGAACCATGACATCGTGACCTGAACTGAAATCAAGAGCTGGATGCTTCACTGACTAAACCACCCAGGCTCCCCCCAAACCCTATTCTAAAATAAAAAGTTACTTCAAAAAAAAAAAAAAAAAACATTCTAGGCTGAGTCCTCTTCTCTAACCACCTACTCCTCATCCAAAGTAAGAAATGTGTCAACCCATTTTGAACAGTTAAAGAGCAAACTGAAAATAACACTTCCAAAACATCCCTTTTAATCAGTATAAAATTGCCATATGGAAGGCTGATTGATTGTGATACAAACATGTGTTTTGTTTATTCTGTATTTCTCCCTACAAGAAAATAGTCCAACTTTAGTGTTCCCTCGTCTGGATAGAATTTGTGTCGCAGGGGAAAAATGCGAAGATGTCTGAAGACGACATCACTTCCTGGCTTACATTTTCAAAATTCTGAGTCTGGGTATATTATGGTAGGCAATCCTCACACAGGGGGAGAGAAGTGAAAGGGTCTTTGGAGAAGATGGGGTATAGGAGTAGAAAGAGGTAAAAGCATGGTTCCCCAAATTCAAGTAGAAGCCAGAGACCTTCTCAATGCCCATTTCACAAAGTATATGAAATCATATTGTACAAAAATATTAACAGTAAATTCAATGCAACATTTAACAGATAACAGAAGGAAAAAAAAAAGACTGGCATCTGACACTCTAAGATCAACAAAAGATAACTAATGCTCCCAGAAACTTATCAAGGGGATTTAAACACAGGATTATGATCTGAGAAGATCTATATCAGCTATCTAAGAAAGAAAAAAAAAAGAAAAAAAAAAGAATACAGAGACCTCAGCATCCTATGAATATTAGGGACTCTAAACCTGTTTCCTCTTAGCTTCCTGGAAAATTGCCAGACCTCAGCAGACAAAATGAATGGCCGGACCCAAAACACTAGAGACCCAGCTCTTGGCAAAGATGTGGATGCCCAATCTAACAAGAAGCTGCCATATCCCCCTGCCTATCCTCCACTCCCACAAGGGCCCGTGTCCAGGTTAGCCCCTCAATAATCTGTACTGCCTAAAGCCAGTACAGATCATTCAACCTCCAAGGAACCCCACTTTTACTTGAGATTCAATTTCCTGCTAAACCAGCCGAGCTAGAAACTGGACACACTTCTTCAAAATTTGAAAATCACATGTACTTCAGGAACTGAGCATAATGAAGCTGTTACCTAAAGAATATCAACGCCCACTCTCTGAGGGGAGGAAGAAAAAGTTGCTCATAAATATCGTACCAGGCAGAAGAAAGAGAAAGGGTCCTTGAAAGATGCTCTCAGCACATACAAATAATAATAAATGTTCCTAATAAAAATAACATTTATTGAATCATTAAATGGGTGTTGGTTATATCCCAGAAATATGCCAGTATCTTGCATACATGATCTCAATTTTTTCTACTGGACAGAAGGAGGGAGGTATGATTGGTCTGTCCGTTGTGGGAAATGAGTCTCTAGGAGGAAAAGGAGTTTGCCCAGGATGACGACTGGCAGAATTAGACCCAACCCACAGCTACAGAGATGGGGCACATTCTAAGCCTGCCCTCTCTTGAATGTCAAGCTTCGGAGTTCTCTTCAACTTTCCCCATGTCTGCCATTTCATCCTGGGATTATCTTTCCTTATAAGATTTGCCAACCTGGGCAAGATTATCTTTGTATCGATTGTATCTCCTTTGGATGAAAGCAAAACTTAGGCCACAAGAAATTTGCTTTCATTTTAAAAATCAGAACTAGGGGCGCCTGGGTGGTTCAGCTGGTTAAATGTCCAACTCTTGATTTTGGCTCAGGTCATGATCTAGTGGTTTGTGGGATCGAGCCTAGCATCAGACTCTGTGCTGACAGCATGGAGCCTGCTTGGGATTCTCTCTCTCCTACTCTCTCTGCCTCTCTCCCCTGCTCATTCTAAATCAATCAATCAATCAATCAATAAACAAACTTTTTTTTAAAAATCAGAATCAGTTAATGGAAAAATTAAATCGCTACACAAACTACTCCACACAGCACAAAGTGTTCACCCGTAAGTGACCACTGAGCCACCCAGAAAGATACGCCTTTGTGCATCTTCAGGCTATACCTCTTTCCTTGGCTATAGAACATTTGGTTTGGGCTTCAGAACCCATGAATACCAAGCTGCTATTACAGATATCAGACATTTTGGGTCAGACCAAATAGCACAGAAACTTTCGTGTGCCACAGCTACCCATACACCCAAGCCAGGGGAGAAACAATCACTGTCTGCATTTATCCCCTAAACAGCCCCTAAGGAGAGGACACACAGCATCAACACCTTCTTCTACCGAAATGCAGGCTCTACCAATACACAAGCACCCCATAAACTGAAAAGTTTTTTAATGTAAAATATCTCTTTTAAAAATGATCACATAAATGAAGCTTCTTAGAGATGACGACCTTACATAAGTGACATTATTAGAACCACTGCAGATGTTTAGTGAAAGTGTTTTTTTTCTACTTCTTCCTGTTGATTTTTCTTTTTATCCTTCGCTGCCAAGAAAGTTTACTCCATTTTTTTTCATTATTTTCCTTGTGTAAAGTGGAACTTTTTCATCCAAATTTCACTGCTCAGGCCCATATGTCTCTTCTTTCTTCTTTTTTCTATTTTTTTTTTAAGATACCACATAACAAAAATGTTTCTCTTATATTAATTTTGTTACTCAGGCAAAGTAAACCATCACTCCTCGGTATGTCATATAAAAGCCAGAAGAGTAGTGACTCACTCATGCAGAGATTTTATTTAAAACATTTGCTCTGTGGTCAGAGTAGATTAAAGACAGATCAGGTTGCCCTCGCTGTGCTGGGTTAGTGAGAGTGAGAGATGTTGCCACTTGGTAGATAAACCACATACAGCTCCTATGACAATAACTTCCCTTGGTCCCTGTCTCCCCTCCCATGAGATTGGAACACCTGCATTCAGCAGATCCAGGTTTTCTGACCTAGAGAATGGGAAGGGTACTCAGGAGGGTCAGAGTTTCATTTGGTGACCAGAACTAAGATGGCTGGCAGAAGAAAGCTTGGGTGTCCCTAAGAGATCCATGCGACATGCAGAAAGGAAAGGAGCAAACTGGTAGAGATGAAAAGGGAAAATAAAAAGGAAGAAAGAAACCAAGGGAGAGCATTATGACAAGTTTCCATTGTTCTTTTCCCGTGCCAGAGAGAGTCTGGAATTTTAAATGATTGCAAATTGAGCGGCTCATGGGTAATCGATTTGGTCTCCACCAGTAGGGGTCAGAAACCCCATGACATGCAAATAATATTTATACAATTGAAACAAGGAACAGATGAAGTCCATGGAAGAGAATGAATCTCTGCTTTTTGATTTTTATAGAAAAGCACAAATTCCAACATCTGAGACAGACTCAGTGAAAAAAATGGCACATGGAAGAAGCTTACGTGTGGATGAATACCCATAACCGTCAGTGCTTGCCAGTCTATGTGATGTTTAGTGCACATCTACTTCCTAAATTAACTCATAAAGATCAAATAGTTAACTGACTTCCTGTGTGTTCGAGGATCTGTTTTTGAATTTACACTTGCGCCAGAAGCACCTATCTTCTTCCAACCTTCCGCTCTTTTTAACTCTTCCTTCAGAAAAACTCAAAGCAAATCACTGATTTCTTGAAGGCAGAAACTGTCAATGAGATCACAGAATCCGCAGGTCCCAAGAAGTCCCAGTGGTCATTGAGTCGGACCTCTGACTCAGGGCAGGAATCTTTTCCCTAATACCTGTTCACATATTTATGTTCACCAAAAAAAGCATGCGTGTGTGTTTCCATTGATAAGGGAACCAGTTTCCTGGAGCACTCAGTTCCACTGTTCATGTATCCAGGCACTAAATACACAGTTTTCAAACAAGGGTTTGGAATAAAGTAATGAACAGGAAAATCCCAAGATAGTAATAACAGCAATTCGAGGCATTTAGTTAGAATAATATAAGAATGACTTCTTGGCTCCTAAAGATTGGATGATCAAGGATCCTCTCCTAGGAGATAACATTGGGGTTCAGAGGGAAGGGTGTTCTAAGCAGAAGGACCAGATCAAATGAGGGTCTAAGGGGGTAATCGGCATGGCCTAGCAAAAGAAGAAGGGAAATAAATAATGTACCAGGAAATTAGGGGGGCCAGATCAAGGGGGTGCTGGAAGACATAATTAGAACGGTGGGCAGAGTCCATTCAATGTTGGACTTTGCAGGCCATGACAAGGATTGTGGGTTCTATTCTAAGCGCAATGTGAAGCTGGTGTTTAAATTTTTAAATTAAGCAATTTTAAACAGGGGACTTTAAAACATTGCCCATGTACAGGGGCACCTGGGTGGTTCAGTCCATTAAGGAGCCAACTCTTAATTCGGCTCAGGTTGTGATCTCGTGGTTTCATGAATTTGAGCCCTGTGTCACTGTGAGTGCAGGACCTGCTTGGGATTCTCTCTTCACCGCCCCCCCCATGCCCCTCCTTGCTCACACTCTCTCTCATAAATAAATAAATAAATAAATAAATAAATAAATAAATAAATAAATTTTATTTTAAAAATTTTTCTGATGTTTTTATTTATTTTTGAGAGACAGAGAGAGAGACAGAGTGTGAGCAGGGGAGGGGCAGAGAGAGAGAGACATGGAATCTGAAGCAGACTCCAGGCTCTGAGCTGTCAGCACAAAAAAAATAAATAAATAAATAAATAAATAAAAAGCCTGGGGTGCCCGGGTGGCTCAGTCAGCTGAGCGTCTGACTTTGGCTCAGGTCATGATCTCACAGTTTGTGAGTTCGAGTCCCACATCGGGCTCTATGCTAACAGCTCAGAGCCTGGAGCCTGCTTCAGATTCCGTGTCTCCCTCTCTCTCTGCCCCTCCCCTGCTCACGTTCTGTCTCTCCCTCTCTCTCAAAAATAAATAAACATTAAAATTAAAAAAAAAAAAATCCTTAAAAAAAAAAAAAACAAAACTGTGCTCATGTACAGAGAACGGAATCCACAGCAGCAAAAGCAGAAGCGAGGCAACGAATTGCAAGACTATTGTGGTCAATCAGAAAGATTTTGCTAGCTCAGATTGTGCTGGTAATCCTGGAGGTAGTAAAAAGCGTATCGATTTAGAATCGTATATTGCGGGGTTGGGGGAAATACAGCTAGCTAGATTGTGTGGCTCAGGGTTGGGGGGAGTAAGAGAAAGAAGAATCACGTACAACCCCAAGATACTTGATGTGAACAACTGAGCAGGTGGTAGTACAATTTACTGATATGTGAGGGGGAAACAACAACAACAACAACTGAGGGCTGACCAGGTTTGCAGGCAGCATAGGTAACCCAAGAAGTGTGCTTGGACCACACATTCAGGTCAAAATTCCGGAGTCCTCAGAAGAAGTCAGATTTTTTGAGGCAACTGCATTTTGTAAGACAACTGAATTATCAGTCGGCTACTCCTAATATCAAAATAGAATGTTCTCCCCTGTAACTACTACCTATTGGTCTTTATTCTGTCTTGAGGTTGGGGTTCAAGGAGAGCTAATTACTTGCATGATAACCTTCCAAATACTTGAAAGAACAAACACCGCTATCCCCTACACGTCTGGTCTATGCCAAGTACTTGTGTATAATTTCTTATTTGGACATTACAGGATATATCAGGACATGTATTCATGCCCCAACTTTAAAGAAAAGGAAACCCGAGCACAGAGAGTACCTCACTCAAGGTCACAGAGTTACAAAGTAGAAGAACTGAGCATTAATTCAGGTCTGTGTCATTCCAGAGCTCATTATTACACTCTACCTCCCAGCCCCAGATAAATAAACACTAGTGCCCTCAAGTGTTCCTCACTTCCAGAACATTTTACCATTCTGAAAGTCCTCTGGTAGCTTCCGACTTCAGCAAGATTTCTCATTAAATTTTGGTCCTTCCAATGAACACATTTGATCTGACCGAGGAGGAGTACACCCATCTTATGGTCAGATCCCTTCTTTGAATGATGCTGGACATTGCATTAGAGCGAACCACATCACACTGTTGGCTCATGTAAAATCTGTGGTCAACTACTGTCTAGCCAGGGCGCCCACATCCTATACTTGTGCTGTAATTTTTTTTTGCCTAAATTAAAAATGTCGAGATAGTTGAAACCTGAGTCTTTTAATGAGCATATTAGTTTATTCCTTCCACTTTTGTTGCACATACATGTAGGTCTGAGAAGTGAGCCTTTTGTCTGTGTCCCATTCGCTGATTGAAGTGACATCTAAACTACAGAATCAAAAGTTTTAATATCATACAAATAACAGCCAAGATATCTTGCTTTGGAAATTACTCCCAGTCTCGGTTTCCCCATCCGGAAGATGGAAATCACAATAGTAACAAGGAGTAAAGGACACATTGCCTGTGAAAGTCTTAGCTGTGAGGTCATAATTATCTATTGCTCAAAATCTTGGAAGAGCATCTTATTTTAAGATGATGTTCACCCTTTGATATTAAGCCACTCTCTGATCTAACCACGGGACATTGTGTTGAGAAAGTATACAGAAACCAAAATTAATATAGTAAAATCAGTTTTTCCATTAAAAAAAAAAAAAAAACAAGAAGCAAAAGGACTTCAATGTTTCATGGAGAGTTGCAAGTGCCACATACTTGCCTACTGGTAGTCTGGAGTAAGTCACCGCTAACGCACCTCCAGTCTACCCTCACCGAGAAAAAGAGTTATCTTAGGAGCCCACGGGGAGATGATCCTGAGGAAGAAGAGCAACTGTAGAAAGGCTCTAAAACTCCCCGACTCCACCCATCCCCACAGCTCCAACTTACTGGCGCCCTGGACACCGCCTATCCTTCTGTCTTAGCTAGAATTCCCCAGAAGCAGATCATGCGATGAAAACTCAAGTGCAAGCTGTTTCTTTGGGAGATGGTAGGAAACAGCAGGAAAATGGAGACGTGAGCCAGAGAAAGAAAAGAAAGAAAGGGTTATCAAATTAGTTACCACTGAGTGTGAACAGCCTGGTCCCTGTTGGGGAACTCTGGGGTCCAGGGTTGCATTTGTGCCTCAGAGCCACGTCACCTCAGTTAGTTCGTTGTATCACTAACTCCCACCAGTCTCTGGACTGGTTGCTGGGGCAGGAGATTATATCCCAAGCAACTTCCAGAACGCACCAGAGAAAGCTGCTAGACCCTTGGAAGGAAACTGTAATACAATACACGGTGAGGCCTAGAGGGATATAGATGAACCGTAACCTATTGAAGGTTTCTCAAGGTCCCCAAGCCCTTTAATACTCTAGATGACCAGATGCATTTTTCCCTGACAGGATGCATGGCCAACAAGAAGCAGCTAACACGAAAAAGGTAAACTCTGAACCACACAACAGCAAAAAACAAACAAAAGAAACAGAGCAAGCAGAGGATTTGAACAGACTTTTCTCTGAAGAAGATAAGCACACGAAAAGATGCTCAACATCTGGGGCGCCTGGGTGGCTCCGTCGGTTAAGTGACCAACTTTTGGACATGAGCTCGTGGTGAGTGAGTGCGACCCCACATCAGGCTCCACATCTGCTGACAGTGAAGAGCCTGCTTGGGATTCTCTCTCTCTCTTTCTCTCTCGCAAAAATAAATACACTCAAAAAAAAAAAAAAAAAAAAAAAGATGTTCAACATCTTAAGTTATTTGGAACATGCAAACCAAAGGTGAGATACCGAGATACCACTTCATGCCCAGTAGGATGGTTATCACCACCCCCCCCCCCAAAAAAAATGGTGGGAGACAATAACAAGTGTTGGTGAGGATGTGGGAAAAATTGCTGGCCCTCATGCATTGCTGGTTGGGATGTAAAAAGTCAACCACTGCTGTAAACAGGAAGTTTCTCAAAAAGTGAACACAGAGTTACCGTCTGATCCAGCACTTTCACTCATAGGTAACAGGTAGACCCAAAAGAGCTGAAATCAGGGATTCCCACATACTTGTCTACCGATGGCAGAAACAACCCAAGTGTCAACAAATGATGAGATTTCACAAACGTGGTATATATATTCAATGAAACATTACTTTGCTCCAAAAAAAGAAGGAAGTTCTGACACCCGCTACAGCACGGATAAATCTTGAAAACGTTATGCTAAGAGAAATATACCAGACACAAAAGGACAAGTATTGTATTTGTGCCTCTTACACGAGGTACCTAGAATAGGAAAATTCGTAGAGGCAAAAAAAAAAAAAACCAGAACACAAGTTACCAGAGTGTGGGGGAGGAGGGAATGGGGAGTTATTGTTTAAAGGGTACAGAGTTTCTATCTGGGATGACAAAAACATCCTGGACACGGACAGGAGTGATGGTTACCAGATATTGTGAATGCACTTTTAACACCGCTGAATTTATACTTAGATATGATTAAAATGGTAAATTTTGTCATATACATTTTGCCACAATAAAAATGGTTAAAACAAACCAATTTTTTTTTAATTAAAAGCTAAAGAATAATTTTAGGGGCACCTGGGTGGCTCAGTCAGTTAAGCATCCGACTTAGGCTCAGCTCATGATCTGGCAGTTCGTGAGTTCGAGCCCCACGTCGGGCTCTGTACTCACAGCTCGGAGCCTGGAGCCTGCTTCGGATTCTGTGTCTCCCTCTCTCTCTCTGCCCCTCCCCTGCTCATGCTCTGTCTCTCTCTGTCTCTCAATAATAAATAAATGTTTAAAAAAAATTTTTTAAAGAATAATTTTTAATTGTTTTAACTTTATTTATTTATTTATTGAGAGAGAGAGAGAGCACGCGCGCACACACACACACACACACACACACACACACACACGCAAGTGGGGTAAGGGTAGAGAGAAAGGGAGAGAGTATCCCAAGCAGGCTCAGTGCTATCAGTGCAGAGCCTGACACGGGGCTCAAAATCCCAAACTATGACATCATGACCCAGGCCGAAATCAAGAGTCAGATACTCAACCGAGCCACCCAGGCACCCCAAAGAATAAACCGATAAACACAGCCCATTACACCTAGGTGCCAACACGAAAGGCCATGATATCTGAACACCAGAAGCTTCAATGAATAAAAGCATGAGTTTGCAAAACATAGCATTTCAAATGCATGAACATGTAAATTTTAATAAACCAACAACTCCTATATCTATAAGCCAGATTTCTCCTTCATTGTTATTATGAACCTGATAATAATACAGCCATATTCTCTCAACGTTCTGTCACTATTACATCACTGGATTATTCTTGCTCAAAATGAGCATGGACTCAAGTCCAGAGTAGCTATTGACCTTTATTTCTTGCTAAACTATTTTTAATACGAATCTATTTCCAAAATATTTACCTACTATTCAACTTTCTATTTGGCCTCATCCCTCTCTCTTATCCTTTTTTTTTTAATGTTTATTTATTTTTGAGAGAGTGAGTGAGGGGAGCAGGGGGGACAGAGGATTCAAAGCAGGCTCCTTACTGAGACTGCAGAGCCCAATGCAGGGCTCAAACTCACAAACCGTGAGATTCACAAACTGTGAGATCATGAACCAGGAGATCATGACCTAAGCCAAAGTCAGACACTTAACTGACTGAGCCACCCAGGCACCCCTCTTACCGTTTAATAAAACTGTGTAAGTAGATCTTGTCCATTTTTTCTTTAGTTGAATATATCTTGCAATGAGCATAGGCTTTTTCCACAAAGATGTTTCAATGGCAAAGTGTGTCCTCTACTCTTTGTTCCCAGTAGCATAAGTTTCTACTTGCCAACCCTTCTTTCTTTTTTCTTTTTTTTTTAGTGTTTATTTATTTATTTTGGAAGAGACACAGAACGAGAGAGAGACAACGAGAATGTGAGTGGGAGAGGAGCAGAGAGAAAGAGAATCCCATGGGGCTCGATCTCACAAACCAAACTGTGAGATCATGACCTGAGCCAAAATCAAGAATCGGATGCTTAACGGACTGAGCCACCAAAGCACCCCTACATGCTAACTCTTCTGACGTGGGTCTGAGTGCTCCTGCCAAGAGGCACAGACACTTTCATTGATAGCAAACAGAAATAAATCTATATTTGAAAGCCATCCTGTATTTGGAAAACACTAGCTATGGGATAGCTATTCATATTAACAAATGCTTTTATGCTTACAAAAAGATGTTATCTAGGAAACAAAGTGGATCTATAAATGCTTATTTGAAAAGATACAGCGAGTGACAAAGATGAGAAAGCCCCCATGCCTTGATCTGCATGCCTTCTTATAAATACAGCACCTCTGTTATAGAGACAATACAGATTTATGCTAAAAATTCAAGCGGTATACAGAGGTGTATGGTGAAAAGTAACCTTCCCTTCCATCTCTCAGACTCTCATTTTCAGTCCCCAGAGATAATCACAAATTGTAGTTCCTGTGTATATCATTTCAGACATTTCATACACATAGAGAAAGATACGCGTTAGTCATATTTTTCATGCACCATAAATGCTGATTTGAAAAGGTTCTGAGTGTGGAAAAAAATTATATGAGGACGTATACTATAATCTCATTTGTATAAAACATGATGTACATCTGCAAATGCATATTTTATATTGATATGTAAAATGCCTGAAAGGAGATATATAAAATTCACATGTTGGAATCCCAAGGTGATGGTGTTAAAGAGGTGGGGCCTTTGGGAGGTGGTTAGGTCATGAGGCGGAGCCCCTATGAATGGGATTGGCATCCTGATAAAAGAGACCCCAGAGAGCTTCCCTGCCCCTTCCACCCTGTGAGGACACAGTACGAAGTCTGTGACTGGGAAGAGGGCTCTCACCAGCCCCGTCCATGCTGGCATCTCAGACTCCCAGCCTCCAGAACTGTCAGCAATCAATTTCTGTTGTTTATAAGCCACTTGGCCTGTGGTATATTGTGATAGCAGCTCTAACGAACTAAAATACGGGGTTGGGAGTCAAACACACAGGCCAGAAGGGGTTTTCCAGGGAGCAGGGCAAAAGAAGAAAGCGTAATAACCAGAATGCACCAGAACAAGTATCATGGGCCACAAGATGCACTAACTTCAAATTAGTTCGCCCCATATTTTCTCTTTGTTCATCCCAGCAAGGCAGCTTGAGCCATTTGGGTCCCTCTTACCAGCAGGTATTTCCTGCCTGGCTCTTCCTTTTCTGGAATCCTTGATGAGATTATGCTAGAAATCCTTCATCTGGTGGGAACAGAGACAGAAGGCTGTGTGATTAAGCCCAGAGAAGGGAAATTCACCCAAACTGAGCAAAAGTCTAGTTTTCTTAGTCCAGTGAGTGGATGGACTTGGCCACAGCTAGTCACACGGCAGGACCTCGGGGGTGCTGAGTGTAAATGTTTTAGGAATATTAGACGCGAGGCAGCGTCTCCCAGCCTTGGCAAGGATGCCAGTGCCCCCAGAGTGGCACAGAAGTAGCAGAGGACAAGCTCTGAGGGGACCAAAAAGGCTGAGGTATATTGGGGGTTAACCAGTACTGACTGATGGTGGGAAAAAACTGTCCGCTTCGCCTCCCCAGGTCAACTGGATGCTGTGACCTTAGGATCTTCGTGCAACCCCAGTGAATTGAGTGATGGGGGTAGGAGAAGGAAGAAGAGAGCAGGAAAGACAGAGGGGGCATCTCCATAATCACTGAGATATAATTTTCCTTAGGCAAGGAGAAGGAAGAGGTCCAGAGTCATAGTTAAGGTGGTTTAAGGAAAATATTTCAATATGAAATATCATGTACACTTGGATTTTTTTTCATACTAGACTAATGCAAAGTGATTAAGTAGTAAAGACTAGAGAAAAGAGAAGGTACAAATATAGTAAAACCTTCAGTTGTGAGCATAATGCATTCTAGAAGCATGCCTGTAATCCAAAGCACTTGTATATCAAAGTGAAGTTCAAGAACCACTGGCTCAGTTGTGATCATGTGATGTTCGGCATCACATACTACTCATACTGCAAGACGTGGCTCGTCTATCAAGTTAAACTTTATTAGAAATGTTCGCTCGTCTTGTGGGACACTCGCAGAACAAGTTACTCGCAATCCAAGGTTTTACTATATATGGAAAGCTTGAAAAAGAGAGAATTTTAAAATATATGAAACACTTCTGTTCATATTATCATTGGGTAGTGATGATATTACTTTCCAGAGTGCCAGTCCTTTTAATATGTATGTTACTACAACATACATATTGCTTTAGCTTGTCATTCATTGGTATTAAAATAAATTTAATTCATTTGAATTAAAATATTCCCTTCTTTAAATTATAACTTAATAAACAAACCTTAATTTTATCTAAGGTTTTATCTAAATTGCTGTAAATAATTTTATCTAGATAATTTTATCTCTAATTATCAATTTTACCACCCAACTTGAATTAACCTTAGAAATTCCCTGTTCTCAAATCTTGCCCAGTACAAGTTTCCCCTCCTCAAACCCCGTTAAACAAATGATCAGTTTTCAAACACTAATTGTGCAAGCCAAGACACATTTTTTTTTAATGGATATAGCGATTCTCATTAACAAGCGCCCTGTTCATTTCACGAGCTGGTCAATAATAAAAGGTCAACAATATAGACCCCGTGTAGGAAATTTAGAATTAAATTAGAAACGCATGATTAGCAGGAATGACTTAAGAAGAAAAACAGAATGAATGATGGCAGAAAGAGAAAAGAAGTAGCTAAGAGACCCAGGATCCTTCAAATCCAGTTTGGAAGTAAAGAATGATAAGGCAAATAGCCATCTGAATCTTTTGGGGCTAGGAAGGATTTTTGTAAGAAGCATTTGGAGATGAGGTGCAAAGATCTGTTACACACTCGTGCACAGTGATCCTAGCTCAACGTATACCCTCTTTCCTTGGAAGTGGCTTCAGCCATGCTGGGTGCCTAAATCTGAACTTCCTGCCTAAATGTCAGAAATCTAGGATCAAACCTGTATGATGGTCAATGTCACATGTCAGCGTGGCTAGGCTAGGGGACCCAGGTGCTTAGTCAACCACAAACCTAGATGTTGCTGGGAAGGTGTGTTTTAAATGGGCTTGACCTGTAAATCAGAAGAGTCTGAGTAAAGCCATTTACCCTCCATAAGGTTGATGATGGGCCTCATCCAATCAGTTAGAGATTTTAAGGGAAAAGACTGAGATTCTAGAAGGGGAAGGAATTCTGCCTCCAGACTTCCTTTGGACTAAAGACTATTGTATCAACTGTTCCCTGGGTCTCCAGCTTGGTAACCTACAGATTTTGAACTTGCCAGCCCCCAATCTCTTAAGATAAAAATCTCTTCGTACCTATCTATTGATTGACACTATTAACTCTTTTCCTCTGGAGAATCCTGACTAATACAAACTGCTTCAGAGTTAAGCAGTACTATAGCATTGAATAGCATTTTCTTCCTTATCACTTATCAAAGACAGCCACCCCAGGATAACTTGAATTCCCTTTGTCTTAGACTGCCTCTTGCCAATGGTGGCTATGTCCAATCTGTGTAGTTTTAAGTATCTGAACACTGCCTAATTGATGCTAGACACAGAGGCAATTTCCCAAAGCTCAAATGTGCAGATGAATGTCATCAGACACTGAAGGCTCACAGTATACTATGGAAAGGCCCCTCCCAAGTAAAGATTTCCGAGTTTAGGACCAAGGCAGCAGAGACGGGCTAACATCTTCCAAAACCCTTTTTGTACTGAGTGATGGGAGGTAGCTACAGTTATAAAATATTACAGTAAGAAAGGCTTGTCTCTTTCTTGCATTAATCTTGTCCATCTATTTCATTTTTACAGACAGTGTTGCATTCAGCCAACTATCATGCAATCAATTAAATCCCCAAAGATTATATGAGCAGGATTGCACTTTCACTGCTTCATTTCAATTACCCAGGGCCCTAAATGTCCGTGACTAATGAGAAAGGGGATCTTGTTACCAAAGTTCCTATCTCAAGGACATGAAAATGATTACTGGCTTGCATGCCTGTGGGTATTGCCCTATAGTAAAGCCAAGAATTTCAATTCCAAGTGGTCAAGTTATTCTGTATGCTTCAAAGTTATGGTTTCTACATGGGATAAAAAAAAAATAGAGGACAATCCATCCAAGATTACAATTGCTAATCCCTAAGTAAACAGTTCAAATAGATGCTATGGTGCCGACTCAAAACAGTGAATGCATCGAAGGGTATCTTGGGCTTTAGGTTGGAATATGGAAGAAGGATATGGCTGATCTCAACGAATGAATGTAATCAATGCAATCAACAAAACACAGAGATGTGACCATAAATAGACCATGGATGATCAGGAATGAAATATGCCAGTTTGATTTAAATAGGAAGACATGGAAGAAAAGAATAAAAGGTAAAAATGTAGGGTCTCAAATGCCCAACTTAGGGTCACAGGTTTTATTTTGTGGGAGCAGTAGGACAATTAAAGTTTGCGATCAGTTCATTGCCATGTGTATGGTCAACTGGGAGTTTTGTTGCCAGTTCTTACTTCCTCCTTATAATAAAGTTATGTGTCCACATCCCTTTCCACATAACTGTGTGGTGCCTTCTAGCAGAGAAGGCAATATATTCCTGTCTGCCACTTTTACTTTGGGCTTGGCCATTAACTACTCTGACACCTACAGAGATGTGAAATGTGCCCGTCGGGATGGGTTTGTTTGCATGTCTTTCCATAGCCATGAGAAGAACATATACAAGGTAACAGCTGATCCCAAATAATGAGCTACGTGGACAGGACCTGAATTCAACACCTGTATAAAGTCAAGTATAGGCAATCCTAGCTGAGCCCAGCAAAAGCACCCCTGCCCCACAGACCTGTGAGTACAAAACACATGTTTGTCATCGTAAGCCCCAGTGGCTTAGGGCTATTTGTTACACAGCATTACTACAGCAGCTACTGTCTAATAAAAGTGAAAAATGCAATTCTGTAAAAGTCAGTACATAATGAGGACAACGAATAAACTGAAAACAAGAAGACAACTTAGAGAATTATTACAGACCCTCCAGAGATATTTTTGCTCCTCTGACACAATAATCTATGATGTTAAGGATGCAGCTGTTCCAAATGCCTGGCTTCTAGGGTGACAGGAAGCAGAGCAAATCCCCTATCTAATCCATACTATGCACATGGTACGAGCAAGAAATAAATCTTTACTCTTATAAGCAACTAAGATTTAGGTCCTGCTTGTTTTCTCGGCACAACTGAGACAATCCCAATACAGGAAAGAAGTTCCAGGATTAATTCAGCAGCTTCCCAAAGTCACGGACTTTTGTTCTTTCCCTCTTCCCATTTTTCCCCTGTCTGCAGACAGGGATATCTCCTTCTAAATTTTTTCTTAATGTTTATTCACTTTTGAGAGAGAGAAAGAGAATGAGCAGAGGACGGGCAGACCGAGGAGGGGAGACACAGAAGGGGAAGCAGGCTCCAGGCTCTGAGCTGCCAGCACAGAGCCCGACACGGAGCTCGAGCTCACAAACCATGAGACCGTGACCTGAACCGAAGTCAGTCACTTAACCAACTGAGCCGCCCAGGCACCCCTACGGTATCTCCTTTTAAAGTTTCAAGGTGCCTAGAGCAGGTCAACGCCAGGATCGAGTCATCTTCCCATGTCTGGGCTGTAAGAGAAGGCAGAAAAGCAAGAATATTGGTTTTCTCAATACCTGTGGTGGGAGACTGGTCCTGCCAGCCATGAGGAAGGGATGGGGGAGGGCTCTGGGCGAGTCCAGAGGTCCTCCGACCCAGGAGGAGATACCACCTGCATTTCGGATCTCATCCTATTGTTTACAGGGCACTCACTCTCTGTCAGCTTCTTTTCATAGTCTATCGCTTTTATCTCCTCCCATTGGACCCACGATGAGCTTTGGACTCAGGGAAGCTGACCGAGGATCGCAAAGCAAAAGCCACACGCCTAAGTCAACCCGAGAGTAGGTTACAGAACACAGGTCTGAACCCACTCAGGCCCGCCTGTCTGCATCTGACCCCCTTTATCCAAACACCCTTCATGTCAAAGTTTCTGCCTCCCCCCCTCCATTCTTCAGTACTTCCAGACAGCCACTGATTGTGCTGCGTGATGTCTCTGTACTACAAAAGAGGCGTAGGACACAGACACAACAACAAAGTCCCTCCCTGGGGGTCTGAACTAGCCAAAAAAAAAAAAAGGCAGATGATGATTTTTTTTTTTTTAAGTGCCAAAGTCGGTTCCAGTGAAGCGAGCGCCTGCTGTCCCATGACTTCTAACAGTAAGTGATGCTCAGATTCTGTTGGGCTCCTGAGTAAGCATGCCAGGTCTGTTTGTAATTTTGCAGCTCGCAGCAGGCTCATCAGAGGCTTTCCATTCATTTTCCCTGACGCTTGCTTCTCTGGCCTTTTGAAGGCTTTGCTGCTCTGAGAGCCAAGAGTCCCGGCCCCAGATTCCCAGAGGCTGGCTGCCCTCCCCGCTGCACTGCCCATCTCCCCGTCTCTCCCTTCGCTTTCCCCAGAGAAAGGAGATCTCGCGAGGACTCGCGAGGCCGCAAGCAGAAACACGCGGGGAGGTTGGGCAGTAAACCTCCTCGGTTGCTCATCCCCCCCCGAACATTATTTCCCCCTTAATCACCAGCATCCTGGGCTCCCGCTCTCGGGACGGCGGTCTGTCTCGATCTCTCTGGGAGAGGCAACAGGGCAGCTGTGGTAGAACATGATGCCGTGTTCATGGCATTGCACTCTCTCCTCGGATTCCCACGTGGATGTGCTCCCTCCTGGGTGGCCTGCCCTGCAGAGTGAAGTCGTCCCTCTTCCCAGAAAGGCGAGCTGCGCTTCCCAGCCTGTGGCCTCTTGAGGAGGTGAAACGCGTCCCCTTCGCTGCAGAGATCCTCTTGTCCTTTCCCACTCTGGAGGCTGGTTCTCAGAGAGGAGAGACCAGGATTCTCCCCCGCCCTGGGAATGCTGTTGCTGTTACTGTCAGGTCAACGGACGGTTCACCCCCATGCCTTCTTCCCTCTCAGCTGGCGGAGTTCTGAAAAGAGAGAGTCAGAGATCTCCAACAGAAGGAGGCAGCAAGGGCTTCATGCCTGTGCGGCGGCCGGAATTCTAAGAATGAGCTTCGGTGACCCTCGCTCTTGTATAAAACCCCTCCGCTGCTGTGAACAGAACTCAGGAACATGATGAGATACCATAGTTATGTCAGGTTATATGGCCAGAGGGAGATTCTCCTGGTGGGCCTAGACTGATCGCTGAGAAAAGGGCAGAACTTTTTCTCTTGCGGATGGCGGAAGAGAAGTCAGAGAGGTTCGAAGCTCAAGGAGGATTCTGTGAGAAATCCTCCTACTAACGTTGAGGGGGTAAGCTGCGATGTTTGTTGTCAAGGGACCAGGAGAAAGCCCATGCCACAGAGCTGCAAGAGACCTCTAGATGCTGAGAAAGGCCCCAGGCTGACAGCCGGCAAGGAAATGGGGACCCCCGTGCGAGAGCGGCAAGGGGGTGGATTCTGCCAACCTGAATGAGTCTGGAAATGGATTCTCCCCCAGTCTCCAGATAAGAGCCCAAGCCGGCCTTGCATTCGATCTTGTGAGATTCTGAGCACAGAACCCAGTCAGGCCCACCCAACCTTCCAACCTACAGAACTGTAAGCTGATAGATGGGTGTCGTTTCATACCGTAAGGCTGTAGTCGAAGAAAACGAATACCGCCTGTGTTACCCATTTCCTACAAATTGCGCCTTTCCGTGAGCACCAGATTGCAATTTCGTGACTGTGAGCTCTAGAATGTGTAGCTTTTGTTCATCGTGTTATCTCTAGTATCCGTTATGCGTCACAGGTACAAAGTAAATATTTGTTGAATGAATAAGGCTATACTTAAGAACAGTCTTTCGAGGAAGATTGCCTAACAGCATCATGATCTTGAGTGAGTCTTTTAAGCTCTCCCAGGCTTAATAGATACCTCATTTATAAAAAGGGGTTAAGAATGATACCTGCCCTATCTTGTTCGACTACTACTGCTACCTTCTCCTTTTAGAAATCCTCTGGTTCATTTGACACCTACTACATTTGATCACCCCCCTACCTCCCAAGCCATTTCTTCTCCGTCTCTTTTTGGGCATCTTCCTCCTCCATCTATTCCTTAAATACTTGGGTTCTTCAGGGGTTGGCTCAAATGCCTTATAGCATCTCCTTCTTTTCCTTCTTATAAGATTACTGCATAAATTTCCATGGCTCCAAACACCATACACTATCACTTTTATCAAGATTTCATCCACGGGGGTGCCTGGGTGGCTCAGTCGGTCAAGCAACCGACTCTCGATTTT
Source organism: Panthera leo (assembly GCF_018350215.1). Lineage (NCBI taxonomy): Eukaryota > Metazoa > Chordata > Mammalia > Carnivora > Felidae > Panthera > Panthera leo. The sequence continues at coordinate 50,503,460 of NC_056692.1, read as the reverse complement.
GGTTCAGGTCATGATCTCGTGATACATGGTTCATAAGATCGAGCCCGGCATCGGGCTCCATGCTGACAGAGTCAAATGGTCAAATAAGATAGGGCAGGTATCATTCTTAACTCCTTTTTGTAAACTATATATTTTATAATTTAAAATATAAATTATATCTTTGTAATAATATAAAATCCTCTGTGCTGCTTGGGATTCTCTTTCTCTCTCCCTCTCTCTCTCTCTCTGCCCCTTCCCCACTTTTGTTCTCTCTCAAAATAAATAAATAAACATTTTAAAAAAAGATTATAGTTCTAAATCAGCTCTCTGTACCGTGGCCCAAGCCCCAAATCCATATGTCTAACTATACAAGAGCTCCATTGGTGTCTTTTGGTTTCTCAAACTAAAAACAGACCCATACTGAATTCATGACCTTCCCTTCCCCAAATTACTCCTCCTCTAATGTTTTCAATCTCCAAAATGCCTTTGCCACTCACTCCTACTAGAAATCTGGGAGGTATCACTGAAAATTCCCCTTCTGTCATTCACATTGAATCCAACATGGAAGTTTGTCAATCGTACTCCCAAAGAATGTTCCTCATCTGTTCCCTTCTCTCCACCTCCACTTCTGTTATCATTCGAATCACCATATTTTGCTTGAACTACAACAACAGCGTGTAAACTATGTCCCACCTTCACTCTTGTTTCTCTAAAATCCATTCACCATGTTGGGTCCATGTGATCTTTACAAAAGCAAATCTGAATGTGTCACTGCGCAAATTAAAATTTCTAAAGCTCTGCTGCCTTTAAGGTAAATCGTTACTAAAATTCATAATTAAGACATATTATAGAATACGTTTATTACGTTAACAATCATCAGTGATTTTTCTTTACTTTCCACATAAAAATAAATAGTTACAGAAACCACACAACCCATGCCCTTGTGTTTGGAAGTGACTCTATAAACATAGCTGAAAAAGTAGCTTCACTTTTCTACCTGGAAATCCTGTAGCTCTGGCCAGTGACCAGATGAAAGATTGAGAGAGAGAAAGAGAGAGAGAGAGAGAAGAAGAAGGAGGAGGAGGAGGAGGAGGAGGAGGAGGAGGAGGAGGAGAAAATGAGAGGGGAGAAGGGAGAGAGAGAAATGTCTGACATCTTAATAGTCTGACATCTTAATAGTTCCCTATGAGGCCAGTAGAACTTCCCACAGTTGGGTTTCATGAATTTCTCTTGGTTCCTTACAATAAATTTCCTTTTGGTTAACATGGGCTTGTTTTTCTTGTAACCAAATAGCCCCTAAACAGAAATAAAAGTAGCCTTTTGCCTTTCCTTGTCTACACAATCCGCTACTTGCATACAAATTTTCATTTGCAAAATCATCATATTTGAAAGGCACTAGATTGCCCAAGTCAAGGGATTCATTTACTGAATTCTTCACAAGCAAGCAGTCCCTTGCCAAGGGAAACAAAAATTTCCCAGATCAATGGTATATATTTTTAACTTTTTATTTGGAAATAACTCCAAATGCACAGATCAATTGTAAAACTAAAAATAATAATATAAAATGCCCTTACGTCGGGTACTCAGATTCATCTTTTTAACATGTTACCCCCATTGGCTCTACCTTTGGTTCTATTTACGGGTGTATCTTGCTATCTAGCTATAGCTCATTTTTTCCTGGACCATTTGATGGTAAATTAAATAGATCATGGCCTTGACCCACAAATAATTCAATATGTATTCTCTAAGAATGAGAATATTCTGATACATAACCATAGTGCAGTTGTCAACTTAGTCAAATTTAATATCAGCAAATGTTTTCATCTAATCTACCACTTGTATTCCACTCTTGGGATTTGACCTACCAGTGTTACATACAGCATTGCCCCCTTCACCCCCCTCCACTACAGGACCCAGTCTAGGGTCAGGCATTGCATTTACTTATGTCTCTAACTTCTAATCTGAAACATTTCTATAGCCATATGTCTATCTTGCACGATACTGACATTTTGGAAAAATGCAGTCCCTCTTTTGTTTAATAGAAAGTTCCTCTTTTGGAATTTGTCTGATACTTCCTCATGATTTGACTATGGCTCTGCCTTCTCAGATGAATGCTGCATAGGTGATATGATGTCCTTCTGGAAATGTCACCCCTGGACTTATACACAATGTCCATCCGTTCTCCATGAGTGATGGTTACTTTGAGCACCAGTCAAGGTACGAAGTGTGAGCTTATTCCTCACTGAATAATTACTGGGTTTTTGACCTCCGCAACAAAGAGATAAGTAATCTGTGGGGAGACACTTCAAGTCCATACAAATATTCTGTTCCTCATCAACATTTTTCCCTACATTTAGATCCACTATAGTGCACGATGGATGCAAATGAGGTTGCCAAGCCCAATGCCCCACTCTCCCCCCATTTACCAGTTGGCCCTTGTCACTCAACTATTAGCAAGGGCCCTCCCTTTTATTTATGTATGTAGGTATTTATTTATTTATGGTATGAACTCATAATTTCCTATTTTTTCAATGCTTTATGACTCATTATTGTACTTGATTATTTGATGTTCACATTGTCCTAGATTGGGCCAGTAGTAGCCCTGCAAGCTGAATCTTGTGTTCTTAGGACCCGGCCCTCTATATACAGGGCTTTCCTATTCTATGTTTCGGGATCATCTTGTACCTAGCCTGCCCCAGACCTAGGATCAGCCATTTCTCCCGATTATATTTTAAGTGTGAACTATTGTAAACTGAATTTTCTTAAAACGAGGCACATTTATGTCTGCCCATTCTTTGTTATCAGAAACTTTTAGGCATATGTAAGAGCAAACTAAAGATGTTCCAATGGAAAATTCTCATGGTTCATTTCTCCTCATTTCCTTGGTTGTGAAGATAGAGTGCAATATGGGTTGAATTCTAATTATTGGAAATCGATGTATTATTATCCTAATCTTCTAGAGCCAATGCTTGGCCGACTTCCTCAGATTTTATTGTGAGTTACAATGCTGGTGATCAACTAATCCAATAAATTGCTCAGTTCTTCCAGTTCACTGAGACCAAATATGATTGCTCTTTAAAAAATGTTGGAATCCATCTCTTCATCTACAAGTATAATGATTTTGACTAATTTTACACAAAAATATTGCCATGTGTGGGCTCCATAAATCTGTCTTATTTTGTTACTTGCTACTCTCCCCAGCTGCTTTGAATTTAGCAGAAAATTGCCAAATCAAAAACTAAGCTGTCATGTGTGCTAATACCCTCTTCGTGGGCATTTTGAGTTTTTGTCATTGTATATCTTACGCGTAGAAATAGAGTGTTTTCGAATGTATTAAACACGTCTGATCCTATGCTTGAGAAACAATTACTGCTACTTTTAAAAACAGAACTGAGAATTCCGGGGCAAGAGATGGTAAAACTTGAGCTTTCTCTTACGAGAGTCTAAGTGACAAGTGCTAGCATCTCATCTAATTACATTTGTTACAGTACTCATCTTTAGGAACAAAATGTTAATGAGACTCAAAACACTGAAATGACAAAGAATGGATTCTTTTCCTGGCCTTTATATTCACGCTGGATGGAACTCTCCAGTTCTTTGAATGATAGGCAGTTAGGTTGTTGTGGCAGTATCTGTGGTATTGTCAGATACCTTCAACAGGATGTAATATAACTAAGAAACGTGGAATGGAATGCCAATAGCTAAATGTTTAAGTTGGTCAAAAGCTAAAAATAATTAAAATTAAAATTAAAATCAGTTGGTCAAGGTTGGCTCACAGGCACCTACGACATAGTCCAGACTACTGCTTATTTTAGTCAATTTCAAGATTTGGAAGAAATGAAATAGTTTGTTAAGTTTACTTATTCATTTTTGAGAAAGAGAGAGCGAGCTGGAGCTGGGGAGGGGCAGAGAGAGAGGGAGACACAGAATCCGAAGCAGGCTCCAGGCTCTGAGCCATCAGCACAGAGCCCGACGCGGGGCTCGAACCCACGAATCATGAAATCATGACCTGAGCCAAAGCTGAACACTCAACCGACTGAGCCACCCAGGCGCCCTGGGGGAGAGTTTGGTTTTTTTTAATAACAGCTTTTTTGTAATATAATTCACATACTGTAAAGGTCACCTCTTCAGTGTGTATAATTCAGTGTTTTTTTGTATATTCACAAAGTTGTGCACTGATCACCACTAATTGCAGGACATTTTCCTCACCCCAGAAAGAAACCCCGGAGTCACTAACAGTCACTCATCTTTCCTCCCTCCCCTCCACCCCAGCCACCACGAATCGACCTTCTCTCTGTGTCTATGTGCCTATTCTGGACAATTCATATAAATGCAATTATAGAATATGTGATGTCTTGTGTCTGGATCCGTTCACTCAGCACAATGTTTTCAAGGTTCGCTGATGTCATAGCAGGTATCAACGTTTCATTTTTTTAATGGCCAAATAATATTCTAGTGTTAATCTACATTATAAACACCTATTTATCTATATCTATACATTGTTGATAGATACTCGTTTTCACATTCAGGCTACAATGAATATTCACGTTCAAGTTTTTGTGCAGATAAATGTCCAAATGTTTTCAATTCTGTCAGGTATGTGCCTAGGTGTGGAATTGCCAAATCCTAGGCTAACTCCGTGTCTGATTTTTAAAGGAACTGCCAAACCGTTTATTTACCAAAGCAGCTGTACCAGCTTACATTCCCACCACCAAGGTGTAAGAACCCAATTTCTCTCTGTACTCACCAATACTTTTTATTGTCTGGTTTTTTTTTCTTTATAGCTATCCTAGTAAATGTGAAATGGCATCTCGTTGTGGTTCTGATTTACGTTTCCTTAATGACTAATGATGTTGAGGATCTTTTCATGTGTTTATTGACCTTCCCTATATCTTATTTATTATCCATTCAAATCCTTTGCCTGCTAAATTGAGTTATTTGTCTTTTTTTTTAATTGAGTTGTTTTAAGAGTTTTTAATGTATTTTTATGCAAGTCCTTTATCAGATATATGAGTTGCAAATATTTTCTCTCCATCTGCGGACTGTCTTTTCACTGATGTCCTTTGCAGCACAAAAGCTTTTAATTTTGATGAAGTCAAATTAATCTTATTACTTCTGCCTTGGGTGTCCTAAGAAACCATGATCTAATCCAAGGTCACAAAGATTTATTCCTCTGTTTTCTTCTAAGAGTAGTATAGTTGTAGCTCTCTTGTATTTAGGTTTTGATGCATTTTGAGTTCATTTTTGCAGTATGAGATAGGGATCTAACTTCATTCTATTACATTCAGTTGTCTCAGCCCCATTTATTCCAGAGACTATTCTTTTATCATTAAATCATCAAAGCACCTTTGTGATAAGCTAGAGTCTTGACTGCATTTGTCTCCCGCAAAGCTGTAAAAGACCTTTAAAATTCCCTTTAGGGGTGCCTGTGTGGCTCAGTCAGTCAAGTGTCCAGCTCTTGACTTTGGCTCAGGTCATGATCTCACAGTTTATGAGTTCAAGCTCCGTGTTGGGCTCTGCACTGACAACCTGCTTGGGATTCTCTCTCTCCCTCTCTCTCTCTCTCTCTCTCTGCCCCTCCCGCTGCTTGCACGCACTGTATAAATAAATACACATTTTAAAAAAATAAGATTCCCTTTAGATCCACAGTAACAAGGCCCTGGGTTTCAGAGAATAACAACCATGTACTTTTCCATTAACAAAAATGGATCTTCTTTACTGAATGTCTTCAACAGACCATCAGTGTATATAAGACCTTATCTCAGTCATTGCTACTCTTTGACCACTGAAGACCATGAAAAAAACTTGTCCAATCATAGAATGTATATTTCCACACTTACCCAAGGTTCCAGAAACACAAGAAATACCTTTATTATTGAACCATTTGATATGATTTGCAAAAAGCAGAGCCATCATGGAAAAACACGAAAAAAAATTTCAAATCTGTAATCAAATGTCCACAAATGTGGACAACACACTGAGAAGTCCTACCTTCTACCTTAACCAATACTTCCCCTGAAAGGGTCAGGTAGGATTGCAGCTAACTTCCTTCCAGAAACCCCACTGCAGAAGGTGGTTCAGACAGGTAAATCTGAGTCTGAATAAATCATTCCATTTCTTTATCGATCCAAGTGATTTATTTCATAACCTATTCCTCATCTATCCCGTGTTAAGCCCTACACGAGCAATGCCCCTTCCAATTCTTTCTTTGAAAGAGAGCATCATATCTCTAGCAAATCACTTTTGTAGCACGAAAACAGCCAGCAGCGGGTCCTGCCTCCTGGTATTCGTTCTCTTGTGTAATCTCCCCACGCCCCCATTGTGGGTGGGCTGATCTCAGTGCTTTCATGCCAACTGACAAAAGTGATGGGACGTTGCTTCTAAAATTAGGTTATAAAAGACTGTGACTGCCATTTTGCTGGCATTCTCTCACTCTTTCTCACTTGCTCATTTTGATAAATCCAGCTACCATGTTATGAGATTTTTGGAAAGGCCAAGTGGTAAGGAACGGAGACCCTTAGTCCTACGGCCTGCCAAAAACTGAATTCTGCCAACAGCATGGCGACCGACCTTGGAACCAGATACTGCCCCACTTAAGCCTTAAGGTGACTGCAGCTTGGACAGATACTTTGATTGAAGCCTTGTGAAAATCCGGGAGCTACAGGACCCAGCTAAACCATTCTCAGATTCCACATAAACTGTGAGATAAAATAGCTCCTTGTTTTTAAGCCAATAATCTTTGGGTGATTTGTTACATAGCAGTAGATAACTAAAACCCAGAATAGTTTGGTTTTCTGTCATCTTATATTGTGCTATAGTTTCTCAAAAAACTGAAAGTGATGTCAAAGAAATAGTGCTTATGTCCTGGGTTTTCAAATCCATTCTCGTAGCTGTTATCTTTCCAAAGATAGGGAAAGAGAGTGCTCCTGTATTCAGCTGATACAGTATTCAATTGATGTGGTACCCATTTCTAGACCATTCCAGCCCCACCCACTACTCCACAGTCTCACTACATCATCTCGAAGTTCATTATCTTAATAATTGTATCTTTTTACTCACCAACTCCTTCAACGTCCACCAACACCAAGCTTTTTAAAAACCACATCAAAGCCCTCTTCAATAAAGGAATCTCCTACTTCAATGCCCACCCCATTCCAGCATCCTGCTTTGTATCTTTATATCTGCTGTTACTGGTGATAGGAAATCGGGCAAGTTCAGGTAAACCCTCAAGGCTTCCACCTCTTCGTTTCTTAAATGGGAATCATCATACGTAGAATGGTCAGAAAATTGGTGAAATTAGGTGAAGATGCTGGCGGTGCTTATCATTCAGTGATACCCGTTTTCATTTCCTGATAGCCTTTCCTTATCCATTTATGCAACAGTTTCTTATTGAATATTTATATGGTCCTGGTTTTGAACCACATCCTGGTGATACAAAGATGAATGAGTCTTCAAGGTACTCGCAGTCTGCCAGGGGAGATAGTATTTATCACACACTTACTGTAATTATTGGTCAGTCCATGATAAATGCTCATACTCTGGGAAAACAGAAAGGGGGGTACTTCATTATCCTGACAACTCATCTTCGGTAATTCATGCCTCTTACTTACATCTGCCTCCTTCTTTCCTCTTTGCTACCGTCTGCAAAATTCTAAGACATCCTCCAGCCCTCACCCTCCAACTTCTGGTCAGAGGTTTTCTTTCCACTCTTCTCTGACCATCACCCCCTAATACAAGCAGCTATTGTATTGACGATCATACTAATATCTTGGTCTCACAATTCCCAGGAACTTTTCAAATCATCCTGATTTTAGGGCTTCTGACTTTCAGAACTTGGAGGCAATAAATTTGTATTGTTCTCTGTCACTAATCGGGCAGCAAATTGGTTACAACGGTCATAGGAAACTAACAGAGTACTCCCTCAAGAACTGTCCACACCACTTCTTCTGGCTTCCAGGCTGATAACTAAGATTGAATCTCAACATAACACTGCTGGAGGCACGCTGGGTCTGATAAAGGTAGAGACAGACCATGAACTTAAAAACCTACGGACCTAAGAACTGGTAGAAGCTGGGGGGTGGGGAGGGGGCTCTCCTATGATGTGATTTTGAGGGTGCTTGATCAGGGGGCTGGAGTGTGAGTCTGGATAAGCAAGGTGTCATTGAGTTAGGGATCTTTTATCTAATGGTAGTTAACATCTCAGCAAGAATCCCGGAAATTGGACAAACTTGTTACTGCCATCGCTCTCAGAAGTCTGAAAAAAAAACAAAACCGAAAACAAAAACAAACCACCAATGGTCCACTGTTAGCAATGCAGAAATGCCTGGTTGTCCCTGGCAGGTGGTAAAGGAATAAATAGAGGAGCAGTGTGGACATGCTGGAATGGACAAATTATGTGATTCTAGAAGACCCACCGGAGGAACACATTCCATGGGTGGCCCGGAGAACAACGACATCTTTCACCAAGGCCATCGGGAACGCACTGATGAGAAGACACCAGCCTCACTAAAAAGTTCAGAGGTGGCTCTCCCTGCAGGCCAGTGGTGTCAGGAAAAGAGGTGGTCACAGAGTCACGCTCTACAGCACCCATGGGGAGGGGGAGGCTGTGTAGACAACTGTGTCAGTCACATTCCGCAGCAAGACTGAGGGTCCTCTACTTCACTATTCTTAAGCAATTCATCACTTCAGTAAAATCTCTGTAACACGTTCCACAGCCACTGGGAGGCTCAGAAACGTTTGCGAAACAAAATGCTGGAACCACAAATAAAATTTTAAATGGTCTCTTTAAATAGAAAATAACATATCTGGAAAGATTTCATGTAACTACATACTTTAATCAGCCTTTTCTTTGCTAGGCATTATGTGTTTAAGTAGCAAACGACAGACAGATACTTTAATTAATCTTTGGCAGTCAAACATTTTGCTCTGTAGCCAGGGTGTAATCAATACATGCAAATTTCTTGGCAGTTACAGAGCACGTGATCATAACACACTGGGGTGATATTTCACATCTCCTCAAAGAGGATGACTCCCTACAACATTCTCCTCCCCACAAGAGGTGCACATGATGGACGCTTCATCTTGTCCAGGGGCATCGGGGCATGATGGAAAAGAATGGGTTTTGGAGTCCACGCTACGTGATCGGAATGTCAACTCTGCTGCGTCCCGGTTTTCCTGCCCTGGACACATTTAACTTCTCTCCCCTCAGATCACTCGTCTATAAATAGGAAATAAACATAGGTGTCTCATCGGCAATATACGAGATGATACCAACTGACAGTGGTCAACGAGTGCTGGCTCTGTTCCAACCCCCATCCTTCCTCTTAGGATTTTCTTCCCTTGTCCATTTCCACACCCTCAGTGCTCCAGGCTTACAGTGAGGGACCGTGAGGACATAGCCAGGCATTGATCTAAAAGACCCACAGCCACCCCACCCCACCCACTCCCATCTTTCTTAACTCATTTCCATTCACTTTGGTCAAAAAAGCCTGCAGAACGAGACAAAACAAAACAACACCACCAAAAACAAGAGAAAACCAAAGCCACAAACAAACCAAAAACCTGACCTCTCTACTCTCTTACCTAAAGTTTCATTTTTAATATTTTTTATTTGTTTATTTTAGAGAAAGAGAGAGTGGGGGAGGGGAAGGGGGGGAGAGAGAGAGAGAGAGAGAGAGAGAGAGAGAGAGAGAGAGAATCCCAAGCAGGCTCCATGCTCAGCAGGGTCCCATGACCCTGGGATCACGACCTGAATCAAAATCAAGAGTCAGATGCTCAACCGACTGAGCCACCCAGGCGCCCCCTAGAGTTTTATGTTTTAAGTGAGAGAGGAACATTCTGTGGTACCTCTGAAAAGGGAACCGAGATCACCTTTGGGGGCAGAAAAAGAAAAATCCTCAGAGATCACCAATCAAACTCATAAATTTTTATTTCTGAAATTTTTACACTATTCAAAGGGTAGCTGATACGGCTTTATTCCTACTTTGCCAATGGTACTTCCACTGGCATCTGCCTTGGCCTCCTGTTTTCAATCTGTAATTTGATTTCTTAGCATCCTTGCCACTCCCTACTCACAGCAGTAAATAACAGAGGAAAAAAATCCATTTACAAGAGTTTACTTCTGCCTTGTCCAGGCAATAACAAGCAACCTCAGGAGCAAGTAGGGGCAGCAGAATGGAATTCTGGTCCAGAAGATGCCCCTACAAGTCCAGTCGTCCACACAAATCTGCGGCAAGCCCACTCACATAACCCTCCACCCAGAGAACTCTCTAGAAGCTCTGCATCTAGTCTCTGTTGGTAACATCTGCCTTGAGTTGTGAAAAACAATTATATAGGAGTAGGAGAACAGAGTTATTGGGGAAGTTGGTAGGTAGTTCAAGGCATCTTCTTGGTCAAGGAATAGCTTGTGAGGATCTACAACAGGTAGTGTTCCCTGCCCAGGAACCTCTAGATATAGCCCATATCTGCAGACATTTTTTTTTCTTTTTTTTTTTTTTTTTTTTTGCAAAGAGAGAGTGTTCCAGTGGCATCTAGTATCAGAGGCCAGGGATTCTACTAAACATCCTACAATGCACAGGACAACCTCCATTAAAAAAAAAAAAAAAAATCTGGTCCCAGATGTCAATACTACTCTGGTCACTCCGTAATTTAGAATTTAGCCATGAATACATTTATCCTGAAAAAGAAACAAACAAACAAACAAAAACAAAAAACAAACAAACCAACAAAAACTATAATGTGGTTTCAAAAAAGGAGATCCAAAAGGAATGACATGACTTTTATCCTAGAATAAAACTTCTGACATTGGAATGAGGAGAAAAAAGCCCTTGAAACACAATGAAAGAACTTGCTTTAATATCAGATGCATTTTAAACGAGTCACTAAAACTAATTCAAAAGACAGCATAACAGTTCCCTGAATGTGCCTAGCATGCCCTTGTGACTATGGCCTCATGGGCTCGTGGACACCACTCTAGGAACACAGAACTAGATTTATTTAATCCTTAACTTCCTTTGAGCCCTGGCAACAGATGATGAGCTGTAGGGGCCAAATCCTGCTCATAGAAAGGCCGTGGGTGTTGTGCACAGTTATCCCAGAGCACAGATGGGCTTTGTGGTCTCTTGTGTGGCATTTGGCTAGCTTAACTAGATTAGAGATGGAAACACAGCTAGATTTCAAGGCAGGTGGATGATAGACAACATGCTGTAACATCTTTCGAATGTGTAGTTATGTACTTATAGGTAACCTCTTAGGGGACATGGGTTAATATATCATTGTTTGCCATCCATAGCTTCCGATGCACTTCCGCGTATAGTTGGTCCTCAGTACCATTGGTTTAGTATTTGATAAACCATCTCAGACCAAGGTGATAGATCCTCGTATCTCTGGAACATGGAAACAGACACCAAAAAGCAACTTATCTAAGGAGCACTTAACTGTCTGCTAAGTGCTAATCTGATGCCAGAAATACACTGATAAACAAAACGAATGAGTTGTCTGCCACTTTCGAGCCTATTTTCTCCTCTCTGAGTTTATGGCGGCCGTTTCTTTCTGGATGGGGCTGACATCCATTTCCATTACAGGAATAAAGTTTAACATCTTAACTCCTTTCTTCTTCCACAAAGCTCTCCATCACTACCATACCTCTCAGGTCAGAATGAGAGTTTATAAATGTGCGCCTGGTTAGGCGGGGGAGGGGAAACTGTGGAAGAGGGATTAAAAGGAATGGTGTTCTTTTTCAGGAGAAGAAATTCTGTCCAACAGTCTCCTTTCATGAAGGGGGAGGGGGAGGGTTGGCGAGAGTAGAGGGGGAGGCACCGAACAGAAGTAGAAATACTAACCTGGACCTTCTGTTGGAAGAAAGATTCCAGCAGCTCTGAGGCAATGAAAAAATAAAAAAATAAAAATAAATAAAATTAAAAAAAAAAGCTTATGACCCCCTCTGCCAGCCTGTAAGTCTGTTTCCACTTGGGGATTAATTAGCATCAACATTTTACCAGCCAATATGTCAAAAAAAATATCAACAGCATGCTCTGCTTTTTCTTATGCAACAAACCCTTCATGATTACAGACCTATGTACAGTATGCCCTGTATCTTTCAGTACAGTTGGAAATATTAACTAAAGGCATATTCTTGATGACTTTTGCATTTCAGTGTCATTGTATTATTTTCAATAAATGGAATTTATTAAGGGTATATCTAAACGTGATTTGCTATTTCTGTAAAACACTTTCCACATGCATTCGCAAAGCAGACGATTTTATCAGATTTGTTACATCCCCCGTGCCGAGGCTCGGTGACTCTTCAGGAGATGACTGGGTCAGCAGATGTGACCAGAAATTCATAAAAGTTCTACTTTTATTAAACCTGCCTCGCTGACACAGCCCACCTCTGTTCTGGTCCCTTCCGCAGGACTTCGGAGGCTGGTTCGACAGTCCCGTGTTCTCAGCTATGATTTTGGTCTTTCCACCAAAAGCAGTTTTATTTCCTGACAGGCACCGCAGTTTATGGAAGCCAATGATATTGGGGAAAATATTCCAAACGCACAGGTTATGTGGTTGGAGGAAAACAGGCATTAATGGAAAAGGGACGGAAAGCAAGTTCTCTTCCGATTGCTATTTGGGAACTTCTGGTTTTCCTGTGGAACTCCTGGTCAGTGGTGATTGCAAAATCCAAAAGAGCAACCCGAGTATTAGACATGCAAATCACCAGGAGTCTATGCAGAAGACACATACATGCAGACTTTGAAGTCGGAAGGAATGGGTAATGTTCAGGAGTGGGTAAGGTTGCACAGTCTGAGAGCAATGCAGCGGGCTTTCTGTACTTCTCTGTCTCACGTCGGGCTCCCTGTATCTCCAACCAGACTCCTCAGAAAGGTTCCACAGCTGTGCCCTTAGGACACCGGGCATGTTCTGACATGTACAAGGTTAGCTTATGCACTCTGTAGCAGCCAGCGCCACCTAGCTTCCACATTTCCTCAACTCGACGATTTTCCAGACGGTTAAAAAGAGTCTTGCCGAGGGGCTGGGTATCAGTCTCACAGCCTTCTGAATGATGGAAGTCAGGATGGGAGAGGAGCTGCCAAATTGCTCTGAATAGTTCTCAGGTGGGAAGACACGTTCTCCAAATCCGTGGAACTTTATGTAGGATTTACACGGTTTCTCAGTGCCTTGATTGGTCAGAGCTTGCCTTTCATCTGACAAATCGTCGCGTGCCAAGCCATCAGGTAACATGCACGGAGACCTGACTTCTGGATTTTAACCACTAAGTCCTGAATTAGGGAGGATTTCTAACAAGAGAGTCTTTGCTAGGCTCACGCCCAGGGACTACTGCCTTATAACCAGAGAACAAAAATTGATTGCTAGCAATGAAAAAAGTTAGAAAGTCCGGGAAAAACGGCAGGAGGTGATTTGCTGTATCTCAGCATTCTCAACCTTTATGATGTCAACCTTACCTTTTTATGTACTTTTTTTTTTAAGTTCATTCATTCATTCATTCATTCATTTTTAGTAATCTCTACACCCAGCACGGGGCTCAAACTCAAGACCCTGAGATTAAGACTGATTAAGACTGCTCTTCTGACTGAGCCAGCCAGCCACCCCCTGATTCTTACCTTTTTAAAAAGAAGACAAAGATCTCATCCAGGACATTATACTCTTCTGCTTTCATGATAGCTAATTATAATTATAATGTGAGAAACACAGGACACAGAATCAAAGCCCACACTGGATCTATACTGTTGAGATCAATTGTGTGGGAGCATGATTTGATACCCGTGAGAGTTCACGGGTGTTTTATTTTTTTTTCTTATGTTTTAAAGTTTATTTATTTTTGAGAGAGAGAGAGAGAGAGAGAGAGAGAGAGAGCAGGTAGCAGGGGAGGGGCAGAGGGAGAAGGAGAGAGAGAATCCTAAGTAGGCTGTCAGTGCAGAGACCGAAGCAGGGTTCAAACTCATGGTCATGACCTGAGCTGAAACCAAGAGCAGAACGTTTAACCAAGTGAGGCACCCAGGTGCCCCATGGGTGTTTTAAATATGTAATGAATATGTAATGAATATGTAATGAATCAACACAGAGAGGAAAAGAGCAAGCTGAAGAATATCCCACGTGGATTTCTTGGAAGGCATTTCTTCTTGTTTTGTTTTGGAGGTCAGGCTAATATAATCACCAGCCATTAATTCAATGAGGGAGTTTTCCAGATAGTATCAATGATGATGATGAAGATTATGAAGCTAATGATGAGGAAGAAGAAATGGCAGAGTGTTCGATACTCACAGGGAGACTTTCATAGAACAGATTCCTCGCCTCTTCTTGTAGACTTAGACTTTTTTAAGGTAACATCAAAAATTACTACAGTTCCCAGTGGTAGCAATGAAGGAAGGCAGAAGGGTCTCCTTCTGCCTAGAAGCCTAAAAGCTCCTTCCGTTCCAACAAGAAAGCAGCTTAAACCTGTCCAAATTCTTGTATGTTACCTCGGCAGGTAAAATTCTATCGTTCTATGGACTGGGTGATTACTCCCCCCAATAGGCTTTCATTAAGAATAGAAATCTCATTTCACAGAAAAGATAACTGGGGTCTAGCAACAATCTCAAGTTCCAAGACAGTCATGCTTTACTAACTATTCTTAACAAAAGAAGCAAAGTGAAAAGTCCAATATAAAGCCCATGGAATTTCCATTACTGTTTCTTTGAATTGAGTTTGTAGTCTTTGGAATCCCCAAAGTAAGCCACACAAAGATCTCAGATGTTGGTGCACTTTTTGATTTTCCTCATATGAGGAAGGGCGATGGGTTTCACACCAGCATTTGCTGATGGTGAAATACAACGAAAACATTTACTTCAAATAATGCAGACCACATTCTAACTGCCATTTAATGTAACCACGCTCTATTTCTTAATATTTAAATTCAGCATAGTCACAGGACCAGTTATGCTATGATGTGAACCTTTTGAGTCCTGCCTGAGAAAGTCTGCTAAGGTACTTACTGCTCAGGAGAGAGACCCAACCAAAGTCACATTTAGAATTAAACATTTTAGAAGGTCAAACTTCTTGACGGTTACAAACGATTGGGCTTTTCAAACGAACATCTATTCTTGCATATAAATCATTAGCAAAGGGAAATTTTGGCTTTTCATCTGTAGCAGGTTGAATGGTGACCCTTCGCCCAAGAGATATGTCCACCCAGTGAGGGTGTCCTTATTTGGAAAAAGGGTTTTTGCCAATGTAATTAAGCTAAGGATCTTGAGATGCCATCATCCGGGATTAGGGCAGGTCCGACATGCCATGACGATGGCTTTACAAGAGGAGAGAAGACACGGGCACAGAGAATAAAGCCATGAGAAGACATATCAGTTATGCTGCAACAAGCCAGGGACCAACCACCTGGAGCCAGCAAGGAAGGACCGGGACAAGCAAGGAAGGACTCTCTCCAGAGGCGTCGGAGAGAGCATGGCCTTGCCAACACCTCCATTTCAGATTTCTGGCCTCCAGAACTGGGACAGAATCCAGTTCTTCTGTGTTCAGCTCCTGGATTTGTGGCAATTTGTGACAGCAGCCTGGAAAACCAGCACTCTCTCTAATGCCACACAAGAAAGAATCAGTTAAGAGGAACACATGTTTGAAGAGCAAAGCCTTCTCCTTCTCTACTGCTCACTTCCTTCTATCCGTCCCCTACCTTCACCAGCATGGACGCTGCAGTGAGAAAATTTAGAGGCTTTGGAATATTTAAGTATTAGAAGTATAAGAATCAAAGAAACGACAGAAAGTGCTATTAATTGGTTTATTTTGAGAGAGAGGGAGAAAGAGCGAGAGAGCAGGAGAGGGGCAGAGAGAGAGAGAGGGAGACAGAGCATCCCAAGCAGGTTTCACACTCAGTGCAGAGCCCAACGTGGGGCTCCAATTCCACGACCCTGGGATCATGACCTGAAACCAAAAGTCAGATGCTTAACTGACTGAGCCACCCAGGCACCCCCAGCATGCCCTTTCTACCTAAGAAATCCCACTAGGCTTCCAGATGCAAGACAAGTGTCGCCACCTTTTCCACTCCCTACCTCAACCCCCCTACATACGCACAAGATCACTCTCTATTATGGCCTTCTACAGCATTTCTTACTTGCCTCTATTACAACACAGATTACGATGCTTTGCGGTTTGCGGTTTATAGAGCTATCTCCCCCACTAGACCGTGATGTTTGTAAGCACAATGATACGACCTATTTATTCCCAACCTCACTACATATGGTCTCCAATCCTTCAGTGGCCTAGCCTGGACTTCCTTACAGCATTATGGTTGGGTTCCAAGTTCTAAGATACAGAAGCTGCCAGTTTTCCAAAGGCCTAGACTCTGAAGTCCCAGAATATTCTATTAGTCAAAGCAAGTCATAAAGCATCCTCAACTCAGGAAGTAAGGAAATGGACCCCACCTCTTGATCTAAGGAATACAAGCATCCACAGAGATGGGAAGAATTGTTGGTGGCCAAAAGTGGAGACTACTTACTCTACCTGAGTTCTAATCCTGCCTGTTTCTTACTAGTATTATGACCTTGGCCACAGACACAGAACCTCTGTGATTCAACATCCAGGTCTTTAATACCAGGATAACACTGTTTACTTATAAAACTGTTAGAAAGAGTAAAAGAGATGTTGCAATTCACTTAGTGTGGTTCTTTGCACATAGTAACCTTCTGACTAATGATATCTACTTTCCTCTTCCGATAAAAGGGGGACACATGAGAAAACAGGAAGTTACTATGTGGCTCAAAGGAGGAAATGCAAAGGGAGACCTTCCTGGAAAAAAAAAAAGAAAGAAAGGCAAAAGGATGATAAATACAACCTTTATCAACTTCAATTCTGCCAAGGGTTAATCTTATTACGTAGCATCCAGCAACCATAGTTGAAATAACCAAAACTCTAAAAGCAATATTGTGGGTGTTGAACAGCTTAGTGTACTCCCATCTAGGAAACCTCATAGTTCAGCTTCAGGGTATTTACTATAGCTTTGCAGGGCTTATGAAAATGTATGGCTTTATAAAATAAGTTTTTATTTCTAATTATTAAAGCAATATACACATGGAGAACTTTTTCAGTACTATAGAAAGTAGTAGAGAGAAAATAATCATCTATAATGCCATCACAAAAGATGACTGGTGTAAATAGCTCAACATACTTCCTTGCAGTTCTTCTGTTACTAAAATACGCATGTAGGTCTGGTGTCATGGGTATACAATCTGTGCAGTAACACAGGGCCCCACGCTAAGAGAAATCCTGTTTTTGGTTTAATTCTCTGCTGTCACCGTCTTAAAATTCTTAATTTTTGTACAAGAGGCCTTGAAATTTCTTTTTGCTCGGAGCCCTACAATTACGTAGTCACCCCTGTTTACATGTGTATGTGTGTGTGTGTGTATCTGTGTATACACAGATGGATGTAGCTACATATGTATACACGTATGTGAATACTTCTGGCATATTTACAATTACATTTATATCAGATTTTAATGTAACACATTGTTATAAGTATTTTCTCCCACATTATTAAGCCTATTTTGTAAACATTATTTTAATGGGTGCATATATTTCACCCATGGACCTCTCATGTTGCAATTAACTGTTCCATTCCTATTAAGCTTTCAGGTTATTTACATGTCTACTTATTCAACTTATTTCGCAGCATATATCTTTGTCCATACATTTTTCCTAAATCTTGTGTTTATTCCCATATGAGGGATCCTGAAAAATGCAGATACTGGATCAGAGTATAAATACTTTAGATGTTAAAATACATTTTCAAACTGATTTATTCTTAGCAAAACCATTCAGACGGATAGTCCAAAGGGCAGTGAGAGTGCCTTAGGTATATTTCATAAAAGACCAGTCATGAAGACAATCCATTTATACAGGGAAGATGCACAGTACTTAAGAGACTGGGGTTTGAATTCATTTTTAATATTATCCCTGCGGTTGACTGGCAATAGCTATGTGATTTTGCACAACCTCTGTATGCCCTCAATTTCCTTACGTAAGTCACTGAGACTAGTCATAGCCACCGTACGGAGGTGCAGTGAACGTAAGTGTACATCATTCAGCAAGTGTGAGTCCAATACCTCCTCTGGGTCAGGAGTTCTGTCAGGCCCGTGGGATGCAGCAGTGAACAGGGCAGACCAGTCCTTGCCTCCTGGAGTTCACAGTTAGGCAGGGAAGGTAGCCATGAAGCAGGAAATGGTATAAAGTGTAATGGGCATTATGAGAAGGAGAGGAGAGGAGAGGAGAGGAGAGGAGAGGAGAGGAGAGGAGAGGAAAAGGAAGGAAAGGAAAGGAAAGGAAAGGAAAGGAAAGGAAAGGAAAGGAAAGGAAAGGAAGCAAGAAAGAAAGCTTTTTAAGGTTATATAGTAGTGTCCAGGATTGGTGTGGCTTTAAGATCTGAAAAATGAAGGCGTAGGGGACCCAAGGGAAAGCTGAACAAGAAGGAATGTTGAAGACAGAGGAGAACATATGGGGCAAAGGTCCAGAAATATCTGTCAAGTTCAAAGAAACCAAAAGAAGTCCCATATGGCTGGGGTGACCAGAAGTCCAAGGTTACCTAGACAGCCCATGTTTATATCAACTGTTTTGACATAATAATTAATAGTGTTCCCACATCATCTCAAAAATGTCCTGGTTTAGAAGATAAATAATGCCATCAAGCTACAGGAAAAAAAAAAAAAAAAAAAAAAGAACAGGAGCAGGGAGAGTGGTAAGAAATTAGGTAAGGGTAGACTTTGGAGGATCTATATCATGTAAAGAAGTTTCATCTTTACCTTAAGGACTTAAGAGGCATTAAAGGATTTTCATCAAGACAATTACATCATCTGATTTGCATCAGAATGAGAGATTTTTGCTGAGCTGAAGATTAGCACTCACAGAATTTAGGGACACTTTGCAATGTCTAAAAACGACAAGGAATGGCTACCTGGATTTGCTGAGAAATTCTCAGAAATCAGCAATGGAAAACAAATAAGAAATTCAATAGGCCAAGATTTGAACAAGCATTCCCTGGAATAAGAAACCCAAACCCAAACAGGTAACAAGTATATATGGAGAGACACTTGCCCTCAAAAGTTCATTATCAGGAGGATGCAAATAAGAACAATGAGATGCCACCTTACACTCATCAGGTAAACATAGAAAGTACAATGACACTGTAGCTGGAGATTCCTCATTCACACATGCAACAAATATTTGCTAAGAGCCCATCCAATGCCAAGCACTATGATAGACACTGGGAACACAGCAAGGGAAACAAACAAACACACAAAAAAACCCAAACAGGCAAAATCTCTGTGACAGTCGGAAAGAGGGCAAGCAATAAACCAAACAAATAAGGGTATGTGATGGCATGTTCACTGGCAATAAGTCACCATCAGGTGAAAAAGGAACGAGAACGTTGGGAGAGAGGGGTCGTGATTTTCAATATGGTGCTCAGAGAAGCCTCACTAACGGGGGTGGCACCCGACTAAAGACGTAAAAAGAGTAAAGGAGAAACCTCTCCAGGTACCTGGAGGCAAATATCACAGGTCGAGGAAACAACAAAAGCAACGATCCTGCTAAGGAGGTAGTGGGGTGCACTCGAGAAAAAATAAATCTGTGGAAGTTGGCTGGGGATGGCATAACGTAATGGAATAGTCTGGCTGCCTTTGCCTAAGAAGTTTATGGGATCAGGTACGGAAGAAAGATGGGGGACACTGTAATTATATAAATATATCATTTTTTAAAAGATGGGAGAAATATAAATTACGTAATTTATAACTATAATATAAGTAACACAAAAGGAATCTTCCTAACAACTCAGGTCTGTAGAGTTGATGTCAAGCAACAACACAAAGGGTAAAACCAGAGCCAAGGTTATCTAGGGTACTGGGAAATGAAGTGTGGAAACTACTAAGCCAAGAGAGAGCACCCAGAGAGAAACTAGTCACACTCAAAGGACTAGAGGTCACACTGAGACCAAAGGACAGGTGTAACAGAGGGTAAGTGATGAGAGCCAGAGACGGAACTCCGACTCTCTAAGCTGGGACAACACTGGGTGACATGGCCCAAGATATAAGCCTTGCAAGTAGTGACAGAGAGTCATTGTAATGAGGAGTCATCAGAATTAACCAGCAGTGGGGTGCGTGGGTGGCTCAGTCAGTTAAGCATCCGACTCGACTTCAGCTCAGGTCATGATCTCATGGTTCGTGAGTTTGAACCCCGTGTCAGGCTCTGTGCTGACAGCGCGGAGCCTGCTTGGGATTCTCTGTCTCCCTCTCTGCCCCTCCCCTGCTGGCACATGTGCGCGCTCTCTCTCTCTCAAAATAAATAAATGAACTTAAAAAAAAAAAAGAAGAATTAACCAGCAGCAATGGACTGGTTAGCCACAAGCAGCTGACATTAAACTTGGCCAGGATAATAGCACATTTATTCCAGATACTTAACACTGTGCAGAATATATGTAAGAACTCAGCAATCAGGAATGTTGTTATTATTATCATCACTGTTATAAATCATCACAGTATTCTTAAGGACTAAAAGAAATATAGACAGCTCTATGTAGAAGGGTCTTAAGGTCTTAGAAAGCAACTAGATATTATCTTACAAAAGTGATACCATCCGACTGCTGTTTCCAAATGCTAGTTTATGTTCAAATCTATGGTGTTTGAAAGAATAGAGAAAACAAGATGTCAGACACATCACTGATTATATATGTTTTTCATCTTCACTGATTTAAATTTCTTTTTTAATGTTTATTTTTGAGAGAGAGACAGAGAGAGAGAGAGAGAGCACAAGGGGGGGAGGGGCAGAGAGAGAAGGAGACAGAGGATCCGAAGTAAGCCTCGCGATGGCAACAGAAAGCCCGATGTGGGGCTCGTACTCACAAATTGTGAGATCATGCCCTGAGCCGAAGTCGGACACTTAACTGACTGAGCCACCCAGGCGCCCCCATCTTCACTGATTTATACAGCAGATGCTTCTTTATCCTTAACTACGTATTTGTTGCTGATGTTTTTTAATGAGACGATTTCAGAAAAGAAAATATGACCAAAAGGAAAGAGAGACAGACAATGTATATGAGGCCATCCTAGTTTAGAGGGAAAAGGGGGGAGAGAAGAATGATGGACACCTCAGATGGAAGACAGCTACCCAGCCCGTGTAAGACCATCACAAAGATGCCCGGGGCCACCTAGACACCTAATATAAATTAAAAGGGATTCGCTTTCCATTCTTCCCCACCTAAACCACTTCTACCTTATTTCACACAAAGCAAACTAGTCAGATAAACTGAAAAACCACCAAAAAGGCCTTTATTCAGCGCAACTTTCTATCACAACATAATATACAACACACACGACACCTAACACAACATAACACCATTGGGCACACGTATCGCCAAATATCTGAAATTTTCTTAAATGCTTAAACTTTTGGTAGAGGCATTCAGAACTCCAGTTTTTCTCCTTGAATTGGATCCTATTCTTCTGAAAGTTCTTGGGGATGAGAAGCATAAATAGCCTCTAAACTTCATTAAATCACAGCATATCTTTCTCTTTGCTGAACCAGTGGATCCCATGGCCTGCCCCTGGAGGAGACAGGAGAGGTGGAACCAAAATGTTTATTTTTTTAAGTCTATTTATTTATTTTGAGAGAGAGGGAGTGCAAGTGGGGAAGGGGCGGGGGGGTGGGGGGAACGGAATCCCAAGAAGGCTCTGCTTGTCAGGGCAGAGCCCGACACAGGGCTCAAAAACTCACGAACCATGAGATCATGACTTGAGCCGAAATCAAGAGTCAGACACTTGACCGACTGAGCCACCCAGGGGCCCCGGGAACCAAAATATTTAAAATGCATTCTCTGGATCCACCTTAAGGAGTGTTTAATACAAGCTAAAAAAGGTATAGCCCAGGAGCGGGGGGAGGGAAATTCAGCCACGGATATAGTGCAGGCCAGGGAGAGCATCCACAAGTGACAAAGAATTTGGTGCGGCCGCCAAAACAAGGAGGCTGGGAGGCTGGGAGGCTGGGAGGCTGGGAGGCTGGGTGTGATCCAGTTACTAACTCTTCACCTTGGGAAACGACAGGGTCTTATGAGTAAGCCCTGCCCAAGGTAATGAAAGTTTAGACATATATTTACACAATACTCATTGAAGTTGAGTGTTTTTTCATCTTGTTTTCTAGTCTCCTGGCTAAACAGGAAGTTTTCTGCAGGATGCTCCGATATCCTCTGTCCAGAGTAACAACTTAGCACTTTGCTTTCCTTTTCTCCCACGACACACTTAATGTTTTCCGCTCTGGGTCCTGGATTCAGTCACAGATTTCCTGCAGGAAGCTGAGGCTCCTTAACTCTTTGCAAGGATCAGTCATACCCTCCTCGTGTAAAAATAATCACCAAGACTTTTTTGTAGATAGATTCCACTCACTGACGTGCCCCAGGGAAGGTCAGAGCTGGTGAGTTAACCTTGCAAAATATGACTGGCCATCTATGTCGATCCCCCACAGCATTCCCTGAATATCAGGTCCTTAAAATAATTCCTGGTCTTAGTGAAAAGGATAAATGATTCACTGGGGTTAGCTATGAAAGGAAGCTCTTCCTCCAGGCCTTATCTTGGCACCTGGAAATAATTAGAAGGGCTAAACGCTGTTGTCATCTAAAGAGGATGATGAAAATAAAATTAATATTAGCTCCAATATGCAGCTAGCCATATTGCATTAATAGCCGGCGTGGTTACACCAACAGCTGTGAATCTCCTTTTGAACCAATCTCTTATTCATCTGGTCATGTTTAATTTCAGTTCTGCCCGTCTGGTTCAGTACTGCATGGTGACTGAGAGTGTGGCCTTGGAGTTGGGCCCTGGGTCTGGCTCCCAGCTCCAACACTTATTTGGGTAAAGTGGAGGAAACCTGTCTATCCGGGGGGGGGGGGGGGGGGGGGGGGGGGGGGGGGGGGGGGCAGTAGCACTTCTCTTTTTCTTCATCTTTAAAATGGGAATAATAATTGCATTTGGTTGAATCATAAAATTACTCATTTTTTTTAGGTGAAAGCCTACACAAAAATTTTTTTTGGAAAGGGTTAAGTAGTTAACACATGTAAAACGTCCGGCACACGGCGAAGGCCTGTTAAATCTAATAAAGCAATCCTATTTTTATTATTGTCATTGAGCATCATTAGTTGTTTCAGTCTATCATTGCTGGGTATTTATAACATGGAGACCACTTAATAACATGGTAGAGCCTGAGATTCTAGGGGACGGTGTTTGTTCACTGCCATATCTGACCACAGAACAATGCCGGGTGTGTGCTCAATAAATATTTGCTGTATGAATGAGGATATTAATAACATAAAGATAACTGTAATGAGATAGGGCTTACCACTAGCTTGAAAAATCTTGAGCTATTTTCTCCAATGTCTTGCCAGTGAAATGAGTTATTTGCTGAAAAGGCAGCTTTTTCTAATTGGCCCAGGCAGGTGGGCGCATTTTCAAGATGGCGGGACAGATCTGCTTCTAAAAGCCTTAATCCCTAGAGATCTCACATCTCCTCAGAAATGTCAGTAGCCACCCAAGTGAAGCAGCAGCTGAAGCTATGGAGAGGGCGGGGAAAGCCTCTGCTTTAAATCACAGGAACCAGCAAGAACGGCCACCACGGTACTTCTTATAAAACTAATGATAGCTCTGCCTATTCAGGGGCAAGAATGATTCACCTTATTTTGACACTTTCCTTCTCAACTTGTCTTCTTCCTGGTTCCTTTCCCTAAACAAAGAGAGGACAGGCAAGTCCTAAGATAGAGATGATATTTTTCTTGATAATTATAGAAAAAAGATCTCAGGCCTGACCCTTAAACAATCACATAAAAGCACTGATGCAAGGCCATCAGAACAGTGGCACCTGCTAGAAGAAATTGGCTTTGGTGGGAAATTTCACTGGGATTTTGAATCTACGACTGGAGAGAGACTGATACTTTTTTGATTATTTTAGAGAGAGAATGCGCAAGAGCCAGGGAGAAGGACAGACGGAGAGAGAGAGACTCTCAAGCAGGCTCCGTGCTCAGTCCAGAGCCCAATTCGGGGCTCAATCCCACAATTCTGGGATTATGACCTGAGCTGAAATCAAAATTCAGACACTCAACCGACCGAGCCACCCAGTCACCCTGAGACTGATCATTTTACCAAACAAAATTAACGGAGTGATCGCGAATTTTCATTTGCTGATCACAGGGTTTTTATAGAAGAGTGTGGATGTCATGCAACGCCTACTGAAAAGTAAGGATAGTACAGACAGGCAAAGAACATAAGGCACAAGAGACACACTGCCTGGGTTCCAGTCCTGGATCCACCACTTACTGGCCGCGAGGCATTGGGAGAGTCATGTCCCCTCTCTGTGCAGAAGTTGCTCTATTTATTAAGTGAGGTAATACACAGGGAGCACTCTGCCCAAGGCCTGGAATGGGGAACTCTTCAAAAACGTCATCGTTTGCCGTTAATATGGTGTTTAGTGAAGACAGCATCTGCTTCAAAGGAGATGCCGTCGGAAAGATAAGGTCATGAAAACCCTTTCTTCTTTTTGCTTTGTTCCAATTTACATCATTTCCCTTAAAAGAGTGTCAGTCCTGAAGTATTTACGTTTTTATTCAGCTAAAGACAAGTTCAACAGTGTAGAAATGAGACAGTTGGTCATACCCACGCACGCACGCGCGCACGTAAAAATAAAAGGGCAACAATAAGACGTGTTTACGATGTCCACTGGAAATCTTGAAACTTTGTTTCATCTCTAGATCATCTTCCTGTTTCAATAAAGATTCTCATGAGAGCCTTGAAAAACTAGACTCCGGCAGACTTGGGTGTGAGCTGTCCGCTCACTTGTGTCGGGAGGATGTTGTTTATGTTTTAGATCCTGTTTTCTTCCTGGTCAAAGAGCCGTGGGCTACCAGGTGCTACTTCTGCTGTTATTGCCCCCTCCTTGGGGCTCAGGCTGCTGGAGGCAGCTTCCTGCAGCCCCCCATGTGAGTCTGGCTGCTAAAGGCAGGCGAGAGCCTGTCAAAGGTTATCTCCCACCCGGGTTGTGGCTTCAAAGGGTCATCACGATCCCGTACAGGCATTTATATGATGTGCCACAGACCACGTGGGGGAGGCAGAGCTGTTGCTGGAGGGGAGTTGAGAAGGAAAAAATAAGGCCAAGAACACAAAGATGGGCAGGGCGGAGAGGTGGGCAGTGGAGATGCTGAAGGAAAAAAGAACCCCAACAGCCACACGCCGGAGGCAACAGGTAAAGTACAACCGCTTACCCTCCCGGGAAAGGCAATGAATGCACGTCACACTACCCATGACTTCTAGATTGCTTTGCACAATCTGATGCTCATGCTGCTTGCTCCCAGGAACAACTTGGATTTTGCTATCCAGAGAGAATGACTCTTTGGATCCTCCTTCAAAGAAAGAAGCATTGTTCCCCCCTCAGATAATTAGTCTCCAGAACTGAGACACCATGGACCAATTTTACTCCTAAAGGCAATACATGAGCTGATCAGAAAGCAAGGATGCTCCGTTAGGCCCTTAAACTTACAGTTTCGGTTCTGCTGTGCCTTAGAACCAAAGGCAAGACCGACCTTTGCCCGATTCTGCCTGCCAGACTGGGGAGGGTAGCAGGTAAAGAGAGGCTTACAGAGATACAAAAAATGATCCCACGAAAGCAGGCAGACAGTTCAATGCCTGCCAGCAAACAAGCCAGCATGCCTGTAGAAGCCACTTACTTAAGGAAATGAATTACTCAGGTTGTATCCTCTGAGTTATCCAGTTATTGACGGGAAAAGCAAAGACTTGACTTAGGAAGAAGGAAAATATCACTCGCTACACTTCCTCTAACTGAGTCTCAGCTATTTCCCTTGACTACCCGTGGCTTCTTTCCAGACACAGGCTCAAGCAACAGTCCTGTAATTCCAAAACAAGCCCATTCAACCCACCCGAGGCAAATCACCAATGGTAACCATAACAGCAAACTCCAGAGCGTGATCAGTAATTTTTCCATTTGCTGGCAAATTAGGGACGAAAATGGGGCAGAAGAGAGGTGCTGGTAGGTGAGGGGTTGTGATTTCTTAGAACAATCATTGGGGTTCATTTTTATCGATTTCAGGAAAACGGAGATTTGAAAATACACAGAACTGCTTTTCCTTTCAATCTTTTTTTCTCGATTCGGGTAAAAACCTTTCCTAAGCCCTAGGGATAATCACTTTCCAGTAGTGGGATAAAACTAAGCAGTTTCTAGACCACACGGGAATTCAGAACTCTTCCCACTGAATTAGAAACGAGAAGTGTCTAGGGGAAGCCATGTGTCCTACAAGGAGATTTTAGAGTCTCAAAAATAAGCGAGAAAACTTAATTTTAAAAAATAAGTCTCACTACTCTTAAAATATTAAAAAAGAAAAAAATTATCACCATTTCCACTCAAGCTGGCTATAGTACTTGAAGGATACTGAAGTGTTACTGCAATATATGTCTCCTCCAAGCCTATGACAATGTCTAACACTCCACATTTAGGGATTTGTCCAGTTGAGTTAGGACCTGAGCTTACTGAGTGCCTAATTTTTCTAGGCACTATAGAGTTGCTGCATAGACACAGTGCCTGACCGATAGTAGTTCAACTTGTTCCATAATGAACAATTGTTTAAAGAAAAAAAGAGTCCTTGGGGCGCCTGGGTGGCTCAGTCGGTTAAGCGTCCGACTTCAGCTCAGGTCACGATCTCGCGGTCTGTGAGTTCGAGCCCCGTGTCGGGCTCTGGGCTGATGGCTCAGAGCCTGGAGCCTGCTTCCGATTCTGTGTCTCCCTCTCTCTCTGCCCCTCCCCTGTTCATGCTCTGTCTCTCTCTGTCTCAAAAATAAATAAACGTTAAAAAAAACATATATATAAAAAAAAGAAAAAAAAGAGTCCTAAAACACTTTCAGCACCAAAACAAACAATAATAGTAACAGATTATAAACCACAAAATAAAATAAAAAATCCACAAATCCATACTGATAAATAAATAAATAGGAAGAAAGAAAGAAAGAAAGAAAGAAAGAAAGAAAGAAAAGTTTTTTTTTCTATTAACAGAATTCACACTGATACATATAGAGGAATAAAGGAATTTTAAAATTCACCATTTTAAAATGGTTATTTGGTAACCACCATAGTAATCACTGTCACAGATATGGATTACCAATGGATGTTAAAACTACTGTGTAAAGGTTTGATAAGAGAAAAAAGAATACTTACATAGATTCAACGTACCCTCCCATTACATACTTATTGAATATAAAGGGAAACATTAATTCTAAAAGTAGAGACAATCTAACAGATAGCACCTTAACCAAAAGGATCAAAATTAACATCACCAATAATGGGAAAAATAAACATCAAGTGTCTCCTGTTAGGCTGCACTGAGAAAGACAGAACATGACACCTGGAGTACTCATGGCAAAAATGTGTAACACGAATCTACTAATAATGCAACTTCAGATAAACCCAAATTGAAGCGTGGTCTACCAAATAAAAGGCTTCATATTTATCAAAAATGTAGAGGTTGTGAACAATAAAAAAGGACAAAAGAAATGTTTTAGAGTGAAGGAGAATCAAGAGACGTAACAACTAAAGACAAGACATCATCGTGGATGGGATACCAAGCTAGAAAAAAAACTGTACTTTTTCTTTTACAATAAAAAACATTGTGGGCAAATGATAAAATTTAATCAGATCTATCAACCACATTAGGGGCCAAAAATTTTTTTTCCCTAGAAGGTCAGATAGTAAATACCTTCAGCTCTGCAGACCACATTGGCTCTGACACAACTATTCAAATCTATTGTATTGGGAAGAAAGCAGCCATAGACAAATGATAAGCAAATGGATGTGGCTGTGTCCCAATAAAGCTTTATTTACAAACACAGACAGCAGGCCACATTTGCCAACTGCTGGACTATATAATAGCATTAGATCAATATTAATTTCACAATTATCAAAATTTTAATAATTTTGATGATTATTCTGTAGTTCTACAAGAGAATCTTTGTTTTTAGGGAACGTACACTGAATTACATTGAAGTAAAACACATCACACTTGCTTGTGACTTACTCCCAAAAAGATAAGAGAAAGGGAAGAAGAGTCGTAAATGTGGCAAAATATTAATATTTGGGGAAGCTGATAAAGGATACATGGGAACTCTTTGTACTATTTTAGCAAATTCTCTCTAACTCTGAAATAATTTCCAAATTAACAATTACAAGGAAAAACGGGAACAAACATCCAGGAGACAGGGTAACTGCTTGGGACATACCTCCATCACTGGCACCATAACCCCATCATGGCTCTGCCACCAGCCACACAGAAGGTGCTCAGTTAAGGTCTGATAACAAATTAATTAGTATTGATTAATTAATAAATTAATACTAATTAATTAATTAGAATTCACTGGAGGAATGACACATAGGACAACTAGATTTTAAAAAGTTGAGAAACAGGAGGGGTGCCTGTGTGGCTCGGTCAGTTGAGCATCCGACTTCGGCTCAGGTCATGATCTCGCAGTTCATGAGTTTGAGCCCCGAGCTGGGCTCTGTGCCGACAGCTCAGAGCCTGGAGCCTGCTTCGGAGTCTGTGTCTCCCTCTCTCTCTGCCCCTCCCCCCCTCTCAAAACTGAATACACATTTTGAAAATTATTAAAAAAGAAGTTGAGAAAAGAGATGAAGGAGGAAGGGCAGCCTATGTGGGACAATGCCATGTACACACAGAGAGAGGGGTAGAATGTGACAGAGAGTACAGAACAAGACAAAAATAACAGCTGGGACAGATCACTGGGACAAAATTTCTCCAGGACTGACTTCCACAGACCCACCTGAACTAAACTGATTCTCACTTTCTTACCAGCCATGATTTTAAATGAGGCCCCTCGGGCACCATATTGATAAATGTTCCTCCTACCCTGTATTGCGAGCAAGATGCATTAACTCAGAAGGGAAACTGCTTCTACACTTCCTTTCTTCTCAGCTCTCACATTGTTGGGGTTGTCTGGGCATTTCGGAATCCACAGGAATACTCTGCATAACACACAGAGCTGCCAAACATTGCAACCAAAGCTTTTCCAGATATATGTCTCAATTAGTGGGATAAGAATTATAAGGTTGTGGAAATAAAATCTGTACATCTAGGATCGTTTCCAAGGCGATATTTGGAACCACGCTAAAAATTTGGATAATCGTTCCAATATTAAATACATGCAAAAAATATCTAATAGGTTCACTTACGGTATGATGAAGTCATGAGGAAATATGATGCCCAAAACATGGGTGGCTGACCTCAGCAAACGATCATTTCTTGCTCACAAGTGCCATGCCGAATTTTCTCTGAGAAGTCCCAGCCACCGCTCCTTCCATCTTGGGTGCCACCATCTTGGCTCCCAGGGCCCCTAGAGCATGGGAGGAGAGAACTGAATGGTCACAGAAACTTTTCTGGCCAGGCATGAAAGGAACAGAGATCACTTCTGCTCACATCCCATTCCCTAAAACCGGTCAATGGCTCCAACTTAAATACACATGGGGCTCGGAATCGGAAGCAGGGCAGCACTGATACTCTGTGAGCACAAAACTCGTCTGCCACCAATTCCCTTGTGGCTTGTGTTGCATAAAAACCCATAACCTTCTGTCAAGATTGCCACTTAATAGGCAATGGAACACATCAAGTTTACTCCATGACAGAGTGACTGAACCACAGTTTGAGAAGTGACTTCCCTGTTCCTGCCCTAAAGCAAACCCTACAAATGTCACGTGCACTTTGGTGTTAAACGTCTAGCCTTTCAGAAGGCACGAGTAGAATTTCTCTGTGACTGGACCGGCTGCAGAAGTGATTCTGTCGTTCTCGGTGTGACAGGTGGTAGAAAGGCACTGGGGACTTGGGTGGCTTCTTATTTCTATTGTAACTGAGTTTGGAAAACTACTCAGCAGCAAGTAAGCAGATCACCACTGTCACCATCATAATAATGCAAGAGAAAAACATCTCAGGGAGAAAGAAATTAATAAATTTCTGACATTCCAAGGTGTGAAAGGAAGCAACGTGACGTCTGAAAGCCGGAAAAAAACAGTTTCTTGGCCCATGTTTCTCACACACACCAAGGTCACCTCGAGAGTTACCAACAGTCAAAAATGGATGAAATTAACAGTCTATTTGAAATGATACCTTCTACCTGAAAACCACAAACAAGCAAGTTGAGACCTGAACGTTTTCTCTCCCCTGTGTGAAAGTCCTCAGAAAGACTTCATTACACGAAGATGGTTATTCACCAGAGCAAACGCTAGAATTAGAGAATGATTCCCAAACGTATTGCCCACCATATGCCATGGAAACCATAGGAGGCAAAGCCTGAGAATGTTTACTCCAAGATGCAAAAATGATGGAAAGTCATTACTCAAAAAAACTAGATTAATGGAGAAGAAAATCCTTACCACAACTAACGTCACAGGGAAGCAAAGGAAGTAAAACAAGGTTTGCCTTGAAACTCCAACGCTCCTGTGGTATAAAAACTACATCTCTGGGGAAGATTGTAGTTTTAAGATGTTAAACATTTACCAATAAAGTTCTTCTTATGACTTAAAGAGCCAAAAAAAAAAAAAAATAGACTTCCTTGCATTAGCAAAGAATATGCCACCATTGGGCTTTTTTTTTTTTTTAATTAAATTTCATCTTCACAGGCAGGTCCTCTCTCTCTCTCTCTCTCTCTCTCTCTCTCTCTCTCTGTCTCACACACAAGCACACACCCTCATTGGAATAATATCTTACGTCACTGCTGAGTTATCAACTGAAATATTTTTAATATATACTTAGTGTGGTGAATGGGAAAGGTGGTGATATGAATCAACCAAAATGGAGAGATACTGAGGGAAAAAAAAAAGAAGAAAACAGAAAATGGTGGAAAGTTCCAACACACCTATTTGTTGTATCCTGCTTCTGCCATTCCTTAATGCTGTGATCAGAAATAAATTACATTACTGGGGCGCCTGGGTGGCTCAGTTGGTTGAACATCCGATTTTGGCTCAGGTCATGATCTCACAGTTGATGAGTTCGAGCCCTACGTTGGGCTCTGTGCTGATAGCTCAGAGCCTGAAGCCTGCTTCGGATTCTGTGTCCCTCTCTCACTCTGCCCCTCCCTCACTCATGCTCTGTCTCTCTCTCTCTCTCTCTCTCTCTCTCTCTCTCTGTCTCAAGGATAAATAAAACATTAAAAAAATTTTTTTTTGTTTAATTACATTACTTCACCAAGCCTGTGGCTGATCTTCTACAACACTGGAAAGAGAGCGTGGAGTCTGCAAGATACACGGACAGACTGAATGACAGGACGCCTGTAAAACGATACAGGGCCGGCCACAGATTTTCTCACTCTTCTTCCATCGAGGCTGTATCGTCAATATCACTGCGAAAACCTTCTAACCACCCACATGTGTGTTAAACAACCAACCGAAATGGAGGAACGACTAGCATACGTAGAACTGAATTGTCACTAGCTGATAAAGACGTAAAGAAAGACAGAGAAACAAGATGACAAGAAGATGGCGTTGGCACCTAGCAAGATAGACCGATCTGTAGCTGCTCAACAGGATATTCGGGTACTGCTCCAACCCACCCTTTCCCCTCACTTTACCTTCAGCTCATAAAGTAGAAACCAGCTGAAAAGTATTTGCTTGCGTGTGGTTTCAAATGACCCTTAGAAACTATCACAAATGTAGTCACTTAACGGACTCGTGACGTTGGCGAGTGATTCAACTCTTCTGAGTCTTGCTTTCTTCACAGATAGAGTGGTGATGGTTATTGTAAACATGGACCATAGTGCAGTACCTAGCAGAATTTCCTTTGATTCTACCTGTTTCCTCACCTCATACACCCAATCCAAGAGTGAGTCTGAGGCCAGTGCCTTCAACACATGTCAAAGCCCTCCATTTCTTCCCATCCTCACTTTGGCTTTTTAGGTCTTGCCTTACAATCTGATAGTCACATAGTACATTAGTCAGGGTTCTCCAGAGAAACAGAACCAATAGGATGTGTGTGGGAATATACACAAATGGAGAGGGAGAGAAAGATTTATTTTAAGGAACTGGCTCATATGATGAGGAGGCTGCCAAGACCAAAGTCTGAGGGGTCCAGCAGGATGAAGACCCAAGAAAAAGCTGATGTTGTAGCTCCGGCCCACAGTCTGGAGGCAGAATTTCCTCTTCCTGGGAGTACACTGCCTTTTCTTCTCTCTTCAAGCCTTCAATCGATTAGATCAGGTCCACACCCATAATGGGACGTAGCATGCTTTACTGTCAGTTGGCTTAAAGTCTACTGATGCTCAAATTAATATCTGATTGTTATTTTTATTAATAATTAATTTTCATCCTTCATCATGACGATGATTTACATTCTAGTCTTTTACAACCAAATCCACACTCTCTTTCTCTCTCTGGATTCCCTTTTAATGAGAGATACTAAATTTATCCTAATCCCACTGTCATGATGACTTTGTGAAATCTCAATTCTATTATAGGAGGAGCAGAAGAAGGATTATTAAGGAATTAGAAACAAGACTTATCTTGCAAAGCGTAATATTCCACATATTATCTTATCTCATTGTGGATATAAAGAACAGAGCCCTAAAATAGAGTATGCCTACACACACAGAATGAGTTAGAAATGACTCAATAACCCTGTGTCATTCAGGCTGAAATAACCATGTCAATTGTAGATATTCTGGTAAGTAAAGCAAAGATGGGTTCCTGTTTCTTGGATTACCTCGTTAATTGGCTTTATTCCTTCCATCGTTTGTGCACGCAGACACTGAAGAACGCTCTGAAATTATATTTGGCAGAGAAAATGAGCCTCCTTGGAAATTCACTTTCTTTATAAAGATATAAAAGTTCTAACTTCACTGTTCACTGGGGAAATGGGAGACATGAAGGTAGATACTGGGAAGTGAAATGAAGTAAAGCCCTGAATGGACTACCATTTTCATAGTTTATTCTGTTTATATCGTATTCGGTTAAAGCTCTGAACCTGCTAACAAATACGACTTTGTGGAGAGGAATGATAGTCTTTTTTTTTTTTTTAATGATCAAGTCTTTTCATTAGCACAAAGGTAACCCTAGAAGGGAGAAACTGGTAGAAAATTCTCAGAGACGTTTCTTCTAGCGAGAGTTCTGGGGGACTTCTTCCCAAGAACCTCCTCAGCATCTCGGTGTCCTTCTTTTTCTCTGTTTAGCCTGAAACCTTCACAGAAGCACACATATTCACCCATTTCTGTTTTTAACCTATGAGGACAGTTTCATCTTGTCATAAAATTATTCTTTCCAAAATGTATAATTTGATGAAGACACAGAGACAATATTACCTATTTCTTTTTCAGAAAAAGATGTTAAGCCAGAAAACAGATTGGCCATTCCTTAACACCCATAACACATCTTGAGAGCCACTTCCTTGTGGGACATTTATTAATTGGAAGCAAGGCCAGCGAAAGAGAACTTCTCCACCTGGCCATTCTCTTCTTTAGAGAAGCCAGAACAACTCAGTGTCCAGTTCATTTTGGAGATGAAAACGAGAAAGGAAATACAACCTTTCCATACTTTTGGTGAGCCCACTGCTGAGCCCCAAACCCCTAAGCCCACTTTATCTCCTTGAACGGTGCTGTGAAATAGGTATTATTCTTATTTACAAACTCGGGCAAGTACTTTAACCTTCTCCAAGTCTCAGCCATATGAGACAGGGGAGAAGATTAATATTGTTCTGTCTAGCTCCAAAACCTGCACAGGAGCAAGCTTTACATCCAGTGACAAAAAAAAAAAAAAAAAAAAAAAAAAAAAGCCATCCAGTAGAAAACACACACACAAAAACAGAAACCATACTGAAAAGACAGGTGCAGCTACTTAAAAAAAAAATGTTTTTCGTGCGTGTGGAAACAAACAAACAAAAGACATCCTAAGACTCAAGACAAACTAGGAAGATATTTGTATATCTAAGAGAAAAAATTAATATCTAATGGAAAAATGATTCTTATGACTCAATTAGGAAAACCTAACAATCTCATGGGGAAAAGTGGAAAACGATAAAAATTAATCCATTAAAGGGGCGCCTGGGTGGCGCAGTCGGTTAAGCGTCCGACTTCAGCCAGGTCACGATCTCGCGGTCCGTGAGTTCGAGCCCCGCGTCAGGCTCCGGGCTGATGGCTCGGAGCCTGGAGCCTGTTTCCGATTCTGTGTCTCCCTCTCTCTCTGCCCCTCCCCCGTTCATGCTCTGTCTCTCTCTGTCTGTCCCAAAAATAAATAAAAAACGTTGAAAAAAAAATTAATCCATTAAAGACAAGATATAAATAACTAATAAACACATGTAAGGTTACTCAAGCTACCCAATAACAAAGATGGTCAGAGTGACAAAGATCAGAACGAACAAAAACTCTATTGGCAGGAGTTTGAGGAAATGGAAATTCTCATATACTGCTCGAGATGTTCGAAGTGGGTCCAGTCTTCTGGGGGATGGTATGTCAATGTAAAGCAAAACTTTTCTTTTTTTTTTAACATTTTTTAAGTTTATGTATTTACTTTGAGAGAGAGAGAAAGCATATGCACAAGCAGGGGAGGGGCAGGGAGAGAAGGGAGAGAGAATCCATGCAGAGCCCAACACGGGGCTCCATCCCACGAACCATGAGATCATGACCTGAGCCGAAATCAAGAGCCAGACGCTTTCCTGACTGAGCCACCCAGGCGCCTCGACGTAGAGCAAAACTTTAAATGTGTATGATTTTTGAGTCAGTAATTTCACATGTAGAATTTAATCTGCAGAAAAATGATTTTAAAAATTCACTTAAATAAAAGTATTAAAAAAATAAGTTGCAGTAGTATTGATAAGAGTCCCCAAAAAGTTCATCAAAAAGCAACTGGTTGATTGGATGTAAATAAAAAAAAAACAGCTGCATCTTAAACTCACCAAGTTGGGCACATTAAATATGTATAGCTTTCTGTATGTCAATCATTCATCAATAAAGTGGTTTAGAAAAGAAAATAGAGCAGGGCACCTGGTTGGCTCAGTCAGTTAAGCGTCCGACTTCGGCTCAGGTCACGATCTCACTGTTTGTGAGTTTGAGCCCCTCGTCGGGCTCTGTGCTGACAGCTCAGAGCCTGGAACCTGTTTTGGACTCTGTGTCTCCCTCTCTCTGTGCCCCACCCCCACCGGTGCTCTGTCTCTCTCTGTCTCAAAAATAAATAAACACTAAAAAAATTTTTTTAAATAGAAAAGAAAAGCAATTGGTTGAATTGTAATAGCCCTGAAATGGATGTCAGCACTGAAAAGAATGTGCTGTGCTCATCCATTTTTCACTTTCATCTTTATATCTTTGCATTCTCTTTGAATTGTCTATATATATATATATATATATATATATATATATACTCACTCTTTGAATTGTCTCCCTCTCCCTCCCTCCCTCTCTCTCTCTCTCTCTCTCTCTCTCTATATATATATATATATATATATACAGTCACTTCAAACTCAGGGTTAACAAACTATAATTTTCAAGCCCTTTAATACACCTGGCGCTTTACAATTTACAAAACGCTTTCCCATATTTTATTCCACAGTAAAAACTAGGTCTCCTATCCAATGAAACTATAGTTTCACATGGTTTCATGCCAAAGGGACTCGTTTCTCTTCAGCTGCGAATTTCTTTTAATTACTTCAAAAACAGGAAGTAGACAGGCTGCTCAAATTCACCCAGATGTTTGAGCTCAGCAGCCGTGATCCAAAGGAGAGAAAAATATGCTCTTCTCTCTTCTTTTATTTCATTCCCCTTGAGCACCTTCAAGACCCTCCGAACGGACACCTGCCTCTTCCGGGCAACGGCTCGGCTTGTGCCCCGGGAGATGAGATGTACCCGTGACGAGCGGTCCTGTTTGCAGGACCCAGGCAGCTGAACTTGTCCGTGTCTTCCCCGGGCTCTGCGGGGTTGGCCTTTCATGTGAGCAGGAAGGAAATGGCTGACAACTTTCTCGTCTTTATGGAAGGCGGACTTTATTTCCAGCTCTCGGGTCAAAAGGTGGAGGAAAGAAAACAAAACCAGCAAGAGATAAAGGCTAAAAATAATGTCCCGTAGGGTGAATCAACACAGTTTGGGACCCTGAAGACAGCAACAAGGCAAGGATGTGCGTAGGGCTAAATCTGCGTCATCCTTAACAGGTGGTCGTGACCAGAATCGAAATGCCTGGACAGGAGAGGAAGAGGCTCTACAAACAGGTGTGC
Source organism: Panthera leo (assembly GCF_018350215.1). Taxonomy (NCBI): domain Eukaryota; kingdom Metazoa; phylum Chordata; class Mammalia; order Carnivora; family Felidae; genus Panthera; species Panthera leo. Next base: position 50,467,210 of record NC_056692.1, on the reverse strand, counting down.
AGGGGGGGAGGCGTGGGGCGGGAAGAGGAAAAAGCCATCTAAACAGGCCTGGGCTTGGAGCCCAGACACTTTCCCAGCAGTCTACCTCTGGGAGAGCCCAAGGGTTGGGCATGGGCTGGGAAGGAGCTAAATTTGATTTGGGGTTTTGTGGTTTGTGTGATGCACTTTGAGTTTAAAATAGAAATCGATGTGTTTATGCAGTTGGGCTTTCTTTCTCCTTGATTTTAATTGTCACTTTAGAAGAAGTAAATCTATGATTCACAGACTAATGCCAAAAAAAAAAAAAAGGAGTTCTCACATTTGGCAATTTCCTATTTTATAGGAAGCAACGGGAGAATGGGTTTAAGAAATCACACTAAAGACATCCGTAATGGACTTTTGATGCTGATGAGTATAAAGATGATTTAGTTTATTTATACGCACTTGCACTTCTAACAACATTCCAGTTTGGACATACAACCCTCTGGAAGATCAATATGCTAATTATTATTAACCATATTTTACAGGTTAGCAAAATGAGTTAAAGGATTATATGAGTCTTTGTAGATTGAGTTAAAATAATCACAAGCACACAGGGGCGCCTGTGTTAAGCATCCAACTTCGGTTCAGGTCATGATCTCACGGTTCGTGAATTGCAGCCCCGCATCGGGCTCCGCGCTGACAGCCCGGAGCCTGGAGCCTGCTTCGGATCCTGTGTCTCCCTCTCTCTCTGCCCCTCTCCCGTTTGTGCTCTCTCTCTGTCTCACAAAAATGAATAAATGTTTCAAAAAAAATTTAAACAACAACCACATGCACACACACACAGAGGCCAGTCAGAATCACTGTATCTTTAACTGTACCATTGGGCACAACTCCACGTGAGGAGGTCGGTATTAGATCTAAGGAGCACAATGCCAAAAATAATACTCAATACAGGAAGTATGAGAAAGAATCTAGCCCACCTGATTTTAGTAACAGCTAATCCCACAGAGATCTGAGCAGCACTACCTACTAGTCCTTTCCAACTATCTGCTGGGTATCTCTACAAGGATGTCGCACTGACGCTAGACATCATGCCTACATGTGCAAGATGGGACTGGTCATCTCTCTTTCTCCCCCTTCCCCCTTTCTCCTCCTTCCTTCCCTTTCTCTGTTAACATCACCCTTTTCCCAGACTCTTGGAAACAAATAAGTTTCCAACTTCCCTACCTCCCTTGCCGTCTACTTTCAACCAACCATCTCGCTTCATCTGTTGAAATGACTCTCACCCGTGCCTCTCTTATATCCTGTATGAGTCTAGTATTCTTCCCACCCCAACAAATGCAATAATTAATTCCCTCTTCCCACTATTTCCAGGTCTATTCCAGCTCCCGTCTGTCTTGCTCACAATCCCAGCCACTTTCCTTAGATGTGACTCCACCACCACCCTGCTCAACATCCTTTACTCGCCATAAAATAAAATAAAATAAAAACTCATAAGCCATAACAAATAACACTGAAAGACCATTTTCCTCTAAATACACTCTCTTAGTGTCTGTCATGTAAATTCCTACATCTCCCTTCTCTGTCTACAGAAATAACAAGCATCCTTCAATGGCCAGTTCAGATGTGCCCTACTGAATGAAACCTCCAATTTTCTGGGCCATTGGGCATCTCATTCTTCCCCACTGTCCCCACTAGATTTGGCACCTCTGATGCACCATCTATCACACTTGGTCTTCTAATAACAGTGCTCTGTATGTTTCGTAATAAGTTGTAAACTCCTTCAATGGATGTCAAATCCTATTCATCTTTTTTTTTTTTGAGAGAGAGAGCAAGAGCAGGCAGGCGGGGGAGGGGGGGGCAGAAAGAGAGAAAGAGAGAGAGAGAATATCCTAAGCAGGCTCCACACTGCCAGCACGGAGCCCGATGCGGAGCTCGAACCCATGAACCACAAGATCATGACCTGAACCAAAGTCGGATGCTTAACCGACTGAGCCACTCAGGCACCCCCTATTCATCTGTATATCCTGGAGAGGGCTGGACATAATCCTGTGCTCATACAGAATACTTAGTAAGTATCAGTTGTAATGGATTTGGATTAACTGAAGCTTGTGTCATAACTTCTGCGTTATTAAAGTATGCATTAATGCCACCTCACCGTTCATAATTTCCAAGATAACAACAATGAAAGTGGCAGCTTTTAGTATATGCTAAGGATAGTGGACACACGTCCTAGCTCACAATGACCCTGTGAGATCTGTCCTATTCACATTTCATGTATGGGAAACTGAGGATTAATGACCTCTTCAAAGCCACATAGATGGGAAGCCAAGAAGAGAGACTTGGAACTATCTTACTCCAGAGTGTGGTCCTAACAAGCTATAACCATAACAGATATTACCGATGGGTTTTCACATCTACCCTGGACAGTACAACCAGTTTTCCCTGAAGAGGGAATAATTTTTCACCAAGACATTGATATCCTCTTTCACAGCCTCCCCTTGAGAACAGCTGGATTACACCATGACAAGTATAAACCATGGCTCGGGCTCAGGCTGTGGGCTGAAACAAAAACAGAATCTACAGCACAAACCCAGAACCGGGATCACCAGAGAGAAGCCAAGGCAGGGGCAGACTGGGGAGTTGGCAGGAATGAAATCTAATGGGCACTGAAGCCGAGAACTTGACTCAGAACCGACAGGAACAGGCACAAAAGTCTGGAGAGACCAGCTGTAGGCTCAGAAACAAAACAAAAGCCCGGCCAGCGAGGGGTCCCGGACACCAACAAGAAGAATGGGCAAGGAGTCAAGTTCAAGCAAGCCCAAGGCCAGAGCGCCAGTATGTGCCAGCCTTTGCTTTCCCTCTTGATGTGGTAGATGTTTCTGAGAAGGCAGGATGCGATTCTGAATGTTATCGGACTTGGGACTTTTAGGTAGAGATAAGTGGAAGATCCTGCCTGGAGATGAGAGTGGTGGGAGGGGAGGGGGTTCAGAAACTTCTGATCATTTATTCCCATATTCCCAAAAGTACATGGCACAATGCAAAGTGCAGAGTAAATACTCCCTTAACAGTTGCCAACTACCCAATAGATCACAGCGAATTTGTTTGTTGTTCTCTTATGAGCAAAAACAAACCAAGGCTATTCATGTTCCTCTTCTCAAACTAGCACAACAAATCCAAATCCAAAAGGACTCAAAAGAAACCAATTCCTTTGCAGAGCAGTGCAGAGCTGAGCCCCAGGGGAGGAAGAGTACTCCGCTGCCTAAGCCTGGAAGTGCCATCGCTCTTTGAGAGACGAAGCATAGAGCCTTGCCTATTTTAGGAGCAACACAAGAATTCTCCAAGATGTTATGATTTCAAGTAGCAGTAGAGAAGCTAGCACGAGTACAATCAAAACTAGATGACTTCCAGAAAGCTCTACTCTGCTCCATAAAAATACTCCAAAAACACATTTGCTCGCCCAGATAAGTAAATTCATCATATGTCATCATCAAATTTCCCAGAAAAGTCCAAGTTCTCTGTTATGAGTGTCAAAATTCAAAGCCAATTGTCCACTCCTATCAGCGCCGTTTCTGAAACCTGAAATTCCCCAACGAGTTAGACCTGACAAGATACAATCTGCCCTCAGAGATTTCAGGACAGTGAGGTTTATCTTCAGCGATTTCCCCCTGTACCCTTTTCTCTCCGATACCCTGAAGTCAGCTCACTCTATTTCGAAGGGTAGCCAGTAACCCAAGGCATCAGGGAAAAGCCTATTTTTCATTATTTTTGAAACACCTCATATTTATTTTAGGGTATTTTACGACAGAGAAGGCTTAGATCCTTAAATGAAATATCTCCCGGCATGGATCACTCTAGAATAATATGACCTATAATACTTTCCACCTGGAGTAAATATTTCCTTCCTACCAAACAAGAATAAAACATTAAAACCCATGGACAAAATTAATGTTTCTTAACTACAACATTGTAGTTAGCAGGTTTTCTATTTATCACTGATGTTGTGATCACATTATTCTCCATAATAGAATTTGTTTAGAGTTTGTTCTTTTAATGATTTCAGGAGTAAAACCAACCTCTTTTATGGCTGCTCAAATGATACACACATGTTGTAACCAGATATTAGTCAAGCATCAGCCACTGAACAAGAGGGCAACACAGTATTTGAATTCCAAAAACAATACCCACACCTTTGGTTATAAAGACCAGGCGCTAAGCTTTGCCATAAACTAGTGCCATAATGTTAAGTTTGCATAGCTGTGTCTCTTAATCTGTTAAAATTTATAAAGAAAGAAATGGTGGGTATAAGAGAAGGTTCTCAGTAAAGTCTAAAATACAGGCTAAAAATGATTTGGGGGATGCCTGGGTACCTCAATCAATTAACCACTGACTCTTGATTTCAGCTCAGGTAACGAATGATCTCATGATTCCTGAGATCTAGCCCCACGTCAGGCTCTGAGCTCACCATGCTAAGCCTGCTTAGGATTCTTTCTCTCCCTCTCTCTCTCTGCCCCTCTCTCTCTGCCCCTCTCTCTCGCTCTCAAAATAAATAAATAAAGATTTTGTTAAATGACTTTTTCCCTTGCCCTTACGGAAAGGAGGGGGGGAAAGAGGAAAATGTTACTGGACTCTAACTGTCCCATTGGAATCAATACAAATGTCCCCTGATTGGACCCACACATACCCCCTCAACACTGTAGCACACCCACTTCCTGTCAAGCTAAGCAAAAGGAGTACCATGGGTCTACTTAGGCAACTGTGCACCCCAAAAATGTATTTGCCAGTCCTAACTCTGCTGGCCAGCCAACCAATCTTAGACATTCCTGGAATACCATTTCTTCCCTCTCTGCCGGGGCAGAAAAGAAAACTGACGACAAACACCTGATATCCGCAACATGGCACTTACCAGACAGCACCGTCAGAAACACCTAAATATCCCATTCGTAGAATGACTGCACATACGGAGCACGGGATGGGAAGCTGACGTCTAAAGCCAAGCGTGGTTCGGCGCACCTGGGTGGCTCAGTCAGTTAAGCATCCAGCTCTTGATTTTGGCTCAGGTCACGATCTCGCCGTTCAAGGGTTCAAGCCCCACATCAGGAACCATGCAGACGGCGCAGAGCCTTCTTGGGATTCTCTCTCTCCCTCTCTCTCTCTCTCTCTCTCTCTGCCCCTCCCTCATGGGCTCTCACTCTCTCAAAATAAATAAACTTTTTAAAAAATTTTAAAAATACAGCAAAAAGAGGCTCTATGTATACGGACATGCAAAGAGTTTCAAGAGAAACACCTGACATGCTTCAAACAAGTTTTATTTCATGTATCAGGAGGGTTCTGTTTATAGAAAGCCCAGATCACAAAAGAGCACAGAGAAGAGCCTCTAGAAGGATGAGAAAATCAGGCTGGACTGCTGGGATTGAGGGTAGCCACCAATAACGGCTTTAGGTTTATCTGTAAGTTTTCACTGGGAGGAAGCACTGATGTGCTTTTTACCGAGATGCCCTCTGCTCCCCTTCCTTCTGCCAACAAGGTGTTTCTACCTAGATCCAATAGCCATGCTTAATTGTGAACAGGGTAGCCTCTGGGGACGACACCACCAAACACTCCTACGGACCATGTGGGACATACCACACGTGTCCATCTTCTTGGGTGATTTCTCTTAGCACTTAGGTCTGGCTTTGTTGTTGTTGTTTTAATTTTTTTAATGTTTTTATTTATTTTTGAGACAGAGAGAGACAGAGCATGAGCAGGGGAGGGGTAGAGAGAGAGGGAGACACAGACCCCGAAGCAGGCTCCAGGCTCTGAGCTGTCGGCACAGAGCCTGATGCGGGGCTCGAACTCACGGACTGTGAAATCGTGACCCGAGCTGAAGTCAGATGCCCAACCGACTGAGCCACTCAGGCGCCCCTGTTGTTGTTGTTTTAAGTTTACTTATTTATTCTGAAAGAAAGAGGGAGAGAGCACAAGCTGGGGAAGAATGGAGAGAGAGAGGATCCCAGGCAGGCTTCCCAAGCACGGTCTGGGCTCTCAGCTCAGAACCCAAAGCAGGGCCCAAACTCACGAACCGTGAGATCACGACCTGAGCCGAAATCAAGAGCCAGCCGCTCAACCAACTGAGCCACCCAGGCACCCTAGGTCTGGCTTTTTAAAAGCCATCTTAACCGGCAAAGCCCAACGGCTGTTGGTTTTACCGTTTTAACCAACTTTGGTGAGAATCGTCCATTTCAATCATTTTGTTATTCCTCTTACTATTTTGTTGCTCAAAGACCCTCTGGGACCCCTCTGCTCTTTGAAGCTTCCTCTGCTGGTCCTCTGCACAACATCTCCCTCCCTCTCTCTCCCTCTCTTTGAATTAACAGATCTTTTTTTTTTTTTGTAGATCTCCCAAGCACGTAGTATGCTGCTGCGCATAAACCCGTATTAAAAACAACAAACATCTACGCCTTTCCCTTTCCTCTAGTTGACCAGGCTCCTCCGTAGTAGAGTGACAACATCAATAACTGATAATGATGCTCCACGTAAACTAATAATGCAGACCACGCTAATAAAACACTGTAAGTCTAGAACCCCGCTAATGACCACACAGTGGTCACAAAATTAACGTTCTGCCTGAGCTCTTCATCCAAAAACATCCCACAGCGCTTTACGGTTTTCAGATATCAAGAAGCCTTTGCCCTCTTCACAACCCATATGCTGGCTGCTCCCAGACTGCACAAGTGGCCAAGATAGGAAGTGTGTGCCTCAAACTGGAAAATTACAAATATGCGAACCGGCTTTTGAAATTCCCCTTTGCGCTGGACTGGAGCCAGGACACCGAGTCTTACACTTCCATCCATGCATGAATGATGTTTGGGGATTTTTCTAATCCGAGACCCACAGGACTTTTTCCTGATGCCTTCTGGGGGACAGAGCACTGAGTGAAAGCATATCTTGCCGCTGTTTGACTTCTATATCTTTTTTAATTTATTTAACTGCGCCATAATGGCTCACCCCACGTGCTATTGTATTGCATCCCGTTAAGAAATCGGATGAAAGATTTGAGTCCGTCACTGTTTTCTAAGTAAGGATGTACATTAGAAGCCTGAAACAGAAAGGATCAACAGGTCTGAAATTGCACATTATTCAAGGACAGGTAGAAGCATTAAGTACCCCCTAAATCTGACAGTTCACCCTACATGAGCTTATCAATATGAAAACAGCTGGTCAATTCTAACGGGCTCTGCAAATATAAGACATCATTTTCAAGGCTATCATAAAAGGTCTAACAAGGACTTTGACCTAAGCATATTGTATAGCACTGAATGGAGTTTTGGCAGGGCACGTGGTATTTTTTTAATTATTACTCATTGTTATTAATACAAATAATTTATGTAACAGCTGTTCGCGGGGCAAACACTAATGTTTGAAATGGACTTACCAGGAAGAATTTCCAATTTTCTCAGCCTGTTCCTCTTCCCCTCCCCTTGGGCATCCCCCCCGCCCCTGACCATTTCCACCGAGAAGCCACACAGGATGACTCACGCTAGATCACGTGTCTGTCCCACTTTGTGTGTGTGCAAAGCAGCATGTGTAGACATCACGCTCTTCTTTAAGGGATTTGCACCAAAAAGACGGTAAGGAAGGAGCAAAGCTGAATGTCAGAGTTGACTTCCAATCAGGATATCCCACCTGGAAGCAAGCCAGCTTCCGCTCCTTTGAATTAAGCAAGAAAGACATGACCTCTCTTACGAGTCAACGTACAAGCCCTTCGGCACGGCCGCCGTGGGCTTCTGCCCTGAACGTGACGAACTCATTCGGTAACAAGTGAATTCCTGAAAAAGACCTGCATTTGGCAATAAAGTCTTAATATTCAAGGTGGCAGAATTAAACTGCTTAGTCACTCTCCTTTAAAATTTCACTTTAAAACGCAAATAAAAATTCGCTTTTAAATATTTCTTTAATGATCACTCTCGGGAACAGTGAGAACCTGGACAGGGTCACACGCTACGAATGAGAGAATGTATTGGTAACACTTTTCTAAAAAGCAGCTTGGCCTGATTTGACAATACATGTTAAACACTCGCATGCTATTTAAGATGTTCTTAACCTTTAACACAGGAATCCTGTTTCCAGGAATTTATCCTGAGTAAGGATTTGTAATGCCACAGAGATCAGGCTATAGAAACAACTTTTATAAAATACTTACTAGAAAGGAAAAATTGAAAAACAGCTTACAGACCCAAGAATAATGGCCAGTGATATTAATTAGAACATATTCATACACTCACATGCTCTGCTCTTCTTAAAGAATGGGACCGTTTAGGCGTGCCCGGGTGGCTCAGTCGGTTGAGCGACCGACTTTGACTCAGGTCATGATCTTGCAGTTCATGGGTTCAAGCCCCACATCGGGTTCTGTGCTTACAGCTCGGAGCCTGGAGCCTGCTTCAGATTCTGTGTCTCCCTCCCTCTCTGCCCCTCCCCCCGCTCATGCTCTGTCTCACTCTCTCTGTCTCTCTCTCAAAAATAAACAAACAAAAAGAATGGGAATGTTTAAGAAGAATAAAAGCAAAAAAAATCCCTATTTTTATAAGTTTATATATTTTGTAAATTTCATATATCATGTGAGTTTATATAATGTGTGGATTGGATGTGGACAGGAAAGAAAGAAATCGGTGTGTGCACATATACCCACGGACTCACACACAAAGTCTATACCCCAAAAGGTTAAAAATAGAGATTATCTCTGAATGCGAGGGTCATAGGTGCTTTTTATTTTCTTCTTCTTGCTTATCGACATTTGATACACGAAAATCTCATTTTTGCAATGATTTTTTAAAATTATGTTAAAAATTCACAACCCAGGGAAACAGGGAAGTTTTTGTTTGGGTTTGGTTTGACTGTTGATGCCACTGCGTTTTTTTCCCTTTGTTTCTGGTTCTTGTTTATTATTTGTTTCCTTCTGGTTTTACAGGTCAGGCTTTTTTTTTTTTTTAATGTTTATTTATTTTTGAGACAGAGAGAGACAGAGCATGAGCAGGGGAGGGTCAGAGAGAGAGGGAGACACAGAATCCGAAGCAGGCTCCAGGCTCTGAGCTGTCAGCACAGAGCCCGATGCGGGGCTCAAACTCACGGATTGTGAGATCGTGACCTGGGCCGAAGTCAGATTCTTAACCGACTGAGCCACCCAGGTGCCCCCGGGTCAGGCTTTTAAGATACGTGTAACTTCATAGAGAAAAGGGACTTAACCTGAACAGATTTCCAAATTACCCTGATTTACATATCTTCCCACTGACCTGATAAAGCTGCATTGGGGGAGGGATACCACCTCAGGTTGAAAGGTCAGAATAGCACAGATGAGGTCTACACCCTGGGCAAGGATGAAGGGTGTTGAATGGACCATTGTGAAGGCAAGGAAAGTTTCAGCCTGATGGTGGGCCCCACACGTCCCTCAGTTTCCATAACTGATCTTCCTTACGCCATTGGTATGAGATCATTATTCTGCCATTCCCACAGGGTCCTGGGGGTGATTCTGTGAACACACACACACACACACACACACCCCCTTTTCATTTTCCAAAACAGCACAAAACATCACCCCAACGACGAGCACATAGTCTCCAGCCACCATCACTTTATGCTACCAGACACCAATCTTTCTACTCAAAAAATTCATTCTCACAACGGGAAGGATGAACTGTTCCAACTGGTCGTTTTCTTCCTTTACATCATTTTTTCCTTTTAGGCCATGTCCAAAATAGGAAGGTAAATACATGTTTTAAATCACCGGTGGCAGTGTCTTAAATTATGTCGTTTCTTAAAGAAGAAGGAGGAGAGGGAGGAGGGGGGGAGGAGGGGGAGGAGGAAGGGAAGGAAACAGAAGGAAGAAAGGAAAGGAAAAAAAAAGACAAGAAAAAGAACAGCAACGGTTATCTTTCTGGTTCCTTTTTCACAAAGTGCCACCTGTGGAAATTACTTCTTGCCGTGGGACACGCGGCTAACACATGCCTGGCAGTTCTGGGGGGAGCTGAACAGGCACATCTCTGATTAAATAAGTGCTGTCCGATTTTGATTTATTCGTTTGGCAAGAACGTGCTCCCGTGTCAAAGGCAGAGCTAAAAATCCCCTTTGCAAAGAGGTAGGGAGTGTATCACTGCATATTTAAAATTAAAGGCCCAATGTAAGAAGGGAGGCTGTTATTTACAGTTTGCCAAGAATGAGTGGAAGAACATTTATTCAAAGTATAACGTACCGGGGCACCTGGGTGGCTCAGTCGGCTGAGCACCTGACTCTTGGTTTCGGCTCAGGTCATGATCTCACTGTCACGAGTTCGAGCCTCGAGTTGGGCTCTACGCTGACAGCATGGAGCCTTTTTGGGATTCTCTCGCGTGCTCTCTCTCTGCTCCTTCCCCATTTGCACCCATGTGCGCTCTCTCTCTCAATATAAATAAATAAACATGCAAAAAAAAAGTGTAACTTTATATTTTCCCGTATCTTTCCCATATACATATTTTGTAGACTTCCGTTCCGTGTGCTTAAATAATCACAAGTGATGTAAAACCTACTATATAGGATGTTTCACAGACGTTTCATTTGCAGGTCTGTGAAACCAAAAGAAACACCGTGGGGTTCTTATTCAGAGTGTACCTCTGGCTCAAGGGTAGGCTGACAAACGGAGGAAGACCTTAGGCAAACCAGAGGCATTCGACCCCCAACCCGCCTCCCGGCCAGACCACCACATTCCTCCAGGCTTTGCAGAGACAGACAAACGCACAGAAAGCCAGTATGTTTCTCAAGGCCCATCCTCAATAAGAACAGAGTCCGCTGAGAATTCTCCCCAAACCACAGCAAGTCAAGGTCAGGGGCATGGAAGGGCAAAATAAATTAACTTATATTTAGAACGTAAATGAATACGACTTTTAACTACAACCGTTAAAGTCCACAGATTAAAAACTCAGAAGATGTTTTAAGGGCCTTTTCGACTGAGCCCTAAACGTTTTGAGATGGATGCTGGCAGCCACGTGCCATTGGGCACGGTGCACCTTGATCACACCCCCTTTTGCTTTTGTAAGGCCGGTCCCTGGAAACCTCGAGAGCTTCCGGGGGAGGGGGGGGGGGGGGAATCTGAAACTGGCCCCCAGCACGGAGGGGCAGAGAGGCAGGCCACCCCAGACGGGCAGGTGGCGGGTTTAAGGAGCAAGGGAACTTACGGGGCAACTGGGTGGCTCAGAAGGTTGAGTGTCTGACTTCGGCTCAGGTCATGATCTCCCAGTTTGTGAGTTCAAGCCCCGCTGACAGCTCAGAGCCCAGAGCCTGCTTTGGATTCTGTGTCTCCCTCTCTCTCTCTGCCCCTCCCCCGCTCACGCTCTCTCTCTTTCTCAAAAATAAAAAAATATTTTTTTTAAAAAGCAGCAGCAGCAAGGGAAATTACTCGTAAGCCTTGTAAGGCTTGTCCTGGGTGCCGCCAGAATCTTCAGCATTTACACAGAGGCCTGCAAGGGGTCCCCACTCACGCACGCGTTGCTCGCCGGCTGCGTCCTTGAGAATGGCTCCCACGTGGCGCGGGGGCGGCACGTACGTGGTGCATTTCAAGGAGGGGGAGGGGTGCAGAGCCTGCCCCGGGGCCAGCTCCCCGGTCACCCCGAGGTCACGTCCTCTCCAACACACGCCTGTATTATTGCCTGAAGTTAGGGTGTTGAGACCAGCTTTTGCTCCCCGGGGGGCACACCAGAGTTGTTGTCAAATACTTTTTGAAAATAACTAGGTACAGAAGGAAATGTCCCGTCGCGTCTCCGTAATGGTCTCGGGGGTAAGAGCGCAGTTAGGTTAGTGGCCTTCTTGTTTCCAGTTTTGTGCTGTTCATCCTTCTCATGGAGAATCCTCTGGTTGAAAACTACAAAGAATTTCTGGATTTTCAAGCTGCTTTACCGGAGGACGTTTTGGTTTGTATGTTTGTATGTTTGTATTTTTCATTTAAAATGTTCACTCGGTGTGGTTCTCAAATGTATGATAAGTCACACACGACGTGCCTGTAAGCCTGTGGTGGTGGCCTCGTCAATTAAAAATTGTAAGTGTGGGAGGGCGCCTGGGTGGCTCGCTGGGTTAAGCCTCGGACTCTTGGTTTGGGCTTTAGGTCATGATCTCACGGTTCGTGGGTTCAAGCCCGGTGTTGGGCTCTGTGCTGCCAGTATGGAGCCTGCTCGGGATTCTCTCTTTCTCCCTCTCTCTCTGCCCCTCCCCTGCGAGGTCTCTGTCTCTCTGTCTCTCTCTCTCTCTCTCTCTCTCTCTCAAAATAAATAAACAAACCCACTGAGTCATTTCAAGAACTGCCAGGTAACTTCAGGTAACGTAGGAGTTACCAAAAGCAGGGGGGAAAATAAGGTGGTCTCCCTACCCGAGTGCAGCAGAAAGTACACAGGGCTTGGAATCAGGACCTGGGTTGAAATTCCAGCTCTCCCACTTAATCCATGATGTTAACCAAGGGATTAACATCGTCAAAACTCAACTTTCTCAACAATAAAAATGGGAGAATGTAAAACCCAGCTCTCGCAGTACTCACGTGAAGTAAGGGAGATGGCGTATCATCAGTTCTCATCAAGAAAGAATTACTGAGCCTTGCCATGTGCCACTGATTCCTTCCAATAATTTTAAAACTACAGACTTGATCGAATTCTTACCATAGGCCAGGCTCCCAGTTAAGTGGGTGACGTACATTCTCTTACTGGATCTTTGACAGGACTTCTCTCCCCCTCTCCTTGTGTTACAGGTAAAAGTTACACCTGGAGATTACAACACCTGACCCAAGTTAACAGCTGCACAGTCAGGAATTCGGCCAACAGTATCCGGGTTTTCCTGGTATCCTAAAATCCACTGCATTTTGTAAGTCTTTCTACCGAGCAGAGCCTAGTAATTAGCAAGTGATTCATAAGTCCTTACCACTTCTTCTGAAGAGAGTCTGTTTCCCTACTTAAAAAAATTAAATCCTATGGACACTCTACCCTATTGTTATTCTCTCCTGAAATACAGGAAAATCTTAATAGGGGAAGATTAAGATCTGCTGGAAAGTACAGTGAACAAGTGCCAGGCTTTAGCTCTCTGTGTGTGCAAATCGTAAGAAATACTTAGAAAGCTGATGTCTCCTGTATTCAGTTAGGAATATATCCCAGGAAGCTTAGTGCCCCCCCCCCCCAGTCTCACTATATTTGTCCTAGAAATGCCAGTGCTTGTAGATGGCTCAAATCCCAGGTACTTCAATTATTTCTTTTCATTTGCCTTCTTCATACCAGTGGGGCAGATATAAAATTGTGGCTTCAGCGTTTAAGGGGAATCCGGCGTATTTTGCTGCCCCCATGTGGCCGTCTTAAAATTTCCCTCTTGAAGAGCCCCATAACCTGGGTTAAAATTTTCCAAGTAAAATTCCTCCCTTCAGAGGACTAAGTGTGCATTCTTTGTACCATTGTCATCGATGTAAAAAAAAAAAAAAATGTATATACACTAACGCACTGATTTTAGCTAAGCAACGACAGATACGGTGACAATGGACTTCTCAACGGCGTTCGAAAGGAATCTCCTGATGGAAACGTCCACTATGTCAAGCAAGTTCTTTCTTTTCTCCAGAGTTTAGTATTGGAGCCAGATCATTCACCATATTATCAACATAAATAGAACGTTATATTGAAAGGGAAGGGAGGAGGAATTATAAAGTTAATCATATTGTTATCTGCTTTTTACAAAAATGTTAAACAATTTTAGCGTTTAAAAATTTTTTATTTATTTTTGAAGGAGAGAGAGACAGAGCACAAGCAGGGGAGGGGTAGAGAAAAGGAGGGAGACACAGAATCGGAAGCAGGCTCCAGGCTCTGAGCTGTCAGCATAGAGCCTGATGCCGAGCTTGAACTCAAGAGCCGTGAAATCATGACCTGAGCCGAAGTCAGACGCTCAACCGACTGAGCCTCCCAGGCACCCCAATGATTTTAGTATTTTAAATTGAGAGAGCAGCAATGAGTTGATTTGAGATAGTTTGTTCATCGGTGCTGTGGAACTGGTACAGAACACAACTATACTGAGAGGTTGTTGGGAAAGGAAAGAGTAGAACAGTGAAACTTGACAAAATAAGTGAACCGATCAAAATATACCTGGAAATTTTAAGAGAAATTTTTTTTCATTGACTAGCTTAAAATCTGGTTAGTTCATTTGAATATTTACCAGCCTCTTCTCTAAAACTTTAATGCTTACTGATATTCACACCATGCCTGGAATATACCCTAACAAAAACAGGGTGTGTTTTCCCCCAGAAACACCAAACACTTTAAAAAACAAACATTTTAAGACCTACGGTTGTGTGCTATGGAATATCAATGGTGAAACATTGAAAATGATTTTTTGGCTCTTTGGTTCATCTCTTTTTTGTCGAAATTTATTCACCACCACTCCCACTTACATTTTCACTTACACTGAAAGTGAGTAAACTCTTTAATTTGGGGGATAAATTGCCTTTGAATGAGAACAAATATTTTAAGGTACATATTGAATATAAGCCCCATGTATAGTGCATAAAGAAGGCTTGTTTCACTTTATGGAAAAGTTAACACAGATATTTGGGTGTTGATTAGTTAAAATCATTTTGTTATCTGGTCTGGATGTGAGGTTAAGCACATTACTAAAATTCATAATAAATATTGTACTCTATGAAAATAGCATTTCTTTTGGTGTTTTTGGTTTTCTTTTGGGGGGGTTGCTTTTACTGCTATGGATCCTCTATGAAAAGGGTACCTACATACTTGCACAATTTTGCAGTTCATCTTGTGAAGTCCACAGCCCCTCTGAAGCCATCCATGGGTCCCAATCCCCCCTGATGGCTTGATCTGGCCATATCCAGAGCTGTCCATTCAGCACCAAGGAGGCCCCTGATGTTGGAAAAAACACAAGCCCACCCAGCCTGAGGAAGAGAGTAGATTTCAGTTACTGTTAAGTAGTGTTAGGCATGTACAAAGCTGAGTATCTGGAAGGTGATTCACTGGATGGTATGTTTGAATTTCATTCAGCAGTTTTTGGTGTGAAGGCAGTGATACTACCCTATTCACCAGCCCATGAAAACACTGTGTGTCGATTTTATTATTTAGATATTACTGCTGGTGATATTGGTGGTGTTCCAATACAAACTCAATTTTTTTAAATTTCTTTAATGTTTACTTATTTTTGAGAGACAGAGAGGCAGAGCATAGGTGGGGGGAAGAACAGAGAGAGAGGGAGACACAGAATGTGAAGCAGGCTCCAGGCTCTGAGCTGTCAGCACAGAGCCCGATGCGGGGCTCGAACCCACGAACCGTGAGATCATGACCTGAGCCAAAGTCGGACGCTTAACCAACTGAGCCACCCAGGCACCCCAAACTCCCTTTTTTAAGACTGTACTACACCCTCAGGAAATTATTGAAGTCAAGATATCTTACCAAAGATAGTTTTACAATTTGAAACGGACGCCGTTCCCTAAGGACAATACACTGAGATGGCTGTCCCATCTCCTAGAAGCTTGATAATTCCTTCCCTCAAAAGACCTAATTCTTTGGGGGAGTGGGGGTAGAAATTTGCTGCTGAATTTGCTGAATTACTGCCAAAGGTCAGGGTTATCAACTACCAGATTATGAAGAAAAAAAAAGGAAAAATAAAAGGCTGACCACTGACTGTTGAAATGCATTGGAAAGAATTGAATCAAAGCTTTTGCGCATTCGTTGTTGGCAAATCAGTTATTTCTAAGCCTCCTAGAAGCCATCCCATGAAACATTCTTTCCCATTCAAATTCCTGCTCACACCCAAAGGACGATGCAGGGCTTCCCTGTGTTGACTCCTCTAAGGAAAGTGGAAATTGGGATTACTGGTCCGTGTGTACTATACGTCTTAAAATATTTCCGTCTGCTTCCAGAGTTTCCATGAGGGCATGCCAGAAAGTGTTTTACAGATTAACAAGAGGGGGAAAGGAGAGTTTCAGTGAACCTTTTCCCAACCACATCTTCCCACCTCTCTCCTTGCCTGCCACCCCCCCACACACCTAGTCACTGTGTGGTATTCCTTTGGCTCCGACCGAGCTCCCTAACACATGCAAAAGATATTAACTTTACATTTTCCGTAACTTGACCCTGACCACAGAGACATTCATTCACTAAATGTCAGACTATATAGGACATGGAGGACTTTTCCCTCGTTCATCAGGATGGGATTGTGTGTTTAAGGAGGCTGAGCCCCACCCCCACCCAGATTTTCCAATCTGATGTTTAAACAAGTTGCCATTTCACGGCCATCACTGCAACAGTTTAAAGGAGCTAGAAGGTTATTTTTCGAGTGGCATTTCTGAATGGAGGTAGAATTGGTCTTTGCCATGGCTCTTGAAGAATTCATTTCTTCTTCTTTCTTGAATTGGGGAATCAAAGCAGTTCGCATGCTCTAACTATAGCCACTGGTTACAAGAAGTGGGCCTGGTTTTTCACATTCCAACCCAAATGGCTTGGACAGGGTTGCCTGCTAACAAACCCCAAGTTCCAAAGCACAAAGCCACCTTGCAAGGCGATGGTCCCCATCTAAGACATTTCTCATGAGGTTCCTGAAAGCGAAGAACAGATTATCTGAGGTCTCTTCCTCCCAAGCACCTTGTGTGCACCATGCACGTGGTGGGTGTGGAATCACCCAACCCTTCCAGCTGGGAAATAGAAACGTCTGCCATTGTTTCAAGCCCAAGATCGCGGGTTCTGGTTCCTAGCCCCTCATTCCCCTCCTTTGCTTCATTGGATCCACTAATCCATTTCACGTCAAGGCTCAGTCCCAGCCTGCCAACCGTGAGAGCGTAACGACCACGTGAGCAGCTTCTGTTACCTCTGGCACACCTCTGCAGATCTTCCCACTGGGGAGCTGGGTTGCCGCCCTGCCGCCATGACAGCTGAGTTACTAGGTGACCTCTCCCTGCCCATCAGGCCCACCGTCTCCTTCGCTGTAATCCCAAAATTAGATGCAGAGCACATAGACGAGTTCAGTTCACCTGGGCTCCCTATTACGGTTCTCCATCTCTGAGAGAGGGACTCAACAGTCTTTCTGTTCCCCTCCCCTCAGCCCCCACCAGGACCCAGACTGTATTGTGCCCACACTGTAGAAGACAAAGCACCACCTTAAAGCCCGCCCAGCTGCTCAAGTCCTGATGGTCTTCCCCCAGACCCACTGGGAAAACACCTGCCCTCATTCCACCCTTTGCAGCTGGACTAGCTGGGCCAGGCCTGGGCCTTCCGGAATACCACGTGCAGCTCTTTGCTCTGCCTTCCCTGGACCACACAGGGTACCAAAGGTCCTGGGCTCCACAACTCCTCAAATTGGCCCACTTACAACATTTATTTCCTTGGCAGATGAGAAAACAGAAAAATTGTTCTCAGGGTCAAGGGAAGTTAGAAAATGTTTTCTTGGGGTTTTTTTTTAATGTTTTCTTTAACATTTATTTATTGTTGTGTGAGAGAGAGAGAGAGAGAAAGAGAGACAGAATCCGAAGCAGGCTCCAGGCTCTGAGCTGTCAGCACAGAGCCCAGTATGGGACTCGAACTCACGAACTGTGAGATCATGACCTGAGCCGAAGTCAGATGCTCAACCGATTGAGCCACCCAGGCATTTTCTTTGTTTTAATGCAAATCTAAAAGATATTCAATAGGGCCCAGCCCCTTCTGTAAAGACCTGAAAGGTCTAGCACAAATTTAGGTGAGTTACTGAACTTCTGAATCTCTGTTTGGGGTTCAAAACCTCAGGAGCTTCTCAGGTGAAATCTGAAACTGGCCGGGAAGACAGAGGCTGGCTACTTCAGATGGGCAGGTGGCAGGTTCAAGAAGCAAAAAGACTTACTTCCGAGGCTTAAATCGGTTGGCTCCAGAAGAGCAGATGTCCAAACCTGTTGCCAGAATCCTAGAGGTTTATATGCAGACTTTTTAAGAGGTTCTGACACATACATCATCTTTCTCTCAGGCTGTGTCCTTGAAAATGTCTCCCACTGCGGGCACAGGATCAGCGAGACAGAACACACATTCCAAGGACAGGAAGGGTTGAAGAGACTCCAACGCCAGGGGCCGGCTCCTGGGTCAACCAGGCATCCTGTCCTCTTGGTGCTCCTCTCACTGTCACTTCTCCAACTGTAAAATGGGAGCACCCAGAGTGCACACCTCTTGACATTTCATAAGGATCGAACGCCATGTCACGGCATTACCATTCTCATTTCAGAGGTGTATCCCCTTAAAGCAAAGTGTCAAGCTCTCTTATCAATAATTTTAATACATAAATATTACACAGGACTGCCATATATTGAGCACTTACTGCCCACAATCCCCACCTGGCCTGGTACTGTGTCAACCGAAATGCATGCATGTGGGAACCGAATGATTGTTCACCACGGTTCTGTGAGTTGAGGCCACGATATGCAAAGTGAGGGCTGTATGCCAGGCATTGTGGTAGATTCTTCCTTTCTTTTCCTTACAATGTCCGCTCCACCCCTCCATACCATTCGTATCGTTTTCACTTTTTGAGGTAGGAAACTGGGCCTTAGAATGAGCCGAGATTCAAACCCAGATCTGAATAGCCTCAAAGACCACATGCTTTCCACCGACATACGCGTGGTACTTTCTCTAAGAATTAAATAGTATAACAAAGTATATATGCCTTTAAGGTCTCAAACCACACAGATTACTTTCTTAAGTATTTAATAAATTGCAAAGACATTTTTGCTTAAAAGTATTTTTATGTTTTCAGTATTTATATGCCAGCAGTCTATAACATTTTATTATCTGTTGCCTAATCTTTGTAAAAAAAAAAAAAAAAGAGGAAGGAAGGAAGGAAGGATGGAAGGATGGAAGGAAGGAAGGAAGGAAGGAAGAAAGGAAGGAAGGAAGAAATCTGCCAGTACTGAGCTGCTCTTTTTTGATGTATCTTACTTCAATCTTAATAAACACCCTGAAATTTTCCTTCAATATACATTGGATTTGCCATCTCAAAAGTGGTTATGTCACTGTTTTAACCTCATAAAGCAGGGTTTGCAGAAGTAAAACGTGTTGCTTTGATCACTGTATGAGTAGGTAAGCAAAGCTTTTAATCTGATACACAAACTGAAAAATACGGGCATTTGTTTGTGACGTGGAGATTTGGCTCTGATGTAGAGTCCTGAGCATTCGGTCAACAACAGCCGACCGAGTCTTATTGTGATGGATTGGGGTAAGTAGTCTAGAACACCTTCATACTTGAAGTTGTCTGCTCATGTTTCCTTTATATACACTTTTGTTGAATCTTACTGGTGGAAAAAGGATTTGAGCAGAGGACCGTATTAAGAAAACTTCATCAACTGATAGTGATGGAGAAGACACTGCGCTAAGTGCTCTACTGTGACATTCCACGGAATCCTCAGTGACTCTCTAAAGTAGGTCCTGTTATTATCTCCATTTGAAGAAGGAATCAGTTGAGGGACAGAGAGTGGAAGGCATACGTCCAGGGTCACACAGCTAGTAAGTGGCTGAGCCAGGGCTTCAGACAGCCTGTGTGGCCCTGGGCTGGTGCCACCTTCCTTGTTTCCATACCCACTCAAGCCCCATCTCTGGCTCACTTCCGCTATTTAAAAATATTTCCTCACCCATTTTCTTAGCATTCTCGAATCATAGTTCAATGCACGTTATCCTGTCAAAAAGATGCCATGAATCATAGGTATTTTTGCACACAAACAATTTTCAGATAAGCTGAAGTAAAAGTCACTGGCTCCTTAATTTCTCAAGAAATTGCTTACATAAATGAACAGAATTCGTGTTCTTTGCTCTTGGCAGGCATTACCACTTGCCCTAGGTTTGTGGCTTGAAACACACCCAATCTATTCTTCCTTATGAGCTATAGTTTAGGGAATTGGAGGCTTTGGCATATCAGCATTTATGTTTATCTCCAGCCGTGACTCATTTGATTCCAGTGAACGAGTCCCAAAAGCCAACCAGCTCACGGAGTGCACAGCCCATCCAAAGATCACTATCTGACTGGTGAGACCAATTTAGCCACTTTATGGTGGAAGCTGTGAATTGTTCAGAAGTCTTCTAAAGCACACAATGTCACTGGCTTGACTTTCCTGGCTGACAAATTGGAGGAGCCAAGAGACATGGCATGCTCTCGATAAACAGTTCTGCAGCTGTTGAAAAGGTCAAGTGGTTTAGCAAGTTCTTGTCTAAGAACAGCTCTTTGCCTCTCGGTCCATGGGGTCACTCCGGATCAGGGGAAAGCTGATTGCTCTTAGCTGAGTTGAGCATTCTTAGGCAAGTAGCATTAAGCTCTGAGTCTGCCTCTTGCCCTTTCTCGAGGGACAGAGAGCCACCATTTGCCAAGGAAGTTTCTGACTGGACCAGCAGACCAGCAGTGCAAGGAAACCAAAGAGGAGGTGCATCATGGCCCAGATAAGACCAGGAAGTTGGGGAATTTGGAAACAGTGGAAGCACTAGGTCGTTCTCTAAGCTTTACAGTTGCTACCCACTAAAGCTCCTTCTCTAGGAAGGCTACACAATGTTTGGCATCCCCAAAGCAGCATTCCATTTACAATCTATAAAACACTTCTATCTCTAACTGATGTAAAGGTGTTCAAGCATGAGGGTCATTTTTTCCCTTCATGAGACTAGTTTTCAGTAATTCTGCATTGAACCCATCATCAGAATACCTATATATTTACATATACCTGAACACATATAATCCTCCATCCACTGTAGACTTTCCATTTCTAAAGCTGATGATCACTTCCAGAGGCATCTTTTTTGTCTGGAGTCCATGTTTCAACATGGCGTCCGTGTCGAAAGAATTACAACATTTGCGGCCTGACCATAGAAACTCCAAAATCAGATGAGATGGATAGACGGCTCTCTCTCCAACTGTAATGTGAAGGTGAGTCCCCTGGAGCAGGGCTGTCCCCCAGGCTCTTCTCCGCATTGCTAGCTAGCTCCTGGGCGGTGGCACCGATGCCATAGCATTGAGGAGCAGGGACAGAGAAGGCGAACTCAAGGGTAGAGCAGAGCTTCTCCAAACCAGTGTAGCTACATCACCCCTGAAAAGGGCTTTCAGAGCTAATGCCTATTGAGTGATGGATGCTGAATGGCAGCTCTAGCTTCATTCAGACTTACTTACATGGTCAAAAATGGTTAGGGTGCCCACTAGACTAACCAGAAATTCTGCTAGTGTCCATTATAGCCATTGCATAATCATTGCACCAAGACTACAAGGGGAAAAGAAAGCAATCTTTTCCTTCTTAAAGGCAGACACCAGGGCACCTGGTTGGCCCAGTCAGTTGAGTGTCCAACTCTTGATTTCAGCTCAGCTCATGATCCCAGGGTCATGGGATTGAGCCCGATGTTGGGCTTTGTCCTGAGTGTGGAGCCTGCTTAAGATTCTGTCTTTCCCTCTCTCCCCGGCCCTCTCCTCTGATCACATGCTGTCTCTCTAAAATAAAAAAATAATTTTAAAAAGCAGATTTTTAAAAAGTATGCTCTGTACTTTTCCTCCAAGTGCTTCCTCCTGATAATTTTCTTTCCTCTGTGGCTATTCCTGAAAGACACTCCTTATGCTCCAATTTACTTAAGAAATATATCACCAAAGCGCCATTGTGTGGACTGGTCCCCACACGGAAAATTCCTAATTTGGGTTCATTGCCAGAGAAGTCTGATCTCTTAGTTTATGACTGAAGCTGGGGAAGAGTGGGTGCCACGGTAACAAAAGGAGACAGCCGTGTTGAGACCAGTAAGTGAAACCATTGCTGATGTTAACCCTGGTGGAAATGTTTAAGGCCCTTTAGCTTTTTAAAACTTCTCCAAGACAATAAGACTCATGCATAAATATGTAAGAATAAGAACATTTATCAAAGCAATCAAAAAGTAAATAATCATAATTTCCACCTATGGGGACGCAGCTAAATATATATGTGTGTGTGTATACAGAGGTTCACATGCATATATATGTATATATACAATACATACATATATATGTATTGGAATATTAGGCAGCCATCAAAAATGGTGATGCCATCTACATTAATCGACATAAGATGCCTGTGGTACAATCTGGAAAGCAAGACAGATGATAATAGCATAATCCCATTAATATGGTGTGAGAGAGAGAGAGAGAGAGTGTATAGGACAATATACTTTAAAGAACTTATTAACAATAAGAGCACTTGGGTGGCCCAGTTGGTTAGGTTAAGTGCCTGGCTCTTGATTTAGGCTCAGGTCATGATCTCACGAATCTTGGGGTCGAGCTCCAAGTCAGGCTCTATGCTGATGGTGTGGAGCCTGCTTGGGATTCTCTCTCTCTCCCTCTTTCTCTGCCCCTCCCCCTCTCGTGCGTGCTCTCTCTCTCTCTCTCAAAATAAATAAATAAACTTAAAAAAATAAGGAAGATATGAACTATTCACTCGGAACTGGGGATAATGTTTATTTTCCTGCATGTATTCTCTAAGTTTTCTCATAATGCCTTATTTTTAAAATAAAAATCAAAGCCATTTCCATCTGAGGAGAAAACAGCTACTCAGCAAGTATTCATGAGCCCTGACGTCTGGGGTGGCAGGGACATACTAACAGTTTCATGGGTCATCAAGTATCAATGTTCTTGACACTTGTCTTATTTTCATTCCGACTATGGCTTCAGACTTTCAGGCAGGGATGGCTACTTCAGCCTCTACGGGACAACGTCATTGACCAAAGTGCTTGCCTTGACAAAACCGTGGATAATAAATGAATGGAAAACTAATTCCATCATGAATGTTAGTACATTTCTTGTACTGCCTCTGGACCTCCAATTTAGGAAACAAGGAATGAGATCCATTTTTAAAGGTCACGAGTATATTCTAACTGTATGGGACTGACCAAGCATGTAGCTAGTCTTCAAAATGCCCCACCATGAAACACAGTCCCAGTATTCTGCCTGGGGCTTTTGGATGACTAATTTGGGGGAAATCTAATTTGGATGACTAATTTGAGGGGCTGTGAAGAGCCCACGGTAGACACATAGACAGGCTGCCTGAACGAGAGATGCCTGATCAAGCCCAGTCCAGCCACCCCTGCCCGGCACCAGACAAGTGCGTGAGGACACCCCCAGTGGCTCTTGCTTCAGCTGCCCAACTACAAATGCATGAGAGATGACAAGCAAGAACCACCCAGCTGAGCCCAGCCAACCCACAGGCCTGGGAGAAGTAGTAATAAGCTGTTATCTTCATCTACTAAGTTTCAGGGTTTGTTATGTCACAGTAGATAGTCAAATGACCAAGGCAAAACCAAAGAAGCTTTTGTTACTAACCCAATCATTTTCTCCACTTTCCAGTTTAATTCACAGTTTCCTACAAAATCTTGAGTAAACAGGAATTCAGTTGGATGGGGGCAACTTAGTGTTGGTCAACATGAGAAGCATGCAAAAAAAAGAAGGCATTATACCCATTGAAAGGAACAAAACTTTAAGATCGATATTTCAATGTATGAAAATAAGGAATGACTACGGAGGACTGTATAAAATACTTTCATACATGATGCCTGAGAATACGGTGTTTGATGCCTTCCTCCTCCACGCACCCCCACCCCTTATTAAGATAAAATTCCCAATGCCAAGGAAGCCCTATCATTGAAGAAAGATGAACGATTCAATCTTAATACAGTAGACAGGCAGGACTTCCAGATCAGTATAATAGAGTCTCAGCATTGGAAAATACTTAAGCAACATATGCAGAAGTAGGGTGAGCCCTCCACTTTAGACTCTCAACTCTGAGATGATATCTGTCCAAGGTGAAATACTAGGGGATTTAAAAGGAGTCTACTGACTCAGCAACACAACGTGTTTGGGCAATAAGCAAGACAGAGGTGCACCTCTGGGTATAACTGGTGATCCACTCAAAATGGTAACATTAAGATCTAGCCATTCTTGTCTAAATTGGATTAATGTAGATGCTCATCAAATAGTTTTAGGCACTCAGTTTATAGGAGAAACCAGAGAACTCTGCAGACCCAACCATATATACTAGAAATGACATTTTCTTTCTATCCCAGGACATCCGCATCACAGCATGCCTGATGATGTAAAGCTAATTTCCTACTATTATGCACGCTACAAGTAGGACTAGGAAAAATTCAAATGATTAGTTGGCCTAAGACTTCAGGGTCAGAAATCTGTAGAAACATAAAGTCAGGGCCTTGCTTCTTTTCATTTAAGCCATCTGGACCCATCCTTCCCACAGCCATCAAATTTTAATAATGTAATATTTGGCCCTCACTTCTAACCTAGGAATACTGACTATAAGAAGATTGAGTCTGAAGTTCGTTACCATGGAAATGACTTTCTAATGAGGCTTCAGGACTACAACACTGTTGTTTTGGTATGCTTTGCTCCGTTATGTTTTGGAAGTAGGGTGGTAGGAATGGGAGAAGAAAAAGAGAATGAATCATTCAAGCCAGTTTTTTCTTTTTTCCACCTGCAGGGCTTCTATACGTAAAAGTAGCACATCCCTGGAAAAAAGAATTTCCATGCACAACTCAATTAATATACAGACTCGCTGCACTTTTTAAAATGTCTTTTATTGGTTGTACATTTTCTTATGAGATCAACACACCATTTCTTTCAAGGACACCTTGCTCCTGAATACGTATGCTATTTGTCCTAGCTATGAAAGTCATAGCAAGCACTTTGACAAAAAAGAGGTGGATGGGTGTCTGTTGCCATTATTACTGTCTTCTCTCTCTTCAAATTGTTGTTTGAGTCAGTTCATAGATTGACACAACATTGAACACAACACACACAGTGTGAAGTTTTACATACACACGCACAAACATCCGGAGACCAGTTAGAGTCTACGGCTTGTTCCTTCCTCCTCAGCAGCAGTATGAAACTGAAGAATATCCTGAGATAGGAAATCAAAGTGTAAGTTCCTCACCAACAGAGGAGTCCAAGTTTGACTTAATGTCCCAATTTCATTTTCCTTTTGAGGTCACCATACGAACCATGTAACAACCACTTAGTTCAACATCTCAGCCATTTCCTTGGTCAAAAACAGATTCAGTGAACTAGTCTGTATCACACCAGAACTTTACTCTTCCTTTACTGTGCTCTTGGATCAGGAAAGAGATGGGAAATAATAGTTGTTCTTTTTATAAGATACCATGATTGGAAATTTCACCATAGAATGACCTATAAAAGGCAAAATTACCTCCACCTTTGGCAATTATTAGAATTCCTTGTATAGTGACTGACAGAGGCCAGTCATCCAGGCTGTTAAGTATGAACCACAAATGGCATTTGCATGAAAAGATGGATTTCCCAAGAATAAGGAACCTAGAACAGGTGGCTTCTCCAGATGTTAAAACAAACACGCCGTCTTTAAAGCCACCTTCAGTATATTTCTGGTAACTCTGTCCAATCTTAACCTACATCAATACCAATGCTTTCATCTACCCCAAGTCCTGCACAGTAGCTATTTCCTTGGCTTCAGGAATTCTGAGATAACATCACCATTTACGATAAGCAGTAGTTCAAAAGAAAACAACAACAATAATGCACACGATCTGGAGAACAGGAAAACAAGGCTAAAATAAAAATGCATGGTGGCCACCAAAGCCAATATGGCAAAGTCAACAAAAGGCATAAAACAGGTATTTTTAAATACAATCCTAGAGCCTGACTGAAATTATCAATTGATATTCATAATTTTTCTTTCCTGGACAATGGTGAGAAATGCTTTCGCCTTGAGAGAGCAGCCCTGTACATTTCCTTATAGGAAAACGGATGAAGTACACCCTCCCCGACTCCTTTCCCTCCGCAGCTCACAAGCAAAACGTTCCCAAGGCCAGAGCATCAATTTCCCAATCACCTCAAAGGCATGGAAACATTCTACCCACATCCTTCAGAGGCCTTTACTTTATGAACTTCTAATGAATTCCATACTCTCTAGTCCAGTCTGCCTCATTCATAAAGAGAAGATATTGCCATCCATAAAGAGGAGATGATTTCCACCAGGGAAAGCTAGCAGCATGTTCTACAGAGCAGGAAAGATGAGGGAGTCAGTCAATGACGGAATCCACAAAATGGTAGTCATTCTGCTATTTCACACTTTCCAGAGACACAGTGTTGGAGATGGGGTTTTGAAGGATAGGGGTGCACAACCTCTCCAATCTCCTTGCATCATATTTCAGGTATTAGGAAGAGTTTGCAGGGCCTAACAAACATATGGAATTACTTCCTTCTTAGCATCAAGGGATTGTAGAGACCAGACATGTTTCCACTTGCCCAACAGCTGTCTTTACAATCAACACGGCTTACAAACAAATGTGGGGTACAACACAGGAAAACAATCCATCACATATACAAATAAAAAAGGTCTATCATAAAATTCACACCATGTAAGGGAAAAAAGTGTGTGTGTGTGTGTGTGTGTGTGTGTGTGTGTGTGTTTCCTTACAAAGACCAGATTAATAACTGGAAGCAGCATTTTCAGCAATGAAACTGATGCACAAAGGAATCTGGGGAAACCCACCTACTTTACTAAAATTCTTATAAAGTTCAATTCCATACAGAAGTTACATCCTGCATTCCATCAGACTTTTCACAAAATATATAGAAAAATTTTGGTGTGTTTAAACAAAGACTTTGAACTACATCCTTAACACCTTTTTCAGCTTTAAGTGACTTAATGTGATGATTCTGTACAGCAGAAAATATGTTGCAATGGCGGACGTTAATTACGTCAAGAAGGCATTTTTTTTTCCTTTAAAAATACCTGTTATTTTACTAAAACATCATTTCGGCCCCTATAGAAAATCACTCCTCAAAAAATAAATTTGAAACTAAAAAATAAACCAAACACGGGGATAATATGACAGATAAATTGTCTGAATTTTCTTAATTGAACCTCCTCCGGTGGCTTTTTATGCAGAGATTGGCCAAGGGCTCCACAAATTGTTGCCAAATGTAGCTTTATGACATATACAGAGTTCTAAAATGGGTGCTGGAACCCCCCAGCTGTTCAGTTTGGTTTAGCGGCTAAAGCACCGTTATCAGAATTCACCACAGACTCTTGTGTGTGTAGAAGGCACCTGATATGTTTCAATGGATGCCTAAGGATCCCCTTGTGTTCAGTTCAGGACAGATAACACCACCTGTTTTCAGCTTCCAAAGGCTGTACCAGTTTCCCCTGACCAATCTTCACCTGCAACACCCAGCGAGGGTAACCGTTAGCTTGACTCTCAGATGGGACGCTGCTCTGTGCCAAAATCATACAAAGAACTTTAATTTTTTCTAAATGTCAATAACCAAAATGACAACTCCTGTTCCTGGAAACATAGAAATGTAGATATTCCACTGCCCATCAAGAGCCCACTCTTGCCCCTCCTTGCCACTGAGATCAGATTATTTGCAACCACTTCTGAAAAATAAGCAATTCAAGAGTCTATATGCGTGGCCATCCCATATTGATGTTTGCATTTTCTTTCAAATGATTCATGCTCAGAAATTTAAAGAAATGGCCCTCTCTTTTTGCCCTTCTACCTCCAAGCCCTGTTGGCATACAGAATACAGCAGAAGCCAGGGCTGCATAGACAGCATTGGCCACAAAATTTCCCGGGTTCTGTGGCTGCTTCTGGTCTCCAAGTAGTGACTTCATCCAAAGTCCCCAAGCCTTTAATAGCCACAGAGACTTAAGGGGAATGATAGTTAAGTGAAGGGGGATTGATACCGGTAGCCAAATATTCTCATTGGAGGTTGATGGGGCTTTCAGATGGCCATCACACTCTTCTCTCTTCCCCTTCCCTTCCTGACCAGAGACCCCCACGGGCACCACTCTACACAGTCTGGAAACCACTTGGTGCCCTCGACACCTCCCTCCACGAGTACTGAACACAAGCAAGGAAGACAATTTGAGATCGGCAGAAAATAAAACTACTTTCCCACACAAGTCCCTTCTTCTGAAAACTCAAACTAGCTTTGAGCGTTATGTTTTAAAACTATAAATTCTCCTTTTCTGATGAAGACTTGTAGTGTCTTTCTAAGAATATTCACCATCCTCTGTCTCATGGAAAAAGTATGTTCATCAGATAGCCTTTGGTGTCCACCGTCCTTAAAACCATCAGCCACCAGAACTAAAGATGAAGGGGCTCAGCTTTGTGCCCAAAGTCTGATGACAGTCTCCTAAGGCAGGGACCTGACTTGCTTTGTTGAACTAGCTTGCAGACTCCAATACGAATGAACGTTAGTAGTGACCAAATGATGCTAACTGCTTATTTCTGGCCACAACAGAATATTCCTTAAGAGGAACAGATACCCAATCCAGCAATCCTTTTTTACAGGATGAGTGGAAGATTCACTGTAAGGTCTTACGTTCAGAAGGAGGGTTTTGCTAAAAGTCCTCTCAGACATCCCTTACATTCATTTTCAAGATTCGGGAACAACAGAATCCAGGTAGGCAAACCAAGGCAAAACTGCTGGTTCTGAGTTCTGCCATATGAAAATGGTAGGATCGGTTCCTTTCCACAGAAGCATTCAGTCAGCCCAGGTCCTGTGTGCGGGGGCAGTGGAAAAACAAGCAAATGCAATCAAGGAAACCAGGAAAGACAAGGTGGCCCGCTCGAAGCCACAAACTCTGGGGACTATTTAGGAAGTTCTGTTTCCTACATTAAGCCACAAGTAAGTGCCTCAACTTTCCCGTGCTTTCCCTGAAATCAGTCTCCAGGTCCTAAGAGCATTAACCTCATTCCTCGAAAGAGACCCTGAGTCCCAGAAAGAAGTGGACCCTGGGGAAACCCTGTATGTGTCAAGAGGAACAGCCCCCAGAGGAATCTTTCCATGCTGACAACTCTTGAGACAGAAACACAATGCACATCTCCAAAAATCTCACTCTAAACTCCCAAGAATAGAGGGCTCAGAGTCCTAGTTCAAATGACAATACAAATGATGTCAAGATGCTGACAGTCCCTGGGAACTGGATTGGATATTTTTTAATTCTATTAACACATGTTTGTGTTAGAGGTGATATTTTTTTCTTAAAAAAAAAACAAACCCTACCACAAAGTCCTTGACTTTCCTTTGTGTTTCTACTTAGGGCCCAGTCCCCTTCACGTCAGTTAGGAAAAGAGCTTTTGGAGAAATTTTGCTTGAAAAGGGAGTTTGAGGCAGGAGCTAAAAAGATAAACCCCAACTTAGGTGCTGATTCCAAATGACTCCATTAGAAAACTTGCAGTGGGGAAATTATATTTGCATAGCTGTAAGCAGTGACTCTCTAAACCCCAGCAAAACGACACAGCTTCTTTGCAGATACCAGGAACAGGTGGTGAGTGATATATCTGGTGGCAAGGTGCTTTCCCCAGAAGGATGGTTTCATTTTGAAGGCTCTGGAATTCAGGTTTTGTTTCCCAGGGCGAAGAGAAAACTTTCTTTCAGGTAAATTGCCAGATCAAATACTTAAATATGCTCTTCAAGAGTTTCCAAGCAGCCTTCTAAGTATAATTTATGTTTGCCTGATGATGCAGCAGGAAGAAAACTGTTTCTGAATAACCAAGCAACTGCAGCTTTAGGTCAGCTGTGCTGGACTATTCTGGAAGAGGAAAGTGGAGTTGGGCACCTTAGGGGACAGACAGTTCTTTGTGTAGCGTTCCTACAGCAAAGAAGGGACAAGGGTTGACCAAAGACAAAGGAAAGGACAGTTGTGCTGGTCCCATGGGGAAGGCAAAGCTTTCACCAGAGATTAGGGGGCCCAGGAACTCAACAAGGGACCCAAGATAATCACATCAGAAAGGAGGCATTTTGCATAAGCCCCTTAGAATAGAAATTTAGTGAGGATTAAAGAAAGGAGTAAGATAAAGCAGCCTTGTCTTTCCAAGTCCAAGGACAGTACCCAAGGGGTGGGCCCAAGTCTCCTGTCACAGTGAGAGCCTAGAGCTCTGTGTCTACCTGAGAACAAGAATTTTGACCCCATACTTATCTTTCTTCCTTTCTCAAATGATGACCAAAAAGAACAGGGGGATAACCTGGAAGATTTTAAGACGTCTATCTGCCTTCCACTTCTCATGTAACTATGGCCTCCCAAATTTTCAAATCTTAATGCAGTTCAGGAAAAAGGAAAACCCGAGGATTAGTGTCTGGCTTCATGATCCTCCCTGCACAAGCATCACATCTCAGAGAGAAATAAAATGCAAAGCTAAGAGACAAGAATGCCGTTGATGTCTGAGAGAAGAATGCTTTTTATTGCCAAGTTGAAGTACGTTACGCCGGCTATTGTATGGAAACGGAAAAAGCAGGTACTCAATTTCATCTGAGGAAAACTGTCCCATTGGCCTCCAGGGCAAGGAATACTTACCTAAGAAAATTAAGAGGCAATTTCCATGGGACTGAACAGTCTCCACTCTTCCCAAATTCATTTCTATGTCCTGATCTGTCTCAACAGCTGAGCTGAATACTAACTAAATGGAAAAGCTCTATACACATATTCAATCAATTGGAGTTTTGCATTCGATGCTCTAGGACTGGTATTGGCAAACCATAACCTGTGGGCCAAGTCCAGCCCATTGCCTGGTTCTGTAAATAAAGTCTAGTTGGGACACAGAACCACGCTCATTCATTTGTGTATTATTTATGGATGCTTCCACACTGCAACCCCAGACCTGTGTAGTTGTAACAGACTAATGCAACCCAAAGCCAAAAATATTTACTATCTGGCCCTTTACAGAAAAACTTTGCCAGTCTTGGTCTAGAACGTCACAGTCCACATTCTGCAGAGCAGAGGTTATTGATCCTGTGGGGTCTATAAACTGCACTCCACTCCCCTCCCCTCAACAAAACATGTTTGCAAAACTACGTGTTCCATGTACCATGTGCGTTTTCCTAGGGAAAAGGTCCTAGCTTTCAACAGATTCCTAAAGAAATCCAGAGTACCCCAATTAAAGCCAAAGAAAACCAAAGAGCATCTTTAGCTGCCAGCATATTAACAGTGCTAAAACACACACACATACACACACACACACACACACACACACACACACCCCTAGACAAGAGGAACACAGACCTTCTACAATAAAATCTCTCTTTTTTTCTATTCTAATAGGGTTGGTTTGATAGCTTCCACCTCCCAGATTTTACTCTGGCATTTTTCCACCTGAATATGTAAATTTTCAGGGGTCCAATTAACAACTGCGTCTTCTATTTGCTAATTCAATAAAAAATGGAAGGTTGCTTTTAAGCCAGCAAATCTCCCTCTCAGTCATAGATAGGCATTAAGAAGACAAAATCCCCAGCACGATAGAGATTTAATTCATTTTACTTGATCTGACCACCAACTCCAATGAATTTTATGAATATATGAATCTTCCCTTCAAGGCCACAGGCAGTCACGTCACCAAAACAAGCATTTGGGGGGGAAATCAGGAACTGGGCATCCATTGCACTTTTAAGCCAAAGGTTAAGCATTTTGTTAGACGACTTTCGGAGAAACAGAGTAGTTTCTCTGAGCAGAGCTAATGAAGCCTCTTGGTCAAGAAAAGCATTTTTAGTGTTAAAAACTATGAAAACATTAGCCCTCCTCTGTCACTTTTGTGACTACCTTCCAAAGACACTAAATCAAATGCACTTGGAGAAGCCAGGGGTCGCGTTAGTCTCAGGGCTGGCTTCCTCAAATGCTGAGGCTAATGAGTATTTCATGTCCTAGACTTGGACGTCTGACATTTCAAGACTAACAAAGAGCACAGGAGGGTAGGACCACAATTAAAAAGCTAATCAATCAAAGGTAACCACAAACAATAATAACGCTGACGCACAATGAGTGGAGTAACATAGAGGGTCGAGTGACCTGTGTGTATGTACAGGAGACCTTCCAACTTATATCAACTTAAATATGGTTTACACATCTCTCTCTTTATTTTAAAATTAGTTTAGAACTTATAACACAGTTCACACACACACACACACACACACACACACACACTCTAGAATTTAGACTCGTAAGTCTAGCAAGCCATTCTACTTGAGCACATAAGATATCTAATCACCATGTTGTACATCATTTCTATGGGGACAACGTATTCCAAGTTCCAAGTCAGTATTCCATGAACACGCCCTCTCTGATGTGGCGTGTGAAATATGCCAATTCCCAGGCCCCGCCCTGGACCAATGAAATCCCAAACTTGGCACAGGCAGTGTTCACCAGCTCCCAGTTGATTCCAGTGTGCATCAGGTTGAGAACCATTGACAAACTCCTTCTCTGTCTCAGTACGATTGTTTTGCAAGTTTGGGCCCTGGGTTCACAAACTGGAGAGGCGAATGCATGAGAACACACTCGGTTAAGAATATTTCTAAGTAGAAACCGCACTGAACAACAGGTATGAGTTGTCTGACTCAGACCAGAACGAGGTTTTGCCTTACATACTCCGCCAAAAGCTGTGACGGAGGGACCTCCGAGTTTTTTACTACTTGTTTTTTTCATTAAACAGATGAAGAAAAGAAGGAATACAGTTGTGATGTTTTTTTCTCTTGGTCTCAACAAGGGAAACCGCCCAATTTAGCAAGGTAGGTGAGAAAGAGAAGGGCCATAATCACTGGGATAATACATTTTTCCTGGCTGGAAGAAGATGAGGAACAGAGGTAGCTTTAAAGAAGATGAAACTACGTTTGATCAAACAGGTATCTCTTGGAACTAGGGGTACAAAGAAGTGTACGGGAGGGCCATACTCACTCTGGGCAACTGCTCTGAGCCAGACAAAAGACAAGAACAAGGGGAAAACGCAGACACAGAAAAACTAACGACTGCATTTCAAAACCTAAAAGGGAAAGAAGAGAAGATTTTCAGGAGGAATAATCTCCATATCTGTGAACTTGAGGCAAAGAAAGAAAGACAGGGAGTTCTCTTCTTCCTCTCTCATCAAAATTCTCCATCGTCGTCCTTCAAGAATAGCCTCATGGAAACCCAACGTCCAAAAGCCATGTTTGCTGGTTATTATCGGTTTACAGCTTCCCTGCATCAATTCACTCACTTTTCATCAAGGAACCTAGAGAACCTAGGGGCATATTTAGTCTTAAGAAAGAGCTTTCACTGCTTTGTCAACCTGCCGGGAACCCATAATGGCACTAGCCTCCTACGGAGTGCTATCCCGTGCTGCTGTGTGCTACTGAAGTGAAATGTGGCCTCAACCACTGGCAATCGGGCCGTCTATTCCTAGGAACTAATTCAACCTTCCCCATTATCTCCTATCCTGTCAAAGAACTTTTATTTTCTTGTATTGCAGCCCTCCCGTCAATAGTAAGGCTTCTTTATTGAACAAGGGGGAAGAAGAGAAGAAAGCAAAGAGCGCATCTTAACACAAAGGCAAACCTTGGGGCTTATGCATTGTAAGGAGGGACAGAAGCAGAAGAAGGCACCAATTCTCAGTGTGGTTTGACATGACATCTCCTCTCAGAACTGACATATATCCTCCTCGCTAAGTAGAGATGTCCACAGAAGCCACTTGGCGGAGCTTGGGACTTACCAAATATACACAGGCACACATGTAGAAGGGTAGATAGGTGATATAAAACTGCATCAGGAATCACATTCCATTAATACCACAAAGGCCAAGAGAACCCAACTCGTGACTCTGAGATGTGACAAAAGTGATTTTATGTTTCCCAAAGTTGGGGAAAGGGTATGACTGGGATACCTCACCACTTCACCTGAAATATGTGGTTACTACCCAGGAGTTGAGCAGAAATCTAAGGACGTGGCAAGCAGCCACAACAGCTGGAACAGGTGTTTTACAAAGAAGAGCTCCTCACTGTTATTGTTATAATACTCTTAAAGATGCATATTAAATAGTTTCCTCTGGACCACAGACACGACTGAACTTAAAAATAAAAGCCCTATAAATATCGCCAACCCAACCTTGCCTCTTGTATCTCCCTCCTTGCATAAAATGGAATCTTTTCAACCAAGCACTTAAACATAAATATTAAAATAATAAGTGGGACAGACTACAGATCTACTTACAATTTCATCACTACGGTAGCACCTTTTGACCAGGGCCAATGCATTCGTTTTATGAAGAACAAGAGAAGTCTGAGAAGCTTAAGGACTCATATGACACATCATTAAATATTTAATCACCTTTTTAAGTCCTAAGCCTTTGCCATATTTCATCCATCTAGACAGTTCATTCTATACTATAGATTCCAAGGCCCCCTTTGGAGGGGAAAAAAAGGAAAAGAAAAGAAAAGAAAATGGGGGAAAACAACCTTCTGAGAGGCAGGATTAAATTATCTCAAGGATGAGTTTCTATTGGTGCTTTCATGAACCTGCTTCACCCTGTAAACCCACCAATCCACAGGAGGGCCAACCAATTGAGTCCACGGTATTTAGTCTCCAAGAATCAATTTTACAAAAGATGCCACGTCTGTTGCTTTGGATTCGTGTAGGGTGAAAAATGGATGTTGCTGCAAGAGAAAGGAAAAACACATGGTATTAATATTCAGCACTGACAATACATGAGATTAGCAACTTAACAGATGTGTTTGGTAAACAGATTAAAGTACCCCTATTAGGATTAAACTGGACTCTTCCAACCTCTTCCCAAGTCAAGTATACGCCTAGTGATGAGGACATTCTAAAGATAACTTTTATTATAAGCCTCCCATTTTGAGATGTTTCTGCTACAGAGTATTTATCAAGTATATGCCTAGTGATGAGGACATTTTAAAGATAACTTTTATTGTAAGCCTCCCATTTTGATATGTTTCTGCTACAGAGTATTTATTATTTGGAAAATACATGTAATTAGGCTATATAAACTCCACCTATGGTAAAATACAAGGATTGGCAAAGACAGCCCGGACTCTGATTTACAAATAACCCTGTCCCCTACAAAGTAATTTTAGACTGATACAGTGGTAACATAATGAGAAATTTCATAGATTTATGCACACTGATTTCTCAAGAATTGGATAGCAGAAGGAGAAACCAATTTTTGTAGCATAGTAAATGGGCAAAGCATTGCTTTCCCTTGACCCTGGAGAGCTGGTTTGAACTGAAACAGTTAACAAAGCCACTCTCTAAGCCACATCGACAGCCATGAGTTGTATTTATGTCTCTCTTAATGAAGAGTTGATCCATCTGGAAAATAATGCAAACTGCCAAACTCTAGGTATGTGCAGAGAAATTCAACTTGGAGATTAAAGATTGAAAAGCAAAAAAAAAAAAAAAAAAAAAAAAAAAGTCTCTATTCATGCAGCTCAGATTAAGCAAACTTCACAAAAATGCCATAGCAGGGGCGCCTGGGTGGCTCAGTCGGTTAAGCGTCTGACTTCGGCTCAGGTCATGATCTCACGGTCTGTGGGTTCGAGCCCCGCATCGGGCTCTGTGCTGACCGCTCAGAGCCTGGAGCCTGTTTCGGATTCTGTGTCTCCCTCTTTCTCTGACCCTCCCCTGTTCATGCTCTCTCTGTCTCAAGAAATAAATAAATGTTAAAAAAAAAAAATTAAAAAAAAAAAAAGCCATAGTGAGCACAGGCATAGTGGGTCCAAGAGGCCACACAGTGGAACAATTCTGAAGAAAATGAAGCCATTTTCTCTGCACCAACATGACCCTCCCCCAAAGGCACAATTTTGTTACAGTAAGTTCCCAGGTGTCACACTGGAACCTCACACCTCTAATATAAAGGAGATACATCAACTCACGAACCATAGTTCTAACAGTGGGAAACAGAATCCAACAAACAAACCAAAAAGGACGATTCCTTTGGGTAGAACCTAGTGCCAGTGTCATCTTCCACCTGTCAGGTACACCCTCCCCTCCGTCACGGCCACCTCCCTCATTGTCTGGTGGTATTATTTTCAGTGCCTAGTTGAGCCGCTAAATAGGCGTGTTTCTGCACCCAGACATGTAGATGACTCGCTTCGTTTCTCCCTGACTTTGGGGATGTTAGTTTATCACCTTCATGTTGCCCCAGCGGTAGGTTTTCTCACCGTATGTGTTTTAAACCTGACGGCACAGGGCTAGATGAGCCAGCTCTGTGGGGACCTGAATGCCCGCCCATTGAAGGTTTAGGAAGCCATGCAAATGGGAAGAGAACAAAGGAATGAAACCCAAAAGAAGGCAGGTGGTCGCTGGTCAGTATCGTGACTCAAAACACGGAAAAGAGGCTGTCTGCTTTTGCCCATCTAGAAGATACAGGTTGGGTGTTGGCTCAGAGCCTTACCCCCACCATATTAACCAAAGTTCTAGATGCCGGGTCCTGTGTCCTGAGCTCCTTACACAAATAAATAGCAGAGTTACTTCCGATTACTAACCACTTATGCAGCACACTTACCAAGGGCTTTACCATCATGCTTATTAGCTTTCCCACATCCTCTGACATTTCGAGGTCTCTTAGTGTACTTAAAAGTTTTTACTATCAAAACAGGACATGTCAAACCTCAGATTGTGTCCATGACTACTGCCGATGCCTGCCAGCCCTATCTTGCCTCTGGTTCTGCTCTGCCAGTTAGCTCAGTGAGGGTAGCCTTAGTCTGTGAATGAATCGAACGACCTAAACCGACGTCTTTAAGAAAAAGAGTCCTCAGGCATCTTGTAGCATTCCCAGGCTGGGAAAATGCTGTGAGAGTCAGAGGACAGGGGGAGGGGAGGACAGGCCGGCATGTCAAAATGGAAAGTGTGACTTGCCTTCTTGTGTGGGTTTTGAGGCTGTAAAAGGTTGGGAGACAAGCCAGTCCCTTCTATAAGCAATAGACTAGGAATAGCAAGGCCAGCAACTCAGAGATGAGCAAATGAGGCATCATGGATTCCTCTCCCCAGGCTGCGTTTTTCTAAAAAGGAGCCAGCTACAGCAAGGGAGGACATTGCCAATGGTTGTGCCTGGAGAAAACATGGAAATCCGAGAACACACTACCGGGAGCACTGGGGCGAGCCGCAGTCACCAATGGTCACCATATCTTCTACACAACACCTCGTCCCTCATGACTATCATTTCCTACGGGTTCAATCATCCTTGCTCAGCACTTTGATTCAATCTAGAACTTCCCAGGATATTCAAAGAACATAATCACCTCCCTGGGCAATCATCTGCATCACCTGATTATCATTTCTGGTGTTTCTCATCTGGGATTGGGGGGGTCAACAATCAATGTTCCAGGGGCCAAATCTAGCCCACTGCCTATTCGTGAAGTAAAGGTGTACGGGAACACAGCCACACCATCTGTTTACATATTGGATAGAGCTGCTCTCACACTAAAACAATGGAGTTGAATAGCAGCCCACAAAGCCAGAAACATCTCCTATCTAACCCTTTACAGAGCAAGTTGGCTGGTCCCCACTCTAGAGGAACAAACCCTACTGACTCATGTCCCTCAGTGGGAGTTTGAGAGAACAAGGAGATGATGTTGAAGCATGTACACCCTCCATCCAGTTAGGGAAAAAACATGTGAGATTTCTATAAGGGGTACATGTCTGGGTTGGCGCCTTAATTATACTGTCCTTCACCTGGAAAAAGGATTTTTTTCCCCTTTCTTCACCAACTCCTACAATGTAAACAATAGTCTCTCAGCATGTGTTTTCCCAATGCTAAAGTCAAAGAGTTTGGACTCAGATTTTCCATTTAAAAACCTCAATTCCACAGGAAAGCAGGGAGCAGTTATAGCCTTAAAAGGCAAATCCATTTCCAGTCACAAAGGCAAATGCCATAAAAAGAACTGGGGGGGGGGGGGGGGGGGGGGGAGGGGGGGAAGCACATGACCTTATAACATTAATACATAGACCATAAAAGACCACAGCATTAGAACATAATGGAAAGGTGGAATTCAACATCACTCGCTCATGTATACGAAGCTAGAACTCAGCATTTTTTTTCCCAAATGTGTTTCACTGAAACCTCTGATAAGAGGCCCCTCGGAAGGGAAAAAAATGTTCTGCATTTTAAACAGGCAGAAATATATAGAAAGTGCTCTTCTTTTTCTGAAAATAGGGACAAACAAGACAACTTTAAAATAGGAGTACAGGCTTCATAAGACACCCCAGAAATCACCCCATGTCCATTGCACTTTATGTGAAATTAATTTTAAAATGCTCGGGAGGTTGCATAAGTATATCCAAAAAGGGTAGCCAGGACTGAAAAGGCCCCCGACTGGCTATTAAAAATATAGCCAGAGAGGAAATGTCCAGCCCAAACAGGTGGTATGCTAAGTTTTCTCAAGCAATTACGCATCCTCTTTCCTCCCTCCACTGTGGGTCACAGTTGAATACAGCCAACAGAATGCTAAGTCCCAGGGGATGCCTTTTTATAGGGGACAATTGCTGCCCCAAGGAGACCACCTTTTCTATTCTGGAACTCTCCCCAGGGTTCTTTTATGGTCCCTCAATCGGAGAATGGTTCAGACTGAAATCAAATTTTAACCAACAGAGCTGAAAATCCATGTGATTGGCTGTGACCATCACCTATTGTGTGGATTGGCTTTCTGTAAGTCTTTCTGGCTTGACATCTCCAAGCTATACTTTTTCTTTCCTCTTTTCCAACTTTACTGGAATAGAATTGGCTTATAGCATCGTGTGAGTTTAAGTGTACAATGTGGCGATTTGGTACCTATTTATATATTATGAAATAATCACCACGATAATACCATCCATCACCTCACACAGTTAGCATTCTTTTTTTGTGTGATGAGAACCTTTAAGATCTAGTCTCCTAGCAACTTTCAAGTATGCAACACAGTATCATTAACGATGCTATTAACTATTAACGGTGCTATGCACATTCCATCCATGTTGCCACAAACAGCAGAATTTTTTTAAGGCTGAATAATATTCCATTGCATGTGTATGTGTGTGTAACAAGTGTTCTTTTCTTTTTTTAATGTTTATTTATTTGAGAGAGAGAGAGAGAGCGCATACACAAGTGGGTGAGGGGCAGAGACAGGAAGACACAGAATCTGAAGCAGGTGCCAGGCTCTGAGCTGTCAGCACAGAGCCCGAGGCGGGCTGGAACCCACGAACCATGAGATCATGACCTGAGCTGAAGTCGGATGCCCAACCGACTGAGCCACCTAGGCGCCCCTCGTGTGTTCTTTATCCATTCATGCACTGATGGGCATTTACATTGTTTCTATGCCTTTTGCTACTGTAAATAATGCTGCAGTGAACATGCAGATCCAGATGCTTCCTCAAGATAGTGATTCCGTTGCCTGAGACATTACACCCAGAAGTGAGATGTCTCGACCATACGATATTTCTATTTTTCTTTTTTTGAGGAACCCCCACACTGCTCTCCATACTGGCTGTATTAATCTGCATTCCCAGCAACAGTATGCCAGGGTTCTCTTTTCTCTACCACCTCACCAACACTTGTTTCTTATCTTTTTGGTAACAGTCATTCTAACAGGTGTAGTTTGGATTGGCATTTCCCCAGTGACTAGTGATGATGAGCATCTCTTCGTGTACTTGTTGGCAAAAACCTCGTGGGACTACTTCAAACCAAAACCTTCTGCGCAGCAAAAGAAACAGCCAATGGAAGGAAATGGCAACCTACACAATGGGAGAAAATATTTGCAAACCACGTACCTGATAAGTGGATAATATTCAAAATATATTTTAAAAACTCATACCACTCAATCGCAAAAAAAAAAAAAAAAAAAATCTGATTTTTTTTTTTTTTTTAAATGGGCAAAGGACCTGAGAAGACATTTTCCCATAGAAGATATACAAATGGCAGGGGGGCCTGGGTGGCTCAGTCGGCGAAGCGTCCGACTTCGGCTCAGGTCATGATCTTGCGGTTTGTGAGTCTGAGCCCCGCGTCGGGCTCTGTGCTGACAGCTCAGCGCCTGGAGCCTCCTTCAGATTCTGTGTCTCCCTCTCTCTCTGCACCCTCACCCCCTCACTCTGTGTGTGTGTCTCTCTCTCAGAAATAAAATAAAAATTAAAAAGAAAAAGAAATGATGTCAGTGTTTGCTCTTATTTCTACCAAACAAAACTTCCTTCCCCCGCTAAAGTTAAAACCTCGATACTTGAAATAAATCTAGGGAATGGTTAATGCAAATTAGCAAATAGTCAGAATTTAATCATTCCCCCCCCAAATGTGTTTGAACATACAATTAGATAAACGTTCCCAAGTTTAGGTGCTCACCATCTATGCTAAAGAACCATGTGTAATTAGCTCAAACTCGGGAGTTACCACAATTTCAGAGAACCTATTTTTAGACAAAAATTCTGAGATCCTATTCTCACCCCTTCTTTTCATAGTTTGTGCAAATGGTAAGCTGTGAATGCAGAGGTAAGACAATGGAAACTAAGAAGGCTTGGTCTTACTTATTTTCACGCATGTGAAAGCCAGAAGGAGAAAACAGTCTATCCCCCCTAAACACTCACCGAAAAGAATTCATCCTAAATGTGTTATCAAAACCTGATGAGTTGTCCAGCACTTTTTCCCCTCATTACAGAAATCCTTTAAATCATGCTTTCCTTCATTTATAAGTGGTGGCTCTTGATATCACAAGAACTTGAAAATATAAATTTTTATAGGCATCCAGTGTATATGATAACCAGTTTACCAACGTGGAAAAAATGACGAAGCAAGGCGACCCGCCCCAGGTCATGCTGAAGAAGGATTTAGGAAGCACAAAGGACCCGACTCTTGTTTTCTCGAATTCACTTCCATGTCAATGAACCAGCTCCCCCAACACGGTTGTTTGATTATAATTTAGGTCTCAGTCACTCTACCTTTACTAGCTGTTGGTCAGGACAGGTTTACGCTGGGAGCCATACGTACCATAAGTTCTGGATATGTTGGCCGTTCTTTGGAATTCTTCTTCAAGCTTAAAGAAAAAAATTAATCACATTAAAACCTAGGAACCATCTGTATTTTCACTAGCCTAGGACGTCAGAACCTGCAGAAGACTAAACGTAGCCAGCTTTAAAATGTATTGAACACATAAATCTCCTGTCTTGACTCCCCCCTTTTGCTACACCTTTAAAATTAGGTTTTAAATCACTCTCGGTGTACCTTAACAGGAAGAAGAGGTGTGCGTGTGTGCGTGTGTGTGTGTGTGTGTGTGTGTGTGTGTTTGTGCTGCATCCTTTTGGTACTTTTAAAAAGTATCCTTTTGATACTTTACCAACAACATACAAACTAGCTCTCCTGATCTACAGCCATTATATTCCAAATTACAAATCTACTTTCCTTCAAAAGAGCTTTCACTCACCCCTCCCCCGGGAAAGAAATTGGCAGGTGTTTCTTACATTACATCTGTTATCTCTTCACTCTCTTCAATGCCTGGTTCTCCTGGCTTCCGGTTCCCTTGAATGTATCATTTGCTTTTATATATTCCTAACCGAACCCACCTAAGATAGAAGCAATACCTCCATGAAATGTCTAAAGTAAGGCTACTTGCCTACAACCTCCTAGCTAATGAAAGAGAAAACACCCTCAGTCAGTGCCTAAGCAGTTTTTCTTCTTAGAAATTCTCTGTGGCCGTGCACGACTGTCCAGTGGCTCCCATTCTGTATATACAACTGCACATATACACAAATGTCTTAATAACATGTGATACCGGAGGCAACAGTAACAACAGTAACTTCTTACTGCAGTGAGACCAACCCTTCCCCTCTAGCCTCAACCCACCCCTGTATCCACCCATGGCCTTAAAATAGAAAAAAAGAAAATAAGCAGTTTATTTTGGAGTTGGAATCCCAGGTTACAGAATGAAGAAAAGGAGGATTCTGGAGACTGTGGTTTGCAAGGCAACCTACAGACTCCTCTGCCCACGGGGGCACAAAAGCATACATGAATGGAAAGGAAACTTAGCCTGGCATCGAAGTAACCAAAATGTGACTGATCATTAGGTAGCTGCGATTTGTGCTAATGGATCATTTTGAGCAGATGGGAGCTTATATGTGTGACATGAGCTCTGCTCCTCCCCCAAAGGCTAATAACAACGGGGGGGCCTGGGGGGGAGGCGGGGGTGGAGGGACAGAGCCATAAGAGAGTGAAGTCACTGAGACGCTTTGAGAAACTGTGGTGTAAAACAAAACGAAATGGGAAAAAAAGAGAGAGAGAGAGGGAGAAAGCTTTTGAACCAAAACAACTTAAAACAGCCTACCAGTTTATTCCAGGCAATGCTGTGAGTAGAAGCCAGGGAACCTGAGACAGGGTACAGTAGATGTGAGCAGAGAAGTTTCAACCTGGGACTGAGGGCAGATCTAGGACCTAGTGACCTCAGTGACCAGACAACCTATGAGAGAAAGTTTCGTCTCAACTGAGGATAAAAATAAGAGTGGATTAGAAAGAGGAATTATCAACTGTCAAAATCAGGTCGATATGAGAAGGTGTGCCTGAGTGAAATGAATGAGACCTTGGACCCTTGGACTCACTTATGACTTTGTATCTATATCCTTCTGGATCTCTATAGATACGTATGTATCCTTCTGTATCTCTATAGATACTTACGTATCTATATCCTGAGGTTCTATAGTGCTTTACTGCCGGTTCTCAAATGCAGGTGATTTTGACCTCTAGGGGATACTTGGCAACCTCTGGAGGCGTTTTATGGTTGATACAACTGGCATCTAATAGGTAGATATTAGATGTGGCCCAGGATATTGTTAAACATCCTATAATGCACAGCACGGTTGCCCACAGCAAAGACTGATCCAGGCCAAAAAGTCATTAGGGCTGAGGTTGCAAACCCTTGGGCTATGTGTCCTAGGATATTCCTCCTCACTGCTGCCTTCTCTCTCCTGCTCAGAAATAAAATTCACTTACAAGCAGCCCCAGCTGGCTCGTCTGTCCTTTGCACACATTCTCAACACTACCACGTCTCTATCCCCGAACCCCAGAAGCAGAAGTTGTCTTTCTAAGTTCAAGAGCTCGTTCACCTAGATGGAAACACAGGAGGAGGAGTGTGATCCCAGGAGCGTGGCTGATTTGCACACAGACCATAGTGAAAAAACAAAAGGGCTAATGCACAGAAGCCTTGGGTTTTCGGCTACCATTCAAAGCCAATCAAAAACCAGAAAGTCTTCCCCCAAATCTGAACAATCTAACTTCCGAAAAGCAACAATGAAAAGCACAGACGCAGCATTAAATCCACGCTCGCTAGTCACGAGCTTGATTTCAGGTGTCTCTACTTAGACAGGAATATTAGTCAGCCATCAGGCCAGGACTCTGCATGGACTCTGTTAACATCCTCCTTGAGGACCATCAGCCACCTTCACATCACCAGCTTCCACCGGTCAGCAAGTGAACCAAGGGAATGACAGGAAAGGAAGCTTCTTGCTCAAATGTTAGAACAATGGCCACTTCTACCAACCAGAGATCTTTGTGATGTTGCTGATTTTTGAAGTTCTATTTAGCAGAAAATGAAATAAGACTATCTTCTCATCAGGTAGACAGATGTAAATGCTTCCTTTTTTTTTAAGGAGAAATCTTTTTTTTTTTTTTTTTGAGAGAGAGAGAGAGAGAGAGAGAGAGAGAACGTGAGTGGGGGATGGGGAGAGAGAGGGGGGGACAGAGGGATCCAAAGCAGGCTCTGCGCTGACAGCAGCGAGCCCAATGGGGGGCTTGAACTCATGAACCTAGAGATCATGACCTGAGCCAAAGTGGGACACTCAGCCAACTAAGCCACCCAGGCACCCCCAAGGAGAGATCATTTTAAGTAAGGATGGTTTATCTTTTTACTTCTGGAACAGGTTAAGAAAAGTTCTCTAGATTTTTTTTTCTTTCTTTTAGTCTGTATAAAGAAAATGTGGGGAACGTACCCCAAGCTGATGCATCATAAATGTTTAGGATTCCTAAAGCCTCGGGGATTGCTGGCCAATAGGCTATTTCTTGACCTCTGATTAGAAGGCTCACAATTTCCTGCAGTAGCACTACTGTGGAGCATTCATGGAAAATACTTACGTAGCAATCCAGGGCTGTTTACTGAATTAATGTAACTGATGAAACACATTCTCTCCATCTTTTAAACTGAGAGCACTTCAAAACATGGGCTAAGAATAGGAAAATACTCAGGATCAGGTTGGGGGGAGGGAGCAAATTTTCCACGTTTGATAGGAAGTGCTTGAAATCCAGT
Source organism: Panthera leo (assembly GCF_018350215.1). Classification (NCBI taxonomy): domain Eukaryota; kingdom Metazoa; phylum Chordata; class Mammalia; order Carnivora; family Felidae; genus Panthera; species Panthera leo. The sequence goes on along the minus strand of NC_056692.1, from coordinate 50,423,221 downwards.
ATAAAATAAGCTCCACCAATTTCTTTTTGGATTGGAGTCAGACTTTGGAATTTTCAAGTGGCTGGTCATGTTCAAGCGTGCAATTAGCTGACTGCTCTAATTGGTCTTCCAAAGGCCACAACACACGCTCCTGACCGTAGCTGACACTAAAAAACACCTCCATGCTGTCTTGAGAACTGCTAGCTTGAAGTCTGTGCTGACCAGAGGATTTCTGCCTATTTGAATGCCCTCTGACGGTTTCCAAGAAGGCCTGTGTGGTACGCCCACAGAATAAAAAACACACTGCGCCTCTCAAGCCCATACATTTGTCAGAAGCGAAATAAATATCCGGTGCCTCTATTTTACTCTTCTTCCTGAACAAGTCGGGAACTATATTTGATCGTCTCTGTTTGATGCTAGTCCCTCCGAGTCAGACAGTTTCAACGTCTGGGTGGGTCTCCTCCAACATGCCATCAGGCTGGTCAGCTGGGCACTGAGCCCCTTAAATAGGCCTGAAGGAGAGGCAAAAAGAAGGTCGAGCTGTTTTGGCGCCCAGTAGTTGGTTTCCAGAGACTTCTTTCGGTCACCAAACCTGTGCATCGATAGGAAGTGGCTGTAGAGAAAAGCGTAAGCCTGCTACGGCTCCCTTTTTCCTTTCGGGATATTCATTTGTTAAGCCTCTGTGGGACTAGGATGTAAAGCTTTTCTATTGGACTTCTGTGTTATGAATCCCCAAGCAAGGCCTCTATGGTCAGCATCACCTACTCCGGGAAAGCTTTAAAAACCCTAAGACAAGAGAGCCACGTGTAGGGAAAAAAAGAGGAGGAAATGTCATTCAGTAGTCCTATTTCAGAAGAAGGACAGAAGGGAACGGCGTGTAAGACACCACTGGATTTTCCTTTAAGTCCATAAAGAACAAATGCTTTAAATTTCTCTCCTCTCCTACCCTTCTGCCCCCACCCTCCCACTCCCCGGAGTGTCTGAGGCTACTGCACAAGAAACACATCGGCTGGGGCTCTGGGCTCTGAATGTAACTTTGGGTGGGGCAGTGATAGCCTGGTGGCACTTTGAGCTACACACCACAGACCAGGATCACGGTCAACTCACAAGCCGTGATCAGAGGAGAGGGGCCGCCAAGATGACCCCCTGGAAGAAGCTGTGCCGTGTAGAGCAGCACTGGGATGTCTTCAAGTGCTCAGTTAGGATTAATCCCAGGAAAGATCACAAATACTCTGACAGATGACCTAAACCAGGAACGATGCAACCTTGCAACCTTTCTCTTCCAGTGTGGCATCTAGCCCAAAGACAGAGGTAGGAGATAAAATCCCAGGTGTACCTACCTCGAAATTCGGGATCAATTTTTTACTTCCCAAATCTTACGCCCCTTTCCCCACTTACCACAAAAATTGGGGCTTTCTGAGAAGTCGTGAAGGATCATTGCCTGACTATGCCATTAAAATGCAAAAACACACATGGAGGTCACTCCAAAAAGGGTCCTTTCATGAAAAGGTATCTCAACACACGGCTGTGTAGATAGGGAATTACAGGAACTGCTATGAAAGGGACTTACACTCAGGCTGCATCCTTTTCTTCATCAAGAAATAGAAAGGGGGTGCTCATCAATCACCTGTGCATTCTTTCTACTCAGCCCCAGATCAAATTTAAAACTGTCAGTGAGAAAACAAGTGAAGTACCTAGTTTGCTGCTGGGGGCAGGTGTGTATCTGTAAGCTAATGCGTAGAAAATGAAATGGCTTCCAGCAAGATCTAAGCCATTCATAAAAGCTTTAAAAAAAAAAAATCAGCACCGTCTCTTGAAGCATTAGACAACTTTTCCAACTTGGTTGATCTCAAAATAATGTTCACACTGAAGGGGTACCAAAGAAAATATACTGGTAGTTTATGGAAGGCAAAAAACTATTGACCCGGATTCTGAAACAGAAGGGTCTATACTCTTTTTTTTTTTTAATATTTATTTATTTTTGAGAGAGAGAGAGAGAGAGAGACAGACAAAGCACGAGTGGTGGGGAGGGGCAGAGAGAGCGGGAGACACAGAATCCGAAGCAGGCTCCAGGCTCTGAGCCGTCAGCACAGAGCCCAACATGGGGCTTGAACCCACGAACAGTGAGATCATGACCTGAGCTGAAGTCAGATGCATAACTGACTGAGCCACTCGGGCGCCCCAGAAGGGTCTATACTCTTAAAGAAAATCCAAGTGAGGATCGTTAAGAATGCTCATAAAATTCAGAATTAATTCTCTTCTTCTTTCCAATTCTCCTAACAACAAAAATGACTCGCTATTTTACACAACTGATATTCTTAAATATCAGGTTCTATAGGGACAACAACACTGAAGGTTTGAGGAACTTCTTCTTTGAAAACTTCAAAGTTCAAGTGATTCAAGTTTTGTTTCTATTGCATATATACATATGCATATATAGTGTATTATGCGTTACGTATATATGTATATATAATATGCATATATATATATATATGCATATTATATATACATATATATATTAGTAACCCCCTTAAGCAAGCCAGCCTGGCTGACATGAATATGAGTAAAAGGACACAGAATTAACAGCATTAACAGAGCTAATGGTTCCAGGAAAGCTAGAAAATGTCTATGGCTCAAAGTTTTTAAATTAATGAACTATGGTAGCTGAGACTAAAATTGACAGAAAATGAGAGGGGAACAGAGGCCTCAGAGGCCAGCCGGAAGATACTGGCAATGATTTTAGGAGTGTAGGGTAGGCACAGGGTTGTCACCCTACAAAGCACAATAATAAAGTATCTGGATTGTCCTCGTATGTGTGTGCACCTGTTAAAATTAGAAAGCATTATTTCAAGGTTCTCATTTTCTACATGTCCATTAAAAAAAAAAAAAGCTTTAATGCTTTGAATCTTCAGGGGGAAATTCTACATCAGAGGAAAAAAATACTCTAGTGAAAAAAAAGCAATTGAATGATTTTTTTTTAAATAAATTATAGAAGAAAAACAGTTCCTGAAAAGGAAGCAGTTGATAATCAGGTCCACAGACCACAAGTCAAAATTAGGGGCCCTCACCCCAGCTGTATAGTGGAAAGATTTGAACATTTGAACATTTGAAAACTATTGAGATTTGGGACCCTCCCCCGACCAATGAAGTCAGAATGTCTGCGCGTATGCCTAAGAGACAGTACATTTGAAAGTTCTCTCGCGTCTTATAAATGAACAGCCAACGTTAACAACTACTGCATTAAACTGGTGATTCTCAAAAGGCAGCTCAGCTTTCTTAAACTTTTCACATCAGCCTTGTTCTTACCAAGTTTTCCAAAGTACCCAGAATCCTGGGGAAAGGGGGACAGGCAGCCGAAAGGTTATAGGGAGGATAGTTTGAAAAGCCTTCCCTAGATAAGATGCTTTCCCTTTACCGCTCCTCTTGAGAACTACTGGTCTGAACTATCCAACGCGACTCACCCCCTTTTCCTAGGTGATCTTTAAACGTTTGGGGATAAGGAAAAAGAAAAACAGCAACAACAACGACAACAAAAACAAATGTTTGAATCCAGAAGGCAGGACCATGGGCCCATCTCAACCTGGCCAGTATGCCACCATATCCAGCACATTTGCTCAAGGAAAGCTCAGAGGAGGATACAGCTCAGTAGCCCAGAGGAAGTACCAGTAAGAGGCATCTAACAACACCCCGTGCCCACTGCTCCAGCCCCTCTCTAGCCATTCAGCCAAAACTCAAACAAAAATGAGCAACGGTGGGCCGGCCTCATACGTCATCGGGGCCAAAGACCAGGGGTGACACGGGGACCGGGGCTAACCAGAAGTCCAAGAGGCCTTAGTTTCACAAACAACAGACGGTTGCTTTGTCTCATCGTGTTTCCCAATAAAAGCTGCATTCAGAACGCTTCTTCCAAAGAGCGTGGAGGCCAAGGAATGATAACATTGAGGAGCTGTGCTGTGAAACAGCCTCCAGAGGCCCAGCTCCTTCCTCAGAGGGAGCAGCCAGGGTCACTCCTCTCCCAGGGTCACAGCTGGGCTTGTCACTGTCTGCTTCTGCAGATAGGATGCCCATATCAACGAGCTCCATTTTGTGCTTTCCTTTTGTTCTTCTCCTCCTCTTCCAGGAGCACTTGCAATGGTCCTTAGGATGAGGTTATACCAGGCAGTCTGGTCACCAGGCAGAGAGGAGAAAACCATGCCCTCTCCCACTTTCCTCAATCCCACTGACAATTTCCAGGAAAATAATATTCACATTGTTAGCAGGACTCCTTCCATCTTCCCTCTCCAACTTGGATTAGATTCCCTCCTCAGACCCCCCAGTACTGTCCATTGTACCCTCACAGGCAAGGATATCCCCCGTTAACAAGTACTGTGTAGAAGGCAGCCTAGAAGACACGAGAACTACTCTACAAGACGTATAGGTAACTAAGTCACACTCTCCAACTCTCTACTGCCTGCTCATCCAAAGTAATTCTTTGCATCTAATCTACTCCCCAGCTCTAATCCTCCAATGGTCTGGCCACTGTTCTCTTAACACTCTAATCAACCTCAAATAGCCTATAGCTCTCATAAAGGAGTTTCTCACTTTTGTGACAGGAAGCATGCTATGTTTTCTGCTTGGAATACCTTTCCCTTCCCTACTTCCCTCACCCCTTGGAAAATCCCTCACGTCGTCTTCAGCTCACGATCTATCTCCTCCCGAAACTCCATCCTAATGCCTTTCCTCTGAGTTCCCCAAATACCCTATGCAGATCTCCACCCCTGGACGTGCCATATTGAACCACAAGTACTGACTGATGAGACTCCACTACTTGGCTCTGACTCCAATGAGGGCGGGGACTGGGACAAAGGCATCTTTGTTTCTCCAGCATCAAGGGCACACTCCATAAATGCTTTGGGAATGAAATGCATGCAGAATGGATTAAAACCAATGGAGGAAGTCCATGAGAAGTCCTCTTTGTCCTTAACACCGGCGTTTGGCAGATGGGGCTCTCTTACCACTGTGAGGTAAAGTCAACAAACTCTTCGGTGAACTTGTCTCCCGGGAGCTGTGGTGAGGGCTCCTCTACCACCTGTTTGAGCTGTTGGAAGGGAGTTCCCCAAGAGTCATAGGGAAACCGAAGGATCGCCAACTCAATCTAGAGGGGAGAGAAAGACAAGGGGACAACAGCTTACACAGAGCTACTTTAGGGAATCCGCTGTGTCCTGACCCAGAAGAGCCAGCAGGAACTCCAAAGGTGAAGTTCAAGCAAAATTGGGGGAGAAATAAACTAACAACATGTTCTCTATTTGTCCCCAATTCCTAGCACTAGGGATTGTCAAACGTGATGTTACTAGAGGCAGCCGATGAAGCCTATTTATCACTGGGTCCTCCCCAAAAGCCACCGTGACACTTAATAAAATTGCAAGCCAGCAGTATTAAACTTTGGGATGTAAAGCAACCAGGTTTTCCAATGTTTGGTCTGAAATGGAATCCTCGCCCTGAGACCTTGGCGGAGTGTACATCTGCTGCCATCTGCAGGCCCCTTGCTGGAATGGAGAAGAAACAAAACAAAACAAAACAAAACCCTGGGACCAAATGACGGATCTTTTTTTGGATTTGAGTAAGGCCACTTTGCCATGACAAGACTATCACGTGTCTTCTGGGCAGGGATGTGAAATAACTCACAGGATTTAATCAGCTGCTGTGCCTGGAAAGGAGCCAGGCCCACAGTGGATAATTCCAGACCTTGGTGATACACTGAAAATTTATGACCACCAATGTCACAAACAAAGCACTAATTGTATAACTTTAGGACTGCGCCTAAGGAGATTATCCTGTGTGTTACTATGCCCTTTGGCTATATATGACCCCACTGGCCAAGACTTCTATCATAATCCTATTCTGGAAAGCACAGCCTATGTCCTGGGTGACTCAGCTCTGTCAGGCTCCACATACATTAGCACTCATTGAGAAGCTTGAGCCCCGATTAAAATAATTTAATTTTCAATATTTTTTTAATGTTTATTTATTAATTTTGGGGAGAGAGAGAGAGTGCAAGGAGGGGAGGGGCAGAAAGCGAGAAAGAGAGAGAAGCCAAAGCCGGCTCCGCACTGTCAGCACAGAGCCCGACGCAGGGCTCGAACTCACAAACCGCGAGATGTGTCCTGAGCCGAAATCAAGACTCGGATGCTTAACCGAATGAGCCCCCCAGGTGCCCCCAAATAATTTAATTTTAACGTTTATTTATTTTTGAGACAGAGAGAGACAGAGCATGAATAGGGGAGGGTCAGAGAGAGAGGGAGACACAGAATCCAAAGCAGGCTCCAGGCTCCAAGCTGTCAGCACACAGCCCGACGCGGGGCTCGAACTCACGGACCGTGAGATCATGACCCGAGCCGAAGTCGGACGCTTAACTGACTGAGCCACCCAGGCGCCCCTAATTTTAAACTAGAAGGAAAACTACGAGCAGCTGTAGTCAGGATTCATTGTACAGATGAGGATAATAAGACTGTTCATGTGACTCCATCGGTTACTCAAGGGCATATGACCCGTTAGAGGTGGAATAAAGACTGGGTTCGCTTAATCCCAGGGCGGTATTTCTACGACACCACACTGCAGACAACCATCACTTAGAACCTCCTGCTATCTCAGGCCGAAAGCAGAGGTTTCTGGACCCACACTTAGGGCATTTGCCTTCCGGTCTCAGAACCCACCCCATTTCAGCTTCATGCCCAGAACCTCACAGACCAGTGCGATCATTACCATTGTGATGCCCAGACTCCAAATGTCAGACTTCACACTATATCCCTTCTGATTGAGCTCTGGGTTTATTCTTTCGGGCTGGAAAGGAGACGGGAAAAGACAAATGAGATGACATTCTTAGCTCCACAAAGTCTCTAGGGGTGGGGGTGTCACCAGCTGCCAAGTGAGTTGTTTTAAACTTGTTAACCTGCCTCCCAGGCCAAGAAGACTCACTACTGCAAAAAATATTGACGCCTCCGTGGGATTTTTTCCGCCTTCTACAGGAGTCTGTTCCCGGAGGCAATAATGGAGCAAAGTCCCCCCCAATTCAAAACTAATTTCAATTTCGCCTTAAGAAGAAATAGGAGGTACACATTATGAAGCTACTCTGCCAGTCTAGAATTTTCCTTGTGAAAAACACCAACATTCCAGAACTCAATACTAAGAATGCGCAAGCGTCCCTGAGAGACTCCCTGAGATCAGCTCAGCACTGATGGGAAGGTTTTCAATCCCAAGGGCAAACTTATTTCCAAATAGAACACAGAAGCCCCTTCATGTTAAAGGGGGTCCCGAGGTCTCTGCCCATGGCAACGAATCTTCACGGCCATGAGGTTCTCTCAGGACTAACCTCCTTGTCTGGTTGGGGTAACTTAAATTCTGTTCACTCTTCTGTCCCCAACAAACAAGATAACACCCGTCCCCGCAACACAGTATGAAAAATCTGTGTGGGCTGTATGGATTTTACTTACATGTTTTTCTTTTTCCAAGTGATATACCTCTTTTACTTGCTTTTTATTAAAAAATAATAGTACGTAGGAAGCAAATAACTAAGGATTACAGACAGAAAATATTTAAGAAAAAAATAAGACGGAGACTATTTCTTGCACCGTAAGCACATTTCCATTTTCCCTCTGTGGCCATCCATTTCCTTTTTCCTGGCGTGGTTTGCTTGTGTCTGTGTTCCCAGATTGCAGGCCCCCTCCCCCCACCCCCCGCCTCCCCCACCAGCTGGCATACTTACGGCCATGTAGGGTTTGCATCCTGCATCAATAGTTTTAGCGACAGAGTCTACAAGGTAGCCACTGATTCCAAAATCGCACATCTTTACTTGGCCCAGAGTGTTGATCAGCACGTTGGAAGGCTTGACGTCTAAAAGCAAGAACCAGGAGCCCATGATCCCAGCCTGCTTTGAAGATCCATGTGTCTACCACCAGGGGGCCTGAAATCTCCATTCCCCCTCACCTTCCCTTCCCTCTGAGGCCCAACACAAAAGTCAACAGCCATCCCTGACTCACGTCGTAGACCTTCCTGCTTTCAACTTTTCTATTTCATGTTTTGTCCCTCTCGTAGGATTGCGAATCCATCGATGGAAAGGGCTGTTGCCTCTCTCTATTGCCCCCATACACGTAGTAAAAACTTAAAAAGCTATTAGTGAATCAAATGCCCAGTTCCTTGGGCATAGTCTCTATTATGCAAAATGAGTAAGTTCCAGAAATCGGCTGTACTACATTGACCCTGTAACAAACAGTACTGTATGGCACACTTAAAATTTGCCATGAGTGTAGGTCTCATGTTAAATGTTCTTGTGACAACAAAATAATTTTTTTAAAGCCCGGCTCATCATGACCTATTGCACATTAAGAGTAGGAGTAAGGGGCGCCTGGGTGGCTCAGTTGGTTGAGCGGCCGACTTCGGCTCAGGTCATGATCTCATGGTCGGTGAGTTCGAGCCCCGCGTCGGGCTCTGTGCTGACAGCTCAGAGCCTGAAGCCTGCTTCGGATTCTGTCTCCCTCTCTCTCTGCCCCTCCCCTGCTCATGGTCTGTCTCTCTCTGTCTCAAAAATAAATAAAAACATTTAAAAAAAAAAAGAGTAGGAGTAAACAGACCACAGAATGAAAAGGCAGACTGCGATAAAATGATATATCAAATCTGATCAAAGCAACCAGTTTTTTTTTTTAATTTTTTTTAACGTTTATTTATTTTTGAGACAGTGAGACAGAGCATGAACGGGTGAGGGTCAGAGAGAGGGAGACACAGAATCTGAAACAGGCTCCAGGCTCTGAGCTGTCAGCACAGAGCCCGACGCGGGGCTCAAACTCACGGACCGCGAGATCATGACCTGAGCCGAAGTCGGCCGCTTAACTGACTGAGCCACCCAGGCGCCCCCAAAGCAACCAGTTTTGATGGAAGCCTCTGCAAGGGGCTTGTCAGAGGTCACATAGTGTAAACTCATCAGAAATCCAGAAATTTCAGACCACAAAACATACCCCCAAATAGATTACCGTTATCTCTGGATAACGGACTTAGAAATTACGGTCAACTTTTTTCCTTTGCGATGCTTTTCACAAAGCACACGTAATCAACAGAGTTATTCTAAAAACATTAAAAATTATCCTTTATAATGTTTTCCCTTACACTGAACAGTGGACATGCACATTTTATTATTTTTTATACTTCACTTACACATTTTTAATTCAAACGAAATACTTCCTAATTTTGAAATAAATCCTTAAAAATTAAGTTTCCTGTTTGTGGGTAATCCACATTCTTCTGTCCATCTGGATTCTTGCCCACTTGCTCCTCCTCCTCCTCTTCCTTCCTATTTTTCCAATTTCTAAAAGTAACAATTACTGATAGTAATAACAGCAATAACGGGCACTCTCTGTAAGGCATTTGGCATCACTTTCAGACTCAGAGAGTGTAAGAATTACCAAACCCCACTACCCTACTAGCTATCCATACTTTCCATTAATTTTTCCTCAGATTTGGTTGAGTGCATCTTCAAAGTAGCTTTCTTTGACTAGAGTCACCTGGTGCTAATCATTTCCTTGCTTTGTATTCTACCTAGACTGCTTCCATATTTGGCACTCTTATATTTGCAATGTGGTTTATTTTCTCCATGCATTTGTTGTATATTTGTCTTATTTCCCTATCAAGAATCCCTTTATGGAATTTTAATAAGAATATGTTTTGTTCTCAGATACCTCTTGGGGTATCTACTATAGTGCTGCATAAATGGTAGAAGAAGGAGTATAAGTGATAAACGGATACATGAAAGATGAACGATTGATACACGGGTGGATGGATGGATGGATGGGTGGGTGGATGGATGGATGGATGAAAGACGGCAGGCCAATCAATCAGAAGGAAAAAAGAGGAGGTAGCGGAAGAAGAGACAAATCTACCAACGTTTTCACTTTATCCTGCCTCCTGTTGTCTGAAACAGCTGTGCTTTATACCAGAACTCTTCCAACTTTAAGGTGTACAAAAATTACCTGGGGATCTTGTTAAAAATGGAGATTCAGGTGGTCTTGGGACCCATGATTCTGCTTTTCTAACAAGCTCCCAGGTGCCAGCCAATACGAGATGCATTTTTATCCTTTTCTCCAAAATTCTCAGTAGGGTAATCCCAGAGCTGTGTCTGGTAGCAGGTGTTTTATATTCAATTTAGGTGTAATAAAAAGCCCATGTCTTCGCATGTCCTCAGACAAGATAAAAAGCGGCTACTTATCTGATTTGCTATTCATCTGGGAAGGAAAACCCCTCAGTTCTATTGCCTAACTCAATTCCACTTCCATCCATTGGGGGAAGAACAATCTGGGTGAAAGAAATAGATTTCATAAAAGGAACAGCTAAAGCAACACCATGGATGCTTACCTCGATGAATGACAGAGAGCTTACTGTGTAAATGTTCTAACGCCTTTACAATCTGCAAGAGAAACACAAGATCGATTTTTCTCCATCACTGGAAAGAAACTGAATGTTAAGTGTACCCAGGTTTATTATCCCTGGCTTAACGTCATAAGGTGAGGTATTTTCTCAAATAGTGATGGCCCTATCCAGGAAAACACAGAGGAAGCTACACTAATTGGACTCCACCCACCAGAGAGGACCGGATCTCACAGCGTCTCCCTCCTCTAACTGGTATTTCATTTGGTCTCCAACATTTTTTCTCTCCACCCTCATGAGCCATTAAGAGAGCAACCTTTTTTTTCCATTTCATTTTCTTCTGCTTCCTTCTATGCCCTATTAGCCCTAAGAAAATATTTAAAAATCTACAAGTGAAAATCAAAATAAACTAGTATCAGGATATAGCCACCAGGAACGTGGTCACAGCAGATGAATCCGCTGCTTAGAGACATTTTAACTGAGAGTTTACCAAACCAAGTCAGTGGTAGAATCTTCTACATGGTGCCCAGAAAGAAAACAATTCATTCACTCATCCACAGATGTACTCGTGCATTCAACAGACATGAATCGGAGGGAAGTTCTAGTCCAGCTGGCGTTTCTTCATACTAGGGAATCGGGGACACCTAAGGTCTAGACTTCTCACATTCTCCTTGTAAGTAGGGTTCATGATGTACTCACAGAAACTGCTATTTTCCCTAAGATGTCCTCTGGAATTGTTTGGCCTTTGTCAATCACTTGTTTGTAGAATTTATCTAGCGACGTATCCATGAGTTCCATGCAAATCCAAACATCACCCTGGAGACCGATCGGTTCAGAGACGGTTAGTAAGGAGAGAAAAGGAAAAAAAGAGGAAACAGTTAACACCTGTCAGGAAGAACTCTTTTTTTTTTTTTTAACTCGAGTTTTTGGAGGAAATGGACGATTTCCCTCCCAGACCTCAAAGGAACTTACAAGGAAGCAAGTCTGTTTCCAAAGAGTCAACTAGCAGATTGCCAAGCAGGAATTACATACCATCACCCACTCCTTGATAGACACTAGGACCTAAATACCAAGAGCCACACCAGTTATGGAACGAACAACTTAAGAGAATAAAAGGCACACGACAGGGAATATGGCCAATGATATTATAATAGTGTTGTATGGTAACAGATGGTGGCTGCACTTATGATAAGCACAGCATAATGCACAGAGAGGTTGAATCATTCTGCTGTACGCGCGAAACTAATGTGACATAGCGTGTCAACTCAGATTTTTTAAAAACCTTTTAAATAAACACATACATCAGTACTAATAGCCACAAACAGTAGATTCCCAGAAATATAAGCCTTTATTGTTACTGCCCTGTAGGAACTTAGGTCTCCATGCCTGCTCCATGTCTGATCTCCCACACGGAGCGCTGGCAAGAATCGAAAAGCTGGTCAGAAGAGTGAGTTGAAGCATCACAATCCGTGTCATGGTAAAATAAAAGCAAAGGTAAAGCCAAGAGATACGCTTAAGCCTCGAGGGTACATAGACAGGCTAAATAAAGCTTATCCACTGGACAAAAGACTAGAACATATCAGATTTTACAAAATCTATCTAAATTAGCCTATAGACAATTGATACAGACCACTCTGCCACAATAAACCAAAACAGAAAGGAGAAAGGGAGCCTCAGCATCTTCAAAAGGGCTAAACACATTTAAAAATACTATGATTTCAAGCCAACTTTGTGGTGGGGCATTGTCATCATTGCACAAATACAAAACTGTCTATAGAAGACATGCCAGGGCGCCTTGTGGCTCAGTCGGTTACGCTCAGACTCTTGATTTCGGCTCAGGTTCTGATCTCATGGTTCGTGAGATCGAGCCCACGTGGGGCTCTCGCGGAAGGAGTCTGCTTGGGGTTCTCTCTCTCTCCCTCTCTCTCTCTGTCTCTCTGCCCCTCCCACACTCATGTGCACGTGCTCTCTCTCCCTCTAACCAAATAAATAAACCTTAAAAAAAAAAAAAAAAAAAGAAGAAGAAGAAGATGCGTCAAACAAGAAAGAGGACCATGACCATACGTCACGTTGATGTAATTAGAGAAACTTCCTTTTAAGTTACTGTTCTCTTCAGATTTTGAATTGACGGATCACCTACCTCCCGGAAGAGTGCACCATAAAAGGTGACTGTGAAAGGACAGTCCACTGTCCTCATGGAAATATCCAAATCCATCAGTAGCCTTTTCTGCTCCTGGCTATTTACTGTGGCCCGGATCCGCTGAATGGAAACGCATGGAAAAATTTATGATTACTGCTCTGAGGATGAGTCAGTTAATAAGGCAGGGACCTTAAGGAGTCCCATCCTGAAAATACTACAAAATTCACAGCACAAGTTCTAGCAATGACCTTTCAAGTATTTGTCCTAGTGATGAGTTATTTGTAACAAATGAGAAATATGGAAGACTTTCACTGGATTTCCTGAAAAATCCCAAGCCCTCTGACAATATATTTTGGAAAACGTGCAAACGTTGGGGAGTGTATTTCCAAGTCACAAGAACAGTCTGCTTCATTATGTTATGTATGTTCAGTTCAGAGACCACAGTATCCATTACTTTGTGGCTGATTTGGGATCCCACAAAAAAACCCCAAAGGCCCTCTTTGGGAACAAGTAAGAATATTTGGATTAAGTAGCAACTGTGAAAGAACTGACAGAGCTATCGGAAATGGACAGAATCAAACAGAAATGGAGAAAATGTTCATTCCTATCCCAGCGCTTCTGAGAGAAGAGAAATCTGTCACGTCAGTAAATGTAGCCTTAAAGAAGCACGATTTTGCTATTAAATGAGCATAAAGATACAATGTTACTAGGCTTCCAGGGTGCCTGGATGGCTCAGTCGGTTGAGCATCCGACTTTGGCTTGGGTCATGATCTCGCACCTCGTGAGTTCAAGCCCTGCATCAAGCTCTGTGCTGACAGCTCAGAGCCTGGAGGCTGCTTCAGATTCAGTGTCTCCCTCTCTCTGTCCCTCCCCCACTCATGCTCTGTCTCTGTCTCTCAAAAATAAATACACATTAAAAAAAATTTTTTAAAGATATAGCGTCACTAGGCTTTCACATTTTTTTGCCTAATTAGCAAAAAGTCTGCAGAAGAACAAATTGAAAAATCTACAAGGTAAGGGAAAGGTATCTCCATTCTCCAAAAACAAAGGGATCCAAGTCGTCTGACCATCCGCTTTCCTAACAATGGTCCAAATCCATGAACTCATGGAGAGAGGGTAGTTCTCCAAAGCCCCTCAAGAAATATGCAGTGATTCTAAGTTTCTTTTTACAGCTCAAAAATGATGCAAATTCACTCAAGATACATTTTACTCTCCTATTTTCCACAAATGGAGACAATGCTGGTTTCCTGATTTTTCAGGGATCATTCTTCAAAAACAACAGAATATAGAATAAAAAAGACTTTTGAGACATAACAACCAAACGCAATTTGTGAACTTTTATTTGGATTTGGATTTCAACAACCACCAGGCAAAGAAAACCAAACAACTTTGAGATGATCAAGGCAATTTTAATTTGGAGCTGTTATTCCATGCCATTAAAGAAGTACTGTTCATTCTTTTAAGCGTGATGATGACACGGTGGTTACATAAAAAAATTAAAAGGAGGGGGTCAGATTTATCAGTTAAAAAAACTGGGGCACCCGGGTGGCTCAGTCGGTTGAGCGTCCGACTTCGGCTCAGGTCATGATCTCACAGTCCGTGAGTTCGAGCTCCGTGTCGGGCTCTGTGCTGACAGCTCAGAACTTGGAGCCCGCTTCGGATTCTGCGTCCCCCTCTCTCTCTGCCCCTCCCCTGCTCGCACTCTGTCTCTCTCTCTCTCAAAAATAAATACACATAAAAAAATTAAAAAACAAAACAACAACAACAAAAACCAACTAGTAGATGTAACTCATACCCAGGAAGCCTTTTCCACACATTTGGCGGTCACTAGGGTTCCCTACAATTAATATTCCTTGTTTTACTCCATTGAAGATTGTTTTGCTTCTATGAAAGGAATTGATCTGGAACTGAGATGGACGAACATATACACCACAGACAGAAAACGTTTGGGGACCATCGACTCTACCTTCACCGCCATGATCTGCCCGCTGGGCACGTGTCGCATCTTCTCCACGACCCCGTACGCACCTCGCCCCAGTTCCATTATTGGTTCCAGATCATCTGCCTTCACCTCAAAGTTCTACAAGAGAGAAAAGGAATACTGCAGTAGTAAACAAAGAAATAAAGGACACAGTCTCTTTCGTCCTCTCTCTGGCTTCTCCCAACATTCTATGGGTTATTTCTGGCCCACAGGCTTCTTGTCTAGAAGCTTATCCAGGCAGCCATTGAATGCAAGATGCGCCATGGGAAGTTTAGACTCTCACGGTGTGCCACCTGCTGGTCCCGGGCAGCACAGAGATCCAGCTCCAACTCAGCTTCCAAATTGCTCAGTTTGCGGGTCTCCTGGTGGCTCAGTCGGTTGAGCGTCTGACTTCGGCTCGGGTCATGGTCTCGCGGTCTGTGAGTTCGAGCCCTGTGTCGGACTCTGTGCTGACAGCTCGGAGCCTGGAGCCTGCTTTGGATTCTGTGTCTCCCTCTCTCTCTGCCCCTCCCCCTGCTCATGCTCTATCTCTCTCTCTGTCAAAAATAAATAAACATTAGAAAAAAATTTTTTTTCAACTTGCTCGGTTTGAGCTGTCTACACTGTGCTTCCTTAGCTCTGCCCCCTTCATCACATGTGTCACCCATTTGCTGACTGATGGCAATGAGATCTACCCTTGGACTTGAAGGAATGTGTCCCAAAGCAAATCATCTACTCTCCTCAAACACCTTCCATCAGGACCTCACCAGCCTGATTTCAATAAGGCATTCAAAATAGCAAGAGCACATATCACATCTGCTTAAACTCAAACTTTTTGACCCATCTCTTTATGGCATGTAATGGAAAATAAACTTTTCAATGGCCAGTCAGAAAGCATATATGGAAAACGGTCAAGATATTAACTGGCACACATGATTTTTCTTACCTGATTTCCAATAGAAATGCAAGCTTTGGAGTCTAAGTCTCGAGGTGGCCTAAGAAAGAAAAGGGGTAAAGAAAAACCATGAAATATTTAGTCAAATATGCCCTTCTCAAATCACATACAACTGGAGAGATGTTTTTTTTCTGCAGGATTAAAGTGGAAGTTCATCAGTATAATTAGGCAGCACAAAAGTGTTAGTAGTGTGGGATTTGGAATAAAATAAAATTTGGGTTTAAATGACTTAATCTCTTTGAGCTTCTATTTCTTCTTTAACATGGCCGGCATATAGTAAATATCCAATAAATATGATCTTGGTGTAAATAGTTATACAAATAACCATACTATTCTAGTAAGTCCCAAACTTCTTCTTTCATCCGAAAACACCAATGTGCCCAATTACTCCACCACATTTTCCCACAATTGTTTTCTTTTAAGTTTATTTATTTATTTTGAGAGAGAGAGAGAGAGAGAGAAAAGAGGGAACACGCACAAGAGCAGGGTAGGGGTAGAGAGAGAGGGGGACAGAGGATCCAAAGTGGGCTCTGTGCTGACAGCAGAGGGCTTGATGTGGCGCTCCATCTCATGAACCATTAGATCGTGACCTGAGCCAAGGTCCGATGCTTAACCAACTGAGGCACACGGGCGCCCCTCC
Organism: Panthera leo; assembly: GCF_018350215.1. NCBI lineage: Eukaryota > Metazoa > Chordata > Mammalia > Carnivora > Felidae > Panthera > Panthera leo. Next base: position 50,407,158 of record NC_056692.1, on the reverse strand, counting down.
CACAATTGTTTTAAAAAAACAATAATTAGCCTATGGTTATGTTAACTCACCATAATAATTCCAAATCTATCTAGTCCCCACATTTACAGATGGAAAAAACATCCAGAGAGGCTGATGTGACTTGTCCAAGGTCACAACTAACCCAGTGACTTGCCCAAGGTCACAACTAACCCAGGTCTCCTGGTTTGTGATCAGAATACTTTCTGTTCTATCAGGCTGTCTAATCCGGTTGTGATATTTCTTCCATACATAGTGCACGTGCAACCCAGGGGTCATCTCAGAAGCCAGAGGTTGGCTGATTTTGTGTCTCCATAGAGAAAGCACACAGTCCCCTCATGGGTATGTATTTCTACTACATCAATACTACCTGGATTGATATCAATCCACTCAAGAGAAGGATGTTTGGCCTTGGCCTTGCCACTAATTAGGAGCCGCGAAAAGCATTTTCTTGAAATAAATGCACCCAAAGCATCACTAGAAAAAGACAAAAGGATCCCAGTGCTGGCAGAATCAAGGGTGACCAAAGAGAACCAGGTCCTCCTGAGGGGACATTCCATGCCAGAACTCTGCCTCTACAAAAATACAAGAAAAAATAGAAGACAGGGAAGATGAAAGGAAAGGAGAGAAGAATCCTCGTGTGTTATAATCCTACCCCATGTGCTGAAACTAAATAAAAAAAAAAAAAAAAAAAAAAAAAAAACAAGAAAAAGAATATAAACACAGGTATAAACATAAATTTTAAGTTTTAATGGCAAGCCCTCCCTCACCTCAAAATCCCTTTGAAATACATAGAATACCTAAAATAAAGTTTTTCTATACTAACTTAAAACCAGGGAGTAGGAGGAAGAGATTGAGAGGAAAACACACACAACCACACGCACACACACGTACACACACACACCAGTGATGTTTTATAGATCTTGTGTTTATGAGCAGGGAAATTTTCTTCAGAAATACGTTCCAGAGGATTAAGTCTCTAAAAATCTGATTTCTCATTCTTAAAATTTCCAAAACTGTTTCTTTCACGATCAATAGTTTGTACTAATTGCAATGCAATTCTGAAATAAAGACAGATATTACTTGAAACATGACTAACATAAACAGTAAAAAACCTTTTGCAATTGTTCAGGACCCTTCCTTTTAAAAAGTATGAAGCAACTGGGGCACCTGGGTGGCTGAGTGGTTAAGTGTCCGACTTCAGCTCAGGTCATGATCTCGTGGTTTGTGAGTATGAGCCCTGAGTCAGGTTCTGAGCTGACAGCTCAGAGCCCGGAGCCTGCTTTGGATTCTGTGTCTCCCTTTCTCTCTGCCCCTCCCCAACTTGATTGCTCGCTTGCTCTCTCTCTCTCTCTCTCTCAAAAATAAACACTAAAGAAAAGGTATGAAGCAACAGAAATGTCACTGGTCATTTGGGGCTACCTCCATTTTCTTGCATGAGGGCATTGGGTAAGACCCCTTCCAGCTCTGGTGTCCCAGTATCCATGTAGAGTTTTGCAAATTACAGCCCGTGGCCCAGCTAATAATTTTTTTCAAGTTTAAAAAGTTGTGGAAAAACAATTTATGAAGAATATCCAACAGAGGCCACTGTGGCCCGAGTAGCCTGAAATATTTACTATCTGGACTTTCACAAAAAAAAAAAAAAAAAAAAAAAAAAAAGTGTACAGACTCAAGTGTTATACTAACCTAGCATTATACCTCTACCTAATAGGAAGAGGTCATGCCATTTTCCAGAATGAGAGAAAAATGGAACCCAGAAAAGCTCAGTGGTTTGCTAAAGCCATACAGCCTAACAGAGCTGAAAATAAAACTCATGTCACTTGAATCTGTCTTGACCTAAAGAACCAGGTGAAGTGCTTTACCTACATCTCATTTAATACCTTAAACACACACACACACACACACACACACACACACACACACACACACACTCCTATGAGTATCATTACTCCAATGGTCCAGATGAGAAACCATCTGGTTCAGAGTTTAACTAACTTGCTCCCAAGTGGTAAAGCCATGATTTCAATCCAAGTTTAATTGAATCCAAGGAACTTACTCTCAACACCCAGGTCCCCTCTAATGAAAATGATCAATCCACCCGAGCCTGAGGCCTTTGGACTCATCAAGTCTGCCAAAAGCATCAAACGATGCAGCCAAGACTGACAGCTCATATTAGATTAGTTGACACCGTGTTCTGTCCAGACTGGGCATATTATTAGTCTGCCTGGGGCACTGAGTCTCTGCAGGAGGTTAAACTGTGGGTGTATGTTCTCCATTGCTTATTCAATATTTTAGACCTGTGGGGACAGAAGCAAGCTTATTACAAAATTCCCTCCCTGGAAGGCCAAAGGTACTCCAACGGTCACCTAGTATTAGCTTTTATAGGAACAACAAGCTTCGGCATATTATAGTGATTATTTATTTGTAATTCTAAGTAATAAGTAATCAGTTTACTGGGTGTTATGACAATTATTATTCGTCTATTGGGCCAGAGACTATGCTAGACCCTTTATTATTTTTTAAATGTTTATTTATTTATTTTGAAGGGGGGATACTGAGAGAATCCCAAACAGGATCTGCACCCACAGCACAGAGCCCAATGTGGGGCTCAATCCCATGAACCACAAGATCAGGACTGACCTGAGCTGAAATCAAGAGTCAGACACTTAATCGAATGAGCCATCCAGGCACCCATGTGCTAGACCCTTTATATAAAATATCTTCTTTAATTTACACAACTCTTAGAGGGACTATTATCTCTACCTTAATGGGAAGAGTTGACATCAAAACAGACTAAATAACTTCCCGTCATTCAAAGACATGGTGAAATTAGAACCCAGAGCCTCACTCTAACGTCTTCTCAACTGCGAGAGTAAAAGATCCTGCCTCTTGTTTCACTAGCCACAGACTATCTGGCCACACTCTCTACCAGTCCGACATGTGGCTAAGAGCATATACTTGAAAGTCAGAGAATCCTGACTTTGCACACCAGCTCTTCCACTTAATAATAACTATTAATAATTATTAAGTGGGGGCACCTGGGTGGCTCAGTCGGTTAGGCATCTGACTCTTGATTTCGGCTCAGGTCATGGTCTCATGGGTTCGTGGGTTCAAGCCCCGCATTGGGCTCTGTACAGACAGCATGGAGCCTGCTTGGGATTTTCTCTCTCCCTCTCTCTGCCCCTCCTCCACTCACTCTCTCTCTCTCTCTCTCTCTACCTCTCAAAATAAATAAAAACATTTTAAATAATTATGTAGCGGATTAGTAATAATAACAGCAACAACACTTGGAGCAGCCTTCTTTGAGAAATCCCAAGGGAAAAGGCTAGACACTTAATAGAGGTTATGACGCCTAAACCTCACAGCAATCACATCATTATTTATTCTCATCTTTCAGAAGAAGAAACTAAGCCTCCGTCGAGTTAGATAACTTGCCTAAGGTATTCATTCAACTAGTGAAATGTAGATCTCAAAGACGAACACGGGCCAACTTACTCGAGCCGGAACTCTTACCCATGAAGTGATACTCAACTGTTTTGAGCAAGGCACCTGACCTCGTACAGGTCTGTTTTCTCAGTAAGAGTAACAGTAACGGCCTCCTGAGCTTCTTGGGAGGTTAACTGGAATAATACTCACTAGCATCAAATCAATTCAGAATTAGCCGCTGCCAGTCCACTAAGGGGACAGCTCAGAGACCTGAGCCAAAGACACACTGGCATCACTTACTCAAAGAAAGAGCTCCAGCAGAGGGACCACACACATGGAACTAGGAAGAATGGAGCTCTGTCCCAGGATATTTATTTTTGTGTAGTACTGCAGAAGAAGGCAGGGTATAAATGGTAAAAGTCACCAAGCCAAGCTCAAAAACTTGCCAAGAAAAACACAAAATGTGGAAGCTACTTCTTTAGGAGTACAAATTTAAGCATTAGTATTAAAATAATAATAATAACAATCATAATAATAATAATAGGCTCTCCATGAGCTGGAGTGGTATTGTCTACAATAATAAAATGATACTCTTGGCTTTACACAGTGAAAAAGAAAATCATATTCAAAGTTTATTCTACCACATGAGGGAAAGAACACAGAAATAGTGTAGCATTACGTAGGCTTTCATTCACTTGTTTATACCAAGGAAGGATTTATGATGGCTTTCAAAAATTCATAAAATGCAGAAAATTAATATCAGTTAGAAACTAATGAAGACTAAAAATGTGAAGGGAAGGAATGTAAGAGAATTGAGAGGGTGATATAAAAATGTATTACCAAAGAAGATAATAAAAATAAGGGCAGAAATCAGTAAAATTGAGAAGCCAAAAATAAAAAAAAATTTTTTAAAAGTTGGTTCTTAAAAAAACAAACAAACAATAGTATTGATACACCTCTAGCAAGACTGAAACATTTAACAAGAGAGGACACACAAATTACCAATCTTGGGAAAAAAACAGGGGATATCACAATATATCCTGTAGCCATTCAAAGAATAATCTAGAAGTACTATGAACAACTTTTATAAACTCAACAACTTAGAAGAAATGAACCAATTCCTTGAAAACCACCAATGACCAAAACTTAGCCATGATGAAACAGGTCATCTGAATAGTCCTATAACTACTACAGAAACTGAATTTGTATTTTAAAAGCTCCAGAAAAAGAAATATTTTGGCTAATTTTGTTTCATAGACTTTATGTGTCTACCAGAAAAAAAAGAAGAAGAAGAAACTCTTACCAATTCATTTTATGAGGCCAATACTACCTTAATATCAAAACCAGAAAATAATAGCACACACCAAAACAAAACAAAACAAAAACAAAACAAAACAAAACAAACAAAACTCAAAACAACCCACCACAGACCAACATCTCTCATGAACTTAGACACAAAACTTCTCAACAAAATCTCAGCAGATTGAGTCCCACAGTGTATAAAAAAAATAATGTACCCATAAACCAAGTGGAATTTATTTGGGGTATGCAAAACTAGTTCAATATTTAAATATCAATCACAATGTAATCCACATCAACAGTACAAAGAAGAAAAATCTATGATCATGCCAAGTGATGCAGAGAAAAGCACTTAACAAAATTCAAAGCACATTAACAATAAAAACCTTTGGTACCCTACAACTAAAGAAGAACTTTTCAAACCTCAATCTACAAAACCTACCATCCTGCTTAATGGTTAAAGACTGGTTGCTTTCTCCTTAAGAACAAAGCATGGTTGCCTGCTCTCATCAATCTTAAGTGACACAGCATGGGACATTCTTGCCACTGAAACAAAGCAAAACAGTAATAATAATAATCTTAATCAAAGTTTTAAAAATACAGCTTGCAAAGGAAGAAAGGAAACTGTCTCTATTTTCAGAAGGCATGATCGTCTCCATTGAAAGTTCTAAAGTATCAACAAAAATGCAAAATAACAATAATAATAATAATAATAATAATAATCTACGAAAACTCAAAGAACAATTAAGTGAATTCAGTATGGTCGCAGGATAGAATATCAACACAGAAAAATCTATTGCATTTCTATATACTGATTCCTAACAAGTGGAAACCAAAATTTTAAATGAAGTTATCATTTATAATTGCTCTCCACGAAATGAAATACTTGGGTATAAATGTTAACAAACCCTAATGCAGGAATGCCTGGGTGGCTCAGTAAGTTAAAGTTCTGACTCTTGATTTCAGCTCAGGTCATGATCTCACAGTTTGTGAGTTCGAGCCCCTCACTGGGCTCTGCACAGATGGAATGAAGCCTGCTTGGGACTCTCTCCCTCCTTCTCTCTCTGCCCCTCCCCTGCTCGTTCTCTCTCTCCAAAGAAATAAATAAATATTAAAAAAAAAAACCTGATGTAGAGAATAGGTATAATGAAACTATAAAATACTGATGAAAAGAAATCAAAGAAAATCTAGATACTTGCAAAATCTACCAGGCTCATGGATTAGGAGATTCAAGTTAGTAAAGATGTCCATTGTCTCTAAATTGATCTATATGTTAAACACAATTTCTACCAAAATCTCAGCAAGTTTATTTGTAGACACAGACAAGCTGATCTAAAACTAATATGGAAAAAATAAAATAAAAAAATAAAACTAATATGGAAACAGAAAAGCACTAGAATAGCCAAAATTATTTTGAAAAACAAGAACAAAGTGTGAAGCAAAGTGTTCTTAAAATTGTCACCAAAAGCATGATCCCTAAGAAGAAAAATTGCTAGACTGGATTTCATCAAAATGAAAGAATGAAGAGACAAATTATAGATTGGGAGAAAATGCTTTTGAATCACATACCTGACAAACTCTTTATGTCTAGAATATAGAAAGAACTCTCAAAATTCAACATTAAAAAAGCAAGCTAATTAAGGAATAAGAAAAGATGTGCACAGACACTTCACCACTAAAGATACATGGATGAAAAACAAACACCTAAAAATACTCAGCACCATTCACCATTAGAGAAACGAAAATCAGAACTGCAATGATGTATCACTATACATCTATCATAATGGCAAAAATGGAAAATAGTGTTAATGTTGGCAGGGACGCAGAGAAACTGGATTATTCATAAACTGCTAACAATGTAAAATGGTACAATCATCCAGAAAGTACTTTGGAAGTTGTTTCAGAGCTAAAAACAGACTTACCATATGACCCAGCAATTGTACTATTGGACACAGGTCCCATGGAAATGAAGACTTATTTTCAAGCAGGAACTTGTTTTTATCATTGACAGCCCCAAACTGGAAACTACCCATATCTCCTTCAAAGGCTAAAGCGTTAAACATAGTGTGGCATATCCATACCATTGAAGGGGGTCAGCAATAACAAGGAATGAATTATTGATACAGGCAACAACTTGAATGAACCTCAAGGAAACTATGCCGAATGGAAAAGCCAACCTCGAACAGGAGGAGATGCATGATGCCATTTATGTAACAACCATGGAACAACAAAATGGAAATGGGGAGCAGATTAGTGGTTGTCAGAGATTTGGGCTGCGGGTTAGAGGTGGGCATGGCTCTAAGGGAATGACGCCAAAGAATCTTACAGTGTTGATATAGTTGAGTATCTTGCTTATGGCTGTGGTTACATAAGTCTACAGATATGGTAAAACTGCATAGAGCTACACACACACACACACACACACGAGTACGTGCAGTACTGGTGAAATCTCAGTAAGTTCTATGATTTGCACCAATGCCACTTTGTTTTGATATTGTGTTGTTGGGGGGGGGGGGACACAAACTAGGGGAAGAGTCCATGGGACTTCCCTGTACATTTCTGTATAATATCCTGTGAATCTACAATAATTTCACGATGAAAAGTTCTAAAAGTGTATCACGTAGAGTCCAATACAGATAGTACAGGGAAACAATATATTTGACTCTAAACTCTCTAGAAACCAATCAGAGGGGAAAAGTTATTAATTACACAGGTCTTAGGTCCAGAGGAAAAAACAAAAACAAAAAGACCAAAAGAACTAACCTCAATAGCAGATACGGAAGGAACCTTATCCTGTAGAGCCTCACGAAAGGAATCGTGCAACGTGAGCTTGACCCTTGAACTATGGTGTAGAACCCTGATGACAAGCCCTCCACTCCGCTCTGCACTTAGGAGATTCTTCAGTGGAATGCAATGGCAATGGCCTCGACAAAGTCTTACGGTAGACATGATCATTTTTACCAGCACATTCCAACACCAGGAGGTGCACTTACTGATAGGATGGGTCATGGTTAAGTCCAAAACCCTTTTGAAAGGGAGGCACCTTTGTAGAGATGAGCAAAGGCCTTGCAAACTCAAGCTTCAATTGGGATGGCCTTTCTTTATGCTTGCTCTGCCCCTCCAATACTCCTGTTACGACTTTTTTCCTTGCAATTTCCATTCCTCCCAAGCAGATGCTTTATAAGCTGGTCATACTTCCAGCGGGACAGGGGGGTACTCTCACTCCCCCACAGAGTGAAAAAGAAATTAAGAGGGAGAGAACGGGAGAGGGTAGCCTGCTTCACCAGGACTCGAGCTCACTTAGGGATCTGGGCCAAAGCCTCTGCTAATTAAAAAAAAATGCTCCTGTGCCTCATTTTGCCCTCTATTTATATGGGATGGGATTTAGGTGTCAGGATGCTGAGTCCTTACCAAATTCCTTCTTTCCATCTCAACTCATGTTTTACAGTAGTGGCTTTACACAGGGATTCGCTTGTTGGCCCAAGCCTATAGGGAAAAGGCAGAAAGTCCATGTCCAGGAACCTTTCATAAGACTCCATCTGCCAAATGACTTTGTGACACTCAATTTTCTGCCAACCGGTAATGTGAGACACTGAGTTCAAAGTGACCCATTCGATATAGACTGACGGACCTATTCCAGGTCCATGGCTTTCCCCTTTAAAGGGCTCTTCTTTCTAACAATGCTTTCCATAGTCGAGGCATTGCGCACCAGTCCAGAAATGAAACCCTATTCCCAGGAAATCTGTAAAGTGGAGTGTTTGAATTAAGACGATGATCTTGCCAACTTACGTGGAACTGGTCTGAGGTTGTTCAAATGCTTCTTTTGGAATTTTAAGGCCAGGGTTTCGCTTCCTGCCTATGGGGGAAAGACATAAGGATAAGGTTAAGGTCTAAATGACAGCATGAGAGTGGGGACAGAGACTGCAGCAAAGGAAAAGGGCTAGCCTGGGAATGTGTTGCTCTCATCTCCCCATTCAGAACCCCACTTCCCACCCGGGAAGCCTGTGAGTGACAAGCACCCAAGCCCCAGGCAGACCACAGCTTCCCAAATGCTCTGTGGTCGTGGATGAAGTTTTTCGCCACTTACGGGTGAAAATATCCTTATTAGAATGCTAATTCTCTTTACCCAGGAAGACCTGCCCTTTCCTCCCTGCTGAGAGGTGGTCATTCTGAGTTCTTCATTCTTTCTCGTACACAACGATGATGATGGTAGATGGTGTCGAATACAAATTTTTTCCCCTTTAATGTCAGTCAAATGTAGTCACCCTCGTCTCAGCATCTTACAACTTTCTAATTTAATCTGTAAACATCTGATAGAGTCAAGTCTGGAGGTAAAATAAACAATACTTTCCCACGCTTCTGTCCTGCCCATTTCTCAACCACCTGCCATATAAGCTGAAACGCCTAAAAGACGGAGAGAGTATTTATTTACATTTACCCTGTTCCAAAAAGGAAGAAGGATAATAGATGGGCTCATGCAAAGAGGTTATCGCCTCTTTGGGGGCCAGATGGGAATGTAATCCATGTGTTCATCCCTAAGCTGAAACTACAGAGAATTTGGCTCAAATAATTGTTGCTGATGAATAAAAAAAAAAAAAAAAAAAAACAAAGAGCAGACTGAGAAATGCCAGCTCAGGAGGCAGATCAGAGCAAACAGTCTCTTAAGGGCCCAGGATTTTCCTCAACTAAGGAGATTCTGTGCCTCCTTCCTTTCTCTGGTAGGAGAAACCAGAACAGAGCTGGATCAAATGCCCATGGTCCTCCTTTCCTTCTCCCCCCACCCCTGCTCTACATCGCAGGGGTGCACACTATGGCAATGACGCAAGCCCCATAGAGGGTCGGGTAGACGCAGACGGATAGAGACTCTCAAGATGCAAAGAAACTTAAGACATCAAACAGTATAACCTCCTGGTAGGAAAATGACATCCAAAGGCTTCCATGATTGCTCAACATCACAGAGCCAGCAATGACCCAGTAGGAATCAGAATCTAGGTCTCGAAAACCCAGATTGGAGCTCATTCCCCTAGTCTACAATGGAAGGAGTTTAGAGATGATGAGAGGAGGGGGGCAGGGGAACATGGGATTATGAGCTTTTAAAAACTCGGCTTACATCTGGTACTTCACTCATTAAGTGACCGCCAGAATCACTGTTCACCTGACTCTCGATATCCTCAACTGTAAAATGGGGAAATAATACCAATACCTACCTTCCTGGGCTAGATATGAGAACCATGAGGTGTCCCATATGAAAGAACACAGACATACCTTAACTAGCTGTTAATTATAATCATTCAGAGAAAGAATGTATATAATCTCACTGGGTGTTGTATGGAAACCAATCTGACAATAAATTTCATATTTTAAAAAAATGAGTCATTTAAGGGGCGCCTGGGTGGCTCAGTCAGTTAAGCGTCTGACTCCTGATTTCGGCTCAGGTCACGATCTCACGGTTCGTGGGACCGAGCCCCCCATCAAGCTCTGCATTGACAGTGTGGAGCCTGCTTGGGATTCTCTCTCTTCCTCTCTGCCCCCACCCCCCGCGTGCACTCTTTCTCTCTCTCTCAAAATAAATAAACATTTAAAAAAAATCACTGCAGAAATTCATAAGCACAATTGGTCAGATTATCACAGCCCAAGACAATGTGCAATTGAGTCTTCTTTTCCCCCTCTATGCCTTCAAAGTCCAAAATGAAGATCAATTCTGCCGAATTGCATAAAGGCAAGAGAAAATATGCTTGGCAGCGGTCAGTGCAGAGAAAGCCTTTTGGGTCCACCTTCATTGTAACAGGTCTTCTCGACTCTCTCCTCCTTTGGGCTTACCTATGTGTTTTATAAGACTCAAGACTCACTATTCACCTCCTCCTCCCAGAGTTTGGAAGGCCGCTTAGCACATGTTACTACGTTAGTCAGTTAGGCAATGCAAAGAACTGTGTCCATACATATGGGTAGACAATACACAGGGCTGTGCCGTATACCAAGAATGTTAAGTAGCTGGATCTGATGGTGAAAATCCAAATAGATGAATGGCCTAATTCCAACAATTCCTATCCATGAGCCTCAGTCAAATAGATAAGGATTGCTATTTTAAATGGGATACTCCAGTGAGGAATGAACGGCAAATTCCATTTGTCCAGATAACTACATCTATACTCCAGCACAGGCGACAGGTAATTCAGATCTCCCAGCGGCTACAACCCTGTAGCCCTCTCAGCGAAAACAAAATAAAACAAAAGTCAAATACATTTCACCTGTGAAAAAGGCATGGTTGCCACGTAAGCAAACCAAAAGCAAAAGTTACTCTGACATTCCTACATCTCTCGCTTCTTCATTTCTTACTCAGCTCTTAAGATAGATGTTGAGAGAGAGAGAGAGAGAGAGAGAGAGCTATTTATGGGACAAACTGCCTTTGAAAAACAAACAGCGATGAATCATTCTACCACAGCAATTAATTATTAGCCATTCATTATTACACTATAGCTCAACAAATCATCGAAATATTACAAAGAAAGAGTAATATTACGAGAGAAAGAGAGAGCAACCTTTGGGCACAGAGACTAAAGGAATAAAGGACCACAACAAAAAAAAGTCTTCCAGATGTGAGAAGAGAAGGCTCCCTCTTCTCTGACAGCAGCCAGCGAAACAGTTGCAGGGGACACAAAAGCTGGTTGAATTACGCGGTTGGTATACATCCCGCCTTCATTTCTGATAGTGCATCAAATAAAACAAAAATCACAGACACACGCACCAACATTCCATAATTCACTTACTTGCCCATCACTGAAGGAGGAGCCCAGTAAGAGGCCAGAAGTGACTCTGATGAGGTTTGCAAGGCTGCAAGCAAGACTAGCAGAAGAACACCACACACGAGGCATTCTTTGCTTAGTGCTGAAGACCACACTTCAGCAGAGGGAAGCAGAACTGAACAGACTCCACCCTCCCCAGTGCGGATTGCAGCAAACCTCTCTGAGTTTATTGTTCCCAGCAAACCGCCAACTTCACAGAGAAAGAAGGAAAGTGGGTCCATTTAGACACCAAGGCGTGATGTTAATCATTAACTAGACTTGGAAGAATAAATCTATAAAGTAATTCTGGCCAGGACCGCATTCTCCAGCCTTTCTACAAATGCCTCTTTCATTTCTTAAAAGGAAGAAAAACAATACATGGTCAGTTTCCAGCTGTGTTTATTTCTAAGCAATCTGTTCCCCCCACAAGGCTGCCAACACCTGATGCTAACGTTTAACACATTAAAAAAAAAATTAGGCAAGGAGACCATACGAATTAATACAGCTAAGTGCCCAAGTATGTTAAGTGGCTGTCTCTTTTGATAGCCTAAAGCAAAACAAAAACATAAACGTATCAGGAAATAGGCTCTGTGTGATGTCACATGGACAGAACCACCTTCTCTGAGAGAGAGAATTCTGTGTATTCCTGCAGACCTCAACAAACTCTGCCCTCTTACTGGTACAATCTGCAAAGTGTAAGCCTCGTTGGCTTGGCTGGGCATATGCAGTGCTAGATTACATCAGCCTGTATCACACCCGTCGCTTGTTTTCTTTGAAAACGCAGTCCCGCCACACACATACATCTGCAGAAATTCATCTCAAACCGAAGCCAGGGTCGTTACGATCCTGGCCCGGAGCAAAATGGCACTGGAGCCTAAAAGCCTTGCCAAGAGCTCGCAAACATTTCCCAGGCCACAGAAATGTTCGCTAGCTTCGGCCATCCTGAAAATGATGGGGTGTACCAGACCTCTTGCTCGGTACCCACGCGGACAGGCTACGCACAAAGAGCTTCTCTCATGTGCTTTATTACATAAAACAGAAGACTGTGCTCCAGTGCCAACCCAAACAGCAAGAGAATCCCACAGGGTCAACAGAAGGTGGCATCGTAAGGATAGGCTGACGCCTAAATATGTGTCAGCTCGGCCGAGGGCTGGGGGTGCGAGGGGGGGCATGATTATGACGGTTTACGGTTATTGACACAGCTTTACAAAAGGATGGCATGGCTTCCAGGGCCAAATTTATTTTAAAAATCTGTTTCCCAACGTCAGTGGGGTTTCCAGCCAAGTCACTGGCAACCTGGAGGCCTTGGCTGCCCTCTCCTTCATACTTGCATCTAGGCTTAAGTCCCAAGGGTAGCTGGCACTGAGATCGGCAGAGAAGTGTCATTAAATGTTATTAAATGGCGATGATCAGACGCAAAGCAACTAATGGAGCAGCGGGAAGGGAGTGCAGGGAGAAAGCTGGCTTTACAACAGCGGTAGGACACCGATGCTCCTGTTCCCCCAAACCCCTGGCTCGCACCCACCCCTGAGGCTCTAGCCAGCATGCCGAAGTTCTTCAGAATTACATAAAATTTAGAGAAAGAAAGCCCAAAAAGCTCGTGTTAAAACACGCAGTCATTTTGATTTCAAGGAGGCAGGTGGATTTCCTGGGACCTTGCCTTTATCTTTGTACTGCCTCTGCCTAGAAGGCTCTGGCGCCCTTGTGGACGGGAACCCAAACTTCCACATCCAGCTCTCATATCGCATGGCCCACAGAACCCCCTCCCAGACCTTCCTGAACACCGCTTAAGGGTCACGCATCCGGCTTTCACATTCCAGCATCTCACCTACAATGTGAACCTGACGCACTTTACCGAACCCCGCCATTTTAGTTTAAAATGTCCGTCCACTCTGTCTCTGTTGGTGGGAATGCAAACTGGTGAAGCCACTCTGGAAGACAGTATGAAGGTTCCTCAAAAAGTTAAGAGGGCTGCCTGAGTGACTCAGTCAGTTAAGCATCCAACTCTTGGTTTTGGCTTAGGTCACGATCCCGTGGTTGGTGGGACGGAGTCCTGCAACAGGCTCTGCGCTGACAGTGCGGAGCCTGCTTGGGATTCTCTCTCTCTCTCTCTCTCTCTCTCTCTCTCTCTCTCTCTCCTTCTCTCTCTTCCCCTCCCCCACTCACACACACACACACACACACACACACACTCTCTCTCTCTCTCTCTCTCTCTCTCAAAATAAATAAGTAAACTTTTTTTAAAAAGTTAAAAATGGAACTATGCTATGATCCAGTAATCGCACTACCTAAAGAATACAAAAACACTAATTCAAAAGGATACATGAACCACTGTGTTTATTGCAGCATTATCTACAAGAGTCAACCTATGGAAGCAGCCCAAGTGTCCACTGACAGATGAATGGATAAAGAAGATGTTTTATACACACACACACACGTACACACACACACACACACACACACACACACACACACACACACATATATATATATATATATATATACAATGGAATATTATTTAGCCATAAAAAAGAATAAAATCTTGCCATTAACAATGACATGGATGGAGCTGGAGAGTATAATGCTAAGTGAAATAAGTCAGTCAGAGAAAGACAAATACCATACGATATCACGCATATGTAGAATTTAAGAAACAAAACCAACAAAAGGAAAGAGAAAGAGAGAGAGAAATCAAGAAACAGATTCTTACCTCTAAAAAACAGATTGATGGTTACCAGAAGGGAGCTGGGCAGGGGGGTACAGGAAGAAGATAAGGGAAACAGATGATGGGGACTAAAGACCACACTTATCATGACGAGCACTGAGTAATGTATAGAATTGTTGAATCACTATATTACACACCGGAAACTAATAGATTAAGCCATTTAAAAAACCGTCCACTCTGTCTCAAACAGATCTGCACGACTGTCTTCCCACTTCTATTCCTCATACCATGTCTCACAATGTCACATTATTTTTGCATTTATGTATTTACTTCTGCATTTATTACTTATTTAGTATTTATCTTCCCAATAGAAGTTCCATTACGGCAGCAATGCCGTATGATGCCCAGTGCCTGCACATCATAAATACTTGTGGGCTGAATATTTGTTCTTTTCTCAACTGTTTTGAAGATTAGTATTGAATGAGCCCTTCAGAAAAAAAAAAATAAATAATAACAGACTGGAGTAGAAATAGCACAAACTTCAACACCAATAGACCTCATTTTAAATCCCAGCTGTGCCACTTATTAACACGGCGAGCTTGAAAATATGTCTTAAACCCAGTTTCCACACCTGCAAATGTAAGATGAGAGGCTCAGGTCATGGAGGGACTCAGCTGGCACAAAATATGTGAGGATATCTAGCAGGGTCTAACATATAACAGGTGCTCAATATGTACTAGCTTCTGTTCTCCCTTCCATGTTTGTGCTAAAATTTTTAAAATATGAGCTAAATAGAATGTTCCCTGTATGGGGAGCATGTTTCTTCAGATGTCCTCTGTTCTTCCTCTCTTATGTTATTTATATTAAAACTACATTTTTCAAGATGCCTGGGTGGCTCAGTCGGCGAGGCCTCTAACTTCGGTCAGGTCACGATCTCACAGTTCGTGAGTTCGAGCCCCGCATCGGGCTCTGTGCTGACAGCTCAGAGTCTGGAGCCTGCTTCGAATTCTGCGTCTCCCTCTCTCTCTCTCTGCCCCTCTCCTGCTCTCGCTCTCTCTATCTCAAAAATAAATAAACATTAAAATTTTTTTAATTAAAAAAACCTACATTTTTCAAACATCTCGTTGATTTTGAACCATATTCTCTTGGTTCCCACTGACCATGGGAACTATTTCAGCTCTAGCATTCAGGATCTCCGGAAGCGAGGCCTCAGAATCCGTATCTTTTTTTTATAAAGGGCTTACTTTTTTAAAGCAGTTTTAAGCTCATAGGAAAATCGAAGGGAAGGGAAGGCACAGAGATTTCCCATATACTCTCTGCCCCCGTACGTGCATAGCCTCACCAACATCAACAACCCCCCCACCAGAGTGATGCGTTTGTTACATGTGATGAATTTACACTGATGCATCATTATCACTCCAAAGTCCACGGTTTACATTAGGGTTCACTCCTGGTATTGTACATCCTATGGGTTTGGACAAATGTATACTGACAGGTATACTGATATATATGACATTTACAGATATGCATGGATATCACTACAGTATCATACAGAGTACTTTCACTGTCCCAAAAGCCCTCTGTGCTCTGCCTGTTTATTCCTTCCTCTCCCCAACCCCTGGCAACCACGGATCCTTTTACTGTCTCCATAGTTTTGCCTTTTGTAGGATGGCATACAGTTGGAATCATACTGACTGGCTTCTTTCACTTAGTGATATTCCTTGAAGGTTCTTCTGTGTCTTTTCATGGCTTGGTAGCTTCTTTCTTGTTAGCATTGAATAATATTCCATTGTCTGGATGTGCCCCAGTTCGTTAATCCATTCATCCACTGACAGGCATCTGTTGCTTCCAAGTTTTGCCAATTATGAATAATGATCCCATAATTATCATTTCATAATATTATGAAAAATAAACATCTGTGCGCAGGTTTTTGTGTGGACACAAGTTTTTAATTCCTTTGGGTAAATAACAAGGAGTGTGATTTCAGGATCATATGGTAAGACTACGTTAGTCTTGCAAGAAACTGCCAAACTGTTTTCCAAAGCGGCTGCGTTACATACTTTTTTTTTTTTTTAATCTCCCCAAGCGATTGAAGATTCCAGCCAGGGTTAAGAACCCCTTGTCAAGGGTATGTTTAAGTAAAGTGTTTCCTTTTTTTCACCTTTTCTCTCTTCATGAGGACAAGGTCACTCTCCCCTCAGTTCCTGGTCCTTCCCCCATCACCAGTCAGTTCTTTCTGGCCAGTAAGAAATTCCAGATGAAGCTCCTGACCAGGCTCTCTATGTCTTCGAGCCAAAACTGTTAATAATTCACCAAAGTAGACATTGCAAGGAACAAAAAGTTCATCAAGCTACAAACTCTGCTCTGAAAGAGTCCGGGGATAAGAAAACCCAGTTCCTGTACTATCAGAGGATTACATGACAACTGTCACACCATGAATACACAGGAGGTTCAAAGCCGATGAGGGAAATGAAAAACAAATGGTCTCATGGGGGAAGTGATATTTTAGGTGGTCCTTTGATCACTGGTAGGCTTTAAGGGTACATGAGGATTTATTATACAATAGGTCTTCTTTTAACATATTTAAATGTTTCCATTATAAAAAGTTTTTTAAAAAAAATAATGGGTAGGATATTGACAACCAGAACACAGAAATGCAACAGTGAGGCTCTAAGCAGAGTGAGCATGAGCTCCTAGTGGTGGAGAGAAGGCACTGTGGTATATTCAAGAAAACTGTAAGTTATCTACTTTTGACAAAGTAAAGGATGGTAGTAGAGAGAAAGCTGGGAGCATAGGTTGGAGCCAAAGACTGAAAGCCCAAAACTAATAATCTTTCAATTTCATATTTAAGAAGGGAAGTCAGCTATGTTTTTCAGTTGAGGAGGTCACGTTAGGTCATCCACATTTCAGAAAAAATAACGTAACAAGGTGAATCTTACATCTGCAGAATATTTTGAAACTGTGGGACACACACAGACACAAACAGACACACACACACACCCATATACACACACCTGGGTGTTTTAAGCTTCCAGGTCTCGGCTTATATTTTCCCTGGAAGGTTGCCATCACCTGTCTCTACTGGTCAACTTGAACACTCAACTCAGGCATGTTATCCTTCTGAGAGACTTCCATAAAAAATAAAATAAAATAAAATAAAAGTAGAATAAATGCTCCTCCTCTCTGTGGTCACAGCAGTCTGGATGTCTCCTTTCCTATACTGATTGACTGAATCCATCTGTTTACCCCTGCCTTGCACTCGAATGCCAACTCTTCAAAGCCACCCACCATGTCCTACCCAGGCACGGGGCAAGCACTAGACCCAAGAAGTCAGAGGCAGAGACCACAGCCATCTGACTGATAAATAAGCTACTTAAACTGTATGGAGGGGGCACCTGGGTGGTTCAGTCGGTTAAGCGTCCGACCGGCTCAGGTCATGATCTCGCGGTTCATAGGTTTGAACCCCGCGTCGGGCTCTGTGATGACAGCTCAGAGCCTAGAGCCTACTTCAGATTCTGGGTCTCCTTCTCTCTCTCTGCCCCTCCTCTCTCTCCCTCTCTCTCTCTCTCTCCCCTCTTCAAAAATAAATAAACATTAAAAAAATTAATAAACTTTATGGAGGCAAAACCCATAGGCTCTGGTAATTTACTGGATTAGAGGTGTGGAAGATCAGAAGATAAGCAGTAACAGCAGTAACACTAGTAGTAGTCATTTGGCTTTTTTACACCTAAATGAAATTAAGTGAAAGAAGAAGGTCAAGGCCAGTTGGGATGGGTGGTGGAGAAGGAAGACAATGAGTCCCAATTCTGACAAGTAAAGTCTAAGATGCTGGGGTGGGGGTGGGGGGACTGTGACAAATTTCAAGCAGACAAATGGAGCTTAAGGTGGGGGGTGGGGGGGCGGGGAATATGCACACCTGGGAGTGACCAACAAAGGTTGAGAGTTGAAAACAAAACAAAACAAAACAAAACAAAGTAGAGAGTTGGATGAGAGGCTGAGAAACAAAAAGAACAAGAGAATGGAAGGCAGACAAGGCGAGGACATTTTGACAGAATGAGATGTGAATGAAGCATCAGTGAAACACACAGAGAATTGCTGGATGTACCAAAGAGGAATAAGCCAATGTGTCCAGAGCAGCACCATCAACTCATTCGGAAATGGCCGTATTTTCAAAGAATGAAAGCACTCAGAAGACTCTTCTTACAACCTCAGGTGATCGAAGCTCTTTTTTTTTTCAGACTGGGTTGAACTGAAGCACGTTCTCGTGTTAACGGTTTGATGCTGACTATGTGTTCTTGAAGGAATGTAAAAGCAAATCACAGCCAATGCCCTTTACTTGTGGTCTGGGCCCCGAGTGAAGGTAGGAGGCAGGCAGTGGTTAGGCGGGGAATCCCCAATGTCTGTGCTCATCTTCCTCATTTATGGGCTGCTTCATTCATGAGTCTCTACTGAAAGGAAATGTAGTCATACGAATGTTAAAGTACCACTTTGAAATAAAAATGTGGCAAGGGGTTGCCGAGAAATTTAGTGACGTGTTTCACCTTTTCAAAATGGTGCACTAAATTTTAGTTTAGGTTTAAAATTAGCACTCATATTTTAGAGATAAATACTGAAATATCTCCAAATGAAATAATACGGTTGTAGAGTTTGCTTCAAAATAATATGGTGGAGTAGGGGTGGGGAGGGGAGCTATAGATGAAATAAGATTAGCCATGAGTTGGGAATTGTCAAAGCTAAGTGACAGATAACATGGTAATTCATTGTCCTGGGTGCCTGTGAATATGTGGAATTTTCCAAAACATAAAGATTTTATTAAATAGCTACTGAACCACAGAAAATTCTCTTTTAATACTTAAAATAGAGGGATAGTGAATAAGAGGGTTGAATTTCTTTTTTCCTCGGGAGAAATAGATTATTTTCCCCCCTCTGGTCCAAGGTCATACTTTTAATAGCAATGTGATCACCTCCCTTCTAGCCAAGGAAAACTACAGAGGAGTAACTTTGATTCCACCAGCTGCATGAAGGCTGAGATGCAAAGAAATAACACAGGAAAGTCCTTCGTCTATAATCCTTCTTAGAGTGTTAACCAGTGCAGAGTCTATCCTGCCTCTCTCCTGATTTCACCCCACTTCTCCTCTTGAACTACATTCTACCATGATATCATTTACCCATGAAAGAAGGTACACCTTGAAAAGAAGCATCTGATATTCATCTCTGTAAGGATATATTTCATGACCTTATGTGATGCCCTCTTTATAAAGACTCTTAGAAAAAAATATGTGTCATCAATAATTAGAAGAGTTGGCTTCTTCTGTATAATTGATCAATCTCTCCCTATGGATAACATGAATGTTTTCCTTTGTGCTTCCGTCCTTGGGTTGATGGCTAAAAACCCGGGATACCTGGGTGGCTCAGTCGATTAAGTGCCTGACTTCAGCTCAGTTCATGATCTCATGGCTTGGGAGTTCGAGCCCCACGTCAGGTTCTGTGCTGACAGCTCGAAGCCTGGAGCCTGCTTGGGATTCTGTGTCTCCTTCTCTCTCTCTGCCCCTCCCCTGTTCACACTCGTGTTCTCTCTCTTTCTCAAAAATAAATAAATATTAAAAAAAAAAAAAACTTTTTTAAAGCTTAGGGCCAAACTGGGACTCATATTCATATTTGTGCCCAAGTAAGTATTTTCTTTTTTTTTTAATTTTTTTTTTTGGAATGTTTATTTATTTTTGAGAGAGAGAGACAGACAGAGCATGAGCAGGGGAGGGATAGAGACAGAGGGAGACACAGAATCTGAAGCGGGCTCCAGGCTCCGAGCTCCGAGCTGTCAGCACAGAGCCTGACACGGGGCTTGAACCCACCAGCCGTAAGATCATGACGTGAGCCGAAATCGGGTGCTCAACCAACTGAGCCACCCAGGCGCCCCCCCAAGTAAGTATTTTCTGTTTGTGTCTTATCTACCCCTTTAATAACATTTTATCATGGAGCATCTTAGATACACAAGAAAGTAAACAAAACGATTGTAATCAACTCGCATGAACCCATTCCCCAGCTTCAACAAATATCAACTCATGGCCAATTTTGTTTCACCTATACCCACCCACCTTCCCAGACAACAAATCATTTTGTACATAAATATGTTACCCAATATCTCCAAAAGAAATTGACTATTAAAAAAAACATAACCACAAAGAGTGTCATCACATGTGAACAAATAAATAATTTCTTAATATCTACTCAGTGTTCAAAATTCTAATGGTCTCATAAATATCTCAAATAGTGTTAAATTATGGTGTGTTTAAATCAATATCCAAATTAGGTCCATGTTTTATGACTGCTTGATAAAATTTCTTCTGTCTCTCTTCGTCTATAAGCTCCCTCTCCATTTCTTATTATCTGCCCCTCCCTCTACATGAAATTGTTTTGTTGCAAAGATCTGGCCATTTGTTCTATAAAGCTTCCCACTGGGTTCTGCTGATCTTATCCCTTGTTGATTCCCACACTCCTCTGTAAGTTAGAGCTCAATCAGATTCAAACATGACTTTTTTGCTTGGCAAGACTCCCTCACAGGTGACCTCATTTACTTTTTATTTATGCTAAGTTGCTGAATTATATGCATCCTAGTAAACTATCTTCAACTCTTAATGGAAAAAGGAAGAAATAAATAAATAATCCCTCAACAACACTTGGTATTCAACAAACTTTTTAATCTTTGTCAGTTTGATAAGTAAACAAGAGTACCTCATTGTTTTTAATCACATTTTAAAAATATTTAGCACAGTTAACAAATATATTAACAAATATTTTTGTATGTCTACTGATATCTGTGTTTGTCTATGAACTGCCCATTCAAACTATTTGCTCATTTTTATATTAGTATTATTATTATTATTTTATTTATAAGAGAAGACATTGCCCCTTTGGAAGTTTGTATTGCAACACACACACACACACACACACACACACACACACACACACACACACATACACATATACACACACAATCTTTGGGCTTTCCTCCCCTTTCGATTATACAAAATTTAAAATTTTTACATTCCTTTCTGTCCTCTGCGTTTTTTAAAAACTTTTTAATGTTTATTTATTTTTGAGAGAGAGAGGCAGAGCGTGAGCAGGGGAGGAGAGAGAGAGGGAGACACAGAATCTGAAGCAGGCTCCAGGCTCTGAGCTGTAAGCACAGAGCCCGACGTGGGGCTCAAACGCACAGACCGTGAGATCATGACCTGAGCCAAAGTCAGACACTCAGCTGACTGAGCCACCCAGGCGCCCCCAGTGGCCTCTGCCTTTTTATAAGGCAAGAACATTGTTTCCTCTTCCCCAAAACCGCCTGTTAGATAGTTGTCCCAATGCCACCTGTTGATCTGTCCCTTTGTTCCTCCATTAATCTTATATACCTTTTTAACATGTATACCTCTTCTATAAGTTCATTGGCTTCCATGTCAAAAAATAATTAAATGTAATGGTCACTGCAGACATCTTCACTTGATCCCGACTTGAAGAAAACTTCTAGCCTTCCACCTTAAAAAAAAGTATGTTTGGTTTAATTCATTCGTAGAAGTATATAACAGTTATGTTCACATTTTAGTGAGGGGAGTAGGCTACCAAAGGTTCCCAGGATGTGCCCATATCCTAATCCTTGGCACCTGTGAATACTACCCTAGTAACACTTTTGCAGATGTGATTAAATTAAGGATTTTGAGATGAGGAGATTATCCTGGATTATCCAGGTGGGCCCTACAGGCCATCAGAAGTGTCCTTATAACGAGAGGAAAGGGGAGGTTCAACTTGCCCAGAGAAGATGGAGGCAGAGACTGGAGTAAGGAAGCCACAGTCCCAGGCATGCCGGCAGCTCCCAGAAGCTACACAAAGCAAGGAAAGGATTCTCTCCCATTCTCTCCCAGAGCCTCTGGACGGAGCCTGGCCTGCCCACACCTTGATTTCAGACTTTGGCCTTCAGAAGTAAGACAGAATAAATTTCTATTGTTTTAAGCAACCAAGTTTGCAGTAATTTGTTACAGCAGCTGCAAGAAACTAATACAGCGAATTATTAGAAATGGACACTGAAGTTTATCACATTCTCTTTCAAAACTTACCCAGTGTCTCTCTCCTACCACACCCAAGCTGCCCCACTCTCTACCAAATAGGTTTCTTACTTTTCTGTCTTTTCCCCTTCTTTTCCCCTTCATTTTCATTCCCTTTATTTCCTTATTAACTGCTTCTGCTGCAGGACTTCCAGAGCATCCTGTGATCCTACAATCCTGGTGGTCATAGAAACACCTAGAAAGCCTTGACAATAAAAGGGGACAAAACAAGCGACACTGAGAAGCTAACTGCAAACTAGAAGGAGTGGGTATGGGTAGACGGAGCCATCCCACTCCTTGGTGGATGCCCTTCGCTGGAACAAAGAAGGAATGAATGCTGAACTGGAAGGCTTCCAGTTCTAACTGGATGCCATCTCAAAGGAAAACGTCTAAGAAATGCAGCCCTTTCTCCAGGCCTGTGGCTCATTCTGGAATCCCTTGTGCCCCCTGCCAACAAGAAACAAGAATGTAAAGAAACCGTGGCCAAAACAACATCAAAAAACTATGTCAGGATCCTTCACCGTGCAACTCTAACCTTCCAGCCTGGAAAAAAAAAAAAATCAGTATAATCCTTTGCACTAAGGTTGCTTCTGCAATGTCTAAGTCACCTTTGTTTTCCAGGGAGGATGGTCGGTCTGAGAGTCCTGTTTTGCAAACCATAGTCAATGTACTCTCCTGGCTTAGTGCATTTTCCCCTGGGCACACTCCTCGGTAGAGGTTCACGGCGGTCAGTTAAAAAACAGAGACCAAGAAATAGCTTTGAGAACACCATGAAATTTAAATGTGATTTTCCAAGACGAGAATGCTAACATACAAAAGCAATCAACTTAATTCCAAAGCAGAGTTCTTGATGTGAATCTACTCGTATTTCAATACTATGTCAGATCCTGTGGGACCCTTTAGGGAAAATTCCACAGTGCCATAGAAAGACTTCAGGCCCTCAGTTTCTAACTCTGGATAAGCCATTGTCACCGTAATTAACAATTATTGCTTCAGGCAGCACTATAACTCAAGGTGTCAAAAAAAGTGGAGTTCTCTAGTCTTGGGTAATAAGTCTAGAAATTGTTCCAGGCAGTCACCGTGAAACATGTAAATCAGTTAATGTCCAAGACTCAGGACCCAAAAAAGTATATAACTTCCTTACCGCACCAAGAGACTGTTCCACCTACCCACGTGATCAGAAATGGGAGTGAAACGTGTAAATTTAAATAGACTCTGTGAGGTCTCTTACACCGTTCTCTATACAACTTCCCCGAGCCAGCTTTAATGGCTCGTGAGAAGGTATTAATCTAAGCCTCATCCTTAAAATGGGAATATCTGTATCTCACCTTGGTGGAATGACACAGGCTAAGCAAAACATATGCAGGGCCAGTGGATACAACTGTGTTGGATAATTGAACACTGAAAATTGCCATGTCAAGCTACTCTACCATTTTTGGCAGGTGCATTCTTTTTTTTTTTTAATTTTTTTTAATGTTTGTTTATTTTGAGAGAGAGAGAGAGAGAGAGAGAGAGGGATGGAGGGAGGGAGAAGCAGAGAGAGAGCATCCCATGCAGGCTCCGTGCTGTCAGAGCAGAGCCCGACACTTGGGCTCAAACTCACCAACCGTGAGATCATGACCTGAGCCGAGATCAAGAGTTGGACGCTTAACCGACTGACCTGCCCTGGGACCCCTAGGTGCTTTCTTATTAACAAGTAACTGCTCATTAGAATAATAATAGCAACTAATATTTATTGAGAATTTATTACACACAGGCGTGGTGCTCAGCTTCACACATAAGCTCTTAATTTAATGATGAGTACGACTGCATGGGATGAGTATTACTTATTCCATTTCAAGGCCCTTGTCCAGACACGTGGAGCTTTACAGATGTGAGCAGTCGGCTTTCCTATTAAATATAATGATATGCAGTCCTTCAATTGCAATTACTTTTCGTCTCAAGTCTATTTCCATTAGCTTGTAGAGGGATTATTGCCGACCCGTGTCCGGGCTCTCCCTAAAATCTGGGATCCGAAAGTAAAAGTTCTGGGTTAAATCCCCTGTGCAGACTTTCTACCCCGATGCCCAGACTTCTTGAGATAACACACATAGGTTACAAAGCTGTTTACCAGGAACCACTGTGACCTGACCTAAGGCCTACCAGGAGATCAAGGCTCAGTCGAAAAGCTCTATTGTCATGAACTTTGTCCAAGATATTTTATTTAACCCTTCTGGACTGTAGTTCCCCTGATGCTGAAATGGAAAATATTCCATCGATAAAACTAGCTAATCTTCTCATTAAATGGAGCTCTGGTATTTGGAGGAACACGATACCAGTTTCATAGACAATGTCATAAAGTTGTCTACCGTGTGATAGTTCTGTGGTATGTTCGTAGACCAGCACTCCTTCCCTAAGGGGGTTCTGATACAATTGATAAGCCTGTCTCCTACCTGACATAAATTGCTTTAGTGGGAGGCTAATGGCCAAGTGGCTATTTAAAAGCTGTCACTATGGCTTCTGTTTGCAAAACACTGTGTTAGTGCAACTTGGGCTCTGCGGGGACGCCCCTCTCTCAATACAAAAAAAAAAATGGTGGGTGGGGGGCTTTCAGTCCATTAATGGACTCCTTGATTGGCTCATCCTGATGGTCATCTCAGCCTGATGTTTCTCCCATTTTACCAGAAGATTCACCAGTTCTGGGCTGGACTAAACACTCAAGGTCACCGAAACCCTTAAATCTGATCATATTCCAAACACTCAACCTCAACACTCAACATAAAATAAATGCACAAAACTAAATATATTCCAACCAATACCTTGGGGGAATTTTCTATGATGGAAGAACTCCTGCCTCTGAGTAACTGTGGTACTTTTTCTCCAGGAAACTGCCCCCTTCTGCAGTGCTTAACAAATAAACCAACCAACAATCAACACTCTCTCTGCATCTGGCCACATAACCAGAATGAGAGTCCACTAGGGGTTGTTGGGCCTCTGGAACAATGCCTGGGAAAACCATTTGGAAAATCTGCTTTCCATCTTGCTGAAACCCCATTTCTCTCTCACATCCGTAACTGTCCTAGGTAGGATATGCTCTAGACTTAATTTTAGCACAGGACTCCCAACTCTGTAACTCAATCTCTTTGTCAAAAGGACACATCAATGAAAACAGGAAAATACACAGACTTTGCAAAAAAAAAAAAAAAGGTAACTGTGGGCGGGGAGACAACACATAGTATATTGAGGAAGAAATAAGAATCTAAGGAAAGTTTGGGAGTTTGGGTTCTTTTGTGCATTTGTTACCACTTTCTAAATATGATGGGAAATTTGAGCAGCTGTCTAGCTGAGAAAAGAAGCCAATGGGGAAAGAGACAAAGAGGCCAGAGAAGTACACAGAAATGATGGGGCAAAATTCCCAACGGGCAGCGTGGGATCAATAGCACAGTGGAGAAGGCTGGACTCAGAGAAAGGAGTGGAGGGTCTCTCTTTACCATAAGAAGGAAGAAGGGCATAAATAGTGACAACAAAGAGAAAATTCAAGGGGCGCCTGGGTGGCTCAGTTGGTTAAGTGTCCGACTTTGGCTCAGGTCAGGATCTCATGTTTGTGGGTTCAAGTCCTGCAACAGGCTCTCTGCTGTCAGCACAGAGCCCGTTTTGGATCCTCTGTGCCCCTCCCCGCAACCCCTTCCTCGCTCTCAAAAATAAATAAACATTTAAAAAAAAAGAAAATTCAGTGTGAAGGGAAGTTGAGAGAGGCACTCCGTATTGACGTATAACAGGGTGTTCTGCCAAGATTTCCCATGGGGTCCTAGGAAACACAGAGCCAAGAAACATTAGAAACAGCCAGAATAGGTCGGCAAAGAAGTTCCTGTAGTTTCGAGTGAAACTTTACCACATACCCTTGCAGTATATAAGCTCCCGAGGAAGTAGCTAATGAAAAACATAAGGGAACATTCCAAAAGGCCACTCAACTATGTAAAGCTAAAGTAGGTGTGATCTATAACTTCCTTATTTCCTCCAAGAACCTCCTCCATTCCAAAGTGGCTCATCATAAAACCTGGAAACAAACGAGTCAGAAGTGGTGCTCAGCTCAAGAACTATCCATGAGTCTCAAAGCTCACACGTGGGGAGTATGTTGTATATTTCATCCTTCTAGAAAATTCAGCAAGTCTGTTATTAAAGAGCTCGAATTCTTTAAAAAATTTTTAATGTGTTTTTATTATTTTTGAGAGAGGGAGAGAGACAGAATGTGAGTGGGGGAGAGGCAGAGAGAGAGGGAGACAAAGAATCTGAAGCAGGCTCCAGGCTCTGAGCTGTCAGCACAGAGCCCGACACGGGGCTCGAACCCACGAACCGGGAGATCATGACCTGAGCCGAAGTCAGTCACTTAACCGACTGAGCCCCCCAGGCGCCCCTATCTATTTAAATTGTACAATTCGAGGGGCGCCTGGGAGGCTCAGATGGTTAAGCATCCGACTTCGGCTCAGGTCATGATCTCCTGGTTCGTGGGTTCGAGCCCCGTGTCGGGCTCTGTGCTGACAGCTCAGAGCCTGGAGCCTGCTTTGGATTCTGGGTCTCCCTCTCTGTTTGCCCCTCCCCCACTTGCGCTCTCACTCTCTCTCTTTCAAAAATAAATAAACAACAAACAAACAAACAAATAAATAAATTTGTACAATTCGATGGTTTTCAGCATACTCACAGACTTGTGCAGCTATCACCACAATCAACTCCCTAATATCTCTCATCCACAAAAGACACATCATACCCATTAACCATCACGGCTTATTTTCCTCCAAGGCCATCCCTCCCTCTGGTCCTAGGCAATCACTAGTCTAAATTCTGTCCCCGAGACCTCCCTATCCTTGACGCTTCGGATAAATGGAATCCTACCCTCTGTCGCCTCCCCCTTGTGTGCCAAAGACTGTGTTCTCTGAAGCCAAATGCTTTACTGTGTCTCCCAATGGTCTCAGTCTCCACAAGCTGTTGGGCCCAAAGCTTTGCTCTGCAAAGCTTGAAAGTAGGACGGTCCCAGGGGGTAAGGCTGCGCAACGAGTCGCGTTCTCCCTGTGTGCCAAGTTGCAAACAGGTTGAGGCTGGTGGGAAGAACGGAATGTCCCATGACAAAGAGGAGGGGCACAGAGAGAGTCACAGGCAGCAGGAGGAGCTGCCCGTGCTGGGGAACGAAAGTGAAAGAGCATGAAGGAGCAGATAGAAATGCAAAATGCTAGGAAGTGAGACTAAGTCCTTCGGCATGCTTAGCTTTCAAGACTAGAAGCCCCGTGAAGGGCTGGACTGGGTCTTGCAAACGATTTGATTCTTACATGTTATAAGCAAATAAGAGAACATTCAGTGTGGGGATATCAGGTTCACTCTCCCGATCCTCCGGTATTGGGGAGGGCGGGGGGAGAGCAGGCAGCCAAGGATGTGTACAAAGCGATGTTATGGAAGGTAAAGGCACGTGTCCCGGGCTTGGCTCCCCAAATATTATCACGGTCAGTCAAACCCTGTTACATAAAGCTCCAAGAAACTGTTCAAATTCTCCGGCGGTACTGAAATTCTGTAATATTTAAGACTGCCTGGAAAAAGTAAGCCGTTAACTGGGGCTAAGCCTTTTTTTTTTTTTCTTTTTTTTTACATATCAAATAAGTAGCTCTGGCTATGGGATTAGCTCTCTTTCCACAGACAACGCAACCTGCTCGAAATATTTTGGCAGAGGCTGGAATCACTGGAAACACCAGGCTTCCCGCTGAGTATTTACGTGACCACATGCTTTTTCAGTGATCTAAACACTTTTACAAGCACAAGTTGAAACACAGCTTGCTCTGACCTTGGGAGAAAAGTGGAGACACGAACACTCAACAGGTAGCTCAGCTCAAAACCCTTCCCGGAGTCTTTATACTCAGAGCCTAAGAAAACTCCGCTCTGTGGTAGCTGGGTAGCTGGCCGACGGATGCCTCCCAGCTGGCACTGGCACAACAGGGGCCAATGTCTTACCCGAGGGTCCACGTAAGCTAATGATGTCACCAAGAAGGGAACTGAAGATATTAACACATGGCGCTTCCGTTCATTCATCCTCCCCTCAAATATTTACTCGGTCCCTACTACGCATCGGCACCAAGCTATGCCTTGAAAGTAAGACAGTAATCAGAGGTAGCCCCCTGCTCCCGCCCACCCCACTCTCCAGTATGTCTTTTCTGGAATGATGAAGTTACACTGGGATACTCCCAGTGGCTCCAGGAAGGACAGAACTATGGTCACTTCCTACATGGCCTAAATGAGCCAGGCGGTGGGGACAGGAGAAAACCAGGCAGCCCCTGTGGTTAATTCCCAATGTTTGAGGAAGTCTGTCTCTGCCTCCTTCCTAACTGCCAGCCAAGTATAATTCAAATTACTCAAGCTGGCATTCAAGAGCCTTCCCTAGTTGTGCTGTCTACTCCTGCCACCTCTAAGAAGTAACTAAGACCCAGCCTAACAGAAGTCATTGCTCTTTCCTTGAACACACCCAACCTTGGTCTTGACCCTTCCTCTGGCCATGCTGCTCCTGCTCCCTGTGCAGTGCATACACACAGTCCTCTGCCCACGAAGAGCTCTTCTGCCCACGTTTTGGTCCAATGACTTCTTCTTACCTACTCATCCCTCACCTCCCATCTCCTTCCCTTCCCCTCCTCCCATAAGACTAAAAAGCTATCCGTGGATCTTCTGCTCTGCACAGGCAGGAGGTAGGTCACCAACATTTACCCCAGGCCCAAAGCGAGGAATTTAACCGATATCACCCTCTGCTAACCCTCCCGAGTGCCTAATGATTTGTTGTCCTCAATGCACAGCTGAGAAACTGAACTTTAGAATGGTTAGGTAAATACTCCAGGGCATCACCGCTAGATAAGAGTGGAGCAGATTGTGTTCTGCTCCAATCCTGAACTGCCCTCACTCGCCCGTTTGGAGTGCAGTGCGTGCAGAGGACAACTCGAGCCCTGCCCCCCCCCCTTCCCTGATCTGGCTTTCCAATTCAGCCCAGGTTCTGGTCACTTCCACACTGATGCGACCTGGCAGTGCCTCATCTTTTATTTTTTAAGATGTTTTCTTTTTTTTCATATTTATTTATTTATTTTTGGGAGAGAGAGAGAGAGAGAGAGAGAGAGAGAGAGGCACGCAGAGGGAAGAAGAGAGAGAGAGGGAGATTGTTCCAAGCTACGCTATCAGCACAGAGCCTGACGCGGGGCTTGATCCCACAAACTGTGAGATCATGACCGGAGCTGAAATCAAGAGCTGGAGGCTTAACCGACTGAGCCACCCAGGCGTCCCAACAGTGCCTTATCTTTAGTTGCACCAGATGCCCTCTTCCCGTCTCTGGATTCCTACTCTCAGAGTTCTCTGGCTGACGGAATCCGCTGGGCTTGCTGACGTGCAGAAGCTGAGGTCAAAGCCTGTGGGGCCACCTGCGATCAGTGAACAATGATGGACAGGAACTGAGGAATAAGCCCTTTAGTCCCATGGGCACGGGGTTCTGAGATACATTTCTCAAGGCTCTTAGAAGATCCAATGGTATTAAACATCAGTTGCCCCAGCAGTGACTGCTGCATGGGCTTTTCCCTCCTTCCCTGTCCCGTCTACCTTGTCCATCCCATTGACTGTGATACAGGGACAAACACGTCTCTTGCACACAGACGTCTATTTAGGGCTCTGCGTTCAGAGGCGGCAGGTAGCAGAACTATGAGCCAAAGCAGGGGAGAACTCAGCCACAGTGCAGGCTGTCAGTCTGCCCTGCCCCTCGGGCCACACAAATCAGAGATGCCACGGTGCTTGAAGTGCCTGGGAAGGACGCATGTCTCACCTGTGGATGTCAGCTAGCTTCCTCTTCTCAGTCACTCCGGTGCCGGCACAATGCACCCATGAATGGCCTAGCCCTGGTGGCAGGGATGGAGGCTACGCATGGGCCCAGCAGCGTGGGCTTCCTCTGACCAATGACGTAGCCATTGCTCCTGCTAAATGTCCAGCCAATCAATAGCAGAGACAGACGCTAATCCCTACAGTATACCTTCAAAGATGGCAGCCGGCCCTTTGGTGGAGGGTTGATTTTAACCTACCACTTCTACCCTGGAGGTGAGGAGGGGAGAGTAATTCATGGTTACTGGAACTCATGCCCACTGACTCCAAATACGGGCTTGCCTTCTCCGCGAGCACAGTATCCAAGGACCTAAGAAAGCCTAACCTACCAGCACGGTATGCCACATCACATTGTTGCAGACCAAGGGACTGATTTATGCCAAAGGAGGTATGACAATGGGTGTATGACCGAGGAATCCACTTGTTGGATCACGAACCTCATTGTTCCAAAGCAGCCAGCTTAACTGAATTGTGAAATGGCCTTTTACTCAGGAACCAGCAGAGTTAGGGCAGTAGCACACCGACAGCCTGGTCTTCCAGTGTCACCTGAATCCGTGCCCCACCCCTCGAATTTCTGGAAGGAAACTCGTTTGCCTTCGGAGTGGGCAATGGCGTTGAGATCTGAGGGCGAGGAGTGTTCACTGCTACTTGAATATCATCTCTTCTTGGCCATTTCGCCAATCAGAGGTGGGAAATATATAAATGTGGGTACATACACACACCCATGCGTTAAAAATAAACGTATGTGGGGCGGCCGGGTGGCTCAGTCGGTGACGTGTCTGACGTCAGCTCAGGTCATGATCTCATAGTTCATGAGTTTAAGGCCTATATCGGGCTCTCTGCTGTCAGCACAGAGCCCGCCTCGGATCCTCGGTCTCCCTCTCTCTGTGCCCTTCTCCCACAGTCTCTGCCTCTCTCAAAACTAAATTAACATTAAAAAAGTAAAAATACGCACACGTGTACATCCGTACGTGAACATACGTACGTACATCCACGCGCAGAGCCTAGAAGTCATGAATTCGTACAAAGGTGGCCAGTTCCAGTCCATCCGCCCAGGGTTCCTGTTGCTTTCTCTCATTTGCTCAGTCCTATAACACATCTAAAAGAGTGTCAAGGCAGCTGCCTCCATACCATTGTGTGTTTTTCATTTTAAGAGTAAAATTTTAATTTTGACACAAAGCTCCCCAGCAGAATTTCACTCCTGCTTTATTTGCCAGCAAAGCATCACACCCATGTCAGAACCAATCTCTGGCAAAGGACGTGGGACCACCATGATCGGCTTCGACCAATCGTCCTCGCCACACCTCCACTCCTGGGGCTGGGGTCAGGGTCTCTCCTCAAGTGCATGGTCACGTGGAGGACGGTGAGATACCTCAAGAATATAGGGTTTCTAGTAGGCAGAAGGAAGGGGGCCGTGGAGTATGGATATTAGGGAGGCAACCAGCTGTATCTGCTATATTAACCTACAATCCATAGAGCAGACGAGGTGACTTAAATCCTCTGAAATAATATGCAAACTTCTTTGTGTGCGCACATGTGTAGTTTTCCAGGGAGAGGATCCTCGGTCATCATCATTTCTCAGAGGGCTCAGGTGCCCAAGAAAAGACTAGAACCATTTGATTTTAAGCTGGCAGGAGCACCTGGATGGTTCAGTTGGTTAAGCGTTGGACTTTGACTCAGGTCATGATCTCGCCGTCTGTGAGTTTGAGCCCCGCGTTGGGCTCTGCGCTGACAGCGTGGAGTCTGGAATCTGCTTCAGATTCTGTGTCTCCCTCTCTCTCTGTTCCTCCCCTGTTCATGCTCTCTCTCTCTCTCTCTCTCTCTCCCTCAAAAATAAACATTAAAAAAAAATTTTTTTTTATACTGGCACAGTCTTCATCTTCCATTTACGTGGCACAAGAGGTTTCCAGGAACTTAGACCCTAATTCAGAAAATGCAAGGGTTTCCCCAATCTCATTTGCTACATTCCTGCCCCTAAGGCAGAAATCAGAAAACTGCACGGCCTTTGTCAAAAATACAAATGTTTGTCTCAATTTGAGTCCTCCTAGAGTTCGTTCCTAGAGACGGACTTTTCAGGCTTCTAGGGCAATTAAGGGGCACTAAATCTCCTCCACATTAGACATGCTGGCTTTAAACTTCCAGTCTTCTAAAGAAAAAAGGGGACCACGCGGGAGTCTCCAAAGGAACAAAGGGAGCAGAAGTGCAAACCGCCATAAGAGAGTCCGTGGTTTAGGAGCCAAAGAGCAAATGTCAAGGCAGCTTGTCAGTGTCAGTGTGTTCTCAGGATTTTATCCCATTGACCCCAAACGCAGCGTTCAGTGTCCTAGACCAAATCTGGGCAGCTGTGGTAATAGAAAGAGCTCCCCAGTCCAGAGCTTTAATCCTCTAGGGTTCCTTAACGGTTGTATTTATCTGTCCCAAAGAGCTGAATACAAAGAGCGGCAGCCACTGCAGGATCGGGTGGGGGGGGGGGGTGCATTAAAAAGCATATGCCCTTGGGTGTGGCTCCTAAATTTTTGCCAGGCAGACAACTGCTGTGCAGAGATGCAATCCCAGATTCTAGATCCAATGTAGCCATCTTGGTGACAGGGTGACCCTATAAAATGACCATCCCACATGGACACTCTGGAGGACGAAGGAGGACACTGCTAATGACTAAAGCAAGGCATGCAGGGTGAAGGAGGGCAGTCCCAGCACACCCCACTCAGCCGATGCTTCCTACCACTCTCCTCCACTGTCCTCTCTGCGTTCCTGCAGCCCCCGCGTGTCCCGTACATTGTGTTTGGCATCACGGAGAATAAAAAAGAAATTAAAATAAAATAGCATATTATGGGGGCACCTGGGCGGCTCATTCGGTTAGGCGTCTGACCCTTGATTTCGGCTCAGGTCACGATCTCGCTGTTCGTGGGTTCAAGCCCCGAGTCAGGCTCTGTGCTGACAGGCCCGGAGCCTGCTTGGGATTCTCTCTCCCTCTCTCTCTGCCCCTCCCCTGCTCATGCACTCTCTCTGTCCCTCTGTCAAAGTGAATGAAGTTAAAAAAAAAAAATAGCATATTACGGCGTACCATAATACACCACACCATGTTGTCCTTGCGCGCAAGGGGTCAAGCTCTCTTCATTCTAACGTTACTCTGTGTTGAACACGACCATCGTGGTAGCCTTAAAACCAAACTTAACGGACACTCACTCTGCTCTAAGGCATTATAGGACCATTTGTAGGCTTTGGTTTTTAAATCTTATATCCAAGTGACTCACTGGACTATTTTGGTCTTGGGAACGAAGCCGCATTCAAAAAACCTTGCTGCAATCCCACATACCAGGGTAGACAGAGGCCCTCCTGACAGAGGCTACAACATCCGCCTGAGGTCGGGGCATCAAACAGATCTGACCAGGTACTCACTGCAAATCTCTTGAGCCCTGATCATATTTTTACACTTTATTTTTTTTCTCAATAAGTTTATTTATTTTGAGAGAGAGAGAGAGCGAGTACGTGTGCAAGTGGGGAAGGGGCAGAGAGAGAGAGAGAGAGAGACAGAGAGACAGAGAACAGAGAGAACCAGGCTCCGCACCACCAGGGCAGAGCCCGATGCGGGGCTCAAACTCACAACCCATGAGATCACGACCCGAGCCAAAGTCTGACACTCAACCAACTGAGCCACCCAGGTGCCCCATATCTTTACGCTTTAAATCGCCTCCACATACTCTCCTGGATCGATAATCATTTACAATCACTACTTCATTTTCTAGTTCTCTTGGCTAAAAAATATTTCAAGTCTGGGACTCCTGGTTTCTTCCTCTCATCATTGGGCCAAAATAAAAAGTAAAAATAAATTTAAAAAGCTAGCTCACCCCTGACGCTTAAAGAATAATAAATTACTCATTAAAATAAACACCAAGGATTTTTCCGAGTTTTCAAAGGTAGAAAATATTTATTTGAAAAGTTGGAAAATGAGGGAAAGTATAAAGAAGAAAATTGAAATTGCCCAGATTCCACCACCAAGGCTAAACCGTTGTTACTATCTTGGTGCAATACTTTGGGGTCATTTTTGCACACAGATAGATCTACGAGTTCATAAGCTTCCATATATACAGCATTTTCTCACAAACTTAAGACCATACCGTGTGTGTGATCTTTAACATTGTTCCCATCCCTCGGCATTTCATTATGAATATTTTCTGCAGACATCGATCGTATTCTTTTTAAATCTCGTTTCGGTTGCAAAATCCTCCATTCAAAGCCCTACAAACACTGGCTGTAAAGAGGAATATTTATTTGTAATTGTGAAGTGACCAACTGCATAGCTGGCATGCCTTTGTAGCACATGTGAAACGTGTTTGGCTCTTTAAAAAGAACAAGTTGACGAGTGATATGCTAGGTTACCCAGTTTCACAGAACTTGAAATCAATCCACTTAGAGCACCACCAGCCTCCGAGACGGATACAGAGCTTAAAATCACGGTGGCATCAGACTACCTTCCTCTAAAGGCTGTTCAAAGAACAGAAGGGCATGTTCTAGAAAGGAAGACTTGCCAGAGACCCAGCTTCTAAAGAAACCTATCATTTTTAAATCATACAAAATAATCTATCTACACATTTTTATGCTTTCGACAGGCTTTGCAACGTGCCAAATAATAGTGATACAAAGGTTACTAAGCCATCGTCTTCCTCTGGAGGACTTCAGAGCCTCCAGGGTGATGCAGAATTAAAGCTGGGACTTGGAATGCATGTGGCTGCTGGGATTTGGCTGCGGAGACTGGGCAAACCAGTCATAACACGTCGATGAGAAGCATAACGACGGGTCAGGTAGATTTGATTACATTGATTATTCTATCCTGCTTCGATATTGGTTGATACACATTCCATCAGTTTACCTGCTATGATGCTGGTAAGTTCCATGAACATTTCGAGCTGTTTATACGTGCAGGCACCGTGCTAGGTGCTACAGATACAGAGATGAAAGACACATGCCTCTCCTCAACGAACTCCGATTTTAGTAGAGGTTACAGATCTATCACACATAATTATATTAGGAGTATAGCAGTGTCACCAGGGAGCTCTGAGAGAAACTGAACAGCTAACCAACCTGGGTGAGGGGGTGGCTCAAGGCTGGCTCCTGGAGCATTGGAGGTGGGAGTAGCAGGGGGTCAGGTAAAGTTAGGGGAGGCAAGGCATTCCTGTGAAGGAAGTAAGCCAACATGAAGTCAAAAGCAGACAGGTGTGGTGTGTCCAGAGGGTTCTAAGGAGCTGGGGAGGCTACAGTGTAAAATCCTATGCAGAGTGCCAGGCAATGAAATTAGAGAGAGGCAGGGAGAGCCACTCAAGGGTTTGAAGGAACCAACTGGTGTGGTCACAGTTCTGTTTCAGCTGATGACCCTGCTTCATACTTCACTGAAGAACCGGAAGGTAAGAGATGGGACTTCATTTGTCTCGTCACCGTGTCACAAAGCCTCCTCTTCTACTTTCTCTATACAGAGGTTGGCAAGTCCCTCCCATCAAAGGCCAGATCCACCACTGGGCTCTGGAACCACCCCAAGAAGGATTCCAGTGCTTTAGATATTCCCTCCCTGATGATATTCCCCAGTATCCCCAGCATGCTACTCTTGCCCGGTTTATTTATATCAGTCAACAGCCATGCTCTTCTATCTGCCCTAAAAAATGCTTCACTCCATTCCACATCCCCTCCAGCTATAATTCCAGTTCTCTGAAGAGTTGTCTACATACGTGTTGTTTCTACTTTCTGACTCCTCCTTCCATCGCTCAACCCACCGTGATCTGGCTCTCTTCTGCCATCACACCCCTGAGAAAGTGCTGTCAAGGTCACCCGCCACCTCGGTGGACACTTTTCTCATTTTACCCAACCTCTGTAGTAGGCAGAACAGTGCCACTCTCCAAAGATGTCCACGCCCTAATCTCCAGAACTTGTGAATATGTCACCTTACACAGCAAAGGAACTTGGCAGGTTGTGTTTAAGGCTAAAGGCACTGAGACAGGGAGATTACTTGTATTGGTTAGGTGGGCCCAATATAATCCCAGACGTCCTAAAAAAGGTAGAAGAGGGAGACAGAAAGGTCAAAATCGTCTTCATCTCAATAGATGACTCCCTCCATCCAGTTGTTCAAACCAGCCATCTTTAATCTCCGCCCATTCTTTTGTCCCCGTGTCTAATCCAATAGGCGATCCTATTGATTTTACTTCCCGAAGCGATTCCAAATCTGTCCACATTTCTCTATCTCTCTTGTTAACACCTTGGTCTATACCATCACCATGTCTTGCCTGAACTTCCTGTAACAAGCTCCTACCTTGTCATTCATCCTCCTTTGACACACGTCCCACAAAGCAAGAGGAGAGGTGAAATGTAAATTGAATACAACCGCAACTGTGCTTAGAATTCCTCAATAGTTTCCCATTGAACTCGGGGTAAAATGCACTCCTACTGGAGCCTTCAAGGCCCTGAGTGATGTGAGCCCCACCCATTTCTCTGCTCTTATCTCAAATCACTCTCCTTTGATGGCTCTGTGCATTAATCATTCTCTTCTAGTTTTCTGTTCTCTGAACCCACCAAGCTCTTGCACATCCCAGTGTCTTTGCACAAACTGTCCTTTCTGACTAGAACATTTATTTCCCCTCTAGGATTATTTCCATTCCAGGTCTTTCCATCGTTTTTTATCTCAGTTTAAACGTCATCATCAAGGAGAGCCTTGCTTGTCTATATCATGCAAAGTATGTACACCTGTTACATCCTCCATCTAAAATCCTTGTTGGTTTCCTTTGTGATATAATACAGTTTACAAACACGTTAGCTGTCTGTCTGGGTACGTGGCTTTGTTGGTCTTCAGTGCTAGAAAACAAACTCGGTGAGAGCAGAAACAGTGATTAGCTCACTGTTTTATCCCCAGCCCTGAAAAGAGAGAGAATGATTGATCTGTAAATGGTTACTGAATTTCTTAACTTCTTTAGTCAGCCGGGGGCAGATAGAGAGGGGATCAAGATGGAGGGCAAGAGTGTTGCTTGAGAGGTTACTACAGGGATCTAAGTGAGAGGAGAGAGGAGCCCGGGCTTGATCAGTGTCCATAAAGATCAAGAGGAAAACCGAATTACATGAAAAAGGTCTTCCTAAGAGAAATGGCAGGTACCAACTGGGAACAAGAACACAGGAGAAGCAAATTTGAGCAGACAGGAAGGGATGGGCTTGGGCTGGAGTGCAGTGAGGTTAAGAGACCATTCCAGTAGAGAAAGTCAGCCAACAAGGGTCTCTGTATTTCTAAAGCTTCAAGGGAAGGTTTGGACAGGCAACCAAGATCTGAGAATTATTATTGTACACAGAAATGTACATATTACCATTTTTTATAGTATAGTATCTTCAGGGTCTCGTCAAAAAGTCCAAGCCTAAAACCACTGTTTAAGAGTCAGCCCAGCAGCAGTGAAAATGGAAAGGGATTCAGTCCAGAGCCTCCCTCTAGAAGAACCAACCAATACACAATGAAAGGAAATTCACCACAATGGCATTTCAGAGCTCTGTACAACCCCCTTTCCTCCCACCTCTTCCCCCTTGATCATCTTAAACCTTCCTGTCTACACATGGCCCATTTACTAACACACATCAGCCCAAAAGCACCAAGTGGCCGTGATGCCTGCAGAGTAGACCAGTCGGATATTTTTAAGCATTAAACACAACACCAGCTCAGGATTTCTCCCTGAGAAGTATTAAAACACAGATCCCAACATTTTCTAGACTCTTCCTGTATATGTTCATCATATATGGTAACTCTTCTTTACTTAACCCCATATTCTTTGCCTTATTCCAGATCCCTTTATCCCTGCCGGGTATGCAAGTATGAGCAAATAGCTGGCTGAGTAATGCCCAGCTTCAAGCAATGCACCAACCAGAAGAAGAGAATGGGGTCCAGTAAGATGACAAGTTCAGAAAGTAAGTGGGCAGGCTGTCACTTACAGATTTATAGAACGTACTAACACCATTTTATTTAAGACTTGGTGTTTGAAGTGGTCAGTTCAGTTAGTCCAACTGGGGTCCCAACAAGGACCAGATGAATCTCGAATTCCTGCCCGGACATTGCTCAATTTCATATACACAGACTGCAACTCGAACCGCTCCAGCTGGCTCCCGTTCATTTAAAACAGCGGTCTATCATTCATTCATTTATTCACTCAATTGACAAATAGTATCAAGGAGCTATTATGAATCACACTCTGTGGAGGTCCATAAAAATAGAAAAACCATTTCTCTCCTCACTGAGCATATAATCTAATAGAGAAGAGAAAAGAAACCAAATAAAAGCAAAATAAGTCGTAAGTGTTTAAAATAGGGAAACTATTATATTAAATGTTACATATGTAATAACTCATTTATCTTCACAGAAAATTCTACAATCAACCATTATCATTTCCACTTTACAGATGAGAAAACAGACCCAAAGGGGAATAGTTCACGTGCCCTGGAGTTGGGAATTGGAGCCAAAAGTCTAACTTCAGAGTCCATTTTCTTGACGTATTGTAAGTAAAGTGAGTACATACCTTACTATTTAAACAGGGACACTTTTGTGAGTGAAAGGTGGTAAGAAAAATAATAAAAATTATACAATATATTAAATGTCCACCGACTGATCCGCAGATTGGTTTCATTATAGTGGTAAGCCTATACAATCCAAACCTACTGAAAGCTGTTTTCAAAATGAAATTCTTTCTAAATACACACACACACACACACACACACACACACACACACACACACATATGTGCATTAAAGCAAAATGCACATTATGAAATGACATAAGCAGAATTCTTTTTCTTGGCACAGGTTTCCACCCTTCAGGTCAGTCTCTGAGCCATGAAGCCTCTAACCCTGTGTCTCACGGAACAGCTTGGGCCACAATAGTATCAGGTGCTTCTCCCACCCACCTAAGACTGGAAGGAGCTAGCAACTCTGACCCTGCACGCTCTCCACAACAAGCAAGGAAAAGAGAGAGAAGTCCTGGCTGGTCATCTTTTGGATATGTCCGGGAACTGACATAAAATCCTGCTTGCTGCCTTGGCACCTGCCACACTAACAGAGACCAGAGTAGAAGCTGGAACAAAATAGGGATAGTCTATAAAACCTATCCTGGCTTGTTTTAATGCAACTATTAGATAATGATACTTTGTTTAAACTAATTAATTAATTAATTAGTTAATTAATACTGGGATAAATGCTAATCCAGATGGAATGCGGGACAAAGGAATATTCCAAGGCTGCCCTGGGCAAATCAGGATGCATGGTCTCTAACTACTGAGCTATACTAGCCCATCAACCACCATAACAGGAAGCAGATGTCAGAAGGAGCTGCCACGAGGAAGCTTCGAACATGTGTGGGAGAGATCACCTCTCGTATGGGTAATTAAGAAAACTTTCTTTTTTGCCTTTCATTATAAGAAATTTTAAACGTATACAAAAGAGAACAATATAATGAATCCCTATGCACCCATCACCCTTCTTAAACAATTAGCAATTCTTGGCCAGTCTTGCTTCATCTATACCCCCACCCTACTTCTTTAAAGGGAATCCCAGACAGCTTATAACTGCATCTGTATGTTGTTCCGCATATATTCCTGAATATATATATATATATATGTATGTATATGTGTGTGTGTGTATATATATATATATGTATGTATGTATGTATATATATATACACACACATATATATACATACATATATATGTATGTATATATATACACACATATATACATACATACATACACGCACACACACACACACACACACACACACACACACACACATATATATGGCTTTGAGAAAACCCTAGCCACGAGATATCATCTGAGCTAATTTTTTTTGTTTCTTTTTTTTAATTTTTTAATGTTTACCTATATTTTATAGAGAGATAGAGAGAGAGAGAGAATGTGGGGTGTGTGTGTGTGTGTGTGTGTGTGTGTAGGAGGGGCAGAGAGAGAGGGAGACTTAGAATCCAAAGCAGGCTCCAGGCTCTGAGCTGTCAGCACAGAGCCCAAATGGGGCTCGAACCCACAAACCATTAGATCATGACCTGAGCCAAAGTAGGACACTTAACCAACTGAGCCACCAGGTGCCCCAGTTTATTTATTTATTTTAAGACAGAGTGTGAGCAGGGGAGGGGCAGCGAGAGAGGGACCGTGTCAAGCAGGCTCCATGTTACCAACGCAGAGCCTGACAAGGGGCTCCAAACCCCTCGAAACTGTGAGATCATGACCTGAGCCGAAATCAAGAGTCAAACGTTCAGCTGAGCCACCCGGGCACCCCCTGAGCTAATTCTTATAACCAGGACTTCTTAAAGGCAAATACAAAGAAAAGAAGAGACTCAGAGCCAGGGGAAGGAAAGCAGGAAGCACAAGCGAAAGAGGGGGGGAGGTGTGCAGGACACGAGGACAGGGCAAGGGGAAGCCCAGCCTGCATAAAGAACAACCATTCCGGACAGGCCCAGAAATCAGGCCAGGACTCAGTCATGCAGGGCCATGTAAGCAGGGCAAAAATATTCATGGCATACAGACATAAAGAAGA
Organism: Panthera leo; assembly: GCF_018350215.1. NCBI lineage: Eukaryota > Metazoa > Chordata > Mammalia > Carnivora > Felidae > Panthera > Panthera leo. The sequence continues at coordinate 50,366,484 of NC_056692.1, read as the reverse complement.
CGAAACTGTAGTGCAGAGTGGTTAAGGACTTTAACCAAGGCCATACAAAGAACATGGAGCAGACACAGGACTCAACCCTAATGGGCCTTAGACTGCTGGTCTAGAATTCACTCGAAGAAACCACCTTTGTCCTGACCCTCAGGGGGAAAAGTAGATGGCTCAATACAAATCCAGCAGGACTCAATAGCACACTGTGTTCTGTCATTTTACGGAAGAACTGCATGTTCTGGAACCCATAGAGACGGGCCAAGCCTCCCTTCACCACTGGAATGTTCTCACCACCCGCCCCCCCACCCCCAGCAGCCGACCTGAGTCCATGCCCCCACGGAGGAGATGCTAACCTGCTCCCTGCCCCCTGAGGCAGAGGCCCCCACCATCTCTCTCCACCTCTCTTGTCAGTGCTCCCCTTGCTATGCTCCAAGCCTGCCTGTGCCCAGGAGCGCACACGAGAGGGGGAGAGAGAGAGAGAGAGAGAGAGAGAGCGAGCAGGAAGGCCTGAGACAGGGAAGTTCCAGCATTATGTTTGCACGTCACAATCCCAAATGGGTGTGATTCATCCCAAATGCGAACTGAAAACCTGACTAATGTCACCTTCCTTTCCAAACTGCCTCCTTTCAAAATCTCTCCACATAAATTCCGACTGAAACTGACATGGTGTTTCCTGCAAAAGAAAAGCAAGCGACTGCCAACCATGGAGGGAAAGTTATGAAAAATGGTAGGTACACAGCTGCTTTGTTTCCTTTTTTTTTTTTTCTTTTTTTTCCTTTTTTTTTTTTTTTTTTTTGTCACGTGTGATCACCGATTAAAATGCAATCTTGCCGGCCTGGGCTCCTTCCTGACTACTACTAAGCTGGTGAGCCTGGCGGCCGTTTCTCTCCCCCTCACTATCTGAGTGAGACCCGGGACAAGGCCGCAGAGGCCTCAGATGACCTCCGCTGGGCAGAGGGGACTTCAGGATGCTGCCTCCAGCCCCTGGGAGGGCTTTGGAGAGAGCCCCAGAGGGTAAGGGAGCCCCGCAGCCTTCCCAGCAGTCTGCTTTCCCAAACCGGCTCTCCCCAGAACAAAAACGACCCTGTCAGGCGCCATCAACAGTCAGGAAAACATGCCTCCAGACAAAGCGACACTATTCAGCCATCCCAGAACTGTCCCTTCCACCCCGCGGGTTCACTGACCCAACAGCTCACGCAGAGTCGGCTGTAAAAATTGGAGGAAAGAGCGGTCTGTGGAGGGAGGAAGAAATGAAAGGCAAGGAAGGCATGTCCCGCATTCTCTCTGTGTCCTTGTGAGCACATGCTGCCGGCCAGGGTGGCAGTGCAGTTAAGGGATCCAAAGCCATGTCACTTAGGGGACCAGTGGGGACAGGGGAGGGCGTCACACCCCCCAGAGGAGAAGATGAAGGAAATCAAGAAAGCTCCCTCCCAATCCTTTCTAGAGCTGTTGGGCTGGAAGGGGAGCAGATTTGTTCTGAGTTCCTCCAGGAGGCAAAGGGACAGGAACACACAAATGGTATCACCATAAAAAGGACTTTTCTGGGCGCCTGGGGGGCTCAGTTGGTGAAGCATCCAACTCTTGATTTCGGCCTAGGTCGTGATCTTGTGGTTCGTGAGCTGGAGCCCCGTGTCTGACTCTGCGCCGACAGCATGGAGTCTGCTTGGTATTCTCTCTCTCCCTCTCTCTCTCTGCCCCTCCCTCAATTACTGTCTCTCTCTCACTCTCTCTTTCTCTCTCTCACTCTCTCATTCTCTCTCTCCCTTCTCCCTCAAAATAAATAAATAAACTTAAAAAAAGGGGCGCCTGGGAGGCTCCGTCAGTTAAGCGTCCAACTTCGGCTCAGGTCATGATCTCACGGTTCGTGGGTTCGAGCCCCCGCGTCGGGCTCTGTGCTGACCGCTCGGAGCCCGGAGCCCGCTTTGGATTCTGCGTCTCCCTCTCTCTCTGCCCCTCCCCCACTTGGGCTCTGCCCCTGTCTCTCAAAAAAAAAAAAAAAAATTAAAAAAAACAAAACAGAAAAGGACTTTTCTGACAACTAGTTGGGAAGGGTGCTGTGCGTTTTAAAACCGTACCGCAAAGGTCTTCCTCCTCCTTCTCTAAGCAGCTCTTCCTCTTCCGTCCCCATCAAAGGCTCACCTGACCTGAGATTCTGTCTTTGGCCCATGCTCTCCCTGTGCCTCTCACCTGTGTCGTATTGTCAAGGCTTCTAAGACCCCAGGGACTTCTCCACGCGGAACCCCAGGCTATCGCGTCTTGGCCAGACCTTACACGCATCCAGCCAGTGAGGTCCCATCTTTCAGGATTGCACTTCCCCAACCCATGGTCCTCTTAGCTGTCACAGATGCCCGCTGCCCATGCTAAAATCCAGACTCATCCCCCACCTGCTCCCCCACCAGGAGCCTGGTGACCTCCCGGTCCCACTCATGGGGCTGCAGCGGCTGAAAGAGCCCTGCGTCCACCCTCCCAAAGCTGTAACAGCTCCGGCTGAAGGGAACCCGCTCGCCCCTCAAGCTTCAACTCCAGGAAGGTCCCTCCTATCATGAGTCTCCGCCTGCTCCCCACTTACCCCGTCTTTCTCGCTCCCTCTCCGGCAACTGCACCCTCACCTTCCCTGTACGTTGAACAAACTGTTTTGTTTGACTGCCCCACGCTAAACCGTTAGCATCTTGAAGGCAAGGGGCCACGTTTGTTTCATTGTTCTGTCTCCAGAGCCTAAAGTATTGCCTGGAATGTGTTTGCTCAATATGTAAAAAAGAGAAGGAAAGAAGAAAGGGAAAGAGGGAGGGAGAAAGGAAAGGAGAGAGAACAGGAGTGAGAAAGGTTTTGGTGTGTGTATGTGTGTGTGTGTGTGTGTGTGTGTGTGTGTGTGGTTTTTTTTTAGAAGGATATCCAACCTGGTGCATTCTTACTCTCCTTCCTTTTGAGTACTTCCCTTCTATTGAACGTTTAGAGATTTGCTTCGTACGGTCTCAAAGAGAAGATAACAGTTTCTTTAGCTACTCTGATTATGGGTGTGTTCTACAAAACAAGGGAAGATTGTAGTCCAAAGCAACTACAGACTGGTAAGCCACATAAGAATAATATTAGCGATTATTTATCTGAGGAAGTTTGGTAATTTAATGAGGTAGAAATTAAAATCACTAGCTTAATGCTAAAAAAAAAAAAAAAAAAACACCTTTCTCTTTGCAGTAACCTTGAATTTGTAAAACATGTTTTTAAGGAGGAAAACCTTCAGGGACTGACTACTTTCCCACCCCGAGGGTTGGCAAGTCAAGGGAGGGTAAGGTCCAACTTCTCCCCGGCTTAGAAGCTGACGCTCCTGCTCAACCTTGCACACCAGCAAAGCAGGTTAAAACCGGAAGCCGTGCGTTTGCGCAAGGTTGCCGACCTCTAAGAGATTTTCTGCAGAGCGCTCAAAAAGCTCAGTGAGCATGAAAAAAAAGCCGTCCCTGGGGACTTTTGAGAGAAGAGTTTTGGTGCCCAGGCGGGGAAGAGAGGCCAGACCGCAACGGTAAGAGTTGAGCAGGCACAGGGACAATGTGGAGAAAACCAAGCACTGGCACCACACCCTGAGCTGAAGGGAGTGACGTACGCAGAGAAGTGGGGCAACTGCTAGGAAAGGAAGCTCGGAGACACCGTGCATTTCTCGGTGCAAGGTGAAGAGCTGTTCCAACGGCGGGATGCAAGCCGGGCAATCTGGGTGCAGGGAGAGAACAGCACCCTCCACGGCAACAGGGAAACTGGAAAGGGCCATGGGCCCTCAATGGAGATAACACTAATTACGTTAACACTAAGTCCAAAGTTTTGGGGTAAATCAGAGACAACGAAACAGTTGAGCAATTCCCTGGGATGCGGTTCTCAGACTTCAGGGTGGTATAAATCTCCTGGGGTATTTGTTTCAGAGGCAGTGGCCCTACCCGCCTGGGATTCTGACTCAACAGGTCCAGGATGGATCCTATGAAGGTGCATTTGAGGAGCGAAAGGAAGGAAGGAAGGAGTTCTAATCTTTTCAGAAGAAGCCCATGCATTGAAGGGCGAATGTGTTACAGACAGTCACGGGACCATAATGTTGAGACCAGCCCAGGGCAGTACCTGTCAAGCTTTAATGTCCCTACCAATCTTCTGGGGACGTGGTAGCATGCAGATTCTGACGCGGCAGGTCTGGGGTGAGCCCGAAGATCCTGCCATTTCTAGTGAGCTCCCTGAGGATGCCAGGCTGCTGGTACACAGGTCCAGGGACCAAACTTGAAACAGCAAGACCCCAGTGAAGGATATACTTTAAAAAAAAAAGAGAGAGTCCCCTATGAAAAGGAGCATGAATCGGGCTCCCTCATTCATTCGAGCATTCACGCAGAGCACACACTGTGAGCCAAACATTGAGAATTTCCAGATAAATATCACTCTACACAAATGATAAACACATCAATAGGCATTGGATGGGACAGGGAAAACACTACAACCATGCTTAGCAGTGGGAGTTCTTCCTTCAGTGTTTGTTGTTGGTGCACAAAGGTAATGAGAGACCGGTCAGGGAGTCATAACCTCATGCTCTAAATGCCCAAGCTGTATCCTTCAACAGAAGAAACCACCATTACAGGGAGGTACCAAGGTCTCTCACAAGGAAGAGAGAGCACTAGAACCGGATTCAAAAGAACAGGTGCATGCAGAAAGGAAAAGGAGGATGTTGTAAAAGAAGGACGGGGGCAGCGTGTGCAAGAGTGTGGATTGTGAAAGGGCTCTGTGTGTGTGTGGCCCATAAAGCAGGTCGAGCAGGGCTTCCAAGCTAAGAAGTTTTTATCATGGTGGCCAAAAGGAAGTTGAAGGGGCCACGTTAAAGCAGGAGAATGGGGCACCCGGGTGGTTCGGTCAGTTTAGCGTCCAACTCTTAGCTGAGGCTCAGGTCATGATCTCACGGCTTCGTGGGTTTGAGCCCCACGTCAGGCTCTGCGCCCGCAGCACGGAGCAAGCTTGGGATTCTCTCTCTGCCCCTCCCCAACTTGTGCTGTCTCTGTCTCTCTCAAAATAAATACATAAACTTAAAAAACAAACAAACAGGAGAATGATGATAGATGTTTTGTAGGAAGATATTTAGCTGCAGTGTAGGAGAGGTGTTTGGAGAGAATGGTGATAAAATACATAGGGGCAGGTGGTACAAGAGAACCCAAAACAAAGCAGTGAGCCAAGATGAAGAGACAAGGCCAGGCAGGGGAGCCATTTATGATAGAAATGGCAGGATTTAGGAGCACCTGGGTGGCTCAGTCATTTAAGCATCCAACTTTGGCTCAGGTCATGATCTCGAGGCTCCTGAGTCTGAGCCCCACGTCGGGCGCTGTGCTGACAGTTCAGAGCCTGAAGCCTGCTTCGGATTCTGTGTCTCCCTCTCTCTCTGCCCCTCCCCCGCTCATGCTCGCTCTCTCTCTCCTTCAAAAGTAACTAAGCATTAAAACAAAAAAGGAAGAGAAAAAGAAATGGCAGGATTTAGTGGTAAGGAACCATGGGGAAAAATAGTTCAGGGAAGATACCACTCGAGGCTTCATAATCTCGTTGAGAAAACCATCGGTCCAACCAAGCATTATTTCTATAAACACTGACAGCAACTCCTCACTCTCAAATTACTACCTCCAACTTGGGAAAGTCATAGATGTGTAAGTACTCAGCTGATCAAACTCATTTTATGAGTTTAAAGATCGGATTATTATAATGGAGAGAATGAATTCAAGCCAATTTCGAGAATCGAGGATTTAAAATTTTAAGACATAAAGTTGCCTTACTCTAAAATAAAACTCAAGATAAATCCTGGGCCATCCCTAACCGAGCTCCTTCTCTGTAAAAGAACATTAGAGACATCTCAAAACCGAGGAACTATTGTTCTCCATAAAGAGAGCTAATGTACAGGCATTCCCCCAAGCCAAGCCTAGGCAGGTTCCAAGAAGGTCCACTAAAGAGGGCGACCCACTCATTCTGGTTTGCCCTGGACATTCTGGATTTTAAAACTGGAAGTCCAGGATCCCAGGAACCAGGATCCTGGTTTTTACACTCAGTCCCAGGTAAATCTGTAGGTTGGTCATCCTATAACTAACAACGATCTCAATAACAGTTTTTCTGGCCCATGTTAACAGGCAGAAGGCAAAGAAGAACAAAGGAACCAGGGGTAGGAATTTTCAGGTATATTGTATAAATATAACTTTCATAGTATTCCTGTCATACCCATTCTACAGATAAGTAAACTGAGAATCAGGAAGCTAAGTGACCCATGAGGCTAACTGACAGCTAGTGAAAAGGGAAAGCCTTTAAGAATCACATAATTCATCTCACCCGGAGTATGCCACATTGTAATCCTTAGTAAAGGCTTGGTGAGCACAAAGGTTTAACAGGGAATTTGAGGCAAGGCAAGAGTGGGAACCCCATTCTGCAAACTCTAACCCATAGCTTGCTGCATCCCAAGATCCAAGAGTGTACCATCACGGTAAGATAAGGATTCTCTCTCTTTACGTACATTTCACTTGGGGCACCAAACGTTTGTCTATGCAGTTAATTACTACTCTTCTCAAAATAGAATTTGTTATCACTAACAGCAACTTCAAACACTAAAATCTTCCCTGTTTCAACTTCATCATTTTTTTTGATGATACTACCCCTTAACTGCTTTTCTAGAAATCTAAAATCTTAAGTGTGAAATATGCCCATCCAAATATAGTAAGAATAACATTACTGCGATTGAGATGCTTTGGGTTCTCTGAATGGTAAGTACACATTTCTACACTCTTGTACTTACGTAACATTCGGTAGAGACATCAAAGCCTCCTTCAATATACGTGAGTGTTCCCACATTTCCCAGCCTCCCTTACAGTTAGCTCCGGCCAATGGGATGTGTCTAGAAATGAAAGGTGCCACTCTGGTCTAGGAGTTAGTGAAAAGCCCATGTTAGAATCTTTGGCTCACCCATCTGCCATAGACACCTTCAAAACCCATGTGTTCTGGATGGTACTGTGTAAGGATGTGTAGTCTAAGCTTCATCCAACTTGACGTGACATAAAATGAATGAAAGCAACACTTTGTGTTAAGTCACTGAGATCTGTGAGTTACTGTGTCATTCCTGGACAGCTTATCCTAGCTACCTTCCTTCTTTTCACTCTCTCTCTCTCTCTCTCTCTCTCTCGTTTCTCAATTAGGGAATTTCTTGTATGGGTGTTAAGAAAAAAACATCTAAAACTTAAAATAAGGCAGAAGGTCATCAGCATGCCCTTCAATGACATATTAGAACACTGGCTCTCAAAAGTATGTTCTCCGAATCGCCAGTATCGAATCCGAATCAGAAGCATCATCTGAGACCCTTGTTAGACACGCCAGGATTTCCGCATCACAGACTATCCCAGAATGAGAAACTGAGGCTGGGGCCAGCAATGGTTTCAATAGCCCCTCTAGGTGATTCTAATGCATGCTTCCATGTGGGAACCACTGTTCCAGAGCCTTAGTTGTTTGACCTGCTATTTTCATTTGTACCTGTTTTATAGACACAGATGATTTCTGTCTAGTACCAAAAATAATTCCAATGATTTGTCAATAGCCCTGAAGCATAGTAACCAGGTTTGTACGTAAAGTAGCACCCCTAGACCCACGTTCTTGCTTCAGTGTCTATAAATCCTCAGCCTCTTGATTGCTTCCCTGAACCAGCTTTGCTATCCTCATTAACAAATGATAAAAAGATTAATGCTCACTATATGTTTGTATAAGACACAGTTAATTTTTAACAATTTAAAACTAGGGGCACCTGGGTGGTTCAGTCAGTTAAGCGTCTGACTCTTGATTTCAGCTCAGGTCATGATCACACAGTTTGTGGGATCGAGCCCTGCATTGGGCTCTGCACTGACAGCACAGAGCCTGCTGGGGATTCTCTCTCTCTCTCTCTCTCTCTCTCTCTGTCCCTCCCCCGCTCACAAGCACGTGCATGCACACTCTGTGTCTCTCTCTCTCTTTCAAAATAAGTAAATAAACTTTAAAAGAAATTTTAAGATTAAACTTCGACAGTGGCAACTTGTATAATCAACGTGAAGTCTTCTAGAACTCCATGGATGTGTAAAGTTCGAGAAGGGCAAAAGAAAAACAGGTAAAAATTACATTTCACAGATTCTACTTGATCCCTGAAAAAGCCTACCTAATAACTACAAAATCTGTTAAACAATCAATTAGCTACCTACACTTTTGGAGGCTACATTTTTACCTGGATATATTCCACAAAAAATTGAAATAAGTCAGAGTCATGTAAATATGAGAAGACTACCCAAGAATATGAGGACTCAAAGAAATCATTAATAAGAGAAAGGGAGAACATTTTCCATCTCAGCATTATTGACAGGGAGGCCTGGTAATCTTCTACAGTAAACAGTTGTCCTGTGCTTTGGATAGTGTTTGGTAGCATACCTGACTTCTACCTGCTAGATCCTTGTAGCAACCCCCCCCCCCCACTGTGACAACCAAAAAAAAAACATCCTTAGACATTGTCTGATGTCCTCTGGGAAGCAACAGCATTCTCAGTCGAGACTCACTGGGTGAGAGGTGAATCCAAAGGGCAGAAGCAAGTCCTTTTGGCATCGCAACGATAAAACCTACCGAATTTTTCTATTGCGGTAATTCCGGTACACCTTTGCACATCTATCATTGTCCGATTTATTCACTCTAGCTTTTAGAAACTATTGACAAGATTCTAAACTGTGTAAGGAAAGGAAAAGGTATGGGAAAAGAGAAATATGTAATCTAAAGATGTTTAAAAGGGGGGAGGGGCGAATGGAGTTTAAAATGAGATAGAAGGTAAAACACCAGCCACTGCTGTTGTTATCATGGGACAACCTGATCGATCCTCTTTCTTGGAAGAATACGGATAAAGCGGTGGGGCTGTGGAAGGAATAATAACACTCAACCAACATTCACTCCCCCTATATTTCCCAGCCTTCCTTCCGGGTGGGTTGACCCATGGGATCAGTTCAATATGTCACTTTGAGGATGCGGTTGCAGGAAGCTCAAGAGCCAATTCTCCAGTCTCCCTCCTTCCCTTGCCTCGGAGACGAGAGGCCACGTGTTCCGGACGGTCCGACTCCTCGATGGTGGAGCCCCCGTTAGGCTGGGTCCCTACACCGCCAAGTGGAGTAAGGTTCCCCCTCAATTCACTAGAGACATGTAGTATGAGCAAAGAATCACATTTTTCCTGCGTTAAGCCACTGAGATCGGGGGATTGTTACCTAGTATAACCCGACTACCACAGTGAGAATAACCCCACGCCTATTCGAATTCTACTGAAGTCCTGAGGAGCCACATCCCAGTTTTGCTTCACCAAGTTGCCCGTTGCCAAATTACTTCGAAATGTATATAAATGGACGAGAGAGAGAATTTAGAGGTCATGCTTCCTCACACTAGAGGAAACCTGAACCAATTGAAAACCACGAAATAATGTTGTAGTACAATTTAATCAGGGCTCCCAGCATATACACAAGAGGAGGTGAGACGGTAGAACTCCCCAGCGATGATACAGGAACACTAAAATAACTAGCCCTACTTGTTGAGGGCCCGTGATGTGCCCAGGACCCCACTAGTTGCTTTATTCATCTCCATCTCACTTAACAATCATTGTGATAATTTTAGAAATTAGATATTTCATCAGGAGATGAGACGCAATTGATTGGCTTATGCCAGGAGCCACGGCCGGGCCAACGTTCCCTAGACCTAAAGAGTCTTTGCATTTGCACAGGGTTCAGAACAAAACAACATGGAACAGAGACCCCGTGTGGCCCACAGAGCCTCAAACACTCACAATCAGACTCTTTACAGAAAAAGTTGGCAGACCCCCAGTCTATGCTAAGCACGGCAACCCCTCTTGCCAGGATGGGTTTGACGGTGACCGAGCAACAGCTTCTGACTTCAGGTTTGAAATCTAAGAGGAAGTCTACTGGGAGCTACTGGAAAGCTTTTCCTTCCTGGTTGAAATAATAACAAGACCCAGGGGAGAAATGCCCCCTTCTCTTCCTGCCTTTTGATGTTGTCATGTTACATCATGGTATTTAGGGCTACTGTGGCCATGCTGTACCAGAAAGGAAAAGTCAAAGGATTCAGGAATTAAGGGGGTACCTTCCAAAGCCAGAGAGCTCTGAATCGCCCAACCCTGAATGGTATATTTCCATCCAATATCTTCATGGCGGGGGGGGGAGGGCAATAAACCCCAATTGTTGCCACCACTTCTGTTGGGTATTCGGTGACTTGCAGCAGACAGAATCCTATTCTCTTTCCATCACCTCTCAATAAATGAAGCCAACTCTCACGTCTCTAGCATAATGGAAACTGAGAAGCTGCAGTAGTCATTAGACACTTTGCTCCGAGCTGGAAAACTCCTTGGAACATGGTAGGCTGTTCCCCCCTCCCCCCCGCCGCCAAATACCGTGATTCTCTAACTCTTGCTTAGGAAAAGAAAGCACTGAATCTTTGAAATCCAGCCTTGAATATGAAATGCTTGAGCAACTCCAGGGTCACAAGGTTAGAATCTTCCATTTGTAAAATGTAAAAGGAAAACGAAAATACGACTGTTGTAAAAAAAAAAAAAAAAATGCTGTTGGATCCCTCAAAAATGTCACAAAATAGGATTATCCCCATATCTATATTTTCAAATTAATTTTGACAAATGTTTATTTTATTTTATTTTTTTTAATTTTTTTTTAACTTTTATTTATTATTGAGACAGAGAGAGACAGAGCATGAGCAGGGGAGGGCCAGAGAGAGAGGGAGACACAGAATTTGAAACAGACTCCAGGCTCTGAGCTGTCAGCACAGAGCCCGACGCGGGGCTCGAACTCATGGGCCGCGAGACCATGACCTGAGCCGAAGTCGGATGCTTAACCGACTGAGCCACCCAGGCGCCCCAATTTTGACAAATGTTTATAAAAGTTCTTCGAATTTACCTCTTGAATTGCCCTATGTCTCCCTACATTAAACAAAAATCACCTCTCATTTCAGCCACCAGGGTCTTTTTTAGAAATACCGTCAACTATGTATGCACCCATTACGATGTGAGAAAGTTATTCCCTCCGGACACAGTCAGAACATCTGTCCTGAAAATTTCCTCTGGTAAGACTGGCTTTGGCGGACGGATAATGACTTAATCACTGGAACTTGGAAGCTTTCACCGTGTTCAAAAGCTGTCACTACACGTTGATGGAGAAAGTGCTTCTGGCTAGAAATACAGACACCCGCCAAGTCACAACAGCTTCCTGAAATTTTTTTAGTGCCGGTATCAAACCATAACAAAGAGTTTCTACTGTGTCGCTAGTAAGTTTGTCCGAATACAACCCTTAGGATCTGAAGAATCCGATTCTCATAGTTAAGACCTAGAGGCCATGTACACGGTTAGCCCTACACAGGTTGAATGGCCCTCTGCATCTAAAGCAAGTGGGGAGGACAACTTTTTTTCCCTCTAAATCCAAGGCAGTGGTTCTTAACCTTGGCTGTACATTGGAGTCCCCGGGGAGCCTTAAAATATAATGATGCCTGGCCCTCTCCCTGAAGTTCTGATGAATTATTCCAAGCGCAGCCTGGGCACGGCGATGTCTAAAAATTCCCCAGGTGATTCTAATATACAGCCAAGGTCGAGAACCACTGACCGAAGGTCAATGGTAAATAGAAGAAAATGTAATTAAAGAGCTACACCCAAGAGAAAAAAAATAACTAAACTGCATTTACGAAGAGTTAAGAGAGGAGAGGAGAGTGGCTTCCTCCCACTGTTTAACACTTCCAAAAAAAAAAAAAACAACCCAGAAAATCAATTATTATAAATCAAATTATTATATAATCGATTCTTAGAAATTACGGGTTTTTTTAATTTTTTTTAATTTCTTTTTGGTTTTTTATTTATTTTTGAGAGAGAGAGAAAGGAGGCGTGCGTGTGCATGAGGGCAAGGGGCGGGGTTGGGGGGGGGGGGGGGGACAGAGGATCCGAAGCAGGCTCCACACTGACAGCAGTGAGCGCAAAGTAAGCCTGAACTTACGAACTGAACTGTGAGATCATGACCTGAGCCAAAGTCAGACACTCAGTGGACTGAGCCACCCAGGCACACCATAAGGTATGTTTTTATACTGAATTATTAAATATAAAAATTATATATAACACACACACACACGTGTGTGTGTGTGTGTGTGTGTGTGTGTGTGTGTGTATAATTATTTAAAGAAAGGAGAGGGATGGCCAAGAGTAAGAGACCAAAATTAAGGAAGGAAATTAAGGGTGCCTGGATGGTTCAGTTGGTCAAGCGTCTGACTTTGGCTCAGGTCATGATCGCATGGTTCATGGGTTCAAGCCCTGTGTCGGGCTCCGTGCTCACAGCTCGGAGCCTGGAGCCTGCTTTGGATTCTGGGTCTCCCTCTCTCTCTGCCCCTCCCCTGCTCACGTTCTGTCTCTCTCTCTCCCAAAAATAAATAAACATTAAAAAAACTTTTAAAGGAAAGACAATACAAATGCTTGGCCCCTTAGTCATACATGTTAGTTGTACCTATTATTCCTCCATATCCACACCTTCCTTAAACAGAAATCTTTTTTTTTTTTAAGTGCTCCTCAAGACGGTAGTCCAGAGTCCACAAATTGCTGGCCATTGGCCAAATTTGGCCTGCCACCTGTTTCAGGACATAACATTTTAGTGGATACAGCACACTCACTGATTTCCATATCGTCTGCCTGCTTTCACCCTACAGCAGAGGTGCAAGAGACCATCTGGTCCATAAAACCCAATATCTGCCGCTTTACAGAAAAAGTTTTCAACCGCTGCTCTAGCCTAGAACCAGGCATACATATACCTGTGCTTCTCCCGCTAATGCCGGTGCCAGAGCTCTGCCCTTGCGCTCCTGCCTGTGCCGCGGCTCTGGCTGCTCCACCCCATCGAAGGGCCCCTGCAGTGCGTCCCAGAGTCCCTCTGTTCCATCCCACCAGCTTGGAGCCCTGTCTTCAGCTCTCGCTAGGATGTCTCAGAGCACCAGGCTGACGGCCGCTCTGTGCACTAACCAGCCTTCAGCCAAGAAACAAAACAAAACAAAACCAAAACCAAAACAAAACAAAAAACACCAAAGCTCTCCCCAGCATGCTCATGTGAAGAGGCAAACAAATATATTTTACATAGTGCTTCTCCACAACCTCCCTAATCAACTTCTGGTTTTTGCCTAATTCAATCGAATGTTCTTCTTTCGCTTTACTACTCGGCTAGAACCTAAGCAATGCGTTTTCATAGTACCCTCATAGTTCTGTCGTCTCTTTGCAAACCTTTTACTATGGTAGCAAACACCAGAGATGATTCTTATTATTTGCTTGCTTGTACCTCTGTATTTTTCAATACAGAACGAAGCTCTAATTTACTTGCATCTTTGGGAAAGAAGGGAGATAGGAAAGACGTGAGAATCTATTGCTACCTAGAATTAAAATTTCCATCAGAGACAAGCAGGGCTTTAGTGCATTTGCTTGTAAGATCAAGGTTCTTCTGTCCGTAAAGTACTGTCAGTAAAATACCGTCTTCACTTGAGCAACCGGGTACTGAATTGTGGACTCAACACCCAGACACCCAGGGAAGGGGCAGAAAAACAAGACCTCTCCCATGTCCTTTCCCTTACTCCAAATATCATTCCTTTCTTCTTAAGATCAGATCAACCTCGACACTGCTGACATGTGGGAGCTGGTAATTCCTTGTTTGGGAGGCTACCCTGTGCATTGTAGGATGCTTGGAGAATCTCTGACCTCTACCCACTAGAGGCCAGTGGCATACTCACAGACACACAATGCCTCCCCGTTATGACAACCAAAAATGTTTCCGGGCACTGTCGAAGGTACCCTGGGGGGTAGCCCCAGGGTCTCAGTTGAGAACCACAACATGAGGGGAACTGGCCCCATAGACCCCACCTTCCCACTCTTCATCCCATCTCTATCGCTGCTTCCTTAGTTTATGCCTTCATCGTCTTTAACCTGGACTGCTGCCATACTCTCCCAGTTGCTCTTCTTGCCACCCACCTCCCCCAGAGCTCATACCTGTACCCTCCAGACTGCCACCGAATCAACTTCAAGCACGAGGCACGCCCTCCCCTACCCGCTGGACGTTCTCCGCCGAGTGCTGTAAGATGCACAGAGCCGCCGCACCACGGTTATGTTCCCCTCCACAGGGACAGCCTCTATCCTGACAACCCCCCACTCCCGTGGTTCACTCCGATGGGCCATTCCAGCTCCAAAGCATCCCTGTGGGATGGGCCTTACAGCTGCTTCATTATTCAACCGTTCCTTCTGCCCAGTCCCGTTTCTTCTGCTTGCCTTCAAATGCGAGTGGCAAGGACACTCCCCAGTAAACCTCCTGTGCGCAACGCTCCCTCTCTGGTTCTGCTTCCTGAGGGACAGGACCAAAGACACAGAGTGATCATCTGAAATTACAGATCTGACCACGTTGCCTCCCTGCCAGCCATCCTGCCCTCCCTCCCCATCACCTACACTGAGGGACCCTAAAGAATAACTCTCCGAGTGGCAGACAAGGGCATCTCAATCGGTAGAGCCTGGCAAGGGAGCTCTCTGCAGGGGAAGCCCTGATACGTGGTATATGCTGACTTCTATGATGTAAATGTCTCCACCACTATCCACTGCAAGGTACCACCAGTTTAACAACCAGCCTGCAAAATGACGGGCCATTTAATAAATGGCTCTCATGAACCAGACACGAGGCAGCTCCAATAGGCCGCTGATACCCCCGGACCGTTCACTGTTGTTGATTCTCACTGTTCTCCTTCACTCAGACTTCATTTCAGATATGACAAAGGCTTGCGGTTCTCAGACCACCAGGATGCTTTGAGGTTCTGTGCCCTTACTCATGGGGTTTTCTCCGTCTAGAATATGCTTCCTTCCTACGTGACTCAGGCAAACGTACTCGATGCTCTGGATGCGGCTCAAATAAAATCTCTTCCATAAACATTTTCAAAGTTCACCCTTCGCATCCCATTTCACTCAGAAGGTTAAATAGAACTTTCTTGCTTTTGTGTCCACGAGGACCAAAGAGATTTCCTATCATAGCATTCCTACGATATTTGTGTGGTGTGTGTGTGTGTGTGTGTGTGTGTGTGTGTGTGTGTGTGTTTACAAAACTAAACCGTCTAGACTGTAACTCTTCCGAGGGTACGGTCTTACTTATTTATATTTTTCTGGCACATAAGACGCTCACAAAATGTGTTTTTGGATAGACTAAAAACTGGCCTCACTTCCTAGCTCAACTTTCCCATCAAATAGAGATCGTAAAAGAAAGACATCCCAAGGAAAAAATACTCTATTACCCCCAACTGCCTCAGACTAGGAGTCCCACTGGTGCTCACTGTGCTTGGGATTTAAGTCAAGCTTTACACACTCACGCGGTGCCTACTGCTTGAGAAATACTGCATCCTTAAAATAAGGATAGAAATGATAAACAACCACTCAGAGGAGTTTGAGGAATAATAACCAGCTTTGCTTTTAAGTCAAAAACATTTTTGTTTTTGTACGCCTCCCTCCAAAAAAAAAAAAACTCCATAAAAACAAAGAGTAATAATGCAACCTCTTATATAGCACCTGCTTGCTGGATATAACAGCTCTGTTTTAAAGGCTTTACATATACTATTATATATGTATAGTTTATGTACTATATATTATACATATGAAGTTATATATATATATATATATATATATGTTAGGGTATATGTCATTATATAACATTATTATATATGAAATTGTATTATATTATATTCATATTACATATGAAGTTTTAATATGTGTTAGGGTATACGTTATTATATAAAGGTAGCTTGTTATATATAACAAATGCGAGCGAGTATGCTATATATTATAATAATATGTAACACATATATAATAATACAAGATACACAAATATAATACTGTGGTATATGTGTAATATAACATTATTATATATAGTATTGTTATATATGTTATACATTACAATATATAAAATACATTATATATTGCGAAGTTTAATATTATGTTAGATTATGTATGATACATATTGTGTAACATAGAATCCTCACATCATCCCTACATCCTCGATACAAGTATTGTCCCCATTTTACAGATTAAGAAACAAAGATGTTAAGTAATCTGCCTAGGCTACCCAGCTAAGAAGGGGCAGAACCAGGATTTGAACTCAGGCAGCCAGGCTCCAAAATCCATGTTCCTGATCATATGAAGAGAAGGAGAAAAACAGGCTCCTTTGCAACGTCCCTCCACCGTCATCAAAGGGTTGGCAACGAATGTCCCCATCAAAGCCTGTACGCTGGGAGTTCCGGCCCCTGCCCATCACCTGCAGCAGCGACACCCGGCCAGCCCCGCCACACAGACCAACACCTCGGTTGCCTAGGGACGCTTCCTCTCAGCAGCTTCCCCATGTGGAAATGCCACAAACCCCAATGACAGAAGGAACCAGAGGCGAGGAAGGACAGGAAGCGCCAGCAACGAAAACAAATCCTCTGAGCAAGGCTGAAAAGAGCCAAGAGGAGACAAAGCGCCAAGAGGACATCCGGCCTGTGAACAGTCTGCTCACTGACCAGAAGGAAGGAGTTTTCTTGTTACCTGGGGACAGCTAAAGAAGTAAACCGCAGGGGCCAGGAGCAAAGATGTGGCTGAAGACAGAACAGAAGAAAAATACAACGATGAATGAAAAGAGCCTTGACCAGCGATGGCTGCCGTTGGGAGCGTGGCCAGGACTATGACGCTGGTGGCTGTGAGGCCCCGGGGCAGCCATGGGGAGGCCCGGGAGTCACCCACCACGGCTGGGAACAGAAAAGCCCTGCACCTTAGCAACTTCTCGTGGGCTCCGTGCACCGCAGAGCAGCACACGGTCGTGCTTATCAGCCTACGTTGTTGTTTTTTTTAAATTTTTTTAATGTTTATTAATTTTTGAGAGACAGAGAGAGACAGATCACGAGTGGGGAAGGAGCAGCAAGAGAGGGAGACTAGAATCCAAAGCAGGCTCCAGGCTCTGAGCTGTCAGCACAGAGCCCGACGTGGGGCTCGAACTCACGAACCGCGAGATCATGACCTGAGCTGAAGTCGGAGGCTTAACCAACTGAGCCACCCAGGTGCCCCTATATTGTTCTTAATACGTGCTTATTCATTTTTGAGAAAGAGAACGTGAGCAGGGGAGGGGGAGAGAGAGAGGGAGACAGAAGATCTGAAGCGGGCTCTGCCCTGACAGCAGGGAGCCCCGATTCGGGGCTCGATCTCACGAACCGCGAGATCATGACCTGAGCCCAAGTCGGGCACTCTGCTGACTGAGCCACCCAGGTGCCCCTCAGACTACATTTAAATGAAAAGAATAAAAGACAGTGCCTTTGGGGACAGAGTCTCATGGAAAACAGGGTTAAGACCTCAGTGCTCAGAGGACTAAAGTTAAAAAGAAAAAAAAATGCTCTAGAACACTTCCCTACAGAGCTAGATAGGTGGGTCTTTGCTAGATTTTACAGTGGGGTCAGGAGCCCTGGGATAGAAATCAGACACAGCAGGGCACCTGGGCAGCTCAGTCGGTTAAGTGTCTGACTTTTGGTTTCAGCTCGGGTTATGTTCTCGAGATTCGTGGGACAGAGCCCCACATCGGGCTCTGTGCTGACAGTGTAGAGCCTGCCTGGGATTCTCTCCTCCTCTCTCTCTGTCCCTTCACCACCCTCCGCAAAAAATAAACAAATAAACTTAAAAAAGACATCAGGGGGCACCTGGGTGGCTCAGTCGGTTAAGCGGCTGACTTCGGCTCAGGTCATGATCTCACAGTCTGTGGGTTCGAGCCCCGCGTCGGGCTCTGTGCTGACAGCTTGGAGCCTGCTTCTGATTCTGTGTCTCCCCCTCTCTCTGACCCTCCCCCATTCATGCTCTGTCTCTCTCTGTCTCAAAAATAAATAAATGTTAAAAAAAAATTAAAAAAAAAAAAAAAAAGACATCAGAAACGGCAGGACAAATCAGAGGTGCAGGCAACAATATTTAGGTGAGTTTGTCAGGGCTTACTGATGGAACAGGCATTTAAAGATGCCTCCCAGTTTCGGCCCTAGGCTCACAGAGTTACCTCTCTTCATCCCTACATCCCTACGCTAAGAGACCTTCCGCTGTGTTCCACACGCCGTCTCTCAATTTCGGGTTGAAAGAGCCCTGTCTGCCAACTGACCTCAAACAGTCTGGCTGGTCTGCCTTTCCCTGGACTCGGCCAGCCTCTTGCACCCCTCCTGGCCTGGGCCTGTGCTAGGGATACGGGACCCTGGCCTCCTGCTCTCTCCTGCTACGCCTTTATTCACCGATGCCCCTGCTCGGCTAAGGCTCACCCCTCCGAACGCCTCTCCAGTCCCTCCTTCCTTCATGTCCTCCCCCTCCAACCCCTACCTGTTTACTAAACTTCCTTCTGGGCCATTTTCAAATTCCATCTCCCAAGCCTACCTTCGCTTCGGACCCCTCCGCACGTAGGACAGGAAGATGACCATACAACGTGTAGTTATATAAATCTACTACAAGTACCCAATCTGCCGAAGTTATCCAACTCAACGGACGACTTCAGGGAATGCCGAGTCAGTGAAGTGTGTTTTCAACTGGGTTTTCAAGCACCCGTTCCCCCAATAAGCTCAAAACAAAGCCACCGTAAAAGGGCAGAGGAGACACTAAGGTGGGAAGACCTGAAACGCTGCCCGAAAGGCAGTGGATGAGAGAAGACCAGCGAGCTGAGTGGCTCTCGAGGGGATCTAAGCCTGCTATTCACTGGCTCCAGGACCTCAGAGAAAATCACTCAACCTCCCCCGAGCTTTAGTTTCCTCACCTGCCAAAGAGAAAGAACAACCACCTAAAAGGTTAGCAGTGAAGGAGTGATATGCTAACACGCAGGAGGGGGCCTGGCACCTAGCAACTCCCTTCAGACGCTGGTGGAGACACTGAGGTACAGAGAGAGTAACTTGGCCCAGCCAATCCGGCCACCGCTAATTTAGCCCTTGTCACACGATCCTTCCTTCACCCAGCAATTCAATCTCCAAGCACTTAGTACAGTCGAGGCTCCCCGTGCGTCACTCAAAAAACTTGTTGACTAATGTAAATCCAAGCTGTATCCCTGTACTGTGTTTTCATTCTCTAGGAGAATGCTGGAGCTTTGCCGCCGAACAGTCAACCGTCCACTTCCGGCTCGATTATATAAACTTGATATTCTTAGACAAAGTGATGGATCCACCCTCCCCTCCCCCAGGTTCCGTTAATCGCCAGAAGAGAGTAAAGCAACGAACACTTAGCTAACACTAAAGGAGACAGCAGCTGTTAAGACAACACGTTACATACCAAAATACCTTTGTTGCAGGGGAAAAAAATAAACAACCTTTTTTCTCTCGCTGAAACCCTGAACTCCTTACGTACGTAGGCACCTCTCTGATTTCTTATGCAACGTGACACATGTCGTGTGGTGGACTGAACACACGTGAACCAAATCTCAGATGGATGCATTTGAAACTGATGTTGACAGCATAAATCTCGCAAAATAGGGAAGAGAGACCTTCCTGAGGTTTGCATTTTCAAGTTTTCAAGCCCGAGCACAGATGTGCACCGTGTCCCTCCTCCGAATCGCCACCCCTGAGAAACAAAGCTACCGTTTATGTCCTACCAACCCGATCGTTAAGACACAAAAGCAAGAGTTCTCTTCATACTCTTCATGGGCCTCGGGCATTTACAGACAATTCACTTGTTACCCAGAGAAAGGGGGATTCTTATAAGGAAATGCCTGTAGTACGGGGAAAATACTAAAGAGAAATGGGAACATCAGGTTCCAGCCTCTCCCACCAGGTAGTAAGACAGCCCCCCAAACAAGTTACTTCATTGAAACATGCAACAATTTTCCCTGTGAAAGAAGAGTCCTTGGTCTACTACATCAAGCCTTTAGAAAGGATTAAAACAAATTTTGATCCATGATTTGATCTATGATTTCTGAAAATTGTGCACAAATCAAGGCAGTGCCATTCACATTCAAAACGTCACTTTTGTTACGTGAACTAGAATTAGCTCATTGGCAGACCTCGCTAGGGCTGAGCCAGCCCTTTTTTGCTTTTGAGGTCAGTAAGTAATCTAAGACTGGAGAGTTTTCTCTCCGCTGCTAACTTCCCCCGAGTCGAGTTTCCTTCCTCTGTCACAGGGGGTTGGTAAAATCTTTTCCTGATGTCAGTGCCCTTTGGATTTCCCATAAAGCTCCAGCTACAGAAAGTCGGGGGCCTGCATTCAATGGCCAGCTTAGAGATCGCGGCAGGCATCTGTCACGCATTTGGCATCTGAGCCCCCTGCCTATGTTTGCAGTCCTCCATCTCACGAGGCAAAGCCAGCCACCCATTATAGAAGCTAGAAGTGCAGGTTACTCATTTTCCCAGCATCCTCTGCACTAGAGCATAAGCCCAGGGCAATCACTGCAGACTTGGAATCAGTCCCTCGTGATGTCATCAGGCAGGGACAACGCGCGATCCATTCCGGCACTTGACGATGGTAGTGGCCCCTCCATCCAGTTTGGGGAAGCTTTGTTGCCAACAGTTCTGATGACAACCACACCCCATGTCCAGCAGCAGTGGTGAAAGCTGCGTATCTGTACCCCCCCGGTGGGAGCAGCAGTGCCTACACCAGCCCCCTTCTTTGGTGCATTTTGGGGCTTTCTTCCAGCTCTGTTGCTTCCGATTCCAGTGCTCTGAACCTCTGGCAGCTTTTAGAAGCCACCCCAAATCCTCGCAATGGATTCTTCTCCTGCCAAGATCAGCAAGAATCAATTTCTGACAACAAAATCTTATTAATTCAGAAATCATCGTCAAGGCCAAGAAATCAAGACCAGCAGAGCACTGGGCTTCATCCAGAAATTTCCAGATGATGTGCCACTAAACCTCATGACCCTATCAACCTTTCCATTCACAATGTACATCACACAGCAAGCACAGGGTTAGAAAAGAAAAGGCGGGGGTTGGGGGAGGGGCGGCGACCTGGGTGGCTCAGTCGGTTGGGCATCCGACTTTGGCCCAGGTCATGATCCTGTGCTTCGTGGGTTCAAGCCCCGCATCGGGCTCTGCGCTGACAGCTCAGAGCCTGGAGCCTGCTTCCGATTCTGTGTCTCCCCCTCGTCTCAGTCCCTCCCCCATTCACGCTCTCTCTCTCTCTCTCTCTCTTAAAAATAAATAAACATTAAAAAAAATTTTTTTAATGCTTTAGGATGAACTCTACTCATTTTATTTTTTTAATGTTTTTTATTTATTTTTGAGAGAGAGAGGGAGCATACGCGGGTGTGAAAATGGGGGAGGGGCGGGGGGGGGGGGCAGGGGATCCAAAGCAGGCTCTGCACTGACAGCAGTGAGCCCGACACGGGGCTCGAACTCACAAACGTGAGATCGTGACCTTAGCCGAAGTCGGACACTCAACCAACTGAGCCACCCAGGCCCCCACTCAGACATTTTATACAGAAGTAGAATGAGGGTAAGAATAAGAGCATGGACCTTTTAGTCAAAAAAAAAAAAAAAAAAAATCTGAACTTCTGTTACTTCCCTCCCTTACTGCCTCTTCTCCAGTGCCCTAAGGACAACGCATCCCAGACACGCCCAGGCAGTACCACAAACTTACATACCACACAGGACACGCATGTTCAACTTCCTTTGTTTTTCCCACGCTCTTCATTCTGACTAAAATGTGTTCTCCTTGCTAGCGAACTCCTGTTCATCCTTCGAAACCCAACTCAAAAGTCTCTCCCATTGTGAAGCTTGCCTAACATCCCCTAAATTAATCGCTACTTCTTCTATGCTGTTGAACTCTCTACTGTGGCCATGAGCCTGCCCTTTTTTTAAGAGTAGCAGTCTACCCGCCACCCCGCATTCCAACTGTGAGTTCCTAGAACAAGGGAAGTCCTTCACCAGGGCCAGAATTAGGTTAAGGCAAGCAAGGTTCCTAAACAAGCACGCACTCTCAAGTACAAGTGCATAAAACCAGTCTCCACCATCTGTCCTTCTTTAATTCAGAGCCTATTATAGAATAAGCACTCAGACTCTTGTTGACTGAATGGTGAATAACACAGGAAAGTGTATATGATTCAGAGAAGATTTATATAATACAGGGAAGGCAGTACCTGACATTGCCACAAACAGACTAGATAACCAGAGCTACTTAACCTGGCCAAGTGGGGAGTAGAACATGGCACCTTCCGTTGCCACAGTTCATGGCTCTGCAACTCTACGTTCAAAGGAAGTTCAAAAAGGAAGAGATCCAGACGGAAGGATTCAGTCACGGGAGACTCTTCTGCCGGAGCTGAGGCCTGACCAACGCATGGGATTTGAAGCGAAGGAGGGGAGAATGATCAAACTGATAGGCACCAAGTGTGGGTAAGATAAGCTGAAGAAAAACAAAAATCCTCGAGGGCTAACCAGAGAGGAGGCACGTCAGGGAGTGAGAAACAAGCTGGACATAGATCGGACAGCTGGATGGAGACAAAGCACGAAAACGCCCTAGAAAACCGAGCAGGGCAAATCTGGGGCTTGGGACTGAGTGATAGGGTGGAAAATACTGTTTTATAGTGACAGTGAGAAGACCAAAAGCTACAGCTCTCAGTCTGTTAGGTGCTAAATACACTCACGTACAACATGGTAGTGAGCTCATTTGATTCTCAAGTCAAGCCTCTGTGGTTGCTGTTATCCCATTTTACAGATGCGAACAGACTTAGTGAAGTTTAGCCAAATGTTCAAGGTCATGCCATCTGCAAATGGCAGAACCAGATTTAATTCACGCTTTCTTGCCTTAAACACACCCAAGGGGAGGGGAATCCCACATGGGTGGGGATTCAGATAGGCTTGGCAGATATAGTCAGAACAGCTGGCCGAAGGGAACGTTGTTCTCAGGATGCAAGCTTGATACAAAAAAGAACATTAGAAAGAGGGGTGTCGAAATGAAGAGGGTACACATTGAGGAATGGGGTGCAGAGTGGCAGGGGCGGGGTGGGGGGAGATAACTCTAGGTACACAGAGGGCAAAGAGAACGTCAGTCAAGAGTAGCAATGGCCCTAGGATCAGGAAGAGGCGACCTGGGGTTCACACTCCAGCATCACAACTTACAAACTGATGCGTCCTGGGGAAACCATGTGAACTCCCCAAATTTCAGCTCTCACATCTCTAAACTGAAAACAACATATCTGACTTTCTATCATCTCTGAGCCTTTTCACAGCCTCATTGAGTGCCTGAGTACCACAGGCACCTGACAAATAGTAATCTTGTGACTACTCAAGACAGATGAACCAAGGACAGGATAGATACAGACAGAGATGTGAGGTCAGGGCATGGATAGATGGCCCGCAGCAGGGAGGATGCTCGGTCATTTTTAGCAAAGAGGCAAACTCATCTGTTGAGAGAGAGGAAGGCAGAGAGAGCTGGCGACCTCACAGGAAAGCAGACACAAACAACTTTCTCTGCAATTCTCAGAACATTCAAGCTGAAAGGGACCTTAAGAATAATTTAATCGAATTCTTCCCCTGCCTCCATTTTACAAATGAGGGAAAAAGCAAATTTGTTCCATAAAGGGCCAGAGAGGAGATATTTTAGGCTCTGTGGGCCATAGTTTCTATCCCAATAAATCAACTCTGTCATTGTAGCATAAAAGCAGATATAGTATGTAAACAAATGAGTGTGGCTATGTTCCAATAAAACTTTATTTATAGATAGAAATTTGAACTCCACATAATTTTCACGTGGCATGAAATATTCTTTTCATTTTTTTTTTTTAGCCATTTAAAAATGTATAAACCATTTTAGCTTTTTGGGCTGTACAAAAACACACGATGGGCCACAGTTTGCCAAGCCTTGCCATATGTTGGTTATGAGCTCATGCTAAAGATAGTCAGACGTGAGTTTGGGTTTTGCCCCCACAATTTACTAGAAGTGAAACTTCAGCTATGGTATTTAGTCTTCCTACTCCTCATCATTTACAGACTCCTTACTTATCAAATGTAGATAAAAATTATACCTATTCCACATGATTTTTGTGAGGATTAAATGAGATAATGCATGTCAAAGAGCTTAGCAAAAAGCCTTACTCGAAAGCAAACCAAAACACCAAACAGAAAACACCACGTCCAAGAAAATGCAGGTGACACAGTTCACTCACAACAAGCCCAGGATCTGAACCTTGTGCCCATCTATTCTGTTCAATACCTTTTCCAGCCCCATGGCCATGGGTAGCCTTGACTTTACGAGAAGTCAGATATTCATGAATCTGTAATTCACTTACTCAAAAATCCCCTGTCCCCAACCCTGAAATTTCACCATTAAAAATGCATTACTTTAGGGGGGGCTGGGTAGCTCAGTCGGTTGAGTGTCCAGCTTCAGCTCAGGTCATGAACTCACGGCTCGTGGGTTCAAGCCCCACGTTGGGCTCTGTGCTTACAGCTCAGAGCCTGGAGCCTGCTTCATATTCTGTCTCTGTCTCTCTCTCTGCCCCTGCCCTGCTTGTGCACTCTCTCTCAAATATAAATAAATATTAAAAATTTTTTAAAAAAGAAAAGAAACACATTACTTTAGGGCTGCCTGGGTGGCTCAGTTGGTTAAGCACCCGACTTCAGCTCAGGTCACGATCTCACAGTTGGTGAGTTCGAGCCCCGCATCAGGCTCTGTGCTGACAGCTCAGAGCCTGGACCCTGCTTCAGATTCTGTGTCTCCCTCTCTCTCTCTCTCTCTCTGCCCCTCCCCCACTCATCCTCTGGCCCTCTCTTTCAAAAATAAATAAACATTAAAAAAAACCTTTTTAATGTATTACTTTAGTTTAAGCTGTTTTCCACTTGAACAGTGCAAATTCCCCTGGATGATTTTTTAATTTAAGTTCTGTTAGTTATACTTAGATGTAACTTATTACCTACTTCTTATACAGTTCTCTAGACATTAGTTTTTGATGGGAAATACAGAAAGGATAAAAATGCATCCATACCATGGAAAGCTATACAGCCACAGAACGTCATGAAGTACCATTACATGCTCAAACATGGATGAATCTTGAAAACATGATGCTGAGTAAAAGAAGCCAGATACAAAAGGCTTTACGTTGTATGATTCCATTCATAGGAAATATCTGGAATAGGCAAATCCATAGAAACAGAAAGTAGCTTTGTGGTTGCCAGGGGCTGGGAGGGGGGGTGACTGCTTTCCATCTGTGGAGATAAAAATGTTCTGGAACTAGATAGTGGTGATGGTTGCACAACCTTGTGACTACAAAAAAAAAACCACAGAATTGTATCCTTTAAACTTATTTAGGGGTGCCTAGGTGGCTCAGTTGGTTAAGCGTCCAACTTTGGCTCAGGTCATGACCTCACAGTTCATGAGTTCGAGCCCTGCATCGGGCTCTGTGCTGACAGCTCGGAGCCTGGAGCCTGCTTCTAATTCTGTGTCTCCCTCTCTCTCTGCCCCTCCCCCACTCTCTCTCTCTCTCTCTCTCTCTCTCTCTCAAAAATAAATTAAAAAAAAATTTAATACTTATTTAAATGGTGACTTTTATGCTGTGTATTTTACCACAATAATAAAAAGAAAAAAAAAAATACCCAGATAAAGACACAGGAGGATTCGACAGGTGTGAAAAGAAGTTCTCATTTGAGAAATGAATCCACCGAAGGCCACCTTAGTTCACTTTACATGTTTTAAGGCCAACCCTGCACACTGCTAATAAACAATGTATTCAGACAGTGCTGACTGAGCACCTACTAGGCACCAGGCACCGAGCCTGGCTCTGAGAATAAACCAGCCAACAGGGCAGAAAAGTGTTTTCTGCAACTTCTGGCCCAATCTACAGTCACCCAGAGCAAAAGCCCTCATCAAGTCATTTTTATAAAAAACAGACACAAAATATTTCTTGTAGGGTCATTACGACAAAACTAAAAATATATGATAGCATTTCTTCACTAATTCTCATGTGAAAAACTGCCTACTGACAAACGTTTCCAACAGTAAGGAAGAGGAAGCAAGGGGGTAGGGTTGGAGTGGCAGAACTCCAGGAAAAAGGGAAGGGATTTAGATGGGATCTGTTAATTTGCAAACGTGTTATCTTTCCAGAACAAAATCTCCTCAGAGGACAGAGAAGTGTGACAGCTGTATACTTCTTTTAAAGTGTTGTTTGTAGTCGAACAGTCGAACACTGCCGGAAGCACACCTGTTTTATTCTTTCATATCAATCCCAAATGACCGGAATGTATTTTTGGTTTCTTTTTTAACTTTTAGGAACACTGGATCCAAGCCAACCTATAAAGCTGATTCTCTCCTTTTTTTTTTTTTTTTTTTTAAGACTTCATAAACTTTCTCGGTCACCCAGCCTCACGTTTACAACCATCACTCAAAGAACAAAGTTGTTCCTTGAGCTCCAGGATTTGCCTTTTATTCTTGGCAGAATGAAAATGGATAAATGCATTTTTGAAAATGTACAGGAGTCCAGTTATACATAAATTTGGATTACTATTAGAGTAGGGGCTAAGTAGTTCATTTCTTCCAAGCTTCTACCAAAATCAACAAAAGCATGGATGGTTTTCTTGAGCCCAATGGCAGTGAGCAGAAGGTAAAATGTTTGAAATACTTCATCCGCTTACATTCATTAATTGTATTTATGCTTCTGTATTTGCACTGTATCTCTAAATTCTCCCCATGTTTCAGCCTTAATGCATTCTCCCAATCAAATCAGGTATTTCTTTAAAACAATAGAAGGTAGGGACCATTCACTTTCAAGAAGAGGAAACTGAGGCCTGAGGAGGTTGGACGAGGTAGATGAGATCACAAATCTAATGAAAGATAGAGATAACCAGCTGATTTTTTTTTCCTCTGATCTGTTGCGAAGTTTGTTGCAAAGAACCGTACGAGGCTGTGGATACAGACTTTGGAAATTCTAAGCTAAAAAAAAGTTGAAGAACAACACAAAAATAATGGTAGCTGCTTGTGACCCTTGGAGAGACCACCTCAGGCTTGGTCTTGCCTTTCATCGTCACCTGGGTGCTGCCTCCCGCACTTCCGTAAACCTCTGGAATCAGGGAGCATTCTACTCCACAGATCAAGACTGACTTCCAAGGTCCAGAGAAGGTATCTCTAGCTCTAGAGCACACAGGCTGGGGTTGCTGCTCAGTGAGACCCCCAGGACGACAGGCCCTCCAATGTGAGTAGCATTCACTTGACTTCACGGACGAAGCAAAGGAAGGGGGAGGCAGTCTCCCAGGGCCTTGGCACGAAAGTCGTTAGTTAGCTAAAAAAACACCAAAAAAAGCCAGGTGGGAGACATGCCCAGATGAATAAAAACTCTATCATCAGACCTTAAGGCACGCCCGGTGGGACAGACGCAAGTGTAAGTCGACGAAATGCCAACAAAATGTCATGATGAGTTGAGTCATCAAATGGTAAAGAAAACCACTAATACTAATCAACCTGGGCAAACTCTCATCCCTATAAGTGTTAATATCTTCTTTTTTCCTAAGTGATAAAGAAAAGTTTGTCGCACACTTGCCAAGGGAAAGCTTTTCAATGCTAATTTGGCTCTCCCCTTCATACCAAGCTCAGAATATTAACAAGACCTGTTGCTAAGGGACGTAGATGCATAGTTGAGTCTAAAATGCAAAATTATATTAATCTAGCTGCTGGAAGAAACCCTCTCCCAGTACTACTCTGTACTCTGTATCTGAGTCAGGCAATGAACGCCTTCGGACCTGTAAGGCCTTCCCTCCCTCAGCCCCTGTCTTTTTCTCCAACATCATCTCTCACTGCTCTGGCAGATGACCCCCTACATCCCGATCACCCAGAGCTTGAGGATGTCCGGACACCTTCTAGCTCCTTACACTGCCCCACAGACCAGGGCTGAAGGCACTTGGACTCCCCACCCCAATCTCTGACTCTCCCAGTCATTTGCAGGATTGAAGCAGACAGGGGCGTCTGGGTGGCTCAGTCGGTAAAGCGTCCGACTTCAGCTCAGGTCATGATCTCGCGGTTTGTGGGTTCGAGCCCCGCGTCGGGCTCTGCGCTGACAGCTCAGAGCCTGGAGCCTGCTTCCCATGCTGTGACTCCCTCTCTCTCTGCCCCTCCCAGGCTCATGCTCTGTCTCTCTCTGTCAATAATAAACAAACGTTAAAAATTAAAAAAAAAAAAAAAACACACATTAAAAAAAAAAAGATCGAAGCAGACAAATCGCCCTTCCTTTGAGCTATCATTAAATCACAACCGTCGGCACACCCATCTGTTCCCCATTAGAATGTGAGCTTCTTGAGAGTAGGAATCATCTCTCCACACGCTTCCTGGTGCCTAGCCGTGAACCACACAGTGAAGCATCTAATAAACGTTCAGAGAATGAATAAATGGATGGACGGCTGCATGCATGATTGAACCAGACCCATTCAATCATCTGATGCCCCACTGAACAAACAGAGGTTCTGATTTCTACTGTGCCCAGCGCTCTTGTTTATTTTTTATCTTTAAGCCTCGGGGGTTAGTTTCTGTCTTTATAGGAAGAGTGTAAGGGCTCCCCAGAGAGCCAAAGGTTGGCTCTGTGTCAGGATGCAGCTGGGATGCTAAGAGCTATCCGGGTGTGGGCGTCGGAGATCTGTCTCCAGATCTAGTTTGCCATCACCTCGGCCTTTCCAATCACTTATTTAATCTTTCTCAGTCATACTTGCTTCATCTATAAAATGAGGTGTGCAACCTATATGAGGTCTAAGGTCTTTGCTAGATGTAACCTCCCATGCCTGGAAACTCGTGACATCTTGCCAGGAATCCATTGCCCAAACTCTCTGTACCACACACTTGGGCCATTGTCACGTCATCAGAATATTAATCCTGTGTTTCTCACTTAGCCATCAGAGACAGCACCAGCGTGTCTTTTCTGTGCTGTTCTTTCAGTTCAAGGGCAGGGACTCAGTCTGTCCAGCAGATGGTATTATTGTATTGCTCCTTTCGCTGCCTCTTATAAAGGCAAACCCGTCACAGAACAAAGGACGGCCCAGAGGGTCTGAATCTCTGCCACTCACAAGAGAAGATGAGAGAATCTGAGGTGACGCATCCCCTTCCTCATTAACCAAGTCCCTTATTATTAAGAGTCTGCACACTTACAGGGCGCCTGGGTGGCTCAGTCGGTTAAGCGTCCGACTTCGGCTCAGATCACCATCTCACAGTGCATGAGTTCGAGCCCCGCATCGGGCTCTGTGCTGATGGCTCAGGGTCTGGAGCCTGCTTCCGATTCTGTGACTCCCTCTCTCTCTGCCCGTCCCTACTCACGCTCTGTCCTGTCTCTCTAAAAATAAATGAACGTTAAAAAAAATTTTTTTAAGAGTATGCACATTTATAATGCCTTTTTTATTAAAAGGAGGACTGAAACACCACAGGTCACAATACTGTCAAAGCTCCACTCAAGTTAAAGCCTAGGTGGCCATGTTCATTGTTTTCATTTTCTCTTGCAGTTCCTTCCTGAGTGCTTAATTAGGTCAGTCCATTTTTCTCTGTCTTACTTATGCCTACAGATAACCCGTTTTTATGGCAGCTCTGGGTAGCAGTGGGCCTCATGCTTACCCGCTACGTCCGCGGAGAGGGACACCTGAACTCAGAGCCAGCAAACCCAACAACTACCCTTCATGACAGTCATCATTTTCTTTTGCAAGATAGAGAATTCAAACTCGGCCCAGAGACTGTCACTAATCAAAGAATGGCAGGTAAACTACAAAGTTGCACAGATGAGTCTGCAGGGGAAAACAGTAAAGACTCTCCAAGAAAAAACAGAAAGAGGGTGCCTTCAAAGAGACAGCAAGCAGAGAATCAGAAAATGTATTTCGTAGTTCCTACCGGGCTCGGCAGTATCTCCTACAGGTGGATTCAATGAAACCCTCCCTAAGAAAGACATTTTGACTTGGGGCATGTAGGTGGCTCAGTTGGTTGAATGTCCAACGTCAGCTCAGGTCATGATCTCACGGCTCGTGGGTTCAAGCCCCGCATCGGGCTCTGTGCTGATGGCTCAGAGCCTGGAGCCTGCTTCCGATTCTGTGTCTCCCTCTCTCTCTGCCCCTCCCCCTTTCTCCAAAATAAATAAACATTAAAAAAATTTTTTTTCAAAGACATCTTGACTTGAGGTAAAATCAAACACAAAGACACAAACACCTACCCGTATTTGTAATCATCCCATCTATGGGTCTATATCCATTCTTCCTGGGTCATAAGCATCTTCCTTCCCATTAACATTATTGCTCTGTCTTTATAACCTATTACATATCAGGTAGGTATCTGTAACTGAAGTGATTCCTTTATTATTCCTTTGCCATGGCAGTTACATAGTGAAAAACATGAACTTTGGAATTCAAATGAACCAGATTCAAACCCCAGCTGTGCAAGCACAAACTCTCTGATCTTGGGCAAGTTGTTAATCCCGCGTTCCGAGTCGCTTTGTAAAACGGGGATCCTTTTACCCACCTCTCAGGTTTTGAAGAAAAATTAGAGCTGATCCGCAAAGTGCTCATCACAGAGCCTCGCACACAGTAGGCATGCCAGCATGACTAGTTCTTACCGGATATGGATTCTCAAGACAGAAATGCAGGATCCAAGGGAACAAGAATCGGACCAGTTTGTCGACCCTGCCCCACTGCTTCGGCAAACATGGGGTCTCTCCACCCCTCCTGACATAGTTTTAGGACACACAAGCTCTCCTCCAACACCGAACACATCTTCCTCCCAGCTTCGCCTTGGAATGGGAGACCGTGCTCACCCCCTAACCTGAGACAGAAAACCAGTAGCTGGCTTCTGTCTATAGACCCAGGGGCCTGACAGTCCAGCTGATTCACTAGTTCCTGTTTTCCTCTCACTCTGTTGGTCCCACTTAGAGCTGCGCGCAGGTACTCGACGTGGAGATAAGTCTGGGCTCGTTTCAGACAAGCCCCAACCTAGTTTCTACTGCTCTTTTTCCGCGTCTCCTTCTACCCCCTACCTCCACAGGCTTCGTGTGAGTGCATCGCACAACAGCCAGGGGAATCAAGACGGCTTCCAAAACTGCAAGAAACAGGTGAAGTGCATCGCTTATTTCCGATATGCAGGGTGAACACGGGAGGAAACACACACACACACATTCCTGCCTGAATTCTGCACCCTGGTTTCTTGGACCCATTCCCTCTCTGATCCCTGTTTTCCAGCTGATCTCCCTGCTTATTATTTCTTTCTTCCTTTTTCATGTTGACTCACCGGATACTTGACTTTCTGCCTCACTTCTGCTGCCCACCTGTCCTTCTGCCACTCGGATCGTCTGTCTCAGGACCATCCACCTGGCTGGGAGGGATGCCTTCTCTTTCCGTGGCTCTTTTCTGGGGTGCTCCCCCCATACCTGAAGCAAGCCACCATCAACACCCTGGCAGAGCAATGTGACAGATAATGGACATCTGTTCTTTTTTTCTCTCTTCATTTTTTTTTTACTATTTATTTTTGAGAGAGAGACAGCGCATGAGTGGGGGAGGGGCAGAGAGCGAGGGAGACACAGAATCGGAAGCAGGCTCCAGGCTCTGAGCTATCAGCACACAGCCCGAAGTAGGGCTTGAACTCACAGACTGCGAGATCATGACCTGATCTGAAGTTGGATGCTTAGCCAACTGAGCCACCCAGATGCCCCAATGGACATCTGTTCTAAGCCAGGAAAGTTCCTTCCCACTGACCTTACCCCCCGATCGCTTCACACAACCACCCCTGACAATTTCATCTCATATTGTCCCCTCCCACCCAAGCTGATCCTGGTATTTTTATCCATGATTTTATGTGAAACATACTCTGACCACAGTAAGAAAATAAAGCTATTAACGCCAGTAAGTATACAGAGAGTTGAAAACACCTTTTGTTAACAATCAATATTTAAGAGCTCGGTAACACCCAGTAGTACACTTTTTGTTTTGTTTTGTTTAAAGGCTTACAAGCCTTTTCTAAAAATAAGCTTTGCCTGGCTACAGATCCTTGGTTCTTACTCACTCTCATTCCCTCTTAAGCTTTATTCCCTGCGGACTAGAACCATTTGTTACAAAGGGAAGGGTGCCCTCTTCTCTCTAACCTCCAAACACCATCTCTGTATCTCTCTATCCATGAAAGCTGCCTGTGACAGCCACTAAAAGTGTTTAGTAGAATTCCCTCTAAACATGAGTTACGTTTTGGAAATCAATACGGCAACAGCATGTGTGTGTGCGTGTGTGTGCGTGTGCGTGAACACGCATGTTTTCCAATTTAACACCCCCCGATTTAGAAGCATCCAGTCTGTCATTAACAATAGAAAATCAGAAGAAAGAGCAGGTAGTTTGCTCACGGACCAGATGGCAAGCCTCTTGTTTCACTCGCTTATTCTCCTGAGAAGAACCACACTGAAAGTTCCATTGTACCAGTTTGAGGTCTTCTCTCTACCAACTGCTTCCTTCGTCTTTTCAGGTTAAGTTATAGTCTTCACCTTCCTTGGTGTCCTCATTGTGGCTTGAACCAAAACTTACGTGCAGATCACAGGGAGTGGCACGTGGGTGCCGATATGTTTATCTTCCCACGTTATGGCCTGAACTGTGTGTCCCCCCCCCCCCAAATTACTATGTTGAAGTCTTAACCCCTGGTTCCTCAGAATATAACCTTACTTGAAAATAGGGTCATTGTATATATCATGAGTTAAGATGAGGTCACATGAGATTAAGGTGGGTCCCTCATCCAATATGACCAGTGTCCTATCTAGGGGCACCTGGATGGCTCAGTCAGGTAAGTGTCTGGCTCTTGGTTTTGGCTCGGGTCATGATCTCACAGTTCGTGGGTTCGAGCCCAGCATTGGGCTCTGTGCTGATGGTGCAGAGCCTGCTTGGGATTCTCTCTCTGTCCCTCTCTCTCTGCCCCTCCCTTGCTCTCTCTGTCTCTCTCTCTCTCAAAAATAAAGAAATAAAAACTTTAAAAAAGGTGGGGGTGGGGTGCTTAGACACAGGCATGCACACAGGGAGAACACCACGTGGGCACAAAGGCATAGATCTGGGTGATGCTTCTACAAGCCTACGAGGAATGTCACAGAGCGTCAGCTAACCACCAGAAGCTAGAAGAGCTCAGCCCCCAGAAGGAGCAATCCTGCCACCACCTTGACCTCAGACTTCTGGCCTCCAGAGCTCTGAGACAATAAATTCCAATTGCACCCGATTGGTGTTTATTGTTCTGGTAGCCCTAGAAAATGAATACATCCCACCAGACTGTGTGCTTCTTGAAGGGAGAGATGGAATTCTATTCATCTTTGTATTCATACAGCACAGTGTAAGGCGCAGACAACTTAATTGTTCAACGTTTGTCAAATTCAACCCAAAAATATATGGTCCTCGGCACCCCCAGCCCTCTCGACCATCCCCGACCCCCTACTCAACCAGCACTGACTCTCTTGTCCTTAGATCACATCAAAAAAAATTGAAATTGGGGAAGGGGAAAAGTTATTCTAACCCTAATGTAAGAGGGAAATGTTATTCTAACACTAATGGATCAAGAGCTCTCAATCTCATTTTCCAATCAATTCCAGAATTAAATTTGCAATTTTGTCTTCTACTTTACCTATAACAATGGAGGCTCCTTCAGGAACAAAGCCCCAAGCATGAAGACTTGGCAAGCCATCGAATGAGATGCTATAGCTGTCAGGTCCTATCACCTGGCTGGGTCACACGTGCTCTTTAACCGCACAGCGAAGTGAGGCAAAAAGTGCCCCGTGTCCTTCCTGATTCCGGTTGGGAGTGAGTCAGCCTGCCCACCTTACCCACTCTACTGACCCTGACTTGAATGAGGTCATGGAGGAGAAAGAAAGTGACTGAGCACGAGTTACACTAAGAAGCAGCCTACTATGGGCTCCAGAGCTATAGGTCACTATGTTTTTTAAGCCAATATAATGAAAGCCAAGTGAATTTAACCTATCCATTATTTTAATCTCTTTATATTTTAAATGGAATTTTTCTGAAATTAAAAATCACACACACACACACACACACACACACACACACACACATTTATGGACTCGCTTGCCAGTATCCAATATCATGCGAGAGAGAGTAAATTCAGAAACACATTCAACAGTTTCCTCCTCCTTAACTGACTGCTGATGATTCTAGAAAAAGGAAAAGCACTAAGAAATGGAAAAGGCAGGTTGGCAGGTTATAAAAAATGAAAATTACAGCTGTGGCCATGCTCTGGAAAATATTCCCTGACTTAGCTAGATGTTGATTATTGAACCAACAGCTTGCTTATATAATTACAGTGTGCCTATAAACCCAGGTGATATGATATACTTGTTTAACTATTAACCTCTGGATTTCCTGGAGTTTCCACAATCTAAAGGGAAAAAAACTGAAAGTATGAGATATGATATACTCCATTTTATTAACTTATTGTGATCGTAAGTAATAATGACAGCATATCGCTTGGTAAGAAAAAGGAAGTTCTTAGAAAACACAAGTGAGGTCTTTTAAGTTTCAGAGATTTTGCTAGGGCATCTTTTTTTTATTCCAAGGAACTGTTTTGCCTAGAGAACCTTCTACTGGTGCCCCCGGATCCTTCAAATCAAGATTCCTTTCTCCATCCCACCTTTGGATCTAGGGCACAATCTCATCAACTCTGAAATTCATGTCGACACCTGCACGCTCATTGTAAATATTTCCCCGCTCTCCCTCTCGTCCCTAGGACCTCCCGACTCACACTCTGTCTTCTGAGCATATCTAGGATTCTAGCTTCTGTTCTACACAGTTCTACGCGTGTCTTACGTCCTACTAGACTAGAAGCTTCTTAGGGCTAGAGAGAAAGGAAGAGGGGAGCAAATTTATGTTCATAGTGAGATTGCTATAGCAAAATGCCTCAAACCCAGCAGTGTACTCAATAAATATTTGTTGAATAACTGAATGCCACGCACCAGCCAAAACACATGACGTACATTACCTTGTTTAATTTTCATAACAATCCTGAGAATGAGTGTCAGCCTCTCCATTTAGCTGGTAAGGAAGCTGAAGTTGGACAGGAAGTAGGTTTTTCAAGGCTCATAGCTAGTAAGCAGAGCAGAGGGGGATGCATTTCTGTCCAGTCCCACCTAGCACAATGTCTTAAATGGTACCACGGATCCAAAATTTACTGGTTGGATTGACCTGGGCAAGCCCCTTATCCAAGTTCTCTCTTTAGGTATGCTCAGAGTCTCCAGGCTTATGTTTTTCAAATAGCAACAGAGTTTGGGGAGCATGAAGGAGTAAATAAAGCGGGAGAATATGCTTGGAAAGATTTCAAAGAGCACAGAGAGGCCGTTTCTGCACACTCGCTCCAAAATAATTCCCATACTCTTGACCATTGTTCCCATTGGTTGGTTCTTCAGATACTCGCCTTACCCTTATCTCTAACTCATTCCCCCCATGTGGGACTGGTGCAGGGAGAATCGAGGAAGGGAATAAATAACTTGTCACTCAACATCCAGACCATCTATTCCCATGGCTTCCGCATGGGATCTTGGGAAACCGCTGAAACATAGGTATGACTGTCCTGCTTTGGCAGGAGAGGAAGCAGAGGGAGAATTCAGTGGTTTAAGGGAAATTCACTCCCCACTCCCCCGGCTGCCTCCTCTACCACAAAAAGAGAGAATTCTAATTTCTTCCACACCATCCAGTACAAGAGGAAAGCAGTGGAAATGTAGTTCACTCACAGTTTCAAGGAAACAACACTTGTTACATGTACACAGAAATAACCAGGAATACAGGAAATCACTAAGCCACCAAGGGGTGACAGCATGCCTCTACCTAGCTGGAGCACCAAGGTTCTTACTACTATTTTAAAAAATTTAACTTAGATGTGCAGGGAAACACCTAAGGTTTGGATCTGCTTGGTTACAGCCTATAAGACAGCTAATGGCATCAATATTCATTACTGATGTTTAACATTAGCGTCCTGTCTCTACAGACCAATATCTATCAGTAGACCAGTTGCAACCAGCTTCCTTCTACCAGTGGGTACTTTGTACTTGGAATTCAACCTCAACACTCAGAATGAGTCAGACTTGGTATCGACCATGATCAACAGAGGCTTAAAGGGACATGTTATAAGGAACCTCGATATAGACAGACATAGGTCAGCCCCTCCTAATTACCATACCTAGCCCTGGTGTATACAGATTCCCATGGAATCCACTCATGTTTTCTTGAGTGGGCAAAATTCCCCAAACAAAATGTTTCCACCAATGTGTCTTCTGGGTAATGGGTTCACAAATTTATTATGGGGTGACAACTCAAGTGGACTGGCCAGGAGCTCGGGTTCTAGTATCAGACAGACCGTGATGAAAGCTATCTCTCTGCCACTGATACACTCGCCATCTAAGGCAAGTTCCTTGTCCTCTCCGGCCTCAGTTTGCTCAGGCACAAAATGGGGCGTCACCTCAGCAGACCCTAGTCAGGGGAGAATGACATCCTT
Source organism: Panthera leo (assembly GCF_018350215.1). Classification (NCBI taxonomy): domain Eukaryota; kingdom Metazoa; phylum Chordata; class Mammalia; order Carnivora; family Felidae; genus Panthera; species Panthera leo. Next base: position 50,330,048 of record NC_056692.1, on the reverse strand, counting down.
CGCATCCATGGTAAGATGTAGGATACTAGGATGCTAGAAATTCTAGCACTCCCCTGTATGTGACTTAGACTTCCCTCATTCTGGATATGGTAGACAAATCTGGGCTCATCCTACTGAAGCTACTCTGGGTCCATCCCCATGTCTCCCCATCGAATCTGGAGACATGATGTTCCCTTCATTCTCTCAGGGCCTACCAGGATCTTCCTTCTTCCCCACAAAATACCCACCATTTAAGCGACTTTGTAAGCAAAAGGGTGCTCATTCCCCAAACAAAACTGTCCACCCACGGGTTGGGGGAGTTACTATGATAAAACAGCTCCAACCTTTGCAGGAAATGATAAGCAGAAAGCTCTCTGGGTAAGATGGAGGCGATCTGACTATGGAGGGAGTCAGGTTTCCATCTTCTCTCCACACTGAAGAAATGGTGGCCCTCCTGGGCTGGGCCATGATAATAATCAAGAAAACCAGGCAGTGGTGATAGAGGAATTATTTTTACCTTATTTGCTTTTTAAACAAAATGTGAGATCAGGAAGAGGAGAAGGAAGGGACCAGGGGAAGAACAAATGAACAGCTTCTCAATGGGAGGGAATATAAAGAAAAGAAATCTAAAGCAAACAGGAAGAGCACAGCTAAGGGGAAAGGACCCCAGGATGGGCTGCCGGAGACTGGTAGCTCAGTTTGGCGGAAATGAGCAATGGCCTACAAATCTCATAACCAGGAGAAGCACCACTCAGACATTTCCTGTGGGCTGGGCCCTAGAGACTGCTGGCGCAGTAGTTGCCCAGGTTAACAACTTCCAATGAAATGCCAAAGAGGAATGTAATATGGAAGCCTCATCACGAAAAGATTCCATTACTTGATTGAATAAAGTCATACAGGGCAAGGTCAGCGAACGTTTTTTTTTGAAAAGGGCCAAATAGTAACTATTTTTGGCTATGTGGGACATACCATCCCCATCATTATTATTCAATGCTGCCATTGTTGGGGGAAGAGAAGTCATGGACAACATATAAATGCATGAGCATAGCTGTGTCTTAATAAAACTTTATTTGTAAACACTGACTGTGAATTTTATATAATTTTCACATGTCATGTAATGTTACTCTTTGAGGTTGTTTTTCCCAATTATTTAAAAATGTGCAGGGGCACCTGGGTGGCTCAGTTGGTTCAGTATCCAGCTTCAACTTAGGTCATGATCTCATAGTCTGTGGGTTCGAGCCCCATGTCGGGCTCCATGCTGTGCGGAACCTGCTTGGGATTTTCTCTCTCCCATTCTCTCTGCCCTCCCTCCCCCCACCCCTTACACTCTCTCCTCTCTCACTCTCTCTCTCTCTCTCTCAAAATGAATAAATAAACTTAAAAAAAATTTTTAACGTGCAAACCATTTTAGCTCACAGGCTATACTTAAACATAGGTGGGGCTAAAGTCTGCAACTACCCTGATCATGAGCATGGGCCCTGTGGTCAGACAGGCTTGGCTTTGCATCCTGTCTCTGCCATGTACTGGTTATCCAGCCAGCAGCAAGTTGGTTAGCTCACCTGAGCCTCAGTTTCCCCATTTGTGAATTAACAATAATAGTATCTATCCCCAGAGGATTTATATGAAGTTCAGAAGCATAACACACAAAAAGCAACTCACATTGTAACCTGAAAATCGTTTCAGGGCAGAAAGAGGAGTTACACGGGCTGCATATCAAACTGTATAGACCAGCTCAGGACAGGCAGACTCTATGAGGACACAGGGCGGAAAACAAGTCCCAGGGGCGGCAGCGACAGTGGCGGTGGGCTAGGAGGAGGTGGAGAATTGTCACATTGGGGGGTTGTCCGTGCAGAGTTCCCTGTTTTCTCATAGGGCAGCCAGCTGTTAAAAACTTTCAGATGATCTCTGACAACCCTTCAGAGGCTCAAGTGCTGAGGTAATTTACAAACAGCTCCTGAAACCAGCACAGAATGGAGGAATTCACTCTATCCCACTGGAGTCTTTAGACGACACATCTTAGTTCGGCATATTTTTAAAAGAAAAAGTTAGCCAAGGATCAGGCAACCTCTAAAGCTGTCCAGAGGACACAGGTAGGAGAAATGACACGTCTTTGGCCATCTAAGTTGCTAAGTATGCTATTCTTGCATTCATACAGCAAAGCTGTAGTGGAAATATGAATGCAAACAAGGAAGCACAGGGAGAAAATTGCATTATACTTTAATTCCAAACCTGTTATGAAATGTGGGGGGAAATTATAAAGATCCCCACTGACGAAGAATACTTTAACTGTCAGACATTTATGGAGCGCTTCCTATTATAAGCACAATGCAAAACAAGTTGGAAATGCAACAGAGGTACAAGAAGAGATGTTTGCTCCCCAGTAGGGGCTTTCAGAGATTGTCCATAAAAGGCAAATAACAATTACAGTGGTTAAAACTTGCAGCTGTATGGTGTAAGCACTGGGAATTAAAATGAGAGTATTTGCAAAATATCCCCTGGCAGAGACTTGGTAAGAAGCCCCACCACCATGATACAAATGGATCACCATTTCTTGGGTTTGGAAAAAGAACCCCTGCTGTTTGAGCTGTAAAGCTGCCCTGCTCTTTGCCAGCCTGCTCCCCACAAAAACAAGCAAAACCAAAAAAAAAAAAAAAAGAGAGAAAAATGCTAAAGATTCTGAAGAAACAAATGCTTGATAAATGTGGATTAGTAGTGTTTGGGTGTTGTTTAGTGAAAAGGACTTTCGGACATTGAATCCGGAGACATGAAGTTCCACCTCTCGCTCTGTCTACAAGCAAATCACTTTCTCTCAAAGCCTCAGCTTGCTCATTTGTAAAATGAGATGATTGGACCATAAAACTCTGTTTGTAGCTCGTAGCTCTAATTTCGATCACTGAGTATCAGCGTGCATAACGGCTTTACTAAAGAAGGCTGTGACAAGATGATGTTGTGATTGACACATAATTTGGGAGGTCATCAAGGTTGACCCCAGCCTTAATTCTTCTAACAAATCTCATAAGCCAAAGTCAACCACCTTTTATGGTGCACATGATTGCATATGAAGCTCAAAATAATAATAATAATAATAATAATAATAATAATAAGGCAATTATTCTGCAACAGTGCCTAGAACACAGCCAGGTGCTGTGTAAGAATTATTTACAAAACTAAAGAAAAGCTACTTTGGCCTGTAGAGATTAACTGAAAATGCAGAAATGTCCAGAAGCAAGTTATTTCCCAGACTGGAATTTTAATCAGATCATTACATTTTTCTTAACATTTTCATACAGGTCTGGATAGCTATAGAAAGTATAACAAAATGAATTTATGAAATATGTGATGTTTACTTAAATTCAAGTTAAAATTAAAATTAGAACTCACCAAGATATTAAACTACTTTTTTTCTTTTTCTTTTTTTTAACATAATTCACTGTGAAATTGTCTGACGCAGTGTGTAAAGTGCGCTCTTGGTTTTGGGGGTAGATTCCCGTGGTTCATCGCTTACATACAACACCTAGTGCTCATACCAACATAATTGAGACACATAGGATCCAACTCTCAACCCGTGATTACCTAAGTTTTGCAATTTTGGAATGTTCTGGACTAACTCTAGAAATAATTTGACCCCCAAATTAAAAGTTGAAGATACATTTTATGAGAAAAAAAAATTCAAACACATAAAACACAAATGTCAAAAAAAGGGGAACATCCAACTCCTTTTTTTTTTTTTTACTAAAAAACACAACTGACCATAAAGTGTTAACTAACACCTTTTATCAAATTGACAAAGATTTTTTTTTTTTTTTTTTTTTTCAAATTGTGATACCTGTAGGATGAAGGAAAGTAGCCATAGCCTTTCTGGAGAGCAGTTGATTTGGCATGATGTACCATGATGTTTAAACCAGAGAATGCACACTCCCAACCTCTGGTGGGGATAAGAATTCGTGTTAGCTCTCTGGAGGGCAATTTGGCAGTATGTCCATGCCCTCTGACCTAGCATTTCCATTTCTAGGAATTCATTTTAAAGACATAATTGGGCAAATGTACAAAGATGCATGTTCATGGTATTCCTTGCATTTTGTTTATAGCTGCATAAAAGAAAGAAAAAAATGGAACTCTGTGAAAGCCCAAACTGGAGATTAATTAAATAGCTACATTCTTACAAATTAAAATAAGCAATTATTTAAAAGAATGGGATAACTGTGTGGAAATGTAGAAAGATAGCCAAGATAGAAGGAGGAGTATAAAGCAAGTTGCTGAGTATCATATAGAGCGTGTAACAGAGCGTGTAAAATAGCACCTATGTGTGTGCATATAAGTATGGATGGATGGATGTACAAATGCAAAGAGATGCTTACCGGAAAGTTAACGGTAATTAGCTCTGGATGGGGTGACTCCAAGTGGTCTTTATTTTCTTATTATGAAATTCTCTTTGGCTTGAAATTTCTTTCAATGAGCATATATCATTTTTATAATAATTAGCTATTTTTAAAAGGTGGAATAGAAAACGACAATGGGGAAAAAATCCACTATCTAGAACCTGGAATTTAGTCTGAGAACATAATATACAGAATAACGTACCCACTGGGGCGACCATCATGGCAACCTCATAGTATTGAAAATTAATAAACAAGAAGGTTCTGTTGAAATAAATAAAATAGAACTGAATATTATGAATGCAGAAAAATATTCATTCACTTGGAAATAGTCGTCAGTGTAAGGTAAGTGAAACAAAAGGCAACTAAGTAGATATTAGCTTCATATACATTGTAGCTTTGTTCAGACACCTACACACAGAGTAGGAAAAAAAAGTTCAAAGGGATATATGCCAAAATGTATACTGTGGTCACCTGTGATTATTTTCTTTTTCTTTATTTTCAAATGTTTCTATAATGAACAAATATTATTTGTGTACTTTTTTCTGTTGGTTTAAAAGTATTCCTTATAGATTCTTTCAGATATTAAAAAAAAACAACGGAAGGTAGTTCCAATATTACAAATCTCAGCCCTTTTCTTCCATCATTTATTTTCCACCAAGAGACCCCCTCAAAGGCCCTGCAGCTAATATACAGCGTCCTGTGAAATGCTGAATGCCACACCAATACAAAACAAGCTTAGGAAACTCAAGGTAGCTATTCTGATTTTGTGTCCTGAGATGGACGAGGTTATAAAACATACTGGCTCAGATTACAGGCTAAGCATGACAAGTCTGTCTGGTACAACCTAACAAAGGAATTTACACAGAATGAGAAATTTACACATTTCATTTCCCAGGGTGGGATGAATTACAGAAGAAAAGAACCCATAGGAGTGCCTGCCACTCTCCTACATGCTTCTGAGATTGTGCCTTACGTGCATTTCTCACGACATGATTTACCTATTACTGTCTTAAACTAAGGTAAACTAACATTTTTAAAAGGTAAAAAGAGGGAGAAGTGAGAAAGAGGGTATTTCCAACACAGTCAAACTTTTTGTATATTTTCAGGTGAACTGGGAGATGCCAGACCGCCCGACCTCCCTCTCTCCCTTCCTCCCTGAAATCATCATGGCTTAATAACAATAGTGTCTCTCTCCCGGGTAATGCAGAGGACACATTTTTCCTGTAGCCTGTCTTCCTGTAAAGTGCAGGAATCCCTGCCCTCTCTGGGTGCCCTTCCTGTTCACTTACATTTCAGATTTCCTCAAAAGGCATTCTACCACTTTAATATTTGAAAAAATGTCAGCTCAACCCCAGACAGCTAATATAAACAAGCTGAAAAGCATACCACCTAAAGTTACAACTGTGGAAAACAAAATTTCTTTTTAAGAAATTCTTTCTCGGAATCTGACTGCCGGTAAGGCTGGAAAGAAGCAGCCCAGTTATTCCAGCTCCCAGGGACTCTATAATTCCTTTGCCTCTGCTGTGCCTTAAATTAGAGGTCTGTGAAACCGAATTATAGTGATCTAGAAAGTTCGTAAGGGTCCTTTGAGTTGAACGTGTTGTTAAATTCTTCAATACTCTGAGGTTGTGTCCACCTTTCACTTCTGCCTCCCATTCCATTTGGTTATAGTATTACAAAGCAGTTTGGTATTGCGAAAAATGTCTTGGCCATTCGAGAATACCATGGCTGAATTAGGCCAATTCCACACTTAAAAGTCCAGGCCAAGGCTCCTATACCGCTTCTGAAATGATCGTCCACTTCTATCGATCTTTTTCTTTTTGGACGGGAACCTCACGTTCACACCAGATGCACCTTCCAAAGAGGGCCCGATGCTGGAAACCATGTGGCTAACTAGGAGCCAACCTGAAGAACCACCCGAATCCCATCTACAATGGGCGCTCTCAGAATGGAAGCATGTCATGCTAATACCTTTCATTTTCCCAACTCAGAAACTTGCTCTGCTAGGACAGAGATATCTTAGGAGTGAGCCAAAAAGAAAAAAGAAAAGAAAGAAAAGGAAGGGTAACCTGATTTACTTTGGACCCTAAGGTCCAAAGATAAGATCACCATAATGCCGTCTTCTTCATGAAATCTTCCTATCTCCCAAAGAGATCACTGCCATCTCTAAACTCCAACTGGGCCATTTCTTTTCACTATCTATGCAATTATCTTGTAGTATCATGATTTGCATACATGCTTTCTAAATGGTAAGTTCCTTGAAGGAAACAAGTACATTTTAAATATTTTTGTATGCCTCCAAATACTGTGTAATACATATATATGTATTTATATATTACATACACATACGTGAATACACACACACACACACACACACACATACACACATTTATACATACATTAACTGAACTGAATGAATGAGTATGTACCACATACAAAGTAACTAGATGCCAGCTCCTTAGTACATCAAAGCATGGCATGCCCATTCTAAGCTGTTATTTCTCTGCTCAGGAGATTGTAGGTTTTCCTTCTATTAAGGAACCTCTGTCCTTCATAATGCCAAATCCTAGGTTCTTCAGCACTCTGAGCTTTCCAGATTCCCACTCTCCCCTAATGGTCAAGGAAAACACAGCCCTACTTCGAACTCTTATGAACATAGATCACTTCCTTCTTGGTCTGAGATGTAGGATTCCCATCAGGTAGAATTAAAAGGCGGTTCAACAACTCCAAAAACATGGCAGAAAGCTCACAAGACACTTTAATTTCACCAGGTCTTCCCCATGCATGTGGTGTCCGTGGTAGCCTCACTCACCTGTACCTAACTCACCTCCTCCTCCCATACATTCTCATATGGCATATGCTTTCTCTACGGTGAAGAAAGATTTGCTCTGAAACAAGTGACTTAGGGTCCTAGTGGCACCTGCCAGCACCCTCTCGGCTCTCTGATGCCATGTCAGGAATTTTTTTTAATCCCCTCCCCAATATAACATTAAGCCTGCAAAATACAACTGCATTAAAAAAAAAAATTAAGAAAAAGAAAAAAAAATTTAAAACCACCATAACCCTGAATTTCTGACCTTTTATAGCTGACTAAATAGATGCAGGTACACACTCAAAAGATTTCATTGATTTTCAGTGAAACGGCGCAGTCCCCCCACGTTGGTGTAATGCTTACAAGTACAGTTTTTCTCCCCATATTTTCCCCTGAGATGCAAAGCATCTCTCAAATGGGGAGACATAAAACATGTATGTCCTCACTGCTGCTTCTAAATACTGCGAGCCAATAAGCAGTTGGTGCACCGTGCAAAATCTCAGAAGAGAAAGACCTTCTTGTCTGGGTTGTTGTTTTTTTTTTTGGTAACATGCTATCATTCACACTTCACCTTTACTTCCTTTAAAAATCAAAAGTTGCTTAATGTTCAAAGCGGTATCAATGGAAATTTAGGTAAAAACTGGCACCGCAACGGTTTATTCCCAAAGGAATATAAGATTACATTAATTTCCTACTAGTTTAACTCAACTTTTACCTTTCATCTTCACCTACAGACTTTTTAAAAGTTTGTATTCCTGTTGCACATAAAATTACTTACAATGTGCGTGCATACTAAAGAATTTTACAATTATATAAAGCACTGCACATTTAGACGCTACCAACCTGCTCTATCTCTCCTGACTGTGCAAAAGGCAAAAAGAGCTCAGTAATCCTAGCAGAAGAATGCAAATAACGTCAATGCACAGCTGAACTGCAAGCCCTGCCTTACAGGAACTCTCTGTGTCTGCAAAAAAAAGACACATACTAAACAGGAAATGCAACTGAGCTGTGGAAAACCTCAAACTTAAAAATGCAATCGCCAGGCGAAAATTGCATCCATGCATTCATAAATGCATGCACAACCCTTTGCATTTTTGCAAGTAATGCAAATAGGCTCTTACCTTTCGACTGAGACATTTTCCCCTTTCCTTTGATGGGGGAGGGGAGCACAAAAGACTTTGCCTTGCTTCTCTTCTGTAGCTAGTTTTGCAACAAAGATGCAAGCTGCAGGCGTGCAATCTTCATGCAAGTGGAGTTTCTCTTGACCGATGCAGCAGATGGACTTTCAGGGAATCAAGATGGAAATGCACACCTTGCAAAACAGACTGGAAAGTGATTTTTCCCCCAGTTGCAACGTTAGGGAAGGCTGTGCTGCAGCTACATGATGGGCCAGGGCTGGCAGCTAAAAGCTCCAAACTTGGAACTGAGTATCTTAGTGCGCAGACGTCCTTCCTGCGAAGGGCGCGGGGGCCGCTGGGTAATGTAGTTCCGAGCAGAGTCCACGGGGCTCTGATTTAAGGAAACGTGGTCTCCTGGGTCAACGAGCGAGATGACTGGGTGCGCCCAGATAAACAAGTCAGACACGCTGTCGGTAGTAAAGGATGGGCCCAAAACGGCAGGGCCAAGGCGAAGGAGCATTTTTGTTACCGAAAAGCCCCTGAAGCAATAATTGAAGAACATTAGGTTAGCTGAAAAGCATTTGGCTCGCTGAGAAGGTCGGCTTGGGTGTTTTGTGTTTGCAGGGCAGCACCTGTTGTAATGTCCCTGCCTGTAGACGTTTTACCCCCCACACCTCCATTTTTTTAAACATTTTTCTCGCATGAAGAATTGGTTGGTGATTTGGCCGGCTAGAGGTAAGATTACCTTTGCAACTGCAGAGAAAATATAAAAGTTGTATTAAGAAATGATCCAGGTCGGTTACTTTCAAGGAACCTGAAAATCAGTGTGGGTGGGCGGGAATGGGAGGGGATAGTTCTCATTTCTTGAAGGGTTAAAGAGGAAGTTCTGCCTTTTATGTGTCACAACTGACTTTATCAAAGTTAAAATGTTTAGATGCTTTTTCTCACCTGGTGGAGGAGGAAAGTCCCCGGTCTACCGGAGAAAGTGGGTGGTAGTCTAAAATTAACCAAACCAGATATCCTGAATTTATTCAACAAAATTAACAAGTATCTGTTGAGCTCCTGGGATGGGCCAGGCACCTCTCTGGGGCCTTGGGTCATCCCTTTGTCCTGTATTGCTCATGGCTAGGGGGTGGGCATCAACTTGGTAGAGCCACCCCTCTCCCAAGGAAGCCAGAGATGCACAGAATGATTCCATGCAAAGAAGGGAACTGAGGAGAGGGCACATGGGCTGAAATGAGCCCAGGCATCTACTTCCCGGAGTAGACCAGACTCAGAAGTGTGCTTTCAACACGGAGAGGGAGAAGTTGAGGAGTTAAGGCTGCTGAGGTGTGAACCACAGGCAATAAAGAGAGGATGACAGCCTAATCAGGAGACACTAAGGATACTACGTTGCCTCGTACCATAAAACCTTGGTTTGCCAACGTAATTCGTTTTAGAAACGTGCTTGTAATCCAAAGCGCTTGTATGTCAAAGCGAATTTCAAGAACCATTGGCTCAGTTGTGATCACGTGACATCCAGCCTCGCTTACTGCTGCTATCGCAAGACACTGCTTGTTTTTCAGTTACAATTTATTAGAAATGTTTGCTCATCTGGCAAACACTTCGCAAAACAAGTTGCTCTCGATCCAGAGGTTGACTGGATACAAAAATGGAGGTGGACAGAATTTACAGGTGAGGACCGTCCTGGATGGTAAAGGCAGGCCTAGAGGTTTGGACTTTATCTGACAGATGCTTGGGAGGCTGTGAAAGGGTTTTAAACAGGGGCATAACTGAATGAAAGCATTGTTTTAAGAAGGTAAATTTGCGCTCCACAATAGCTGTGGGGTTGAAACTGGGAGAGTCTAGAGATAGGCCGGATCAGTAGTGGGAAATAAACAAGGGTACTCTGAGAGAGGATTCAGCTAGATTTGATGAGTGCTAATGAAAACTATTGCAGCTGTGTTCGGAATTCTAGGAAGCCAGGGCCTTCTGAGTAATGGATGAATCAGAGAGAAGGCCACCATGTTTAAGCTACAAGCCAGCAAATCAACTCTTAAAATACGCAATAGGTGATGCAACGAACATTAGTTTCCCTAAGTTGATTTCCTGTCCTGACATTATTGAGAATTCGTCCAGGTCACTTCATGTTCCTATTAGCTCCTGTCCCTAAGACAAAGGGATCTTCTGTCCCATGAGCAACAGCAGATTCAGGGACTTGCTAGCTCACTATCATTCATTGTCCTTCTAGGCGAATCCTTCCTCTCCCTTCCTCTCTTCCTTGCACACATAATTTGGGCACTGCGTGGCACTGGCATTTTTGCCTCCTACGTCTCCTGTAACCAAGAGGCATGTGAGTGTGCAGATCCATTTCGATGCATCCAGTTCACCTTTGCAATCATGAATGGAGTACCTGCCATGTGCCAGGCCCTGGGACAGCTACTGGACAGAGAGCGGCCCATAAACTGGCTGAGCCACATGTTTAAAAATACCAAAACGGGGGCGGCTGGCTGGCTCAGTTGGTACATCATGCGGCTCTTGATCTCGGGGTGGTGAGTTCAAGCCCTACATTGGACTTCACTTCAGAAATAAATAACTGACTTTACTTAGAAATAAATAAATAAAAACTAATTAATTTTTTAAAATAGCAAAATGTATCATTTTTTTTTTTTCTTTCTGGGGAAACATACATTTTGAATTTCCATGGGGAACTCAGCCTGTCTTTGAAGGCTTCGATTCCAGAAGGAAAAGTTCTTCTTACCTGGGTGGTCAAAGCTTTCCTCTGCCCATAGTCCTGAGTGGCGGAAGACGTGGTACATCTGTACAGGCGTGGGCCTTTCCTCTTTTCGCCGGTCTGTGGCAGTGCTCCTGGGAAGGGAATCCCTCTCATGGCGGCATGAGGAAGTGAAAGCAAAATCTGGCACGTTGTTCGTTTATTAGTGCATTAGCTGTTTATCTTGAGGTGGTCTCTACTTCCAATGTTTCTAAAATAGCAAATGCGTTGCATTCTCCCCCAGCTTCTAGTTACCATCAAGACAACGGCAACCTCCTTGACGTGGTATAATTGGCTCCTTGAGACCCGTCCCCTGCTTACCTTCCGGCTTCATTTCTTCCCCACCCCCCCCCCCCCCCCCCCCCCAGCCCCGATGTTGATGCTATAGTCAGAAGCCGGGTTCATCTGTCCTTTCTTTAGAGACACTGATCCCTCTGCCTGGAAAGCCTTTTTTCCATGCGCGACCTAGCTTGAAAAATCAGCTTAGCTGGCATTTCCTTTGGGTCCCTTCTGTGACCCGTCACCCGATGACCGCCCTCAGCGTGAAGGAGGTGCATTCGCTAATTCTGTAGCTACAAGTACACACCCCTTTCCTGATCCTCATCACGGGGCTGACAGGTGTTCATGTACATCTTGTCTCCTCCAGGAGCCTGAACTCCCAATGATCAGTGACTTATCTCTGCATTCCGAGTGCCGTGTATCTAGCATATAATAGGCACTCAAAGGCATACTCAAATAATGAATGCAATAAATTGGGGAAGGACTTGTCATCATAGACAGCCTGGAATAACCAGATTCCAAGGATAATAACACCTTCGGGGGGGGGGGGGGTACTGGAACACCTGGGAAAAGCCAAATGCTGTCAGGCCAGAGGTGTGATTCTTGGAAGGATGCCCCTAGGCTGAGTCAAACTGGCTCTGAAAGAATTATTCTAGAAGAATACGCAGGGTGGAGAAAGTGGTGGGGATAGGGTGTCTCAACCGGAGGTGATTTTGCCCCCACCCCCACCCCCACCGTCTCCCCACAGCCCAGAGACATTGGGCAACGCCTGGAGAGACATTTTTGGTTGTTACAACCAGGGGTTGAGGGTGGCATCTAGTGGGTAGAGATCAGGGATGCTGGTAGTCCTACTACAAAGCACAGGAAACATCTTGCAACCGAGAATTATCCAGTCCAAACATCAGTTAGGGCTGAGTTTGAGAAACGCTGTTGCATGGTTAACACCTTGAGAAGTTACTGACGTTCTATTTTTAAGCTAATTTAAAGTTAATGAGATTTGGGGCGCCTGGGTGGCTCAGTTGGTTGAGCGTCCAACTTCAGCTCAGGTCATGATCTCACAGTTCGTGGGTTCGAGCCCCGCATCAGGCTCTGTGCTGACCGCTTGCTCAGAGCCTGGAGCCTGCTTCAGATTCTGTGTGTCCTTCCCTCTCTGCCCCTCCCCCGCTCACGCTTTGTCTCACTCTGTTTCTCAAAAATAAATAAATGTAAAAAAACAAAATTAAAAAAATAAATAAAGTTAATGAGATTTGGTGAGAGTAACTTCTGATGTGAGGAAAACACCAGAATCTAAGAGATGTGGGTTCTAGTCCTGGATGTAGAAAAAGGTAGCTGTGGTTCCTAAGGCAAGTCACTTTACCTTTCTGGACCTCTTCTTATTCCAGTAACATACAGAGAGTCAGACTAAATTCTAGTTCTAATATCCCGTGACTGTAAACCCAGTTCAGTGTCTGATTAAGACCACCAAAGATTTAAAGGAAGAGAAGTGTGGTCACACATTCTTTTTTTTTTTTTTTACATTGGAATTAAATGTTCATGATCCTCTGTGCCCACAAGCCAACCAATGACTGTCATGACAATATCCCTTAAGAGATGAGATAAGAAATATTCAAATTACAGTTTGAGATATTGCCTTACAGGTAGCAATTCTCATGTGTATGTGACATTTATTAATGTTTTTCAACAGTGTCTACTAGATGTCAAACATGGGAAAGAAGGTGTCAGAGTTAAACTCTCACTATCTACTTTCCTCAATTCTAGAAAATTACAGGATAAATAGGTACATTATAGATAATGACGCATACTGGGGAGAAACATGTGGCAGATTAGTTTAAGGAACCGGATGATGTTCTGCACAAGCAACTGTACAATAGCTTGAAGAACAAATTTTCTTTTTACTGCATCAATGTGTCGCAATGAATTATGATTATGGTAGAAATTTTAGAAATCCTGAGGTAGATTCAGCTGACTTCGGGTGCCCTCCCCAATATGGCGCGGCCGTTCCTGTTCAGCCTTATATTCTGCGATTCTTTTGTCTAAGCAATCTGGCCAAAACAGGATTATTCTTATTCTGGCCCCCACCTAAAGTCTTCATTTTTCTAAAGTCTACCCTTCATTCAGGGTCCAAGGTCACCTCCTCTAGGAAGTTGTCCTTGATCACATCCCTCTGACTTAAAAAGAACATCCTCTCCTTTACATTCTTTTTTTTTTTTTTAATTTTTTTTTTTTAATGTTTATTTATTTTTGAGACAGGGAGAGACAGAGCATGAACGGGGAAGGGTCAGAGAGAGGGAGACACAGAATCTGAAACAGGCTCCAGGCTCTGAGCTGTCAGCACAGAGCCCGACGCGGGGCTCGAACTCACGGACCGCGAGATCGTGACCTGAGCTGAAGTCGGCCGCTTAACCGACTGAGCCACCCAGCCACCCCACCTCTCCTTTACATTCTGATAGCACCTGTTAGCTCCTGTGGGCCATAAATCCAATACCATCTTGCAGTAATATTACTTAAGTACAAACCTTATCTCTTCTGCTAAATCTTTGGTTCCCTGAGCGTTCCTAACCTTCTCCCTTGGACAGACCTTACTTGTCTGTATTTGGCCCTTATTCTAAGCTTGGGCGGGGGCAGTTTCATCTTCATCATGTTGCCCCAGATCAAATATATGTCATGCACATAATAAGTGCTCAGTTAATACTTGTTTATCTGAAGCGTGAATGGATTTATCACATACTGAATGCATTCACCTAAAATGGATTGATTCGCTTATCTTAGCATTCTTTTTTAAGAGTTAAATGCCAGCATAGGGATTCACTAGGAAGAACAACTTTTATTTAATTATGATGTCTATCTAAAAAATGCTTGACTACTACTTCAAGACTCCTATTAAGATTCTAGATTTTCACATTATTATCAACAACCTTTAACAGTGTGTGACATATCTAATGGAAATGCCAACAGACTGTCCAGAGTCCTCATGAATGCATTCTCACTGAATAAAAAAATGTACACGGGCCCCTGGGGACTCAGTCGGTGAGGCATCCAACTCTTGATATTGGCTCAGGTCATGATCTCAGAGTCGAAGGATCGATCCTCATCTTGGGATCTGCACTGAGCATGGAGCCTGCTTGAGATTCTCCCTCTGCCTCTCCCTCTGCCTCTCTCTCTCAAAAAAAAGAAAAAAAGCATACCATGACTGTTCAGTATTTCTTAACAATCAAGGAGAATTCTAGAGCTCCAGTGTGATGCCGTTTCAGCCTCACCCCAAAACCGTATTCAGTCTTAGCCAGAAATAGTAGCATAAACGGACAAAGGATGTTGGTTCTAGGAAAGTAAGAATAAAAACAATTCCAGCCTAGTATTAACCCTAAAAGCATGCTCAACACTCCAGGGAGTGTGTTAAAGCACTGGCCAATAGTGAACCGCTTTGAATCATTAGATTATGTAATACAGGGTGCAAAAAATATTTCACATCCTGTTAAGAGAGAAAACCAGAAGCATGTCTAATCCAACATATGCATATACTTTTTCTCTTCTTTCCATCATAATCAAATCAGTCGATCTCATTATCTTTATACACACACACACACACACACACACACACACACACACGCATGCATAATATCTCTGGTCCTGCCCCATTTGGCTTTGGAAAACCTGAACAAGTCCGAGCTCTACAGAAACCAAATAAATGGTTACGCTCTATATGTGAGGTTCAAGTTACGCGTAAATTTGGAACTCCTTTGTTGCAACGCTCCTAGTCAGTTTCATATTTAATCAGTTATTGACTTGCATTGTATAGTGATTCAGAAAGAACCGCACCTTGGCCCCCCAGATGCCCAGATATTTCACTTTGCAACTTCTTCCAGAGAGAATTCCTCCAGAACTTCATGGTTGTACTGCAGCATCATTTCCAGCCTTAAAGGAGTGAAGAATCTTGTCATAGCTACCATTTCGCTTGTCAAAGGTAATACATCACAAAGGATCCAAGGTGACTGATGCATGCCCTAGTGACATGAAAGGCGCATATGGGACGTTTATTATATTATAGAGAGCTGGGAGAATTTCTTTACAATGGAGGTTGTCAAATTATGGCTTCCTGCTCCAAATTGATCATGCCTGCTATTTTTGTAAATAAAACTTTATTGGAACACAACTATGCCCATTCAGGTATGTATTGCCTGTGGCTGCCTTTGAACTACAACGGAGTTGAAATAGAGACTATCTGGCCTATAAGACCTACGATACTTCTTCATTCTGGTTCTTAATAAGTATACAGACCCTGCTTTACAAATTGGTCTTGACTGCATGTTCCTATAAACCCCTGGTACTAAGTAAAGCATTTCCAAAGGTATTCAATTTTTTAGTCACTGTGTACTTGAAGTGTTCCTAATACAAAAATCTTAACTCCACAATTACACTGGGAAGTCCTTGGGAATACCCTTGAATACCCTGGAGGTCCTTGTATAACATAGCAAGCCTGTTCTAAATATTTCTTGATAGGTTGATTAAATTGAGCATTTACTATAAGAATCATGAATCTTGTACCATAAGAAAAAAATCAGCTCTCAGTTTTCCTTGAGTATCTCTGCTTGTCCGTCTATTTTCCTTTTCCTACGTATCTCTCGGGATGTTCTAATTCCAGATGTTGAAATACTAGGTTTATGTACTAAAGGAGGATTAAGAACACTCAAAATCTAAAATACAGGCAACGCCAGCTATAAAACATGACATCTCACAAATGTATTTATCCCAGGGACCTGAAAGAAAAAAGAAAAAGGAAAAGAGAAAAGAAAAGAAAAAAGAGAAGGGAAGGGAAGGAAAGAAAAGAAGAGCACCCTGGTTTATTATATCCATTTTAAAAAGTCATAGACCTTCATTAAGGCTTACAGTTATGGCAAACACAGCGGGTTAAGAAAATGGAAAAAGTAGGGGCGCCTGGGTGGCTCAGTCAGTTAAGCCTCCAACTCGTGGTGTCTGCTCAGGTCATGATCTCATGGTTCATGAAATCAAGCCCCACTGTTAGTGCAGAGCCTGCCTGGGATTCTCTCTCTCCCTCCCTCTCTCTGCCCCTCCCCTGCTTGTGTGTTCTGTCTCTCTCTCTCTCTCTCTCTCTCTCTCTCTCTCTCTCAAAATAAATAAATAAACATTTTTTTAAATTTTTTTTTAACGTTTATTTATTTTTGAGACAGAGAGAGACAGAGCATGAATGGGGGAGGGTCAGAGAGAGAGGGAGACACAGAATCCAAAACAGGCTCAGGCTCCGAGCAGTCAGCACAGAGCCTGACACGGGGCTTGAACTCATGGACCGTGAGATCATGACCTGAGCCGAAGTCGGACGCTTAACCGATTGAGCCACCCAGGCGCCCCAATAAACATTTTTTTTTTTTAAAAAAAGCAAAGAAAATGGAAAAAGTATGATCTCTGTTCTGAGAAGCTTAAAATCCTGCGGGTAATGTTTGTAACATTTTTATAATATTTCAAGGTTCACAAGCTCTTTCCACACCCACCATATATCATTTTATCCTCACAGTGATGCTGAAGCGGGTCATCCCGGCATCCCAGTTTATCATCATCAAATCACGTTGTTGCTTTACTGGGACAAGATGGAAAAACATGGGATTTAAAACAGTCTGGGTGCAGGTGTACAACCTTGTCTTCTGATCCCTAGTCCCTTACTTTAGCTACCCAGTCTCATCTTAAGCTAGGTAACTTTTAGTAAATGCCCTAGAAGTTGTACCTTTTTCAGGTTAACAGTCATCTGGTACCATTTTGCCTCGTTTTATGTTAGTTGTTCACAGGACAAGCTCAACTCAGGACTCATAAAGTCCACAGTAAAGCTGTGTATCTCCTTTACACTCCGTACGTTAGTCAATGCACTGTGACAATTCAGTAAGTCTAATACTATTTGAGGATGAGTTAGAAATACTGATGTAGGACAAAGTGTTGTGCCCTTCGAGACTCCTTGATATGTTTACATTGATGTTAATAGATGCTTCTGGGCTCTAGTCACAGACCTGAATAATTCAGGTCATACTTATCTGCTGCACTTTGTACAAAACTATAAAACATTCGGGGAAATATTGTAGAGGAGCGATATATGCAAATTACCGAAAAAGTTCAAAAGTCCACAGACTATTGAGAAGCTCTCTGAACTAGACAGTGATGTAGAAATAATTGTAGATGGTCAACATGCGTTTTCTTAAATTGTTTCATTTGGATTAGTGTCCAAAGGAAATGCTTTGTTATTAACAGCACATATGAGATAAGTTGAAAATACTGCTAATTTTCCTTATTTCCTCTCCTTTGAGATGGTAGACTGATCATTTTGTGTGTGAGCCAAATTCGTAAAAACAGTGGGTTCTGTATATTTTTCAAATTAGTATATCTTATAACCAAATAGTGTTTTGTAAGTATTTTGTAATCGTATAGTATTAGAAAGTAGTTATTTGAGAATATAATGAGCGCCTCATGGTATTTTATAGCTTGTGCGTCCTACCATAAAGAGGGTTAAGGTTAACCTCTTTATGATGGAATAAATAACATGAGCCACATGCTCCATGCCTTTTCATGATTCTGAATCCTACAATATAAGGAGTGAAACAGCCAAGATGTACTAGATCGTACCTACCGCCCCTGGAACTGTTTGGAGGTCGATTTTAGAGCTCCTTTCCAGCCGCCTTACTTGACTGACATTGAGGCGGGAAATAAAGAGAACCTAAAAACCTGCCCGTTTGTGAAAGGCACCCAGAGATTTCCATTTCACAGGGCCATATTCATCCTGTTGTTTCTGGTTTTAATCCAAATAAATATCGAAATACATGTATCAAACAGTGTGGGGCATGCTGCCATCTGGCACTGAGTAAATTTTGGAATGCTGGTGAATATCTCAAAGAAAATGGTAGAAAATGTTGGGTATGATTTTCTTAATCTTACTTCCATGCGATTCATGATTTAGGAAGCTCGTTCTACAGGTTTTTAATAGACATTTGGATGATTTTTTTTAATATACCCAGCTAGTGCCTTATGAAAAAATATAATGCTTGGCTCTTAACTTTTAATGACTCATTAATTTTGTGTAAAATAGAGCTTCTCACAGCAGGTGTCTGAAATACACTATGTAGAAAAAAATTTAAGGATTTACGTATATCGTAACGTGAGTTCTTAGCCCATGTTAATGAGCTGGCAAACCAAAATGCATCTGGGTTTGAAGTTTGGGAAACTGCATTCACAATAAATGCTCCTGACATTATAGGTAGATTCAAGAAAAGAAGCACAATATATTTATGACATCTCGCTGTCTTCTAAGCTAGGATAAAAAATTATTATAATTCGCAGGATGTGAACAAAAAGACACCTCAAATGTGAGGTGCTCCATTTATTCTTGTAACTGGAGGGGTTAAGTCGATTCCGATTTTAGTCTCGTGAGCCAAAGGCACTGTTGCCGTTTGTAGACTGAGAACCCCCACTGTCACAAGTATAAGTGACCCGATTTATAGGATGTTGACTTGGGAGCAACACCAAGGTGAGACTACGGTCATCACCAGCTATTTGCTGTTATATTTAAAATGAAGTACCAGAGAAACAAAGGTTTCCAAAATATAGTTAAAATACATTATACCTATTTGGATGCTGCCAACATACTAATGCACCTCCCAACTCAGAGACATAAAGCCTGTGTTCTAGAAAGATGTTTCATGATTTCGACCTCAGGTCTTTACATAACCAATAGTCATGGACTGTTTTTCAAGGGTAAGGGTGACTCTGAAATATGGAATTTATTGGCTCATGGTGCTCTTCAAGAGTCCTTGTACATCGTATTATGGTTCACGTGTTCTGTCTCAAACCCACTTTTGGTAACGAATGAACAGATGTGACATGACAAAGTGATTCTAAGGATTCCTGCTGGAGTTTTTTTTTTTTTCTCAGCCATTCACATTTAATTCAGGAAGGAAATTTGAATTAGTAAATTAATACCTATCCTACCTGTTTTTGAAAAGCTTATGTTGGGGCACCTGGGTGGCTCAGTCGGTTAAGCGTCTGACTTCGGCTCAGGTCACGATCTCACGGTTCATGAGTTCGAGCTCCGCATTGGGTTCCGTGCTGACAGCTCAGAGCCTGGAGCCTGCTTCGGATTCTGTGTCTCCCTCTCTCTCTGCCCCTCCCCCACTCACGCTCTGTCTCTGTCTCTCAAAAATAAATAAATGTAAAAATAAAAACAAGTTTATGTTAATAGAAGAGTCCAATATGATGAATATTTCTTAAAGTCAAGTGTTCTATTAAAAGCAGGCTAGGTTGGGGGCGCCTGGGTGGCTCAGTCGGTTAAGCTTCCGACTTCGGCTCAGGTCATGATCTCACGGTCCGTGGGTTCGAGCCCCGCGTCGGGCTCTGTGCTGGCAGCTCAGAGCCTGGAGCCTGTTTCAGATTCTGTGTCTCCCTCTCTCTGACCCTCCCCCGTTCATGCTCTGTCTCTCTCTGTCTCAAAAAAAAATAAATAAACGTTAAAAAAAAAAAAGCAGGCTAGGTTGGAAAAGGCAGACCAATTCAAAATGATATTATATGGAAATATTTTGTAAGAATTAGTGGAAATGGTCACACCTAAAGAAAAAGAAAAAGAAAAGGGAGTCAGATAATGTGTAGTGTATTTAATCTACTTATAACTTATACCTCAAACACTAAGTTGATACGTAAAGCAAAGTAATCAATTTGAAACTAATGAGATAATTTCCAGCCTATTTCATAGACCATGATCATCCCTGCCTCATCTGCACAGGAGTAGATAAGTGTCTGTTATCTCTGCTACACTTATAATCACCATTCTTTTTATTCAACCCAATGGTTGATGGTTGAGGACTGAAGACACTTGAGCTGATGAGGTACCATTCATTGTGATGGAGGCTGTAAATACTGTGAAGCATTAGGTGCAATAAAAATTCAAGTAAATGCGAATTTTGCCCCCCCACCCCGAGTTTATGTCTAGAGGACTCTGGTAGAGATAGTAAGGTGTCAAATCTCAAGAACATAGCATTGGAAGACGCTGTTTTCCTATATAATATCCCATGGAAGCAGATACACTAACACAGCCCTAGCAGTGGCTTCCATGACCAAGGCAGTCTCTGTTGTCTCTAGTGGTTCGTAGGTATAATTTGATTACACTAGACCTATATAGGTTGGCCATAATTGTGAGAGGATTATAGCACAGACCCTGGAGCCAGACTGCCTGGCTGGGTTGGACTCCGGGCTCTTCGAATTACAGTTGACTCTTGAATAACACAGGTCTGAACTGCACAGGTCCACTTGTTTGTGGATTTTTTTTTTCAATAAATACAGTACAGTACTGTAAATGTATTTTCCTTATGATTTTCTTAGCAACATTTTCTTTTCTCTCACCTACTTTATTGTAAGAATACAGTATATAATAAACATAACACGCAGAATATGTGTGAATTGACTCTTTATGTTATCGGTAAGGCTTCCAGTGAGCAGTAGGTTATTACTACTTACATTTTGGAGGAGTCAAAAGTTATTCATGGATTTCCCTGCAACTAATATAACATTGCGTGTCAACTACACTCAAATTAGAAAGAACTTATACAACTCAACACCCAAAAAACAATCCAATTAAAAATGGGCAGAAGAGGGGCTCCTGGGTGGCTCAGTCAGTAAGCGTCCGACTTCAGCTCAGGTCATGATCGAGCAGTTCGTGAGTTCAAGCCCTGGGTCGGGCTCTGTGCCAACAGCTCAGAGCCTGGAGCCTGCTTTGGATTCTGTGTCTTCCTCACTCTCTCTGTCCCTCCCCCACTCACACTTCTCTCTCTCTCTCTCTCTCTCTCTCTCTCTCTCAAAAATAAGTAAACATTTTTAAAAAATTTTAATGGGCAGAAGAAATGAACAGACATTTTCCAAAGAAGACATATAGATGGCTGATAGACACATGAAAAGATGCTCAACATCGCTCATCATCAGAGAACTACAAATCAAAACTACGATGAGATATCACGTCACAACTGTCAGAATGGCTAAAATCAAAAACACAAGAAACAGGTGTTGGTGAAAAGGTGGAGAAAAAGGAACCCTCGTGCACTGTTGAAGGGAATGCAAACTGGTGCAGCCACTGTGGAAAACAGTTATGGAGCTTCTTCAAAAATTAAAAAATAGAACTACCCTGCAATCTAGTAATCGCATGTCTGGCTATTTACCCCAAGAATACCAAAACACTAATTCAAAAGGGTATGTTCGCCCCTATGTTTATTGCAGTATTATTTATAGTAGCCAAATAGCAAAATAATGGAAGCAGTCCAAGGGTCCATCCATAGATGAATGGATAAAGAAGATGTGGTATACACACGCACTGGAATACACCATGGAATATTATTCAGCCATGAAAAAGAATGGAATCTTCCCATTTACAATGACATGGATGGAGCTAGAGAGTATAATGCTAAGTGAAATAAGTCAGACAAAGACAAATACCACATGATTTCATTCATACGTAGAACTTAAGAAACAAGACAAATAAACAAAGGAAGAAGAAAGAGAGGCAAACCAAGAAATAGACTCTTAACTGTAGAGAACGAACTGGTGGTTACCAGAGGGGAGGTGGGTGGGCGAATAGGTGAAACAGGTGATAGGGATTAAGGAATCCACTTGTGATGAGCACTGGGAGATGTATGAAATTGTTGAGTCACTATATTTTACACCTGAAGCCAATTTAACACTGTAGGTTAACTTCACCGAATTAAAATTCAAACCCTAATAATTTTTTTTTAATTTTAAAAAAATATCATTCATCGGTGAGGGGGGTGGTTGGTACCCCTAACCCCCATATTGTTCAAGGGTCTGGACTAGTTCTGTGAATTGGGCTGAATATCACTTCTCCATGCCTCAGTTTACTACCCCACGCAGTACCTACCTCATGGGGTCGTCGTGAAGATTAAATAAACTAATCTACTTTAGCCTCTAAGAAGAGTGTCTGGTCCATGATGTGCTAATGGCTATTAGGTATTGAGGCTTTTGATTATCTTTGTTGCTATTAAGTTTCTCAGCATTGGCTCCTTCTTTGAGAATGGAGATACTGTATATGAAGTGGAAGAGAATTGGGACGTAAGAACATGTGTCTTACCAAGTGATAAGAGAAATAAGAAAGCTTTGAAATTAGAGAAATGTTACTGCCAACATAAATGAAAAGAAATGCTTTGTTTAATGGAAGGGAAAGGGAGAAGAAATATTTTTTTATTGCAGCAAATCAAAACACTGTTGGATGCTTGTTAAGAGGAAATGGAGGCCATATGGAGAAAATAATTCCATTCCACAGGGGTGGAGTGGATTTTAAGGACAACTGAAGAGCCCAGGCATGAATTATGTAGGCCTTTGGCCATATAATGTCATTGATGAACAAAGCAAACAGCAGAGGGCATAGTATAGTTAATGAGAGGTGGAAAGAATCCTAAGGCTACAATGACCAGTTCTTATCATATGGCTTTCCTTATTAGAGAAATACACTGATAACATTATTTTGGTTCTTTCCAATCATTTGCATGCCGTAGGACATTAATATTCTAAATCCTTTTATTTAATCTCTATATTCTGATATTCATTGTCTTTGCATGAACTTTTTTCTTGTAACCTTTACTGGTGGTGCTGCCTTTTTGCTAATCAAGTTGTTAATTAACTAAATTAGCTCAGTTTTAAAATTTATATTAGAAATATTTTAAAAATCAAAATATTTTCCCTGGGCCTCGTTGCCTAATAATTAAATAAAGAAGGGGTTGGAGCATGTATTGGAGGTATTTTATTTTATTTATTTATTAATTTTTTTTTTTTAATTTATTTTTGAGACAGAGACAGAGCATGAGCACGGGAGGGGCAGAGAGAGAGGGAGACACAGCATCCAAAGCAGGCTCCAGGCTATGAGCTGTCAGCACAGAGCCTGATGCAAGGCTCGAACTCATGGACCGTGAGATCATGACCTGAGCTGAAGTTGGATGCTTAATGGGCTGAGCCACCCAGGCGCCCCTATTATTATTATTATTGTTATTATTATTTTAAAATGGAACAATTCTGGGACACCTGGGTGGCCTAGTCAGTTAAGCGTCTGACTCTTGACTTTGACTCAGGTCATGATCTCACAGTGCTGAGATCAAGCCCCACGTGGGGCTCTGCACTGGGCACGGAGCCTGCTTTGGATTCTCTCTCTCCCTCTCCCTCTGCCCCTCCCCTGCTCGCTCTGTCTTTCTCTCAACAAAATAATAATAATATAATAATAAGAATAATTTTAAAAAGAAGTAATTCTTATGAAATATTTATTATTAAAGAAATGCATTTTAAATTTAATTTATTAAAGAAATTAATTCATTAATTGCTATGTTTGAAATAATTTGTTTAATACTTATCAAAAGGATCTGCATGAACTGTTTGGAACCAGGCAGGGGTAAAGGAAAAGAACCAGAAAACAAAACTTTACGAATTTTTTTATCTGAAAGACTTACTTTCCATCATGAGTTTAAAAACATACATTAAAAAAAATATTCTTCCTTTAGCAATGTTAAGAGAAGTCCAGACACGAAAAGTCATCCAGTAAGAATCTGCAGGGCTTCAAAAGGATAGATAGGATTATATTGAGTTTTAATAAGTGTTGAGAAAAATTAAAAAGCCAGCCTACAGGTAGTATGTTCTATTGCTTCCTTTCCACAATTTTAGTGCCACAATTTTATTATGGATTCTGCAGCTAAGTTTTTGGCCTGACTAAAGATGTATGCATTTAACCTTTTAACTTTAATTTATCTGGATGAATTATGTTAAGAATTTACGATCAATGCTGGTGTGGGGTTCTTCGCTTATTGTGAAGAAAATAAGGCATTATTTTAGATTTCCTGTTCACAGTGACCGAGATGCCTTCAAAGAAAAAAAAACAACAAAGTTTCTGTAACAAGAGCCTAAGCGAATATCTATCCGTGTACCTTCCCAAAAAATGAACTGAGCCTTGTGTCTTAAAAACAGCATTTTAAAAATAAGTCATAAGGGGGATGAAGAGCTGAACCGTGGTAGATGATATTCCAGTTATCTCCTCAATCAATTTTGTAGAATGCTTTGGAAGCAGAATAACAAGGAATATGAAATCATTTTTCAAGATGCTATATATGTGCACACTCTTTAGTTCTATTTCTGTATTCATTGGCACAGGCAATTTATGCAATGTACTTGTGATACTCCAAGAACAAAGACCAATTTCCCTGAAGGTTATGAGCACCCCTTGAATTTTACAAATGCAAAAAATACACATATATATTTTTTCATGTTGTTACATTTAGATAACGAAGTCTGCTAGATTTACAGAGTCTCCATGTTGAGTCTCAGAAATTATGCCCACGGTGGATATCTTTTATTCCGAGATTCAGAAGGTAAATGCAGGCAGCTCTTAACAAGCATCGGCAAGTAGTTAAGTGTCAGTGAGTGTTGTGAACGATGGAGGGCCGAAAGGCCTTAGCCATCAGCTTCTGACACGAGTATCTTTTATTGTTGGGAAAACAGATATCCGATTGATCTGCTGCTGATCCTCTATCTAGGTTTCAGGATCCGACCGGACCTCTGTGTGACTGAAATGAACCACCTGTTACCTTCAAATACAAGTGAGGAAAAGGTCGAGTGAAGACAATAGATTAATCCCTTTGGCAACAGGTAGCCATTTTGCTGGTTTTCCTTTACTTTGGGGAGATGTGCAGGGCTGAGAGTAGAAATGCCTCCCGTCCGGACCCTCCTCCCGTGATGCCCCCCCGTGACCATGGCAGGCGTTTGTGCACACGATATCCCACCAGAGGGGATCCCAGGGTTCGGAAGTAGCCCTGTATCTTTGCTCATCTGATTGCTCCTTGAGCGTTGACTATCATGGTTTCGTTTGTTTTCTAATTGCACCAACGGTGCTTTGCCAGAGAACTATTTCCCTCACAGCGGAGGTAGGGATAGCGTCCGTGCTCAAACCCTTCATAGCTACCTGACAAATAATCCACAGTGGAAATCCATGGACTGCAAGAGGCACAGACCCTTTGCAGCTTTTCTCCCCGTTCATGAAACCTAATTGGAATGAACAGGGCACAAAGATCGGCTGATTACTCTCTCCCCGCACTTCCCCTGAAATTTCCCCATCTTTGGGGGCACAGTCCTGCTTAAACTTGTTTCTTCACATTCCACAAACAGGGCAGAGTTCTGAATGTGTATACACTCTACCCTTACCCAGTTTCAAGTTGTGTAATAGCTGTAAATGCCCTCTTGTGCCTGGGGATAGCACAAAACTAAGCCTTAATAGAATGTCTACCGAAAGAAAAACCTTTGGGCACCCTCTTAGTATTTAGACACAGACAGAAAAGCATGCTTTGCCCATTTTGCTAAAGCCCGGGTCCCCATTCTAAGATCATAGAAGAAAATTAGGAAAATTAGGGCCAGTTTGAAAGTTTTAATTTGCTTTATTAGCTTAAGAGTTGGACTGTTGGGGCACCTGGGTTGCTCAGTAGGTTGAGCGTCGGACTCTTGGTTTCAGCTCAGGTCATGATCTCACGGTTCATGACTTCGAGCCCCACATCAGGCTCCACCCTGACAGTGCAGAGGTTGCTTGGGATTCTCTCTCTCCTTCTCCCTCTGCCCCTCCCCTGCTCGTGCTCTCTGTCTCTCTCAAAATAAAAAAGTAAACTTTAAAAATAATTTTAAAAAAGAGCTGGGATGTTCACTCTCAGGTTTTAGCTGCTCGGAAACCAACATGCTCGTTCAGATATATCCACATACAGGAGTTACACGACCCCTCCTCATTCAATGACTAAACTATAAGAACCTAAATTGGGACTACAAGAATGCTTTTAGGTTGGCTAGTAGGAGGCTTAGTTATAATTTCAGAAATGGTCCACACAGATGAAAAGGGGGAAAGGATGGCTACAGAGATCTGGCAGTCAACCCCTTGAGTTCTGTTACTCATTTTAATAGTGTTTTCATTCATTCATTCATTCATTCATTCTGCCTTGGAGAAAAGATGGACTGGGGAGAAGAATGAGTTCAGATATCTCACTTGATAATCTTGCTCTTTCTGAGAGGTTCACCTGTCTGTTGTGAATAGGAAGAACTTTGCTTATAAAATCACATACAGCTAGCCATCTTTAGACGGGTGGCGATCGTGGCCATCATCTTCTTAAAATTGCATTCGAACTTCCTTTTCTCATATATGCTTTGGAAATCCAAGAAGCCATCAGCACCAGTGATGTAGCTGAACCAAGCCTTTGGTCAAAGAAAGGATAGCCGAGGAGTGGGTGGGTGAGGGTCCCAGTAAAACCCTGGTCATAAGGCTAATTAGGCCTGTAGATGCTTTTAATTGTGTGATTTCTAAATATTCCTCTGTGCTCAGAGGTATATGCTGTTTTGGGTAAATGGCTGGATAGAAATGATGAACGAATGAAGAAGCATCTTCATAACATATCTCTTTGATTACATTGATCTTTATCTCTCTTTATGTCAGCAACCTGGCCTTCTTGTTCTCTTCCCTATCTCTAGGGCATGATTTGTCAGCCTTGGCACTGTTAACATTTTGGACCAGATCATTCTTTCTCAAGAGGCGCTGTCCTTTGCATCCCTGGCCTCTACGCACTGGGCCGTAGTAGCAACCCCCCTCGTTCTCGCAACCAAAAAGGTCTTCAGACACGGCCCAAATGTTGCCTTGGGGGCAAAACCACCCGTGACTGAGAGCCACGACTCCAGGGTAAACAGATTCTCCAAGACAGTCCCGGTCCACACATTTTCCCAACTGTAGGGCAACCCTTTCACTCTCAAAAGGGTCATAATTTGACAGGGAGTTAAATGGTCCCCCAACACATCTCGGTAAATTGCAACCCCGTGTTTCCAGTTGCCCACGCCAAAACTGAGGACGCTCTTAGCCCCTCTCATTCCCTGATTCCTCCGGTCAACCCCCAGCAGGCCCAGTTAAATAAAACCACCTTCAGGCGCGCCTGGGGGGCTCAGTCGCTTAAGTGTCTGACTCTTGATTTGGGCTCCGGTCACGATCTCGCGGTTCACGGGGTCGAGCCCACATCAGGCTCTGCACTAACAGCGTGGAACCTGCTTGGGATTCTTCTCACCTGCCCTATCTGCCCCTCCCCTGCACGCACTCTCTCTCTCTCTCTCTCTCTCTCTCTCTCTCTCTTTCTCTCACTCAAAATAAATAAACTAAAAAAAAAAAACCACTTTCAAACTGTGCCACGTCTAGCACCTCTGTCCACATCCCCGATGCCACACCGGTCCTCACCTGTCCCCTTCACGTGTGCCCCATTTCGGGCTGTTCTCAGCACAGCTGCCAAAGCTGTCATGTCTGATTAGAAGTCGGCCCATGTCACTCCTGTGTTCAAAGTCCTTCAGTGGCTTCCCAATCCGCTCAGAGTAGAAGCTGAAGTCCGGCTGTACTGGCCTCTGCTAGTCCTTAGACACCTGGCAGGCCCCGTCTCAGGGCTTTCCTCTGTCAGTTCCTTCTGCCCGATCACCTCCTGCTCCCCCCACTCTAGACGTCCCTGCCTGCCCCCCAGCTGCTCCCTCGTTTGGCAAGTTTGTATTCTAATATCAGCGTCATGGCAAAGCCTTCTCTGATCACCCTACTTAAAATCACCCCTTCCATTCATCTCCCGTGCTTGATTTTTTTCCACAGCCCTTATCGTTATCTGACACACTAAATTGTCACCCGTTTATTTACTCGCTTCCTAATCTGTCGTGGGACCCTCGGAATGAGTAGGCAGACTCCATGCGGACAGAGATTTTTCTCTGTTGTATTTACTGTGCCACGCTCAGCGTCTTGAGCAGTTTTCCTGGGAAACACCTAGCAGGCAGTCATTAAATGCTGAATGAATGTGGTGCCCCTGGGTGGCTCAGTCGGCTGAGCGTCCGACTTTGGCTCAGGTCATGATCTCCCGGTTCGTGGGTTCGAGCCCCGCGTCGGGCTCTGTGCTGACAGCTGGGAGCCTGGAGCCTGCTTCGGATTCTGTGCCTCCCTCCCCCTCTGCCCCGACCCCACTGGCGCTCTGTCTCTGTCTCTCAAAAAAAATGAACACACGTTAAAAAAAAAAAAAATGTAAATACTGAATGAGTGCAATAGGGAATTTATTGAATGCTTACTTTCTTCTAGGCATCGGGCTAAATACTGAGCCTACAAAGTGAGTGCAATACTGTCCCTGCCTTCAAGAAGCTTACAATCTAGTAGAGGACACAGGCATGTAAACACATAAGCACAGTTGAGAGAGATGCTTGCGATAAAGGGAGACATGCAGGGAGCCGGAATAGAGGAATTGAAGGGGTTGGTAGAGCACAAGGGGACCGCAGCGTGTTGAGGAGGAAATGCAGGGTGTGAAGAAAGAATACTTAAGATGCTCCTTCTTGCCACCCTGTCACAGCCCATTATCTGCCTGGCTGCTGCATTGCAAATATAGCGTGAATGACAAAATAAAGCCACTGCGTGTGCCCGTGGTTCCTCACCCTGGACACCTACACTTGGAGTGTGGAATTCTAACTCTTTCGCCTGGTATGTGAGACTGGGCCTAAGCTGGCTTCCCGCCCAGATTTATCTATTGCCACTCTCCTCCAGACCGCCTTTCTCACTGACTCGACTGGTCTGAACGGAATGTGTTCTCAACACGCTGAGGCTTTTCCTTGCTCCTGGGATGCCCTCCCCATTGCAGGGTCTACCTGTCAGGATTCAGCCGAAATGGAACAACCTCTCGGAAGTCTTCCTCAATGTCACCTTCCGTCTGGGTGAACGAGCACACAAAAGGCCAAAGGCACCTGCATCAGGCAGTGTGGAGGAGCTCATTTCTAAACAGCTTGAACCTAGGGGCGCCTGGGGGGCTCAGTCAGTTGAGCGTCCGACTTCGGCTCAGGTCACGATCTCCCGGTTCGTGGGTTCGAGCCCCACATCGGGCTCTGTGCCCACAGCTGGGAGCCTGGAGCCTGCTTTCAGATTCTTCGTCTCCCTCTCTCTCTCTGCCCCTCCCCCGCTCACACTCTGTCTCTCTCTGCCTCTCAAAAAAAAATAAATAAATGTTAAAAAAAATGAAAACACAATGAACCTATTAAGAAAGTCAGAAACACGGTGCAAAAAAACAAATACCATCAATCAAGACTGTGTTATGAACTTTGAGTAACTGTGATTTGAGATGCACATTCCTAGAACAAGCAATGACAAACCGGTCATAGGTCCGTGTAAACAAGGAGACAGCACAGGCCCAGGGCCTGGACCATGAGAGAAGAGGAAGATTAGCACGTTTTCAAAGCATTTCCCTCATCTGCCGGAAGTTTAATCTGGGAAAGGTTGGAATTAAATCCTGGACCATACTGTTTGTCACTCCATATAACTGTATTTAAACGTATATTAAAGTTAAATGCATAGTAAACTCTGTAAGCCTATTTTATGTTTTGAGTTTTATGGTTTATAAGTACTAATTCCTATTACCATGATAAAGTCATGAGTTGAAAGTGCTAATTCAAATATTTTTTCAAGTTTATTTATTTATTTTGAGGGAGACAGAGACAGAGCATGAGCAGGGGAGGGACAGAGACGGAGAGAGAGAGAGAGAGGAGAGAGACAGTCCCAAGCAGGCTCTGTGCTGTCAGTGCTCAATCTCACAAACCGTGAGATGATGACCTGAGCCGAAATCAAGAGTCAGACACTTCACCGACCGAGCCACCGGGGTCCCCTCAGGTTTTTTTTAAAAGCAAATGCTACAACCAAGTGGACTGGAGTGTGGTTACAGTCGAGAATCAACCAGAGTCAGACCAGTTACGTTAGCAGCATGCTTCATAGTATAATATCTCTGTAAGACCCGTTCCTCTTTGAATATTTATTCAACAATTGAATAGTTCAATATTCAATTCAACATCCCATTGAATAATTCAATTACTGAAGGCCTAAGTGTCAGACATTTTTTTTTTTTTTGATCTTCTAACATTCTCAAGGGCCTACGAATTAAGTGTATTTTCTCCACTATGGATAATGAAGCTGAAGCTTAAAGAGATTTAAGGCTTTCACCAGCCAGCAAGACAAGAACTCAAGATTCAAACCCACTTTGTTCTAAAGTCAAAGCTCATTCTTAGCTACTGTACGCATCTGCCTCTGTGCTACACCAATGGATGATTTAATTTTGGGCATTTGTGTCTGAACTGACAATAATCTTTTGTACCAAATGTATACAGATTTTGATGGTAGCCTATGTATCATGAGTCTTGGTTAGTCACAGAAATTATTTACTCAGTTTATAGTTGTTACATCCTAAACTCATTGAGATTAACGAAATGGCTGATAATAATGTTCGAGGCCTAATTATTAGCTTGAGCAGGTACACTTCATGCTTGGTACCTAATCACATACTGGGCCTTTGTGAAAACAGAACGGTTAGACTAATATCAGCAACTCCTGAAGGAAGATTAAAGTAGCTGACAAGATCTTGAAAATTCCCTTGGATATTATGAGATTTCATTTTAAGTGAAAAATGCAAAGCAATTACATTTCTTGTAGCAGAATTCCTTATTTTATGTAATTTATACTGAGTATTTTTATTTAAAAGTTAGCAAACTTGATTTTTACAAACATGTAAAAAATATTAGTGCATATGGAAAAGATGGAGAGGATATATTTTGGTCTTAGGAGAGTAGAGGAAGTGAATGAGTTTTCTCCTTTAAAAGTTTTTCAATATTGTTGTTTTAGTGGTTTCTCATTTTTAAAAGAAACAACAAAGTAAAACTTACTATTTAACACATAGAAGAATGTTGTGGGCTGGATTCTATTTTACCATGTATGTGATGTTACCCAAGTCACTTAATTCTATACAGTTAGAATATATTTACTATAAAAACAACTAGATTACAAATTATCCCCATCCCTTCTACTTGCCCTATAATCCCTTGGGGGCAAATCACCTGTTGTAGGTTGAATTGTATTCCCCGAAAGACACGTTCAAGTCCTAACCCCGGTGTATTTGACCTTATTTGGAAATGCGATCTTTGCAGGTGCAGTCAAATTAAGACTAGGTAATATTGAATTAATATGGGCCTTAATCCAATGACTGACATCCTTCCAAAGCAAGGGACATTTGGGCGCACAGAAGACAAACAGGGAGAAGGCCAGGTGATGGCAGAAGTAGAAATGGGAATGATGTATCTACAAACCAAGGAACACCAAGGATTGTGGGTAAACCAGAAGTAAGGAAGAAGCATGGAAGCCTCCAGAGGAGCGCAGACCTGCCAACACCTTGATCTCAGACTTCTGGCTGCCAGAACTGTGAGAATAAATTTCCATTGTCTGTTACTTCGTGGTAATGTGTTACAACAGTCCTACCTTGGGTGATAGGTCCCCCAAACCTGCAAGGTCCGCATGGATTATCTACATCAATCATGGGATGAAGCGAAGGAAGCAGTGTGGCATCTGACAACCCTGGTAATAGGAGGACCCCCAAATCATCCACAGGTTCTTGCTGAGAACAGCAACCCAAACCAGAAAGGATTGTACTGGATTCGATTCATGAATGGATGCAGAGACTGGGGTGGGATAAGGTCTAACCATGTCTAATGATACTTGAGGAATCCAACCTCCATAAGCTCAGAAAGCCAGCACATCAACGAGCCCTTCCAGGAAAGTTCTGCTTTGGACATGATGGAGTTACAGCCTCCCTGGGCTTTCTTCAGATAAATGCTGAACAAAACACCAAAGTCAACAAACCGCAGCAAGCAGATCTTGGAAGGCTTAAACTCAGATGGAGGGCACCCCCTCGTTCCGGTCGGGCAGGAAGGGGTCTCGGGGCAAGCAGAGCTTCCACAGAGTTAGGAGAGACCCCACGGATGATCGAGGACCCCAAAGTGGCCGTGAGAACTTGCCAAGTTTCTGGTTCACCCTGGGATCACACATGTGCAAAACGGACTGGAGTCCCTCTGAACCGAGAGCCGAGACATCACCCAACCCACGTGTTGACAATTTGCAGTTTTAGTAGAACCATTAATTGCCTACTGTAACATAAATATCAACGACCTGGAGGAAAATGACAGAATCCACAATGTCCAGGGTCCGATGGGAAATTACATACACAGAGCCAGAAAAGATGTGATCCATTTTAAAGGGAGAAGGCTATCAACTGATGCCAACCCCAAGAGGACCAAGGTGTCAGAATCCTCAGGCCAGAATTAAAAGCCACTGTTATAACTATGCCGAATGAGGCAACCGGGATCATTCTCACAGGGAATCAAAATATAGGAAATTGACAGAAATGTAAAAGAAAAACAAACAGATGTTTAAACAAAAATACAATATAAAAATATATTCCTATAATATAAATTCAAATATCAAATTTATTGGATAGCTTCAGTAGAAGAATGGAGATGACAGGGAAAATGATCAGTGAATCCGAAAGAGATAGATGATAGATGGATGGATGGATGGATGGATAGATAGATAGATAGATAGATAGATAGATAGATAGATGATAGATAGATCTCTTTCTGATAAAGGTACTAAAGTGAGTTCCAGACAAGAAATAAGAGTGGAAGGACTTTAACATAATGATTGGTGGTAAGCATTAAGCATATACTTAATTTGAAGTATTAAGAATCAATAACAATTATAAGGATTATGTGTTGTAGTACAAATATAGTACAATTATTTTTAATGATGAAGAATTGGGACTTTATGTAAAAAGTAGACTAAGCTTGCTGATCTTCTTAGTGGTCTGAGTTAGGACTAAACAAACCTAAAATCAGATGTTGGGCAGCTGAGGAGAAAAAAGAAAAAGTAAATGAGAGTGTTGAGTATTCAATATTGCTTATAGGTAGGAAACCATAATACATTATGACCAAGTGCAGGTTATCTCAGAAACGCAAGAGTGGCTCAGTATTAGAAAATCCAAAATTTATCACCTGTATAAGGCTAGAGAGGAAAATGATATAATCATCTCTGTAGATGTAAAGAAGACATTTGACCAATTTAATACCCGTTCTTTCTAAAATACTCAAGTATTGATATATGGATACTTCCTGAATATGAACTACACACACACACACACACACACACACACACACACACACACACACACAGTATCAGCATTTTCCTTACTTAGTGGGGAATTAGAGGCTTTTCCTGAAAAATTCAGAAACAATATAATGATGCTTGCAATCTCCATTCCTATTTCATATTGTGTTGGAAGTATTAGTCAATACAACTAGATACAGAATTAGCGCTCAAGACACATAGTTTAAAAAGCAAAAAGCAAAAAGTAGGGGTGCCTGGCTGGCTCAGTCTATAGAGCGTGTGACTCTTGATTTGGGGGTTGTGAGTTCAGGCCTCACGTTGGGTGTGGAGATTACGTAAAAAATAAAACTAAAGAGCAAGAACTATAAAGACCTGTGCTATCCAGTATGGTAGCCAACAGTGACATGTGATTATTTACATTTAAAGTAAGTGTTGTTGGGGGATCTGGGTGGCTCAGTTGGTTGAGCATCGAACTGAGCTCAGTTCATGATCTCACGATTTGTGAGTTCAAGCTCCTGCATCTGGCTCCCTGCTGTCAGTGCAGAGCGCACTTCGGATCCTCTGGCCCCCTCTGCCCCTCCCCCACTCACACCCTTTCTCAAAAATAAAACATGTTTTTAAAAAGTAAGTATTGTTAGGGGCGCCTGGGTGGCTCAGTCGGTTAAGCGGCCGACTTCAGCTCAGGTCATGATCTTGTGGTCCGTGAGTTTGAGCCCCGCGTCGGGCTCCGTGCTGACAGCTCGGAGCCCGGAGCCTGTTTCAGATTCTGTGTCTCCCTCTCTCTGACCCTCCCCTGTTCATGCTCTGTCTCTCCCTGTCTCAAAAATAAAATAAAATGTTAAAAAAAAATTTTTTTTTAAAGTAAGTATTGTCAGTTTTTTGTTTACTTTTCCAGTTTGTACTACACAGTTTAATAATAAAAATGGGGTTTTCTTAATGGAAAAAATAAAGTAA
The DNA here is from genome assembly GCF_018350215.1 of Panthera leo. NCBI lineage: Eukaryota > Metazoa > Chordata > Mammalia > Carnivora > Felidae > Panthera > Panthera leo. The sequence continues at coordinate 50,295,754 of NC_056692.1, read as the reverse complement.
TCATAAGTAAAAGAAAGTTAGAATTCAGTTCCTCAGTCACACTAGCCATAGTCCAGGTGCTTAATAACCATACATTGATGGTAGCTTCTATTTTGGACGAGGTAGATATTAAACATTTCCATCATTACAAAACTTCTATTGGATAGTTCTATTATAGACCATATATATATATATACATATATATATACATATATATATATATGTATATATATAACTTGAAAACCCAAAATAAGCAATGGAAAAAATAGTACAAACAATTAAAAAATTAGGCAAGTATTGAGTTTTAAAATTAACACACCAAATCCATTGCTTGCATACAGACTATTTTTATAATAGCAATAAATATAAATATTCATGTTCTTGGATAGGAATACTTCAGAAAAACGTTAGTTTTTCCCTTCATTAATCTACACATGTAATGCCATCCCAACAGAAATACTCTGAGCTTTTTTCTGTAACTAGACACGCGGGTTATGAAATGCTTGGGGAGAATTAGACAAGCAAGAGGAATAAGAAGAGCAATGTGGCGAGGTGGCTGCTGGTTTGCAAACTGGCCCCATACAGGGAGGCCCAGGAGACACAGGAGGCAGAGGCAGGTGGCTCCAGATCGGTAGGTGGTGGTTTTAAGAAGGGGACTTACGAGACTTGTCTTGGACGCCGCCAGGCAAGTAGATTTCCGAACCCTCCAGGAGACTCTTAAACATTCACACAGCGACCTTAAAGGAGTTCCGTCATGTAGAGCGTCCAGAAGGTCTCAACAACACATTGTTCTCTCAAGGCTGCCTCCTTGAAAATGCCTCTGGCTGTCCGCATGGCGGGCAAAACATACCTGGTACATTTCAAGTACAGGGGAGGGGGCGGGGAACCTCTGATCACCCCCGGGGTCCAGGACGCGAGTCAACCCGTGGTCATAACCTCCTGGTGACCTCCTCCAATAGTAGTATTGCCAGGTATCAAGATATACTCCAAAGCAGTGATTTGCAACTTTTCTCCGCACTCCAGGGAACACACAGCAGCGTTTGGAGACATTTTGATTATCACAGCTAGGGACTGGGATGGGAGTAGGGGTTTATTGCTGGTATCTAGTGAGTAGAAGCCAAGGATTATGCTCATCATCTTACAATGCACAGAATACCCCCCTCCAAAAAAGAATGATTTAGTCCAAAATGTCGATACTGCAGAGGTTGAGAATCTTGGCTCCAAAACTTCTTTATTTAAGTCATATTGGTAATTGTTGCATGAATAGACAGGCCACTGGGGGGAAAAGTAAACAATTCAGAATTAGATCTAGTTGCGTGTTTAATTTAGTATACAATAAAGACACACTGGAAATTAGTGGGGAAGAGGTTGATTTTTTTTTAAAATTTTCTTTTCATGTTAATTTATTTTTGAGAGAGAAAGAGAGACACAGCACGAGAGGAGGAGGAGCAGAGAGAGGGGGAGACAGACTCTGAAGCAAATTCCAGGCTCCTAGCTGTCAGCACAGAGCCCCACGTGGGGCTCCAACCATGAACTGTGAGATCATGACCTGAGCTGAAGTTGGACACTTAACCAACTGAGTCACCCAGGTGTCCCAAGATTGGTTTTTAAGTAAGGAGGACTGTGATGTCTGGATAGCCATATGGAAAAAAGCTGAAGTTGGACCCAATCCTTGATAGTACTTCAGGATACATTAAAAATAGATCAGATATGGGGTGCCTGGGTGGCTCAGTGAGTTAAGCTTCTGATTCTCGATATTGGCTTAAGTCAAGATCTCTCAGTCATGAGATCGAGCCCATGACAGGCTCAGTAGGCACAGAGCTCAGAGACTGCTTCAGATTCTCTCTCTCCCTCTCTCTCTGCCCCTCCCCAGTCATTCTCTCTCTCTCTCTCAAAATAAATAAATAAAACTTTTAAAAAATTTTTAAATAGATCAGAGAGTTAGATTTATTTATTTAAGTCGTCGCTACACCCAATGTAGGAGATCAAGAGTCACGTGCTCCATCATCTAAGCCAGCCAGGCGCCCCTAGATCAAATATTTAAATGCAAAAAAATGAAACATAATATACACACAGAAGCCCTCATTCATCTTAATATGTACATCTTTATAAATTCTTTTTTTTAAAGTTTATTTATTTTGAGAGAGAGAGAGAGGGAAAGAGAGAGGGAGAGGGCAGAGGAGATACAGAGAGAGAGAGGGAGAGAGAATTCCAAGCAGACTTCACACCGTCAGCACAGAGCCTGACACAGGGCCCGAACTCACAGACCTGGAGATCGTGACCTGAGCCGAAAACAAGAGTCAGACACTTAACCGACTGAGCCACCCAGGTGCTCCGATAAATTCTTATAAATAAGATAACGACTATATACATCAAGAAATAGAACACTACTGTCACTACAGAAGGCCATCTCCTATGGTATTTTCCGGATTACAGTGTCTTTCCTCTTTCCAGAATTAATCACTATTCTGATATTCTGAGCTTTATGGAAATCAGTTCCTTGATTTTCCTGATATCTCTACGAGTCTAAACAGAACAGCTACGTTTTGCCCTTAATTATATTTTGTATAAGTGGAAGCATACCATATCTCTTCTTGTGTATCTTGCTTTTGTGTTTTTCTCTCAAGATGTTTATGTAATACATCCACATCGGCATATCTGATTATAGTTCCTGTTGATGGTTTTATAATATTCTTTTTATGGATCTACCTCCATTTTTCCATTCTGTTGTTGATAGGTGGTTGAGTTGTTTCCACATTTTGGCCCTTATGAATAATACTGCTATAAACATTCTTGTGTGTGTGTGTGTGTGTGTGTGTGTGTGTGTGTGCGCGCACATGTTCAGGTGCACATGTCCCTGTATTGTTTCAGAATATATAGGAGTATCTTGGGTGGGGGGGATGTATATTACATTCTTGAAAAGAATGTACATTCTATGGTTATTACAAGCAATTCTCTACAGATGTCTGTTCAAGTTTTGTTAATCATGTTTTTCAAATCTTTTATATCTATTTGTCCTTTTTGTTTATTGCATCAATTACTCAAGGTTTTTTTTTTTTTCTCACAGTACAATTCATGGATATTTTTCTTTCTTTTGTGGTTGTTTCTTCTTTATGTACCTTCAGACTGTGCTATTAGGTGTACATAAAATGTAGAATGGCTTCCTCCCTTTTAAATTTAATGTTTTCATTAAAAAAAATTTTTTTTTAATTTTTTTTTAATGTTTATTTATTTTCGCGACAGAGCATGAACGGGGGAGGGTCAGAGAGAGAGGGAGACACAGAATCGGAAGCAGGCTCCAGGCTCTGAGCCATCAGCCCAGAGCCCGATGCGGGGCTCGAACTCACGGAGTATGAGATCGTGACCTGAGCTGAAGTCGGACGCTTAACCGACTGAGCCACCCAGGCGCCCCCAAAATTTTTTAATTTAATGTTTTATCCTTATGAAGTGGTCCACTTTATCCCTAGTTTCTGTTTTTATCTTTAAGTTTACTTTCTTTCATATCCACTAGAGTTTTGTTGAGGTGTTTTTTTAAAATTTTATTTATGTAATCTCTACACTCAACATGGGGCTCGAACTCACAACCCTGAGATTAAGAGTTGCATGCCCTTCTGAGCCAGCCAGGCACCCCTCTTTCATATCTGTTTGGCTACCCGAGCTTCCTGTGGTTAGCACACACCGAAGCATGTGAGTGTATTGGCCTTACTTATCCTTCTTGGAATTTACCAAACCAACCGAAGCATGTGAGTGTACTGGCCTTACTTATCCTTCTTGGAATTTACCAAACCACTGATCTGTGAATTGGCAACCTAACCAGTTCTGGATAGTTCTCAGCCTTTATCTCTTCAAACATTGCCTCCGTTTCTTCCCTCTGCTCTTTCTAGAACTAATCAAACATATGTCAGACTTCTCCACATCTCTTAAGCTCTCTTCTGTCTTGTTCACATTTTTCCCACTCTACTGAAATGCTGGGCAATTTCTTCAATCTTTTCATTATCTAATTCTTCTTTGTTTTTTCTGCTTCTTGACACATCTACTGAACTTCTGATTTCAACTACTACATTTTTCATCTTGAGAACATTCCATTTGGTTCTTTTTCAAAACTGCAACATTACTCTTAGTTTTCTGCTGTCTGCCAATATCTCCAAACACGTTTATGTCTTTAAATGCACCGAGGATATTGTTTTCTAATCTGCATCTGGTTGTTGGCAGGACTGTTTCTGCTGTTTCTTGTTTCTGCTGCTTCTCTTTCATGTTGCCTTATTTCCTTGTGCCTTGGCGATCACCGGTGGAGCACTGATGATTGTCTTTGAAATACTTTGTAGGGATTCTACGGTGCCTATGAGGATAGTGGCCTCCTCCTAAAGGTATTTGCCATTCATATCTGCCTGTACATTAGTGCATTACCAACGGGGGAGCACTTCATCCAAGTTCAAGGCTTGGGATTCCCGGTCCATCCCAGCTATGCACATCCGGGGTGCAGGTCTGCATGAGGCTGGTCTGTGGCAAGAGTGGTAATTTTATTCCCAGGCCACGCCGACACAAACCTTTATGCCAAGGCAACCCTGAAGTTGGGGCCCTGGGGAGGTCAGATGTAGTTTGTCTTTACCTTAAGAATGTAGCCTTTTGGGAGTCCCAACTAATATTGGGAGGGAGGGTTCTTTTTTAGACATTCTTCTTTAGATGTGCTTTGGTCCTTGGCTTCTGCCTTTATTCCACTGAAGGCAAGGAACAGAAAAGTCCAAGTATGAAGGGTCAGCAAATATCTTCTTTAGATCAAAAATGTTTTTGATGGGATCACCTGGGTGGCTCAGTCGGTGAAGCATCTGACTTTTTACTTTGGGTCAGGTCGTGCTCTCATAGTTCATGGGTTTGAGCCCTGAGTCAGGGTCTGCACGAGCCTGCTTGGGATTCTTTCTTTCTCTGTCCCTCCCCTGCTCACAGGCTCTCTCTCTCTCTCTCTCTCAAAATAAATACATAAACAACAACAAAAAATTTTTTAAATAAATGTCTTTAAAAAATGTCTTTGATGTTCTAATGTAAAGCTTGGTTTCACTTTCTTTAAATAAAAAATACATAAAAATCCAAAGAAAACATGTAACCAATTTTATTTCCACCACCTATAATTAACTACTATTTATATCCTCTCATATTTGTTTTGCTATACTACTTTTTAAAAGTTATTTATGCTCTTTTAAGGTAATTTAGGCAAAAAAGAAATATAGGGGCACCTAGCTGGCTCAGTTGGGAGAGCATGTGCCACTTGATCTTGAGGTCATGAGTTTGGGCCCCCTATTGGATGTGGAGATGACTTAAATAAAAATAAGACAAGAAAGACAGAAAGAAAGGAAGAGAGAAAGAAAGAAAGAAAGAAAGAAAGAAAGAAAGAAAGAAAGAAAGAAAGACAGAAAGAAAGAAAGAAAGACAGGAAGAAAGAAAGAAAAAGAAAGAGAAAGGAAAACTGAGCATTTTAAAAGCTTGTGTTGTCAACATTAAACAACATTCTAGACACCACTGATGCACATGCAGCCTTTTGTGCACCAAGACAGATAAAATATTGATCATGAATAGATAAAAAGATAAAAATACTTTGTAAAAATGGCAACTATAAGTGTGATTGCCATTAAAATATTACATTTTCTTGGGGTGCCTGGGGTGCAGTTAAACATTGGACTTGATTTCCGCTCAGGTCATGATCTCAGGGTCCTGAAATCGAGCCCTGCGTTGGGCTCTGTGCTGACAGTGAGGAGCCTGCTTGGGATTCTCTCTCTCTCCCCCTTTCTCTCTCTCTGCCCTTCCGCCACCCATGAGCACGCTCTCAGAATACACAAGCATTTTTTAAATTACATGTTGTTCAATCCAAACGCTTTGGGACGCAGCGAAGGCAGTCCTGAGAGGAAAATACATTGCACTCCAGGCCTATCTCCAGAAACAAGAAAAATCCCAGATACAAAATCTAACAGCACACCTAAAGGAAATAGAAGCAGAACAGCAAAGGCAGCCTAAACCCAGCAGAAGAAGAGAAATAATAAAGATCAGAGCAGAAATAAACAATATAGAATCTAAAAAAACTGTAGAGCAGATCAACGAAACCAAGAGTTGGTTGTTTGAAAAAATAAACAAAATTGACAAACCTCTAGCCAGGCTTCTCAAAAAGAAAAGGGAGATGACCCAAATAGATAAAATCATGAATGAAAATGGAATTATTACAACCAATCCCTCAGAGATACAAACAATTATCAGGGAATACTATGAAAAATTATATGCCAACAAATTGGACAACCTGGAAGAAATGGACAAATTCCTAAACACCCACACTCTTCCAAAACTCAATCAGGAGGAAATAGAAAGCTTGAACAGACCCATAACCAGCGAAGAAATTGAATCGGTTATCAAAAATCTCCCAACAAATAAGAGTCCAGGACCAGATGGCTTCCCAGGGGAGTTCTACCAGACGTTTAAAGCAGAGATAATACCTATCCTTCTCAAGCTATTCCAAGAAATAGAAAGGGAAGGAAAACTTCCAAACTTATTCTATGAAGCCAGTATTACTTTGGTTCCTAAACCAGACAGAGACCCAGTAAAAAAAGAGAACTACGGGCCAATATCCCTGATGAATATGGATGCACAAATTCTCAATAAGATACTAGCAAATCGAATTCAACGGCATATAAAAAGAATTATTCACCATGATCAAGTGGGATTCATTCCTGGGATGCAGGGCTGGTTCAACATTCGCAAATCAATCAACGTGATACATCACATTAATAAAAAAAAAAGAGAAGAACCATATGAATCCTGTCAATCGATGCAGAAAAAGCCTTTGACAAAATCCAGCACCCTTTCTTAATAAAAACCCTTGAGAAAGTTGGGATAGAAGGAACATACTTAAAGATCATAAAAGCCATTTATGAAAAGCCCACAGCTAACATCATCCTCAATGGGGAAAAACTGAGAGCTTTTTCCCTGAGATCAGGAACACGACAGGGATGCCCACTCTCACCGCTGTTGTTTAATATAGTGTTGGAAGTGCTAGCATCAGCAATCAGACAACAAAAGGAAATCAAAGGCATCAAAATTGGCAAAGATGAAGTCAAGCTTTCGCTTTTTGCAGATGACATGATATTATACATGGAAAATCCGATAGACTCCACCAAAAGTCTGCTAGAACTGATACATGAATTCAGCAAAGTTGCAGGATACAAAATCAATGTACAGAAATCAGTTGCATTCTTATACACTAACAATGAAGCAACAGAAAGACAAGTAAAGAAACTGATCCCATTCACAATTGCACCAAGAAGCATAAATTACATGTTGTTGAATTTAGTGTAAGAAAAATAAAAGGAAGTGAAATTGGAATTGTTGAACTTCACATGTCTCTACCACAGGAAAACTCATTTCCTAAAATAGGTCTCTAGGGTTAATTTTAAAAAAGTACAGGGGTGAACATTAAAAACAGTAAGATATTTAAGTCATTATGCTTTTTAAAAACGTTACATCCTTCAGATTTGGGAAGTATTTACAGACTGTCTGCTGTGAGCCTTAGGGGATGTTCTCCCTCCCATCTTCGGAGTCGAGAGTTACATCACGGTTACATCATCCGGGTTACCGCGTTCAAGTTCGGTTCACTGTATTTCTCCTGGTTGTTTTGCTCTCTGATCAAACGGATTCAAAGTCAACACTGTGCTTTCACTTCTTGCCTCTTTGTTCCTGAATTCTTTGAGATGTCCGAATTAGGTTATCAAGACTTCAGAAAGACTCCTGGTGCGATGGCTTTAAGCGAGTCATTTCATGGTTTGAAAATAAGACCTTATAAATAGAATGGCATCCTAATTGAAAGAGGAGATCCCTGCCAACACCTTCCCTGAAAGCATTGTAGATTTCTAGTTCTCAAACTTGAATATGTGTAGAAATTACCTGGGGGCTTGTTAAAAATGCAGATTCAGGGAGCCTGGCAGAGGGTCTGACAGAGATTCGGCATTTCTAACAAGTGTCCAAGGTATCACCCGTGCTACTGGCCTGTGGATCCCACTCTTTATAGCACTCTTGTGGACTTTGCTGCATTATCTGTGGACCCTGAATGTGGCTGCAGAGAAGTTTAATGCCAGTTTTATTTCTCCTCTGTTGAAGATGATTTGCCTTCTCTCCCTGGATGTCTAAAGAATTCTTCTATCCTTGAGATTCAGCCATCACATGGGATTTGAGCTTTCTCTATCAGACTTCCCTGGCGGGGTGGGGGGGGGGGGCGGTGAGGGGGGAACGTTCTTTTTAATTTGGAAGTGCAGCCTTTTTCTTTATTTATGAGCTATTCTTCCTGAATTGTAGTTTTGTGTACCTCTGTACCATGTGATGGGCCCCTATTTCATGAAGAGAAATTTATGATTGAATTATCTTGGTCTGCGTTCTGGATCTTGTCGCTTCATTTATTGCTTTCTTTTCTGTATTATTTTTTATCTGCATTTACTCTGATTAACGAAGCTTCTCAGTGCCAGTAATTCAATTCTCACCAGTGTCTATTCTATTAATTATTCTTTCTTTTGTTGTTGTTGTTTGGTTCTGTAATTACATGGTTCTGAACCTTGTGATCATTTTTCTGAGGTCAATATTACCCCTTCTGATTCTGTTCTTGAGCTAAGACAGCTCTGTGCCTCTTGAATGCTGTATTCCCTCTTCCCTCTATAGGATATTTGCAGTTACCAAGCTACTGCTTTTGCTAAGACTTAAGTGCCTCTGTCTCACTTGATGTAATGTGGTGACTTCTTGATTCTCTTTCCACAGTGCATTGCACCTGCGTGTTCAACCTCAATTCTCATTTCCCTCAATTCTGAGTGTAGACCATCAGAGAAAGTGAGGCTCGTTGTTCATTTCTTTATCTCCCTCTCCCCTGACAAATGTGAGATACTGTGATTTATGGGATATATATGTATTTTGTCAGATGACCAAAATATGTTTCTCATATACATTTGGTCTTCGTCCACATTTCTTGTCTCACAGCTCACAAAACCCTTAGAATTTCCTGAGCAGTAAAAGCAAAGGGAGCATCCTTTGTTATAATATTTGGTCTCTTGACCTCAGCTGCTGCAAATGCTTCAAAGCCATCAAGATGCCATGGGTGTTTCCTTATTCATAACCAGCCCCTTTCCACCAATATTGGGTTTATGTTAACGTGGTGATTTTTGGAAAGCACCTAAGAATTGACAGCTGGTTGCCAAGGGAACCCACCAAGAATAGAGGGTGGAACTGAAAGTTTCGGGGAGGAGACAGGTCCTGGAGAAATCAATCACCAATGACTAGTGAGTTACTCAATCATGCCTATGTAATGAAGCCTCCACTAAAAACCCCCAGGAGGAGGGGGTTCAGGGAGCTTCCAGGTTGGGGAACCAGAACACTTCCATGTACCAACATGTCGGGGCCCAAACTCCAGAAGGACAGAAACTCCTTTGTTTGGGACCTCACCCTATGTGTCTCTTCATCAGGCTATTGATGTGTATCCTTTAATGTCCTTCGTAATATCCTTTGTAAACTGGTCATCTAGTGTATAAATAGGTTCCCTGAGTTCTGTGAGTCGCTCTAGCAAATTACTTGAACCCCAGGAGGAGGTCGGGGAACCTCTGATTTAGAGCCAGTTGGTCAGAAGCACAGGTAACATTCTGGGCTTGTAATTGGTCTGTCTCATGGGCCTGAGCTCTTACCTGTGGAATCTGATGCCATCTCCAGGTAGAGAGTGTCAGAATTGACTTGAGTTGTAGGGCACCCAGCGAGTCCCCAAGCCTGGCTTGGTGGTATGGGGTCCCCTTCACGCATTGGAGTTGGGTGCAGACCCCAAAAGAAACCATGTTCCTAATCTTCAGAGTCCAAAGAGAAAAAAGTGAATAATTGGTTGTCTCCAATTTTTCGATGTGGTCTTTTTGGCTGTGGGGGATGGGAGGGGAGACATGGGAGCCGGTTGAGAGCCAAGTACTTCTCAGTTTTTCTCTATGGATTCTTTTATTTCTTGTCGATCCTCTCATCGTCTGATTGCAGTTGCTGATTTTTGCCTCTGGTGATTCTTTTAAAACTTAAGTCAGGTCAGGAGCGCCTGGGTGGCTCAGTCGGTCAAGTGTCCAACTCTTGATTTTGGCTCAGGGCATGATCTCACAGTTCATGAATTCAAGCCCCACATCAGACTCTGCACTGACAGCACAGAGTCTGCTTGGGATTCTCTCTCTCTCTCTCTCTCTCTCTCTTTCTCTCTCTTTCTCTCTCTCCCCCTCCCTCTGCCCTCCCAGACTCACACTCTCACTCAATAAATAAATAAACATTAAAAAAAATTTTAAGGCAGGTCATACCACTCCATTATGTAAAATTTTCCAGTAGCTCCCCATCTCTGAGAAGAAAGCCTGAGACCTTACACTGGTTCCCTGGGCCCACAGAGATATGCCTCCATCATCACTCCTGTTGGCTCCCTGACCTCATCCAACTCTCTCCTCCTTGCTCATTCTGCTGAGACCTGCTGGCCTCTTTGTTATTCCAGGTGTTTGCCTGCCTCAGGAACTTCTACCTGGAACATTCTTTCCTCCTCCCATCCCTCCCCCCCCCCCCCCCCGCCGCCTCCATATCTGCAGGGCTTGCTCCTTCTAAGTCTTTGTTCAAATAGCCTCTCAAAGTGACCTTCTTTGGCCAGCCTAGAAAACTACAGCCCTTGGTCCTTCCCTTTACTATTCACATTTTTCTCCATAGCACCTATGACTCTAACGTACCATATCATTTATTTCTTTACTTTTCCTACTGATTGTCTCTACCTCTGTGTTCCCTGCTCCTTGCCAAGGTAAGCTATGCCAGGGTAGAGATTTCTCTGGCTAGAAACGTACTTGTCACAGGGACACCTGGGTGGCTTAATCGGTTGAGCGTCCAACTTTGGCTCAGGTTGTGTTCTCATGGTTCATGAGTCCGAGCCTTGAGTCAGGCTCTGTGCTGACAGCTCAGAGCCTGGAGCCTGCTTCGGATTCTGTGTCTCCATCTCTCTCTCTGACCCTTCCCTACTTGCGCACGCTCTCTCTCTCTCTCTAAAAAAATAAACATTAAGGGGCACCTGGGTGGCTCAGTCGGTTGTGTGTCCGACTTCGGCTCAGGTCATGATCTCACGGTCCATGAGTTGGAGCCCCACGTTGGGCTCTGTGCTGACAGCTCCTGGAGCCTGCTGCAGATTCTGTGTCTCACTCTCTCTCTGCCCATCCCCTGCTCACGCTCTCTCTCTCTCTCTCTTTCTTGTCACACTTAGGCAGTATTTAATAAATGTTGGTTGAATTTATGTATTTGTTCTGTCACGGTGTTGGTAGTATATTTTGCTCATCATGGTATTGAGGGAGAGAAACTCTTTGGGGATGTTTCTCCTGCCCCTTCAACCCCCTCTCGCTTAATCTTCTCAACAATCTCCTTTACATTTCGTGATGAAAGCCATTCTTGTTCCCAGAAATCCTGTTCCAGTGTATAAGAAGCTTCTAATCAGGATGCCTTCTTATTGTTCATATTATACCTTTAACTGTAGCCCACTTCAGATTTCTTTGTTCCATGGGGTAACAGAGAAACACATACCTAAATAAAATATCCTTCACTTCTCAGCATCGCAACCTTCATTTTGATGGTAAAATGAGCTAAAATAGGGCAGTAGGAAGTTTATTTTGACTGCCTTCTTTTGATTCTTTCATTTGCTATTCCTTCTTGTATCTTCCCCCTTGGTGACAAAAGCCATATTCTGAATGAATCTTTGGCAAGTGGGTGACTTCGATTAAGGGCAGAAGAGTGAGCATTGACACACAGTTGGTTCCCTTCAAAGTCTGCATGTTTTCTCAGGTGCTTTTCTTGAGTCCCTGTATCCATATGCTCTTCTGGTAGTAACTTAATCTCTGCTAGTCCCTTCACAGGTTTTGTCAGTCCTTAACGCGAATCAAAACATGATTTCAAGTGAGATTTATTTGAACATCTATAACCAAAATAGATGTAGTTTCTTGATACATTAAGTCCTTTGCTCAAGTAGCTGTAGCTTTAATAATCTTCAAACCATCTCAGCTAAAGGCTTTGTTATCTTGAATTCTTACCAGCTAGCTTTGAGGAGGACACTTGTTCACTGGAACCAAAGCTCGCTTGGTCAGTAGAGTAAACAGGAATCATCATCATCGTTAGATCTCAGGCACCGTGCCAAGTACTTAACATACATCGTCTGACTTGATCCTCACAGTGATTTAATTATGTAGGTAAATTAAAGGGTACATTTTTTAAGGTTAAAATAAGACAGATAAATAAAGGCTAAAATCTAAAGTAAAAACGATAAGTAAAGATTAAAATCATGACCCTAATACACATCCAATACGTTATTTAACTTCTTAGTTGATGAGGAAACCAATACAGCGTTATAACTGATTCAAAGGAGAATTCAAAAGAATTGCACACACGTAGCAATGAGGAATGCTGAAACGAATTTACAAATAGATGTAAAACGTGTTCATATCCAAAGACAATGGTGGATTGCATTTCAGTGGATGCAATCCGCACATCTTTAGACAAGAATCCTTTGAATTACTATCAGTGTTTTACATCTTACAAAGTTACAAAATAGCAGCGCTGCTGGGTGGCTCAGTCTGGTAAGCGTCCGACTTCAGGTCATGATCTCAGGGCTTGGGAGTTCGAGCCCTGCCTCCGGCTCTGTGCCAACAGCTCAGAGCCTGGAGCCTGCTTCAGATTCTGTCTCTGTTTCTCTCTGCAGCCCCCCTCCCCCCACCTGCTCACATTCTGTCTGTCTCTCACATATAAATAAACATTTAAAAAAATTTTTTTAATTAAAAAAAAAAAACAAAAACCCAAAGCTAACCCAGAAGAGTGTTCTGAACGGGACACTGGGTACTCTTTGTCCGTTTCACAGTCTTTCATAGCTCCAGGGTTTTCCCGACAGTATTGTTCCAATCCTTTGAGATTTTAAAACTCAACACTAGGAATAAAAGATCAGCTTCAATTTGGGGAAAGCAAAAAATCATCTTTAAATAAAGCAAATAATCACTGAATAATAGATCTGGACCTAACCTTGAAAATCAAACTTCACATTTTATACCCGAAAGCATCTGTAGTTAAATGATTTGCCAAAGTCATAAAGCTGGTTCTTGGCAGGCCAGGAGAAGAACACAGAAACCAGGACTCGCTCGTAGAGTATTACTAAAATAAACCAAAACAAAAATTAAAAACCTTGTACGTTAAAAGTGCGTTTAAATATATTACACTTAATGAATTACCCTTCTATGATAGAAATAAACTGAAGCAAACATCAACTAGGAGAATTCCTGAGATGGTAGGATAAGATCAGAGTCCATGTTAGTATCAGAAACCTATTTTCTCCCATCAGAGCAAATGTGATGGACCCACATTGCCTAATTACACAAATGGTATATTCATTTAAAAATTGCAAATATGTTCTCTAACCGTAAGGTTTCACTGAGCTGATTATTTCTTTGATTCAATACGTCTGCAAGGAGATATACTCTGGAAAGACATACTCATCAACTGACATTCTCTTTTTAATTAAGTCAAAGTATTCCCTTGCCTTAAGGATACATTATCAAAGAAATTACTTCAATTACAGACTTGAACACTAATTTAGTAAATTAAGGATGTGCCTGACATTTAGTCCAACAGATTGCTAACCTGAGCACTACAATATTTAAATTGAAAATCAAGTCCTGTTCAGATTTGATTCATGTATATAAAAACAAATCAATTTACTAGAGTTTTTCTTAGCTACTTAGGCTCCTGACATGCAAATATAGGTATTGGCACAACTTCACTAGACATACTTTAGCAAGTGGGAAAGTCCTGGAAACGCACTGATCTGCTTATTCAGATTAGCACTGCCAATATAACAAAAAGTAAACAGAGACTATAACTTCCTGTTTTGGGAAATAAGCAAAGGTTCCTTGGACAGACAGTCCACATGGCTCTGTTCTTCAGACTTGTCCAATCTACGTTTCTTGCTCTATTTCTTTTTTTTTTTTTTTTTAATTTTTTTTTTCAACGTTTTTTATTTATTTTTGGGACAGAGAGAGACAGAGCATGAACGGGGGAGGGGCAGAGAGAGAGGGAGACACAGAATCGGAAACAGGCTCCAGGCTCCGAGCCATCAGCCCAGAGCCTGACGCGGGGCTCGAACTCACGGACCGCGAGATCGTGACCTGGCTGAAGTCAGACGCTTAACCGACTGCGCCACCCAGGCGCCCCTCTTGCTCTATTTCAATTCACTTTGACTTTGACAAAGCATTTCTTCTTTGTTCACTGTGGCAACTCCTCGGTCAACATTAGCACTGGAGAGAGATTAACGCTTAAATGATCTCAAGGCTGGGCCACAGCTGGTGAACAAGGAGGAATGTTACAATCTCCCTTTGGGATAGAAATTCGGACATAGGCTTTTTGAGGCACACCTTGCTTTTGAAAACATAAAAAACATAGGAAGGACCACTGGGAAAGGTTTTCACTGTATTTGTAGATTTTCTTTTTTTATGTTTATTTATTTATTTTGAGAGAGAGAGAGAGCAAGCAGGGGAGGGGCAGAGAGACAGAGAATCCCAAACCAAGCAGGCTCCATCCTGTCAATGCTTGGCCCAGCACGGGGCTCAAACCCACGAACCTCGAGATTATGACCTGAGCCAAAATCAAGAGTTGGATGCTTAACCGACTGAACCACCCGGGTGCCCCATGTACTTGTAGTTTTGATTGACCTTCCTTCCAGTACCTTATTGAATTTTAGATACTACGATTTGAAGGTTACATTGAAATTTTGGGGTCTGTAGAAAAACTACTGCCTGGGAAGAAGAATTTCCTCTGCTCTGTGGTCCTTTGAGCTGGACGTAGAATCAGACTGACGTGAGACAGACTAACAGAGAGAATCCAATGTAATAGGCCTGCCTGCGGGGAATCCGTACAGGCTGGAAATTCCAAAGACAATGAGGCAACGTGAAGCTTCTATGAGCTCAGGAGAAGAGTAGGGCCTGAGGATACAAAGGAGAGGAAGGCCATTAGCAGGAGGGAGAAAGGAGATGTCTGAAAACCAGCGTTGCCCTATTTTGCTGGTAAGTTTCCTAGGTAAAGGGGAGTCTCTGTTAACAGCTCTCTTCCTGGCACAGGCTCTCCTTTCCAATGCAGATTTCGGCAGTTGAGGGGGAGGCAGAGAGCTTCTCCTGCACCTGCTGGGTTTCGATTACTTTTAGTTTCAAAGTATGGCCAAGTGGCCCATCATGGGGCAACCTGCCCTTGGCCCCTACACTATCATTAAAACTAGAAACTGGGATTTGAGAATATAGAATACCAAGTTGAAACTGGGATTTAACCCTAAGAAGAGAAAAATTACTTTTAAGTCCTCCGTTAGGGATTCAGTAAACACAGAAGCTTTTACATGTATGGTTCGTACAGATCGTACAACCTTCTGAGGCCTCAAAGCTTTCCTACATCACTGTTGCAGTAATTGAAAAAGAGGTGCCTCCTGGCAGATCGACATTTGCCTTTTAATTGCTGTGTGAACTTGGACCAGCCACTGGCCTGCCCTGTGTCTTAGTTTTCTCTTTTGTAAAATGGGGATAATAATGCTCACTGCCTCCTGGAATTGTTACAAAGATTAAATATGTTAATAGGTGCAACATGTTCAGGACAGAGTCTAGAGCTCACAGGCATCCAGTATAAGTATTTGTAAATTAAATGCACAATGCAAACAAATAAACCCCACAATCCTAGACAGTGTTGGAATCCATCAATACTGAGACATAGTAAGGGAGTTGGGAAAAGCCGTGTGACAGAAGTTATCAGTCATGCCCAGGTGACCTGAATCATGTTGTGAATATTCCTGAGGCTCTCCTTGTGAATTCACAAGCTGGACATCCATCTTTGTGAAACATCAGGCTTTCCAGATCATGGCATTGAGGTTTGGGGATCTTTGGGGATCTTTAAAAAAAGGGGGGGGGTGGTTTCCAGCTTTATTAGTAAACAGACCAGAGATAACAGGTGTCGGCAAGGATGTGGAGCTAAGGAACTCTTGCTCACTGTTGGTGGGAACAGAAGTTGGCGAAGCCACTATGGAAAACAGTATGAAGGTTCCTCAGAAAAGTAAAAATAGAACTACACTATGATTCAGCCATCCCACTTCTGGGACATCCATGTGAAAGCATGGATGGACCTTTACTCTTTTCTATTTACACTCTCCCTTGGTGATCTCATCCGGTCACGGCTATCAGAATTTGGTAAGTTCTGAATTTGTATCATGTGTGGATCTGGGTCCTGGATTCCGGACTCTTACTTAACACCTGCAATGTGAATATTGAATAATAAATAGTAGTAATGCGAGTGATGATATTAACAGCTTATTATAATTTATATTATTATTATGCAGTTTTATATTATTCATAAATTTATGTATTTAAACTAGTTTTATTTTGTAAGATGCATGATTATATATCTAAGTATGTTTATTATATGATTTATATTATACGTTTTGATTTATTTGTATCAATGGTATTTTATTTATTACTAATCATTTAGTATTCAACAGGTCCAATATTAAATTCTTTGTAGTCTCTCCCAAACCAGGAGATCCTATATGGTCTTCTTCATCTCATTAAAAACGTCTTAGTTCCACCACTTGATTAAGCCAACAACATTGAAGATGGCTTTGACTCGTCTCTTTTTCTCGCTAACGTATACCCAGTTCCATGAACAAATCTATAGGCTCCACCTCCAACATTTTTCCAGAAACTGACTTTGTTACCACCTCTAAGCCACGTTGGGCCGGGCCATCACCATACTAATTTATTACTGTAACCAGTAATATTAGAATGGAAGCTATTGAACTTTTTTAATGTTTTATTTTATTTTGAGAGGAGAGAGAGAAAGAGAGGGAGAGAGAGAAAGTGTGCATGAGAGCAGGGGAGGGGCAGAAAGAGAGGGAGAGGGACAGAATCCGAAGCAGGCTCTGTGCTGTCAGTGTAGAGCCCGATACTGGGCTTGGTCCCATGAACCGTGAGATTGTGACCTGAGCTGAAATCAAGAGTTGATGGGGCGCCTGGGTGGCGCAGTCGGTTAAGCGTCCGACTTCAGCCAGGTCACGATCTCGCGGTCCGTGAGTTCGAGCCCCGCGTCAGGCTCTGGGCTGATGGCTCGGAGCCTGGAGCCTGTTTCCGATTCTGTGTCTCCCTCTCTCTCTGCCCCTGCCCCGTTCATGCTCTGTCTCTCTCTGTCCCAAAAATAAAAATAAAAATAAAAAAAAAAGAGTTGAACACTTAACCAACTGAGCCACCCGGGAGCCTTTGAATTTTTTTTTAAATCAGAGAACCTTAGATAACTATTGTATAAGAGTTTTGATTGTCTGTGTTCACCCTGAATGTCAAACATTATGGTCCACAAGGGCATTAACAAACATCCGGGGATTTCTTCTATAGCATTTGATTTCTGAAATGTTTATATTGGTAGCATTTTACTTATACATATTTAACCTAGGCCAGACTCTGTGTACTTTCTCACTTGACAAATATTCCTATGCAGCTCTTTCTATTGTAACACATCAAACAAGCTTAACCTAATTATTTCTAACATCTCTCTTTTTATAAAGTAAAAGAACAAAACTTTGTGCTTTCCAAGAGCCCTCTAGGAAATCTCAAAGACGGCTTCAGTAAAAGAATTTTTTAAAAAAATGTTTTGGTATGTCGTATACAGTTGTAGGAAGGCAATTAGAAATGTCGTTAGAAGAAGTGTGGGTACTTGACTAAGATAGGATAATGGGTGCCTGTGACACTATTTAACCGAAGTGACAATATAACATTTAAAAATAAGCGTAGAAAAAAAAGATGGCCATCTATGAACCAGTAATCACATCCTCACCAAGCAGAATCTGCCAGCACCTTGATCTTGGACTTCATATCCAAGTCTCCAGAACTGTAAGAAATAAATTTCTGTTGTTTATTAAAATATATATATATATATATATATATATATGTGTGTGTGTGTGTATATATATATATATTTAATAAGCACAGAAAATAGCATTGTTGCAAAGACCCTCTTAGTTCTTTAAAAAGTGAGAACCTTTGTTTTTCTTTTTCTTGAATAATCATGGATATGATAAATTCAATGTAAAGCAAAGAAAATTATTCTGGTATGACACAGACTCTTCGCTCTGTAGGCAGATTACACATAAGGGAAACAATGAATTTTAATATTATGGGTAAAGCCACTACTCAGTAAGCCCAGGGAGCAAGACCATCAGAATTGAGGAAACTTTGTTATAAATTTTAACATTTCATAGCTTTTATTGAGACTCTGGTATTATAAGTCAAAGCAGGGCGCCTGGGTGGCTCAGTCGGTTAAGCGCCAGACTTCGGCGCAGGTCATGACTTCATGGTTCATGGGTTCGAGCCCTGCATCTCAGGCTCTGTGCTGACAGCTCAGAGCCTGGAGCCTGCTTCAGATTCTATGTCTCCTCTCTCTGCCCCTTCTTGGCTCACTCTCTCTCTCTCTCTCTCAAAAATAAATAAACATTTAAAAAAAAGTTGAAATAAATAAATAAACATTAAAAAAATAATTTTATAAATCAAAGCAAATAAATTCAATTTCAAAGTTTTGTGCTTCATTATGCTCTTTCGTGTTCTGGAACAAACTAAAATTTTCGGACAGTAGTTCTCCCAGGGTCTCTGTGATGTAAAAATTATCCTAATGTAGTAATAACACTAGGATGATATTAATGTTAATACACAATGTGTTCATCATTGCTATCTTCAAACTGATAAAATACCTATACCATTTTTCAATTTCTAATAATTAGGTAGTGATAATTATAGCTCACATAGACAAAGTTCTTTGGGACACGCAGGAGGTCCTAAAAGTGTAGTGTGGCCCAGAGACCAAAAAACCTAAAGTTTGTTGCTTTAGAACAAAACTACTCTTCTTGAAAAATGAAAGCACAGTTGTATATGTCTGTCACTATTACTCCTGGTGTAGTCTCCACCCCATGGCTGTAACTTTGATTTTCTTAGTTTTTTTTTTTTAGTGTTTATTTATTTTTGAGAGACAGAGACAGAGCACGAGCTGGGGAAGGGCAGAGAGAGAGGCAGACACAGAATACGAAGCAGGCTCCAGGCTCTGAGCTGTCAGCACAGAGTCCGACGTGGGGCTCGAACCCACGAACCGTGAGATCATGACCTGAGCCAAAGTCAGATGCTTAACTGTGGAGCCACCCAGCTGCCCCTGTGACTTTTAATAAGAGCGTCTGCCTTCTATTTCACAAAGAAAAGCAGGGAGGGGACAACTGAGAACTGTGTCGTACGCAAGCCTTTTTTTACCAGACTATCCACGAATGCACATAACGATCCAACTACGTTGTTATGGACTCGATAGCTGTGTCCCCTTCAATTCATATATCGAAATCCTGACCGCCAAAGTGGTGATTCTAGAAGGTGGGGCCCTTGGGAGGTGATTAGATCTTGAAGGCGGAGCCCTCACGAATGGGCTTAGTGCCTTTTTAAAAGAGATGGCAGGGAGTTTTATCACCCTATCTGACACGTGAGAAACAGAGAATGAACCAGGACGCAGGCTCTCAGCAGACACTGAATCTGCTAGTGTCTTGATCTCAGACTTTCCAGACTCAAAACTTGTCAGAAATGTTTGTTGTTTAACCGCCCCCCCTCCCCAGCCTATGGTATTTTTGTTACAGCAGCCTGAAGAGGCTAAGACACACATACATCTCTTACATGTTTTTAAAGTGGCAAAAGAAAAAAAAGAAGAAGAATATATAGATTAGTATGATCCCAAACTATAACCTCTCCGTGGAATGAAAAAATTAAAAACAAAAGTGTGTAACAGTTATCCATGAAGTAACTCAGTTTAATATCAGTTCAAGGCTGGCTGGGAAATGTGAGCTGGAAACGGATGATGGATAAGACACAAGAAACAAAGGTAGCTTTGGGGTTCCCTGATGATGGGAATGCCACCAGGAGAGATAAGGTTCACAACGTGGTAGGCACATTTCCCAGAAGGCGACGATTTCTGCTTGGGACGGGATGAGTTTGAGATGTCAAAACAGTCAGAGGGAGATGGCCACCAAGCATCTGGCCATGCACGACTAGTGTTTGGAAGACGTGTCAGGGCATTTACAACAGTCCCCCTTTATCCAAGGAGGACGTGTTCCGAGACCCCCAGCGGATGCCTGAAATGGTGGATAGGACCGAACCCTAGATATACTATATTGTTTCCTATACATACACACCGATGATAAAATTTAACTTATAAGTTAGACACAGTTAAGAGATTAACAATAATAACTAATAACAAAATAGAACAATTATAGCAATACACCGTAATAAAAGTTATGTGGATGTGGTCTCTCAAAATGTCTTTTTATACTGTACTCACTCTTGTGATGATTTAAGATGATAAAATGCCAACGTTGGGATGACATGAAATGGGGTCAGTCACATGGGTATCGTGACATAGTTAGGCTCCTATTGACCCAACAGTATGCCAAAGTGAGGATTTGCTGCTTCTGGACCACGGTTGATCACAGGTAACTGAGACCACAGAAATGGGTGCAGGGATGACCGTATTTGGGCTGGGTCTTACAGGTAACAGATTTGTGAGTTGTCTTTTTTTTTTTTTTTTTTAATGTTTATTCATTTTTGAGAGAGAGTGTGTGAGCAGCGGAAGAGCAGAGAGAGAGGGGGGGGATAGAGGAGCCACAGCAGGCTCTCTGCTGACAGCCGCGAGCCCTATGGGGGGCTTGAACTGACGAACCGTGAGATCATGACCTGAACAGAAGTCAGATGCTCAACCGCCTGAGCCACCCAGGCACCTCGAGAGTTGTCATTATTGAGCTGATAGTTAAGGCCATTCAAACAGATGAAATCGCCAAAGAGAACATTAAGAGAAACAATTTTTTTTTTCAGAATGTAATTGTTATTCTGTGCATAAGCATTACTTCATTCGTTTCTGAAATAGCGTTGCTTATAATTGTTTTTAAAAGTGCAAAAGCTAGCGGGGCACCTGGGTGGCTCAGTCGGTTAAGCATCCGACTTTGGCTCAGGTCATGATCTCAGGGTTTGTCAGTTCAAGCCCCGAGTCGGGCTCTGTGCTGGCAGCTCAGAGCCTGGAGCCTGTTTTGGATTCTGTGTTTCCCCTCCGTCTCTGCCCCTCCCCCCACTCATGTTCTGTCCGTCTCCTTCTAAAAATTAAATAAAAACATTAAAAAAAATTTTAAAGTGCAAAAGCCAGAAGAAGTTCTCACCATGGCATGTTCAGGCTTGATTGAGCCTGAACACATTTAACGTTTTACATTTAACAACACAATGTAAAAAAACAACAACAGCAACACGTTTCGGCGACTACTTAACCCAGGCTCTGAAAATTATGCCAGTTTCACATTCCTTCTCTCTACTTGGAACCTCTTTTGCATTGGTTCCCCTTTAGTTTGTGACTCGCTGGATTTTTTCTTTTTTTTTCTTTTTTTTTTTAGCTCATTGATTTCTTGGGCCTGGCTTGGATTTGTAGCACTGTTCTGGCTTATCTGGATGCCAATCTGGAAATCACATGGAATTCTGCTTTTGTAACTTACTTCATGGTTTTATTCAGGTGATGATCTTCTGCCCATCTTGCTTGTGTGGGTTTTCCTAGTCTCAAATGGTAACTAATACGATGAATATTTTTAAGTGTTCATTTAGGGCTATTTTCCGGTTACCTCTCCCCACTCCACACCCGCACCTCAATTGAATGACTGGATCAAAGGGTCTGTCTGAACATTGCTATGGACCTAAAATTCGTAAATTGAAGCTCTTAACCCCAGTGTCACAGTATCTGGAGGTGAGGCCTTTACAAGGTAATTAAAGTTAAATTAGGCCATAAGAAAGGGGTCTAGGGGCGCCTCTGTGGTTCAGTTGGTAAAGCATCTGACTGGTGGTTTCGGCTCATGTTATGATCTCACAGGCTCTTGAGTTCGAGTCCTGCTTTGGGCTCCACGCTGGTGATGTGGAGCCTGTTTGGGATTCTCTCTCCCTCTCTCTCTCTCCCCTTCTCTCTCCCTGTCTCTCTGCACCTCCCCCATTCATGCTCTGTCTCTCCCAAAATAAATAAATAAACATTTAAAAAAAGAGTGGGGTCTAATCCCATAGGACTGTGGCTTTATAAGAAAAGGAAGTGAGAGAAATTTCTGTCTCCTGCTCTCTCTCTCTGTCCCCCTCTACCATGTGAGCACACAGAGACATGACATCCCTCTACAAGCCAGAAGAGAGCTCCCCCCAGAACCAACCATGCTGATGCCTTTGCCCTTGGACTGCCAGCCTCCGGAACTGTAAGAAATAAACTTCCTTTGTTTACATAACCCAGTCAATGGTACTTTGTTATGGCAGCCTGAGCTAATACAAACATTTTGTAAGTTATTGATACATATTGATAAATTACTTTCCAGAAAGGTGTTACCAATATACCCCTTATTACCTGGCACCCTCTCAGCAATACATTCAAATTTTTTATAAAAACTTTATACTCTTAAGGTAGATAGATAGATAGATAGATAGATAGATATTCTTTAAAAAATTTTTAAAGCTCATTCTTTTCAAGTTTCATTTCATCCAAATAGATTTAGCTTCCATGGCATTGCCTCATGGATATTTTGAAGTTCTCAGGGTTAGTAATATTTCACAGAGATAAAAATGTCCACTCAGGAATCCCAAAACAAAGCAAACAAACACGCATAAGAAAAAATTTAAAAATTTCCATCATTTGATCACCCCCCTTTTTGTATGTATGGAAAGGAAAAGCTAAGAACTAAGAACCCAAGACGGTTTCAAGGCCGTGAATTAATAGAATTGACAAAGACTTATCATATAGGCTCTCTTCATTTTAAAGCCTATTTTGCAAAGCAATGCCATTTTTGTAAGAAAGGAATAATACAGAAAGATTGCTATAGAAACAGAAAATATACTCTCTTTCAGTTACTTTTTATCATGCTTTGAAATAAAGAGCTTACTAACAAAACACTCTCTTTTCCCCAGGATGGAACCCTAAACTGTTATGTTTCACGTACAATAGTTTTTTCTCCTTCAGCTGGCAACAGAAATCAGCAGCTTAAGAGGTAGAATGGAATTAGGGCCTAAATTCCACTTTCCCATCTACTTTTCAGAACCATTATACTGTGCTGTCCACAGAATGCAAATATTTACAGCACATATTAAATAGTCACAGAAATCTGCCAATGATCACCACTGACAATTATCCTGAGGATAAATTCACAATGCTATGCCTTTATGTCTGACTCTGACTCACTTTTCCATTCTTACTCCATTCTTAAGTCACCTGTTCCATTCAGTATTACTTTACAGCACATAGCGAGCGCACTGTTCTCCTAACTTTGTCCTGAGTTGGCACCCAGTGAGTGGAGATGAAAATATCTTTCACGTCAGTTTGTCTTGCCTCATAACATTCTCAAGCTGTTTTCCCCATTTTAGCCTTTCAAGGGCAATTCTGTCCTACTGGGTCGTCTCGAAGTTGAATGGATTTCCATAGAAGAGGGGCCTGCAGAGTTGATAATCGAACAAAGACATGAGAAAATGAAAGTCACCTGTACTGACCAAGTGGGCAAGGGAGGGCAATCCAATGTCAAATAAAGGGTGTTTCCAAAGTCAAGCTTAAGAGACTTTTGTTTTATGGAAACCCCAGCCAGAAATGCCCTCGACACAGAAAGGTTTCCTTATGGGCTTTGAGTTTGCATCTTAATGTTATTTTTGTAGCATCTATGTTGGTTTTTATATACCGTAAATAGAAAAAACAAAACAAAACAAAACAAAGCAAAACCAACAAACCACTGAGTTGAGGAATTGGAAAGATAATTTGGGCAGAGTGATGAGTAGGTAGGGTATGGAATAAAAAGGCCAGTTCTTCATATAGAAAAATGTTCTATTTCAGAAAAAAAAAAGCCTCTTCTGGTTCTAAAAAAAAAGTAATTTAAGTGATTCTTGTTTTGTTCCATTTAGAAGTTCGGTATAGCAATTCCAATTTCTTGAATGCCTAATGCTCTTTAAACTGAACAGAAAAGATGCAATTAAGTGTGTATAACTTACTTGAAATGAAATTAGGTTCAAATTTAATTTCTACATCGTAGTATGGAAAATGCCAGATTTTTAATAATCTTACGGAAAAAAAAATGATGTCTCCTTGTATTAGGATCTAATACAATTGGAAAATAATATTCTCGTAGCTTCAATGGAGACTTTAAGAAAAGGGTGTGTCTAATTCAAAGAACATCTTGATTCCTATAGAAAATCAGGTGGTGTTTCCCCCTCTTTCTGTTGACATGTGAATGGATGTCATGACCTCTGATGGATGAGTTGGCCCAGGGGAGTTACATCAATTCCACATTATGACATGTCAGCCAAGATCTAGAGAATTACACGTCAGCCAAGATCTAGAGAATTAAGTGTATCACTTAATTCTCAGCAGAAAAGGGAGCCTGCTTTTGGAACATACTAGCATGCCATAAAATAGCAACTCACAGCTTTATCAAGACGGCCCCAAATGATATCTTAGACAAATTTCAGACATATTAGATGGTATTAAATCTTGATCTAAACAAAAATGATAACCACATTATGTGATTACTCTGTGGCAGGCTGTATTTAAGCATGTCATTTGTCATGCCATTTAATTCTTTTAAAAAAAAATTTTTTTAATGTTTATTTTTTTGAGAGACAGAGACAGAGCGTGAGTAGGGGAGGGGCAGAGAGAGGGAGACACAGAATCTGAAACAGGCTCCAGGCTCTAAGCTGTCCGCACAGAGCCTGACGCAGGGCTCAAACCCACAAACGGCGAGATCATGACCCGACCTGAAGTTGGACGCTTAACCAACTGAGCCACCCAGGCGCCCGTCACGTCATTTAATTCTTATACCAGCCCTATGAAATAGTTACTAATTATTATTTCCATTTAACAGATGAAGGAACTGAAGCTGAGGGATGTTAATTTATTTCCCCCAAATCACACAGCCAGTATGTGTTGGAACTGTGATGTACATCGTGTGTGTGTGTGTGTGTGTGTGTGTGTGTGTGTGTGAGTGAGTGTGAGATCTTCCTCTTGAAAGACACTTTACCCTTGCCTCTGGTCCCACACAAAGTCCTCTAGGCTACTCACAGTATTCTCCTGATAGAGGAGTTGGGATATAATATTTCTGTGATTACCATACTGTTAAATGGCATAGTGTTTTACAAACTAGATAAAAATAAATTTTTAGCCTTCCCTATAAAGCAGCTCAAGGTATAAATTTGGTATATTGAAACCAGAACATTCTTAAGATTTCATCATGCTTGATTTTTTTAATGGGTAGTTGGTCTTGTTTCCCTAATGTAGCTTTGGATGTAGGGTCCAGGCTCCTTGCTGTCTTGGAACTGTTTTTGCAACTCTGGAGGTTTGCCGAAATGTTAAGTGATTCTTGTCTCTAGAAATGCAAATGAATTTTGTCCGGAGGAATACCAACGATCATTGCCCTGTGGACATAGATCAATTTTGCATCCATGAGTAAATTGATTTCAGCATTCCTGATCATGTGTGTGTTGCATGAATTTCCTGTTGAGCCAGTTGTAACATCTGACTGATCCCCCCCACTATATAATGAATTCAATAAAATCTTTGACGTGTGTTCATTTTGTATTTCACCATTAAGCAAAATTTTTCCCGGGGCACCTGGGTAGCTCAGTTGGTTGAGTGACTGACTCTTGATTTCAGCTCAGGTCATGATCTTGAGGTCGTGAGATCAAGCCCTGCCTCAGGCTGGACTGAGCATGGAGCCTGCTTAAGAGTCTCTCCCTCTTTCTCTCTCTCTCTCTCTCTCTCTCTCTCTCTCTTTCTCCCTCTCTCTCTCTCTTTCTCTCTCTTTCTCTTTCTCTCTCTCTTTCTCTCTGCCCCTGCCCCACTCATTCTCTCTCTCTGTCTCTTTCTCAAAAAAAATTAAAAACAAATTTTTTAATTGTGGAAATTTGTTTTCTCTCATATATACTTATTTATTTATATTCACATGATATGCACACATATATACAGATACATATATGTGTGTATGTGTATATATATATACATATATATATATATATGTATATGATCTTCAATTTTGTCTCTTAACCTGCAAAGCCTAAAATACATTTCTTTAGCTTTTTCTAGAAAAGTCTGCCTACCTCGTTCGTTCTATAAATGAAGGTACTATTCTAGTCCCTGGGGATATATAACAGGGACCACAAAGAAGTGATTCTCGTCCCAGTGGAACTTATATTCTTACAAGGAAGAGTAAAAGTAGGCAGGTTAATAATTATACAGTTGCTTCTTGAACAGTACAAGGATTAGGGGCGCTGAACCCCTGTGCAGTCGAAAATCCACATGTAACTTTGTGGATTTAAAGGCCAAATTTAAATAATGGCCTACTGTTGACCTAAAGCCTTACCGATAACATGAAGAATCAAACACATAGTTCGTATGTTGTGTGTATTATACACTGTATTCTTACATGACATAAGCCAGAGAAATAAATAAATAATAAGGCAAGCAAGAGAAAAAAATACTATTACGAAAGTCATGAGGAAGAGAAAATACATACATGGTACCACGCTGTATTTATCGAAAAAATAATAGCATATAAGTGGACCCACACAGTTCAAACCAGTGTAGCTCAACTGTGTGTGGGTAGGAGACTATTCTTGTTCTTAGATAATACATAACCACAATGTTTAGGGGGAAAGGGCATAATGTGTGCTACTTATTCTCAAGTGGTTCAGACAATAAAAACAACATGTGTGTCCACAAAATGTTGAGGGGAAAGGGCGTTAAGCAAGAATTCTGTGTCCAGCTAAATCATGATTCATGCATCAAGGCAACAGTATTATATTATAAACCTCCAACTAGCTTAATTGTTCCCACCACAAAAAACAAATGATAATTATGTGAAGAGATATAGGTGCTATCTAACGTGACAATGGAACTCCTACTGCAATAGTTTAATGTATCAAATCAACCAGCTGTATACCTTACACTGATGCAGTGTTATATGTCAGACGTATTTCAGTTTTTAAAAAATTTCTCAGATAATCTAGATGCTCAGCTAGATTTAGGATCTACTGACATCATACTCTGTTTTACAGTTGTATATGCGGAGTTCTCCTTCATGGCAATTTAAGTTCTTTAAGGACAGGAACTATGCTTTTCAATTTTGCTTTCTCTTGTCGTAGAGTGCCTTGCACATATAACAGTGAGAACTCAGTGGCCATTTGTAGAATTCAATTGCATAGTGGCTGAAATTTCTTGCCAATTATAGGCATATCATTATACCTTCCTTTTTATGTAGTAACTCTCTATATATAAACACACACACATATGTGTGTGTATATATATGTGTGTGTGTGTGTATATACATATACACACACACACACATATATATATATACTTTGTGGTTTTCATGCAGTGGGTGTTGTACATATATGCTTATTTGAGTTAATAGTATACAAATTCACTTTTAGGTAAAATCATGAAGTATAAGAGCATCAGTTGAATAAAAAACACTAAAAGAAAATATAATTGAGTTGGTGAAAGTTCTGGGAATTGGTGGTGATTTTCAAAGCTTAGAAAACCTGGATCAAGAAAGGCAATTGTGGGGGAGGGGGACACATGACTGGCTCAGTTGGTTGGGGATCCAACTTCAGCTCAGGTCATGATCTCATGGTTCACAAGTTCGAGCCCTGTGTGGGGCTCTGTGCTGACAGCTTGGAGACTGGAGCCTGCTTTGAATTCTGTGTCTCCCTCTCTCTCTGCCCCTCCCTGGCTCGTGCTCTGTCTCCCTCAAAAATAAATAAAAAACATTAAAAAATATTTTACTAAAAAAAATTTTTTAAGGTAATCTATATGCCCCATGTGGGCCTTGAATTCAAGACCTCAAAGTCAAGCACTGCACACTCTAGTGACTGAGCCAGCCAGTCAGAACCCTTCTTAACCCAGCATTCCACACACCCACTAACAAACTACATGGGGAAGCATGTGAATAAGAAATTGGCCATCCATTCTTGAAATAAAGGAAAAAGTAATCAAGTTTTTTTTTAAGGTAACTTCTTAAGGTCTTTCAGTAATTTCTTGCCTTTCACTTGAGTGATTTTTTTCTTCCTCTTTTTTCTTCCTTCTTTGCTTATGAGTTTTATGTTTGTCTCTACGTTTTTAGTGGTATGTCAGCGGGAAATTACCTCAATGCCATGGTAGCCTCCAAGTCCACTACCAAGGGGCTAAGCAGAAAGGCTGACAGACCAAATTAAGATGCCGAAATCCCACTACGTGTTGAATTGGTTCAAAGCATCCAGCAAGAGGCAAGGGGAGGCATGTAGGAGATTAATAGTGTAGTTTGGAAAGGGTGCAATTGAGAGGGAAGGACCAAATTACCTGAATCTTGTGTGATGAAATGTTCCCGTGTCCTACCTCCCACTTTTCCACATCAACTTTCCGCATTAAGCTTGTGGTATGAGGACCAGAGTTGAGAGTGAGTTGAGAAGATTCAGCAAATGAAGGTATCTAGAGCCAATTCATATTTTGTCTACCCCACTCAGGGACTAATATGCCCTGCTTGGGGTTCTCTCTCTCCCTCAGCCCCTCTCCCCTGCTTTTGCTCTCTCTCTCTCTCTAAAATAAAAATACATACAAAGGGACATCTAGGTAGCTCAGTTGGTTGAGCATCTGACTTCAGCTCAGGTCATGATCTCGCAATTCATGAGTTCAAGTTCCACATCGGGCTTGCTGTTGTCGGCAAAGAGCCCGCTTCAGATCCTCTGTCCCTTTCTCTCTGCCCTCCCCCACTTACACTTTCTCAAAAATTAATAAAACATTAAAATAATTTTTTAAATATATGTATATATTCGTTAAGAGAACTAATAAATCATTAAAGTCTTATTTTTTCAAATATTTCTATTTTTAATCTTATCTTGTTCTTTCACTTATTTTTATCTCACATTCTTTCTTTTATGTTTTTAACTGTTTTATTTTTTGTAGCCATTTTAAGGTTATTTTATTTTATTTTAAGGTTATTAACAGAAGTTATTTGGACACAGATTTCTTTTCAATTTGGGGTATCTGCTGACTCTCCCTTGTGGTGGATTCTTCTCTTGTGCACCGTGCACGCATACTGAGAGCTTATCTTCAGTGAAGATAGTTTATTCTGTGGGATTCTTTTGTGCCCTGAATTGTGCAAATATCCTACACATTTTCATATTTGCTCTCCAGGAGGTTGGCACTTTCTGTTTTTAAGCCTCTGCTTCTGTTTTCAAATGCTAATGTAAAACTCGATTTCCATAGACCAAGGACTTCCAATTTTCATGGGGACTCTTGCCCTCCACCTCTACCCAATCTAGGCTACAGGGTAGATAGCTTCTTGGCAACTTCGGCTTCAAGAAGAGAAAACCTCTTTAAGGCCACAATTTATGCGGGAATTTTAGTTCCAGTTCCTCATTAAGTGGCTCTAGGACCTTACCTCTTGGTCCTGCATGAGGCCAAAACCTTAACTCTTGGCTCTTACTACTATGGCTTTGAATTTCTTTGTCATTTCTGGTATCTGAAGCTTTTACTCTCTCAATTTTGAGCTCAGCTTTATAGTTTCAAATAGTTATATTCTATCCATTATTTCTTCTTTTTTCAATGTTTATTTATTTTTGAGAGAGAGAGAGAGAGAGAGAGACAGAGTGTGAGTGGGGGAGGGGCAGAGAGAGAGGGAGACACAGAATCCAAAGCAGGCTCCAGCCCCTGAGCTATCAGCAGAGTCTGAAGCGGGGCCCGAACTCATAAACCATAAGGTCATGACCTAAGCTGAAGTTGGTTGCTTAACCAACTGAGCCACCCAGGAGCCCCTCTTTTTTTTTTTTTTTGAGAGAGAGATGGAGAGAGAAAGTGCACAAGTGAGCAAGAGGTAGATAGAGAGGGATAGAATCCCGGGAGGGGCAGAGAGAGAGAAAGAGAGAGAGAGAGAGGAGCGATACTCACCAGAAGTGGGGCTCCAACTCACCCAAAGCAGGGCTCGTGCTCACCTGTTGTGGGACTCGAACCCATGAACTGTGAGATCATGACCTGAGCCAACGTCAGATGCTTAATGATTGAGCCACCCAGACGTCCTATCCATTATTGCTATACATTTGGAGGAGGTGGGGGTCTCATGCCATGACTGTCATTTCTAGGTGGAAAAATGCTTTGGTTCCCCAGGCCTGGCTAATGAATTTCATCCAAAGTATCCAAGAGACTTTCCCTATGAATCATCATCTCATTTTTCATTCTTAGAGTTTTTGGCAGCAATCTTAGGGGGATTAGCATTCAGATCAATTCAATAAGTAATATTGTGCTAAATGCTTTAAGACATATAAAGATGACTCAGGTAGTCTCCACACTCAAAAGGCAAACACTATATAGTAGGGAGATTAAGAAATGTTCATAAATAATCATGAGGCAGAAAGTCTGCAAGTACTAGAGAGATGCATGTAGCTTTAGAATAATGCATATTACATTTATTACCAAATAAACTACTGAGCTTGTTAAGAGAATGAAAAGAGAATCAGAAAAGGCATTTTCTCATGGTAGTAACAGAAAACAAAATCACAGAAGAGGTGATAATTGAAACGCGTCTTCAAGGAGTGGGATTCCTAAACGTAATAATGGGGGAGGAAGTATTTGAAGGGAGAGAGTGACTCTTCCAAATTGAGGGAAAATCATAAGCTTAGGTTAGGAGATGGGACAGTGGCGGGAATGTATAGGCAACAACAAGCAGTCCAGTTTGGCCGCTTAGGATGCTAGAATGCAGTATTATTAGAAAGCAAAGGGGCGCCTGGGTGGCTCAGTCGGTTAAGCGTCCGACTTCAGCTCAGGTCACGATCTCACGGTCCGTGAGTTCGAGCCCCGCGTCGGGCTCTGGGCTGATGGCTCGGAGCCTGGAGCCTGCTTCCGATTCTGTGTCTCCCTCTCTCTCTGCCCCTCCCCCGTTCATGCTCTGTCTCTCTCTGTCTCAAAAATAAAATAAACGTTAAAAAAAATTAAAAAAAAAAAAAGAAAGCAAAAATAAAAAGAAGTGGAAATAAAGCATGGCTGGGGATGGGGTGATACAAGATAAGCAGGTAGGTGCAGGTAATTAAATTTTAAATCTCTTACCGTTCCATTTATCCGAAAGGAAAAGAAGATGTCGGGTTTATTTTTAAGGATAAATTTAAGAACCAGGATAGCTTAAAATTTAGTCTGGGCAGTTTCTTCTTCCCCCTGTCCCAGCCTTCTGACTGGTTAGTTTCTAGTCCCCAGGATGGGAGAGGCACTGAATCAGCATGTTTGTCTCTCAGGCATACGTGCGTCATCTAGTGGCCGCAGCAGGTAATCACAGGTAATCACAATTCCTCCCTATAGAAACACTTGTTTATTTTTCACTTGTTACTTATGTTATGGGCAGCTAATAAAAGTGCTCCAAGTTCTGACTGGAAAAGGAAACAAAGTGTTCTAAAACAGTATTGCTTGATCATTGGACTAAGAGATGTGGGATCGGATACAAATGGATTATAGACAAAGGGCTTATTCAGTATGAAACATTTGAAAATTTCACATCAGAGACTTAACATCAAATTGTATTTTGGAATGAACCATAAAGCAGGATCCACTTGAGTGTGAACAGAGAGTTGGGAATAAGAAATGAGGAAGAGGAAGAGGAAGAGGAAGAGGAAGAGGCCGAAATACTGTAGGACACAGTATTCTACCGGAGTATTGTCCTTCTCATTGCCTAACCCCTACTCAGCCTTCAGACCGTAATGTGAATTTCTGTGGACAATGTTCCTTCACCTCTCAGGTCTGTATTAGATGAATCACTTACCTCCTCCTACTGATCGCTGTGCCCGTGATGCTACTGACCATATGGTACTGTCACTCCTGCTTTTATCTATAGCCCTTCTTACAATTTAGGCTCCTTAGCAGGGGTGCCTGGGTGCCTCAGGTGGCTAAGTGTCTGACTTCGGCTCAGGTCATGATCTCATGGTTTGTGTGTTCCAGCCCCGTGTCAGGCTCTGTGCTGACAGCTCAGAGCCTGAAGCCTGCTTGGGATTCTGTGTCTCCCTCTCTTTCTCTGCCCCTCCCCTGCTCATGCTCTGTCTCTCTCTCTCCCTCTCAAGAATAAATAAACATAAAAAAATATTTTTAGCTCCTTAGCAGCTGGTTCCATGCCTGTCTCATTTTCTATTTTCTCCCTGATACTTAGGGAAGTACCTGACATATAATAGGCATTCCAACAAATATAATTTACAGAATGAATGGGCAGAGTAATGAAGAGAGTAACTGTGGAGAGAATGTATACGGAACAAATATTGAGAGTTAATGTAGGTACGGCTTAAAGGAAAAAAAAAGAACATATTTTTAGGAACATTACTAGTAGAAAGAAAGCGTTTTTTCTTCATCGTATATCGATTCCCTACCTGATGTCCATTTATTTGTAATCTCTGGTGCTTTATAACTTTCAAAATATTTAACTTCTCTCTGCTTTGGTGGGGGAAAAATAGTAGTCCATAGCTTGCATTGTCATTGATGAGATTAAATAAAAGGTGACACATAAGGCGCATACAGCAGCTCGTAGCACATATTATGTGATTGATAGTTGATTTTATTATTTCACACACCGCATCTCAAAAGTTCCTTGAAGCAACCCAGAGGCGCAAAGACGGTAAATACTTTAAAAACATTTTTTTAAATTTTATTTTATTTTAGAGAGAGAGAGAGAGCAAGAGAGCAGGGAAGAGGGGCAGAGGAAGAGAGAGAGAGAGAGAGAGAGAGAGAGAGAGAGAGAATCTCAAGCAGGCTCCAAGCTCAATGCAGGGCTCGATCTCACGACCGTGGGATCATGACCTGAGCTGAAATCAAGAGTCAGAAGCTCAGTCAACTGAGTCACCCAGGTATACCTCACACATGATAGACATTTTTCATCCTATCTCACAAGCTGGAAAACTGGTGACTACTCATTGTCCTTTCTATGGCATAATGTTGCTTACATAGAGGGACAGAAGACCGTAAAGGACACTTGGATGCTAAATAATAAAAGGGCTACACTGCAGAGAATGAAACTAAGTTGTAAGAGGCGTGTTACTTTTCTATTGCTGCTGTCACAGATAACCACAACCTTAGTGACTTAAAACGGCATAAATGTATCATCTGAAAGTTCTGTAGGCTAGAACACACAGTTCGCTCTGGGATAAAAATCAAGCTGTGGGCAGGCCTGCATTTCTTTCTGGAGCTTCTCAGGGAGAGTCTGCTTCCTTGTCTTTTCTAGCTTCTAGAGGCCACCTGGCATTCTTTCCTCCAGCCTCAAAGCCGGCCACGGTGGGTTGAATCCTCACTTGGCATCACTCTGACCTCTTCTGCTTTTCTGTCTTCTACTTTTAAAGGGCCTTGTGATTACACGGGGTCCACCTGGATGATCCAGGATGATCTCCCTATTTTAAGGTCAGCTGATTAGCAAACCTGATCTTCTTTTTTCCGTGTAAAGTAACACATTCCCAGGTTCCAGGGATTAGTATGTGGGCATCTTTGGGTGGACCGGAGGCCATGTTCTGCCTATTCCAGAGGGACAGTGAATTCCCAGGGGAATACCGGAAAGGGATCCCCCCCCAAGGATGAAAGGAAGGGGCAGGTATTTGTGGGCATAGTGTTTTCAGCTGGAAATGTCAGTAGCATGCTGCAGGCTATCGGACATATATTATTAACTTGCAGTGATTTGGGCAGACATTAAGACCTCTTGATGGCTCTCACATGGCTAAGCCAGAATTGTATTTTGTTCTTCCTTTGTGCCTTTATTTTTCAATTTAAACCACTGGAGGGACTTTCATATATTTCTGTTAAATTTTATCTTTATATTTTAGTTCAGAGTTCCAAGTTGTTAATAAAATTTTGTTTCCTGGTTCTGTCTTCGGGACAGAACTTTGGCTACAATCATCCAACTGACTCCGAGCTTACCTAATTATATCAAGCCATTATTTTGGAGTCTCACCCACAAATATCATGAAAGACTGGATTAAACGCTGTCCTGAAATTAATTTATATCATGAGTATACAATCGTCATCTTAACTCAAAGATAAAAAAAAAAAAAGCGTAGTAGGACTTATCTTTAGTTTGGTTAGTCTGGTTCTCAACGGCCAGCAAACCCTCTTCTAAATGTTCACAAAATATATTTAACTATGAACTCTGAATATTACTTTTCTGTTCTAAATCTTTTAGTGTCTATCTTTAAGCCATTTTTCAAAAGCAGGTGAGCTATTGCCTTTTTCATTTTTTACAGTTTCTCTGCCCTTACCAGTAACGGGTCTCAGATTACCCGTAAACAGCTGTGGGATGGAATTTGTGCCTGGAAACACGAACTTATTTGAAACAGATAGGTGCTTGGTTACTATTTCCTTCCCTCTCTCGAGTTTCAGTTCTTTCTCCACTTGGTTTCGCCTTTACCACCTTGAAGTCCGTGCTCCTTACTGAAGAAGGAAAGAACACACAGACCGAGTCTAATCTCCTTTTTAGCTTTTACCCTGTTCTCGTAGGTCAGTTGATAATTTTGTGTTTATAAAAACCTATGCAGGCTTGTTTCCCTGTCCCCTCTATCATATTCTCCATGCTGGTGAAACTCCTCTTCCCACGTTTCTCTCTTGAAGGTACCTGGTAACTTCAGCCCTTGGTTTTCTGTATAGCACTTTCTAGTTAGTGCCAGCCACATCACAGAACAGTGAGGCAAGTATTACCTTCCCTTGGATGCTCTTTATTTATTTTGTTGTCTCTCAGAATAATTGTTGATTTCTTTACATTTTTTTGTTCACCTGCAAAGTTGGGGTTCTTGCTAAGCAAGAACACTAGGCACTCGATATACACTTGTGGGTTGGTGGATTTTGTTTTAAATATCAAATTTGGGTAGGTATTCGTCAAATACTCATCTCCTTGACTAATTTTCATGTTTGTTTTTTTTTTAATTTTTTTAATGTTTTATTTTAT
Organism: Panthera leo; assembly: GCF_018350215.1. Lineage (NCBI taxonomy): Eukaryota > Metazoa > Chordata > Mammalia > Carnivora > Felidae > Panthera > Panthera leo. The sequence goes on along the minus strand of NC_056692.1, from coordinate 50,260,740 downwards.
TTTTGAGACACAGAGAGACAGAGCATGAGCAGGGGAGGGGCAGAGAGAGAGGGAGACACAGAATCCAAAGCAGGCTCCAGGCTCTGAGCTGTCAGCACAGAGCCCGACGCGGGGCTTGAACCCACGAACCGGGAGGTCATGACCTGAGCCAAAGTTGGACGCCCAACCGACTGAGCCACCCAGGCACCCCCTAATTTTCCTATTTGGAGAAACGCAAAGGAAGTATAATACCTGAAATTCTTTGTAGAGCAATAAAAACAACAGTCATAATAACAGTAGTGGTAGTAATAAAAACCAGACAAACTAAAACTACCTTTAGAAGTCATTCTCTTCTCCAACCTTCCTCCCATGATTAATTCATCATTTCCCTAAGCTATGTAATAGCAACCTCAGCCACATTTGAGATGGTGGTTTGGAATTCTATTGCTAAAGAGGCAAGATTCGCTTTCTATTTTGTCACTCAATGCTGCTTCTTTATTTGTCTTGCCTTATTCTAGAAAAAGATTCTAATTTGAAACTCTTCTAAATTATACCTAACTTAAACCCTGAATTTAGAAACCACATCCCTTCTGTTGGCACTTTTTCTTTTTAGCTTGTAGAAATGGTGAATGTTTAAAAACAAGAAATTATAAAGAGTCCTTAATAGTAATAATTTACAAATGGTATATGTAATTTTCACTGTATTGATCATCATGCAAAATAATGTTCTGATGGGACATCGGGAAAAGGGTGGCGAGCCTCATTCTCTCTCTCTAGGCTAAATACTGCCAAAATTCTGGTTCATCATTTATTTTGTTCAGCTAGGCAACTTGTTAAATCTCAGTCTCTGACTTCTATGATCTACGTATTCCCATGTGATTTATTTGTTTAGAAATCTGTTAATGAGATATGGGGATTTGAGTTGCCACTATGACAACCAAGCAATATGGCTTGTTTGCTATTTCCTAGATACAGAAGCTTGGAAAGGAACATCTCTCCTGCAGCTGCTTATTTAGTACTGGGACCTGGTAACCACGGAAATTTAGATTGAGATTATGTGGCTAAATTGTTTACAAGGTACACAACAACTTATAAACAGCTGGCTAAAAGAGACAATAAAATATGTTGTGGCCAATTTGTTTCTTTGTAGCCGTCTTTTTCTCTAATGGTCTTAGTGTTCTCTCCCTATTATTCCCCAAACCATACTATCATCTTAATTTTGTGATCCATTCTATAAGAAAAATTTAGTATCTTCTCTCTTTCTTTTATTAGGTAGATGTTGTTGAGCGAGTGGTGAGATTTTGTGGGGATAATGACAATAATGTTTGCATACTCTCGAACATGTGCTTTTTCATCAGTAGTGTTATCGGTAACAGATACTGCATACAATGATGCGTAAGATCTGGAAATTCAGATGGATACAAGAAAACATTCTTTGGGGCGCCTGGATGGCTCAGTCGGTTAAGCATCAGACTTTGGCTCGGGACATAATCTCACAGTTCCTGGGTTCAAGCCCCGTGTCAAGCTCTGTGCTGATGGTCCAGAGCCTGAAGCTTGCTTCAGATTCTGTGTCTCCCTCTCTCTCTCTGCCCCTCCCCCACTCACACTTTCTCTCAAAAATAAATAAACATTAACAAAAAAAGAAGGAAGAAAAAACTTTTTTTTAAGGAAGTCTTTTTTTTTAACATAAAGTTTATTTATTTTGAGAGAGAGAGGGAGAGAGAGTGTGAGCGAGGGAGGGGCAGAGAGAGAAAGGGAGAGAGAGAATCCCAAGCAGGGTCCACAATGTCAGAGAGAAGCCCGATCCCGGGAACTGAACTATGAGATCATGGCCGGAGCTGAAATCAAGTGTCAGACGCTTAACCTTAACCAACTAAGCCATCCAGGTGCCCCTACAAGAAAAAACTCTTAATCCCAGACTACTTAAAATTTCATTAAAAGACAGTACATAAGTAACATGATATGAACAAGATGGAATCATGTGTGCAGTTGAGAGGAAAGTGAGATCATTTTGTATGGGGTGAGAAGAGTTTCAGAGAACTGGGTTTTAGTCTTGAAATAACAGTAGAAACCTTAGCAGACAGAATGAATGACAGAGAACCTTGTAAGAATTACAAACTCAGGAAATAAATCCCTAGAATAATGGTAGAAAAATGAGACTTCTGAAGATAGAGCACGTTGAGGGTATTAGTGAGAAGTACAATTGCAGAGTTGAGATGAATATACATTTCAACAACACATTTTTACCAAGTTTATCTTTGGTCTTCGTTTACATACTTGTCCACAAATCCTGGGCCACTAGGAATTCATTCTTGTGAATTTGTAATGAAAATGTCTTAGATATTTCAAAGGAGAAAAAATACATGGTTGAATAGTTTTCATTACCTGCCTTCTTCAGTTTTCTTGCATAGTTTCTAGAACATTCTATTTTCCCCTTGCCCCAATCCCACTGCCAGATTTTTAATCATCATAGGTTCTGCTAAAACTCTTTTAATTTCTCATTTAATCTATATTCAGTAGGATAAATAAAGCCTGATTCCTTGATTTTTTTTTTTTTTTTTTTTTTTTTTTTGGTAGAACTCAGCAGTGACTGTAGGAGAGATTTGGTTTAACTTTGAGAAACAGAAAAACAAAGATATGTAAAAATACGCGACGTACACAGGATCAACAGAATTTTTAAAAAGCCTTTGTATAGTTAAATCCCCCAGAGTAAGGAACTGTGTAAGAAATGTGACCATACAGAAATCTGTAGAGGAAAATACGTAACGCTGGAGTTGTGAGCTTTTCTTTCCTTTACAGTAACTTTTGACTACCATTTAGGTCACTTCGGGCAGTAAAACTCAAAACATCGGTTTGTACCTTTAGCAAAAATAAGTGCGGCTTACAGTCTCCCCCACAGATGCCCACGTGTCAGACTGTTTGGAAAATTCAGGATCTGCCGCATTCCCAGACTCTCCTAAGGGCAAGAATCTAAAGGCATCCTCAGTGTCCAGATGTCTCAGGGTGGTGTCCGATAGAGGAACGAGGCAGCAGTTAGGAGAATTGAGGACACTGCAACCCAGACACTGCGGCGGGGAAGAGTGGGAGCTGCAAAGTGAATGGAAATGCAGTCCTGGGAGAGAACCACTCAAAAGCAGGGAAACATACTAGCAAGGGTTCTTAAAACTAGACGCCACCGGGGAAACTGATGGGAGGGCCGCAGGTCAAGGGCACACGCTACTAGGTGTCAGAGTTTGGACTCAAACCCGAGTCCCTGACATCAGGCTCCTTGTTTTGCCTGTGCCTCCGGGGAGAGCCTGGGGAGTTCTCCCAGGAACGTGCAAAACCCAGGCGACCCGGCCTCGGCTGCTGAGTGATCTAGGCTCTGCGGCTGGGGGCGCGCGCCTGTACGCGCGCGAGCTCGGGCCTCCTCGCGCCCCACTCGCCCCGCCCCCCCCGGAGCCCCGCCCCCAGGTGCGCCGGCCTCGCGGGCGCGACGGACCCCAGCCTGCGCCGGGGCGCGCCGAGCCGAACGACGGGAACGCGCGCGCCTGCAGATCCCCATCCTCCGGGAGCCCCGCCCCCAGGGGGTCTTAGGCAAGAGGCGGAGCCTGGCTTCCGGCGCCGCGCGCTCCCCTCGCAGGCGCGTGGCCCGCCCTGCGGCTCTGGAGGGCACGGGAGGGCGCGCGCGCGCTCGCGCGGGGCCGCGCCCTCCCGCACACGCTCCCGTTTGCAAGCTCCGTCACCCGCGCGGTCTCCACAGGCGGAGCGCGTCCCGGCCTCGCCGCGCTGCGGCTCGGCCCTGAGGTGAGGGGGGCCTGAGGCCCGCCGTGGGTGTTGGGGGGGGTTGGTGGATGTCGCCGCCGCCGCGGGAGTGACTGGCCGAGGAGAGGCCGGCGAGGGAGAGGGGCGGCGCGCAGGGGCCGGGGGGCGGGGGGGCGGCGGCCGAGCCGGCGCGCCGAGGGGGACCGCGGGAGCTCCCCGCGGGGAGGAAGCGCGGCTTGCGGCGGGCCGCGTGGGGGCCGCTGTGTCCCCGCCGGGGTGTCTCTCGCCCGGGCGGCGAGGGAGGGAAAATGCAGTGCGGGTTCGTTCCCCTTCCCCGCGCCCGGGCGCTCGGCGCCGCTCCTGACCGCGCGTGTCCCCCGGAGTTTGGGCGAGAGGAGAAGGCGCCGGGCTCAGGACGCGATCCCCGGGACTCGAGGAAGGGCTCCGGCGCCCAAATCGCCCCGCGTCCCAGAAGGCTGGTTAGGCGGGAGGCTTCGGTGCCTCGGCTTGAGTCGCTGGTGGCTGGAAATGTGGGGGGGGGGGGGGGGGGGTGTCTGCCGTGCTCCCGAGGCTTCCCGAGCACACGTTTTTAGACAGATGAGTCCGAAAGAATATGCACAGTCCTGTGCTTTCTGTCGGGGACGTGCTGTCGGAACAGAGGGGGAGGAAAAGATAGGCGGGACTCCCCGCTGGGAGCCAGGCTCCTTGTCATCTCGTTTCATCCTGGCGGCACCCCTAGGAGGTGGGGCACAGGCGGAAAATGGGGCGCAGAGACGTTAAGTGCCTTGTTAAGGTCTCGACTAGCAAAAAGGTGGACGTGAGATTTCAACCCGCGGATGCCTGCCTCTAAATCCTGGGGCTTTATCCACTAGATTTTGTGCCCGCCCAAGAGAGCGATGTGATGGGTTATCTTCAGGGAAGACTCCATACGAGAAAACACTATTAGGGAGGACACTTAAGGCTCTCGGGGTATTTGGGTTAAAATCAAACTACCTAACAAGGCAAACTGTTAAGGCATCAGTATGTGCTGTTCCAGTGTTGTTTCCCTTTAGACAGGGTTGGATGTAAGGAAGTCTTACGGTCGGGGTGAAAGCAAATTTATTAACATTTTACGTGATCATTGGAGTGTCTTTCGTATTCCAGATACTACGTGGGAAGAGTACCAAGGTGAATACGATTTATAAACTCTGCCCTTGAGTCAATTGAGAGGGTGACCATATAGAATAATTTTGTAATATTCTACGAATTCGTAATCTTTACTAGCATGTGCATTAACTGGATTAGAATAGTTGTAAAGCTCAAGCTTTTAGGAACCTGTTACGCGTAAGAAGAGGGATGGGGTAATGCGTTGTGTGGGGACCATTCCGTTGTTTTCAGCAAAAAAAATAGTGTCATCAGATTTAGGCTAAATCACGTGGACGGTATTTTGTTTTATTATTACCCTCCCTTCGGTCAGTTTTAAAACACGCGAAGAGAGTATTTATGGCTTATCCCCTGTTAAGTTAAATTTTACCGTGCTTTTATTAGTTGAGAAACCAGTGATGTAATTTGGCAGCAGTTTCTTTCACTTCATCTGCCAAATATGCTCTTAACCTCTCTTTCCAAAAAAATAAACCCTAAATAGCAGATTCTGTTGGAGCTCTTACGGTTCAGATTTTTAAAGAAAACAAGAGTCCACCAGTTTAGGCCGAAATGGCCCATTGTTGAAATATTTAACATTACCTTAGGCATAGCTGTAGGTAGAAGGAATAGGAGGGATAGTGGGGCGTTTTGGAAATTTGTTCCGATTGCCGTTCAGTTTTTTCAGTGAAGTAGGAGCCAAGGTTTTAATCTGAGGGTGTGGCTGTTGGTAGAAGTGAGTGGAGGTTTGGGGATTGGGAGAACGAATGAACTAGTGAAATATATGATTGCCAGGCAATTAAACAATTATTCTTAGGTATGAAAAACAAAGTAGAGGAAATGTAGGGTCCTATGTACGGGGGCACAAGATAAAGGTGCGTAATTTTGCTTACAAGGTATTTCACGACCCATCTCCATTACCTAGAGCAGACACCTGCCTCTTTGCCCCGGTTCACTGTGCCCATGCCCCCATGTCACGGGAATCCGTTTCTTATACAAGTCATACCCTTTTGGGATTCTAGCTTTTCCATTCTTTTTCTTTGCCTGAAATGTCCATTCCACTCTTTCCCCGATTGGACTTAGTACATTATAGTAAATTTTACCTATCTGCAAAGTCATTGACAGTGTCTATTTTTTTTTTCCATTTTATTTGATGCATAAATTTCTTAGTAAGTGTTAAGTGAATGTACCACTTTTCTTTTTTTTTTTTTTTTCCTCCTTTAATCAATAACAGGCGTCAGCACACTTTCTGTAAAGAGCTGGGTAGTGAATATTTTAGGTTTTGTGGACCATATGGTCTCTGTATCAGTGAACTCTGCCGTTGTAGTACAGAAAGGGTCATTGACAATACAGAAACGAATGGGTATGGCTGTGTTCCATAACACTTTATTTATAGACATGAAATTTGAATTTCATGTAACTTTACATGTCACAGATATTATTCTTCGATTCCCCCCCTCCTCGTGTCCCCCTAACCATTTAATAATGTGAAAAACACCCTTAACTCATGGGCTGTACAAAACAGGCTGTGGGCTGGATTCAGCCCCTACCTCCTGCATTGTAGTTTGCAGACCTTAGATCTATAAGGACTCTTAGCAACCCCTGATAAAGAAATTTGCAGTAAGAAGATATTGGCTATAATATCACTCTTGGTGGTAGAGAAACAAAGATAAATAAGGCAGTCTTTTTTGTCGAGGATCTCAGGGTCAAGTTCAAGATTAAGACTTGTAAACAAATAGTGATGATGGCACAGTGTAGTAAATGCAGTTAATTTATTGGTTATGGATGTGGAAGAAAGGAGTGATAATCAGCACTGCTTGGGTGAGGTAAGAATAATCTCTAACAGTTATCTGTTGGAGATAGGGAACATTTTCAGCAAAGAGCCTTTCCAAAAATCTTTGAAGCTTACTAAAAAGGTGACTGACCACATCTCTTACCAAGATGATTCAGTTTCTTTATTTTATAGGATATAATCTGGATTCATTTCTCTCAGAAATAAAAGTAATACACTCCAAATTATTTCTCTGTAACAATTATTTCTAAGACTCCTGTGCATTTTTTATTGCTTTGAGAAAGGTAACATACGTTTCATAGCAGGTATAATCAATAGTTGTTGAATAAATTAATAAATAAATATTTGACATTGAATATGGGATTATATAACTTTTAGTCTCTATTTTAAGTTAATACTTTAGAAAAGGAAGATGGGCTTTAGTGGGCTTTGAATTTTCCTGCAAGTTACAGATTTAGGATGAATTGTTTCTATCCAGGAAAGTTCAATACTTGAGTAAACATTTTGTGATATTAGGTGTTTAAAACATATCTAATTATTATTTAAAAGCTCTACAACAAACAGTGCATTCCCCAGTTATGCTGCAGAACAATGAAAAGTAATATTAAAATGCTTCAGCAGAAGTTTGTACCCTTATTTCTATGTCTTTGTTATTGTTTTTAGCAGTTAAGAATTGGCTTTTTTGGACAGTGTTAGATACTCTACTGGTAAGGCTTTGAGCTGGAACTATATCAAGTTTGTTTGTTTTTTTTAATGTTTATTTATTTTTGAGAGAGAGACAGTATGAACAGGGAAGGGGCAGAGAGAGAGGGAGACACAGAATCCGAAGCAGGCTCCAGGCCCCAAGCTGTCAGCACAGAGCCCGATGTGAGGCTTGAACTCACAGACCATGAGATCATGACCAAAGCCGAAGTTGGATGCTCAACCAACTGAGCCACCCAGGTGCCTCAAGGAACTATATCAAGTTTTATGTTTTCCAAGAAATATGTTTTGTTAAAAATACACCATTAGGAGTTTTATTGTATTTCAGTTATTAGCTTGTGCTTTCAAAGATCATTTTCTGGTATATGCTGCAAAAGAGAAAGTCCTATGTGTTGTCTATTCAAAAAGCCGAAGGGGCGCCTGGGTGGCTCAGTGGGTTAAGCGTCTGACTTCGACTTGGGTCATGATCTCACGGTTTGTGAGTTCGAGCCCCGCATCGGGCTCGGTGCTGACTGTTCAGAGCCTGGAGCCTGCTATGGATTCTGTGTCTCCCTCTCTCTGTGTCCCTCCCCCGCTCAAGTTTGTCTCTGTCTCTCTCTCTCTCAAAAATAGGTAAGCATTAAAAAAAAAAATTAGAAAAAAAAAAGCTGCTTGTGACATTGTATGGCCCTCTCCACCATTTCCAACTCTGCCATGACTTTCATGAACTGTGTCACTAGTAAGTGTGCTCCTGGGTATTGTCTGTGTGATTCTGTTCCCACTTACAATATCAAATGTGGGCTGGCTAAGCATCCTTTCTTGCCTTTTCCCTTTATTCTTTTGAATGCCTTTATAAGGCTATAAAGTCTGGGATAATTAAGAAGAATTATAGCGTAGGAAGAGGACATTTAGAGCTCTGTGCTAAATATGGGTTTTCTTTTGGTTCAGGAAAAGGCACCTGAGAAGTTAAAGACTTCACAGATGTCCCCTTGCTGGCCACACCTCATTTCTAACTTTGCAGCCTTGTTTTCAGCTATGCACTTCTGTCAGAAGCATCACTTTCATGTTACCTCCGCGGGATGGATCTCCACCTTTCTTTCAGGAAACCTCATTCCCCCACCCTTACGAGTTGGTTTCATCTCAGAGACCAGCCCTTTATCTTTGGCTTCGGTACAGAAAGCACTGCCTTCCCACATCCTTCCATTCGCAACCCTGCAGAAGAGGGGGGGATGGGAGTGAGAAGAAGGGACTTCTGTGATTACCGTACCAGTGTGAGTTGCGGGCATCCCGTTTTTATTCTTTTTCTTTCTGTCTTTTCCCCAAAGGACGAACATTAATTCTCAGAGCCAGTAGGGTCTCAATATTAGAAGAGGAAGCAAAATATTTTACTAAGCACCCATAATTTGCCAGGAATCTTTTACAGTAGAGTTAGTACTTTGCATTGTTACGCAGGGCAGACCTTGACAGATTTATCCCGATGGCCCCTTTCAGTTGGGCCTACTTAACGCCAGATTGGAGGGGTTAGGATCACAGATATGTCCATCGTTGCGTCTGTTGACAAAAACCTGACTATAGCTTTGAAGTTACTGTTTAGATGAAAGGTTGATGAAGAATTAAACTCAAAGTTATATGAAGAATTAACATTAAGAATATTTCATTTTTTTTCCAGACCGCCAAACCAGGTGTTTCATGTCAGGAAGGAAACGAGCAGCCAATGGCTTTTCTTCTTTAAGATGTTTTAATAACTTTAATAACTTCAAGGTTATTGAAATGTAACATTTTCACATGATTAGACTAGAGCTCATGAATGTAAGAAACGTTACTTTGCGTAGGTCAGGGTCATGAGCACGCTGTGAAGGCGCACACATGAGTTGTGTCTTTCCACAGTGTCAGCTTTACTCAGTCATAGAGCAGGAGTGACATAAGCGTAAAGCAGTTTCAGGATTCCAAACTCAGTGACATTTCACCGTGTGACTAACTTGGCGTATACAGCACACAAAGCAAAACCTAAGACAAGTCACACAACAAACAAGATAACACAGAGGGTAGGAAGTTAACGAACCGAACGTGAAGTCAGTCAGTGGGCACGTTGTTGAGATAAGGCCTGGGCCTGGTCTGGGTCAGCTCCCGGCACTTACTGCTTACTGTGTCTGAGCAGTGAGGGGTGTCGGTTCTCTTCGCAGATCAGTCGGGCGGAGCCTTCAGCAGCAGCTACTTCTGATCCGTCGGACCTCGAGGAGTCCTGTCTGAAGAGTGACACTTGCTGCAAAAACCCTCCCTTCTTAAAGGGATTTAATCAGTCTTGGGCCCTGCAGACCTCCTCTGCTTCTCCTTGTTATCAGTTCTGGGTGTCGTCAGCTGTCACTGGTCTCGGCGATATCTGGTAGCTGCAGTCAGTACCTTACCTGCTTGCGTCACCGTTTGACACAGGCCCCTGCTTGACATGAGTGACTCCATCTTGCTGTCTATAGTCAGTTATACTGATCCATCTTTATAATTTCTTAACAGATTTCTTAATCGTTTTAGTCCCTTTGTCCTTCACCATCCATTCTAGGAGATTTCCTTGACTCAAGTCTTCTTTCTAACTCAGTGATTTGCCTTCAGGTGCTGTTCACCCCATCTATTGAGAATTTTATTTCTATCAGTCTGTTTGATTTCCAGGTTCTGTAAGTAGGTTTTTCTTAATTGCCTTGTTCTTGTTTCATGAATATGATATTCTTTGTTATCCTTTTGAGGATATTAGTTGTACCGATTGTATATACCGTAGTCCTCAACACGTATCATTGCTTGCCATGTGGCAGACACCATTTTCATGTATTAATTTTTATTTACATGTATTAATTCTCCTCATCATTTCAATAAGCCAAAGAAGTGGATACTATTGTTATTTCATTTACAGATGAGAAAACTTAGGCACAAAAAAGTTAAGTAAGTCGCCCAAAGTCTCAAGGCTAGTAAGTGGAGGCAGGATTCACGTTTAGTTGGTTTGCTTCCAGAGGTCCCACTCTTAACCATTCTACTACATCAGGCATTAATTATTCTTGTGATTGTCATTGTTGACTTTGGAGTGTCTTCTTGGTATCGTTATTATGTGAGTGTTTATACTGATTCCAGTTTCTTTCAGCATGTTTGAAGATAATGCTTGGGTTTACTATAGCCTATTGTGTTTTGGTTGTTTTGATATTTGTGCTGGGGGAGGGGAGAATAGTGCCAGGGTGCAGAAAGTCAGTAGTTACGTGAGGGCTCGCACTGCCTCTAAATTTAAATGCATACACTTATGGGGCGCCTGGGTGGCTCAGTTGGTTGAGCATCCGACTCTTGGTTTCGGCCCAGGTCATGATCTCACGGTTTGTAGGTTCAAGTCCCATATGGGGCTCCGTGCTGACAGCAAAGAGCCTGCTTGGGATTCTTTCTTCTCTCTCTCTCTCTCTCTCTCTCTGCCCTTCCTCTGCTTGCTATTGCATTTAAAAGAAGTAAACTTAAAAAAAAATAAGTACGTACATACACTTACTCTTTGAGATGAAAGTAGATGAAGAGGTGAGGTTGGGATTTTACCTGATAGGTTAACCTCTTCTTAAAAAGAGGTTATTGAAAATCTCTTAATTCAAAATAGAAATCTTTTTAAAATATCAAAGTCAAATGCAGATGCAGTATCTTCTTTTTATAAATATTAAATAAACTGCTAGCTTAGTTTATGTTTGTGTTGATTTTGAATCTTTTTGGTAGAGAGGGATGACAGATGATGACGGGTCAACAGAGCCTCAGATTGATGAGATTATGTGGCCAATAAGTAGAAAGTATTCCCTGAGAGACCTGGGCACAGTGGCATGCAGGACCATTTGACTAAGGAAAAGGGTGAGGAAAGAAAAACCAACCTAAAGAATAGAGCTCAGGAGCAGAAGGAAAACAACATAAAAGCACCTTTTGCTTATGAAGGGATTTTGTGCTTTGGAGGAAAGGACATAAAACCACGGATTGACTAGATACCAATGACTTCTTTGAAGTCACTGTATATGATCTCCTATATTATATTATCTTCTATATTATCTTCTGTATATTATCTTCTATAGAAACATTTCCCTATTAATACTATTTTAAAGCAACTTGAAGACCTTTACATCATTCAGTGGTTCTCAACTTTTTATCTGTCCCTACACATTCCCATTAGTAAGTATCTGTGGAATTCTTCACTTAATAGGAAGGGGAGGTGGGGAAATTTTTAACATTCCCCTTTGTTCAAGCCATGCTTCACTTTGAAAATCAATATTGTCCTTATGAGTACTCTAACCATGGGGTTAAGAACACACACTGTTACATTGGTTAAGTGTTTTTGTTTGTGAGAAATAGAATCTGATTCTGGCTACTTATGTGAAAATAAAATACAGTGGGTGGATAATAGGGCATTTCACATTCTAAGAAAGAAAAACCAAGTCTTAGGCACAGTAGGTTTCAGACTTTAGGGGAAAGCTTAGTACTGCCAGTGCATGAACATTCTTTCTCCCTTTTTTTTTTTTTAAAGTATGCTGTATGCCCAATGTGGGGCTAGAACTCAACGACCCCCGGATTAAGAGTCCTGTGCTCTTCCCACTGAACCAACCAGATGCCCCTGAATTTTCTTTCTTAAATGTTTCCATTAATGTAACTGTTTCCATGACTCCAGTTTTTGGATCTCTTAGTTAACAATTTCATACTTCCAGGAGAAAATTTCATTGATAGAGCTCAGGGGTAGCTGTAGAGTGGTAGTCGTGGTGATGGTGATGTTTGTCTGTCTCTTGGCATGGTGGGTGGGTGAGTGGGAGGTAGAGGTAAGTTTTACTTTAAAGAGCTCTGATTAGTGGTGGGATGGGTGCAGAAGTTCATGGAGTTCAGACAAGCCTATTAAAGACTAAACCCTGAGTTCAGAGAGCACTTCTCAAGGAAGCAAAGCATTTGTGAGTCCATCAGCTGTTTTATGAGAGGCCTGTTTTCTAAAAATGAAGACTTAAGCATGCAGCATTCAATTTGAATGAATAATTCATTGGTGCTCAGTAAATCAATATGTTTTGGCAGAATGTTCTTGTTGTACTGGTTAATGTTTCTGTTTGTGTTGTAGTAAATCATCTTTGAATGAGTGTAGTTTTTCTTTCTTTTTTGTTCGTTTCTTCTTTTCGGCCTAGAGATGATTATCAGTATCTAGAGAATCTGATGTAACATTAATGAGACTGTTGAAAGAATTTATTTTTATGTATCCTCTATTGACTTCTTTAGTTTTGTTGTTTTTAATTTACTTATTTGATGCTTTTTTACAGTACATCTAATCGTGTAATTTTTTTTTTTTTTTTTTTTTTAATTTTTTTTTCAACGTTTTTTATTTATTTTTGGGACAGAGAGAGACAGAGCATGAACGGGGGAGGGGCAGAGAGAGAGGGAGACACAGAATCGGAAACAGGCTCCAGGCTCCGAGCCATCAGCCCAGAGCCTGACGCGGGGCTCGAACTCACGGGCCGCGAGATCGTGACCTGGCTGAAGTCGGACGCTTAACCGACTGCGCCACCCAGGCGCCCCTAATCGTGTAATTTTTTAAATGTATAAGTAACAGTAATGGAAAAATTGAGAAAATAGAAAAAACACAAACAGTAAAAGTCTATAATCCTGTTAAATTAAAAAAAAATCTTCTTTGTGCATGTAAAGAGGACATTTATTTAATCCAAACTTAATTTATATTTACTTTTTTGGGTAAGACAAGCTGCCTCTAAAAAGTTGCCTGTTTTTTTAATGTAGGTGGAAATGGTTAGCCAGCTTGGAATAGATTGTTCTTGTTTTGGAGGGGAGTCACCCCAGTGGCCCCCATCAAATAGGTTTATATACAGCAAGTCAATAATTAATGTTGTAGAAGATGGCCTAACGGGACATTTTTGTTGTGTCTTCCAAGCTGCCCTCTCAACACCCTCTGGTGTGCAGAGACTGGGTTACTGGGATAAGCAAATTGGAGTAAGGACCACGGAGATTGCAGTTGGGTCCCTGGCCACTTCTCTTGAGTTCAGCTTTAATATAACCAACCTCTTTGAAAAACTAAGATACCTCCAACAGAGATCTACTGGCAAAAAGAGCTCCAAGGACCTCCAGAGGGTAAAGTTATGCTGGAAGGGGGATACTGGACTTGTGACAATGAGTTAGGTCATACTGTTAAAAAATAGATAAATTATTAAGATGAAATTTGTTTCCATCACTTCCAAGTAAGATCCATTACTCAGTAAGCAGTTTCTGTCTTTTCTCTTCTTTCCCCAGCCTCTGGCAGCCACTAATCTGCACTTCATTTCTATGGCTTTGTATATTCTGAAAATTTCATATAAATGGAATCACATAATATTTGATCTTTATGTCTGGCTTCTTTCACTTAACATAATGTTTTGGAGGTTCATCCATGTTGTAGCATGTATCAGTGTTTCATTCCTTTTTATGGCTGAATAATATTTAATTGTGTGTATATACCACAACTTGTTTATCCATTCATCTGTTGATGGACATTTGAACTGTTTCAGGCTCCAGGCTCCGAGCCATCAGCCCAGAGCCTGACGCGGGGCTCGAACTCACGGACCGCGAGATCGTGACCTGGCTGAAGTCGGACGCTTAACCGACTGCGCCACCCAGGCGCCCCGTGAACTGTTTCAGTCTTTTGTTGGCAAGAATGAATAGTGTTGCTGTGACCCTGCATGAAACGCACTTGATTGAATACCTGTTTTCCGTTTGTTTGGCATATACGTAGAAGTGTTCTTTTGGGTATATATTTAGAAGTGGAATAGTGAGGTCATATGGCAATTCTCTGTTCACCTTTTTGGGGAGCTGACAAACTGTTTTCCTCAGCAGCTGAACCAGCACTCCCACCAGCAGTGTATGACTATTACAGTTTTGCTATAGAGTTTCTTATGAGAAATCTGTCATTCAAATCATTATTCCTCTGTAGGTAATGCATGGTTATTCTCTGACTGCTTTCAAGAGTTTTCACTGTCTTCAATTTTTAGTGGTTTGATTATATGTATGGGTATGGATTTCCTTTGATTTATACTCTTTGGGGTTTACTGAGCTTTTTGGAACCTGCAGGTTTTTATCTCTTGCCAAATTTGGGAAGTTTTCAGCCATTAATTTTTTAAAATATTTTTTCATCATTAACACTCTTCTCTTCTTTCTGGAATGCTGATAATGTGAATGTTAGACCTGTGTTATTGTTCATGGTTCTTTCAGGTACTGTTAATTTTTTTTTAATGTTTTTCTCTGTGATTCAGATTGTATAGCTTCTATTGATCTGTGAAGTTCACTGACTTTCTGTTATCTCCATTATACTATTGAGGCCATTCTCTGGGTTTTATTTATGTTACTATGTTTTTCTCTTCTGAAATTTATATTTGGTGCTACTTTATGTCTTGTTTCTTTGCTGAGATTTTTTTTTTACTGTTTTTCAAGAGTGCTCACTATTGTTTGCTGGAGCACTTTTAAAATACTTTAAAGTTTTTGTCCGATAATTCCAAAACTTGTTATCTTGGCATTGGTATCCGTTGATTTTTCTTTTCTTAATAGAGTTGATATTTTCCACATGCTTTTTTTTTTTTTTTTGGTCGAGTTGTTTTGGATTGTATGAGCCTGGGTTTTGTTTTAAGTGCGTGGAGAGTGTTGATACTTTTGACATGCTGTCAACCTGGTTAGGTTCAGGTCTTATGTTTCATCTGCATTCTTTGAGCTGTGGTTTTAATTTCAGTTTAGTTTTCAGAAGCCCTTGTAGTGTGGTTTGGATCTGTCTTGTGTATGCCTCCCAGTAGTCAGACTGAATCTGGGCAGTAGTCTGTCTTTTATTCCTCAAGTCTTTGGTACACATAATGGGATTAGAGCCCTGTGTGCTCAGCGTGGGGGTCCGTTTAGGTGTTAATAAGCCATTTTTATTCTGTTGCTTTCCTGTGCTCCTCTTTTTATATGCTCTCCCTACTGCTTTCGGATTCCCCATGGTTTCTCTTTGCCATCCTACAACCAGAAAGCTAGGGTTTATTTGTCCCATTGGGCCACACACTTCTGCAACTGCATCTACCACATCCAGGGCCCAGCGGCAGGAGGTAGAACACCTGGGGATTTGGCCCTCCCCTTTTGAAACTATAGCTCCAATTAATGGGGAGGAAGGTTCCCTTGCCTCAGAGTTTGGGCTGCATCAAGCTTTCATTACTGTAGTCTGACACTTCTATCATGCAGTTGCTTGGGGAGAGAGGCATAGGAGAATGTAGGGGGAAAAAAAAAGATTGGATATCTCCGCACTCTACCTGAGCAAAAGGCTTCCCTACTTCTCGAGCCAGAGAGCTTTTGGCTCTTGCTTTCTCTGCACCAGTGCCTGCTTCTGATGCATTCAGTTTGGGGGATACTAAAAGACGAGAAACAGGTGGTGAGCTCACTGTTGGTTGTGGGGATTTTGAATTCTGGTTCCATCTTGGTTCACATTTACTTGGTTCCTATTTACTTTTCAGAGTCTTCAAGTTGCTGTTCCATTCATTTTGTCCAGATAGGAGAGACAGCTTGGAATATGCTTACCTCCAGCTAACCTGAGACTGAAACAAATGTTTGTTTTTGCTGTTAAATGGCATGGGCTTGACTCTGGGGTTCCAGTTTTTTTTGTTTTTGTTTTTTTAATCTACTCTTTTAATAGACTGGTCCAGAAAACATGGCTACCGCAATTAGGGAGGTGGGAGTTTGGAGACAGACCAGAACACTCCTACTGAAGAATTACTTAATTAAATGCAGGACTAAAAAAAGTAGTGTTCAGGTAAGTTAAATGATCCTTTCTTATGCCTTATCGCAGTTTTTGCATTGATATGTTCCATCTTTAAGAGGTGATTTATTTTTCTGGATACATTTCTAGTATAATTTTATATCATTAGGTCCCTTTAATGTGCTTGTGAAGTAAAAACTTGTGTTAACACGGAAAAGTACCTAAATTACCTGTTGTTTTCTGAATGTTAAACATTTTAATAATGGTTCTTAAATATGGTTAACTTCTTTTTTTTTTAATGTCTTAAATGTTTATTTATTTATTTTGAGGGAGAGCGTGCACTAGCAGGGGAGGGGCAGAGAGAATCCCAAGCAGGCTCTGTGTAGGGCTCGACCTCATGAACTATGAGATCATGACCTGAGCTGAAATCAAGAGTTGGACGCTTAACTGACTGAGCCACCAAGGTGCCCCAATTTAGTTAATTGCTAATATCAGTGCTTAAGTTTGAACTTATAGGCATGCATTTCTCAAGTTTCATGGAATGAAAAAAAAATTGCACGGATAATTTTGTGGCCCATAATTTCACAGTTTATTCCCCATGACTTCCCATCTTTTGGACTCTGGATTGAATTACTTAGGACTACTAAAATTAGGACACATATTTGTTCCCAACAGATACACATTACTTTAAAAGTTAAAAGAAAGTAATAACTCTGCCTAACCAGTTAATAATTCTAAAGGATAAAAGTGCATTGCTTTTCTTCTGAAGCCACCATAACAATTAAACAGCAAAATGAAATAGTAAATAGTTCATCTCTATTAAAGCTCATTATTGAATTTAACAGATAATTAATAGTAGAAATTTAGGTGTAATTAAGGCACGAGTTTTAAGTCAGATTTGAAGAAAGACATTTTTATGGTGAGTCCTATTGGGGCTGTTTGATAAGTTAATTTAAATAATGTTATATATAAGTAAACATATTATATTTTATGCTTAGTAATGTAAGATCTTTAAATATAGCGTTTGTGTCATTTTATTATGTGACTTGAATTTTAAATTATTTCAGTAAAACTGAATGTAAAGGAAAAATTATCTCCTATTTCCTGTTGAGTTAGGGGAGATGCTCAACACAATAGTTTTTTCAGGATAGAATTGCTTTTTGTACGTAAGAAAGGAGACCCAAAGTCCTCGTGTTTTTACCTTAGCATTATATTATTTGCATAGTAATCTTGATGAT
The DNA here is from genome assembly GCF_018350215.1 of Panthera leo. Classification (NCBI taxonomy): domain Eukaryota; kingdom Metazoa; phylum Chordata; class Mammalia; order Carnivora; family Felidae; genus Panthera; species Panthera leo. The sequence continues at coordinate 50,243,462 of NC_056692.1, read as the reverse complement.
GTTTGCTACCATTGGTATATTTTATAATCATTTTGTTTGTCTCCTTTATTGTAGGAAATTCTTTTTCCACTCTTTTTTTTATTTTGGTTAATATTAATTAGCATGATGCATCCAAATAAGAAATATGAAGAAGTTCCTGATATAGAACTTACCCCTATGGACAAATCTGTTCTCTCTAACCTAATTCTTGGATATACTCCAGTGACTAATATTACAAGAAACATCATGCAGAAAGTGTCTACTGATCACCTTCCTGATGGTATTGTGAGCTTGTATTTATGGATGGATTCTATCTATAACAGAAAGCCTCCTCAGTATTTTTTTGCTTGCTTTCTTGAATAAATGACATTCTTAACACTTAGGGATATGTCCCCTCACCAAAATATAATTTTAAAATTTATTTTAAAAGTTATTAATATAATAAAAGTTATTAAAATAATGTAATTCTGCTGAAGCATATTATATGTGTCTTCATATTTTAGATTTAATTCCCAGACCATTTATAAAATAAACATATTTGTACAGGATAAAGGATTGGAAGTAATATTTCATTTTGATTCTGACTCCTAGAGTAGTTAAGAAGCTAGAGAGAGAAAGGTTACAAAGCAGTGATCATTTCACACTGTCATGTCTATTTATGGAGGTATATGGTATCAACAGAAGTAGTGCTTAGCTTTGGAGACTATGACTGTGGCTCCCTACCTCAGTCTGTTTCTCTGTGCTGCTCACAGACTGGAACACAGTGTAAGTGAGGCAGTACCAATGAGCCTCAAGTGGCCGTGAGAGAATCCAGGTCGAGAACTAGAGAAAGTGACAGAAATGTTTATAATATGATGATTGATTTAATGAAATGCTGAACTGTTGAAAATAGCAGATTAACATGTTGTCTTATATCAGATAGTTGTGATCAACTTCTGGTATGTATCGTCATAGTTTTGGATAATGCATCACTGAATAGATGATGCTAATACAATCAGGAGCCGGATAATATTTTCCCTACTGATATCTTTCTGACTTATTACTATTTAATAGTTTTGTCAAGCCCATATCTTCTGCTATGTTTGTTGGTTTATCTGAGTACAAGTAGCACAGATCGCCATAAGCATTTAGCCTGCCAGCTCAAAAAACTGATCAGAAAGGTTGAGAATGAAATTCTTTGGTAATTCTGAGTTGGAGTAAAGCATATACACCAAAGAAATCCGAGTCAGTGTGTATTCAACTTAGATGCTAAAATAGTAGAAATGTATGTAGCTTTTATTTTAAGTCCTATCTTTTTAACAAGAGAGCTGTCTGAAAGTGGAGTATGCATCCATGGGTGGTAACATGACTGGTAGGATGTTGAACTAACACTATATTTTTTCACATCAATCCGTGTCCACCTTAAAGGTCTGGAAAATCATGACAATTAACATTGAAGTAATACTTTATAACTTACAAAGCATTTTGTTTGTAATTGCTTTTGACCTTAATAACCACTATGATCAGCTCGGTATTGAGGATGCTGAAATTTAGAGTATCAAATTGCTCGTGGTCAAGCACATAATCCTATGTTCTTCTATTTCACCACATGTTCTGAAGCTTCTATAGTGAAGAAGTTGCTTGTAAATAAAGCTTTAAGAAAATACTTAAAAATTGGCATTATCTGATGTGAAAGGAAGATGAATGGTAATTGGAGTATTTTCTAAGAAAGGAGCAAGCAGTATGGGGTTGAAATGGCAATTTTTATTCAAAGGAGAGTTGTGTCTTAGTTACTAGAATACATATTTGGTTTCTGAGGAGGATTATGTAATTTTCCTCTTCATAAGAAATATTTGAAAATAAAATACCCATTCACTTATCAATGAGTTATTGTATGTTTTACTTTGAAATAGTTAAGTGAACGGCATATACTGTATACTAAAGTATGTACTAAACTTCATCATATTAATAACTCACATGTTACACAGACACATAATTTATGTAATCAGATGATAGCTGAGAGAAATAGTGTCTGTGAAATTGTACTGTTCTTTTATTATTATTATTTAGTATAATTTTAGAATGGCTCTGTTCAGGAAGTTAGAGGATAAAACAAAAGTGCTTATCAAATAGTATATTCATTTAATGTAATGTTAAATTTCAGTCTGTTGTATGATAGTAAACTTGTAATTTTTGAACTAACTTTATTCTCATGTTTTACAGTCATAATTACTGAAGAATATACAAGTGAAAAAGAATTGTTAGTATCCAGTCTTTCTAAGCCCAACAACTTTGTAGGTGTGGTTTTCAAAGACTTCATGTCCTATGAACTCCGTTTTTTCCCTGATATGATTCCAGTATCTTCTATTTATATGGATTCAAGGGGTAAATAGCCCTAAATAATCTTGTAAATCAAATAAATGCGTGTCTTCACTGCTCTTAGTTCAAATGCAAAATTTGATGGGGTCCAGCATTGGTGTTTTCAACTCTATTTGTTCAAATAAGAAAAGTGTCAAGTGTAGCATAAATATATGTATGTATACACAAATATCTATCTATAATTATGTGTAATGTGAAATATAATTTATGTAACATCCATTTTAATTTTAATACATTTGTATATTATTATTATATATATATAATTTTAATGATAGTTAACAGAAAGCAAAATTGTATCTTGAATTATATGACTTTCTAAACCAGCATTTTTTTTCCTCTATGTAATTGTTTTTCACATATGGTGTGTTGCATATCTTTAAAATTTCAAGGTCTTCTACCAGTGAACTTTTTTAGTTTTATATTTACATCATGGAAAACAACCTTCAGTGCTTAAACCTGTGGAGAGATACTATCAAACACAAACATTTATTGAGCAATATTAAAGTCCCTTATGCTAAGTACTGAATTTGTGACTTTATTCCAAAAGGCCTTTACAGAATTTTTTTTTTTTTTTTCTTTTTTTGGTCCTCTTAACCTGGACTTGTACTGGCATCTGGAAGTCCTTTGACTCTAAGTTACTGTAGAATGACCTTAAAACAGAAAAGGGACTTACTTTATTTTATTTTTTAAAGTTTATTTATTTATTTTGAGAGAGAGAGTGCGAGCATGGGAGGGGCGGGGGGGGGGAGAGAGAGAGAGAGAGAGAGGGAGAGGGAGAGAGAGAGAGAGAGGGAGAGGGAGGGAGGGAGGGAGGGAGAGTGAGAATCCCAGGCAGGCTTTGTGCTGTCAGCACAGAGCCGGATGCAGAGCTCCATCCCACAAACCGAACCGTGATATCATAACCTGAGCTCAAACCAAGAGTGGGACGCTTAACTGACTGAGCCACCCAGGAGTCTTGAAAAGTGACTTATTTTAAATAACTATGTTTACAGTCAATTTCTTTCTTCCATTTGTATGCATTTACCATGCAATATCCTAACACATGTAACTCTTTTATTTCAAAAATTTCAAATAAACAATCGGGAATGTGATATTCTTTACCTTCAAAGGGCGATTGCTTATCTTCTTCAGTCCTACGGACATTGATTAATTATATTGCTTTAGTAACCCTCCATATATTATCTTTAAAAGAAAGCACTTACATGTTGTGCGGATTTTTATGTCTCACATTTTGTCCCTATAGCTGGCTGTTCAACATCATGTGAGGCTACTCAGTACTGGTCCTCAGGGTTCACAGTTTTACAAGCATCCATAGATGCTGCTATTATACAGGTAAATATGATGAAGGAAGTAAAATAGAGCCACAGTGTATTTTAACAATTACGCCTTAAGTCTTTACAGTAGGATTTAGTTTGTCTGCTGTTAAATGTACAAAATACATAACATATTACAACTCCTTTAAGAAAAAAGATGAGTCATATTTTCAGTTTAATTTTTTTAGTTTAATATTTTTCAAACCCCACTGTTACTCGATGGTTTCTAAGCATGTGATTTAGCAATTCCATATATCTGTATTATTCTATGTGTGTTGACCATAGGTAATATTTATGAATGATCTATATTTATAGAGTTTTCCCCTTGAATAAAAATAACTTAGTTTAAAGAAAATGAATGTTTTTGTTATGTTATTCATAGTTGTGGATTTCATTTTTTATTTAATAAATAATTATCACTTATTTGCCAAATATTGTTTCTAAGTTGAATGCTTAGAACATGAATCCATTTAATCTGTAGCAAACATATGGGATTTGTGCTATTATTTTATTTTTTAAATGTTTGTTTATTTTGAGAGAGAGAGAGAGAGAGAGAGAGAAAGAGCGAGTGAGTGCATGCTCCAGCAAGGGAGGGACAGAGAGAGAGGGAGAGAATCCCAAGCAGGCTCTGCACTCTCATTGCAGAGCCTAACATGGGTCTTGATCTCACAAGCTATGAGATCATGACCTGAACCAAAATCAAGTCGGATGCATAACCGACTGAGCCACCCAGGCACCTGAGATTTGTGCTATTATTATTTCCATTTTACATATGGAACTGAAGCACGGGGAGATTGACTTTCCAAAATTCAGTTAATTAGTGACAAAGCTAATTCCAACTATGGCTTTTTGGCTCCCAAGTTTGTGTTTTAATACTGTACTGCCATGAGGATTGTGTATAAAGGTTACAGTTATAATCTAAAGACATGCTTAGACCTTATCAGGTGTTTCACATTTTAGTAGAAATGAACAGGAGACCTGGCTCTGTTGTTAGACTGCTATGTAGTAAAATGACAACAGTAATAATGCTTTACTTGACAGGGTTGTTGTAAGAACCAAATGCTATGTGTCAGATTGTCTTATAAACTCTGACAGCATGGTATAAATGTATTATAGAGCTGTAATATTACCCAAATTCAGTAATATAGAAGTTTAAGGTAAAGGCAGTAAAATATAGGATATATCACAGTGATGGTGTTATAGTGCTTACTTGTGTTTTTGGCCGAAGACCTTAGCCATCCACAGCCCAGACCACACTGGATGAACAGGCAGAGCAGATCTTATTTTAGACATTTAATTGAATGTTAGATAGAAGTATCATACAGCATAAAGTTTTATTATTCTGTCTACACATGCTTCATACATAGATTTTAAAACAATAGGACATACTATTTAAAAAAAGATTTTTTAAAGACAGTCTTTCATGGTACTAATAATCGTTCCTTAATTCCTCAATATTACAAGTGCATATTTTTGTTAAGATGTATATAATTGCTTAAGAATAATTAGAATAATTATTCAGTTTTATTTTCTTTGATAAGCTATTTCATCAAAATTCGTATACTACTCAACTTCAGACTTAAACTTCATGGTATGCTTCCAGAATGAATGAAAGCAATAATGTGTGCTTGTACTTTGACATTGGGGTCTGTCACTTTATTTCAGGTGTGTAGTTTTTGAGTATTGTATTTGTAATAGGTTTGTATAAAATATGGGGGTATAATTGTCACATTTTATTGGGGACCACTAAATTCATTGACTGTATGTATGTTTTCCAATTCTAGCTGAAGACCAATGTTTCCTTTTGGAAGGAGCTGGAGTCCACTAAAGCTGTCATTATGGGAGAAACTGCTATGGTTGAGATAGACACCTTTCCCCGAGGAGTCATTTTAATATACCTAGTGATAGCATTTTCACCTTTTGGTTACTTTTTGGCAATTCATATCGTAGCAGAAAAAGAGAAAAAATTAAAGGAGTTTTTAAAGATAATGGGACTTCATGACACTGCCTTTTGGTATGTTATTAAAAGTTTATTATTTAGTATGATTAATAATTACATTAAATGTACATATCTCCAGAGTTGTAATTTTGTTATTCACTCAACTTGAGGAGGTGCTTTTGTTTTGGAAGTTGAGACTAGGCATCAAACTGCAGCAATAGATTGGCTTTTTTTTTTTTTTTTTAACATAAGGGAAGTGGGATTTGGGAAACTCATGTTGATATTACATGTTTAAATTTTACTTCACATTTTGTCATAATTGATGAGGTGTGTTCTATGTATTTCAGTGTATAGAACATATGAGATCTTGGAAAGTTAGAAATTAATTGCCTGTTGTAGTCTTCCCCCAATATCATAGCATATATAAGTTATTAAAAATTTAATTAAAATGATTGAACTTTGCATATGTGGCATATGGGGTTCCCTCCTCTCCTCAGGAAAAAAGTTATTTTTGTAAGTTAAGATGAAAATATACAAATAATTTATAGAGAAATTTAGAAAATGTTTTCACAAGTGAGCCATAATATGTCAACATCTTTATACAATGATAATTTTATAGAGGCATGCATTTTTACAAATAATTCTAAATGTATTTTCCTTACTTTTCCCACTGTGTAGTAGGAAAATTTATTTTGAGCTCATTTGGGGGGAAAAGTTAATACTGTGTATGTGAGTTGATATTATAGTCCCTTTTACAAAATCGTATTCCATTTAGCCCAGTTGAATACAGCAGTTAATTATAACACTTTACATAATGGGGTCATTGTGTATAGCATATTTTCTTTGCTTGTTTTTTTCTCCTATCATTTGAGTAGTCATTGGTTTTTAAGATGCACTGAGCTGTTAAAGTGCTTTGTGAGGAAATGGAAGAAGTTAGGCAAATCAGTTTCTTAATGCCTCAGTTTTGCCTCTGTAAAATGATGGGTTCAATTTTGGTAATGTAGGTATCTTTTAGCTCTGTTTCAGTGCTTTTATGTTTCATGGTAACATACATCAGATAATGATCTAACATTTTTTTAAAAAGCCCTAAATACTGTTGCAGTTCCATTGAACTCTGATTTGGGAAGAAATTTTGAGTAAATACAGTGAGTCTGTTGTCGAACTTCTTGATCTTACATTGTGTAAATGTAGTAAGTACGTTATCGATTAGTGAGATAGTCTTCATTGCTTAAAGTGTCAAAAAGGCAGGCCGTCAGAGGTTTAATTATAGCCTAGGCCATAAAGTTGTCATTAAATTCTTTCATATTTTAAGAAAATTGGAAGTGTTTTTGCATTATTGAACTTTTGAGAATATTGGATTTAAATTAGTCATGAATTGCTATTAATTTGGAGGTTTTTTTTGACTCTTGAAAAGATAATCATTCTATGTCAGACCTTTATCATAACCAATGTTGTATTTTTTTAAAGTTTATTTATTTTGAGAGAGAGAATGTGAGCAGGGGAGGGACAGAGAGAGAGGGAGAGAAAAAATCCCAAGCAGGCTCCATGATGTCAGCACAGAGCCCGACCTGGGGCTCGATCCCATGAACCGTGAGATCATGACCTGAACCGAAGTCCAGAGTCAGACACTTAACCGACTAAACCACCCAGGCACCCCATATATTTTTAATTACTATTATAAGAACATTAGTTTTCAGTAAATGAGCATACACAGGAAAGAATAAACTTAATTTTAAGAATAAAATGGCTGAAGTTCTGTTTGAAATGATTTTCTGTGAAAGCCCATGCACTTAATCATAGGTGTATTTGTATTCTCATTTTAGGCTTTCATGGGTTCTTCTGTATACAAGTTTGATTTTCCTTATGTCCCTTCTTATGGCAGTCATTGCAACAGCTTCTTCATTATTCCCTCAAAGTAGCTGCGTTGTGATATTTCTACTTTTTTTCCTGTATGGGTTATCATCTGTGAGTATTTTAACTTGAAATGGGAATAAAGAACTGTCAAAATTGTTGATTAATATAGCAAAGTGCTTATTCTGTGGTTAACTTAGAGTTGATTTGTTACTAGGTTACTCACAAACGACTTATACATAGACAGCATCATTGTACTTCCATATTTTAGAAAAGGTACAAAATAGCCTCATGTTTATTTTTTTTATTTTTATTTTTTATTTTTTAAGTAGGCTCCACGCTGTGCGTGGGCTTGAGGGGCTTGAACTCATGACCCTGAGATCAAGACCTGAGCTGAGGTCAAGAGTCGGATGCTTAACCGACTGAGCCACCCAGGCGCCCTGGTGTAGTCTCACATTTCTATTATAGGGTGATGGGTGATGTGTAAAGGTATGCCTTTGTAAATATAGCTCTTTTTAAGGAACCTACTGAAATCATTGTTGCACTATATGCTAACTAATTTGGATGTAAATTAAAAAAAATAAAATTAATAAAAAAATAAAAGAAAAAAAGTGTAAATATAGCTCTTGGATAGTATTGATATTCATCTGCTCTATTGGCTAAATGCTTCCTGTTAATGGCCAGCCTTTGTGTTCCTGTGGTTCTAGTTTCTATTATGATTGGCTTATGTGCCCATGCTGTACCATTTATTAAATTTTTTCATGATCACCCTTGCTCTTTCACGTGATAATTTACAAGCAACTCAGACTTCTACATACAGTTACCTGAGTTTGTATCTCATCAAGACATCGAGTTTAAAAGATAGGTTCTCTGTTTAAAAGCTGGTTGATTTATTGTTTTGTTCACATGTACACATCTAACTGCAGACGCATGTGGCTGGTTATGGTTTCTGTCGTGTAGAGGTAGTCATGTTTGCCTATTTACATAGATAAAATGTTTTTAATGTTTATCATCTTAAATTTTTTAATGTATTTATTCCTGTTTCTATGAAAATAAAATATCTTACCATAGCATTTAGAAATTATTTTAATGAATGTATTTTCCAATGATTGTTCTTTCACAAGCAAAATTAATTTTGTTTTCATACCAATGTATATGAACAATGCATTAACTTTAATATTTATATTTTGCAGGTATTTTTTGCTTTAATGCTGACACCTCTTTTTAAAAAATCAAAACATGTGGGAATAGTTGAATTTTTAGTCACTGTGGCTTTTGGATTTGTTGGCCTTTTGATAGTCCTCATGGAAAGTTTTCCCAAATCATTAGTGTGGCTTTTCAGTCCTTTCTGTCAATGTACTTTTTTGATTGGTATTGCACAGGTAGGTAATATATTTATCTTGCTTCCACTACTAAGTACTTTTTCTCTCCAGTTCCATGCAGCTTGTTATACTGCAGTGATACTGCCTTTGATTTGCAAAAAAATTATTTTATAATTTCAACATAAGAAAGGAATGCTGTTTGAACACTGGAGTACATTTTATATGGGTTTCATTTATATTTTCTCCATTTTTAAGTTTTTCATCTGTATGATCTGTTTAGAAGTTTTCTATCTTGTGTATTAGTATATCTCAGTAGTTTATTTTCACTGCAATAACTCAGTTTGTTAAAAGTCATTTTAAGCGCCAGGTATTCTAGATTGCTATATGGCCTGGTTACATTGCTACTTTGGTACATTTATCTCAGATGTGTACCTGGCAGAAAATTGTGGTGTGTGGAGCAAAACAAATTTTCATGACTGTTATCAGTGAAACGAGTAGGCTGGTGGATTTTATTACTTTAGGATTCATGGGATTGTCCTTCGCCTAAATAATATTTATATTTATGTATTTATTTTTAAAGTTTTTATTTGATTTTTATTAGTCTATTTTATAGGGGCAGTCAGGTTCTGAGGGAAGTATTCTTATGAGAAACTGCTTCTTCTATTATAAAACATAAATTCGGTCAATGTATAAAGCAAAAATGTACTTAAAATAAGAGATTATTCATGTTGACTAAATAGAATATTCTGATTTGTGAAACCTTAGATTAATGTATCTGAGTATTGAGTTAAGCAAATTTTAATTACTTTGGACCTAAGAGCTATCGTTTACACATTTTAAGAGTCCACTGAGTTCTCCTTCACTTAGGAAAGTAGATTTATAGATTCATAGGTCTTTGTTGCTTGTGGGAAGGACTTCCCAATGTCATTTAATCATCTTCATTTCACAGATGAGGAGACTGAGATCCAGAATGGTGTAATTAGCATTTATTCCTAATGGCAGATCTGGGGTCTAAATGACACCTCAACCTCTAGTACATGTCTTTCTGCTCTATCACATATATCTATTGTGAATAATGGAAGAGTTGTGTTAATTAATCAGAATACCTTCTCCCTTTTCAGTATTGAAAAGATGCTGATCGTAATTTTATCCTCTAATACTTAATTTGTTTGACTTCCATGTGGACCATTTGTTTGCAGCAGTTAGTAGTAGGAGCATACTTTATTTTTATTTCCTTTGATAGTCATAACATTAGAATTCAATGCCCTGGGAAGAGATGTATACTAATTTTAAAACATAACATTAAAATGGATTGAAATGGATTGTTGTGATAAACTTATATTTTGGTAAAGTTTGTTGTTTTCCTTATAAATTCTTACTACTAATTTAGTAGACTGTTAGAAGGCCCAGTTTGGTTACCATCGATCTGGATATAATGAGAAACTCTAGGTAGTGTTAACTTTTGCTTATTTGTATTGTTTTTATATAATAAAGTTGGTGTTTCTGTTTTCCAGGTCATGCACTTAGAAGATTTTAATGAAGGTGCTTTATTTTCTAACTTGACTGAAGGCCCATATCCTCTAATTATTACTCTTGTCATGCTAGCACTTAATAGTATATTCTATGTCCTCTTGGCTGTCTATCTTGATCAAGTCATTCCAGGTATGCAGGTACCTATTGGATTTTACTTTAAAGATTTTAATTTTTTTGCTCACATAGGGTCAACTTAGTTTAAATGTTTTCTTCTAGCTGGAGTACCCTAGTCATATTTGTTGTTTAAACTCTTAGTTTAATTTTAAATAAGTATATTTCGTACCTGTGCCTTAATGACTAGTGAATGTAGGGAGATTCTCTTCAAAAGAGAGCAGTTTGCTTTGAAAACTTAAGTCTGTGACTCAATTTATGTCTGTTGTTAATCTTTGTTGGCTAAAGTATTGTTAATGTTAATCTTTGTTGGCTAAAGTATTTCACTACTTTACCCTCTAAGGTGCAAAACTATGAGGTAATCTTGTAACTCCCACCACTGTCCTTATCCATCATTCATCTATAGCCAACTCCTGTTGATTGAAAATATTATTAAAATAATCTAACACTCCCTTGACTTTCCCCTTTGAGTTCCTCATTACTTTTGTCTGTGTTCTAGACTGGCACTTATATGGTAACTACTAGACAATATGATTTTTAAAATTTGAATTATTTAGAATTAAAGAAATTAACAGCCCATTTCCTCGGTAGCACAAGTCACCTTCCGACTGCTTAGTAAGCCACAAATGGCTGTTAGTTACCATATGATACAGTATGCATACAGGACATTTCCACCACTGCAGAAGGCGTCTAGACCATACCTCTCATCTAATTACCTGCTTCAAGCCTGTCTAAAACTTAGCCATTGCCTTTAATCAAATTAATCACCTGCTCAGAAATCATCTTGCTGGACATATCCTAGTGAATTAAATAGAAACTTTTTATGTATGAATGTCCTTCACGTTACTTTTATAGATTTAAGCTCTCCTTTTCACTCTCTGCCTCCTTACTGTATTTTATATTCATCCAGATAGCCCTATTTACCTATTTAAGCCCAGCTTCAGTGAATCGGTTAGATTGTTTTTAGTTACTCTTAACAGAAGATCGTTTTAATTGGCTTAAGCAAGAAGGAAACTGATTGTTTTACCTAAAAGGAAGTCCAGAGATAGGATAGGTTCCGAATTGGTTGCCTTATTCAAAGACCCACATTCTCTAGGCTTTTGCCCCCTGTGCCTGTCTTCCTGGCTGCTGTGGGATGCTTCTTTGTTCCTGTCCAATGGAGGAGGGAGGGTGAATCTTTCCCCCACCTAAACCCTTCGCTTCTGATTGGTTACATGCTGACAGCCAGAGCAGTAACAGTCACCAGAGGATGCCACGTACTGATCAGATGAGTCAGGATCCTCTCCGTAGAGGGGATCAGATCTAGATGTGGCCGTCTAGAAGAGGTTGGATATTTTTTTTTTAATGGGAAGTGTTGGCTTTTTTAGGGAAAGAGGTGAAAATGGATATATACTGTGTGAGCAACCATCACTGTCTACTGTGTCTAAGTCTTCTTCGCCTGTCCTGTTGCCGTGTTACTCTCCTGATTTTAAAAACCTCCGTGAACTGTGTCCACTTTTCGAAGTAATAAGTACTAGCCGTTTTCAAAGACACGATAAGATGATACCCATTACAGCCCTCAGGGTATATTCCTCATTCAGGCATAAACTTCTCTTCCTTTGAACTCTTACTAGCGCCATGCATGATGTGCTTCATGTCTGCAGCGTGTTCTAGGCGCTCGTTACACATGTGCGCCCGTAAAGATGGGAGCTCCTTCGGGACAGAAAATGCGCTTTATTCACCTTTACATTCTCCTGTGCTCTAAGCATCTCAGATGGTTTATAGACTAGAATTATTTGTCAGTAAAAACATTTTTCACACAGTGCTGATTTAATACTTTTAATATGAACTTTAGCTCCAGGTCATGTGTTTCACATACTGTCTTTATAATTTCAAATCTAGTTTCTAGAAATAATTTGTGAGGGTAATTCATTTTTTTATTTTTTTTATTTTTCAGGGGAATTTGGCTTACGGAGATCATCTTTATATTTTCTAAAGCCATCATATTGGTCAAAAAGCAAAAGAAATTATAAGGAGTTATCAGAGGGCAATGTTAACGGAAATATTAGTTTTAGTGAAATTGTTGAGCCTGTTTCTTCAGAATTTGTGGGAAAAGAAGCCATAAGGTATGATTTAATCTTTGGCAACTTAGGTATAAGAAGTAGTTAAACACTGCTACATTTAAATCCTATTTTTAAATAATGTATGTAACTACTGTGTCTTAGATTTTGGTACACAGCTCATGATTTAAAAAAAAAATTTTTTTTTTTTTAATGTTTATTTATTTTTGAAAGAGACAGAGACAAAATGCGAGTGGGTTAGGGGCAGAGAGAGAGGGAAACACAGAAACAGAAGCAGGCTCCAGGCTCTGAGCTGTCAGCACAGAGCCCGACGCGGGGCTCGAAGTCAGGAGCTGTGAGAACATGACCTGAGCCGAAGTCGGACACTCAACCGACTGAGCCATCCAAGCGCCCCCACATCTCATGATTTTTAAAACACAGAATTAATGTGAGCAGTTTCTCTTTTAGGTTCTTATTTTCTTTGCAACCGTTTAGAATAAGGTTGTGTTAGGTTTGAAATTTTATGTTTCAATGGAAACTTTTAAAAGTTATAAAACCTAGTATTCATACAATTAAGCCATTTTCAGATTTCCATTAAGTAGGTTGAAACAGAATAAATATTAGCTTTATAATTTTATTCCGGCTGCATTGTCTAAGTTATATAACATATTGTCCTCTCTTAATTTCATAGACTTTTAGGTATTGTGACTCAGAGTATCAGTTTAATTTCTATGAACCCAAGAAATTCACTACTATGCCTTTCTAGATCAGTCAAAACCAAATTTAAAAAGTTAACAGGAAGAAGAGAAAAGAAATAAAAGGCAAAAAATGAAAGAAAAAGTGAAGTATAATATAATATGTGTTTTTCAAGTTTAAGAACGTATAAAAAGCAAGGGAGAGTCAGATACTTAGGATGTAATAAGTGGGTTAATGGTCTGCCTTCTCAGGGGCAAAATTGAAAGTGGTTAACAAAACCATTAATTCTTTTTTTTTTTTTTTTTTTTTTTTTAATTTTTTTAACGTTTATTTATTTTTGAGACAGAGAGAGACAGAGCATGAACGGGGGAGGGTCAGAGAGAGAGAGAGAGGGAGACCCAGAATCGGAAACAGGCTCCAGGCTCTGAGCTGTCAGCACAGAGCCTGACGCGGGGCTCGAACTCACTGACCGTGAGATCATGACCTGAGCCGAAGTCGGCCGCTTAACCGACTGAGCCACCCAGGTGCCCCAAAACCATTAATTCTTTAAGTTATTTGAGACATTTAAAGTGGAATGAGAGAACCACTTCACGTTTATGGATAGTTTGAAATGTGTGCTGATGTGAAATATAGCATTTGGTTTTTAATCCCCGTTAACTGTTGTAACAAGTATCGATAAATTACAAACAGAAAAGTATCAAAGATGAAGAGACGTCTATAAATTGCTGGAGCCAAAGGCTTTATTTTCAGAAGTTGGCTTGTCATGAAATGTGAATGAATGACACTTAAAATGGGCAGGAATACTGAATGCTTTTGTGGTTTCTTTAAAATAATTTTATAGTTATTGTCACCTCTCTTAGGTTTATTGTTTTAGTAGGAAGGTACTTTATTATTATTTCTATAAAATATGACAGCTTTGATAACAATACTACACATGGAAACGCACAACCTTATAAATTGCTTTGAATACTTAGAGAATCGTGTTTTTCAGAATCAATGGTATTCAGAAGACGTACAGAAAGAAAGGTGAAAGCGTGGAGGCTTTGAGAAGTAAGTAGCTTTCGTTGTACCCAGTCCATGATTGTAAAGTACAGATTGGAAAACAATTTGCATAGTTTGTACAAAATTTAAACTTCTTTAGCACAGTTTTCTCTCTTTTAGGGGCACTTTCATTTATTTACGTGATTAATATTCATAATAAAATTAACAACAAATACTAAGAGTAAAAAATAATCTATTAAAGATGAAAACCATTCAGTTATTTGAACAAGTCTGTGTCCTTTTTCGTTCTATTATTATGCATGTGTCTACATGTTAGTTAATTTTGTTTCCTTTTGACCTAGCACAGGGTTTCTCGACCTTGGCACTACTGACATTTTGAGTCTGATAATTCCTTGCCATGAGAACTATTGTGAGAATTGTAGAATGTTTAACAATGTGTAAGGATTCTTCAAAATGAATAGAGTATATATATACACACACATACATACACTCACATATGCATGCACACACACATCCACATATGTAGAGAGCAGGGTGAGCTGGCGGGGTGGGAGAAGGAGGGAATAAGGAGATTAATTTTAAGAAATTGGTCCACGTGATTGTGAGGCCTGGCGAGTCTGAAATCTACACGGCAGCATGGCAGCTTGGAAACTGAGATAAGAGTTACAGTTGCAGGCTTCAGTCTGAAATTCACAGGGGAGGCTGTCGGGCTGGAGACTCAGGACATCTATGCTACGGTCTTGGGGCAGAATTCTTCCTTCTCAGGGAAAACCATTTTTGCTCAGCAGGCCTTCAACTGACTAGATATGGTTCACCAGTATTATTGAGGGCATCCAAATTGGAAAGGAAGCAGTGAAGCTGTTAGCAGTTGATATGAGTATACATTTAAAAAATCTGGTTAGAGCTACAAAAAAGTTAGTGGAACTAAAAAGCGAATTTAGTAAGGGGGCAGAGTATAAGATAAATGTAGAAAAATAAATTGTCCTTCGATATACTACTAACACTACTAACAGATAATTAGAAAGTAAAATTAATGAGGCGCCTAGGTGACTTAGTCAGTTAAGCACCAGACTCTTGATTTTGACTCAGGTCATGATCTCAGTTTGTGAGTTCGAGCTCTGCATCAAGTTCCACACTAACAGTGCGGAGCCTCCCTGGGATTCTCTCCCTCTCTCTCTGTCTCTCTCTCTCTCTCTCTCTCTCTGTCTCTCTCTCTCTCTCTCTCTCTGTCTCTCTCTCTCTCTCTCTCTCTCTCTCTGTCTCTCTGTCTCTCTCTGCATCTCCCCTGCTTGTGTACTCTCTCTCTGCATCTCCCCTGCTTGTGTACTCTCTGTCAAAAATAAATAAACTTAAAAAAAAAAAGAAATTAAAATTAAAAATAGCCCATAAGTATCTAAACATATTTATAGATAAATCTGACAAAAGGTGTAACAGATTCGTAACCTGAAAAACTTTAAAAAGTTGCTGAAAGGGGCGCCTGGGTGGCTCAGTCGGTTGAGCGTCCAACTTTGGCTCAGGTCATGATCTCACAGTTCGTGAGTTCGAGCCCCGTGTCGGGCTCTTGTGTTGACAGCTCAGAGTCTGGAGCCTGCTTCAGATTCCGTGTCTCCCTCTCTTTCTGCCCCTTCCCTGCTCATGCTCTGTCTCTCAAAAATGAATAAAGTTAAAAAAAAAATTTTTTTTTAAGTTGCTGAAAGAATAAAGAGTATGTAAATAAGTAGAGATACCATGTTCATGGGTGAGAAGACTCAGGGTCAGATGCCAACTTTACTCAAATTTCAGTAGATTCAGGCACAATAAAAATCCTAATAGGGCTTTTTTTTTTTTTTTTGTAGCTTTTGACAAACTGATTCTAAACTTTCCAAGAAAATACAAATGACCTAGAATAGTCAAAAACACTTTGAAAAAGAAGACCAAAGTTGAGGAACTAGTATAACTTTGTTACAAGACTTCGTATAAATGCTCCAGTAATCAAGACAGTGTAATTTTGGCATAAAAACAACATAAAAATAGATCAGTGAAACAGAATAGAGAGTGTAGAATAGGCCCATATGTGTATGAGTAGGTAACTTGCAACAAAGATGCAAAGTTAACTTGCTAGAGAAAGGATGGACTTTTAAACAAATGCTGTTGAAACAATCGGATAAAGTGAGCATTGGTCTGTCGTAGGCACCATATACAAAAACTAACTGAAAATGGATCATACACCTAAATGTAAAACCTAAAACTCTAAAACTTCAAAAAAAACAATCCATAGAAGAAATGCGTTTGCAGTCTGGGGTTACATGAAAATTTCCCAGATATGCACAGAAGCACAACTGTAAATTAATTGATGAATTGGACTGTAAAAATTAAGAAGGCTTCTGTTTGTAAGATACTGTTAATGGAAATGAAAAGCTAAACCATTGGCCTGGGGGAAGTATTTGCAAATCATCGATCTGATCAAGAACTTGGATCCAGAATATATAAAGATCTCTCAAAACTCAATAATAAGAAAACAACCCAGTTAATGGGCAGAATATTTGAATATCCTCTTCACCAAAGAAGATAGAAGGCTAGCAACTAAGTACATGAGAAGGTGTCCAACACTATTACTCATTAGGGAATTGCAAATTAAAATCACAAGAGATCAGTACATACTTAGCAGAATGATTAAAATTATTATTTTCTATACATTATGCTATGCTCACCACAAGCTTAGCTGCCATCTGTCACCACATAACACTGGAATGACGAAGATTGGAAAGGCTGGTCATACTGAGTGTTGGTGAAGGTGGAAACCTGGAGCTCATGCGCTGCCGGAGGGGATGTGAAAGGGCACAGGTGCTTTGGAAAATAGCTTGACGATTTGTGAAAGAGTTAAATATGCACCTGTTATGTGATCTAGCCATTTCACTTCTAGGCATCTGTCCAGGAGAGGTGAAAATTGTTTTATACTAAGACTTATGCAGGAATATTCATTGTAAAGTTATTTGTTACACAAAAACTGAAAACAGTCTAAAATGCCTATTAATAGGGGAATGCATAGCCAGCTGTGGCATATGCATCCAGTGGAATGCTCGTTGGCATAAAAGGAATGAATTCTTAATACGTGCTACCACATGGATGAATCTCTAAATAATGTTGTTAAGTAAAGAAGCTAGAAATAAAACTACGTAGTATAGGATTACATTCATGTAAAGTAGAAAAGGCAGAACTAATGTGTAGTGAAAAAGAGCAGATCAGTGGTTACTTGGAGATGGGTGGAATAGGCAAAGGACAAACATTTTAAAGCAGCATTTTTTGTGGAGATGAATATGTTCATCATCTTGATAGTGGTGATGCTTTTATGGTCATAGCTACGCGTCAAACTTAGATTCTAAGCTGCCAAATTGGTTGTTACAGGTTATTCATAATCTTTTACATGTCTGTAGAATCTGTAATGATGTTCCCTGTCTTCATTATATATTTAGTAATTTGTAATTATTTTTTTTCATTTGTTTTTCAGTGGGTTTATCAATTTTATTAATCTTTTCGAGGCATCAACTTTGTTGGTTTTCTTTATCATACATGTGTTTGCAGTTAATTGAGTTGTGTTACTCTGTTATTTCTGTATGACTACTTTCTTTGGGTTTAATTAGTTTTGCTTTTCCTAGCTTTAAAAAAAAAAAAGTTTATTTATTTTGAGACAGAGAGCAGGAGAGGAGCAGAGAGGGAGAGAGAGAGAGAGAGGGAGAGAGAATGAATCCCAAGCAGGCTCCATGCTGTCAGCATAGAACCTGACACAGGGCTCCATCTCGTGAATCGTGAGATTATGACCTGAGCCGTAATGAAGAGTCAGATGCTTAACGGGCTGAGCCACCCAGGAGCCCCTTCCTAGCTTCTTGATATGGAATCGGTTGTTATTTCTGCCCGAACCGTTCAGCTTTAGCCACTCTAATGCTCAGTGGCTTAAGGCAGTTATTATTTTGCTATGACTGAGGAGTCTCTCGTTTGGTTCTTCAGTCAGTTTGTGGATTATCTGGAATTGGATGGTGGCCTGGTCACATACTTGGCTAACAGACTGGTTGGTCTAGTGGACTGTAGGCGGGAGAATTTACCTCTTTTATATGGTCTCACATCCTCCAGTAGGTTAGTTGAACTGGAAGCAGTTGAGTATTTTTTATTATGCCGTTTCTCATTTTCCTCCTCTTGGCTTCTTGGTCACACGTGCCCTTCCTAGAAACTACTCTAGATATTATAACATGGATCCTTGACTTACAAGTTAGTGGTTTACTAATTTATAGTATTTACAGAATAGTAAAGTGAGAAAAAAAGTCCAGGAACTTACTTTTATCCCTACTTATTTCTTTATGCCTATTCCAACTTATATACTATTGTTTTCATGTAGTTTAATTCTATGTGTATTTTAAACCAAAGATAATGTTATTAGCATTGTTTTTAAAAGACCGTTTCATTTATATTTACTTGTGTATTTACCGTATCATTTATCTTTGTTACTTCCTGCTTTTCTGATCTTCCGTCTAGGATAATTTTCCTTGTGTGTGAAAAATAGCTTTTTGCTGTTTTCTTTAATTCGGGTCTGCTGATGGTACAGTCTCTCAGTTTATGTTTGCAAATATATTTTTTCACCTTTAGCTTTGAAGCATATTTCTCTGAATATTCAATTTCAGCTTGATGGTAATTTTTTTTTTCAGCACTTTAAAGTATAATCTGTCATCTCCCTTTTCCATTGTTCTGGTTGCAGAGATAACTGTTGGTTTTCCTATTTCTCTGTTGTTGGTAGATACTGTTACCCTGGCTGTTTTTAAAGATCTGTTTCTAGGGGCGCCTGGGTGGCTCAGTGGATTGAGCTCAGGTCACGATCTCGCAGTTGGCGGGTTTGAGCCACACATTGGGCTCGCTGCTGTCAACACAGAGCCCACTTTGGATCTTTGGTCCCCCTCTCTCTGCCCCTGCCCCACTTGCACTCTCTCTCGCTCTCGCTCTCTCTGTCTCTGTCAAAAAATAAACATGAAGAAAACCTTAAAGATCTGTTTTTGGTTTTCAGCAGTTTTACTGCCACATGCCTCGGTGGTGTTTGTTTTACATTTATTCCACTTTGGTTTTACAAGTGCTTCTTGAATCTGTGGCTTGATGTCTTTCTTCTGTTTTAAATTTTTTTCAGCCATTTCTTTTCCAGTACTTTCCAGTATTGCTTCTGTCCTATTTTCTCATCCTTTAGTCTATTATTATTACATGTTACAACTTTTCATTTCATCCCATTTATTTTTTATGCTCTTTTCTGAATTTTTCATTGTTTTTTTCTCTCTCTGTACTTCAGTCTAGATATTTTCTTATGACTCTTCTTGTCATTTACTAATTTTCTGTAGTTGGGCCTAATGTGGTTAAACAATCCTATTGAAATATTTTTCACTTAACTTTTCCAGTTTTTGTCTTTCCACTTGGTTCTTTTGTATGGCTTTTAGTTCTTTGTCAGCATTCTCTTAGGAGCAGGATAGCATGGTTGTTTTACAATCTTCTCTTCTGGTGTCAATATCTGTATGTCCTCTAGGTCCATTTCTGTCACCTGTCATTTCTGTTGGGTTTTTATCTTCTCTTGCTATTTCCTGTCTGGTTGTTTTTGACTGAGTGCTGTGTATTGCATATGAAAATTGTAGAGATTATTTGATGCTCTGGATGATGTGATCTTCCTCCAGAGAAGATTTATTTTTGCTTCTGGCCTGCAGATCCTTCATCAGGTCAGGGTCTGCAGTGATTCAAAGCTGGGTTTTCAGATCCCTGTCTTTTGTCCTCCTTCAATCATTGACACATCCTCCCTTGATAGTTCTTCATTCCGTTTTTCTTTTATTTAAAAAAACATTTTTTTAACGTTTACTTATTATTGGGAGACAGAGAGAAACAGAGCATGAGCATGGGAAGGGCAGAGAGAAGGGAAGACACAGAATCTGAAGCAGGCTCCAGGCTCCAAGCTGTCAGCACAGAGCCCTTCGTGGTGCTCGAACTCACAAAGCACAAGATCGTGATCTGAGCCGAAGTCGGACACTTAACCGACTGAGCCACCCAGGCGCCCCAATTTTTCTTTTATTTAAATTGAATTTCTCAAGTATTTAGTTAACCACTCCCATGCTGTTGGTTAGTTTCTAGGTTTTTGCTAATATTTTTACCATAGGAACCTTGTTAATACCCTTGGGAACAAATTTTTGTTTGTCTCTGTGTTTCAGTTACCTTAGAAAGTCCCAAAAGTGGGTCCACAGAAACCCTCCCCATAGAAAGTCCCAAAAGTGGGTCCACAGAAACCCTCCCCAATGTTTTGTATATTCTTGAAATCTGTTAATATAGGTTTATTTTTATTACTTTTCTTGTAGCTCATACGATTGACTATAATAAGGAATTATTATCATATAATATTAAGTATTATGCTGTTAAATATGCTAATAACTTTAAATCTGCCATTAAACATTGATTTGTTTCAAGACTGCTCAAGTATTATGTATTATTTTGTATAGCTTAACAGAAATAAAAATCACATTTGAGTCTTCCTTTCTGAACTAGATTTGTCATTCGACATATATGAAGGTCAGATTACTGCATTACTTGGTCACAGTGGAACAGGAAAGAGTACTTTGATGAATATTCTTTGTGGACTATGCCCGCCTTCTGATGGTGAGAGTTTTCTGACTTAAAAAAACAACAACAATTCTTCCGTTTATTAGTGTTATTAACCAAGGTATCACAGTATAGTTATTTATCCTTGAAACATGTACTGATTGAATTTTTTTTTTTTAATGATTTGGGACCAATCTCAGTATAAAGGTGCTTTACTATTACTTTTTGATTACACATTTTTTTCAATAGAAACTAAAAATGATTCAGTCATGTTTAATAAAAGTGATCTGATTTTGTACTCATTTTATAAGATATTTCATGTGTATTTTTCATTTTCAAGGAAGAATAAATCAGTAATTGAAAATTAAATGAGACCTACAGACATTTTAGATTATAGATATAGATATCTAAATGTGCAACAATAATTCAAAAGGAAAGAATGATAGATGTCAAAACCATCTCCTAAAATACAATTATAAGAACAATAATACCTTAAACGTATAATTGTGACATGTGATTGCCCTATAGGTGAGAATTTAATATGGCAGCTCCATATTTCCACAATAACCAAATCTAGTGGCAATATAATAAATATTTTGCTTTAAGAAAGGCTGACTTTCCATGTATGGAATCTGCATTTTTTAAAATGTAGTTTAACTTTTGAAATTGGTTTAATTTTGTTGCTTATCCCTAATTGTGTCACTTTCTGATGACAGTAGTGATATCTTACATTTAATAAAAACTTATGATTTTTCTTCTAATTCTCCATGCATTATCATGGTGATTTAATAGTTCTGAAATTAAGTGGGATATATTGGTATTTAATTTATAGAAGAGAAAAGCTGGAATTCAGATTGATTTTCTCAAGACCACACATCTAGTTAGGGGAAAATTTTTAGTTTCTTTGTTCTCTCCTCTATTGATTAATGCCTGGAAATTAAGGAAAATTGCTACTGGAATAGAAATATAAAAAATGCACCAATATACCCCTGTTCAGCGTTAAGCTCTGGTTCCTTGCTCTTTTCACTATGTAATATCAACTGGAAATGAAGGAAAATGAGGTTAGAATATAAGGTGGAAGCAGGTCACCAATGGAATGGAAATGAAGGTGTATTATGCCTTCCAAGTTTATATTAATTCATACCTTACATATTTATTACGTACAAGTAACTAAGTTGTTAGTATACATTAAAGCATATATACTTCTGAATACTTAATGTAGTTAGTATAAATTTAAATATATATTTTGCTTTCAGGATTTGCATCTATATATGGACACAGAGTCTCAGAAATAGACGAAATGTTTGAAGCAAGAAAAATGATTGGTATTTGTCCACAGTTAGATATACACTTTGATGTGTTGACAGTAGAAGAAAACTTATCCATTTTGGCTTCAATCAAAGGAATCCCAGCCAATAATGTAATACAAGAAGTATGTCATTCATATAGAAATTTTTACTTTATTCCTTGTAAATTAATAACCTTCTGTAATAACTGGTATAAAAAATGCTTGAAAATCTAAATAAAAACCTGTTCTGAGCCCATAAACAGAAATTCATTACAAAGAATTAGATGGACTTTGGAATAAATATTTTATTTTAGCACATATAAAAATGTCCTTGTTTCATCTGGAGGACACCAGCCTCTCAATATAGGTTTTTCTTTTCTTCCATCCTTTCCTTTCACACCTGCCTTTCTTCTTCCACCACACACACACACACACACACACACACACACACACACACAGCCTTCAAACTGATCCTTGTACCACTACCCAGGTAGTCACGAAAGTAAAACAGACCTTTCAACCAGGAATCATTGTATATGAATACATGTCAAAATTAAATTCTGTACTCAAAGAACATTTTTAAAGTTGATATTAAAATTGGGACATTTAAAAATTAATATTGATAATTATGTAAATGGTATAATTTTAAAAGTGACATTGTTCTCCCTTTATAGGTACAGAAAGTTCTACTGGATTTAGACATGCAGGCTATCAAAGATAACCAAGCTAAAAAGTTAAGTGGTGGTCAGAAGAGAAAACTGTCTTTAGGAATTGCTGTTCTTGGGAATCCAAAGGTAAATAAGTATTAATGTATTGTACACAAATATAATGTATTGCATGTTTATATATAATAACATGTGTAAAGTGCCAGCCTACATGAAATATTATACATTATTATACATATAATTATAGTAATGAGGTTGTGAAACCAGAGTCATAAAGATAAAACATATTTACTACTGTGGTTACTTGTAGGAAGGGGAATGGAAAGAATGGACTATTTGCAATGTTTTGTATTTTTTAAAAAAGATCCGTAGAGGGGTGCCTGGGTGGCTCAGTGGGTTAAGCATCCATCTTCAGCTCAGGTCATAATCTCACAGTCCATGGATTTGAACCCCGCATTGGGCTTTGTGCTGACAGTTCAGAGCCTATAGTCTGCTTCGGGTTCTGTATCGTCTTCTCTCTCTGCCCCTCCCCTGCTCACGCTGTATCTGTCTCTCTCTCGAAAATAAATAAATGTTTAAAAGAAAAAAACTAGAAAATATGGCCAAAAAATGACATTGATTAAATTTCACTGGTGGCTATATAACAGTATTGTTCTAATATTCTTTATAGTTTTCTATATGTTTATAATAGTTCATAATAAAAATTTTAAAGTAGAATAAAACCAAAGGAATTGTTCAGTTTTTCACTGTCCTGCTGATTTTATTTTATTTTTTTATTTAAAAAAAATTTTTTTTTTTAAGTTTATTTATTTTTGAGACAGAGAGAGACAGAGCATGAACGGGGGAGGGTCAGAGAGAGAGGGAGACACAGAATCGGAAGCAGGCTCCAGGCTCTGAGCCATCAGCCCAGAGCCCGACATGGACCGCGAGATCGTGACCTCAGCCGAAGTCGGACGCTCAACCGGCTGAGCCACCCAGGCGCCCCTGATTTTATTTTTGTATATGTCTGTTCTTGTGCTGTTCTCTGTCCTGTAGAAATAGAACCGTCTGATACAGTGCTTTGCACAGCTTTGCAAGCTGCAGCCAGGAGCCCCATTGGTCCCCACTATCCTGCCACATTTCCCCTTGCTGCTCTATAGCTTGGGAATGACTCTGGGTTCTGGTTTTATGTTAATTTATCTTTCTCCCAACCCCTCACCAATGTTTTGTTTTTTAGTTTATTTATCTTATTGTTATTACACTTACGTCTTGTATCTTACTGATATTAGTTTTTTATATTGAAACAAGGAAAATATTCACTTGCCAAACTAATAATTTAAAAATTTAGCTAACTCATATATGAATGAAAAACCCAGATCTAATATACTTCTGATTGGAAATAATAATTTGAAATGGGAAAGCTTCTCAATGTCCACATAAATTTATATATTTTAGTTTTTCTGAGGATTCTCTGCCATTCCCTACTCTTTGTCGTACAGATACTATTGCTAGATGAACCAACAGCTGGAATGGATCCCTGTTCTCGTCATATTGTTTGGAATCTCCTGAAATACAGAAAATTTAATCGGGTGACAGTGTTTAGTACCCATTTCATGGATGAAGCTGACATTCTTGCTGGTGAGATTTTTACTTTATTTTTGTAGGATAAGGTCATGGGGCCAAAATAGGAGATGGGCACAGAGATACAAAATCCTGAGGAATAAATAAAGAAGCTGTGTGTTCTTCATAGCTGTGTGTTTTAAACTTTTTAAGAATTACATATTTTTATGCTGGAGAGTCCTGCAGACCATCTGAGATTCAATAATTTGCTAGAAGAACTAATGGGACTCAGCATATAGTTATACTTATGAGTTATCACCCCAAAACTTACAGGATACAGAACAAAATCAGCAAAGTGAAAATGCACATGGGACAAGGAGGAAGCGAGACACAAGCTTCCAAAAATCCTTTCCCGGTGGAGTCACACAGAATATGCTTAATTTCTCTAGCAATGAGTTGTTAACAATTGATGTGAAATGTTGTCTACTAGGAAAGCTCATTAGAGACTCAGTGCCCAAGGTTTTTACCGGGTGCTGGTCATAGAGACCCCCTCCAACTACCATATACCAAAATTCCAGTCTCCCAGAAGGAAGCAGACTGTCCAGCACAGTCTACATTGTAGATTTATTTTTTCACTATTATCTTTGTTTTTTAAAAAATGTTAAACAACAATCCAACATAGTGACATTTTGTTTTTGTTGTTTTTACATTTGATTGTAAAGGAATTATGAACACACTTGCAATAGTAAGCCTCTTAGGAAGAGTCTGAGGTGTTTGGAGCAGTTTTAGGAAAGAGTCAGAACTGCCTGGATACAGTTTCTGGCTTTGTAACCTACTGGCTCAGTGAAACATGAACAAACTATGTATTTTCTCATTGCCTCAGTGTTCTCATTTGAAAACCAGGTAATGATAATCTGGTACCTTTCTAATAAGGTTGTTGTGATTATTTAATGATACTTAATGATCTTACTGGTGTCTCATGGTAATTCACAAAATATAAATGCCAATTATTAATGCTGTTACCGACTTAAAATTGAAATGCAGATTTCTGTTTGCAGATAGGAAAGCTGTCATATCACAAGGAATGTTGAAATGTGTTGGTTCTTCGATTTTTCTCAAAAGTAAATGGGGGATTGGCTACCGCCTAAGGTATCATTTATTCTTTATTGACTGTTTTCTATAATATTCTTGATCTACTGTTAATTTATTTCAGGTTTGCCATACTATTAGTACTTTAGCCATTTTTTATGGCACTAGCTTTACTTAAAGCATTCAGAATTTACTTTTGGTTGTTTACTGAGTAATTATTTAGAAAAATTACAATTTTTGTTTTTTTCTAGCATGTACATAGACAGATATTGTGCCACAGAATCTCTTTCATCCCTGGTTAAACAACATATACCTGGAGCTACTTTATTACAACAGAATGATCAACAACTTGTGTATAGCTTGCCTTTTAAGGACATGGACAAATTTGCAGGTATTACTTTCAGTTTCCTGGTTGTTGAACCAGGATCTTGCATTGGGAACTGATTTTCTTGATTTACTTTGTTGTATACTTTTCTGTTTAATAATATTTACATGTTCCCAGGTAACTGAAGTTAATATACCATTTCTGCTTTACTTTGCTTTTGAAAATGAGAAACTACAAGCTAACATGGGATGTTTTTTCATTCTTTGGTTTTTTTTGAACAAACATCATGCGAGAAACTGTAACTAATATGTTAAGTAAATGTGTTTGCTTTGTTGTCAAGAAGCAGATCGCTCCATTTGCTTAGAGGCAAATGATATAATTTGGGAATATGTAATTATGTAATTATACACAAACATACATGATTGTTTATATGTGTTCTCAAGTCCTTTTCCAGTTTTATGATTCCATAATGAATTACATGATAATATGGTAAACCCTTGAATTATTTTGATTGTGGCATTATTTTTCCGCTTTATAATGAGGAACTCAAACTCAATTTCCTTTATCTGTTTAGGATCTCATAGTAACTAAAAGGATGTTATTGATGCAGATATGTTGTGCAAAATTCCCAAAACATTTACCTCATTTAGACAGAAATTTTCTGTATTAGTTTAGTTTTCTATATTATATTAACTAGAATAAAGTATATATTGCCGACTAAATGTACCCTGCCTATCATTCTGTCTGTGAAATATTTCTTAGGTTTAATTTATAATATGATAAATATCTACTAGATATATCTCTATATAAACAAACATTCCTTGGGGTCCTTAGCAATTTTTAACAACGTTAATGGAGTTCTGAGACCAAAAAGTTTGAGAACCACTATGCTAGTAAATTTAGTCATATCCCATTTTAAAAGGGATATCCTTTTAGGATATCCTTATAGGATATTTTAGAATAATTCATGATGATATGCTTAACTTCATAACATTCTTTCTTTTTTTTTTTTTTAGGTTTATTTTCTGCTCTAGACACTCACTCAAATTTGGGTGTTATTTCTTATGGTGTCTCCATGACAACTTTGGAAGATGTGTTCTTAAAGCTAGAAGTTGAAGCAGAAATTGACCAAGCAGGTAGAAACAAAACTATAACAAAAAATTTTTGGCAGTGAACCAGGCAGATGGTGAATAAGACAAATAATCATACAAGCATGTGTAATATGTATTTGGGGGAAGAAAGAGTAGATAAATAAGGTACATAAATAAGTAACAGATATTTACTGATAGTAATCAGAGTTACGAAAGAAAGAATTGGGTGGTCTTGAGAGGCAGGTAGCTTAGATCATATCTTCAGGGAGGACTGTGTCAAGATGATAAACTAAGACTTGGATGGCGAGAAAAACCCAAGTACATTTTATTGCAGAGCTTTCCAGGTAAAGGGAACTGCTACCACAGAGTGTTAATTAAGGAATGAGTTGGATGATTTTGATGACAGAGGAAAGGCCACTGTGGATGGAGTTTAGAGAGCCAAGCAGATTATAGGGGAGGGCCAGGGGCCAGATCATGTTTAGTCTTTGAATCTTTGAATATCTGGAAAAGAAATTGGTTTGTTTCCTTAGTGTGGTGTGAAGCTATCGAAGTTTTAAAGCAAAGGAGTAACATCTGGTTTGCATATTTAAAAATGCATTTTAAGTTTTAAATGATGAGTAGAAGCAGGAGGACCAGTTAGGAAACCGTTGTCTTCGTTGAAGTAGGATGGTCGTGAAAACAGGGAAACGCGGATAGACGCGGGTCTCATTCGTGGTGCTGGTGAGGTCTTGCTGATGGGCTAAGTGTCAGGTGTTGGGGAGAGGGAGGGATCAAGAATAATTGCTAAGCCGTTTGCTTGACAACTGGGAATGGAATTGCCATTTCCTGAGAGTGGGGGAGGAGCAGGTTTGTAGAAAGGAGGAATTTCAGCCTGGATTTTGGTTATATTATTAGACATCCAAGTGGAGGTGTAGAGCGGGCAGTTGAATTAACACATTTGGAGCTGAGTGAAGATGCTGGGGCTAAAGATGTAAATTCTGGAGTTAGAAGTAGATAGTGCCATAGGTTTTGCTGAAGTCACCCCGGGAGAGAGTGCAGACAAAAAGTGGAAGGGGGGCCCTGAGGTTGGGCAGTGAAGGGCCAAAAAGAGCTGATGAAGAAGGACCCATCCTTGCTCTTTCTCTCTTCACAAAAGGAGACGTTAAAGCCCATACAGAAATCACAAGGAAGTGATCACTTATTTGTTGACTGCTGTGAAGAATAAGATGAGAACAGAAAAGATGGTTTTGGTAACAGAGAAGACAGTGAAGGATTTGATAGTATGGAAGCCAGTGGTGACCTTGACTATGCCATTTCAGTGGTGGTAAAAGTCAAAGCTGGTTCTTTGCAGTTTAGGGTGAGGGTGTGAATTGAGGAAACTCTTACAATTGAAAATTAGCAAGGTGGTTGTGATGGTAGGTCGGGAGGGTGAAGGAAACGGGATGTTTCTCTTACATGTGGAGAAAGGAGAAAAGGCAGGTTTATGATGGGGACATGATATCAGATTGTAGCCGGAGAGAAAAAGTTCACATAGAAGTTTTAGATCTTATGTAGTTGGGGAAAGAACAAGGTCTCAAATTTGGGCATGCGTCCAGTTTGTTGAAATTGAGTAGAGATAAAGGTATGGGAATAGCAGAAATAGAGGAAGTCAGTGATCAGAATATAGAATGCATTATCGGTGAGTATGTTTGTAATACCTTGGATAATGGAAGAGAATTAGATGGAGAAGACACTTATAGCTGTGGGGCTAAATACTTTGAGGTATAGGAGGTAGTGGGTAGAAATGTTTGGGTAGTGGGAATAGAGATGAGAAGGCTGTATGCTGTGTAGGTGTTATTTAGCCTTATTCTGCAGCACTTTTAAGTCCATCATGCAGAATAAATTTACTTCTAATATCGACTTGCATTCAGTTTGGCCAATTTTAATGGTTTTATTTTTTAAAAGGTTAAAAATGCCAAATTCTGGGGGTGCCTGGGTGGTTCAGTTGGTTAAGTGTCCAACTCTTGGTTTAGGCTCAGGCATGATCTTTTGGCTTTGTGGGTTTGAGCCCCTACATCGGGCTCTGTACTGGTAGTGGGGAGCCTTCTTGGAATTCTCTCTCTCCCTGTCTCTGCCCCTCCCCCATTCACACTAGGTCTCTCTCTCTCTCAAATAAACTTTTAATTAATTTATTTGTTTTCATTTTTAAAGTTTATTTATTTTGAGAGAGAGAGAGTACAAGCAGGGGAGGGCCAGAGAGAGAGGGAGAGAGAGAGAATCCCAAGATTCTCTGACAGCACAGAGCCCTATGTGGGGCTTGAACTCGCAAACCATGAGATCCTGACCTGAGCTGAAACCGAGTCGGACGCTTAACTGACTGAGCCACCCAGGGGCCCCTATTATTATTATTATTTTTTTAATGTTTATTTATGCTTGAGAGACAGAGCACAAGTGGGGGAGGGGCAGAGAGAGAGGGAGATACAGAATCTAAAGCAGGTTTCAGGCTCTGAGCTGTCAGCAAGAACCTGATGTGGGGCTGAAAACCACAAACTGTGAGATCATGACCTGAGCCAAAGTCGGATGCTCAACCAACCGAACCTTCCAGGCATCCCAAGATAAATAAACAAACTTAAAAAATATATGTATCAAATTCTAGGGGTGCCTGGTGGCTCAATTGCTTGGTTGTCCAACTTCAGCTTAGGTCCTGATCTCACGGTTCATGAATTTGAGCCCTGCGTCAGACTCTGCTGACAGCTCAGAGCCTGGAGCCTGCTTCAGATTCTCTTTCTCTCTCTGTCTATTCTTCCCCTGCTTGTACACTCTCTCAAAAGTAAATAAATAACCATAAAATTTTTTTTTAAAAATACATGTATCAAATTCTGTAGAAGGTAAATTGGTGCTTGCTGAATACCACAATTGTGATGTACAATATTTTAGCCCCAATTTTTAGTTTGATTTAGTCCATTGTATCAGTGAAAGAGAGGGATTAAACTGGGTTATCTTACTAAGTCATTCATCTAAACTGTTGAGTTGCTAAGGTCCCAGGATAACCAGGCTTGGTTCAATATTACTTTATGCATTATTCCATTCCACTCTTAAAGTTTTTAATGTTTACTCATTTTTTATTTTTTAACATAAATCAAATAAATCCTTCCTTGTGGTTCTCATAATACTGAAACCAATTTTCACATCTTCATTTTTTATTTTTTGAAAATTGCATCACTTATAAAAATACATATATTTTTCCCGTTCTCGTTGATTATTTTTGCCTGTGTTTTGTCTCATGGAATCAGTTACATAGTATGTCTCTTTTGTGTCTGGCCTCTTTTACCTAAATTGTGTTTGTAGGGTTTAAACTATTGTAGGTATATAGTAGTTTATTCAGTTTCATTGTTTTTAGACTATTCTATTACAAGAATATTTCACAACTTATGTATTCATTCTCCTGTTGATAGACATTTGGGTTTTTCCCAGTTGATGACTATTCTGGATAGGTTGCTAGCTAAGAATATTCTTTTTTTTTTTTTTTTTTTTAGTTTATTTATTTTGAGAGAGAGTGTGTGCATGTGCATACCACATGCAGGCAGGGGAGGGGCAGAGAGAGAGAGAGAGAGAAAGGGAGAGAGAGAATCCCAGGCAGGCTCAACACTGTCAGCGTGGAGTCTGATGCGGGGCTTGAACTCACAAACCATGAGATCATGACCTGAGCTGGGATCAAGAGTTGGATGCTTAATTGACTGAGCCACCCAGGAGCCCTGGTAAGAATATTTTTGTACATGTGTTTTGGTGGACCTTTGTACATATCTTTGTTGCATTTCTACCTAGTAGAGAATTTTCTGGGTCATAGTTTATGTGTGTGTTCAGCTTTTTTTTTTTTTTTATTACGTTTCTTTATTTTTGAGAGGCAGAGAGAGGGCATGAGTGGGGGAGGGGTAGAGAGAGATGGAGACGTGGAATCCGAAGCAGGCTCCAGGCTCTGAGCTGTCAGCCCAGAGCCTGATGCAAGGCTCAAACCCACAAATGGTGAGATCATGACCTGAGCCGAAGTCGGACGCTCAACCAACTGAGCCACCCAGGCACCCTGCCCCGCCCCATGTGTGTTCAGTTTTAATAATATTGCCAAAGTATATGAGAGTTCCGTTTGTCTACATCACCACCAGATGTGTGCTTCTTTAAAATTTACATGTATCTGAAAGATTTTCATCCTTTTAAGGAATATACCATAATTTTCTGGCTTTCTGTCTTGTTTTGGCAAATAGATTACAGTGTATTTACTCAGCAGCCACCAGAGGAGGAAGTGGATTCAAAATCTTTTGACGAAATGGAGCAGAGCTTACTTATTCTTTCCGAAGCGAAGGCTTCTCTAGTGAGCACCAGGAGCCTTTGGAAACAGCAGGTGTACACGGTAGCAAAGTTTCATTTGCTTACTTTGAAACGGGAAAGCAAATCAGTGAGATCAGTGTAAGTGCCATCACTTTTCTGCCTGATGAATTGTTTTTTTAAGGATGCAAATTCCATTTGTCGTCTTCATTCTCTAAATGTAGATGTAGGTAAATCTATGTAGCTTCAAAGATTAAGACTGTAACTTCACAATGTCTGAGAAAAGAATTATGCATTTAGTAATTTGTTTGAATACCATTAGAGCTTTTACCCTTTTTTTAAATTAGCATTTTTGGCTCATCTAAATAATGAGGGACTGACATAATATTCTCTAATTGTGTAAATTTTGAATTGTTGTCACTGTATTTAAGGTTTATTTTGCAATTATATTTTTCACAATTGGTCTGTGTCTGTTACTATTATTTATAGCCGCTTTTTATAAACAATAGAAAGAGTAACTTTTATCTCTGTTTATCAGATGAAGAAACAAATATAAAGAAGGCTTTATAGCTTGTAGAACTGTGATCAAAACTTTTCAACTTTGCTTTACCTCTCTCAGGTTCCCATGGGTGCTAGACTTTCAATTATTGGGACGTAAATTCAGCACTTTCGTAGAATACACACCTATCTTGTTAGATCTGAAACAGCAGTAGAAATATAATAAGCAAGAATAGAGTGTTGTTATGTGCTTGAGATATGGTGAATTCGTTTGCTTTCTTGACCTGATTTATTCAGTATCAAAGAAATGTCAGTCAAGTGTTTCATTTATTCCAGCCTCAGCGTTACTGAAAGAAAAATACTTATTTAAATCAGCATGTTTCAGTTTATTTCATTGAACACTACCCACCTAAAATACTCCCTGAAAAACAGTAAAAGTCTTAGTTCAGACTGCCATAAGAAAATAATATAGACTAGGTCGCTTCAACAACAGAAATTTATTTTATCATGGTTTTAGAATGTGGAAATCAGATTGGGATACCAAACAGGTCCTGTTTCCTGGTTTGCAAACTCTTCCTGGTTTGCAGAGATGAGCCATTATCTTGCTCTGTGCTCACATGACTTTCTTTGTTAAGCACAGGAGAGAGACAGAGCAAGCTCTCTGCTCTTTCTTCCTACAAGGGCACTAATCCTATCTTGAGGGCCTTAGGCCCATGACCTCATCTAATCCTTATTACCTCCCAAAGACCTTATCTCTTAAGACCATCATGTTGGGAGTTAGAGAGTTGGGAGTTAGGAATTTGGGGGGAGGGTGACACAAACATTCAATTCCTAACAAATATGCATTTGACCATCTGTACATTTAGGAAATACTGTATCTTATATTTCCCCCCTTAAAGAGTTATTTATTAGCATATGAAAATGCTGGTATATGAAAAGAGCATATGAAAAGAGGTTCCATGGTAAAGAATTGCTTCAGCTTTAGAGTTTCCAAATGCTGTTTAATCTTGATTTTTTTTTAACTTAAAATACCTATTAAATATTATAGAACTAGGATTCAGTGCAGTATGTTTTTGGAAATGATGATTTAAGTATACTTACAATAATTTAAGAATGATTTTTTTTTAATGTTTATTTTTGAAAGAGAGAGAGAGACGGAGCTTGAGCAAGGGAGGGGCAGAGAAAGAGGGAGACACAGAATCTGAAGTAGGCCCCAGGCTGAGCTGTCAGCATAAAGCCCAACGTGGGGCTTGAACTCATGAACTGCAAGATCATCGCCTGAGCTGAAGTTGGACTCTTAACTGACTGAGCCACCCAAGCACCCCAAAGAATTATTTTAAAAAATTACAGGTTTTCTAACATACCTGGGTGGCTCAGTCGGTTAAGTGTCTGACTCCTGATTTCTGCTCAGGGCACCATCTCACAGCTCCGTAAGTTTGAGTCCCACACTGGGCTTTGTGCTGACAGTGTGAGGAGCGTGCTTGGGATTCTCTCTCCCTCTATGTCTGCCCCTCCCCTGCTTGCTCTCTCTGTCTTAGAAATAAATAAATAAACATTAAAACAATAGGGCTTCTGAAAATTATAAAATGCTAAAATGTGATAGTTTAAGCAGTCTCTACCCACTTGCTGTGACACCTATCACATATAATGTAGCAACATTTTGCAGGATAAGACAGAAGGATATCTGTTTTCCACATAGAAGGTCATTCTGAATAGGGTATAGAATTATGTACTTGACCAGTAGCAAATAATGATCCTTATAACTGTATGGAGTATATCTTGTTTTGCCTGTAGAGGAACGGTGGAAGTTGAAGTGGTATAGACGACATTTCAAAGATGGCAGTCATTCAGAGTTTCACTGTATTTTTGTTTCCTTCCCTGTATCTAAAATATTTTTGTATCGGCGCGCCTGGGTGGCTCAGTCGGTTGAGCGTCCGACTTCAGCTCAGGTCATGATCTCACAGTTCTTGAGTTCAAGCCCCGCATCCGGCTCTGTGCTGACAGCTCAGAGCCTGGAGCCTGCTTCAGATTCTGTGTCTCCCTCTCTCTCTGCCCCTCCCCACTCATGCTCTGTCTCTCTCTGTCTCTGAAAAATGAATAAACCTTAAAAAAATTTAAAAAAAAATAAAAATAAAAAAATATAAAATATTTTTGTATCATGTTTTCTAAAACATGTGGAGGGTAAATAGTTCAGATGTAGGGCAGGAGCTGTGATAGTCCCTTCAAGACAACAGAGATGTAAATGTGGCATAACGTCTGGTTCTTAAAAAGTTAGAAGCACAAGTTTACATACCCTAGAAAAATTCCAGGATGGCTACAATGTTAGTTTTATAAGTTTTAATTTTGTCATTGAATATTGGCTTTCCATCCAGTATTGTCATGAGATCGTTTTGGAGAGTAGAATTCTCCTGAGTGCTATTTCTTTCAAGTTTTTTCTTTAATTTTCTTTTTTTTTTTTTTAAACGTGAGTACTTTTAACTGTCATTTGAAGGAAGAGTTTTTAAAAATAGATTTCTCTATTAATGTGCCCTGTGCTTGTTTTGTCTTTGTGCCTTTCAGGTTGCTTCTGCTTTTAATTTTTTTTGCAGTTCAGATTTTTATGTTTTTGGTGCATCGCTCTTTTAAAAATGCTGTGGTTCCCATCAAACTTGTTCCAGACCTGTATTTCCTAAAACCTGGAGATAAACCTCATAAATACAAAACAGCTCTGCTTCTTCAAAATTCTACTGGTGAGAGTGTGTGAAGGTCTGTGAATGTGTGTTGGCTGGGGCCTGGGGTGGTGGGTGATAGGTCAGAGATTGGGATTTTAGCAATAGATGTAAGGTAAAGGCATGGCCTGTCTTAAAACTGAACTAAAAGAAAAAAATCACTGATGCTGAGTAATACATTACAGAAGTGAAATTTTGGTTTAAATGTAGATTACGGTTTTTAAAACTAACCTTGTACTGTTTATGATAATAAAATTTCATTTTTTAATGGTAGCTGCATATTCTCGAGCACTGTGTTTCCTATCATAGTTTATGACAAGCGAAATAAACTTGAGGAATTGAAACATCCTTTTTAGAAAGAGTTAACATTTACGCAGTTCTATATCTAAATAGAAATGCTTAAGCAGTTTTTCAAGGACTATCTGAAAAATCAGTTAGAATTAAGAAAAATTGCCTTAGATACAAATATTTATAATCAAATACATTAAATTGGTTTTGAGTATTTTTGGATTTGCTGATTATTCTTAATTACCTAGTTGTCAAATATGAAAAAACTAAAGAACCATGGCCTTGAGCAAGGCTCAATTCTGCTTTTTCAAAATGTTAAAACCTAGTACAAAATTTCATTCCTACATGATCAGTTGTTCCTACAAAATCTCCCGTCTGCATGGGTCGTTTTTAGTCCCAAGGTTCTTGAAGAGTAAATCAAGGTTAGCTAACTGGCAGATTGACAGCAGAATAGAAGGCAGCTTTATTTGCTTATCTTGCTGAAATATGTTAGGAAGTTGCATTTAATGCAATCATTTGCATAACTCACAAACTCTTTGGGGTTTAATATTTTCCAACACTTCACCTATATTCCAGTATCTCTCCTTTCTGATTCACTATTAATGGAAGAGCTTTGACCATGTTAAGATAATCATCATAGTTAGGGATGATCATGAATTACTCTTAAAATCATCACTTTTAGGGGCGCCTGGGTGGCGCAGTCGGTTAAGCGTCCGACTTCAGCCAGGTCACGATCTCGCGGTCCGTGAGTTCGAGCCCCGCGTCAGGCTCTGGGCTGATGGCTCGGAGCCTGGAGCCTGTTTCAGATTCTGTGTCTCCCTCTCTCTGCCCCTCCCCCGTTCATGCTCTGTCTCTCTCTGTCCCAAAAATAAATATAAAAAAAAAAAAAAAAACGTTGAAAAAAAAAAAATCATCACTTTTAAAATGTGGCTCTCTTTTTATTATGCAATCTTTATTCCTTTGGAGGAAGAATGACAGAAAACTACTCTTGAATAGAAAATGTGATGTTACTTCTTTCATTAGAATTTTTGTTTTGATTTTAATCTACATTTCATGATGTTAAAGTATAGTACTGCATGGAGGCTTATACTCTGATACACATTTTTTGTGTGTTTGGGAAATTGTGTATTTCAAATTTTTCTGCCTTGTGTTCATTCTCGATCTGTAGAAATTCTAGTACTTTCAAAGTTTTGTCCCTTTTGTTATTTTCTAGTATTTCTAGAGTTGCATACATATGTACCCTATATTTTCCTAGGCTTTGTTGGTCCTAAACAAAGCCATGTTTCCTTTAGGAATCACTGGCGTCTGTGTCTATATTGGCTTGTATCCATGCTCCTTGCAAAGCTTTTTGTATCACAGGTGATACAGTTCCTTCAGTTATAATGTAGCTCTCTTCTCAAGAG
The DNA here is from genome assembly GCF_018350215.1 of Panthera leo. Classification (NCBI taxonomy): domain Eukaryota; kingdom Metazoa; phylum Chordata; class Mammalia; order Carnivora; family Felidae; genus Panthera; species Panthera leo. The sequence continues at coordinate 50,207,559 of NC_056692.1, read as the reverse complement.
TATAGAGCCACAGAGGCAAACTGGAGATGAGAGGTCATTTAAGGCACTAGATAAAGCGTAAATGTTGTATCTAAAAAAGCACCAGTGAAAGCACCAAGAGCACCATTTTCTCTGACACTCAAGTTTGGTGCTGAGTCTGATCCGCCTGCCATACTGTTTTCAGTTACTGATAGTGCTTTCCTTTGTTTCGTTTTGATTTCCCTCAAAGCCTCATTTGTCCTTTCTGGCTTTTGTGAAGATGTAGAGGAAACTGTTTCCATTCATCAGACCTGTTGGTGTAGATTTAAACCTCAGACAGGATTCACAGTCTTTCCCTTGGCTCCAGGCAATTTAAAGAATATAGATGGAGACCTGATTATGTGTTTTAATATTTTAAGACAGTTAAGGCATGTAAGACACGTATAAGATGTGTCAGCTCAGAGCACACAGAAATCCTCTAAAGAGTGATCTTACCTTACTCCATACCCTGCCTGTCTCTATCTTTCTGAGCCCAGTAGGTTATCTTGTTACATAAGATTGCCAGATAGATTTTAATTCTCAAAACGTAACCAAATTTCATGTATTCTAGATACATTTTCAACGTTAATAGTAGCAGCTTCAGCTAAAATTTGTGCAGTTGCTGTGTGCCAGGTTCTGTTTTTAAGGCCTGTGTATATATTGGTTTGGATTTGAATCCAGGCTGACTGGCTCCAGAGCCATTGTTCTTAATCATGCTTTATCTAATGAAGATGTTTTGGTTTTTTTTTAAAGCTCTTTCCAATGTTATTAAAAGTCTGTGTCTGTTTCTCATTTAAACTGATTCTTTGTTATTTGCTTATTTTCTAACACCAGACTCCGATATCAGCGATGTTATTAGCTTTTTCACAAACCAGAACATAATGGTGACAATGTTTAATGACAGTGACTATGTGTCTGCTGCTCCCCATAGTGCAGCTTTAAATGTGATGTATTCAGAACAGGTAAGAGGAATGTGTGTGAATGAATACCTATTTGAAAGTTATAAAACATTAAGATATTTTCTCTAAAATTAATCATTTGCTTGGGGTGCCTGGGTGGCTCAGTCAGTTAAGTGTCCGACTTCAGCTCAGGTCATGATCTCACGGTTCACGGGTTCGAGCCCCACGTCGGGCTTTGTGCTGACAGCTCAGAGCCTGGAGCCTGCTTCGGATTCTGTGTCTCCCCCTCTCTCTGCCCCTCCCCCACTCATACTCTGTCTCTTTCTCAAAAATAAATAAAACATTAAGAAAATTTTTTTAAATTAATCATTTGCTGGCTTGACCTCATTAGTTAGAAATTAGAATTTACTTTAGGAAATAGCTAGCTGTGTTTATCATGTGTTTTATGACCTGCTGAATGACCAATTTATAAAACTACAAATAATTTAATTTGTTTAAAACAAAAACATCAAAATATTTATAGATTCCAAGCCAGGTTATCTTTACCTCTCTGTCTTTATTGAATATGATTTCTATAATTTGTTGGATCAACTTTAGTTGGTGAGGATTAGCTTAGTCTTTGAGAAAAGCTTGGTAGCAATGTGTTTCATGTAAAGTATGTCATAACTCTCTTTTTTTTAAATTGTAGGACTATGTTTTTACAGCTGTTTTCAACAGTACTATGGTTTGTTCTTTACCTGTATTGATGAATATTATTAGTAATTATTATCTTTACCACTTAAATGTGACTGAAAGCATCCAGGTTTGGAATACTCCATTCTTTCAAGTAAGCAAACTTAAAAAATTGGTGTGTGTGCGTGCGTGTGTGTAGTAAAAGCCAAGTGTTAATACAAATGAAATCTGTAGATGTTCATCATATGACAGTTCTTAGTCTTATTGAAACTTGGGGATGGTTTACATCTGGGTTTAGGACTGCCCAGTATTGGTTTGCTTCAGGCAAGGAAATTGTGTCTTGGTACTGATATTTTGTAAAGCATAAGTATTTTTTGTATTCATTGTAGAAGAAAAATTAAGATAATTTACAAATGAACATTGTTCATCTAAAATCTCCTCCTGGGGTACTGAAAGAACCTTGAGAAGTCATCCATACAGTCATTTTCCCTCTACATAGGACTGTTGGGTTATGAAAGTGAAAATTAACTTAAGTTTTCAGAAGAATAGTCAACATTGTTCTCTCGCCATTATGTTTTATTTTTCACATATTGAAAAATAAATGGACAAATACCTTTCTGTAATGCTTTCTGTAATGGCAGGTTGTTTTTTTTTTTTTTGCTTTCTATTGCTATACTTTTTTAAAGTAGCTTTATTAAGATATACTTCATATACTATGAATTAACTCATTTAAGTGTACAATTAAGTGGTTTTTATTATGTTCATAGAGTTCTGCACCCATCACCATGCCAATTCTAGGTTTTATCTTCCTCCCGACCCCCAGGAAACCCTTGTTCCTGTTAGTTAATCACCCCCTATCTCCCCCCACCCCCCCCAGCCCACCCCTACTCCCAGCCAGCCACTAATCTACCTTGTGCTTCTGTGGCTGTTTAATCTACACCTAAAACTTGTTTAGTTTGCTGTAATGTTTTGCCATCTTGAAATGGAGATCACATTGAAGGTGAGTACTCTTCTTGATATAGTTTTACTTAAACATCAGATTTGCATTTTTAGAAGATCACTGGCACCAGGGTGGGCAGCAGTTTCTCTGGGGTGAATGGTGGTGGCAAAAGGAAGGAAACTTAGATTTGATCAGAGATTGTTTTACTAAATAGTTCAGGTGAGAGGAGATGATGAGTGACTGAGTTAATGCAGTGGCTTAACAATAGCGATAGAATCAAAAAGATGTTAAAAGATCTGTCATACTTCATCATTGTTGCATTTGTGAGGTGAGGAAAAGAAGAGTCATGTTTCTTACAGTTTTGGGTAATGTGGTGCATGGTGGTACTGTTCACCAGTTTTGAGAATACAGGCAGGAGAGAGTTTGGTTTTGTTTGGTGAACGGAGACGCTCATTTCAGTCTTGAGCGTACGGAGTTATTGGTGATCCTTGTGGCATTTGCCTGATGGGACATGTAGGAGGCATCTGGATGAATTAACCTGGAGAAATTTCTGGACCGGAAATAAATATTGGGAGTCACCAGTACATAGGTGATACTGAAATCACCAGTTATGGATCATCCTCTGTGATTTTCTTTAATGTGAAATATTCCAGACCTGCAGAAAATAGGCATGTATCTACTACTCAAATGTTCCAAATGTTAATGCCTTGTTACACTTTAATTTAATAAAATTTTAAAGATACAATTGAAACTTCCAGTGTGCTCCTCCCTAATCTTGTTTCCTTCTCTTCTCCGTGAAGTAACCACAGTTCAAAATTTACAATTCCTGTGTATGTTTTTATGATGTTACTACATTTGTATGTATCCATGACTATTAAAAAAGATCTTGCAACTTATATTTTTCATCAAACACGGACATATACCCATACTTTTTTTTAAAACCAGAAGGAAAGAACTGAGACTTTTAAAAAGCTCACTATTCATAGGCAATAGTCTTACTAATGTTCCACATTTTTTCCCCTTTGTCAGATTCTGTGTGATTGAATACAAGTATATTCTTACTAATCTCCACTTACTGTACCATCTAGTTTATATATTTATTGGTTCTGTCTGGGTCTTCCACTATAAATTACCATAGTTTGGGACAAATTCTACAATGTCATATGACATGAATGAAAGAATTGGCTTTATTGCTAAAAACTGAGAAGGCCAGTGTTGACAAGATGCCTTCTGTTTCCACATCGTCCTGTAGGGAGGTGTGCCAGGGCCGGGGTGTCTACTAGACGTAGTGTGGGTTCTCTCCTAGTGCAGAGAACCTTCCCTGTCCCACAGGTGTATCTTTTACAGAATACGGGTAAGAAAATGGCCTTGTGGAGGGCAGGGTGATACAGTAACTTGGTTCTGGGTGACTTACATTTGGGGCCCCAGCTGTTTACGTAGGTTGTCCGGAGAAGTTTGCCTTCCGTACTTGGCTCTTAGCTAGGAACCATCGGGGCCTGTGGGAATTCTAGTCCTCCCTGCTGGGGAGAAGAAACTCCTGTTTCCAGGAGGCTGAGCTGGTTCCAAAGTACAGCTTTTTCCAACAGAAGAGGGCCCCGAGATCCCAGATGGCTCAGTCCTCACAACCAGTGAGTGCATCAGAAATCATTCTGACGTGGTCCTGTTCATTGCATAAGACTGCTGGTGGACATGTAAACTGCTTTTTCATGCACATTATGATTTTTAATTAAATGGGGAAGCTTAATTTAAATGCTGTTACAGATAAGAAAATGGAAGTACCATGATTTGCTCAGGATTCTATAGCTGCTTCCTAAGTAGCAAAGTTGGTCCTGTGAGTCACTGCCTGTTAATAACTGCCACTCATTCCCTCACATAGGCTACGCCTAGGGTAGATATCCAGGTGTGTTTCTTCAGAGGTTTTGATAGTCTTTTAGAAAGTACTAAGATGATGTGAAGTAATTCTCACTTTCATTTCTTGTTCTGTGGTTGTCCCTCAGGAAATTACAGACATTGTTTTTAAAATTGAGCTGTATTTCCAAGCAGCTTTGCTTGGAATCATTGTGACTGCAATGCCACCTTACTTTGCCATGGAAAATGCAGAGAATCATAAGGTAATGATTGAGTTAAAATTACAGGTACAGTTTGTTAATAAGAAATCTCATATAAGAAAAATAACCTATTTTGCATGAGTGCAAGACCTCATATTTCAGGAATAAGTAGATGGAGCGTCAACATATTTACTACAGTAATAGTAATAACAATCATTTATTACTTGAGTCCTTGTCACATGCTTCAAAAGTTACATCCGTTAATCCTTGCAACATTGTGATGTAAGTTTTATGTGTACCGACCTTTTGTAAGTCAGGAAGTGATGGGAGTCCTGTGCCATGTTCCGTGTTGTCTCAGCTCCTCTTAGTAGCGGGTCCTTAAGTTCTTATTAGTTCACTAAACTCCCTCTCCCCCCTTAACCTTTAATGGAATGTACTGAATGTCCAAGATACTTAAGTTCTGTTAAATGAAAAAAATAGGTAGTGATTGTGACCACCAGAGCCTGGGGAAAATTGCTGTGTGTACAGAGGTGGTTTGGTATCCTTTCCTTTTCTCTCCTGTCCTCAGGCAAGTGGTGCCCTGTGCAGTCTCTATCCTTGCACCCTCCCGAGGTTGTCCCTCTTACCCCTGTAATCAAAATTCTCGTTCTCTCCATGTCTGCTCTTAGTTTGGTGGAGACAGGTTTGTCTTAATTTACCCAGTGTGACAAGTAATGAAGTTAAGCCTCATAGCAGACAGTTACATCTTTTAATAATTTTCTGTAGTGGAAAAGTAATACATGAGTCTCAGGAGATATTTTAAAAACATACTCATTTTTTCTGTTATATATATTCATTGTGCTAATTTAGAAAATGTAGGAAGGTTTAAGAAAATTTAAAAAATCCATAACCCCACACCACCCACATACAAAACTTCCTAGACAATTGCACTTTTCTCTTTTTTGTTTCAACTTAAAATGTTTTTTTTTTATTCAAATATTTATTTAGAGGTAATTGTAGATTCATATTAGGTGGTAAGAAATAATAAAACGAGATCCTGTGTACCCTACTCTCTTCACCTCAGTAATAGCATCTTGTCCGACTGTCGTATAATAGTAAAATCCCAGGACGTTGACATTGATACGGTCACGGTACAGAACAGTGCTGTCACCACAGAGATCCCTCCTATTGCCCTTTTCAAGCCCCCACACCCACCCCTTCCCTGACCTCTGGCAGCCACCAGTCTGTTCTCCCTTTCTGTAATTTCAGTATTTCAAGAATGTATATGTAGCATCACAACATGTTTTTGGGAGGACTGGCCTTTTGACTCAGCATGATTCCCTGGAGATTTACTCAGTTTGTATGTACCAACAGTCCATTCTTTTTTATTTTTTGGTAGTATTCCATGGTGTGAATCTGAATTGTTGCCAGTTTTTTCCTATTGTGAATAAAACCGCTGTGAACATTTACGTACAGGTTTTTGTGTGAATGTGAGTTTTCATTTCTCTGGGGTAAATGCCCTAGAGTGTCATACGGTGATTCTGTGTTCAGTTTTGTAAGAAATTGCCCAACTGTTTTCCAGAGGGGATATACTGTTTTACATTCCCACCTGCATTATTTGAATGACAAAAAGCATGCATTATCCAAATAACTCTACTTGACTTGTTTATGTTTTCATACTTATTTTGGAGTTTATATTTTTGTTCTTATAGTTCATTGAACACAAAAGTTGTCCATTTGTTTTTATCATTCCTCTTCGTCTTTTTTTTTTTTTTATGTTTATTTTGAGAGAGAGAGAGAGAGAGCAGGAGCAGGGGAGGGGTGAAGAGAGAGGGAGAGAGAGTCGCAAGCAGGCTCTGCACTCATACTCACAAATCATGAGATCATGACCTGAGCTGAAGGTAAGAGTCGGACGCTCAACCACCTGAGCCACCCAGGTGCCCCGGCTCCTCCTCTCCGTCTTAACTAAACTTTATATTCCGTGCTTCTGTTATCTCTAAGACCAGCCCTTTCATATAATACATTGTTATGAGTGTAAGCATTTACAGATGTCAAAAATTAACTGAATAAAATTGTTAGGTATTTGGATTTATAAAAGGTTTTCAAAATTTCAAATTAAATAATGAGAGGATGAGAGAGTTAGGGAAACTCAAGTCATTTAAGTTTACTGTTTGTATATGTGAAAATGTAGTAATGACACCTTACTTTTTGCACTACATGGGAGTTTATAAAAGGCTTAAGTGCATTATCAATACAAAGCTTCCCACTAAAGCTGAAAGCCTTCTGTAAATCCAGAAGACACTTGGCAGTTTACTAGTGTTATCATGAAAGGTAATACTAAAAAATGAGAATCTGGGGCCCCTGGGTGACTGAGTCGGTTAAGCGTCTGACTTCAGCTCAGGTCGTGATCTCATGGTTCGTGGGTTCAAGCCCCGGGTCGGGCTCTCTGTTGTCAGCATGGAGCCTGCTTTGGATCCTCTGTCTGCATCCCTCTCTTCCCCTGCCCTGCTTGTGCTCTCTCTCTGTCTCTCTCAAAATAAACAAATAAACTTAAAAAAAATTTTAAAAAGTAAATAAGAGAATCCATTTTCTGTTTAAACATATCTTTCCATCTATTTCCACAGATTTTTAAAAGCAACAGTGTTTTGGCTACTTACTGTTTGCACAGCTATAATCCCCATGACATCATTTGCTTTATTTTAGTTTTGTGTTACTGTATTCTGATCCTGAATGTCGAAATTGCTACATCTGAGAAATAATGGACCAGATTAAAGACTATAAAGGAATTTATATTTAGTTGTAGGAAGGCTTTTATTACCTAGAGACCTGGAATGTGACTTGTTTTGTTGATGTAAAATTAAGAGTTCCACAATAATTTGCTAGAGTTTTTTGTTTGTAACATGTTTATAATTATAATCAGTTTTCCCTCTCCCCTCTTTTTTTTTTGTAGATCAAAGCTTATACTCAACTTAAACTTTCAGGGCTTTTACCGTCTGCATATTGGATTGGACAAGCTATTGTTGATATCCCCATATTTTTTCTTGTTCTTATTTTGATGCTAGGAAGTTTATTCGCATTTCATTATGGATTATATTTTTATGCTATAAAGTTCCTTTCTGTGGTAAGTTAACATCAGTTATACTCATGCTATTTATAAATGAAACGTTATTTTAAGAAACTTAAGTCTTTATAAACATGACAGGTGGTTAGTTGAGTAATTTGGATATTAATTTTTTATAGAAAATAGAACCAGTATTTGTTTTAATTATTGTGTATGATACTGATGATGCAATTTATATTACTATAAGTGATTTTTGAAAACCACAACTTACTATTATTATAAAATAATTCCTTGAAACTAAGGTGGTCTTTTCTGTGGACTCCCTGCTAGGTGTGTAATCAGGAATAGTTAAACGGTCCGTCTTTCAAATGCCCTCCTTGTCTCTCTGCTTGAATATAATTTCACAAAGAAACTCTTTCATTCCACAATTTAAAATTCAGCTTAGGGGTGCCTGGGTGGCTCAGTCGGTTGAGCATCCGACTTCGGCTCAGGTCATGATCTCACAGTTCATGAGTTCGAGCCTCGCGTTGGGCTCTGTGCTGACAGCTCAGAGCCCCGAGCCCGCTTCGGATTCTGTGTCTCCCTCTTTCTGTGCCCCTCCTCCTCTCGCTCTCTGTCTCTCTCTCTCTGTCTCTCTCTCTCTCTCTCTCAAAAATAAATAAACATTAAAAAAATTTATAAATACAGCTTAAAATACTAAGGAAGAATATAGCTTGCATTCGTGTTCACATGTTCATGACTGATGCTCGACCCTTTTGTATGAGTGATTAGGAAAAAGGGAAAACAGAAGTAAGGTTGGGGTTGCTGAATGTAAATTTATCAATTTTGCCAGAGGCTATAGTGACTTTACATATTAAATTGTGCCTTATAAATTAATGATTTTTTTAAACATTTACAAAGTATTGAATGTTGTGTATTGAAATGGTAGTTCATAGTTGATTGAGAAGGATAAAGTAGTAACCAGCTATTATACTTGTTTTTATAATAAAATGATTAGAGATAGCATTTTTCTTGGCATAAAAAAGAACTACAAATAGTGTTTGGTGTGAATTACTTATTCAGGATTGTGTTACAATTAGTTAAAAGTATGAGTTTTATTGATTTAGGAGAAGTGTGCATGGTAATTTCTCAGGTAACCACAGTTTCAGTTTTTGGAGTGATTTGTTGAGAATAAAACTTGAAGAATAATCATTCCTTAATATTTGAGATGACTGGGGCACCTGGGTGGCTCAGTTGGTTGGGCTCCGACTTCAGGTCGGGTCATGATCTCGTGGTTCATGAGTTCAAGCCCCACGTCTCGCTCTATGCTGACAGCTCGGAGCCTGGAATCTGCTTCAGATTCTGTGTCTGCCTCTCTCTCTGCCGCCCCCCCTGCTCACGTTCTGTCTCTCTCTCACTCAAAAATAAATAAAACATTAAAAAAAATTTTTTTTTAACTATTTGATATGACTGGTGTTTGAGATCATATGGACTGTTAGCTTTTCACATGTTTACATAAAAATACACATTTCTGTTTTACAGGTTTTTTGCCTTATTGGTTATGTTCCATCAGTCATTCTGTTTACCTATGTTACTTCTTTCACTTTCAAAAAAATTTTGAATACCAAAGAGTTTTGGTCATTTATTTATTCTGTGGTAAGTCATGTTTTGTATTATTTCACTTATTTGTATGACCGCACTTGTTTGAAAGTTGTGAACTGTTTCAAGATTTTACTCATAATGTTGCTGTGTCAGAATTTCCTGAGTACGGACTTAGCTAGCTAGCCGCCGGCATCTTTTCGCATATTTGTCTTGTGCGTCATCCATTCCACGAAGGGACGGGACCGGAAAGCATGTAAGAGCTGTGTGGCAAGGATCCCAGTGCACAGAGCTGGTCCCTGTGTACTGACGCCTCCTGGCCAAGTATCCTCTCAGGTTCCGTGTCTTATTAGAGGATTAAAGACATAGTAAATGCTGAGGCACACACTTCCAACTGAGTTTGTATGAAATTGCTAAACATTTTTTCACTTGTTTTCTCATTGTCTTTCTTTAGACAGCATTGGCTTGCATTGCAGTCACCGAAATCACGTTCTTTATGGGATACACAGTTACGGCTGTTCTCCATTATACCTTTTGTATGGCCATTCCAATCTATCCACTTCTAGGTTGTCTGATTTGTTTCATAAAGGTAGGTCTGTTAGGTGTTTTAATAATTGAAAAGCATAAATACTGCCTAATCTTTGAGATCTTAGTTCTTGTGCTGAATATTGTAACAAAAAAAAAAAAATCAGTTTAGCTGCTATTTACTTGATTTGAATATTATTAAGCAGCAGTTTAAGTTTACTGTGAAATCTTTTCAAGCATGTCTTTAAGCTGTAAGTCTCAAAGGACAAGGAGTATGGTGTCCATTCCCTGTTCTTTGATTCCCAAAAAGATGTACATAAATTCTAAGTATGACCTGACTTCAGTCAGTAAGTTTTGGGGGAGTTTGTCAAGGATTAAATAATGTATTGTACTATAAAGGGATGAGAGAAAATAAAGTGTAAGAGACTTTTTTTTCAAAGAAAAAAATAAAAATTACTTTTATTAAACCTGGATAATTGGAAAAATTCCATGTGATTAGAAAAAAATTAATTGACAAATTACTGATTTAGGGATGATTGCTGACTAATTCTACTCACTAACCCCGCCCCACTTTCTTTTTTGCTTCAGTTTAATATGTTTAATTTATACATCCCCAGATAGAAATATTTTTGGCATGGGGAGGATTGTAATCTAAGTAGAAAGCATAGCTGATAATACTAATAGCTAACACAGAGAATACACGTCACCGAACAAAACACATTTTAATCTAAATATTCCTACATGTTGCAGCTAAAAGAAAACTTACAACACTTCTAACGCCAAATGCGTGAGTTTTTCCCACATAAAGCAGTTCTAACACTTAACCACCTGGAGGTAATGCAGACTCGGGGCTGTGTTCAGGGCTAAGGACTCAGCCCCACAAGCTTGCCCCCCCGTTTTTCACACGCCAGGTCCGAGTAGTGGGTCTGCAGGTTCTGATGTGGCTGCAAATCCAATGTTCCTGTGACCCCTTCACAGGTTCAGTAATTTGCCATAATGGTTTATAGAATTTAGGGAAACACTTTCTGTACTATTATCAGTTTATTATAGTGAATATACAAATGAATAATTAAGAGGTATGGGGGGCATCGTCCAGAAGGGTCCCAAGTATTGAAGCTTTAGTCCCCATGGAGTTTGGAGCTTGCCGCCCTCCAAGGGTGTGGATGCATTCACCAGCCTGGAAGCTCTCCCAGCCCTGTGTTTATGGAGATTTTTATGGAGGTTTCATTACTGAGGCACAGTGAGTTGATCAGTCTTCAAGCCCCTCTCCCCTTTTGATCAGTGGATGAGTCTGAAAGTTCCCACCTTGTAATCACTTGGTTGGTTTCCCTGGAAACCAGCACCATCCTCCAAGTCACCTGAGTAGCAGAGACTCAGCTTGGGTTGAAAGGGGCTTATTTTAGATAACAAAAGATGCTCCCTTCACCTCTATAAACCAGAAAATTCCCAGGGGGTTAAAAGCTGTGTCCTGGAACCAGGTCAAAGACCAAATACCATTATATCATCCTATCACAGCAGCATAAAAATTTTCAAAACTTTTTGTCTTAGATTTCTTGGAAGAATATTCGAAAAAATGAGGACACGTATAATCCATGGGATAGACTTTTGGTGGCAGTTATATCGGTAAGAAATACCAAAAATCTTGGGTTAACATGTTACCTTAAGAGCAGTTTGGTTGTATGTGTGTAACTCTCTTTTTAGTTTCTATCCCTTTGCATAACAGTGAAGGTACATCAGAGAGTCAACTGTGTCAGTTAACGGTAGTCAATGTACATTTCAGTGGTAATAGATTTACTGACTATGTCCATTTTAGTTTTTTGAAGGTTTATTTTTGAGAGAGAGAGAGTGCGCGCGTGAGCGTGAGTGGGGGAGGGGCAGAGAGACAGAGGGAGACACAGAATCCGAAGCAGGCTCCAGGCTCCGAGCCGTCAGCACAGAGTCCGACGCGGGGCTCCAGCCCATGGACCACGAGACCGTGACTTGAGCCAAAGTCGGACACTTAACCGACTGAGCTACCCAGGCGCCCCTGAAAGTGTCCGTTGTAATATACTTGTCTCTTTCATGTTATTAATTTTATTTAATTATGATTCTGGCTTCTTCAGAAATGAAACCAGCCTCTTTTCCTTTGATTATATTTTATGAAGCTGACAGCCAGTGAACTTTACAGAGGCAGAAAAATATGTGAAGGATTATTTTGCTAAAACTCTGCCTTGAAATCTTAAAGTTTATTCTTAACTCATATGACGTGTGAAGAACATAGTGATTAATTATTGTGGTGATGGTAAGGAACCTGATGTGTGTGGTCTTTGTTCTGTTGATCCAGGGAAACAAAAAGATTCAGTCACGAGCTGTTATGTGTTCTCCTTTCAGCCTTACCTGCAGTGCGTACTGTGGATTTTCCTCTTACGGTACTACGAGAAAAAATACGGAGGCAGGTCGATACGGAAGGATCCCTTTTTCAGGTCGGTGATTTTTTTTTTAAGTTGTTTTAATGGTTTTTAGGGTATTTACATAGTATATGATCTAGTTTTAGGTAATTTCCTTCACTCCCCCCAAAATCCTTATAGTCCTCACTGGCCCGTCTCCCACATGCCACCCAGCCACGTATAACCACAGTCCACTAATCTAGTTGTTGCAGATTTGCCAGTGCTCAGCGCTCGTATGAATGGAATTGTACGGGATCGTCTTTTTGTCTGGCTTTTTTTACTCCTACCATAATGTTTTGAAGGTTCATCCAAGTTGAAGCGTGTAGCAGTACTTTGTTACAGTTTTCTTTTCTTAGTATTACATTGTATGGAGATACCGCTCTTTACTTCTCTATTCGTCAGTTGATGGACGTTTGAGTTGTCTCCACCTCTTGGCCATCATGAACAGTGCTGCTGTGAATATCCTTGTTAACCACTGGCTACTCCCCACATCCACTGAGGACTTAGCATCTGGCTCTTCTTTCTCTTTGTTCTTACTCCTTCTGTCGTCTTGGGGGAGAATCAGCATCCGCAGAGAGAACCTTTGTAACATCCTCAGTTTCTGACTTTCTCTACGCTGGTGACTTTGCGTGTCCCATGTTGATTTGGGTCGGAGCCCTGCCATCACCGTGCTTCACCTCCTCTGTGTCCCATGCTTCCAGGAACACTTCATCTTCCGGCCTTTTTGTTTTGTTAGTCTCACTGGACTTTTCTGCTGGTCTCTGCCCCTGAGTTTTTTTCTGTTCCTCAAATGTTTCCACTAACTGCCTTTTTCACCTTTTCTCTGTTCGGCTTCATCCCTCTCACCCTCTTTCACCCTTTTTCAGCACCCTGTATTCCACTTCTGTATCCCTTTTACCCATCCGCGAAAAATCATAACTTCTGGTGAGTCTAATTACAGGCTAGAGAAAATTGACATGAAAGTGCAGCTTGCCGACACCACGTTTAGCCCATGTAGACTCAGCTTTGTTTTAACACGAGTTATCTCATTTTCTTCCTGCCACTTTTCGATCGTTAGCCCAAGCCTTCTTTGTAGTCCTCAAATTCTCCAGTCCTTCTCGCTTCATTTTCTGCTTCTCAGTGGATGATCTTGCCGTCTCTGAACACAGAAGCACTTAATTATAAATTATAAATTTTTACACACTTATATCACCTTTGCCTTTTCCTGGTCCCAGAGAGAGAAGTACCTCTCCTGTTATTCATGCCTTTGTTATTGTGTCTACTTAAAGATGTTGCTCTGTCCAGTTTATTTTCTCTTTCTGTGTCTTTCCCTTTTGGATCTAAATAGGGTTTTTGGGGGGAGGGGGCCAGTCACCTTTCTCCCATAAAACAAAGTAATAGAAATCAGAACTCACAAATCTCATTTCAACCTGTATCCCTCTAGCTCTTGTCCCCTGTCTGTTAACTTTCATAGCTGAGAAACTTCCACCTCCAGCTCCTCACCTCCCTTTCACTTCTGAACTCCTGTAATCTGGTTCTGTGCTTGATCCTCTGCTGATTCTGTTTTCAGCAAGGTGACTAATGACTTCCTCTGTGTATCATCAAGTAGGCTCCACTTACTCAGCTAATCTGCTGCTTTAGTATGATTGACTTCTTCCTCCTTATGCTTTTCTCTTGTTCCTCTGTTTTCCATAATGTCAACTCCTGTTTCCCTCTTTACCTCTCTTATTCTTCAAAACTTCCTTGGAAGCACTTTTTTCTCTGCCTACCTTTCTGATGTTTCTATGAGTTCTGAATTCAGCCCTCCACGTCTGCTCTGCCCGGGTCATGTCATTTGCAGCCAGGCTGTAAAATCTTCGAGGCATGGATACATCCTTTTTTTAGTTTCTTTGTCTTTGTGTGAAATAGTGCCTGACACATACTGATCATAAATAATATTGTTGAAGGAATGAATGAGTTTAGACGACATCATCCAGACGGTTTCAGTGAGTGAAACTAGTTCTGTGACTCCACCTTTCAGAGAGAACCACTCATCTCATGTTGGTATATTTTTTCAGTCTTTTCTCCATGGAGTGCTGGAATGTCTTGCTATTTTAATTATTTGAAAAACCACTGTCTTTATGTGTTTAGGACCCTTTCAACAAAGTCCAAAAATAGGAAGTCTCCAGAACCACCAAACAATGAGGATGAAGATGAAGATGTCAAAGCTGAAAGACTGAAGGTCAAAGAGCTAATGAGCTGCCAGTGTTGTGAGGAGGTAATTCAGTCTGTATCGCCAAGTCTTACTAAATGTGCAGTGATCAGTTTCTCTTGTGTAGGAATTAACCTGAAGAATACTTTTCATATGAATCTATATGAAAAAAAGTCTGCTTTGAAAAAATACTTTTGTCTACTTACTTTTGAATAAGTCCATATTTTAGTCACAAATGGGTATTTACTTATATAATATGCCCCTTATTAGCAACTATAGTTCTTATGATACGTGGACATGAATTGTGGACAGCTTGTCATTTCTTGATAGGTATCTGATACGTTATTCTTTTTTTAAATCCTATTTTCCTTATTAGAAACCAGCCATTATGGTCAGCTGTTTGTATAAAGAATATGATGACAAGAAAGATTTTCTTCTTACAAGAAAAGTAAAGAAAGTAGCAACTAAATATGTCTCTTTCTGTGTGAAAAAAGGTTGGTATTTGTTTTTTCTTTAGTAATTTTTCCAGAAGAGTAATTTTGATTTTTAGTCTGACTTACATACAATGATTTTTCTTTCAATTTCTTTAGGAGAGATCTTGGGGCTACTGGGTCCAAACGGTGCGGGCAAAAGCACAATTATCAATATTCTGGTTGGTGACATTGAACCAACTTCAGGCCAGGTACGGTATATGAGGGTGTGGGAGATGCTATGATTTACGTTTTTAATTACAGTAAGTTTCTTAATGACAGACTAGGATCTAATGTTTTCAGTAGTAATTTTTTAGTATAACTTGATCAAATTATAATATTTTTGGTTATCTTTGAAAATAACGTAAAATTTTCACACATGCAGATACACGCACAGACGTTATTTTTGCTTTTATGATTACTACTTGCGTGGGGGATTTGTCCACCAATTTAGTGGAAAGCCATCTTACTAACTTCAGGAGATTTGGAGCTAATATTGACCCTGCCATCAGTTAGCCTTTGATTGTAGCCTATCACCACTTTGTGGAAACCACAACACTGTCTGATCCTGTCTTCTGCTCTGGCCCATTGATTTCCTGGAAAATGCCAAGCATACTCTTTTCTTTGGGTTTTTGCTCTAGCGGTTCCTTATATTGGGTATTCCTTACCCAGAAGAAATCCAAACAGTGAAATTTGCTTACCTGCATGGCTCAGAGGTCACCTTCCAGTGAGGTCCCTTGATCATCCTAGTTACAATTGGAGTTTACCTTTTCAATCAAGCCGCATTCCTGCTTCTTTTTAATTGTTTTTTACATTTATTTATTTTTGCGAGAGAGAGACAGAGCACAAGTGGGAGAGGGTCAGAGAGAAAAGGAGACATAGAATCTGAAGCAGGGTCCAGGCTCTGAGCTCTCAGCACAGAGCCTGATGCGGGGCTCGAACTCACAAACTGTGAAATCATGACCTGAGCCGAAGTCGGACGCGTAACTGACTGAGTCACCCAGGTGCCCCATCAGTCAAGCTAATCTCCCCATTGGGCCATGTCACTGAACTCTGACCTAGCTATGTATGTCCTTTCGCCATCGGAAGGAATAAAAATTTGACTTACTATTACCTTGATTCTAGGAAGGAGTTTGAATTAATTCACCTACCAATTCCTTTACAATGTAAATTAAGCAAAAAGTTATTTAAAATTGGTTTGTATTTCTGTAGGTATTTCTAGGAGATTATTCTTCAGACCCAACTGACGATGATGATTCCATTAAGTATATGGGATACTGTCCTCAGATAAACCCACTGTGGCCAGACATTACATTGCAGGAACATTTTGAAATTTACGGAGCTGTAAAAGGAATGAGCACGAGTGACGTGAAAGAAATCATAAATCGGTAAAATTGGAACCTTTTTATTACCCAGAGAAAGGTGTACAGTTCACATTTTAAAAGTTTAATTTTTAAAGACATTTTTGTGGATCACACTTTTCATTGAAAATGGTCATTACTTTTTCATGTATTCTTTACAGAATTATGATAGTTACGAAAATAAAAAGGTAATTTTTCTGTTTCTCATTACAGAATGAATGTGCCTATAAATGTCATGAAATTTATTTTAATTAGATTTTTTTAATGTTTATCTTGAGAGAAAGCACATTCGTGCACAAATGGGGGAAGGCAGAGAGAGGGGGACAGAGGATCCAAGCGGGCTCTGTGCTGATAGCAGAAAGCTTGATGCGGGGCTTAAATTCACAAACTGTGAGATCGTGACCTGAGCCAAAGTTAGATGTTTAAGCAACTGAGCTACCCAGATGCCCCGAAACTTATTTTAAAGTGAACCTTTTTGTCAAGATAGTAATTTGTTTAAAATGATGTAAATTAGAGGTCTAATTATATAGTAAGCTTCAGCTGAGTGTTCTTTTTGTTTGTTTGTTTTTAATGTTTATCTGTGTTTGAGAGAGAGAACACGTGTGTGTGTGCATGCACAGGAGTGGGGGAGGGGCAGAGAGCTAGGGAGAGAAAGAATCCCAAGCAGAGCCGGATGTGGGGCTTGATCCCACAAACTCTGAAATCATCACTTGAATCAAGAGCCAGATGCTCAACCTCCTGAGCCACTCAGGCACCCCTTCAACCGAGTGTTCTAGAAAAAAGACTGTGAATGATCACAAACAATGACTGATAATACACTCATTTTGTATTACCTATTTTGCAGGATAACGAATGCACTTGATTTAAAAGAACATCTTCAGAAAACTGTAAAGAAACTACCTGCAGGAATCAAGCGAAAGGTACTTTTATTGAACAACAGATATGTGTATGTTTTATTGATCAGTTTAGAGCCTGATACTGTCTTGATCAAATTTCTTATGTGAAGGCTTATTAGTCCCCCTCCGCCTCTTTCCTTTCTATCTAGTTGTGTTTTGCCCTGAGTATGCTGGGGAACCCTCCCATTACTCTGCTAGATGAACCATCTACGGGTATGGACCCTAAAGCCAAACAGCACATGTGGTGAGTATGACATTAGAGACACTTGGGACAGGGGCGTCTGGGTGGCTCGGTTGGTTGAGCATCCGACTTCAGCTCAGGTCATGATCTCACGGTTTGTGAGTTTGGCCCCGCGTTGGGCTCTGTGCTCAGAGCCTGGAGGCTGCTTCAGATTCTGTGTCTCCCTCTCTCTCTGCCCCTCCCCCACTCATGCTCTGTCTCTCTCTCTGCCTCTCAAAAATAAAGAAAACTAATAAAGACACTGGGGGCGCATTAAACTGTATCATACTTTGGAGTAAAAGAATACTTTATTATAATTAATGGTTTTGTGTTATTCATATATACATATTCACACTGAGTTAAAATCCTATGCAAATGGCAAAATGATAATTAAAAATTGAATATTTTGATTTCTGGAGAATCCCATGAACTTTTAAACTTTATCATACTTCATACTTTCATGAAATATTAGTAATATTTTATTTATTCCAGAACAAAAATGAGTATATGGGTAATTATTCAAATAAAGTGTACTGCTTTCTGAATAGCCTTTAAAAGATTTTTTTCCTAGTCATTTAACATATAAATTATAATTCTCATAATAACATTGGCTTGAATTTATGTTGGAACTCTTAGGAATTCATGGTGCTAATTAGTTGGCCAACTTTTTGAGCCTAGATTTCCATGTCTATAAAATGTGAGGTTTGGTGTAGAGATGCATATTAAGTTTTCCTTATGATTCTATGGCAATTTTTGTTAAAATGTGAAAAAGCATCAAATTTTATAATTTATTTTTTAATGCAGAGAAATATTTGAAATCATGGAGTTTCTGTTTATTTGACAAACTTTCCAAAATAAAGGAAAATAAATTAGAAGAATCATAGTTGGGCAGTGTATATTCACTACAGCAGTTGATATTTGATAAATTTTAATTAACCAGAGAGTTGGATTTTCATTAGCATTCGTTTGCTTTTCTCTGTTTATTTTACTTATGTTTTATAGGCGAGCAATTCGAACTGCATTTAAAAACAAAAAGCGGGCTGCTATTCTGACCACTCATTATATGGAAGAAGCAGAGGCTGTCTGTGACCGAGTGGCTATCATGGTATCTGGGCAGTTACGGTAAATGTCTGAAGGGCATGCCATTTGGGTGGGGGGTAGATTTTGAATAACCGTTTCAAAAACTTACAATAATAAATGTAAATGCTAAAAAAAGTATCCTTATTTGAGTTTTTGAATCAGTTAGCTTTCTATAGAATTACTTGAAAATATGTTGGTTTATTTCCAAAAAATGACTACTTTGCATTTGTAATTGGCTTAATGATTCAGCAACTTGGAATGTTATTTTTCATGCATGATATCTGTTATTTTAAAAGATTGCTAGGCATTGTATGGGGTTGTAACCCAAAGTATAAATAAATACACTTATAAAAAATATTAAATAAATAAATACATTTATAATTCATGTTGATACTCCTATAAATAAGTGGCTGAATAAATAAATTAATGTGGAAGGAGAGCAAATTTTCCTTACAGAAAGATTCTAAACAGTATATGGAAATACTGCCTCCTCCAGGAAGCGGATCTCAGTCTTCCACCTCCCGAAAGTAGTGTGATTTAACCAGTCTCTTCTAACGTATGGGAAGGGGACAGTGGTAACCACACAGTAGAGCAGTGTCACGTGGCTATCATGTACCCCTGATACGATGTGGTAAGCAAGGTACTCTTGCTCCACGGCATTTTCTCCAAAAACCCGTAACTCCTGTCTAATTCTGAGAAAAATAATCAGACTATTCCCAGTTGAAACACTTGACCAATTCTCAAAACTGTCAAAGGTGAAAAAGAAGGAAAGATTAAGAAAGTCACAGACCAGTGGGGTCTAAGGAGACATGATAACTAAGTGCACTGTGTATCCTGGATAGATCCTAGAACAGAAAAAAGGACATGAGTGGAAAAATGGGTGCAATCCAAATAAAATCAATTATAAAGTTAATAGTAATATTAACCAATATTGGTTTCTTAATTTTGACAAATGTGCCATGGTAATATAAGATCATAATATTAAGGAAGTTGAAACTGGTTGAGGGGTGTATGGAGACTGTATTATATTTGCAACTTGTCTATAAATCTAAAAGTATTCCATTATAAACATTTAATTTAAATCATCCTTTAAGTGAGAAATCATACTTTGAAACTGTCAAGTCATCTTAAGTCTGAGTTTTCTTTTAAAAATAACTATAGGTGTATTGGGACCGTCCAGCATCTGAAGAGTAAATTTGGAAAAGGCTACTTTTTGGAAATTAAGTTAAAGGAATGGGTGGAAAACCTAGAAGTAGACCGCCTTCAAAGAGAAATTCAGTATATTTTCCCAAATGCAAGCCGTCAGGAGAGGTAAAGATTTTTAAAATTTGTTTGTTTGTTTTGTAGAGCAATAAATAATCATTAAAACTTGGCTATTGTATTAAGGATTAGGAAAAAAAAAGTCTGTTATTATCACCAGTAGTGAACTAATGCAGTGTGATGACTGCAGTTTTATATCTATTTAGTATTAGATCTTGCAATTTTCAATAATATTTAAACTTTTTAAATTTCTCATATCAGTGGTAATAAAAGAGTTGTTTTGCATGGAAATATTTTAAGATTTAAAAGTGTTTATCTAAATATGCATCAAAATAAATCATTGGAGTTTGATTTTAAACTTTAAAGAGCTTGAACTTTAGAACATATTAGTCGTCATTTTTAAATTTTTCTATATTTTATCTGTTTTCAGTTTTTCTTCTATTTTGGCTTATAAGATTCCTAAGGAAGATGTTCCATCCCTTGCACAGTCTTTTTCTAAGCTGGAAGAAGGTAAGATTTGAAAAACATGGCAAGGTAGCTTTCAAATCATAAAAGAATTTTACTTACAAAGTTTGAAAATTGGGACTGCTTATTATAGAAGCCATTGTAAATAAAGAGATAACCCTTTATTAGTTTAATCTAAGATGTAGGTAAATGCTAACGTTGTAGAGGTTTGGTACATCAGCTATATCGTAGTGTAAATCTTTTACTGTTTTAGTCGACATCACTACAGTTTTTCACATTGCATCTGTGAGAAAGTTTAGCTTAATTAGCACTCAGTGGTTCATTCCAGAACACTGAATTCTCACTTTGTATCAGGCCTTAGAAGTAGCAATGGTAGCAAGACTCCAGTGGCAACAGGAGACAGGAGAGGAAAATTCATAGCGTAGGAATGTGGACATTCCTAAAAGCTTTAATGAAGCTTGTTGAAACTTGGCATTTTTAAAAATAAGTTGTTGGTAGGAAGAAGCTATCCTGGTAGCAAGTGGAGAGAGGTGAACTCCTGGATGGGGCAGGTATTCGTGTACAGGTTGTTTTATGGAATGTATAAACTATGAAACCACCTCCGTACTGCTTGGGGAGAATTCCACGACAGGAATGAATAAGAAAACCAGAAAATTTGGTAGTAGATCAGATTGCAAGAGGATCTGAAATAAATATTAGAAAGTATATGGACATAGGAACAGTGACCAGGGTCTAGTTCACGAAGTTCAGAACAGGCTGTGATGGAAATTGGGGAACGAAAGGTAGAGAGCAGGGCGCCAGAGCAGGCCTGAGAAAAGGCATAGTGAGGGAGAAGGCGGGGTAAACCGGAGGGAGCTGCTTAGAAGAGGCAGGTGAGCGAGGCAGGTGAGCGAGGCAGGTCACCTCGCAGATGTGGTGCTTCGGGCTGCGGGCCAGCTGGGGGCCTGAGGAGACCAGAGAGAAGAGGAACGTGTTTTGGTAGCTTCAAATTTAAATGAGTTGATGACAGAAAAAAAATTTTTTTAAACGGGTGGTTAACCACTTAGTAGTAACTGCCGTTTTTATTTTAAAATGTTAATCAGTAAAATATTTTCATATTTTAATAGCTAAACATACTTTTGCCATTGAAGAATATAGCTTTTCTCAAGCAACACTGGAACAGGTACTATAAATTTTTAAAAATTCTTTTATAGAAGAAAGTGTCTAATATCTAATTGTTTAGATTTATATTGGAGAGGGGGAGGGTGCGTGTGAACCAGAGACAAAATTATTACACGGTCGACCTAAACTGTATAATTTCAAAAAACTCCAGGTTCTCCATCTGCTTATTTTGAACAGCTCAATATTTTTTCTTCAGTAAAGAAAATGAGTGTTGTTGATGGTATTTCCTATATCTATAGTTACATTGCTTAAATATTTATAAATTATTTTTCATGACAGTGCCGTTTCCATATATTAATCAAAAATATCTATTAGTCCTCACAGCATTCATCTCTGTAGGTGATTAATGGAGGTTATTCTGCTTAAGTAATATACCAATATATCTCTTGATCTTGAATGGTTAATGTATTTGGATGTAGCCTTATACTGTTTCTGATTTAATTAAAAAATTCTTTGAGATGATTGTGATACAGAATACCATATTCATTTATTTACTTTCGTTTAGGTTTTTGTAGAACTCACTAAAGAACAAGAGGAAGAAGATAATAGTTGTGGAACTTTAAACAGCACACTGTGGTGGGAAAGAACACAGGAAGACAGAGTAGTATTTTGAATATGTATTGTTCAGTCTGCTTACTGAATTTATTTCTTGTTTACTTTATTTTTAACTTTGGTTTAAGGGTGTATTATTTGAATGGTGACTGAAGAACCATGGAAGCACTTGAGATTTTCCTGAGTTCCTTAATTGAAATGCTGTGGTTGTGTGTTTCGCTTTTCTTCAAATAAAACTTGTGTATAAATTATTGAAACTGCATGTTTGTACACGAAGTCTGTTGAACTGCAGTCTGTATGTGAGGTTCGATATTTACTTTTTTACCTTTCAAAAAACAGTACTTCTAAATTTATGATTTAAAGAAATAGTGATAGAATAATTTTATTTGTAAGTTATCTTTATTTTTAAATTTATACCCTCTTTTTCTGTAAGTATATAGTATCCCAGTCTAAGTAAAAAACTAATGCATAAATGATTTACAAAAAAGAAGATACAAAGCAGAAGTTCCTTGCTTCTCCTTTTTAATTTCTAAAGAAACTTTGAGTGGAAGTTGGCATCCCTGGAAGCTAAGTAAACATTGGGCAGTCTCCACGCAGATAGAGGGGCCTTCCACTAGGTGGCACTCATCCACCATCTGAAGGAAATGAGACCTCGTTCTATTAGGTGATGTTAGACATCGGGCTTCAGGTATTTGAATGCTTACCATAAAATTCCCAGTGGTTTTCGTTGTAATTAAAAGAAGGCTGTGTCTAGAATTTTATTATGTAATAGACTGATGCCAGTTAGAAACGACATCATCTGTACAGTTGGAAGAATCAGCCATACCTTTTCCCGCACCCCTCATGGCATAGATAAATTTTTTGGTCCGCTTTCTCTCAAAGGGCACATTTTATTTTATTATAGAATAAAATAATTTGCTGGGTGATCATTTTTGTTGGTAAACTTTATTATTTGAACCTTTATAGAGTTTTAAAGTGTATCTGTATAGATTTATTTAGTACCTCACCTCAGATTCTCCCACTTTGGTGGGAGATAAATAAACTTTGGGGGATTAAGTTAAGGATTAGAAGCAAACTATACATAATTTACTTTAATGAGAAACCAGAATTTCACTCTATCAGTTGAAGTAAGGTTATTGTCGATATAATCTTGGAAATACTTCTTTGTAGAACTCATGTGTGGACTCTAGGTATAATATAGTATAAATAATACTAGCTGATATTCTGTTTCAACCAGATGAATGAAAGTATTAACTTAAATACATTTAAAAAATGTATTGGGAGTATGATTATTGCATTACAGAGAATCTTAAAAATCAACAGCCATGACAGAAGAATTTGGTACTGAGTTACTTTAAATAGCCAGACCCTTTAATGAAATAATATTAATTATTTACTTAGGTAAACTTAATCAACTTTTCACACTCCTGTGTCATAAGACATCTGTGGTTTTAGGCTCTAGCGGCTGATTTAAAATAGTGTTCCTTTCTCAGCACAAGGTGCGTGACTGATACTTTACCTACTGTTTGGCTGTACACGTTCCTAAAAGATGCCTGCGTTTCAAGCTATCTCTGAGGTCTTGTCCCTGATCTCAATGGGCTGTCTCACGATCTCTGCTTGGATTTTACAACCCACGACGAAGTTATCTCTCCACGTAAGATTTAGTCGGCACCAGCTTCTAATGTTCTATCAGGAACTGACAGCCACTTGCCTCATAATATCAAGCGTTTGGATTCTTCACCTGAGGATCTCACTTTTGCATCTTTAGTAAAAGTTGTAACTTTTACTGAACTTTAGTCCTGCATGATGAATACAGCTCAACACACATTGGAAAGAAGATCTTTATTTTTGTGGATAATAAATAGCACGTTACATTTTCTCAGCAAGTCATCGCTAAATGGTGCCGTAAATTTGGGGAGATACCTTTCAGTATCTAGTGTTGATATAAATACGCAGGGTCTTCTTTATTGGGGGTATGTTTTTGTAGCTACGTATTGCCTGGAGCACTTCAACTCCGTGCAAGAGACAGAACAATCTGCAGTTTGCCAGGACAGTTGCTGAAAAGGTAGTTTCTTAGAACCTGACCCTACTGAGGAAAGTGTGTAATTTTAAGGAGTGTGGCCAACATAGAGCATTACCTCCTTCTGCACACTGATCTCGTCATGTTTGCTTCGCATCTGTGAATATGTGACTGATGGAAAGGAAAATGAGAGGTGAGGTTACGCTGAGTAGTTGTAATCAAGTTCTTATCTGTTACGTTTGTTCGGTTACTTTACTGTTGTGCGCTTGTAAGCATTTTCTCGAAAAGACGAATTAATTTTTTACTTTTTACACAGAGTGAATATATTTTGGTTATGAATTAAATTATTTGTAGGAGTGTTTTCCCTTTTCCACAGTAGTAAAATCTTCCCTATTCAAAAGTATAATTTTTTAAAAGTTTTTATTTAAATTCCAGAAGTAGAATTTAACTAATATTTAGGAAAGCCAGGGCAAGTGGGGTGAAGAAAAGGAGACAGAAAGTTAAATAAGAAGTCTGTTTTTCTTTCTAGTGTACCGTTTGTTTTTGAACATTCTTAAATAAATTACTGATCTAAATTTTTTTCCTATACCAATAACACATGCGCATAAATACATACATTAGGCAAAATTTGGGTAAAACAGCATCACCTAGTTTATACTTTCCATCTACAATAAAATGTTAAAGTAAACCCTGGACTTCACTGAGTGACTCTGTTTACTGACTAATAAGGCAAACCTCTGTGTGCAGCTGTTAGGGACTAAACAGATGGTAGCAGTGAAAACATTACAATGAGTGTATTTTATGTTTCACTTTGTGGGCTCTTGATTTTTCTCTTTTTTCCAGTTTTCAGTAGAGAACAACAAAAGCCGTAGGTTTTCTTTAACATTTTTCTTTTAATTGGGCACAGACTGCCTTAAGTCAGTACTTAAATTTTAATCATTAAAATATTTTTAAAGTAATTTAATTCAACAGACATTTTATTGACTGTCTTTCAAGCCAGTGGGTTCTTTGGATACAAGGATGACCATCCATTTTGGCCCTGTAAGGTCATACAGTCCAGTAGAGGAAGATCAATACCCATATAATATAATAGCACAAATGCTTTGCTAGTGGTACTGACACTTTTATCGGAGCACAATTAAGTCTACTTAGGGTCAGTGTTGTCCTTGTTTTTATTGTTGTTCTGTTGGTCATACATTTTATTCTGATTGTACTATGAATTTGATGAAACACTATACTGTATTTTCATATAATACCTAAGTAGGCATTAATTTTTGCAAAATAGGAATGCTTATCCTTAATGTATTTTTAATGTTGCTAATACCAACTTTTCATTTTCTCTCCTGAAAGAACGTGTTACGTACAGTGAAAGAATTTATTCTCAGGTGAATAATTTTTATATCAGCTATTCTTATAAGGTAAAAGTTTACTTATTTTTTATTCATGATGTGATATATGTAATTCTCAGTGCTACTCTTTTAAGAAAAATAAATACTATCAATAATAAGCTTTAAGAACTGAAAATTTAAGATAACCTTTCATTTTGTATACTAAAATGGATTTTTTGTCATTTCGTGTTGATAAATGAATGAGTGACTCATTAAAAATGAAGGAAAAAAACTGGCACTAAAGTTGTTAGCAATTATTTTTTGAGTATCTGTTGGGAGTTTTCAAGTACAGAAGGAAGATTGACAGTTACTTGTGTTTTAATTCACATTCCTATATTTTTTTAATGTTTGAGAGAGAGAGTGTGTATGTGAGCTGGGGAGGGGCAGAGAGAGAGAGAGAGGAAGAGAGAATCCCAAGCAGGCTCTGTGCTGTTAGTACAGAGCCTGACAGGCTCGAACTCACAAAACCTTGAGATCATGACCTGAGCTGAGATTAAGAGTTGGACGCTTGACCAATTGAGCCACCCAGGCGCCTCAGTTCACATTCATATTTTAAGTGTAAACTAGGTATTCTTGTAGATCTTTTCATCTCAAACCTATTTTGTAAAAATACAAGGCAATCACTTTCACTTATGTTTTATTACATTGAACAGACTGAGTTATTCCCACATACTTGACACTGCTTATATATTTATCAGTTTCCTAAGAATTTTTGAATAACTTTGGTTCTCCCAAACACAGACAAGATTTTAAATGTAATGGACAACTTCTTCCCAAGAACCTAAGCTTGCAAATCGAATTAATCGCCTTTTTTAAAATTAAGCAAATAAACTTAATTTCAAGCATCTTAAAAATGGACAGTATACACAAAACTACATGATTAGGTTTGTTCCCCCACGTACATAAATAAATGCAGGATTCCAAAAAGTATCAACACAATAACTTGTAATTTTTTTTTTTCACCATCTCTACACATGTCTGCCCAGGGTTACACATTTACCAGCAAAAGGGTTGTCTCAGGGCACCAAAGTTCACCTCCTGATAACTTGAAATTAAGATGTGGATGCTGGTTAGGTTACTCATTTAATGATTGGAACGGATAACGGGCTATCCATTTAGAAGTCAACTAAATGCTAGTATGAACATAAAATCTGGATCTACCTTCAAAGAGTAAGCCGGCAACTGTCCAGGTGGCCCTTCGTTTATGTTCAAGCTTTGACCTTGAGCTTTCAGCTGTGCCCTAAGTTTCAGGTTTTTGCAACCCAATATTTTTCTCTAAGACAAGATGTCACTTAAGTTTTATCGTTAGTTTTCCCTGAAATTCATAATAGGATTTTTCAAGTTCCATGTTGTGACTGTACTGTGCCCTTCTCAGAGACTAGCTAAATGAATCCCTCACTCGGGTTGCCATTTTATTTTCCCTTTCGGTTTGTAATTCTCTACTAACAGGATGACATCCTTATTTTGGATCCGTTTATCCAATTCTTACCTATTAATATGAAGTCTTTCACATAGTTGTAAGAGAAGATACTGAATGCTAATTCTCTTGTTTATGTATTGGCTAGTAATGTTTTTTCACCAAACTATTCTTCCTGGTAATTATTATGTAGTTGATATTTTCTTTTTGTTGACTACAACCGACAAGGTTAAGTCATAAAATTACTTGGCCAGATTGTGCTGGGCTTGCTGAGAGGGGAAAGGGGCAGTGCCACACGGGAGCCGTAGTACTTGGCCACATACACCCACAGGAGCTAGGAGAGCGTACATTGGACTGGATTCTGAGGATACTTGAAGGAGTGGTGCTGAACATAAAGTTAGATAAGAAAGACTACTTGGGAGCACTGTTCGGGCATGCAGCGTTTTTGACTCCCTGGCAAGAACCCCAGGCGGGGTGAACATGCTGCTAAGATAGCTCCTAGAAACGTTAAAAAAAGCAGCGGCCCATACAATGTCACGTATAAATGTTAAGAAGCCATGGTACGTGATGGAAAAGGAGTGAAAAGATTCAGAAAACTGGGCATGCTTGAGTAGGTTTACGAGACTGAAGACCATGGTAGAGGGTGAAACTGAAAGCAACAGGGAATGTGCTGGTGAGGGGCACACCAACGTTGTTCTGAAGTTAGTGGAGGCTGTCCCGGGAGCTGATGGTCGGCCAGCAGTCACGGCACTACTGGGCACCCAGGTGGCAATATCATGGCAAGTGTACATGGTATCTATCCCCCTAGATCTCCAGAGGGATCTGTGGCCATTAATCCAGGTAACTACACTGGAAAAAGGGGAATGCTCAAATATTTTAGGGTGTATTGGCCACAGGATAGAAGTTGACACAGAGACCCAAAGCATCACGGCACCTGTGGCATAGTTGGGAGGCCCTGGAGGGCCAAGTAATCAATAAAATCCTGGCCTAGATCCAGTTCATAGTCTACTAATCTGTAGGTCCGTCTGGTGTTGATGTCTCTAGTCTCTGAATATATAATTGGAATAGGAGAGCTGGCATAACTCACACATTTCCTTGGCTTGGATAAGAACTATTCTAATGCGTAGTATTTGTTTCCTAAGGCTACCATGACAAAGTGCCACAAATTGAGATGTTTAAAACAACGGAAATTTGTTCTCAACAGTTCTGGAGGCCAGAAGTCCACATTCAAGGTGTTGGTGGGGTTGATTCTCACTCTCCCTCTCTCTCTGCCCCTCACTCACTCGCACTCTCTCTCAAAAATAAGTAAAAAGTGAAATAAGCATTCAGAATTTGATACACTATCTGCAGACTTATTCTTAAGGTCTTTGTGCATATATGAAGTTTTCACTCTGTGCTATTTTGAGTTAATCTTTGATTTTGATTATTTTGTGATTTTTCTTAGTACGTGTTAAGGTGTTTATCTGCTATTCTTAGCCTACTTCTTAATAAGTTCCCAGTTTAGGACTTTATTTTAGGGGGCCATCCCTATTTTCAGGCCTACATTATGAATATTAGGAATGGGTACCAGAGATGAACATAGAAATCGATGAAGACAGAATGACAGATCCTCATATCAGTATAGCTTTGCTTACATTTTCAACTACAAGGTTAGAACTGTTAAAGTTCTGTTTGACTTATGGCCATTAGAATCATATATATTGTTATATGTTGTCTATATAAGATGCAAACCCAGGGTCTGGTCTTGGCCCTCATGCAGTTGAAGATAAAAAGCCTATCCAGCAGACCACTGAGAGAAAAAAGATGAGAACTGAGTTGTATAAAAAGCCACCGAAAGTTTCTTGGTCATTTTAGTCTAACGGAAAGTGAATTTAGGTAACAATTTACAATTTAAACGCAGAGCTCTGAGCTGGGGAAGAATGAATCTCACGTTGGAAATGTGGCAATGCTGAGGGTTTTTTTTTTAATTCAAAACCATTTTATCTCAAACTTTACAATTCAGGTCCAGTCCCCCACCCACCCCCTCCCTCCAGAGGCCATGAAACACAGTTTCTAATCCCGCCAGGTGTGCCTGCTGAGACCAGCACAAAACAAGCTGCGAAATCCTGAACTGCTGAACCCCTCTGGCCGCCAGATGGCAGCGGGGGGCTGTGCCGAAGGGGAGTTTCCCCAGACCCAGGGCAATGGCCAAAGGAGAGTCCAAGTTGGAGCCAGCAAGGCACTGGGAAGTCTGAGGCTGGACTCTACTGAGGCCAGTGGTCATCCCTGTGCTGGTCCATTTGGGAAATAGTGAGGAGACCGCAGGACTCAAGATGTCTGAACAAAGAACAAGAAGTGAAAGGTGAGCTAGAGGACAGTCCTGGCCATCCGTCAAATGGAAGAAGGCAGAGCAGCCAAAGGTTAGAAAGGACAGGAAGTGTGTGCTAGACAGAGACTGAGGCTGGATTGTAAAATCCCTCCTTTTGTTCCTTTTAAGGAGCCACGAAATACGAAATTTTTCAGGTACTCTCCAGAAGGTGGACAAGGAATCCCATGTTATCTCTTCTCTTGGAAGTAGATGTTATGAATAATTGGGAGGGAGATGGGCAGAGATGGTAAAAAGAAACTGCCAGAAAAGGTGTTTGGGGGTGTCATTGTTAATAAAGATACCCAGCCTCTAATCTGATTTTTACCTCTAATTTTGTTTCAAATAGTAAAATTCACGATAGTCACCTATTTGAAAAAATTAAGCTTATTTTTCCCCCCATATAAACAATTAAGAATTTCAATGATGATTCTCAGGTGGGAGAAAGCATCAACATGTGTCAAGACTAAAGTGTCATTTTTTATAGGAGTATTTTAAAAGTAAAACAACTCCTAGGGCATCTGGGTGGCTCAGTCGGTTAAGCGTCCAACTCTTGATTTCGGCTCAGGTCATGATCTCACGGTCCGTGGGTTCCAGCCCCACATCAGTCTCTGTGCTGGTGGCAGATCCTGCTTGGGATTCTCTCCCTCCCTCTCTCTCTACCCCTCCCCCACTCATGTTCTCTCTCCCTCTCTCTCTCTCTCTCTCTCTCTCTCCCCCCTTCCCTCAGAATAAATAAACTTTAAAAAAAAAGCAAAACAACTCTTGCTGTTAGAAGAGACTTGATAGGTTAAGAACTAAGCTTTAGAATTACTAATTGCTAACACATATCGTGGGCTTACTGTGCAGGGCACCGTTCAGTTGTTCTATGCATTTTTTATAGACCACTGGTTTTCTGATCGGCCATGCCAGAATCTGCTGGGCAGCGCAAATTCTCAGGTCATCCCAGATCTACCGGATCAGAAACTCCAAGAGTGGGGTCCAGCCATCTGTGCATTAATTGCACAGAGTTTGCATTAATTGCAAACTCTCCAGGTGATCCTGACACTTGCAAAAGTTTGAGTGTGTATTCACGGGTATTGGATACTGTATTTAATCCTTGCAGCAACCCTAAGAAATAAGGATCTTTATTTTCACCCTCCACTTTATAGCTGGAGAATCTGAGGCCAGAGGTGTTAAATGATTTTCCCAACAACACTGAGTTTCTAAGTAGCACAGATGGGATTTGAATCCAGGCCGTGTGACTTCAGAAGTTGTGTTCCTGATGTCTTCCTTTCAGAGAGAATGGCGCTAAGCCTTTTGTAGGATCTGGCTTCTGCTCTAAGGCACTTACTTATATTGAATGCACTGGTTAAAAGCAATGTCTGTAGAGGGACACCTGGATGGCTCAGTTGGTTAAGTGTCGGACACTTGATTGCGGCTCAGGTCACGATCTCATGATCGTGAGATCAAGCCCCGCATCTAGCTCAGCACGGGGTGTGGAACCTGCTTGGGATTCTCTCTCTCTTCCTCTCTCTCTCTCTGTCCCTCCCCTGCTTGCCCACTCTCTCTCTCTTTCAAAGTAAAGAAATAAACAAAAATAAGTAAAGGCAATGTGTGTAATAGGTAGATCTCTCTGGATGTGCACACACCCCCCACACGCATGTGAGGGTGTGTGTTGCCAAAGGTGGCCGGTAGTGACTGAAGGTTTATTATTTGTCTTGTCTTCCTGCCAAGTCACTGGAGGATAACCTGTCAAAAGTGGTCAGTTGTGAAAAAAGCATAGAGACATGGGATTTTGCCTTAGCTAAACAGTGGTTTTTCAAACTTAAATGGGTATCAGAATCACCTGATTTGAGAAGATCCTGAACTCAGTGAAGCCTGAGGGGTCTGCACAAAAGTTGTGAGTGGTCTAAGGAAGGAGGCAGTTCAGGAACAGACTTTGGAGGGTTGAGCACCTTTCCCTGAGGGGCTTCTGAAAATTAACCCTACCTGATTTCCACTCTAAAGCTATTTAGTCATTTACACCAGAAAAGACAAATCGGTGAAGAGTGCATCATTAGAAGATTGACTTCTTGTGGCAAAGGAGTTTTACATTCTGAGATGTGTGTTATGTTGGGAGAAGGAGGCTGCTACATAGCAGAATGCCCCCGGACTGCCCTGATATTCAGCCGCACACTTAGTGGTCAGTGATTAAAGTCAACATCTTCATTTCTTTTTAAATTCCTGCATTGGCCCAAACACTAGGTTAGGAGTGTGGGTCCAAGGTAAACAATAAAGTCTTGACTTAAAAGGGCTTCTAGTATATTAGAAGATAACAGAGAAATAGATGGGTTGTATTGGTTATCTATTGCCGTGTAACAAATCACCCCAAAACTTAGCATCTTAAAATGTCATACATTCAACGACTCACAGTGTCTGTAGGCCAGGAATCTGAGTGTAGCTTAGCTGTGTGCTTTTAAAATTAACGGCCAAACAAACAGGACAAAAGGCAATTTGGAGGAAAGGGAGACTGTAGAAGGAAATACGAGCTACAAAAGACTTAATTCAGCACCAGAAAAAGAAGCAGGGTGCTATAAAAGAGAACAGTCAGAGGATGAGCTTATATTAGAAACAAGTGGGTTTTATGCCAGGAATTCAACTTCAGAGAGTTGTAAAGATGGTTACAAAACCGATATTGTAAAACTCATTAGTAGCAGATAAATGTGTTGTTTAGAAAATTTTTAAAATTTATAGTTAGAATAAATAATAGTTCAGCAAAGTTCAAATTAACAGGCAGAATTTATAGTGCTTCTGTATACAAGCAACAATTAAGTAGAAAATATATTTAAAAATAGATCCTATTAAGTTAGTAATGGAAATTCTATGCTATGGCCAAAAAAAAAAAAAATTTTACAAAAGACATGAAAGACATTTAAGGTAAAACATACACATTTTACTGAAGGATGTAGAAGGGACCCAGATAAACAGTTTCATCATGTTGGGGAGGGGGGTATTCAACATGATGAAGAAATTCTTTCTCTTAAAATTAAGCTACAAATGCAAAAATCAGATATTCTTGGTGGAGGAGGTCATCGGAAGGATGTGATGACCAGTTGACCTGCTGGCTGACCTCAGGCAATCAGAGGCTCTGCACACCCTCCTCCGTCCTTTGTATGTTCCTCCCCAAACTTTGTGTGTTCCATCAGCTGCCCCCCTGCCCGAGCGGTCTTCAAGGATGCAGCCTTGAGAAAGCTATGTGTTGAGACCCTCTGGAGGGTGTCCACGTCAGAACCTCGTTAAGGCCTCTATATGAACATTCAAGATTCTGGTAGCAGGTTCAGAGATCTGGTCTTGAGGCGCCCAGAACAAGCCTGGTAAGTAAGCTCTCTTCTTAATACTGCCTCCTGCCCATCTGGAGTGGCCTGCCTCTGTCTTCAGTCTCTCCTTGCCTTCCTTCTGTCCACCACACCAGTTTCAAATTTCACCTGGGAAGCTCCCGAGTTTGCAAACCAACAATTATTTCACATACGATTTTTCAAAATTTTAATAATTCATCTAGTGGAAGGTGTTCGAGGAGTTAGGGAAATGGGAACTTTCATATGGTGTCGGTTAAAAGCTGTATTTAAAAATTTTGGATGGCAGGTTGATGATATGAATAAAGATAAAGCTGTACACACGTCATGACCAAGAAATCCCACATCCAGAGCATTGTTCCTACATCTGAGAATTTTACTTCTTTTTTTTTCTTAAGTAGGCCCATGCCCAATGTGGGGCTTGAACTCACAATCCTCGGATCAAGAGTCTGATGCCCTACCAGCTGAAACAGCCAGGTGCCCTCAGGACCTTATACTCTATTAGTAAAATGACTTTGTATCATGCGCTCTTAATGTATGTGTTTCAATTTAATTTTTTAAAGCCTTTTAAAAAAATGTTTTAAGTTTATTTTTAAGAGAGAGAGAGAGTGAGTGGGGCAGGGGCAGAGAGAGTGGGGAAAGAGCATCTGAAGCAGGCTCTGTGCTGACAGTAGAGAGCCCGATGTGAGGCTCGAACTCACAAACTGTGAGATGATGACCTGAGCTGAAGGCAGATGCTTAACCAGCGGAGCCACCCAGGCGCTCTGTAAATTTAATTTTTTAAACTATCAACACTGTGTACGTATTTTATTGTGTTAATATTATTAAAATGTTCACAACAATGAACTACAAACTCGATAGGGTTAGATAAAGATGAAAGCATTCTCGTCAATTACGAATATGTGGTCACACTTTTTACCTTGTAATATGGTATCTAAGAAACTCATACTTGAAGTGCAATGTTCCTATTTTTCACCTGTTTGTGCATTATTAAAAAATTTTGCAATACACGTTTTATGGCTTTTTGTTTTGTTTTTGCAGAAATCCTTTTAAGTCCTGTTGAGGCTAAATTGAGATAGTATAACGTGTAAAGCTATGTAATCGCCCAACCTTATGCGATTCAAATGCTGAGAAATGAATAGATAAATGGATCACCATCAATGCCTCAGCCTTGTAGGGCTTCCCCTCATATTTCAGAAACTTCGTGTAGGCTCCACGAGACATTTCCGATTTACAGGTATACTGATTAAAAGCACCATTTTCAATCCATATATCAAATAGTAGTAAGTCAATATTTTTGGTGAAAAATAAATGCAAACAAGTTCTAATATTTTCTTACTTCACATTAATGCATCTCTGGGATGTGCTCTCTGTACTCTGTTGACCATCACAGAAGGAGGCAGGTGCCAGGAAGTCACAACAGCCTGTTTATAAGAATGAAAAACTATGCAGCCTCAATGACCAACAATAGGTAAGTTTTATTTGAAAAAAATTTTTAATGTTTGTTTATTTTTAAGAGAGTGAGACAGTGAGAAAGAGAGAGCACACAAGCATGAGTAGGAGGGGCAGAGAGAGAGAGAGAGAGAGAGAGAGAATCCCAAGCAGGCTCTGTGCTGTCACCGCAGAACCTGATGTGGGGCTTTGAACTCACAAACCGTGAGATCATGATCTGAGCTGAAATCAAGAGTCGGATACTTAACCAACTGAGCCACCCAGGTGCCCCACTAGGTAAGTTTTAAATTATTGTATTTTATTCATTTTTTTAAAAATTTAAAAAATTAATTAGATCATCATGGATCAACATGGACGTATAAAATAAAAGTAAAATCAAGTAAAAAGGCAAGTTGCGGAATGACGTATACAGCATTATATTATTTTTGTAATTTAAACACCCATAAAATAATGGCATATTCTGTTTAGAAATTCATATATAACTCGTAAAGCAAAAATGAGTGGGAAAAGATGTGCTGGGCTGAAGGAACAGATTAAGATTAGGGAGTTTACTTTTTTTTTTTTTACAAAGGATACTTTAAATGTACATGTAATTCTTTTTCTTTAACTTAAACAGTTTTATTTTTTATTTTGTTTTAAAAAATAAATAAATAGGAGCGCCTGGATGGCTTAGTCAGTTAAGTGCCTGCCTCTTGATTTTGGCTCAGGTCATGATTTCAAAGTTCGTGGAATAGGCGCCTTGTTGGACTCTGTACTGACAGCGTGGAGCCTGCTTGGGATTGATTCTCTCTCTCTCCATCTCTCTCTGCTCCTCCCTCCTCAAAAATAAATAAATAAACTTAAAAATCAATCAATCAATCAAGTAAACCAAATGTGACAAAATACTATTTAAGTTTGAGGAACATATCTATGTATCTGGGATTTTGTTACATTCTGCTGTGTTATCCTATATGTTTAAGATATTTCATAATAAAGTAGAGGAGATAATAATGATGAAAGTAAAAACAAATGAGTGAAAATAAAATAACAGTTTCGATCATTAAAACTAAAGCTGTTCTTTTTGAAAAGATCAAATAAGACGGGGAAGATGGCGGCGTAGGAGGACGCTGGGCTCACCGCATCCCGCGGATCACTTAGATTCCACCTACACCTGCCTAAATAACCCAGAAAACTGCCAGAGGACTAGCAGAACGGAGTCTCTGGAGCCAAGCGCAGACGAGAGGCCCACGGAAGAGGGTAGGAAGGGCGGCGAGGTGGAGTGCGCTCCACGGACTGGCGGGAGGGAGCCGGGGCGGAGAGGCGGCCTGCCGGCCAAGCAGAGCCCCCGAGTCTGGCTGGCAAAAGCGGAGGGGCCGGACGGAGTGTGTTCTGACAGTGAGTGGGACTTAACATCTGGAAAGTTATAAGCTAACAGCTCTGCTCGGAGAACGGGAGGGCTGGAGGACAACGGGAGGCAGAGTTGTTGAGCCCCGCGGATGACAGAGCGCAGCTTGGCGGGGAACAAAGGCACTCGCCAGCGCCATCTCCCTCACCCATCCCCAGCCAAGATCCCAAAGGGAATCAGTTCCTGCCAGGGAACTTGCTCGCACTGCACAAACACCCAACGCTGTGCTTCTGTGGATCCATCCCTCCGGTGGTGGGTCTGACTCCCTCCTGGTGCCGCAGGGCCCCTCCCAAAGCGGATCTCCGAAGGAAAAGCGAGCTGAGCCTGCCCCTCCCGCCCCTGTGCATCTTGCCGATCCACTCCAGCTAATACGCCAGATCCCCAGCACCACAAGCCTGGCAGTGTGCAAGTAGCCCAGACGGGCCACGCCACCCCACAGTGAATCCTGCCCCTAGGAGAGGGGAAGAGAAGGCACACACCAGTATGACTGTGGCCCCAGCGGTGGGTTGGGGGCAGACATCAGATCTGACTGCAACCCTGCCCACCAACGCAAGTTATTCAAGACAGCACAGGGGAAGTGCCCCGCAGTTCCGCACCACTCCAGGGACTATCCAAAATGATGAAACAGAAGAATTCCCCTCAAAAAAACCTCCAGGAAATAACGACAGCTAACGAACTGATCAAAAACAATTTAAAAATATAACAGAAAGTGAATTTAGAATAATAGTCATAAAATTAATCACTGGGCTTGAAAACTGTAAAGGACAGCAGAGAATCTATTGCTACAGAGATCAAGGGACTAAGGAACAGCCAGGAGGAGCTAAAAAATGCTATTAATGAGCTGCAAAATAAAATGGAGACGACCACGGCTCGGATTGAAGATGCAGAGGAGAGAATAGGTGAACTAGAAGATAAAATTATGGAAAAAGAAGCAGCTGAGAAAAAGAGAGATAAAAAAAATCCAGGAGTATGAGGGGAAAATTAGAGAACTAAGTGATGCACTAAAGAGAAATAATCTATGCATAATTGGTATTCCAGAGGAGGAAGAGAGAGGGAAAGGTGCTGAAGGTGTACTTGAAGAAATAATAGCTGGGAACTTCCCTGATCTGGGGAAGGAAAAAGGCATTGAAATACAAGAGGCACAGAGAACTCCCTTCAGACGTAACTTGAATTGATCTGCACGACATATCATAGTGAAACTGGCAAAATACAAGGATAAAGAGAAAATTCTGAAAGCAGCTAGGGATAAACGTGCTCTAACATATAAAGGGAGACCTATAAGACTCGTGACCAATCTCTCTACTGAAACTTGGCAAGCCAGAAAGGAATGGCACGATATCTTCAGTGTGCTAAACAGAAAAAATATGCAGCCGAGAATCCTTTATCCAGCAAGTCTGTCATTTAGAATAGAAGGAGAGATAAAGGTCTTCCCAAACAAACAAAAACTGAAGGAATTCGTCACCACTAAACCAGCCCTACAAGAGATCCTAAGGGGGATCCTGTGAGACAAAGTACCAGAGACATCGCTACAAGCATGAAACCTACAGACATCACAATGACTCTAAACCCATATCTTTCTATAATAACACTGAATGTAAATGGACTAAATGCACCAACCAAAAGACATAGAGTATCAGAATGGATTAAAAAACAAGACCCATCTATTTGCTGTCTACAAGAGACTCATTTTAGATCTGAGGACACCTTCAGATTGAGAGTGAGGGGATGGAGAACTATTTATCATTGCCACTGGAAGTCAAAAGAAAGCTGGAGTAGCCATACTTATATCAGACAAACTAGACTTTAAATTAAAGGCTGTAACAAGAAATGAAGAAGGGCATTATATAATAATCACAGGGTCTATCCATCAGGAAGAGCTAACAATTATAAATGTCTATGCGCTGAATACAGGAGCCCCCAAATATATAAAACAATTACTCACAAGCATAAGCAACCTTATTGATAAGAATGTGGTAATTGCAGGGGACTTTAACACTCCACTTACAGAAATGGATAGATCATCTAGACACACGGTCAGTAAAGAAACAAGGGCCCTGAATGATACATTGGATCAGATGGACTTGACAGATATATTTAGAACTCTGCATCCCAAAGCAACAGAATATACTTTCTTCTCGAGTGCGCATGGAACATTCTCCAAGATAGATCACATACTGGGTCACAAAACAGCTCTTCATAAGTATACAAGAATTGAGGTCATACCATGCATACTTTCAGACCACGATGCTATGAAGCTTGAAATCAACCACAGGAAAAAGTCTGGAAAACCTCCAAAAGCATGAAGGTTAAATACTAAAGAAGAGTGGGTCAACCAGGCAATTAGAGAAGAAATTTAAAAATATATGGAAACAAACGAAAATGAAAATACAACAATCCAAACGCTTTGAGATGCAGCGAAGGCAGTCCTGAGAGGAAAATACATTGCAATCCAGGCCTATCTCAAGAAACAAGAAAAATCCCAAATACAAAATCTAACAGCACACCTAAAGGAAATAGAAGCAGAACAGCAAAGACAGCCTAAACCCAGCAGAAGAAGAGAAGTAATAAAGATCAGAGCAGAAATAAACAATATAGAATCTAAAAAAACTGTAGAGCAGATCAACGAAACCAAGAGTTGGTTTTTTGAAAAAATAAACAAAATTGATAAACCTCTAGCCAGGCTTCTCAAAAAGAAAAGGGAGATGACCCAAAGAGATAAAATCATGAATGAAAATGGAATTGTTACAACCAATCCCTCAGAGATACAAGCAATTACCAGGGAATACTATGAAAAATTATATGCCAACAAACTGGACAACCTGGAAGAAATGGACAAATTCCTAAACACCCACACACTTCCAAAACTCAATCAGGAGGAAGTAGAAAGCTTGAACAGGCCCATAACCAGCGAAGAAATTGAATCAGTTATCAAAAATCTCCCAACAAATAAGAGTCCAGGACCAGATGGCTTCCCAGGGGAGTTCTACCAGACGTTTAAAGCAGAGATAATACCTATCCTTCTCAAGCTATTCCAAAAAATAGAAAGGGAAGGAAAACTTCCAGACTCATTCTATGAAGCCAGTATTACTTTGATTCCTAAACCAGACAGAGACCCAGTAAAAAAAAGAGACCTACGGGCCAATAT
The DNA here is from genome assembly GCF_018350215.1 of Panthera leo. Lineage (NCBI taxonomy): Eukaryota > Metazoa > Chordata > Mammalia > Carnivora > Felidae > Panthera > Panthera leo. The sequence goes on along the minus strand of NC_056692.1, from coordinate 50,169,335 downwards.
CCCTGATGAATATGGATGCACAAATTCTCAATAAGATACTAGCAAATCGAATTCAATGGCATATAAAAAGAATTATTCACCATGATCAAGTGGGATTCATTCCTGGGATGCAGGGCTGGTTCAACATTTGCAAATCAATCAACGTGATACATCACATTAAGAAAAGAAAAGATAAGAACCATATGATCCTGTCAATCGATGCAGAAAAGGCATTTGACAAAATTCAGCAACCTTTCTTAATAAAAACCCTCAAGAAAGTCGGGATAGAAGGAACATACTTAAAGATCATAAAAGCCATTTATGAAAAGCCCACAGCTAATATCATCCTCAATGGGGAAAAACTGAGAGCTTTTTCTCTGAGATCAGGAACACAACAGGATGTCCACTCTCACCGCTGTTGTTTAACATAGTGTTGGACGTTCTAGCATCAGCAATCAGACAACAAAAGGAAATCAAAGGCATCAAAATTGGCAAAGATGAAGTCAAGCTTTCACTTTTTGCAGATGACATGATATTATACGTGGAAAATCTGATAGACTCCACCAAAAGTCTGCTAGAACTGATACACGAATTTAGCAAAGTTGCAGGATACAAAATCAATGTACAGAAATCAGTTGCATTCTTATACACTAATAATGAAGTAACAGAAAGACAAATAAAGAAACTGATCCCATTCACAATTGCACCAAGAAGCATAAAATACCTGGGGATAAATCTAACCAAAGATGTAAAAGATCTGTATGCTGAAAACTATAGAAAGCTTATGAAGGAAATTGAAGAAGATATAAAGAAATGGAAAAACATTCTGTGCTCATGGATTGGAAGAATAAATATTGTCAAAAGTCAATACTACCCAAAGCCATCTACACATTCAATGCAATCCCAATCAAAATTGCACCAGCATTCTTCTCGAAACTAGAACAAGCAATTCTAAAATTCATATGGAACCACAAAAGGCCCCGAATAGCCAAAGTAATTTTGAAGAAGAAGACCGAAGCAGGAGGCATCACAGTCCCAGACTTTAGCCTCTACTACAAAGCTGTAATCATCAAGACAGCATGGTATTGGCACAAAAACAGACACATAGACCAATGGAATAGAATAGAAACCCCAGAACTAGACCCACAAACGTATGGCCAACTCATCTTTGACAAAGCAGGAAAGAACATCCAATGGAAAAAAGACAGTCTCTTTAACAAATGGTGCTGGGAGAACTGGACAGCAACATGCAGAAGGTTGAAACTAGACCACTTTCTCAACCATTCACAAAAATAAACTCAAAATGGATAAAGGACCTGAATGTGAGACAGGAAACCATCAAAACCCTACAGGAGAAAGCAGGAAAAGACCTCTCTGACCTCAGCCGTAGCAATTTCTTACTCGACACATCCCCAAAGGAAATGGAATTAAAAGCAAAAATGAACTACTGGGACCTTATGAAGATAAAAAGCTTCTGCACAGCAAAGGAAACAACCAACAAAACTAAAAGGCAACCAATGGAATGGGAAAAGATATTTGCAAATGACATATCGGACAAAGGGCTAGTATCCAAAATCTATAAAGAGCTCACCAAACTCCACACCCGAAAAACAAATAACCCAGTGAAGAAATGGGCAGAAAACATGAATAGACACTTCTCTAAAGAAGACATCCGGATGGCCAACAGGCACATGAAAAGATGCTCAATGTCGCTCCTCATCAGGGAAATACAAATCAAAACCACACTCAGATACCACCTCACGCCAGTCAGAGTGGCCAAAATGAACAAATCAGGAGACTATAGATGCTGGAGAGGTTGTGGAGAAACGGGAACCCTCTTGCACTGTTGGTGGGAATGCAAATTGGTGCAGCCGCTCTGGAAAACAGTGTGGAGGTTCCTCAAAAAATTGAAAACAGATCTACCCTATGACCCAGCAGTAGCACTGCTAGGAATTTACCCAAAGGATACAGGAGTACTGATGCATAGGGGCACTTGTACCCCAATGTTTATAGCAGCACTCTCAACAATAGCCAGATTATGGAAAGAGCCTAAATGTCCATCAACTGATGAATGGATAAAGAAATTGTGGTTTATATACACAATGGAGTACTACGTGGCAATGAGAAAGAATGAAATATGGCCCTTTGTAGCAACGTGGATGGAACTGGAGAGTGTTATGCTAAGTGAAATAAGCCATCCAGAGAAAGACAGATACCATATGTTTTCACTCTTATGTGGATCCTGAGAAACTTAACAGAAACCCATGGGGGAGGGGAAGAAAAAAAAAAAAGAGGTTAGAGTGGGAGACAGCCAAAGCATAAGAGACTCTTAAAAACTGAAAACAAACTAAGGGTTAATGGGGGGTGGGAGGGAGGGGAGGGTGGGTGATGGGTATTGAAGAGGGCACCTTTTGGGATGAGCACTGGGTGTTGTATGGAAACCAATCTGACAATAAATTTCATATATTGAAAAAAAAAGAAAGAAAAGATCAAACAATAACAAGTCATATAATCCATATTAGGGAACAAGAGAGAAGGGAAATGAATTTTTAAAAATATAGGTACTTTTCTAAAGAAATTTGAATGACTCTTCCTTATGCAAGAAATAACCCTGGGATGCACAATGGAAATTAAAAACCTAAACATTGACCAACCCACAAAAGAAGACAATTCAAGAAGCTAACTTTTGGTGTAACCATAAAAGATGAATCTGAGAAGACAGCCAGTTCATCTCTCCAGCTCTACAGTTCAGGAAAAGAACTAAATTCAAGACAAAAATAATGCCCTTCCTAGAGATATACATAAGCCCCTAATTGCCAGTAGGGCTGGGTGATTAAATTGATACTGATGGGGAAGGAGTGAGAGAGATACCACAACAAATGTTAAAGTCTGGACTGTGTATCTAGTGAGAGATGAGAAGATCAAGGGAGCCAAGTATGTTAGGAAGATAAATAGATAGACTTGAGTTTCGACGCGTTGAAATGAAATAGATCAAGTACAAGGAGGTCGTGGGTAGAAACATAGATCTAAGATAAGGCTGAAAGGGTGGATATGTTTATTAAAGGAAAGGCCAAAACTTGAAGTACAAAATGCCAAGGGACATAAATATATTGGGGACTGTTGGAAAAAGAGCAGTCAGCGAAGAAAACAGTACATTGTCTCACAGAGTTCCTAGCACAGAGTCAACAGTGCCAAATGCTGCAGAAAAGTGAAAAAAAAACAAAAAAAACAAAAAAACAAAAAAAACAAAAAACAACAATGAGAGATTGTTATTGAATATAATGATGTCAAGATGTCAGAAGCCATTGGCAAGAGCTGATTTGAGAGCTGTTTCGTGGGAATGAATAGATGGCAAGGAAAACCGTAGAATGGCCCTGAGATGTAAACATTGAGGTGCTGACTGTATCGCAACCGTGGTTGTTATGGGTTAAATTGTATGCCTCCAAAAGATGTGTTGAAGTCCCAACCCCTGTGAATATGATTGCATTTGGAAAATAGGGTCTTTGAGGGTGTAATTAATATCATGATGGAGTAGGGTGGGCACTTAATCCAGTATGACCGGACGCCGTGTGTAAGAAATGGGAACAAAACAGACACAGGAAACCCCACGCGATAATGGAGGCAGGGAAGGTGTTAAATAGCAAAGCCAAGGGAACCACCAGGAGCTAGGAAGACGACACCTGATTTCAGACGTCCAGCCTCTGGAACTGTGAAAGAATAAATTTCTGTTGTTTTAACGCACCCAGTTTGTGATACCTTGTTACAGCGCCCCGAGAAACTAATATCATTGGGATTTGGGCAGTGAATGTGAGATGAGCTAGTTTATGAAGTTTATATGATTAGGTAGCTTAAGAAAGGAGGCAGTGGAAAATATTTCCCTGTATTTAATTATCAGGGGTGTCTTAAAAAAGGAGGGAGGAGAGGGGCGCCTGGGTGGCTCAGTCGGTTAAGCGGCCGACTTCGGCTCAGGTCATGATCTCACGGTCTGTGAGTTCGAGCCCCGCGTCGGGCTCTGTGCTGACAGCTCAGAGCATGGAGCCTGTTTCAGATTCTGTCTCCCTCTCTCTCTGCCCCTCCCCTGTTCACGCTCTGTCTCTCTCTGTCTCAAAAATAAATAAACATTAAAAAAAAAAAAAAAGAGGGAGGAGAGAAGATAACTATGTTAGAAGTCATAAAATAAAGAGGGGGCTGGATTTTAGAGTAGGTTGTAAGACTAGGTTGAGAGACTGTGCGGTGGGATTGAGTTTAGCAAAGACTGGCCCACTTTCCTCTGGGACGTTCACAGGCAGTAGAGACAGTGAGAGGGAAGCTAGTATCCTGTGGTCTCTGAGTTTTCAGCAAAACGGTTAAGTTTACGTACTGAAAAGGCTAAAGTGCAGAAGTAGGGCTGAGGACCCCAGGAGAGCAGGAAGACAAAGAAGTAGATGAAAAGATCCGTGAAGTGTGTGAAGAGGGCCGGGTTGATGTGTGGGCACTTGCAAATCCAAGTTTGGAGGAATTGGGAGCTCAAAGAGGTACTACCCAAGCACGTATCAAGTGCAGAGGTTTGGAACAGAAAAGGTCCAGCCCCCATAATACATGTGGAACAGAGACCCAGGGATTTCATGTCACCTGCCAAGCTGATGAGTGACAGATTTGGAATGTAGGTCTCAGACTCCTAACCTTGTAAACACTTCACTGCACCATATTTTAGATTAAAATCCCTAAAACTGTGGAAATAAATTATCTTTTAAACGGAGTTACTAAGAAGGTGTATGATAGTCTCAGCTTCACTGTTTTCTCTGTCCTTATTTTACATTTTTTTTAATGTTTATTTATTTTTGAGAGAGAGAGAGAGGCACAGTGTGAGTGGGGGAGGGGCAGAGAGGGAGGGAGACACAGAATCTGGAACAGGCTCCAGGCTCTGAGCTGTCAGCACAGAGCCTGACGTGGGGGCCTGAACTCACAAACTGTGAGATCATGACCTGAGCCGAAGTCAGAGGCTTAACCAAATGAGCCGCCCAGGTGCCCCCTCTGTCCTTGTCTCTCATGAATGGTTATTAACTCCTGTATACATCCCAGGAAATGTATCGATGACAGTAAAAAATCATGGAATGAGATTTTCAGGATTGATAAACAAGGATTATTTACAATCTGAGAATGTCCAATTTATGTGCAGCTGGAAAAAAAAAGTAACTCACTCATTCAAGGTCCACCATCTTGCCTAAACTATTAAATTATGAAAACAGGTATTCGATATTTCGATTAACATAATTTTCATAGTGGTAGTTGAGAGTGAGGGGCTGGGATCCAAACCCTGCTGTAGACTCATGTGTTGGCTCTGCCTGTATTTGAACATCTGCAAATAACTTCCACCCTTAAGCCCCACTTTTCAAATCTGTAAAAGGGTTGTAAATATAATACTTCATACTTCATAGGTTTACTTTCAATAGTAAATAAGGAAATTTACTATTCACATACTTTCTAGCACATAGGAAACCAGTCAGTACAAGGAGCCATTTAGCTGAAGTGCAAAAGTTAAGTTTTAGGTGAAGACTCATCATGTGAATTATGCCGATTTCTGAGATGATCGTCCCTCATCTACCCTCTATCTGCCCAACTTCTATTCTTTTTTGACTTGGGTGTCTAATTTTCAATCCTTAAAAGCTCATAGAGACTAACTCAGCACTGTGGGTTTTTCTTCCTTTTAGAATCTGATCATTTTTTTTGTGTGTGTGTGAATGCCAGAAAGAACAATAAACAAATACCACGTGCCATGCTTAGCCAACCATCCATAACTACATACTCCCCACTGAGTAATTGGGCAAGAAACACATGGGAGGAAAAAAAAAAAAAACAACCTATCAAGTAAAAAACATTTGGCAGGATTTTTCCACATAGGCTGTGACCTGTTTTCAGAGGCCAAATGGAATAAAAACAGTTTTAAAACAGGCAAACATTTGCAGAAGAGCTTTTGAAGGATTCTTAGCTGTTCTTCTAGACAAAAAGAGAACAGTGAATCAGAGGTGCTTCTAAGCTCCTCACTCATTGTCCTGACAGTAAGTCAGATTACATTCCACTTTGCATAAGGTAAGTAAGGCGTAAAGTGTACATATAGCCAATGCCAAACATTTTGATTGACATTGTTAAAATTATTTTATTGTTCTGATATTTCTAAATTATTGTATGTTTTATATGGTAGACCTGATGAGTGATTTAATTTTTTAAACTCAGTTATATAGTGTTTTAGTATGATAGTAAAATGGAAGAGAGACTCAGAAGTGTGTACGAATATAATTAATTTTCAGGGGGTCAGCTTCATATGTCTCTGGTTAGCCTTTTGAGAATTTGCTGAGTTTTACTTCTTGGGAGTGTGTTGGCATTAGGACAGGTTATTTTTCCCCGTGGCTTCTTTTTTCTTTTAAAATGTCCTTGTGGGTAGCTTATTGAGCTATTCAAACAGACCTCGAAGATAAATGTTTTGACTTAGAAACTTTCTCAAGTTAGAATTTATAGATTATTTTGATATTTATAGCTTTACCTTTTCTTTCATCAAAAAAAAAAAAAAAAAAGAAACAGAGGAGGTTCTCTGAACACTGTTATTATGTATAACATCAACATTTATTCAAATTAATTTAAACGACCAGAGTTCTGATACTGGCCAAATTCCAATCTCTGGAATTTCACATTGAAAATACAGAAGGATCCCTATTATACATCATGGTGATCTACAAATCAATTACTTCAATAATATCCACTGACATGTTTTTGGTTTCCCTTTGTATTTGTCTTACATTCTTACTACATAAAAGAGGACTCATGAATTTAAGAGGAGAAATTAGCTCTTTGGGTTCTAAGAATGACTATCATTGTTATTCGACTTTGCTTTTCTCAGTGGTTACCTAGATATTAAATAAGCATGCAAAAGTGTGCCATTCGATGTGCAGACTGCTGGTGGGCAATTCTCTGACCAAAAAAAAGAAAAGAAACGCAACCCCCCCCCCCAAAAAAAAAACCACCAAAACTGGATATGGTTTTATTTATTCTTTTTTTTCTTTAAGTAAAGAGCAAAGTGTTTTTTGGATTCTAAACATCTCTAACATCCTATTCCCTGATATACTTTAGATTGTTGTAATGTTGAGATTTGGCAGAAAAAAGTTACTTCTGAGACAAGAGAGGAAAGACCTCCTATACTGCCACCATCATCACTCATTGCCATGAGAGCCTGGAGAGAAATACTTAACCGCTGACAAGATAATTTACGTTTGTTAATACTTAATACTTAAAAACAAACCAAAAACCTGCTGAATGTTTTTCTGCAGTCAAATAAGGCATCAAGTTAATGCACTTGAAGCTATGTTTTCAAAGTGGTCAGAAGCTTTTCTGTAATTGGGGTTATTTTGGTCTTTTTTTTTTTTTTCCTTCTAGTTACTGCTGTGCAATATTTACTTCACCCTCTCTTTCCATGAACAGAAGAAAATGATTAAAAAAAAGATAAGCGTGTATCAACAAACTCAGGCCCTTTTATACAAGAATTTCCTTAAAAAATGGAGAATGAAAAAAGAGAGCTTATCGGTATGGGTCACAATGTCTATTTTCCCATATTTAGTGAATGAAAACCATCATTTAGTATTATGCTGTTTGTGTTGCTTTTTTATGTTCACATTCCACAGGCTAGTTGATTTGGAGTTCTAAATAAAACATTTTGCAAATATTGCAGAATAAGATATAAGATATATTGCAGAAAAGGATAATACTTATGGTGAATTGATGAGATTTAACTGAAGGACTCAGATGATAGCTCCTGAAAAACAAAGTAACGTTTCATTTACTTTGATTTACTTCATTACTTTGATTTATGTTTCTGATTTACTTTGAGCCAACTTCAGTGTTAGGAGGAATAAAATGAAACAAGTTAGGCAAAATGAGATAGATTTTAAATGAGTAAACCATTGTACTCTACGGGGATGTTTGGATTAAGATTCTATTAATTAGGAGGGCTGAGCGAAAAAAATCTATGAGGAAAAATTAGGGAACTCTTTTGGGATCTTTTCAAGACTATGCTTTTTGTAAACACAGAGTGGTTTCAGGGAGCAGCCAGATCGATCTCTGTCAGTATCTTTGCATTCTGTTGAGTTCCTCGCATAAGGGCATAGACATTAGGGTGAAGACATTTGCTAAATGTTACCTTGAGATGTATCTGGGGCTGCCTTGGTCACGTTGAGGCTGTATTCTGTTTAAAAATAGCAAATAACATTTCACCGGGAGTTGGCAGAGTTCAGATCGTTGTTTGCTTTCTCTGTGAGTGCTCTTGAAACAATTCAGTTCTAATATTTCAGCTGCTGTATCGATGAGGGGTACATTTTTGGTAATCACGTCACCAGAATTTTAAAGGCAACTTATCAAAAATGTTTTAAATTTCAAAATGTAGAAATAAAGCCACATCCTATCCTATTGACCCGCAACCCAGAGTTGACGAGGGTTGACCTCTTGGCAACTTTGCCTTCTTTATCTTTGTGTCTCTCCTCTTCAAGATATGGGGCGCCTGGATGGCTCAGTGGTTTGGGCTTCTGACTTCGGCTCAGGTCATATACTCTCACAGTCTGTGAGTTCAGGCCCTGCATTGAGCTCTGTGCTGACAGCTCGGAGCCTGGAGCCTGCTTCCAATTCTGTGTCTCCCTCTCTCTCTGTCCCTCCCCAGCTTGTGCGCTCTCTCTCTCTCTCTCTCTCTCTCTCTCTCTCTCAAAAAATAATAAATAAACATTTAAAAAATCCTTCAGCTAGAACCTACAAGAATTAAAAACCTATTCTACATAACTACTAATACACTTCACAAAATTAGCCAAAATTGCATACGATCATCTCAAGTTCAATTTTCTAAAATTTCCTGAAAAATTCTTTTATAGTTAGTTTCGATAAGCCAGGAATCAATGAGACCATCTCATACCTTGTTGAATATTCATGTTCTGGATCTATCTGATTGCCACTCATGCTGTCATTTAATTCATTCCTTTGCCTTCTACGTTTCTTTAAACAGAAAATTAGGTTGAAAGATGGGATTAGCTTCAGGCTGAGCATTTTTGGCAGGAATATCTCATATGTGATGCTACGCACTTATATTGCATCACGTATGAGGGCATACACTCAATAGTGGCTCACTACTGGGGATGCTGTGTTAGTGGGTTAAGATCAATGGGCGTGTTTGATATGATTTCAAAGTTGTGTATTTTTGAAATTGGTATTTGGGGAAGGCAAAAGTCGGAGAGAGAAATGAAACTCAATGCTCAATGATAGTACTTTCTGTCCTCAAATGTGTTTGCATGTTTCTTGGTATCTGGACCACATCATAACTTGACTCGTTTTTTCTTTTGTGTACTGGAGGAATGGACAATAACATTGCTTCTTGGGCTATATTTTTGCATCTTTTCGGAATTCTTCAGAGCGACCCATCTTCCTGAACAGCCTCCTCGTGTCCTGGGACGTGTGGATGAATTTAATGACTCTGATCTGGTGGTGGCATATACCCCAGTCACTAATATGACACAGAGGATAATCGATAAGATGTCTTCGGCTTCGTTTATGAACGGTGTGTTGCCCAATGACCAGTGTTTCATTATTATGCAATCTGCACATGTTTAACTTGAAGTTTATTGTGCAAATTGAATTTATTTGCCTAGCCTATGGGTCAGTATTTCTCAACTGGGGCAAGGACCTTTATTCTATATGCCATGTGGGGGTTGGTGTAGGGTTACAGGTGAGGGTAGGTGGGTGAGAAGTGAAATCGGCTTAACCTGGGGTTTTTCAAATCACACACACTCCCTTCAGCCCTCTCATCCTTGAAATCTGTGCTGTTGTGGGTCATCATTAGTGTATGTTCTGTACTCCAAAAAGTAAGGTGGGAATAGGAAAACAAGTTTGAAGCATATTCTAGATGATTTCACTTTTTATCCCCGACCACTTTCTTCCGTTTTTTTGTGATTCTTCATGGCAGCTTCTGGATCTCTGACTTCTGCCTGTCTCCCTTACCCACATCGGCCATGTGCTCTGACTGAACAGGGTTCATTCTACCCTGATCTGGTTTTCCATGCCTCCCCTATTTGGTCATTTACCACATCTCTTTTTAACTTGGGAAGCATTTCCAAAAGCCACAGGGATTAGTCTCCCCGCCTGCACAGTGTAGGCTCTTTGCTGCCTTTTTAAAAAATGTTTATTTACTTATTTTGAGACAGAGTGTGTGAGTTAGGAGGGGCAAAGAGAGAGGGAGAGAGAGAGAATCCCAAGCAGGCTCCCCACTGTCACGGGCTCGATCTCACAAACTGCAAGATCATGACCTGAACCAAAATTCAGAGTCAGGCACTTAACTGACTGAGCCACCCAGGCGCCCCAGCTCTCTGCTGCTTTTAGTCCTTGGAGTCTCATGGCCCACTGGGTCCATCTATCCTTTTCTAATAGAAGCCCGCAACTCAGCTGTCGTGCCAGCCTGTTCTGGTCATAGCTCCTCTCATGACACCTCATTCTACATTTGTCTGACTCGTGCTGTTCAGCCCAAATACTCATGTTTGGACCTTGGCATTATTTGTATACCTCTAGAGAAAAGCAGTGAAATTAGCATTGTTCTCATAAAAATTCCACAGCCTTGAGGTACCTGCCTGGGTGGCTCAGTCAGTTAAGCGTTGACCTCGGCTCAGGTCATGATCTCATGGCTCATGAGTTCAAGCCTCACGTTGGGCTCTGTGCCAACAGCTCAGAGCCTGGAACGTGTTTTGGATTCTGTGTCTCCCTCTCTCTCTGCCCCTCCCCTGCTCTCACTCTTTCTCTCTCTCTCAAAGGTAAATAAACATTAAAAAAAAATTTTTTTAATTTCACAACCTTGCTTCATGTTTGGAAAGATGAGTAGTTTTGAAAGATATAGCTACACTATGAAATTGAGTATGTTCTCCTCTTCATGCAGACATCATCCTGAGTGAGCTCTAAGTACTGTGTTAAAATTAGAGAAAATTTTAGAACATGATACATGAAAGTATAAAAAAGTATTTAAATAGGAGATCATAAATTGGACATCAGAGGTTTCCAAATCTTCCACTAGTAATGGATTAATTATCCACCTATTGGATGGATTACTTCTACAGATTATAAACTCATCCCTTATGAACGTTCTGAGCTTAATTCTTACAAACGGTTCTTAACTCCAAAGAACCTGTAGGTGGACTGTAACTACTGGTTTTGAAAAGACATTATGTCATTTACCTCTTTTCACATATTTACGGAGCGTAAAACAATAGGAAAGACTTTCAGTAGGTACTTTGCACCTACTCAGGGATGGTATGTGACGCCTAATAAACAATTACAACTTGGTTTTGTGTTCTCTAGTGACGAGCTGATACGATCCTTTATATTTTTTCATGTGCGGCAGGAAGAAAAACCATTGGGGTTGCTGATAAAGAAATGATGGATACAGTACTTTTAGAAAGCCATCATGAAATGGTGGGAGTTGTGTTTAACGATACTTTTTCATATCAGCTGAAGTTGAATTGGGCATATGGATTTTCAATTGCAGAACACTCTGAATACTCAGGTAACTATAGAAGAATTATACAATCTGTTTTGCAACTTCATCAAATCCCCAGTTGGTAACGAATGATAGAAACATTGATCAAATAAAAAAAAAAAGTAATGTACTTTTTATTCCTGCACTTAGTGATCAGTCTTTCCTGTAGGAGGAGTCCAATGATTGTGGCCACCGTGCACTAATACGCTTCTTTCTGCCAGTTTTGCAGAAATGCTTTAAACATGCTCTAGACTGTATATCCATGGGCTCTGAGTGGGCCTGTAGACATTTCACTCTAGAGCCAAAGTGAAAGGTCTTAATCCCCATGTATTGATGGCATTGCACAACGATGGCATGTTTTTGTCTTTCCTTCAAGAACACTGTTGGGATATGCATGATGACATTTTTTGTTACGTGGCGAGATACTGGCAAAATGGGTTTGTGGCTTTTCAAACTGCGATTAATGCTGCAATTATAGAAGTAAGTGTCAAACTTAAGCGATCTGCTTTATATCTTCGGTATTTTCTATCTGCTTTATATCTTCAGTATATCTTCAGTATTTCCCTATCTTCTTCTGCCTCGCCCCCACACTCTTAAGGGATTGTTCTCTGCTTCTTATTCCCAGAGAAAAAGAAGCTGACGGATGGGAATATCCCCAACTTCCCGACGCAAAGCCTGTTCAACTACAGACCCGCTACTCACAACACCCATCCTTTTCCTTCTACCTCCTCTCTAATGTCTCTCCTCAATTCACAGGCTGAATCCTGTTCCTTCCAACATTATCAGGAAGGCTGCTCAATGGCTTTTCCCTTCTGTCTCCTCTTTCTTCAACTTCCCCCTTTCCTCTAGAGTCTTCTCTTTGGGATCTAAAATTATTAATTTCTCCAAGTATTATCAGGACCTTTCCTTATTTCCTCCTCAGGCAAGTACTCTCTAGCTCCCTCCTCTTAACAGCTAAGTTTCTTGAAAGAGTTGTTTTCATGTAGGCCCGACTCAACTCAGAATGACTTCTGTCTCACACCATACCACCCAAATGGCATTTTCTTAGGTTGGTAACAACTCCCATGTTGATTAATGGCTGACATTTTTCATCCCTTATCTTAATTGATCTTTTAACTAAATAACATAGCCTTTACCTGGTCTTCGTGTACTTTTCTAGCCCTTCCTTTTCAGTCTTCTTGCCAGTGTATCCAACTTCATACTCATGCTTCTTTATATCTGTAGTTCCACACGGTTCTAACCTAGGCCATCTTTCTCCAACCTCTGTCCTTTCTCTAAACAATGTTATTCATTTCCATAACTTTAATTACAGTTTACATGCTGATTAAGTCGACTTGCAAACCAACAAACTTGTTCTAAATTTTTTTTAATGTTTATTTATTTTTGAGAGAGAGAGAGAGAGAAACACAGAGAGAGAGAGGGAGACACAGAATCCGAAACAGGCTCCAGACTCTGAGCTGTCAGCACAGAGCCCGACGCGGGGCTCAAACCCACGAACCATGAGATCATGACCTGAGCTGAAGTCAGACACTTAACTGACTGAGCCACGCAGGTGCCCCATAAACTTGTTCTGTAAGGGGCCAGATCATAAATACTGTAGGCTCTGGGGCCCAACGTTTACTATGGCACGTATTGAACTCAGCTGTTGTAATGTGAAAGCAGCCATAGACAATAGGGAAATGAGCATGGCTCCGTTCCAATAAAACTTTATTTACAAAAACAAGTGGTGGACCAGATTTGGTCCATGGACCATAGTTGGCTAACCTCTGCTCTCGTTCTGTGTATCTGCTTACAGAATATCTCTACTTTGATGCTTCCTAAACAATTCAGACTAGTATGTTCAAAGCTGAATATGAGTGTTTTTCTCTTAATGTGGCCGAGCCTTTCAAAAGTTTTCCTATCTCAGTGAATGCCAAAGCTACCCACCTGGGTGACCAACTAGAAACTGGGCAATTAGAGAAAATTTCCTCTGCCTCACCCATTACATCCAATCTGCCATCTAGCCCTGTTCATTCTAAGCTGAAATCCGTGTACTTAACTCCACCACCAGCACTAGTCGAAGCCATTTTTTGGCTTTCGCCGTCTTTTATCTTTTATCACCTTTTGCCTGCCCTATGGGAGTAGTTTATTTCTTTGGCCCCATCTTCTTTCTCTTTCCATCTTTCTCTCTCCCTCCCTCCCTCTCTCTTGCCATCAGCTTTGCTTCAAGGACCTGTCTCCTGTGCCTCTGACATTCTACACTCCTTTCCTTTGCACATGCTGTTTCCTCTGCCCAGATTTTCTTCTCTATCTTCAACTCTCCCCACGCCCCCCAGCTTTATTTAGGTAAGATCATTATATATATAAATGTCATTTGTTCAGGGAAGCCTTGCCTGTGTTTCATCTCACGGCGCACTCTGCTTCTCTGTTAAGGCAATTGCTCAAGTATCATCAAACAATTGATTGTGCAGTGAGTTATCTGATATCTCCCCTTCCTTCTCGCCCCCCCCCCCATGAAATATAAAGCTTCATGAGAGTGAGGAGTGTTCCTGTGGATCCCTGCTATCACTCCATCACCGATCATAGTATACTATCATAGCATGATAGACATCCAAGCAACTTCTAGAACAGCTCTTAGAAGTAATGTCAACTAATCCCAAAAGTCATCAAGACCGTTCTCATGATATTCATAGTTCACCATATCTTAAACAATGGAAATATGCAAATACTGAAGATGGAAAGAAGGAAAATGTGTCTGGTTTTCTAAGATATTTTTCTTTTTTGCTAATGTATCTTTCTATAGTTAAGGTAATGCATCTGTTTAACATCCCAATTTAGCTCACAACAAATCATTCTGTGATGGAGACGCTGACATCAGTTACTGGAATAAATATGAGGATGCCATCTTTCGTTTCTAAGGGAGAAGTTATAAATACGTGGTTTATTTTTATTTGTATAGTTTATTTCTCCCCTTTTGTATACTCCACATCATTAAACGTTACAAAGGAAAGAAAGAAGCATAAGAAGCTAATGGCAGTGATGGGTCTCCGGGAGTCAGCATTCTGGTGAGTTATGTTGCTTCTTTGCCTGTGTATCACCCCTTAAAAAAACAGAGAAACCCATTAGGTTATAAAAGAAAGTTAGATGTAGTCAGGAATTTTTGTTGTGTGCATTCAATTAAGCAATTCGCTCAGTTCTATTGCATTTTAAGATGCTGGCAGTTGAAAATAAGTAAGGACTGTGCTTATGTTTCCCAGAGTTGAAGAATAGGAAATAGGGTGCTTGTTATCAATTAGCTATTGCCAGAAAAATGCCGTATAACGAAACACCCTAAGGGGCGCCTGGGTGGCTCAGTCGGTTAAGTGTCCAACTTCAGCTCAGGTCGCGATCTTGCATTTTGTGGGTTCAAGCCCCACCTCAGACTCCGTAAGTGCAGAGCCTGCCTGGGATACTCTCTCCTTCTCTCTCTGCCCCTCCCCAGCACACGCATGTGCACTCTCTGTCAACGTAAATACATAAACTAAAAAAAAGCACCCCAAAACCCAGTAACCTCAAACACCAATCATTCATTCCTTCTCATTTGTCTGTGGCATGGCTGGAGGCTGGCAGATCTCGTCTGGGCCTGGCTGGGTGTGGATCCACATTTAGGTCTCACCCAAGTCTTCCCACGTGCCTCTCAACCTCCATGGGTCAGCAGTACAGCGACATATTCTCCTCTAATCGCAAAAGTGCAAGAGAGCAAATCTCACTGCACACGCACATTTCAGGCTCCTGCTCGAGTCATATTTGATAAGATTCCATCCATCAAAGCAAGTCATGTGGACAAATCCAAAGTCAAGAGGCAAAGAAGTATATTCTGCCCACTCCAAAACCAAAACAGGCCAAATAGCCAAGCCCAAGATCAGTGATACAGGTAATATATCCCTTCATGGAAGTGAAACAGGGAAGAAGGGAGTGAAAAATTTGAACAGCAAACTAATTTACCACAATGTTATTAAAACCAATTCATATAGGTGGTCAATAAAGATATTCTTTGGGTGGGACAAAGGATTAGATGAGACAATATGTTTAAAGTACTTAGCACAGGAGCACCTGGGTGGCTCAGTCGGTTAAGTGTTCGACTTCGGCTCAGGTAGTGATAGCACAGTTTGTCGGTTCAAGCCCTGTGTCAGGCTCTGTGCTGATAGCTCACAGCCTGGAGCTTCAGATTCTGTGTCTCCCTCTCTCTCTGTCCCTCCCCCCATTCATGACCTGTCTCTCTCTCTCTCTCTCTCCCCAAAATAAACATTAGAAAAAACTTTAAAAGGGGCGCCTGGGTGGCTCAGTTGGTTGAGCGTCCGACTTTGGCTCAGGTCATGATCTCCCAGTTTGGGAGTTTAAGCCCCGCGTCAGGCTCTGTGCTATCAGCACAGAACCTGCTTTGGATCCTCTGTCCCACTCTCTCTCTCTGCCCCTACCCCACTTGCACTCTCTCTCTGTCTCTCTCCTTCTCAAAAAATGAATAAACATTAAAAAAGTTTAAAAAATAATTAAGTACCTAGCACAGACAGTGTTGGTGCTTATAAGGCACAAGGCGCATAGTAAAATGACTCTCTGTCTCCATTTATCTATTGACCCTTTTCCCATACACTTTGAGATAGCGTATAATACAAACAGTCATAGCAGCAAACATTGAACTTAACATATTCCAGGGATCACTCACAGTTCATAGTGCTATGATCCTTATTCACAAGTAAGAAGACCAAGGCACAGAAAGGTAAGATTTTTACCTAAGAAAAATCCCTTCTTTTAGCCACTATGCTACATAAGTCAAAAAGATTAATAAAAGGAAATTAGTGACAAGGTGATATTTTTCCCTTGATAGAAAAAGCTGTTAGTGAAATGTGCCAACAGAAATGCATATCATATTGTCTTTAGTGTTTTTGAAAAAAGAAAAAGAAAAACGTTACGTATGGATCCAACTTTCTAAGTGCCTCAAATGGAGAAAAAACACAGCAGAAGGTTTTCCTGATATAGAACTGTCCAGGTTAGCAGGATTTACATTGGCTAGAGATTTTTAAAAATTGGCTACTCTTGTGTGCTATTGGGGAGAATGTTTGTGAATATGCTCTTCACCCTGGTTCTCATCAAAGATAAGGAAAAGAGATTTTTAAAATGAAATATTATGAATTAAAAAGTATGGCTTTGACAATCTAACTTCCAAGAGAATACCATTACCAAATGCAGGCATCCCAGTTATTGGAGTAAAACTGATTTATTTCTTATAAAGTCCCCACATTCTTGTATATTTTACACTCTTACGTTTTCTCCCTGATTACACACAAAATTTGCTATAATCTACTTAACCCAAATAAGGCTCAAGAATGCAGATTTTTCAAAATATGTGCAGAAATTTCAAAGGATCTCCAGAGTAATTTCTTCTATAAAACACTGTGAATAGATCATGAGAATTATTTACAGCACTCTCTTTATAACCATACATATCTGTTATATGAAATTCTAGCAATTTCAGTTCTATGAGCCATAATTATCTTAACAATTAAGAGAATTTGGTTTAAATAATACATGAATTATGATTAGCTCCTATTGGGACTAATTTTTTTTAAGAGGGTAGAACAGGGAAACAAAGGGATAAAACAAATGATTGAAAACAGAATTTTTTGCTTGATTTTTTTCCTTTATTAGATAATAATTAGCTGTTCCCCTAACATTCTTCAAAGATGACTGATTTTTTAAATACCATTAAAAACTCATGGATCTGAATATGCCTAATAGGATTCAAGCCACTATAATTATTATTCTTATTGAACCCTAAATTGTCCCATCTTTGGCCAAAGAGAGTCAAAGGTTAGTTTCAGATTCTTTTTGACAAGATTCCAAGTGGATTTTTTAAAAAATAAATTTCTTGCTACTTTGTGTGGCAAGATTTCTTTTAGTTGGCAAAAGTATGTCAAGAACGTTGCATACTGGGAGCGCCTGGGTGGCTCAGTCAGTTAAGCGGCCGACTTCGGCTCAGGTCATGATCTCACGGTCCGTGAGTTCAAGCCCCGCATCAGGCTCTGAGCTGTCAGCACAGCTGACACAGCACAGCTGAGCCTGCTTCAGATTCTGTGTCTCCCTCTCTCTGATCCTCCCCCGTTCATGCTCTATTTCTCTCTGTCTCAAAAATAAACGTTAAAAAAAAAAAAAAAAAAAGAACATTGCATACTAGAAATATTTTTTGGATATTTATTGGATTGGTCATTGTTTCTAGCCTTTGTCAACAGAAGAGATAGAATAATGATATGTATTCTACATTTTCATATAGAATAACACACACACAATTAAAGATAAGTGTCTTATGAATTCATACTGATAATTACAAGTCAAATATAGTTGAAAAGCATTTACTTAACCTCTCCCGTATTTCTACTAGGTCTCCTTTCCTTTGCACTGAGACATACAGAGAAGGTGAGAATTAGAATATCCCTAATTATTCATTTGTTTTATCCAGAAATATATATATATAATGGGTCTAACCATACGAATAGTATTACTTCAATACACTAACTGAAAACAAAGTACTGTTTTCCAACAGTCTCTCCCAATCCCCCCCCAATTGTTTATAGTTTATGCATCTATACTGACAGAATACAAAACACACTTTCTCCTTTTAAAACATCGTGTAGGGGTGCCTGGGTGGCTCAGTCGGTTGAGCGTCTGACTTTAACTCAGGTCATGATCTCGCGGTCTGTGAGTTCGAGCCCCGCGTCGGGCTCTGTGCTGACAGCTCAGAGCTTGGAGCCTGCTTCGGATTCTGTGTCTCCCTCTCTCTCTGCCCCTCCCCTGCTCATGCTCTGTCTCTCTCTGTCTCAAAAATAAATAAAAACATTAAAAAATAAATAAAACATCGTGTAGTCTTAGTTCTACAAGTAACTACAATTTTTTCTAATTAAACATTTCATTTGGAGTGGATTCATACTCAGTTTTTTCCAATTTTATTGTAGAGAGAGAGAGAGTGAGCAGGAGAGAAGGGGAGAGAGAGAGAGAGAGAGAGAGAGAGAGAGAATCTTAAGCAGTCTCCATGCTCAGCTCAGAGCCTGTTGGGAGGCTCAGTCCCATGACCCTGAGATCATGACCTGAGCAGAAATCAAGAGTCAGACACTCAATTGACTGAGTCACCCAGGTGCCCCGATTCATACAAAGTTTTAAAGAAATTTGTAATGTATATTTATTTTTGAGAGAGGGGGAGAGGGGCAGAGAGAGACAGAAACACAGAATCTGAAGCAGGCTCCAGGCTGTGAGCTGTCAGCACAGAGCCCGACACGGGGCTCAAACTCATAAACCGTGAGATCATGACCTGAGCTGAAGTCAGACACTTAACCAACTGAGCCACGCAAGTGCCCCCATACTCAGTTTTAAGAAACACATTGCATGTCCTCTTTACCCAGTTTCCCCTAAGGATAACATCTTGCAAAACTATCGTATCATATCATAATACAGTTAAATTATGGACATTGATATAGTTAAGATACAGAACAGTTCCATTGTTCCATTATTATAGCCACATTCAACTCTCTTCTTTATCCCCCAACCCCTAACCCCTGCTAACCACTAATCTGTTCACCATTTCTATAATTTTGACATTTCAAGAATGCTGCATAAATGGAATCACATGGTTCATCACCTTTTGGGGCCTTTTTTCCACCCACTAAGTCCAATTTCCAAGTACAATTTCCAAGCACTTCATCCAAGTTTGTATTTATCAATGGTTCACTCCTTTTTCTTGCCGAGGACTATTCCATTGTAGCAATATCTCTGTTTGTTTGGCCATACCTCTGTGTAGCTGTTCAACCTTTGAAAAAGAGAGGAGTTGTTTCCGGTTTGGGAGTATTACAAATAAAGCTGCTATGAACCTTGATGTCCAGCTATTTATATGAACATAAGTTTTCATTTCTCTGAGGTAAATGCCCGGTGGTATGATTTCTGGCTTGCATGGTAATTTAGTTTTATAAGAAACTGCCGAACTGGTTTCCAGAGTGGATATACTATGTTATATTCCCACTCGCGATTTATAAATGACAAAAGCATGTATTATAGGAAATAATTGTATTTGAGTTGGTTCATGCTTTTATACATGTATTGGAATTTACATACATCTAATATTCTTATTAACTCATTGAACGTAATATTGTCCATTGTCTCTCATTTCTTTTCTTTTTAACTAATCGTCATGTTTCACGTTCTCTTTACCCCAATCTATGACCAGCTCTTTAAAAAAAAACAAATACTCTTAAGTATTAGGAGTAGATGTTTCCATGTATGAAGATTTACCCTGTCTTCAAAACTTAATTGAATAAGATTGTTAGGTGTTTAGTCTTATAAAAGATTTTTAAAATTTCAAAGCAAGTAATGAGAGCATGAGAGGAAGACTATGATCTTGTTTATTGAGATATAATTGATATTTAATATTATATTAGTTTCATGTGCAAAACATAATGATTCAATGTTTGTATATATTGTGAAATGATCACACAGTATGTCTAGTTACCATCTATCCCCCACACAGGTTTACAATCTCTTTCTTGTGATGAGAACTTTAAAGATCCACTCACTTAGCAACTTTCAAGTAGATAATAGCATGTTATTAACTATAGTCACTAAGCTGTGTATTACAGTCCCATGACTTACTTTATAACTTGTCCGTCCTTTTTGGTCACCTTCACCCATCTCGCCTGCTCCCCACCCCCACCTCTGGCAACCACCAATCTGTTCTCTCTGTATCTATGAGTTTGTTTTTTGTTATGTGTGTGTTTCTTCTTTTAGATTCTACATATAAGCGAGACTATGTAAGATTTCTCTTTCTCTGTCTGACTTACTTTACTTAACATAATGCCCTCAAGATCCATCCATGCTGTCGCAAATGGCAAGATTTCCTTCTTCTTTCTGGCTGAATAATATTCTGTTGTGCGTATCTCTGTATGCCTATATAGATATCTCTCTTACCTATCACATTTTTTTGTCCTTTCATCCATTGATGGACAGTTAGGCTTCCACAGCTTGGCTATTGTAAATAATGCTGCAATAAATGGGGGTGCAGATCTCTTTTTGAGTTAGGGTTTTAATTTCCTTCAGATAAGTATCCAGAACTAGAATTGCTAGATCATTTGGTAGTTCTGTTGTTAGTTTTCTGAGGAACTTCCTTGCCGGGAAAGCTATAATCATTTTTTTCCCTCAGATGGTATTTAATATTAAGTCATGTTCTTTATATGTTTTGGATATTTTTTTTAAATATAAGTTATTATCAAGTTGGCTGACATACAGTATATAAAGTGTGCTCTTGGTTTGGGGGGTAGATTCCCGTGATTCATCACTTACATACAACACCCAGTGCTCATCCCAACAAGCACCCTCCTCAATGCCCATCGCCCATTTTCCCCTCTCCCTCACCACCCATCAACCCTTAGTTTGTTCTCTGTATTTAAGAGTCTCTTATGGTTTGCCTTCCTCTCTGTTTGAAGCTATTTTTTCCCCTTCCCTTTACCCATGGTCTTCTGTTAAGTTTCTCAAGTTCCACATATGAGTGAAAACATGATATGTCTTTCTCTGACTGACATATTCACTCAGCATAATACCCTCCAGTTCCATCCATGTTGTTGCAAATGGCAGGATTTCATTCTTTCTCATTGCCAAATAGTATTCCATTGTATACATAAACCACATCTTCTTTATCCATTCATCCGTTGATGGACATTTGAGCTCTTTCCATGATTTGGCTATTGTTGAAAGCACTGCTATAAACATTGGGGTCCATGTGCCCCTATGGATTAGCACTCCTGTATCCTTTGGATAAAAGTCTATAATCATTCAAGCTTACCTTTCGTATACATGAAAATGCTATTCACCAGTGATAGTAACAACTTAATTTATGTACTACACAAGATTATAAAAAAGGATTTCAAATACATTATTTATACAAAGTGCTGAAAGGTCTATGTAAATATAAAAGGTACTTGGCAGTTTATTAGTATTTCATGAAAGGCCAGTTTTCAAAAGCGAGAGCTATTTTCGTGTTTAAACATACCTTTCCATTTTTTTCCACAAATTTTCACAAACAACCATGCTTTGGCTACGGTGATATAGGATCACCATTGTACAGCGCTAATGCCCGTGAGACCTTTTGCCTTATTTTAGTTCTGTGCTTCCTAGGTGCACTGTGGTCTTCTAATTCGTAAAAGCAATGTGCTGACTGGTTAATGTCAAAAGTCACAGGAGGACAAAAGAAAATGATTAAAAAATGAGCTTTACTTAAATATGAGAGATTTCAATTAAACATTAAGAAAAGTTTTATACCAAAAGGAAGTTTAGTATAAGGAAGTTTAAATGTGAGATTAATGTATTTCCATTTCATATTTCTTTAGTCACTTGACTGCAAGAATCAGATTATACATCGTTATATGAATGTTTCAATTCGTTCAACAGTTGGGAAGTAATTATAATAACAGCGAAGCTTAAGGGTTCATGCGCAGTATCTTGTTTAATCCTCGAACGGCCCTTATGAGGCAGCTTCCATGTTTCACTCCCTTTCATAGATGAGGATGAGAAAGGAAAAGTCACTTGCCCATAATCACATGGTTAGAGAGTGCACAACCACAGTTTTGGAGTGAATTTGACCTTGGTGTGTTTGCTCTCAGAACTTGAACTCACAACCACTGCGCATGTTCTATTGCCTCTTCAAACATTTGTATGTGTGTGATATTCTGAATTAACAACTTGTTTCTACCGTAGGCTCTCCTGGGGATTAATGTATGCAGGCTTCGTATTTATCCTGTCCATTGCTATGGCTCTGATCATAACGCTGAGCAAAACTGTAGTGATTGTTGGCTTCCTGGTGATCGTCACACTCTTTGTCCTATATGGCCTGTCCTTGGTGAGTGGACAACACGTATCTCTTTACCCGCTTCGCGTCTCAGATATGTGAACAAATGACATTTCTTCAGGATGTTGGTATGGCATAGTCACTAATTTGATATCATGTTTTCTATATGTTTTGAGAGAGTTTGTTGACAATGGGAGCAACTGATTAATCGAAATGATTCCCAAAGGGAAAAAAAAATACCAATTGGCACTCTTCTTTCTTCCTTCAGATAGCATTGGCTTTCCTCCTGAGCGTGTTGATAAAGAAACCTGTCCTTACCAGTTTGGTCGGGTTTCTCTTCACTACATTTTGGGGATGTCTGGGATTCACTGTATTGTACAGACAACTTCCTTCATCTCTGGGATGGATCTTAAGTCTTTTTAGCCCCTTTGCCTTCACTGCCGGAATGGCTCAGGTAAAGAACACAATGATTTTACGGTTTTACTTATTAGATTTTCAAAATGGAAGAGTTTGGTACTTCATGAAACTTAGTGACCAGTCACCCTCTATTTCAAGAAGTTCTGCTGTATTCTGTTGTCAGTTCTCATCAAAGTAATAAACAAGGCACATGGATCATTTGTAAAATCCTAGAAAATATAAAGTAGAAAAATAATTGCCTGGTATCCGACCACGCAGTTTTACTGATGTATGTCCCCATTTAAATTTTTTTAAATGTTTTTATTTATTTTTGAGAGAGAGAGCTAGTGAGGGAGGGGCAGAGAGAGAGGGAGACAGAGAATCCCGAGCAGGCTCCGCACTGTCAGCACAGAGCCCGTCGCGGGGCTCAAACTCACCAACTGTGAGATCATGACCTGAGCCGAAGTCGGGCGCTCAACTGACTAAGCCACGCAGACGCCCCTGATTTGTGTGCCCATTTTAAAGAGGCAGTTAAGTGTGGAGGTTATGAGTAATAATGAGTAATAAGTGGAGACCGAGTGCAGGAATCAGGCTCAGCTCTGCCCACGTACCAGCTGGGTAACCTTGCTTTCCGTAGCTTCCCTTTCTTCATCTGTAGAATGGGGATGTGAGTAGAAGGCACCTCGATCTGTAGAATGGGGATGTGAGTAGAAGTCACCTTTATACATGGGGGTAAATGTGAGGGCTGAGCGTGTTATTGTACACGCATAATGCTAGAGCAGTCCCTGACACATGCTGTGGGAATGCGAGCTATTATCTTTATTATCTTCAAAATTAGTCTCTTCGAGTCTTCAATATTTGTTTGATCCTATAATGTTTCCACAATATCTTATCCTCAGCATTTTTATATTTCCTTTAAATGTCTTCTAATTTCACTGCCCACTCTGAGTTTCTCTTCCTAGAATATGTTAGTTTTGTCCACTTCTCTAAATCTCCTTCTTCAAACCTTCTGTGATAATCAATTAGTCCGTCAAGTTTCTATTCTTCGGTTGTTTGACTTTCTTCTATAGCATTTCCCACTCTTGTGACAATTTTATTTGTAAAAAGCAACACTACTAACAAGTTCACTGTGCGTGTTTGAAAAAAAGGCTATTAAGATATGAATTATATTTGTCTAGGCAGCACCATTTAATTAAAAAAACCTTTAGCTTTATGGGTTCATCTAACTGTTATTTTATTGTTTTTAATGTCAGATTTCACACATGGATTATTACCTGATGGGCATTACTTTTCCTGATCCGTCTGGAGAGTCACACGTAATGATGGTTACTTTCTTCATTTTGGCACTTGATACTCTTCTCTATCTGATACTAATGTTATATTTTGAGCGAGCTTTGCCTGGTAAGTAATATTGTGGTTAAAGCTGAATTTAGAGCAATTTTGCTTCTTGTAAGGCAATGTCTTAATATTTGTCTACTTGTGATTTAAGAAGCCTTTCTGATGGCAGAGAAAAGGAAAAAGTTTCAAAAGAATAACATCTCCTCGCTTTCATCCCACTATTTAATGGTCTGACCAGAATTAGTTGGTTAAAACATTTTGGTTAAAAATAACTTGTATTTGTTTTGGGTTTTAATTTTTATAAAGGTAGGGTGTGTGTGTGTGTGTGTGTGTGTGTGTGTGTGTGTGTTGTAGGTGGGAAAGAGAAAGAAATAACTATAACAGCTATTGATTATGATGATGCTTTTTAGTGCCTGAATTGAACTAATGGACGATAAGATAGTTCATTAAACAACTCTTGCTAATATTTGGCTCTAGGAAACGTGTTCTTCTGCATCTCAAGAATATGAAGGAAAAAACACAGTTAAATAAAGTTAATGGATGACCTCTTCTTTTCCTTCTTTTCATGACCTTTTTAATGTTTATTTTTAATGTTTCTTTATTCTCGAGAGAAAAACAGAGCATGAGCAGGGGAGAGCCAGAGAGAGAGAGGGAGACACAGAATCTTCAGGCTCCAGGCTCTGAGCTGTCAGCGCAGAGCCTGACATGAGGCTTGAACTCATGAACTATGAGATCATGACCTGAGCCGAAGTCGGACACTTAACCGACTGAGCCACCCAGTCAGTTTGATTTTGTTTTAATGTTTATTTATTTTTGAAAGAGAGAGAGGGAAAGCATGAGCAGGGGAGGGGCAGAGAGAGAGACACACACAGAATCTGAAGCAGGCTCCAGGCTCTGAGCTGTCAGCACAGAGCCTGATGTGGGGCTTGAACTCACTGAAGCTGGAGATGATGACCTGAGCTGAAGTCAGATACTCAACTGACTGAACCACCCAGGCACACCTCTTTTTATGATCTTTTACAATCAGGCTAATGAGAATGCTTTTAATGGTGTTACAAAAATTAGTAAAATAAACTCTACAAATGACTTTTAAATTATTATCAAATTATTACCAAATTCCTACATAGAATGCATATATAATCCCAGGAACTAATATACTTCTATTCCCTTTTGCCCACATAAAATCCACAAACTGTAGTCATCCATAATTCCTTCTCATGTGTCAGAGTATGAATAGGTCTGTCCTTTTCAAACCCTATTATTATTTTTTTTAAGTTTATTTATTCATTTATTTAGGGAGAGAGAGAGAGTGCCCAAGCAGGGGAGGGGCAGAGAGAGAGGAAGAGAGAATCCCAAGCAGGCTTCACACTGTCAGCGCTGAGCCTGATGTGGGGCTCGAACTCACCAACTGTGAGATCATGACCTGAGACGAAACCAAGAGCCAGAGCCTTAACTGACTGAGCCACCCAGGTGCCCCTCAAACCCTATTATTTTGGTGTCTTTCTTTACCTCGTTTCTAATCCAGGTATTCTATTTTTAAAATATTTATAGATTCCTTTCAGACTTTTATTTTTCCTGTTCTTCACCTCTATTGCACTATTATTTTAGGATTTTATCCCCTATGCCTTTTATTCGTGCCATTAGTATAATTTCATTTTAAAATTTCATCATCTATCATTTTGAAATACTGTATTTCTTATGCATTCAGCAAATTGCCTTTGAAATTATTTGGCAAAATTATCCTTGTAAATAAACAAGTTCTTAAAATTAAATGAGATTTCTTCTTTGAACTAAAAGTAGCATATAGCATATGGAACCCCTGAAAACCAAGGTAATATGTGCCCTTGCCTTGTGCAGGTCACAGTCAAAAATTGGCTGATTCTAGTGTCAAAATAATTGGAGGGGCACCTGGGTGGCTCAGTCGGTTAAGCATCCGACTTCAGCTCCGGTCATGATCTCATGGTTCCTGGGTTTGAGCCCCGTGTGGGGCTCTGTGCTGATAGCTTGGAGCCTGCTTCGATTCTGGGTCTCCCTCTCTCTCTGCTCCTTTCCTGCTCATACTGTCTCTCTCTCTCTCTCTCAAAAATAAACAAACATTTAAAGAAAAGAGTAATTAGAAAAATTTACTGTCATTTCAAGCCTGCAAAATGGACCTTAAACTCCCAGATCTGCTCTCCTGATGTCTACACTCATGACAGTGGTTTTAAAAATTCCTTTCTGCGGAACTCTTCAAAGCCCCAGCTAAACTGGGGCTAGGCTCTTCTCCATTTTCTCATCATCTTTTCTCCTTTGGAATTTCTTATTTTCTCCTTTACCCATTGTTTATCGAGTCAATTTGTTTTTAGCCTGCCAGGCCCAGGAGCCTCGTAGATAAAGTCGGAACTCCGTCTTGTGAATCCAGGGAGACATCGTTGTTAATGCTCTGAAGTTAATTATCCTGTCACAACTCTGTGCCGTATTACCTATTTGTCCTCAATTTTTGTGTTTTTTCTACATTTAAAATAATTTTGGGGGTGCCTGGGTGGTTCAGTTGGTTAAGCATCTGACTCTTTGGCTCAGGTCAGGATCTCAAGGTTCGTGGGCTCGAGGCCTTCCTAGGGCTCTGTGCTGACAGTGTGGAGCCTGCTTGAGATTCTCTCTCTCCCTCTCTCTCTCTGCCCCTCTCCTGTTCATGCTCTCTGTCTCTCTGTCTCTGAAAATAAATAAACTTAAAAAAATACTTTTTTCTCTGATATTTCCATCTAGAATTTAATTTGTATTTTAATAGGTAAATATCTACTTTTTTCTTATTAAGTTCTCTATGCATTCATAATTAGCTTACTTTTTCTTTTCAGGTACTCCCCTAGCCTCCATCTTCCACTACGGGAAGGCACAATAAGTAGGATTTATGTCCAGGAAAATGGAATTCAATTTTTTCCCTTTCCTATGTATTAACATAACCAGAAATTTTTAGCAGTCAGTATTTAGTTCAGCATTTGGAACAGGCCTCACATCTTAGAGAATGCCAGAACAGTGGTCGGGAGAGGTTCTATGACTGGTCCAAGAACAGAGTTAGCAGGACTTGGATTAAAACTTTGAAATTGACTGAACACCCCCCTTTGATTTTTTGGTTTTGCTTGGTGTTTGGTTTTGTTTTACCAAAATTCAATATTCATTATGTTTATTGTTTACTTCCTGTCTTTTGTGTCTAGAATGTAAGTCCTCTGAGGAAAAAAAAAAATGTTTGCTTTTCATTACACTGGTATCTCCAAGCGTCTAGAGTAGTCTTTGTCACATAGTAGGTACTCAATAAATTTCTGGTGAAATAAATAAATGCATATGTTTGTCTTCCTATTTTAACTTTCTTCAGGATAAACAATGTGTTTTTCCTTCTAGAGACCAGCTCGTGCATAAGAAGTTCTCAATAAACATAAGATGAAGGAATACGGGAATGTCCTCTTTTTTTTTCCTTCAGCTTCCAATGAAAAACCTATTTCCTCTTTTCCTTCTTCTCCTTCTCCCCACCCCCCCATCCGCTTCTCCTCAGCCTCTTCCTCTACCTCCTCCTTCTCTTCCTCCTTTTTTTGCCCCATAAATTTGATTCAATCTCACTTCCCTTTATTTGGGTACTCTATGTTTCCTTTACTCCAAATTTCTATCAACATCTTTCAAACCCACACTTTGAGAGGAGGTTATATTTAAATGTTTTTACACTTATACTTCTTTTCCTATGCCCAAATATCCCGTGAAATCGAAACGAATGAGATATCAGGTTTCATCTGTGTACCTGTTTAGCACATAACTGCTTATTAAAATTTATGTGGGTCAGCAGTCTTTCACAGTTAGCGCTGGAAACGCTTCTGTAAATTAGTAAGTAAAAGTAGCGTAGGAAGCGTGATAGGAGAGGATAACACAAGGTTCTCTGATGGGGTAAGTTCTAAGGTTGGTGGGTCACGAAAAGGTTGGAGGAAAGAATTTCAGTTGCGCTTCAAGGATAAGAAAGTTTACCTGGTGGACAAGAGCGCACAAAATTTTGTGGAGCCTAAAGGAATAGTATGTGTGCCCGGCAATGGGAGACAGCCGTAGTGGAGGGGAAATTAAAAATCGTTAGGTAGAGCCAGTGCATAGATTGGCTGTGAGATGTGGTTTTAGGGTAGGGATTAATAGCCAGCTAACAAGAAATTGGAAGCGGAGATTTTCTCCAAATACACACGTCTGTGCACAGCTATACACAGGGCGATATGACACGTAAAGATCCCGAAGATGCTGAGGGTAACCTCCGAGGAAGTCCCTCTGTAGGTGTCTGTTCCTGCCACCTCGAGAGGTCCTGTGCAGAATTTGGGATTTGGTTCTCCAGAGCAGTTCCGGTATTGGTGGTCATGCCTGACCATGTTTTCTCTTGTTTTTGTTGAAATGAGAAATCATGCGAAACTTATTTTTGTCCCTTAATTCTTCCTTTGGAAGTTGTCTTCCGCGTGGTGAGATTATAGCCTTTAAATATCCATATTTTTGCAGTGAAAATAGGTTTTTCTCTTTTGCAGTGGCGATCATAGCAAGATAGAAGGTTTGTAACTGTCCTTAATGAATGCAATATATTTACTTAAAAAATATTATTTGCCCAGGAAATCCAAGAGCCTTAGAACCTCTGGTGCAGGCAATAGATTGATCTAATTTCTATAGGACCTTTCACTGATAAGATTTGTGTTTTAGGAAGATCACTCTGGCAGCTGTGTGGAGAATGGGCTCAAAGCAGGTGGACATCGTAATAATCTGTGTTAGAGAGAGAGGGAGACCAAAAGGGAGACCAGTGTAATATAGAGGGGAGGACAGATTCAGGAGATGCTTAGGAGAGAGAAACAATCTGATGTGGTAGTTAATCCTGTATGAGCTGGAGGAAGTGAGAAAGGGAGGAGATCAGGGTGGCTCTTGTTTCTGGTCTTGGCTACTGGGGGAGTGGAGAGAATGCCACTTAATTAGGACAGCAAAGCAGGAGTACCCAAAATTCATGCAACTACGGACGTATTCCTTTTAAATGCCATGATTTCTATGAATAACATGAACTTATTTCTCAGTTTTGGTTCCCCGCATCTTGAAAATGTTTCCTTTGCTTTTCCACAGTATAATTTCCCTTTCTGGCTACTTCTGCTCTAGATGTTTCCACATATTTTCACTCTTGAGCATTTCTGCTTTCCCACATTATATCTCTAGAACCACAGCATGTGATTCTTTTCATTTCTCTTTTTGAGGACGTTCAAGTTTCTAGAGGTACCTTCCCCATGTATTTTTCTGTATGTCTCCAACATTGTCTGTTTTCACACTTCTAGAAGTTGTGTCTTGTATCTCCTCCCCCCTAGCTTTTCTTTCCAGTGGTAGGTGCTCAAGTTTATCCCCTTACATTTGCCTCTAGTAATAGCTTGTCGTGTAACATGATGTGAAGATTCTCTTCTGTTTAAATTATCCTGTAGTCTCTGAGAAATCAATTACATTTCCTCCTTCTATCACGAATAAGTTCCCATCTTGTGGCGACATCATTAAAATGCCATCTCATTTTATTTACTTCGAATCTTTAGATCCAGAGCTGAAATTCCTATTAATTATTGCTCTATTCTTCTTTCTTACCATTAAAATGTAAGTCCATTTGAATGTCCAACAATTTTTAGTCAATTATACATAAAATCCATTTTGCCTTGGAATGATATGAACCGCCTTGATGAAAATCCTTGTGTAATTTCATGAGGCCATTAAAAACTTTAAGGATTCTCTTTCTGGTTGCAAAAAGATTTTTTTCTATAAAATCAAATAAATGAAACATGTTGCTTTGTATTTCTTTCATTTTCCTCATAGGTTTTTAATATTTCCCATCTTTCCACTTCTTATCCCTTAATTTTAATTTTCTTCCTCTTTACCATTTTCCTATATGCCAGCAAATATCCAGGCTTTGGTCTACCTCTCTGTTCTTAATAACTATTTTTTCTGTTTTGTTTTATTCTTCAGGCTTTGAAAAGATTGGCTTTGGATTTATAGTGACTAATATACTCATTATTTTCAATGTTCATTTTTCTATGTTATAAAAATACTTCTTCATATACTATGGCAGGAATCAGTTTACACAACTTCTCTTTATAAACACCCAAGTGTCTGGAAATCCCGAGAATGAGGAAGTCCTTGATGTTTCATATGATTTCCAACAGCTACCACTTTATCTTCTTTGACAAGCTTTTTTATTTTGATGAACTAGAGCTGAGACTTCATCAAAAGCCAAGACACTGTCGTAACTTAAAATCCTTATAACACTTTAGGGGTGCCTGGGTGGCTCAGTTGGTTAAGCAGCCAACTTTGGCTCAGGTCATGATCTCACTGTTCATGGGTTCAAGCCCCGTGTTGGACTATGTGCTGACAGCCCAGAGCCTGGAGCCTGCTTCGGATTCTGTCTCCCTCTCTCTCTGCCCCTCCTCTGCTTGTGCTCTGTCTCTCTCTGCCTCTCAAAAATGAATAAATGTTTTAAAAAAATTTTTTTTTTAAGCCCGGAAAAAATAAATCATTAATGTATAGAAAAAACTGGCATCAGGCTTCACTAGGACAAATGTCTTTCTTTACTGATGTAGATGATTGATTCAGTGTATAACAATATGTGCCTTGATTGATCAGATGAAGGTGGCCACCCGTGTTCACCACTGTTTTTCCTAAAGTTTTCATTTTGGTCCCAACATCGAAACACTCATCATGAAGTCTTTGAGGACGAAATCAATCCCGAGCATTACCCTGATGACTCTTTTGAACCGGTGCCTCTGGAGTTCCATGGAAAAGAAGCCATAAGGTAACTAACCAATTATGTACACTTATAGGTAAAATTGTAATGAACTAAGGTAGAAGGGACCAACCACAGGTCAAATGTTAAAGATGATGTGCTTTTGAAAGTTCCATTCTTTCAGGTATTTCTGCCATCATTCTAAATTTCTTTCATTCATCATTTTAAAAGGAAGTACTGGGGCTCCTGGGTGGCTCAGTTGGCTGAGCGTCTGACTCTTGATTTTAGCTCAGGTCATGATCTCACTGTGGTGAGATCGAGCCCCGTGTCGGGTTCTGCACTGGGCGTGGGGCCTGCTTGGGATTTCTCCCTCCCTTTCTCTCTGCCCCTCTCCTGTTCTCTCTCTCTCTCCTTCTCTCTCTCTCTCTCTCATTCTCTTTCTCTAAATAAATAAATAGTTAAATAAAAATAGAATTTTGCTGCTGATAGTGTCAGCAGCAAAATTCAGCAGCCCTAGTTATTTTCTTATTTGACGCAGAGGGAAACATTAGTAAAGGTTTTCAGGGAAACCCAGGAAGATGCATAGACAATGACTTCCTGATTCCTAATTTCATCATGTTTTAGTGCCTGCTTTTCTAGGTGTTTGCTTCTTCTACTAAAAGAGGTTACTGAGAAATCCTCCTAAAAGACATTCCATTCTTGTGAGGTTATTTTTTTAAAAGTGTTTTCTGAGAAGAAAATGGAGCATAATGATTACAATGTGGTCCGTGGATTTAAACCACCCAATTTGAATCCTGGCTTTGCTGCTTGCTAACTGTGTGATCCCAGCTAAATGACTTAACTGCTCTGTGCCTCAGTTTCTGTATCTTAAAAATGGGCATAACACTGGTAGAAAGTTTGCTATGAAGAGTAAATGAGCTACCATGTGTAAAGATTTTAGAATAGTGCCTCGCCCAAAATAGGCATTCAATGACTGTTTGCAATTAGGAATATCCAAAAGAAATTCAGTCAGATATGCTTACATCAGTTCACTTATTCTGAAACAGTTAGGTCAACGGTGACTGGCAAATATATCTTGGAGAAAGGGACATGAGCAGGGAGACGACAGAGAAAGGAGAAAACTAAACCTGACATGGAAACATCAGGAAGAAAACCCTCTACTTCCTGGAGCTGGAACTTCTCAAATTCTGCCGTTGCTAGTCATCTTTTCAGCCCGTGCACCTGTGTGAAAACGTATATAGCCATTTCAGGTTATCATGTCCCTTACCATGAGCTTCCAGTAGCTGTGTTGACACAAGAAATTTTACCTGGATTAACAAGTTAAATTAGGGCTGAGTTCCATCAGTCAGGCCAGAAGCTCATCTTTCAGCAACGTGGTTCAGTAAATGCTCAGAACCCTAACCCTGACTTATATTCATCCAGGGGGCAACGAAGATGGGTATGGTTGTGTGGCCATTCACTTCTCCTAAGTGGATGCCGCCAGCAATTCTGTCCCGTGGTCTGAGATCCAGTTTGGCATTAATACTCTGACATGAACTGAACTCCGGGGGACATACGAGAGCTCTAGCCTGTCTAAACCTGCACTCCCCTGTCGTCTACCTTGACAGCTCCTCCTTCTATAGTTGGTAGCCCAACGTGCCTCAAACCAGCCCCTCTGATCGTTCGGGGTCAGACTGTTGCTGCTGGCAAATTAGTTACTTCATTCATTTGCTCACCATCAGTTAAGCCCTCTGCCAGATCTAGGATTCAAAGAGTAATGACGGCCGTCAACCTCAGGACAGGCACAGCCCAGGGGAAAGCAGGCAGTTATATAGATAATTAGTAAAAAGATTGGTAGAGTTGACTGCAGAGAATAACCCATCAGAGAGAAGGATCATTCAGCCCAGCCTAAGGGTGGTGGGAAAGGTCAGAAGGAGATGACTATTGAGGTGAGCCTTACGGAAGGAAAAGGTCTTGGTCACAGAAATTGTGGTGGGGCATGTGAAGGTTCTTCCAACCAGGGAGTATGATGTGAGCAACATAGCACAGCAAGAAACAATGTGTGTGTGTGTGTGTGTGTGTGTGTGTGTGTGAAGAATGACAAGAAAATGACATTTCAGAGCTCAAAGCACAAGGCTAGAAGAAGGAGGAGTAAATCGTGAGCGGTATGGGCCAAATCAGATCACATAGGGTTTTGTCTGCCAAATTAAGAAGGACAGGCTGTCCTGTGTAGTGTGGGAAATCACCAAGTAATTTTAGGGAGGCAAATTGGACAACCAGACCTTTGTTCGACAGCTTTATGGATTGGATTTGAAGGCAACACAGCTGGAGAAATGGAAACAGGTCAGAGGTTGTCAGTCTGGGGTTGGTCAGGAAAAGGAGTTGCTGGAAATACCGTGTAAGTAAAGGGATTTGGTATGGGGATGAAGAATTCATAAAAGTACTAAAGATAGAAGAGGAAGATGCAAGAGAGTTGTAGCCAGAAAGTCAGGGGCATAGCCGCTGAGGACCTTATCCTGATGTGTGGAAATGGGTGGGTTTCGACAAGTTTGCTGGTAAACCACTGTGAATGGGGGGATTCTCTGGACAAATGCCCACCGGTTTTCTTAACCTGCGGCAGCAAAACGGGGTTTGTCAAGAAGTCTGAGCAGCTGCTACAAATCTGGAGTCTGCCCATGTGTCTGCCCCCATGACCTTCAGGGAACAATGGCCTGTCTTCACTTGCCCAAGGTCTCTTAAGTCCAATACAGAGAAGGATTTCTGAGAAATGTAGTCCCTGGTGTGCCCTCTGCATTGGAGACAAAGGTCTAGGCTGAGGCGAATGGATAACTGACCATCAAGTTCGGAGGTCGAGGTGAGAGACGGCAAAAATCTGGACTGGAAGGTCACGGACAAGTGACAAAGGGATAAATTCAAATAAAGTCATAAAGTTACATTCATAAATCCATAAGGTTAAATTATAATAATTGTGTGGGCCACAGGTGGAGGTAAGAAAGAGGTAAAGAAAGAATCATGGACGTTTCTTAGGCATTTAGTTCGTATTCCTGGGTGGATGCTGAAAACACCAAAGGACATAGAGAACTGAAGTGGGGGTGGTTTAGAGGGAAAAAATAACTTACGCTGTGTGGTTTTGAGGTGAGGAGATACAGCAAAAAACTGTACCTTTGAGGGGCGCCTGGGTGGCTCAGTCGGTTAAGCGGCCGACTTCGGCTCAGGTCATGATCTCGTGGTTCATGAGTTCGAGCCCCGCGTCGGGCTCTGTGCTGACTGCTCAGAGCCTGGAGCCTGTTTCAGATTCTGTGCCTCCCTCTCTCTCTGCCCGTCCCGTGTTCATGCTCTGTCTCTCTCTGTCTCAAAAATAAATAAGTGTTAAAAAAAATTTTTTTAAATAAAAAAAAAAGCTGTACCTTTGAGACTTTGAAGACAGGCATAACGACACAAATCTTGGAATCATTAGAATCTCAGTAAGAGTTGAAGCAGTGAGAGTGGGTAATATTGTATAGCAGAGATTTGAGAATAAGAAAAATAGTGGAATAGTGTGGAATCCAGTTTAAGGAATCCATAAAGTATGCTGAGCAGAAAAGTAAGAGAATGATATGAAAATCAAGAAGGTAGAAGCCAAAGAAATAAAGCCTTGAAAGAAGAAAAGAGCAAGTAGATATTTAATACAGCATCTATTTTTTTTAACGTTTATTTTATTTTTGAGAGAGAGCATGTGAAAGCAGGGTAGGGGCAGAGAGAGGGAGACAGAGGATCCGATCCAAAGCAGGCTCCATGCTGTAGCTCAGAGCCCCACGCGGGGCTCGAACTCATGAACCGTGAGATCATGACCTGAGCCAAAGTCCGATGTTTAATTGACTGAGCCACCCAGGTGCTCCATTAATACGGCATGCATTCAACAATGACTGGAAAATGTCCATTGGATTCAGTAGAATGTCATTGGTGTCTTTGCTGAGGATAGTTTCAATGGAGTTGTAGGGTCAGAAGCTATGTTGCTTTAGGTTGGGAGTAAATGTGAGATACAGAAATGGAAATAGAGAGTAGAGACTATATTTTGATAAATGTGCCCGTGAAGGAGATGAACAGTTAACTAATAGCTGGAGAGGGGTGCAGGACTGAGGGAAAGTCTCTCCCCCCTCCTCCCTTCTTATTCCTCTTCTTTCCTTCCTTTCTAACAATAGTGGCTTTTTCTTCATTTGCAAACTGAGGACAACAACTGGAGTACATGAAATGCCCAGTTTGATAAGGGTATGAGCAGGTCCGGGCAAAGCTTTTGGGGGGCGGTATGAGCTTTTACCACTGCCCTCCTTGGATCCCATTACGAAGGCAACACCCTACCTTGTGAGGTTCAGGTGCAATTGCAAACTGTATTATTGGCAGTTAACATAATCTATGTTATCCAAAAATGTACTTACCTCAAAGTTGCTTAATCTTCTTTCAGAATCAGAAATATTAGAAAAGAATACGATGGAAAGCCTGAAAAAGTAGCATTGCAAGGTAAAGAGAAAAACTTCATTGTTTTGATGACGTTTTTTTTAAATTTTTTTTTTTTTTTACATTTATTTATTTTTGAGAAACAGAGTGAGACAAAGCGTGAGCGGGGCAGGGGCAGAGAGAGAAAGAGACACAGAATCTGAAGCAGGCTCCAGGCTCTGAGCAAGCGGTCAGCACAGAGCCTGATGCGGGGCTCGAACCTGTAGACTGTGAGATCATGACCTGAGCCGAAGTCGGACGCTCAACCGACTGAGCCACCCAGGCGCCCGATGATGTTTTTAATGAAAATAATTTTTTTTTTGCTTCCTGAAAATACAAATAGTCATAGTGCAAAATCAGAGGATGAATATAGATAAAAAGAAAAATTTTTAAAAACCACATTTCTGCTATGAGGGATAGTCCTCGATAATATATTTACATATAGTATTTAAAAAAACAAGACTGTACTAATTATGCTGGGTTTTTTTCATTTTATTTAAATTCAAGTTAGTTAACATATAGTGTAATAATGATGTCAGGAGTAGAATTTAGTGGCTCATCAGTTACATATAACACCCTGTGCTCATCCCAACAGGTGCCCTCCTTAATGCCCATCACCCATTTAGCCCATATCCCCAGCCCCCTCCCCTCCAGCAACCCTCAGTTTGTTCTCTGTATTTAAGAGTCTCTTACGGTTTGTCTCCCTCTGTTTTTACATTATTTTTCCTGCCCTTCCCCATGTTCATCTGTTTTGTTTCTTAAATTCCACATATGAGTGAAATCATATGATATTTATCTTTCTCTGATTGACTTATTTTGCTTAGCATAATACCCTCCAGTTCCATCCACATAGTTGCAAATGGCAAGATTTCATTCTTTTTGACTGCTGAGTAATACTCCATTGTGTGTGTGTGTGTGTGTGTGTGTGTGTGTGTGTGTGTGTGTGTGTGTATACCACATCTTTATCCATTCATCCATCGATGGACATTTGGGCTCTTTCCATAAATTGGCTATTGTCGATGGTGCTGCTCTAAACATTGGGGTGCATGTGCCCCTTTGAATCAAGCTTCTTGCATCCTTTGGATAAATACCTAGTAGTACAATTGCTGGGTCGTAGGGTAGTTCTCTTGTTAACTTTTTGAGGAACCTCCACACTGTTCTCAAGCGGCTGTGCCCGTTTGCGTTCCCACCACTTAGGCAAGTTTATAATCTGTGACTTAGATTTGTTAAACGGAGCTTGAAGTATCACCAGCATTGTTTTTACTTTCAGAGAACTTTCCATCATCTGTTTTGGGCAGCGGTTTGCCTGGTTTTTATATTCTCTGACAATAGAATTCCATCTGTTGTCAATCTTTAGAGAATGTCTAAAAGTTCTAGGATGCTAATGGACCTCTATTGTTTCTCCATGGAGTCAGATAATTTTTCAAATATTAAAGAAAAACACGATCAAGTCCTAAGCACTCATATAAAAAAAAAAAATGCCTGTGACATGTCCTGGGTCCCAGCAGACCCCCTCTAGAGGCCACGTCCATACTTTTGTCATACGGAACAGAACAGTGACCAGTGCCTGGGGAAACTTTACGATCCTCTCCTCAACTGGTCCACCCTCCCTCTAAATATCGAATAAATACCCCTTCCCTCTATATCTGGCCCTTCTGTCTCCGCTCTGGGAGCCTCTGTGGAATGTTCTTCCACACCGCTTTCCTTTACCCAGGAAGCAAATACTCTCTTTACTCTGCTTTATTCCTGGTAGCAAAGGCTATTCTTTAACATCAAATTGATATATTCATTGACACTCAAAGGATTTGGGCAGGGAGAAAGGCAGACATTTATTTCTCAGTCTTGATCCAATTTCTCCAGAGAAATTAAGGTTTTTTTTCTTCATAGACACAACTAAATACGTCATCTTACAGGGGACATCTCCGAATACCAGTGAAATGAAGTGCTAAGATACATTTGACTCTTGTGACTTTTTTAAGGTCCATTCCATCTGAATATGGTCCAAAGGCTACTTTTCACCTTTTATCCTAAAACAGGCATATTTCTTGACATATATGAAGGACAAGTGACCGCAATCCTTGGACATAATGGCGCTGGTAAATCGACACTGCTGAACATTCTTAGTGGGTTGTCTGTTCCTACGAAAGGTAAGGAAATAGTTTCACAAGTGGCTTATTAAGCAGGCTGTTTATACAGTTGCGTAATTTAGAATAGGAAATATTTATTTCATATTTATATAAATTCATGAGAAAGCTTGTATCTCCGCTTTGCTATTGTTTGCCATTCCCTGTATTCTTGGCATTGCCATAGACCCTGATATTTGTGTTGAGAATAATCTGAATTTCTGAAATTAAATAATCTGAAATTAAATGTATTAATTATACAATTATAAAATGTGAGGTTTCTTCAACTAGTATCCCATATTATCACTCTTCACAGAGTTACTATCCTGGTGGTGAATAAAATTTCTAGGGGTGCCTGGGTGGCTCAGTTAAGCGTTTGACTTCGGCTCAGGTCATGATCTCACGGTTCATGAGTTCGAGCCCCACATCGGGCTCTGTGCTGACATCTCAGAGCCTGGAGCCTGCCACGGATTCTGTGTCTTCCTTTCTCTCTGCCCCGCCCCCGCTCACTCTCTGTCTCTGTCTCTCAAAATAAACATTAAAATAAAATGAAATAAAATAAAATTTCTATTTTAGGATCAGCCACTATTTATAATACCCAACTCTCTGAAATAACGAACATGGAAGAAACTAGAATGAACATTGGATTTTGTCCACAATTCAATATTCAATTTGATTTTCTGACTGTGAGAGAAAACCTCAGGCTATTTGCTAAAATAAAAGGGATTCAGTCCAAGGAAGTGGAACAAGAGGTAGGTGAACATATTCAAATTGGTGGCTTTGAAAATACTTTACTTTGCTCTTGACCATATTTTTAGAATTTTTTTATGTTTATTTATTTTTGAGAGAGACAGAGATAGCACGAGCAGGGTTGGAACAGAGAGAGAGGGAGACACAGAATCCGAAGCAAGCTCCAGGCTCTGAGCCATCAGCACAGAGCCTGATGCGGGGCTCGAACCCACAAACCGTGATATCATGACCTGAGCCGAAGTCGGTCGCTCAACTGGCTGAGCCACCCAGGCGTCCCTCGTGACCATATTTTTTTTAACTATTACTTTATTTTTTCATAAATAAAGTTGATGAAGTTCTTAGAATAGATTTCTCCTGATTATTAGAAAAACTGATTGAAGTAAAATATTTTGTATTATGTAGATGGGTTTTTTTTGATAGGTGAAAAGAGTCATAATGGAATTGGACATACAAAACACTCAAGACGTTATTGCTAAAAAATTGACTGGTGGACAAAAGAGAAAACTGACACTTGGGATTGCCCTTTTAGGAGATCCTCAGGTAAGAGGGAAAAAATTTTTTTTGAAATTAATTTGTACTGAAGGATATCAAGCTATCATTAAAGTCTAAACTCTACCAAATATGAGAGGAAATTTGTGATAGGGGGCCATACAAGCCTCTGGGGAATCCTGTGGAAGGCTGTATTTGAATCTAGGAATTATATGGGTTTCCATGCAACTTTCTGAAGGTCCTCACTTGGAACTGAAAGATACTTTCATACTCTTCCTCGTCTGTAGGTTTTGCTGCTGGATGAGCCAACTACTGGACTGGATCCTTTTTCAAAGCACCAAGTTTGGAACCTCCTCAAGGAGCGGAAGACAAACCGTGTGATCCTTTTTAGTACCCAGATTATGGATGAGGCTGACATCTTGGCTGGTGATTCTTGGCTTCTTTCTTCTAACTAGTTATTTAAGGACTTAACATGAGAGATATTGTCTATAGTCTTTTTTTTTTTTTAAAGAGAATCTTGCTTAAAGTCCATTTGAGTAACGACATTCTAAAGATGCACTTTGCTTCAGAGGGATGCTGAGCTCCCCATGAGTTCTTAGCATATGTGTCGCCGAAGCAAGCACTCCCCCTGAGTTCTTAGACCTGTGCTTGATGTATCTTCTTGTCTGTAACTTTTTTCACTGTCTACATTAATCACAAGTACATTTAAGATTTTTTGAAACTCCAATATTAACTTTCATATAGTTTTTTGTTATTGAGTAGAAAAAACTTTTCTCTGGGAAAACTTTTTAAATTTACAAGCCTTCGTTGCCTTCTTAAGAGGATCTTTGTTTCACTAATCGAGGGTACGAAGATGCAGTATTGGAGAATGTTCTGCCTAAGACATAGTGGCAGGTGGAGGACTAGTTTCAGTGAGCCAGAAAAAGGTATGGAAGAAGAATCTGGAACAAATTAAGTCAGAAACGGACGCCGTGAAAAGAAGAGAAAGTTTACTGTCTGACGTGCAGTACGATCCTATACTAAGTTTCCTTAAAATATACTTGACTTCCATGTCCACTACTTCCTGCCTCAATAAAGTTATGAAACAAGCCATCCCCAAACATAGTGTCTTGAGTCAATAAGCATTTATTTAGTGCATAAGTTGGAGAGTTGGCAATTTAGGGTGGGCTCACTTAGATTTTCCCATCTTTGACTGGGTTCACTTAGGTCTGGTAGTTGAATGGCCATTGGCAAGGCCCGTTGGATAACCTAAGGTGACTTAGGTGACAGCCCCACTCTAGATGTATTTCATCTTCCAGCAGACTACCCCAGGCATTCTCATGGCAGGGACTAAGGCTCTAGAGACCAAGTCCCAATGCATAAGCCCATTTCAAGCCTCTATTGGCCAAAGTAGGCAACATGGCATTGGCCAAAGAAAATCGCATGGTGGAGGCAGATATCAAGGGGTAAAGCAGATCTCCTTGATCATGGTGAGAGAACACTGCAAAGTTACATAGTAAAGTATGTGCACGAAGGGAGAGTTGAAGATTGGGCCTCCTTGTAATGTTTTATGCCATTGGATAACCCGTGAGGGACGTAGTGAATTTCTGAGTCCTGCTTCAAAGTAGGCATGGGGATGAGAAATGGTGCTGTACCCAGAAGCTCAGTCATATGAGACTACATTCATACTGAAAAACCCATTCAGTGTGTTGGTCTCCAGAGCAGAGAATATACCCATATAAGGAATTCACATAATTTATTCTTTCTTTCTTTCTACTCAGATAGGAAAGTGTTTCTGTCTAATGGGAAATTGAAATGTGCAGGGTCATCTTTGTTTCTGAAGCAAAAATGGGGTATTGGATATCATTTAAGGTAATGTATTCTGGGAGTAACTTTAAAAAAATTTTTTTAATGTTTATTTATCTTTGAGCGACAGGGAGACAGAGTGCAAGCAGGGGAAGGGCAGAGAGAGAGGGAGACATAGAATCCAAAGCAGGCTCTAGGCTCTGAGCTGTCAGCACAGAGCCTGATGCGGGGCTCCAACTCATGAACCGTGAGATCACGATCTGAGTCAAAGTCGGACACTTAACTGACTGAGTCACCCAGTCGCCCATGGGAGTAGCTCTTTAATATGACTGTCGATACAAGGGGTGGCATTTCATGTAATCCTCTAGAGGTATAAGAAAACCAACCTAATATTTGGTGGAAATTGATTTACAATAAACAGTACAATGTATCTCCCTCATTGACATGTTCCTTGTTGGTTGTTTCTTGGTTTAAAACATGTAGATTTCCAAATGCTTATATATCTTTCAATAAAACATTTCTTGGCTAATATATAAAAATTTATAATTATGTTTTCAAAAAGCAAGTAATTTAAAAGAAATTTTAGTTTATTTTTTTTTGAGAGAGAGAGAGAGAGTGGGAGAGACATAGTGTGGGAGGAGTGGGGGGCAGAGGAGGAGGTGTGGAGGGAGAATCCCATACAGGCTCTGCACTCTCAGTGCAAAGCTCTACGTGGGGCTCAAACTCACAAACCATGAGATCATTACCTGAGCAAAAATCAAGAATCGGATGCATAACCAACTGAGCCACCCAGGCGCCGCCCCCCCCACCCCCCCACCGCCCAGAAAAAGCAAGTGATTTTTAGTGAAACAATTGGCCCTGAAGGTCTGAAATTGTGTTCCAAGTCATCTTTATGCGTCAGAATCAACTTTGATGTCAGAATATCACGTGGGATAATTTAGAAAGCACAGCATATCAACAAGCAAGTTATTAGCATGAATAGAAGCCATTTGCTACAAAAAAAACAATTATTTATTAAAGACCCTATTAATTTTTTAATGATCCAAAAGTAATGTTTCATGTACTTTACATCCTATCATGATTTTATATATACATATCTCAATATATATTTTATTTATTTATATATAATATGTATATTATATGTATATATAATATGTATATGTATATGTATATGTATAATATGTATATGTATAATATGTATATATAATATGTATAATATGTATATATATGTATATATACATATATATACGTATATATATGTATTTACATACCAGCCTGCTGTCTATCTATCCATATCATATGTATACTGAAATTTCAACTTACTTTGGCTACATTTCAGGAAGTTGGCTGGGGGTTTGGAATTGACATGTAATATCTGTATTTTTTCCCATTTAAAATAATTCAAACGAGGCTACCATTTAGCACTTGGAGGTAGAATATCTGATTTCTGGGAACCTGATTCCTGAAGTTAGCAGGAGACGCCTGTAATATATTCAAATTATTTAATAGAAAACTGTCTTGTGATGAGCCATGGTGTTGGAGAAGAATTCAAAAGACTTCTGCTTCTTTTGTAACCTTAGTTTACACAGGAATGAAATGTGTAATCTGGAGAGAATCACATCCCTCATTAAGCGGCACGTCCCTGATGCCAAGTTAAGAGCAGAAAGTGAAGAAAAACTTGTGTATCTTTTGCCCTTGGAAAGAACAAACAAGTTTCCAGGTAACTTACTATATGGTCGCAGAGACTACAGCTAAGTGTCCATGCATTCTGTCTTCTGTCAGTTGGATTTGAAAGCTTATACCCATGAAAATATTTATTCCTAAGAGCTCTGCCTCCTGTTTTCAACATAATGAAGTGTGTTATCAGATACATGGTTTTCATGTGAGATCAACTAAAATTTCCATGAATGTATTTCACTGAAAAACCCAGATTTGCTTTCTTTGTCAGCATTCAATGAAGCTTTGAAATATCTCTTTTCTGAAAGAGCAAAAACTTTTAATTTCTGTTAGAGACACAGGTTAAATAAGGCCTTATTATTTTTTTATTTAAAAAAAAACTTTTTAACCTTTATTAATTTTTGGCAGACAAAAAGAGACAGTGTGAGTGGGGGAGAAGCAGAGAGAGAGAGAGGGAGACAGAATCTGAAGCAGGCTCCAGGCTCTGAGCTGTCAGCACAGAGCCCAGCTCGGGGCTTGAACTCACGAATCACGAGATCGTGACCTGAGCCAAAGTCAGATGCCTAACCGACGAGGCCATCCAGGAGCTGCTTGATGACTTTTTAAGTAGACATACATACTCACACATGGCCATGGTGATACAAGAAATGTTAAAGCTTCTGAAATAAAAAA
This sequence comes from Panthera leo, assembly GCF_018350215.1. Classification (NCBI taxonomy): domain Eukaryota; kingdom Metazoa; phylum Chordata; class Mammalia; order Carnivora; family Felidae; genus Panthera; species Panthera leo. Next base: position 50,126,583 of record NC_056692.1, on the reverse strand, counting down.
GAGATTTAAAATAATAAAATTGATTTGAAGGACCAGAGAACATGGGGATGTTTTTATTGGATTATTGTGGCAGCTTTAATTTGAAAATGCTTTTAGATTTATCTATTCTGAGTGATCTTTGGGATTTCAGTATATTTATCAGCAATTTTAATTGCATTAATTTATTACCTTCTTCTTTTTAGATCTTTACAGGGATCTTGAAAAGTGTTCTAATCAGGGCATAATGAATTATGATGTTTCCATGACAACTCTGAATGAAGTCTTCTTGAATCTAGAAGGCAAATCAACAATTGATGAGCCAGGTATAATAATGCATGTCTAGCAGAAAATTAAGAAAGAAAAAAACAGAAAATGACCATGTAGTGTCATATTTGTAGATTTTTATGTGGAATTCTGCCTAGAATGTCTATTAGGTATAAAATAGGGTTGCCTGCTTTTAAAAGAATCATAGTTATTTTATTTTTATTTAAATTTTCGTAGTGTTTATTTATTTTTGAGACAGAGAGAGAGAGAGCACATTCGAGCAAGTGGGGGAGGAGCAGAGAGAGAAGGGGACAGAGGATCCAAAGCGGGCTCCACACTGACAGCAGAGAGCCCGATGCAGGGCTTAAACTCATGAACCACGCGATCATGACCTGAGCCAAAGTCAGACGCTTAACTGACTAAGCCACCCAGGCGCCCCTAAAAGTATTGTAATTATTTTATATCTAACATTATCAGACCTGGTGCTGGGTAATTACTTTGTAACATTTGTCTTCCTCTTATGGCAGTAACACGTCCCTTTGCAATGCCCACTTGTCCTTTATCATCAATAGCTTCCTGCTAATGTCATGAGTCCTGGCTTTGTCTCTTACCTGCCATTCTCTATAAAAATGTCCTCTTCCTTAGCTCGTAAATTAATTCTCATTAATGTATTAACAACAGGTAACTCGATAAGATGATATGTTCCCTTAGTTCGGTTTGTAATAATAATCATTAGAGGCATTTCGGGGCTAACTATGTGCCAGCCATTGTGCTCAGCTGTTGGATTACGTTGTTCTTCATTCCCATCATAACTGTGTTATGCAGGGAGAACACTAAGATTTGGAGAAGTTGAGTGATTAGCCAAGACATAACAGCTGCCACGAGGCATATGTGGGATTTGAACAAGAGGTCTTTCATGGACTTTCTATTCCTTAAAACCAGTGTCTTGAAATAGTCACTGGGGTGTCAGTCATCAGTAATTCTGTGGAGGAGCTCCAAATGACAGAGCAGACCTTTTAAAAACTCAGTTACATACATTTATCCTCGTGTTTTCGCATAAAACTCGCTCTGCAAAAATCCCTTGGTAATACGCTGCTATTGGTTTGAAAGAATAAATGCTTCCCAAGAAGCCTAACCCAGTCTCAAAAGTTAATTTACTCACTCATTGTAATCCATTATATTTGTCTGAAGGACACATTTTCAATGTACGAGTTATGGATATCGGTAGCTTAACTTGTTAAAAGTACTGTTTCAAAATATTCTGGTGTCGTTTTCAAAGTTTCTAAAGAGAAAGTACAAATGGTGTAGCCCGTTATAATGGTTTACTACATGGCTACAGATGTTGGCATTTGGAAACAGGAGAAAGTCGATGAGACAAGGGATGCTGGAACTGAGTCTGAAATGCAAGAGGCTCCTTGCTCTCTTCCTGGATTGAGAAAGGCCATCAGTACCAGAACTCTCTGGAGACGACAGGTGTGTGCAATGGCAAGGCTCCGCTTCTTAAAGTTAAGGCACGAGAGGAAACTTCTTTTGTCCTTGTAAGTATCAGATGGCTTTCTTTTCATTGAGTCTACTTTATTTATTTATTGTGAGAGCGAGAGAGAGCAAACAGGGAAGGGACAGAGACCGAGGAAGAGAGAGAATCCCAAGCAGGCTCTATCTACACTGTTAGCACAGAGCCTGATGCGGGGCGCAAACTCACAAACCGTGAGATCATGACCTGAGCCGAAATCAAGAGTTGGACACTGAACCAACTGAGCCACCCAGGCTCCCCAGTATCAGCCTACTTTAAATCTCTCAATATGAGCCAATATGAGTCAATATGAGCCGAAAAGTTCAAACGTGAAGAAAACAAGTCTATTAATTTCTTCATGTGTTTAATAAATGTCTTTCCAGTGCCTATAGTACTATCCTACAGAAGTGAGTACAACTGAAAAGGCCTTTAGACTTATATCGTGTGGGGGAGAAAAATACTAATTAAATAATTACCCGATAAATATGTTAATCATTTATTATGTCACAAATCCTTATTGAGGCTTGTTATGTGCTAGGCATTGTTGTAGGTGCTATGGTGTTTACCTTCTGGCTGGGAGGAAAAGATAACAAATAACTAATATAGAAACTAAATAAATTATATGGTAGGTGACACAAAATAGACTAAAGGGATGGGAAGGGCTGGTGGGAGTTAGAGGTTCGTTATAGTTCCAAATAAGGTGATCAGTGTTGGCCTCTTTGAAATGATCACATTTGAGCCAAGACTGGAAAACGTGAAGGGATTAGTAAATAGGAGGGAGAGAACCCCAGTTTAGAGCAGAAAGCATCAATTGTATTTGGCAAAAAGGGAAGTCATGAAAGGTTTTAAGACGAGAAGATCTGAAAATAGATAACTCTTTCGAGGTGCTTGGCCATGGAGGGAAGTAGAAAGATAGGTAATAGCTGAAGAGAGATTGAAGTCGGGAAGTTTCTTTTTTTTTTCTTTGTTGTTGCCTCCCCCCCCCCCCCTTAATCAATGGGAGACATTAGAAAATGCTTCAGCCATGGTAAGAATATGCCAGTAGGATGAAAACAATGAAAGATGAGCTAACAAAGCAAGGTGTCAGGGTGGGTGGCAAAGGTCTGGGTTCAGAGCAGTATTGAGAAGAACTGAGCTTTGGTAGTGAGCAGAGATAACATCTAGTACAGCAGAAGGACAGACTGAGGGGATGGAAATGTTTTCTGTCCTTGGAGGGGAGGTGATAAGATCAGCGAGAGGTTGGACTTCATTTTTCCCCTGTGAAGGGAGAAGGTGGTAGAGCCTGAGGTCTGATGCGAAAGAAGTCGTTGCAAAGAGTGGAATCACCAACTTTAATTAGAGAAACAAAAGGATTACTTGAGAGATTTCCAAGTGGTAGTTTGAGCTGGAAGAATGCATTCTAGGACCTGAAAACTGTGCATTAAATATGGCATCTAGTTTCATGAAAATTAAAGTATACACAAAACAACAGCTGATGCAAGTTAAAATGGTACTTGAAATTGTACACATTGCAAGTTTGAGGGCAGTGTGAAATAAGGCTTCTTTCCCTTTAAAACTATGTAGATAGGCTGTTAGAGGCTCCTGATATCCCATCCAATGTTTTCCCTGTTGTCCTGATCAATCAGCACACCCACCAGAGGAACCCACTTGGATTTCACCTTCTCTTTTGATGCTCTTATTATCTTTGGAAATCTCGCAGTGTGATATGATTTATGAAAAATTTTGAGCCCTCTTTCAGATTAACGCCATTGTCCTTTTATGTAACTAACCGCCATATTTATATGTTGAATTTCCAAAAGTTGGCATTTCTATGGCATGTTTTGTGACTTAAATAGTTGGCGGGAAGATGTTTTAGACTTGCATTTTAATTTTCTTTTACTTAGGTTACTGTTACTTGGTATTCCTTTAATCCCCACCATTGTTGTGAAGATAGTGGTTGCGTTATCTCATTCCACTCATTGTCGGGAGCTCTCATCCAGTATGTATTTTCTTTCTCTGGAACAACCCTCACAGACTCCTCTTACCAGTCTATTGGTCATCAACAATACAGGTGAGAAATAGGGATTAAATCTACTCTTGGTTTTTATCATCAAAGATCTTTTGAAACACAAACCCGAGCAGCAAAAAAGACCTATATTAAAAATAGCTTGAGCGGCAAGGGGGAGAAGCGGTGTGTGTGTCCAGAGCTTGCTTTGTTTTCAAATTAAGGAAATTGATAACATTTTCAAACCAAGAAAAGTAATGGACATAATGGATAATATCAAATTACCTTCATCTCATGAAGATGTCTTGAACGGGTCCCTCGGACAGTAAATATCACTGCAGAGTTGGCCACATACAACAGGTTAGATAATGAGTAGGACCGATTTGTATCATCAGTAGAACGAGCCTAGCTTAGGAGGTATGTATTTTGTATATAGTATTTGTAGCTACAAACATTACAGACATCTGGCAGAGTTTATAAAAATCGCTAATAAAAAGTTTTATTTCTGTGAGAATTGCAAATCTAGCCCTCAGGAATAAATCCTTTTCCCTTCATAAGAAGTACAAAATCCGCGAACATATTTCTGAAAGGAGTCTGTTGCACTCAAGACAGTAGACCACATTTCATTGTCCCAGCATCGGAATTAATCTCAGGATATTCTCAGAGAGTGAAGGTCCTTACCATGTTATCCTGGGCATTCCTTAACGTGAGGAGACATCTTTGCTATTTTAAAGCTTAGACGTTGGGTTCCTTGATGTTATTCTGTCTTCCTTCGTTGATTACATTAGGATCAAATATTGAAGACTTTATGCAGGCACTGAAGCGTCAGGATATACTTCTGGAAGTAGATGATTTTAGAAATAGAAATGGCTCTGATGATCCTTCCTACAATGGAGCCATCATAGTGTCCGGTGACCGGAAGGTATGTTTGCATCCACGTACTGTTGAATCATGAATGGGGTCTTGCCACCTTCTAATACTTGAGATCTATAGAGAAGCAACTCAACTCTTGAGTCCTTGTTGAGTTAAAGTATGAAACTGTAATCCTTTAAAGAGCACACGTTTCTATCTCTTAAAGGGATCATCTTTTATTCGTGATTTGTGTTTTATTTTTTAAAGTTTATTTATTTTGAGAGGATGGGGGGAGGGCCACAGAGAGGGAGAGCAAGAAAATTCCCACGTAGTCTCCGCATTGTCCGCACAGAGTCCTATGTGGGGCTTGAACTCATTCACTGCGGGATCATGACCTGAGCCAAAACCAAGAGTCAGAAGCTTAACCAGCTGAGCTACCCAGGCACCGTTATTAATGATTTGATTTGTTATAAAAGCAATGCATGTTTTACAACAGCATGGATAGATCTTGAGGGCATTAGGCTAAGTGAAACAAAACAGACAGAGAAAGGCCAATACTACGTGGTATCACTTATAAGTAGAAAACAAAAGTCAAGCTCCTAGAAGCAGAAAGTAGAAAAGTGGTTGCCAGGGGCTAAGGGTGGGGAAAACAGGGATAGGCTGGTAAAAGCGTATAGGCTTTCAACTATAAGATAAATAAGGCTTGGGGCGCTTCAGTGGCTCAGTCAGTTGGGCGTCCGACTTCGACTTCAGCTCAGGTCATGATCTCACGTTTTGTGGGTTCGAGCCCCGCGTCAGGCTCTGTGCTGACAGTTCGGAGCCTGGAGCCTGCTTCAGATTCTGTGTCTCCCTCTCTCTCTGTCCCTCTCCCACTTGCACTCTGTCTCTCTCTGTCTCTCTCTCTCTCTCTCTCTCTCTCTCTCTCTCAGAAATAAATAAACATAAAAAAAAAGATAAATAAGGTTTGAAGACCTAATGTGTAATGTGGAAACTATAGTTGGTAACACTGTATGGTATAATTGTAATTTGCTGAGTGGAACTTAAATGTTCATATATATTATATATAAGTGTCCATACATATAATATATATGCACACACATATACATTTGAGGTGATGGAAATGTTAACTAGTTGGGAGGAATCTTTTCACAATATATATGTATGTCAAATCAGTTATGAACTACATTTTAAGTAGATTAAAATGTTGTTTGTCAATTACACCTCCATAAAGCAGGAAAAAAGCAACACATTTTTAATAGGGAAATTAAAACATTACTGGGATATGTAATACAGAAGGGAAAATTCTCTAATTTTATTTCTTTATTTTCCCATATTATATTTCTAACTGTTGTTTGCTAAATGTCTTCTACACAGTTTTCCTTTATAAAAATACATTATTTATAGAACAATCTCATATTCTAAGACATATTTCCTAAATTGGAATTGTATTAGAAGGCCCTGAAACTCTTTCTGTCACATAAAATATAAATCTTTGACATCCTTTCATGTTAGTGAATGTTCATCTATTTCATTTACAGAATAAGTCATTTGGATTACCAAAATAATGCATTCTTATGACAATTCAAAAAGATTGAAGTGTCAAAGAAAAACTAATAGTCTCCTTCTCACCCTAATTCCACCCTGGTCCTTTATAAGTTGTACAGAAAGTATGATTGCTTTAAGAATTTAAAACTTATATTTGTGTGTCTTTTTTTTTTTTTTTTTAAGGATTACAGATTTTCAGTTGTGTGTAATACCAAGAGAATTACTTGTTTTCCTGTTCTTATGGGAATTGTTAGCAATGCCCTTCTTGGAATTTTTAACTTTACCGAACTTATTAAAACAGAGAGAAGCACATTTCCTTTTGTAAGTACAGTATTGACTTATATAAGAGACTATTTAATGAGGGATAAAGGGAGAGAACTCTATAGCTTACCACCTGAGTTTGAGTCCTGTTTCTGCTATTTATTAGGAACTTTCTTAGCCATTCCTTGCTTTACTGTCTTCGTCTATAAAATGGGGAATATAATTGTATCTACTATATACAGTTATTGTGAGGATTAAATCTGTTTCCTCAGTGCCTAGAACAGAGCCTGACCTTTTTCATTCATTCTACAAATATTTCTTGAGTGTCTACCTGATACTTAGACTCGTTTTATCACTGGCCTCATCCTTCCAGTCTAACATTTTATCTAATCGGGGCGTTTGGGTGGCTCAGGTGTTTGAGCGTCCGACTCTTGATTTCTGCCCAGGTCATGATCTCATGGTTCGTGGGGTCGAACCTGCGTCGTGCTGTCGGCACGGAGCCTGCCTGGGATGCTCTGTCTCCCTCTGTCTCTGCTGCTCCCCTGCTTGCATGAGTGCTCTCTCAAACTAAATAAATGCATTGAAAAAAATAAAATAAAATCTTGTCTATTCAAAAGTATCCACAGCTCCCCAAGACATAGAACATTAAAAGAGCCAAGATCCGAAGGACACTGAAAACTGTAAAATAATAGAGAAAAATAATAGGTCTGTTAAAGAATCTGTCTTGAATAACTCTTCACACTTAACTAGGTACCTAATACATAGTTTCTAAAATCAGTGAATGAATGGACTTGCTTAGAAATCTAGAACACTTACAAAGCTTCAAATGCAAATCCTTAATCTTACATCACTTCTCCCTAGGGGAGTTTATTGAGTATGTGATATACATTGATTAAAGCAAGTGTAGAAAGTATACACCACATCCACCCTCAGCCCCCAATCCTGTAGTATCTCATTGGGGTCCAGGCTTCCTCCACCAGGCATGCCTCCTCCTGGGTCCTCCCTCCCCCCAACACCACAGTGCTGCCTCCTAGAATGCTTCCACCTGGGATACCCCCCAGCCATGCCCCCACCACCTGTGTCTCCTGGAGCTGGAGGACTTGGCCCACCATCAGCAGGAACCCCACGGGCTGGACATCCTGGGCATGGACACTCACGTCCTCACCCATTCCCACCAGGTGGGATGCCCCATCCAAGGGTGTCTCAGATGCAGCCAGCCCACCGTGGTCTTTATGGCTTAGGACACCCCCATGCTGGGCCCCCAGGCTCTGGGGGCGGGGGACAGCCACCATCCCGATGGCCACCTGGAGTGCCTCATCCCGGACCTATTCCAAAGGGCATGCCCCCTCGAGGGCCTCCGTTTGGATCTCCCATGGGTCACCCAGGTCCTATGCCTCCACCTGGGATGCGTGGACCTACTCCAGTGATACCTCCTCGTGGATATACTGAGCCTCTGCAACCCCCACCCAGTGGCTACCAGCGGGGGCCCCTCCCTCCATCCAGACCCACCCCCCGGCCTCCAGTTCCCCCTGGTGGCCCACTTCAAGGCCCTCTTCCTCAGTGATTTCTCATTCTCTTGCCTCCTGTTCTATTTTCCCGATATTTTTTCAATTCCTTGGACCAGTCACAGTTGCTGTAGCTCCCTAGGGCTAAGGCACTAATCCCTCTTAGGCCTTTTTTTTTTAATGTAATTTTTTTTTCACAGGAGGTTTTATTTTTTTTTAAGTGTATTTATTTATTTCGGCGGGGGGGGGGGGGCAGGGAGAGCAAGAACAAGTGGGGGAGGGGCAGAGAGAGAATCCCAAGCAACCTCCTCGCTGCCAGCACAGAGCCCAATGTGGGGCTTGAACTCACCAAGCGTTGGTCCTAAGTGTTTTGCAAATGCACAGAGAAAATAAAACTAAACTCCTTGTTTAAGGGGGAAAAATGTGGAGAGTAAATAGACAGATCACACTGAAATTTATGAGAATATACAATCCAACTCTAAAATTATGATTATTTAACAGTTCTGTGGTGTTTTCTCTATCATTTTATTTTACTTATTTTTTTGAAGTTTACTTACTTATTTTAAGAGAGAGAGAGAGAGCACAAGCACAGCCCGTGATTTCTGGCTTGAACTCATGAACCATGAGATCATGATCTGAGCCACATCAAGAGTTGGATGCTCAACTGACTGAGCCACCCAGGCGCCCCATTTTTTCTCTTTCGTTTTAAATTCTGAAGTGTCCTTTTGGGTCTTGGCTCTTTTCTGTTTTGTGTCTTATGAGATACAGTGCAGTTTTTGATTATATACGATTTTAATAACTGTCCTCAGCCTTCAAGTAGTTCCTAACAGGTGTGTTTAGTTATTGTAGATAAAAAAGGGAAAAATGGTGGAAATTGGGTGAATGTTTGCAAGTATATGCATAGTGGTTGTAGAGAATGAAATTTTTATAGTAAGAAATTAATATAATGGCACCTCTAGTTTTTTTTTGCCTATGAAATAAGGCCATTTCTGTACTCTTTTTTTCTTTTTTCCCAGTCCATTCTTATAACTGTAATACATTACCCTGTCTGGAAAACAACTTAGATTTATAGTAAGACCCTTCCAGGCCTTAAAGATTAATTTAAATATTTCTAGATGTCCAGAAGTGTTTTACGCAGGAAAGATTTGCTCTCCTCTAATTATATTTCACAGGTAGGGACACGAACAGCTTCAAGTTCAAGAGTTTTAGAGGCTATTATCTATAATTCATCTACTTGGAAGTAGGGAACCGGAATAAGCAGTCTGTCTGCTTCAGAGACTATCAGTGCAGCTCCAAAGAGTATATGTCTTTGCTTAACAATTACTAGATGTAAATATGAAAAAGAACCTGCTCACGATCTCTCCATACATGCCTATGAATTCAGATTTTGAATTTCTGTTGATATCGTGCAGTTCCTGGGAATGGAGCCTGCTATTTAGGGTAGCAAAACATGGCCACTTCTGCCTGTGTTTGCTTTTTTTTTTTTTTTTTAATGTTTATTTAGTTTTGAGAGAGAGCACGAATGAGGGAGAGGCAGAGAGAGAGGAGGACAGAGGATCGGAAGAAGCGGGCTCTGCGCTGACAGCAGACAGCCCAACAGTCACAAACTGTGAGATCATGACCCGAGCCAAAGTCAGACACTTAACTGACTGAGCCACCCAGGCACCCCTGTCTGTGTTTGCTTCTTAAATTAGGTATATGCTTCCATTCTGAAGTTCTCACTATCTCATATCTTACAACTATGTTTGATTGCATGATATGTAACAATTTCAATAGCTTACAGGTGTGTTTTGAACTTCCAGAATGGCGTCTTAGTGGAATTTGGTTTTGTGAATGGGCCTTTATTTTTGTTGGTCCTTGCAAACTGCCTTTCTCCTTACATTGGCATGAGCAGCTTCAGCGATCGCAAAGTAAGAGGGGGTGTGGGAGGGGAGGAGGACAAAGATGATTTTCTCTGACTTCAAAAATTAGAATTTCACTGCTGTATACACACAGGATAGTTCTTCAAGAAAAATGTGTCTACACGTAAATTATGTCGTTGTTCTAGTCTCATTATAGATTCTGTCAAATGGTTAATCACAATGTCAAAGGAGTCAGAAAATTCACTATTCAACACCATGAAATTGTCTCACCTTTAAGGGAATCCTACTAAATCAACTCTAGAAGTGAAAGTGTGGTGCTTCTTGACCGTGTGTTGTTATTTCACAGTTCCAAAAGGAATGTGTGTGTGTTTTTTTTAAATAGAGCGTCAAATATAAGACATACCATGTTTCTGAACTTTTAACAACACTTTTGTAAATCAAGCTTTAAAATTTTGTTATCGTCATTTTCATTTATCTACATCAAAGAGTAAATCAACTCTACAAATAATCCAGACTTTTCCTGTTGAGCCAATGGCTGTATATTCCCATATTGGACATCAGATACTTAGAGACATGCCCTTCTCCAGTCACAGTGACACGGTGTTTCTCTGGGACGGTATTAGTTGCCTGAGGCCTGATTACCTAGACCTGGGTTAGAAAGTTACTGAAGCTCAGATTCACTATATAAAATAATACAGACCAAAAAAATTACAACATGCTATTTCTAAAATGTATTAAAAGTTTGTATTTTCGCATAAACAAAATACCTTTTTGACCCAACATTTCAAACCCTTCTGTATCCCTTCTGTTTCTTTATCAGCAAAAAACTCAGTCTCAGTTATGGATTTCAGGCCTGTGTCCTTCGGCATACTGGATCGGACAGGCTCTGGTGGACATTCCATTATACTGCTCGATTCTTCTTTCAGTGTATTTAATGAACTGCTTCATGGTTTTGGAAGTCAGATTCCCACTGGTGCTCATGTTTGCTCTTGTAAGTGATCATTTTTTTCACCAGGCCAAAATATAATAGAAACAAACATTCACTTTCATTAGCATTGTATCGTTAACGAAAGGCGTGTGTGAGAAAATGGCCTTACACAGCCTTATGGTCTCATCATCTCCCTGTTCCCCGTCCCATACGTGACCTGCATCTCTAATCTTGCCACTAAATATATTGTTTGCAGGTGGTTTGCATAGTTGGTTGTGCAGCTTCTCTTATATTCTTCACGTATGTGATTTCATTCATCTTTCGCAAGAGAAGAAATAATGGCCTTTGGTGTCTCGGGTTTCTTATTGTAAGTATCTATGCATACATATGCACATTTATATTAAATTTTTTTAAAGCTTATTTTTAAGAATTCAAAGTTAAGTATAAATGCTTAAAAATTTTTAAATGTTTATTTACTTTTGACTGAGAGAGAGAGAGAGAGAGAGAGAGAGAGAGAGAATGACTGGGGGAGGGGCAGACAGAGAGGGAGACACAGAATGTGAAGCAGGCTCCAGGCTCTGAGCTGTCAGCACAGAGCCCAATGCGGGGCTCGAACTCACAAACCATGAGATCATGACCTGAGCCAAAGTCAGGTGCCCAACCAACTGAGCCATGCAGGCACCCCTAAATACGTTACTTAGAAGAGAATGGAATCACTTCTTTTGTACCTCTTTTGTACCTCCATGGACTGTGTTCATGGTTTCAGTATTTCTTGTTCATTTTCTCTCTCCTATTTCCATCTGTTCTTTGAGGTTTCTCTTTTATATCTCTGTTTCTTTGGAGAGAAACAAAATATCTGTAGAAACCCTGGCAGGGCTCACCTGAAAGACTAGATCACTTGGGACAGTCCCCTCATTTTACAGAGTGGGAAGAACTTAAAAGAATCACACCTGAACCCAAGCCTCTCAACTCAGTGTAGTTTTTCTCCTGAATAATTCTACTTATTAAAAAAAAAAGTGCGATAGGTGACCATATTGACTAGTAATGTAATCAAACAAACATGGAAAAGTTTGATTAATAAATAAAAACATTTATTACATTAGGCACTCTCTGCTGTATTCTCTTCCCTATGCCTTGTTGACATCTTGAGCAGATATCATAGCTTTCTGACCATTTCAGATAGTAAAATAGCTCATTAAGATTCACTTAAAAGGCCAGCCAAGTCCAAATCATAGCTTTAATCTCAAAAGCTCCATCCCCAACCCCACCTCAGGCATGCCCTTAGTTTGGGGACCAGTGGTGAGAAAGGGAGCAGGGTCTACCCTTTTAATTTTTCTATTTGTTCTGTTTTTCCCCTTCTCCTGTATGTGGGGACAGGGCAGAGGGTTTAGGGTAAAGAGAGCCAACATCTTACTTCTTTGGGGCTGGTACAGTCACAGTGGCTGGTCTTTGTGGGTAATATCCAAAGGTTTGGATTTAGTGTGGATGGGAATGTCACAAATACAGCCAGTTGGAGAATTCAGTATGCCGGCAGAGATCGTAAAGGCTATTAAATTGCTTCTTAGTCTCTAAGTATCCTCCTTGCAGTACCCAATCATATCATTCGTTGGGTCGATTTTATAAGTGGTTGTGCTACAATAGTCAAATGCCGTAACGAGGTAACGCCTCCTTAACTATTGGAATTAGTCCTTGATCTGTTTGGTTTTTCTCCCCTTACTCATCCCAATATAAAGGTAGTTTTGTCTGTTTCATCCTCTCATTTAATCAGTTTTTGCTTTATATATTTTGAGACTACAGGTGACCCTTGAACAACATGGGAGTTAGGGGAACCAGCCCTCTGCATGGTCGTGATTATGCGTGTAACTTTTGACTTCCCCCAGATGTATACTGTTGACTGGAAGGCTTACCGATAACATAAGCAGTCGATTAACACATATTATTATGTTATCTGTATTACATACTGTATTCTCACAACAAAGCAACCTAGAGAAAAAAATATTATTAAGAAAATCATAAGGAAGAGAAAATACATTTCCAGGACTGCATTTATTGAACAAAAAGTGCATGTATACATGGGCCTGCACAGGTCAAACCCATGTTGTTCAAACCCATATTTGATCATTCAAGTCTGGAATCATTAGGTAGTGGCCCTATTTATTCTCATAATGGCTTTTGGTCATAAAGTCGATATGTCAGATATTAATATAGGAATACCAGATTTCTTTTATTTAGCTTTTGCCTGGTAAATCGTTTTGCCATGGGTTTACTTTCAACCTTTGGGTGTCATGCTTTTGTGTCTGTTTGTTGCCAACTGAATATAGTTGGATTTTATTTGCTGTCATTTTTAAATTCAATCTGACAATCTGTGCATTTAATTTAATGAATTTCTTGTGATTGTTTATACACTTCAATTTGGTGATATCATTTTTTACTTCATGGCTTTGTATTTGTGATGTGCATTATGTGGTGGCTTATAGATGGGCATCATCTCTCAGAGACTTCCTGTGATCTTGTGTGTGTGTGTGTGTGTGTGTGTGTGTGTGTGTGTGTCTGTCTGTCTGTCTAAATTTCCTCTTATTAGGACAATAGTTACATTGGATTAGGGCCCACCTCCATGACGTCTTTAATCTTAATGACCTCTTCAAGGACCCCATCTCCAAATACAATCATGTTCTACTGGGCTTAGAACTTCAATATGTGAATTTCAGGGGACAAAACTCAGCCCATAATATCCTTGATTTTCTTTTCCCCATGCCAAACTTAATGGAGCCTAAAGTTAATATCCTAATTACTTCCAACACTGTATTTTGGAGACTTTATGATCAATAATTGCCCACCCTACTTACATGATATTCTCTAGTGTTTGGTTCTCTCATTTTTAATCTCATAAATAAACATTATTATTTTAAGAAGTTAAAAAATATTTGTAGACACTTTTTGTTGACCGTTTGTCCACTATTCACACATGTAACTTTGTCTTTTTATTCTCATTAGGGCCATTTTTCAGTCTCATTCTTAAAAGTTAATTTTACTGCATATAAATTTCTTGGCTGACAATTATTTTCTCTTATCACCTAAATTCACTAACCTCTTGCTGACCTTTTTGCTATTGAGATGTATTGCTGTCTGCCATTCCTTTGTAGAGGATTCATCTTCAACTACTTTTAAGGTCTTTGACTTTCGCACCTTTAATTTCATTACATTGTTTCTAGGTGTGGATTTCTTTGTAGTTATCATTTTTTTCAAATGAATTTTGCCATCTGAATCTGTGAATTCATTTGTCAGTTCCAGGAATTTCGCTGCCAGCACCTCTTTAAATATTACCTCTCTTATGAAAGTGCGAATAAAATATTTATTTTTTGCTCCCTGGACTCTACTGAGATAGTATTAGTGTTATTCTCAGTCTGTTCTCCACATCTCTTAGCATTTTGCTCCAACTTTCTATGTCCTTGTCCTTGCTGCATTCTGGGAAATGCTTCAGACTCTCCTTCCAATTCACTTATTTTTTGATTCAGCTATTTCTGAGTTACGCTTAATCTTTGATCAACTTTTTAAAATTTCAACTTTGTTTTCTAAAACGATTTGGCTCTATTTCAGATATGTCCAGCGGTTTCTCGTGATCTCTTGTTACTTGCTTTTGTGTTCTTTATTCCACACTTGATTTACTTATACATTTAATTAAAATAATATTTGTACTTGTTCTTTGACAATGATAACAGTCTTCAAATAGTTATAATCTGTTGTTGGTTGTCCCCCCCCCCCCCAAACTCCAACCCCCCCCCCCAGCCACTTGTTGTGGCTGGCTGCTTTGTATATTTGAATGTATGTTTGTTTGTTTGTTTGTTTATTTATTTTAGCTGGGTGCACATATTCAAGATCTTACGCTGGGGATATTTTCATCCTAGAAGAATTTTCAATTACTTTTGCAAGAAGTACAGTGTAGAGCCCATGTAGGGCATTCACCATCTTAGAGTGTCATGCCTTAATGTGGGGGTTGCAAGGAATACCCCTAAAGAGGGTTATTCATTCTATACTTATTCTATCGAGGGTATTTGGAGGGAAGGACCTCTCAATCCCTGAACTGGAGTGCACATTTGTTCCCTGGTTGCTCAGATTTAGTGTTTACTTAATAGTCCAAGTTAGGTTTCAGACTTTGTGTTTCCTGTCAAAGAATTCTCTCACTTTTTCCCCTGAGACTAGCAGTGTATTTAAAGGACATGTGTTTTAGATGGCACGGGTAAGGTCTTTCAGGATATCTATTCTTCTATATTTCTACAGGGAGAAGTCCACAGCTAACTTTTAAAACTTCAGTTTTTGGGGCGCCTGGGTGGGCTCAGTCGGTTGAGCGTCCGACTTCGGCTCAGGTCATGATCTCGCGGTCTGTGAGTTCAAGCCCCGCGTCTGGCTCTGTGCTGACAGCTCAGAGCCTGGAGCCTGTTTCAGATTCTGTGTCTCCCTCTCGCTGACCCTCCCCTGTTCATGCTCTATCTCTCTCTGTCTCAAAAATAAATAAAAACGTTAAAAAAAAATTTAAAAAAAACTTCAGTTTTTTACAGCAGTGAATATAGAATCCAGTTTATAGCAGATGGAAGAATAAATATAGAATGGGGAAGTAGAAATAGGAAGTGTTTTACAACTCCTTTAAATGTAATGTTGTTGGTATTGTTTGCCAGAGGAAAGATCTAATGGAAGGATTCTTTTTATTTTTCTGATGTTTGGGACAAGATAGATGAGGTAATTAGTGCATTAAGGGAATAAGAGAAGAGAGGTAGGGTTGTCAAAGATAAGTTATTTAATTGCATTCTTAGAATTAGAAGGTTTAACTTCAGTTTTTTATAACTGAAGATATATTGCTGCATACTTTGTTACAGCAGAAACTTTATTACTTATAAATGGCATGAACAGTAAATCTTCAAGGAGATTCTGATATAAGGTTATAAAATAAACTAGTGAACCTGTTTCTGTTTATATTGCTTTTTCCTCCAGAAAACGTTTCTGGTGCTTGTGGAGGAAACATTATTTATATGCGTTTTTGTTCTATCATCTGTTTCATATGTATCATGGCAGCCGACGTCATGTCCACTGACTTGATGTATGGCCGGTTATCTTCCTATAAAAGTATAGCAGTTAAGAGTTTGGGCTCTAGAGCCAGACAGCCCCCGGTTTGAATCCTTGACCTAGCACTGAACAGCTGTAAGACACTGGGCAAGTCAATTCATTTATCTGACCCTCGGAAAATATATATAATAACCATAATACTTTAAAGGGTCAGGACTGACTTTTTCAAAGCACATTGACCATCACAGTGCTAGTTAACTGCTCATCAAAGTCCTTGGTAAACAGTAAATGCTCAGTAACAGCTTCTAGCCTTTTCTTGTCTTTCACCCGTTTTTATTCCTACAACTGTGGTAACTATAATACCACTCCACAAAGTGATTTGCATAAATTGAACCCTTAATATGTATCTTTTTGGGGACCCCTGGGTGGCCCAGGTAGTTGAGCGTCCGACTTCGGCTCAGGTCACATCTTGCTCACATATCTTGTGCTGACAGCTCGGAGCCTGGAACCTGTTTCAGATTCTGTGTCTCTCCCTCTCTCTCTGCCCTTCCCCTGCTTGGGTTCTGTCTCTCTCTCTCTCTCTCTCTCTCAAAAATAAATAAACATTTAAAAACTTTTAAATATGTATCTTTTTTGATTATTTGGTGAATAAAAACATAAAGATAGAAATCCTCCTGCCTTTCCAATATTCACTCACTCATTCATTCATTGATATTTATTGCATTTCTCTGTTACAAAGTGCCAGACACTTTGCTCGAGCAAAACAATCTTTGCAATCAGAGGACTTATATGGAATATGTAAAAGAAAGTGATTCTTATCCAAACCAAACCAAATCCTTCTTCAGAATGCCCCATGGGTCTGTGGCGAAAGGAGAACTGGGTCCAGGGAGTCCATTTAGGAAACCACCAAAGTAGTCTGACTTGGGAATATGGGCTGCCATGTATGGTGCTGTCCATATTACTTTTCTCTGAGTTTTGTTTTGAGTATACTTGACACAAGATGTCACACTGGTTTCAGGTGAACACCATAGTGAGTCCACAAGTTAACGCGTTACGCTATGCTCACGAGGGTAGCTACCCTCTGTCACCATACATCGTTATTACCTTACCATTGACTATATTTCTTCCGCTGTGCCTTTTATCCCCTTGACTTATTCATTCCTCCCAGGATGTTTTCAACCTTTCACTATTCCTACCTTAGTGTCAAAATGGATAATTCTCATATCTTTCCTATTGCTTAAATACGGCAATAAATACCTCAACGTTTATTTTGTCCTTTTGTCTTTTAAGATTCCAAGTCATATCATTAGTTAATTCTAAATTATACGCTGGTGCTAAAAGCATATGAGGATTTTGGGTGATGAAAAGGGTAAATAATGTAATATCCCTTTCTTTTATTGTTACTCTCTATCCATATCAGATAGTGCGAAATCTTCTAGATATTTAAAAGATATTTATCTTTTAGATATTATAAACTTGTGTTTCAGTTGTAATGATAGTTTCTTGCTTCCTAAAGAGGAAAACCTAGCAATATTGCTATATATAAAGTGAAAATGAGAATATCTCCTAGGAAAACAGATTATTCGTTTAAAAAGCTTACAATATTATATCCGACTGAGAAAATTAAAATACCTATGGATATTTTTCTTCTAGATTTCAATATTTTTACTCATCATCCAATCATCAGCCAAACCTGAAGACCCCAGTTCAATTCTATGCATGATTTCAATACCTTTCTACACTTTAATTAGATTTTTCATACTTTTTATGGAGGTAAGCAATATTACCTACTGTGTGACTGACCTTAACCATGTAGCCCATTAATGAAATCTTTGCCCAGTGTTGAAACAAGTATAAAATTTAGGAGTTATTCGATGCTGGTAAGTTCTGAAACTAAGATTGCAAAACTGAATAAAGTTGATGACTGTGCTTGAGTCCCTTTTCCTAAATATCAGATCACATGGGGGATGTGACATATTGCGCTCTTTGATTGCATGCCACTTAGTGTCAATAAATTGCTTTGGAGATGTGATTGGTAAGGGAAGGAAATCATGTTGCTACAAGCACTTCTGGGAGAAACCAAGCGCTGCTGAGAATTTGGGGGCAACTGTTGATAAATGTCATCTACATCACAGTTCTGGACTTTATCACTCCCACTATAAAGAAATTTGCAAGTGCACTCCTTTTGTTTTTAATGTTTATTTATTCTGAGAGAGAGAGAGAGAGAGAAAGCACATGCGCACATGAATGGGGGAGGGGCAGAGAGAGAGGGGGAGAGAGAGAATCCCAAGCAGGCTCCCAACATGGGGCTCAATCCCACCAACCATAAGATCATGACCTGAGCCGAAATCAAGAGTCAAACACTTAACCGACTGAAACACCCAGGCGCCCTGTGCAAGCACACTTAATGAGCACCATGTGATGTATGAAACTATTGAATCACTGCATTGTACTCCTGAACCTAATATAACACTGTCTGTTAACTAACTCAAATTAAAATAAAAACTTAGGGGCACCTGGGTGGCTCAGTTGGTTAAGTGCCCAGCCCTTGATTTCAGCTCAGGTCATGATCTCACACTTCATGAGATGGACCCCACATTAGGCTCTGTGCTGGCAGCGTGGATCCTGCTTGGGATTCTCTCTCCCTCTCTCTCTACCCCTCCACCATGGTACACGTGTATGCTCTCTCTCTCTCTAAATAAATAAATATACATAAACATTTAATAAAATAGAATAAAATAAAAACTTAAATAAAAAATTTAAAAATCATTAATGCTAAATACTTCTTTTTTTTAACATTTATTTATGTTTTTGAGACAGACAGAGACAGAGCATGAACGGGGGAGGGTCAGAGAGAGAGGGAGACACAGAATCTGAAACAGGCTCCAGGCTCTGAGCTGTGGGCACAGAGCCCGATGTGGGGCTCGAACTCACAGACCGTGAGATCATGACCTGAGCCGGAGTGGGATGTGCAACCGACTGAGCCACCCAGGCGCCCCATTAAGTAGTATTTTTAATAGGAGGCAGCTAAAAAATATTCATCTGAAGAACGAATCAGAATTGCAAAACTATAGTCAAGGGTATTTTATTATAAAATATCTATTATAAAAAGATTAAAATAATGTTTGCTCTTAGAAGGTAATATATGTATTCTGCCAAGCCCAGGATCTCACATAGTGTGGACACTCACTAAATGGTAGTCATTTTTAAAATATCCCTTTTAGCATTTATTGGCAGAAAAAATATTAGATTCTTCTGAGAACATTCACTTTTAGTAAAATGAATAATGAGCATTATATACTCCCTCTCGTTTACCTATCTTATGGAACTGAGGGAAATGCAAAACTAAATGCAGTGCTTAACTTCAATAATTATCTTATTCTAAGACTTAACACGTCTATTTCTAGGTATTTTACAATTGTGAAAAGAATACGTATTTCTAGGTATTTTACAATTGTGTAAAGTCGTATTCTAAGACTTAACATGTCTATTTCTAGCTATTTTACAATTGTGAAAAAAATACCTATTTCTAGGTATTTTACAATTGTGAAAAGTCGTATTCTAAGACTTAACACGTCTATTTCTAGCTATTTTACAATTGTGAAAAAAATACCCATTTCTAGGTATTTTACAATTGTGAAAAGTCGTATTCTAAGACTTAACACGTCTATTTCTAGCTATTTTGCAAAATAGCTCCCGCTATTTGGGGTTTAGCATTCTGATCAGTGTCGGCTGGCTTTTAGAAGGAGGTGAGGATAATGATGACAGAACTGTAACCAGAAAGAACACTGCAAGGCCTCTCAGTACTGAGAATGTTCATAGATGTTAGCATACATCGAACAAAATATGTAATATTTATGTGTCAAAAATAAAATCAGTCTAGATGAAAAAAATAGAAGAAGAAATCTGCCAATCCCTACCACATACAATTGGAAGGCAGAAGGTGTTGGAGATTACAACCAAGGAAGGATGTCAGCTCATCAACAGACTTTAGTAACAGAGAACAAATTCAAGTTCAACGTTTGCATATTTAGTGCACAAATTTTATATGCATCAAGCAGAGGAAACTTCATTTAACTCTTGTGTTTCTTCAACAGGTATTTTATGTGTATGTGAGAAACTCGGAAAGTGTGAATGATGAAATAAAGGAAGGCAATCAGAGCATTCTCTTAACAATCTTAATAGTAAGAAAAATTTTCTACCTGAATGTGTATTGCCTAGGATTCGTAACTGTGTAATACACTTAGTCTTATTTAAATAACGGCAAATTTAAGTATCCTAAAAATACTCGCTCTTACTATATTCTGTTATATTCTACATTCAAATATAATGACAGTAAAACATAAGGATATTTTTCTATATGGAATCAATGACAGTATAATATACACCAGAAATACTAAAGGCTTGGTTGCTGTTCAGAAATACTAAAGGTTTGGTTGCTGTTATTTTTTTTTTAATTTTTTAAGTGTTTTTTATTTTTGAGAGAGAGAGAGAGAGCACAAACGGGGGAGGGGCAGAAAGGGAGGGATGCAAAGAATCCGAAGCAGGCTCCAGGCTCTGAGCTGTCAGCACAAAGCCCAACCCGAGGCTCAGACTCACGAACCGTGAGATCATGGCCTGAGCCGAAGCTGGACTGTTAACCAACTGAGCCACCCAGGCGCCCCAGCTTGGTTGCTATTCTTATACATTATTGACATGATATGTATCCAAAGACAATTTGGATTGCCTGTGGTGATTTATAAAGAATGCTATATGGCCAAAAATCATTTAAGTATGGATGAAAAAATAAACTAATTTGAATAATGAAAAAGAAAGGTGAAAAATTAAGTGGAATTTTATACTGGGAAAAGATACTGAGATAGAATATAAGTGTTATTTCTGTGCATATGGTAACTGAGGCAGAAAAGGGAAACAAAATGGATTACAGATCTCTTTTTTCTCTTTAATGGCAGAAGAATAGTTTCTTGAGGGAGAAAGTTTCCCAAGTTTTTATAAATTTATAAAATTATATCCATTTCCACAAGAGTCTTTGTATATTGAACGTGTATCTTTCCTATTTTCTAAATATATGCAGAGATGTTACATATTCAATTATTTTTTAATTGATCACTAACAAATCCTAAAGTTATACAGTTGTTTGGTTAAGACATATATTCATTAAAATGTGCAGCTCTGAGTGACACAACACAGAAACCCTGGGACCTAATGCTGTTACTGGCAGGCATCCTTCCATTGTTTATGATTTTACTTGGAAACATCTTAGTACTTAACGATGAAGCATTCTATTAACTGTGTAAAGTATTACATGATCCCTAGTTTACTAGAGGTTTTAGTCTTCGTTTGCTTATGTATTTATCAAGAATGAATCTTGAATCTTATCAAAGGTTGTGTGTATCAAGAATAATCAAATAGTTTTACTAAATCTATTAAGATAATTAATGAATTTTATTTCATATTTCATATTTAAGAAATCTGTCCCTCTCTGAGGTCATTTAAAATTCTTTGGTGTTGTCCTCTAAAAGACTTATATTTTCTTACCCATTTATGTCTTCAGTCACCCGCACTTGATTTTATTTCTGTGTTGTGAGGGAAGGGTCCTATTTCATTCCTGTCTTTAAAGATACTCAGTTGTCCAGAACTATTTATTGAAAAGCCTGTGCCATTCCATTGATATTCAGGGACGCCTCTGTTCATATATAAAATGCCCATGTATATAGGGTCTGTTTCTGGGATATCTATTCCAATTTGTATGCTTCTGCCAAATTCTTTGGATAGCTACTAGTTTGGTAGTGCTTTTAACTAAATTCCAGGCTTGGGGGCCTGAGTGGCTCAGTTGGTTGAGCATCTGATTCTTGATTTCGGCTCAGGTCGTGATCCCAGGGTCGTGGGATCGAGCCCTGCATTGAGCCCTGCATCAGGTTCCACACAGAGCAGGGAGCCTGCTTAAGAGTCTCTCTCTCTCCCTCTGCCCCTCTCCCCGGCTCATGCTCTTGCTCTCTAAAGTAAATAAAAATAAATATTAATTAATTAGTTAATTAATTCCAGGCTTGAGGTGTTTTGGACCATTCAGATGATGTGAATTTGGGCTACAAATATGTGCAAAAGCTGGCTTCTCATTCTGTTTCACTCCCCGTGGTTGACACTCAAGGCAATTATCTTACAAACCTCCTGGGTGTTCTTCATGTCCTTCCCTAAGAGTAAAACCCTTTGAGGCCCGTGCTTTATTAGTGAAAAGACCACCTATTCTACTCCTTGCTTGGAAGAAAACTCTAGAGTTGTGTACTTTCTCCTGTCTTCTTCTCCTGGACGTGCCATGAAATCTGAAGTTTGAAAACTAACTCCAGGAGCAGAGATGCTTTGATGTCAAGCCTACCCCCTACATCCACTGAGATCGGGCTTAAAAAGCCCTTACTATCTTTTTTCTTTTTAATTGATTATTTTTGAGAGAGATGGTGAGCTGGGGAGGGGCAGAGAGAGGGGGAATCCCAAGCAGGCTCTGCAGTGTCGATGCAGAGCCCAACGTGGGGCTTGAACTCATGAAACCCTGAGATCATGACCTGAGCCAAAACCAAGAGTCTGATGCTTCACAGACTGAGCCACCCAGGGAGCCCAAAAGTTCTTACTATCTTTAAAAAAAGTCCCTACTATCTCGTCAGCTTTTCTGTGTGTGTGTGTGTGTGTGTGTGTGTGTGTATGTGTTTTAATTTAATGTAGGACTTTTAGGGTTTTTCCTGCTCCCCTATTGGAAGGGTTGGTTTGGATAAACTCCTGTCCGAAGTATTTTGTAACATTTTTGTCAAATTTGTAAGAAAATGATCAAATCGGGGCGCCTGGGTGGCTCAGTCGGTTGAGTGCCGACTTCGGCTCAGGTCACGATCTCACAGTCCGTGAGTTCGAGCCCTGCGTCGGGCTCTGTGCTGACAGCTCAGAGCCTGGAGCCTGCTTCCGATTCTGTGTCTCCCTCTCTCTCTGCCCCTCCCCCGTTCATGCTCTGTCTCTCTCTGTCTCAAAAATAAATAAACGTTAAAAAAAAAAAAAAAAAAGAAAATGATCAAATCTTCCATAAGGAAAGGCAAATATTGTTCACTGAATCTGAATCCCATGATGATGCTAATTCTAATGTTCCTTCTTTACTTTTTAGCCATACCTTCAGAGTATCATTTTCCTTTTTGTCATAAGGTGTCTGGAAATGAAGTATGGACAAAAAACAATGAGGAAAGACCCAGTCTTCAGGTCAGGAGAACATTTCTTAACATCTGAGTATAATTTCAATATTTAATGTTGGTGACAGTACATTTAGCATCACTTTATTATGATAGATTTACTAGTCAGTTCTTAGCAGGGCAAACTGGACATCGTTATTCTGGGGAAAAAATAAAAACCAAACCAACCCCAAACCGCATTAGATTGAATGCAGGCATGCATAATTTCTGAGTCCTGGGTCTTAACAGATTTTAGGCAAGTTGAGTTTTGTTTGTTCTGTGCCTCTCTCTTAGCAGTGGGGAAGCACCAAAGTTTGTTTTTCTCCTGCCGAGAGCAAGTATCAGTCCCCGAAGAGGAGACATGAGAATGAGCTGGTGCGTTCAGTATGTGGGTGGACCGTTTTGGAAAGGGAAGAGAAGCCAGTTCTGGCGATCACTGATGATGTAATGTGAGCACAATGTGGATGAGGCAGACGGGAAACACTGATGAGTGTGCATCTGAGGGAATTTAGAGAGCCCGTTGACAGATGGAATAGAAGGTCTTAAAGACAATAATCAAAGAAAATATTTCAAGGGACTTGGCTACCTACAGAAGGAATCTTGTCGGTAGTAAATTACTTTTTTTTTCTCTTAAAGCCAAGGATAGTCATTTAAGTATAGAGGCTTACGTACATTCTCTTGATAAGGTGGTACAGCTAGAATCGAATGGTATGTTATTTCATTTTCTCTGTAGGATCTCCTCAAGAAGTAGGGAAAATCATCCAAACCCAGAAGAGCCAGAAGAAGAAGATGAGAATGTCCAAGCTGAAAGAGCGAGAACAGCAAATGCACTCACTACTCTGAACCCGGATGAGGTGACAAGTGTCTTGACCCTTCACAAAACTCTGAGCTCGGTAGCTTGTCCTGGAGAGCTGAACTCCTGGTTTTTCTTTTCGCATCTTGGTTTTGTTTCTGTGACATTGCATGTGTATGTCATATTTAAATCGCATCTTTTGCAGTACGTATCTTATCATGACTCCTCTAGTTTTCTCTTCTTCGGTTTTTTGTGGGTCTTCACCGGCCACGTCTTCATGCGTCACTGCAATTCAACACATTCTCCGATATTTTTATCAACCTTAACAAAAGTTCGCATCTTCTGCAAGACTTGCAGTTTCATTTTGCCTCATCTCGAATTGTGACATTAGTAACGGTAATCAGCAGGTGAATTTACACCTAGTTCATTTCAATAAGAAATGAACCAGAGGGGCGCCTGGGTGGCTCAGTCGGTTAAGCGACCGACTTCAGCTCAGGTCCTGATCTCACAGCTTGTGAGTTCAAACCCCGCATAGGGCTCTGTGCTGACAGCTCAGAGCCTGGAGCCTGCTTCGGTTTCTGTGCCTCCCTCTCTCTCTGCCCCTCCCCTGCTCACGCTCTGTCTTTCTCTGTCTCAAAAATAAATAAACAAAAAAAAATTTTTTTTAAAGAAATCAACTAGAAATTAGTGCCAAGGGCATAACGCAAACACAATGAATTTGATTACGAATTGGTTTTCTCCGTGGTTGATAAAGTAATCTTCATTCATGAACGTACATTTAGGCATTTCATTTGAAAGAAAGAGGCTGAATTATCACTGTCACAAAATCTGGTTAGATTCATAGCCTAGGACATGAAAGATAAAACATGCATGCACAAAATATCTGAAATTTAATGGGAAAATCATGCTTTGTCATGTTTTCCAGAAACCACTCGTAGTGGCAAGCTGTTTACACAAGGAATATAAAGAGAAAAAGGAACATTGCTTTTCAACAAGAAAGAAGAAAATAGCTA
This sequence comes from Panthera leo, assembly GCF_018350215.1. Lineage (NCBI taxonomy): Eukaryota > Metazoa > Chordata > Mammalia > Carnivora > Felidae > Panthera > Panthera leo. The sequence goes on along the minus strand of NC_056692.1, from coordinate 50,101,824 downwards.
TTAGAAACATCTCATTCTGCGTTAATAAAGGTTTGGATAACGTTCCCTTTATTAGAATGTTCCTTATTATTTAGATTTGGGACTATGAAAAGGGGGAAAATTTCCATTCTTTGAGACTGTTCACCTATCTTGGTTAACAGATAATTATAAAGATACTTGACATGTTGGCAGAGAAACAATTTCTGTTTCAAAATCATGTCCCAGTTCAAATGGTGAGAAACCCCATCTTGGATCAGGAAGACCAAACCATTCTACTATAAATCCGAAGTCTTTCCATTCACACTGTAATATAGAAAATTACAAAGGGGTTGTTGGAAGATGTTCTTTTGTTTCGAAATATTACTAAGCTAAGTGAATTTAGGCTGGTCAAACTTTGAAGTACAAATCATATCGTCGATGACGACTCTGTCTTCCAGGTGAAGTGTTGGGGTTGCTGGGACACAATGGAGCCGGTAAAAGCACTTCTATTAAAATGGTAACAGGAGACACAAAGCCAACTGCAGGAACGGTACGTGACAAGCTCATTGCCAGGGGAAATTTCATTTGCAGTGTCAATATCGTCCTCCTATTGTTCTTTCAGCAGATCAAATGATTTTTGAGAAAATGAATAAATAGATGATTTATTATAATTATGTATAATTATAATAAATATAATTACAATTAAATGTTATTAATTAATTATTAATTAATATATCAATATATTAATATATATTAATATATAATGATATATATTATATTATATTATTATATTAATATAATATATAATGTATTAATTTATACATTATATTAATATTTATAATATTTAATATAATATAATATATATTCCATTATATATAATATATAACGCTATAATATATAATATATAATGGAATGTATATTTAATATAATATATATGTAATATAATATAATATATTCCTTTATTTATAATATATAATGCTATAATATATATAATATATAATGGAATATATATTTAATATAATATATGTATTATAATATATATTATAGAATATATAATTTATTATATATAATACACAATGTAATATATAATATAATATATAATATACATAATGTAATATATAATATAATATACAATTTATTATATATAATATACAATGTAATATATAATATATAATGTAGTATATATAATATATCTAGTATAATATGATATATATTCCATTATATATAATATATAATGCTATAATATATATCATATAATGCATTATATATTTAATATAATGTATGTAATATAATATTATATATATTCCATTATATATATTATAGCATTGTATATATTATATATAATGGAATATGTATCTAATATAATATAATATAATATGATATAATATATATTCCATTATATATATAATACATATAATGATACAATATATATATTGATATATATATATCATTCATCTGTCCTTTCTTCTTTACCCATTCATCTATCAATGGATACTTGGATTGCTTCCACATCTTGGCTATTGTCCATAATGCTGCAATAAACATGGAGGGAGGTGTATATCTTTTTGAATTAGTATTATTGTTTTCTTTGGTTAAATACCCAGTAGTGGAATTACTGGATCATATGATAATTCTGTTTTTCATTTTTCGAGGAGCCACTTTTATCTCCTTCAGTAGAGGGAGGATTGGAGCCAAAGCTGGATGCGGATCTGACTTTCCTTGTTCGATGCAGGTGGTTTTAGAAGGCTACAGAACATCTCCAAGGCAACCGGAAGATGACACCGTCAAGTTCTTGGGGTACTGTCCTCAGGAGAACTCACTGTGGCCCGGTCTTACGGGGAAGGACCACGTGGAGCTATACGCAGCAGTGAAAGGAATGAGCAAACAGGAGGCTGCTCTGAGTACTTCTCGGTACAGAAGGAAGCTTTGTGGAGGGAAGACGGGAGGAACGTGTCATTTCCTGATTATATATGGAAAGGAGATCATAAACAAGATCTTTTAATTTTCATGCAAATTAAAATGACTGAAAATCTGAATAAGAACCAAATCATAAGTTTATGCATTTGTGATGATGTTAATGGTCCTTCAATCTACTGTTTTCAGGTGGATGGTGCTAAGGTTTTCTATATCGTTGGTGTAGGTAGGAACATGTGCCTTGTGTATAAATCAGTGTCGGGTTTTTTTTGTCAGATTGGTGGAAGCTTTCAAGCTCCAGGAACAACTTAAAGTGCCCGTGAAGGACTTATCCCAAGAAGTAAAGAGGAAGGTAGGTGGGGGGCTGAGTGTTACTCTACGCACCCCACGGGTCGGTGCCAGACACGCTGTTCCTCTCCTTCTCGTTCCAGCTGTGCTTTGCACTGAGCGTCCTGGGAGACCCATCGGTGGTGCTTCTGGATGAGCCATCCACAGGGGTGGACCCCGAGGGGCAACAGCAAATGTGGTGAGGGACATCAGATTACATAGTATGAGTCTGGAGTTAATATTTTTTCTACACTTGCTCTATTTATCTTTGATGCTCACATCGTCTATTATTTAATTCAGTGAAACTTAATGTAGTATTCAAAATTCCCCAAGGAAGGAAAAATAGACACGTTAAGAATCGATTAGAATCTTGAATGTCTTCGCTTGGATTTTCTTTTTCTTACTCTTCTTCCTCTGCCTCTTTTTTCTTTTATTTTTCAGTTGTTGAAAATCCCACAATGTGATGTTTCTCTGTACTCCAGCTTTTTTATTTTTTTTTATTTTTTTTTATTTTTTATTTTTTAATATATGAAATTTACTGTCAAATTGGTTTCCATACAACACCCAGTGCTCATCCCAAAAGGTGCCCTCCTCAATACCCATCACCCACCCTGCCCTCCCTCCCACCCCCCATCAACCCTCAGTTTGTTCTCAGTTTTTAACAGTCTCTTATGCTTTGGCTCTCTCCTACTCTAACCTCTTTTTTTTTTTTTTCCTTCCCCTCCCGCATGGGTTTCTGTTACGTTTCTCAGGATCCACATAAGAGTGAAACCATATGGTATCTGTCTTTCTCTGTATGGCTTATTTCACTTAGCATCACACTCTCCAGTTCCATCCACGTTGCTACAAAAGGCCATATTTCATTTTTTCTCATTGCCACGTAGTATTCCATTGTGTATATAAACCACAATTTCTTTATCCATTCATCAGTTGATGGACATTTAGGCTCTTTCCATAATCTGGCTATTGTTGAGAGTGCTGCTATAAACATTGGGGTACAAGTGCCCCTATGCATCAGTACTCCTGTATCCCTTGGATAAATTCCTAGCAGTGCTATTGCTGGGTCATAGGGTAGGTCTATTTTTAATTTTCTGAGGAACCTCCACACTGCTTTCCAGAGCGGCTGCACCAATTTGCATTCCCACCAACAGTGCAAGAGGGTTCCCGTTTCTCCACATCCTCTCCAGCATCTATAGTCTCCTGATTTGTTCATTTTGGCCACTCTGACTGGCGTGAGGTGATATCTGAGTGTGGTTTTGATTTGTATTTCCCTGATAAGGAGCGACGTTGAACATCTTTTCATGTGCCTGTTGGCCATCCGGATGTCTTCTTTAGAGAAGTGTCTATTCATGTTTTCTGCCCATTTCTTCACTGGGTTATTTGTTTTTCGGGTGTGGAGTTTGGTGAGCTCTTTATAGATTTTGGATACTAGCCCTTTGTCCGATATGTCATTTGCAAATATCTTTTCCCATTCCGTTGGTTGCCTTTTAGTTTTGTTGGTTGTTTCCTTTGCTGTGCAGAAGCTTTTTATCTTCATAAGGTCCCAGTAATTCACTTTTGCTTTTAATTCCCTTGCCTTTGGGGATGTGCCGAGTAAGAGATTGCTACGGCTGAGGTCAGAGAGGTCTTTTCCTGCTTTCTCCTCTAAGGTTTTGATGGTTTCCTGTCTCACATTCAGGTCCTTTATCCATTTTGAGTTTATTTTTGTGAATGGTGTGAGAAAGTGGTCTAGTTTCAACCTTCTGCATGTTGCTGTCCAGTTCTCCCAGCACCATTTGTTAAAGAGACTGTCTTTTTTCCATTGGATGTTCTTTCCTGCTTTGTCAAAGATGAGTTGGCCATACGTTTGTGGGTCTAGTTCTGGGGTTTCTATTCTATTCCATTGGTCTATGTGTCTGTTTTTGTGCCAATACCATGCTGTCTTGATGATGACAGCTTTGTAGTAGAGGCTAAAGTCTGGGATTGTGATGCCTCCTGCTTCGGTCTTCTTCTTCAAAATTACTTTGGCTATTCGGGGCCTTTTGTGGTTCCATATGAATTTTAGGATTGCTTGTTCTAGTTTCGAGAAGAATGCTGGTGCAATTTTGATTGGGATTGCATTGAATGTGTAGATAGCTTTGGGTAGTATTGACATTTTGACAATATTTATTCTTCCAATCCATGAGCAGGGAATGTCTTTCCATTTCTTTATATCTTCTTCAATTACCTGCATAAGCTTTCTATAGTTTTCAGCATACAGATCTTTTACATCTTTGGTTAGATTTATTCCTAGGTATTTTATGCTTCTTGGTGCAATTGTGAATGGGATCAGTTTCTTTATTTGTCTTTCTGTTGCTTCATTGTTAGTGTATAAGAATGCAACTGATTTCTGTACATTGATTTTGTATCCTGCAACTTTGCTGAATTCATGTATCAGTTCTAGCAGACTTTTGGTGGAGTCTATCGGATTTTCCATGTATAATATCATGTCATCTGCAAAAAGCGAAAGTTTGACTTCATCTTTGCCCATTTTGATGCCTTTGATTTCCTTTTGTTGTCTGATTGCTGATGCTAGAACTTCCAGCACTATGTTAAACAACAGCGGTGAGAGTGGGCATCCCTGTCGTGTTCCTGATCTCAGGGAAAAAGCTCTCAGTTTTTCCCCAATGAGGATGATGTTAGCTGTGGGCTTTCATAAATAGCTTTTATGATCTTTAAGTATGTTCCTTCTATCCCGACTTTCTCAAGGGTTTGTATTAAGAAAGGGTGCTGGATTTTGTCAAAGGCCTTTTCTGCATCGATTGACAGGATCATATGGTTCTTCTCTTTTTTTTTGTTAATGTGACGTATCACGTTGATCGATTTGCGAATGTTGAACCAGCCCTGCATCCCAGGAATGAATCCCACTTGATCATGGTGAATAATTCTTTTTATATGCCATTGAATTCGATTTGCTAGTATCTTATTGAGAATTTTTGCGTCCATATTCATCAGGGATATTGGCCTGTAGTTCTCTTTTTTTACTGGGTCTCTGTCTGGTTTAGGAATCAAAGTAATACTGGCTTCATAGAATGAGTCTGGAAGTTTTCCTTCCCTTTCTATTTCTTGGAATAGCTTGAGAAGGATAGGTATTATCTCTGCTTTAAACGTCTGGTAGAACTCCCCTGGGAAGCCATCTGGTCCTGGACTCTTATTTGTTGGGAGATTTTTGATAACCGATTCAATTTCTTCGCTGGTTATGGGTCTGTTCAAGCTTTCTATTTCCTCCTGATTGAGTTTTGGAAGAGTGTGGGTGTTTAGGAATTTGTCCATTTCTTCCAGGTTGTCCAATTTGTTGGCATATAATTTTTCATAGTATTCCCTGATAATTGTTTGTATCTCTGAGGGATTGGTTGTAATAATTCCATTTTCATTCATGATTTTATCTATTTGGGTCATCTCCCTTTTCTTTTTGAGAAGCCTGGCTAGAGGTTTGTCAATTTTGTTTATTTTTTCAAACAACCAACTCTTGGTTTCGTTGATCTGCTCTACAGTTTTTTTAGATTCTATATTGTTTATTTCTGCTCTGATCTTTATTATTTCTCTTCTTCTGCTGGGTTTAGGCTGCCTTTGCTGTTCTGCTTCTATTTCCTTTAGGTGTGCTGTTAGATTTTGTATTTGGGATTTTTCTTGTTTCTTGAGATAGGCCTCGATTGCAATGTATTTTCCTCTCAGGACTGCCTTCGCTGCATCCCAAAGCGTTTGGATTGTTGTATTTTCATTTTCGTTTGTTTCCATATATTTTTTAATTTCTTCTCTAATTGCCTGGTTGACCCACTCATTTGTTAGTAGGGTGTTCTTTAACCTCCATGCTTTTGGAGGCTTTCCAGACTTTTTCCTGTGGTTGATTTCAAGCTTCATAGCATTGTGGTCTGAAAGTATGCATGGTATAATTTCAATTCTTGTAAACTTATGAAGGGCTGTTTTGTGACCCAGTATATGATCTATCTTGGAGAATGTTCCATGTGCACTCGAGAAGAAAGTATATTCTGTTGCTTTGGGATGCAGAGTTCTAAATAGATCTGTCAAGTCCATCTGATCCAATGTATCATTCAGGGCCCTTGTTTCTTTATTGACTGTGTGTCTAGATGATCTATCCATTTCTGTAAGTGGGGTGTTAAAGTCCCCTGCAATGACCACATTCTTATCAATAAGGTTGCTTATGTTTATGAGTAATTGTTTTATATATCTGGGGGCTCCGGTATTCGGTGCATAGACATTTATAATTGTTAGCTCTTCCTGATGGATAGACCCTGTAATTATTATATAATGCCCTTCTTCATCTCTTGTTACAGCCTTTAATTTAAAGTCTAGTTTGTCTGATATAAGTATGGCTACTCCAGCTTTCTTTTGGCTTCCAGTAGCATGATAAATAGTTCTCCATCCCCTCACTCTCAATCTGAAGGTGTCCTCAGATCTAAAATGAGTCTCTTGTAGACAGCAAATAGATGGGTCTTGTTTTTTTTATCCATTCTGATAGCCTATGTCTTTTGGTTGGCGCATTTAATCCATTTACATTCAGTGTTATTATAGAAAGATACGGGTTTAGAGTCATTGTGATGTCTGTATGTTTTATGCTTGTAGCGATGTCTCTGGTACTTTGTCTCACAGGATCCCCCTTAGGATCTCTTGTAGGGCTGGTTTAGTGGTGATGAATTCCTTCAGTTTTTGTTTGTTTGGGAAGACCTTTATCTCTCCTTCTATTCTAAATGACAGACTTGCTGGATAAAGGATTCTCGGCTGCATATTTTTTCTGTTTAGCACACTGAAGATATCGTGCCAAGCCTTTCTGGCCTGCCAAGTTTCAAAGGAGAGATCAGTCACGAGTCTTATAGGTCTCCCTTTATATGTGAGGGCACGTTTATCCCTTGCTGCTTTCAGAATTTTCTCTTTATCCTTGTATTTTGCCAGTTTTACTATGATATGTCGTGCAGAAGATCGATTCAAGTTACGTCTGAAGGGACTTCTCTGTGCCTCTTGGATTTCAATGCCTTTTTCCTTCCCCAGTTCAGGGAAGTTCTCAGCTATAATTTCTTCAAGTACCCCTTCGGCACCTTTCCCTCTCTCTTCCTCCTCTGGGATACCAATTATGCGTATATTATTTCTTTTTAGTGTATCACTTAGTTCTCTAATTTTTCCCTCATACTCCTGGATTTTTTTATCTCTCTTTCTCTCAGCTTCCTCTTTTTCCATAACTTTATCTTCTAGTTCACCTATTCTCTCCTCTGCCTCTTCAATCCGAGCTGTCGTCGTTTCCATTTTGTTTTGCATTTCGTTTAAAGCGCTTTTCAGCTCCTTGTGACTGTTCCTTAGTCCCTTGATCTCTGTGGCAAGAGATTCTCTGCTGTCCTGTATACTGTTTTCAAGCCCAGCGATTAATTTTATGACTATTATTCTAAATTCACTGTCTGTTATATTATTTAAATCCTTTTTGATCAGTTCATTAGCTGTTGTTATTTCCTGGAGATTCTTCTGAGGGGAATTCTTCCGTTTGGTCATTTTGGATAGTCCCTGGAGTGGTGAGGACCTGCAGGGCACTTCCCCTGTGCTGTGGTGTATAACTGGAGTTGGTGGGCGGGGCCGCAGTCCGACCTGACGTCTGCCCCCAGCCCACCACTGGGGCCACAGTCAGACTAGTGTGTGCCTTCTCTTCCCCTCTCCTAGGGGTGGGATTCACTGTGGGGTGGTGTGGCCCGTCTGGGCTACTTGCACACTGCCAGGCTTGTGGTGCTGGGGATCTGGCATATTAGCTGGGGTGGGTAGGCAAGGTGCATGGGGGCAGGAGGGGCAGGCTTAGCTCACTTCTCCTTAGGTGATCCACTTCAGGAGGGGCCCTGTGGCAGCGGGAGGGTGTACTCCAGCTTTTTTAAACAAACATTGTTTTACTCACTATTTCCCAACTTTTCATGCTATGAAGCCAATGAATGTTGTAATATAATTACATAATGCAGTACAATTTTTATTCTTTCTCTCTAGAGCAAAGATTTTTTTTTTTCTTGTGGCTGAATACGGAATTTTCTATTTAGTCTTCCTATTTCTTTCTGTTCATCTACTTTCCCAAATTACTTTTTCTTTTTTTAAAATTTATTTATTTATTTACTTACTTATTTATATTTATTTATTTATTCATTTATTTATTTATTTAAATTTAAATCCAAGTTAGTTAATATGCTGTGTAGTAATCTTGGCTGCAGGAGTAGAACCCAGTGATTCGTCTCTTACATATCCAAGTTACTTCCTAAATGTGAACAATCCCATCCTTTATCTGTAGGCAGGCAATTCAGACCATTGTTAAAAACACAGAGAAGGGTGTTCTCCTGACCACCCACTCCATGGCGGAGGCTGAGGCTGTGTGTGACCGCGTGGCCATCATGGTGTCCGGAAAACTGAGGTGGGTGCCCATCCTTGACCACACTCGGCCCCCAAGTTCCTCAGGGAGAATTGCAGTTCACTGTGACAGCTTGTATTCTTCAGCGCCTTGATCTATGATCGAATATCTTTTGATCTATGATCGAATATCTACCTCTGCATTTGCAGTTGAGGAAGAAATTAAAAGATAAGTGTTTTGGTTTTTTTTTTCCTTCAACTCTTTTTTTGTCTTCCCTGGATTAGGTGTATTGGTTCCATTCAAAATCTGAAAAGCAAGTTTGGTAAAGATTATATTCTAGAAGTAAAAATAAAGGACCCCACTCAGGTGGAACCTGTCCACATGGAGATTCTGAAGCTTTTTCCGCAGGCTGCTCGGCAGGAAAGGTAAAGAAATTTTTGGCTCGGGTGGCAAGTGTATAGGTTTTCCACTACACATAATTTAGTCTAGGATGAGTCTGGAGAGGAAGAGAAAGGTGGAACTGGCTTATTTATTACAAAACAAGTTGTTTGGAGGTCACTTGGATATATAGAAAAAAGAGCAATTGAAAAGCTATTTTCAGTGGATGCTTCATATCTCAGAAAAGGTGGGTGGGTGTGTGTGTGTGTGTGTGTGTGTGTGTGTGCATATGCATGGATGTATAAATTATGCAGTGGTTTGAAAAATAGGAACAGAGAATGAACTAAACCATGAATTTAATTTTTAATAGACAATAAAAATTATATGTCAACCTATGTAGCATTTTACCGAATATAAAATTGCATCTAGAGCTCCAATAACACACACATACATATTCTTGAGAAAGATTGACTCAATTCTAAATTAATTGATTATAGGACATTTAATCCTCTCTATGGTTCTTTGAAATTTGTGTGTGGTGAGCTATGAGTTACAAGCACGGATAACCAAACCCACGTGAATAGCAGAATGAAGCTGAGTTGAATTGAAATTTGTACAGGGTTGGGGTGCCTGGGTAGCTCAGTCAGTTGAGCATCTGACTCTTGATTTCAGCTCAGGTCATGATCCCAGGGTTCGTAGGATAGAGCCCTGCAGTGGGCCCTGCACTGACAGCCAGAGGTCTGTTTAGGATTCTATCTCTCCCTCTCTCTGCCCCTCTCCTCCTGGCACTCTCTCCTTATCTCTCAAGATAAATAAATAAGCATTAAAAAAAGAAAGAGTTACAGGGTTTTTTTAATATATTTATTCTATTAATTTCTTAAAAATAATACTTACTGAATACCTACTATATGCTGGAGACCATGTATCGAGTAGTCAATAAATAGAGAAGATTCTTATGGTGCTTACCATCTTTGGGGGATGAGGATATTAAGCAAATGAAGATACAAAGAAATAAGGAAATGACATTAAGGTAGGACTTTAAAACTGAGCAGAGTTTGGCTGCTGAAGAATGGGAAGAAGAGAACACAGAATGTGTAAAGAACTTAAGTCAAGAATGAACTTTATACCTGCAGAGTGGGGGAAAAAGCTCATATCGTTGATGTGTAAAGGGTGGCATCTCCAAGTGGAGATGCCAAAATACTGAGATGTAGCCCTGTGGCTCAGAAGAAAAGTGAAAGGTCATTGAGAGATTTGGTCTGGCAATCATCAATGATGGGCATTTTTACTATATAGAAGACCATTAAGTTAGGAGAATGGGTGAAGTCAACAGGGGACATAGAAAAGAGAGAAGGTCTAGGATGAAATACCAGGAACTCTCTGTGTTGAGATTGGATTGAGGAAGAAAAGCTGGTGGGGAAACTACCACCACCACCACAACAGCCATTATGACAAATTATTAAAGTGTGTCTAAAACAGCACTATCTTGGGGCGCCTGGGTGGCTTGGTCGGTTGAGCGTCCGACTTCAGCTCAGGTCATGATCTCATGGTCCGTGAGTTCGAGCCCCGCGTCGGGCTCTGTGCTGACAGCTCAGAGCCTGGAGCCTGTTTCCGATTCTGTGTCTCCCTCTCTCTTTGACCCTTCCCCGTTCATGCTCTGTCTCTCTCTGTCTCAAAAATAAATAAACGTTAAAAAAAAATTAAAAAAATAAATAAATTTAAAAAATAAATAAATAAAACAGCACTATCTTACCAAATTTCTGCAATGATGGAAATGCCCCATATCTGTGCTGTCCAAAATGGTAGCCAATACCCATATGTGGCTATAGAGCACTTCACACATGGCTAGTGTGACCAAGGGATTGAATTTTACACTTTATTTATTTTAATTAATTTAAATTTAAAAAATCCTTGATGTTTATTTATTTTTGAGAGAGAGAGAGAGAGACAGAGTGTGAGCAGGGGAGGGACAGAGAGAGAGAAGGAGACAGAGAATCTGAAGCAGGCTCCAGGCTCTGAACCATCAGCACAGAGCCCGATGTGGGGCTCATGAACTGTGAGATAACAACCTGATCTGAAATCAGAGGTTCAACCAACTGAGCCACCCAGGCACCTCAATTTAAATTTAAATACTACATGTGGCTAGTAGCTAAGATATTAAATAGAACAGGTCTAGAAAGTTAGAAAGAAAGTCACAGATATTGGTTGTGTAAGAAGCTGAGAGAGAGTGTGTGTTAGTTTTAAGGAGGATGTCTACAACTGCATTTAATGCTTTTGAGAAGTCTAAAAAATAAGAACTAAAGAATGTTCACTGGATTGTACAACATGGAGGTCATGGACGAACTTATTTGGGAAAGGGGAAGCTGGAGGTCAAGAAAAAAAGTTTTTTAATAGGAGATAGTTTGGCGGGTTTTAATATTATAAGAGAGATTGGAAATTAAATGCAGGGGGGAAAGTTTTATGAGAAGGTTCCAGGGAGCATATTCAGGTATTGGCATTAATACGGTAAGAAAGACGGCACAGGCTGAGTATGAAAGATTCTTTATCAGAGATATTTTTCAGTATTTATCTTAAACATTAAATTTAGAGCAACCAGATTTTGGTTGTGACCAGATTTTTATGACTAAAGATAAGTTATCGGCTCAGATTCATGCACTATCAAATTAAACTACTTTTACTCAAAGAAAACTTTGAAAATTTATTTTGGCCATCAATTTCTCCCCACTGTTATAACACTGTGATAAGTGGGACTCTTTCCTTCCCCCAGATATTCCTCCATGATGGCATATAAACTACCTGTGGAAGCAGTTCGCCCTCTGTCTCAGGCCTTTTTCAAATTAGAGGCAGGTAAGTTTAGACATACTTAGACTTTATCGTGCATATTTTTACATGGAATGTATACTATATGAGTTCAAGTGGAAAGATTGTATAATCAGCCAAAACTTAGACAACCTCCACTGGACTAGTCTTACAAACCCTGACGGAAATTCAGTGGTGGCTCTAGAATCAGGTTTACTCCCCCTGATTTTTCCTCTGCTAACAAGGTAACTCAGCTGCCAGGAAGCCAGAATGTTCTCTCCTGGTTCCATTGCATAGTATTGGAGGATAATTATCAACATGTCCCAGAGAATACTGAGGGAACCTTCTTGCATCTCCATGTTTATCATAGTCAGAGGGGTAGGGAGCAAGAATGTGGAGACAACGAGAGGAGGCTCAAATGAAGGTTGGAGAAGGATAGTACACAGGGCTGCAATGTGACAAGTTAGGATCAGTTGGGGGGTGGGGGTTGAACTGGTTCTAGAGACACTGACTAGAGGTCACACTGGCTATTGATGAGGCCTTGATGTGTAGAAATATGGGATTGACTCAAATGGTACCTGCATGCAGGGTACTCCTCCGTAGGTTCTTATAAATATAGAGACCCAACAATACCCAACAGTCGATTTGGAGTCCAATAATACATATGTAGGAATCAAAAGGCGGAATACCGAAATAGGACGCGAGGAGCTCTTTGAAGAAAAAGTCTGTGGCAATTTATGTATTCATGCATTACTCTTCTTTGTTGGGCCATATCGACATTTTTCTTTAAGTTAACCTTCCAAAAAATTTAATGACTTGGCCTGTATCTTCAAGTGTCTCATGGACCTGAGGTTACTGCTTATATTGTGTACTTTGAAAACACTTTTGGTGAAAAACATGTAAGCCACTGATGTCAGTCCCTTTGAAATGCAGTGAAACAGACCTTCGACCTGGAAGAATACAGCCTCTCTCAGGCTACCTTGGAACAGGTGAGCTTTCTTTAAACCAGGGAGCATCATCTGGGAGCCTTTGTGTGAAACTCTGTGTGTATCCATCTTTCAGAAACACCCTGACATGTGTTTCCTTATTTATTTTCTCCCACTTAGGTATTCTTAGAACTCTCTAAAGAACAGGAGCTGGGAAATCTTGATGATGAAGTTGATACAACAGTTAGATGGAAACTCCTCCCACAAGAAGAGCCTTAAAACCCCGAGTCTCCTAATGTTAGGTTTTAGGTCCTACTACATTATTAGTTTCCAGAATTCTAGAACGATCTGCCATATTACCACAGGTAACAAACAAACAAACAAAAACATTCAGTAGTTTAAACAACCAATAATGATTAAGAATTTAAATGGCTTTCAACATTCTAGAATGGAGGGGAGAAGCAAAGATAGGGAAAGATAGTGAGTGTAACATAATCAGACATTATACTAATCACTAGTAAGACCTATTTTGTGCTCAATATTAATTCAAAAATCATAATGTTAGCCCACTTTTTTATTATTTCCAATAAGGCTGGATGCTGAACACATTTTATGAATAAAACATTGTATTTTTTAACCGAACTTTAAATATATCAGCTCTTTTTAAAGCATTATTTACTCAAATACCAACTTAATGTAATATTGACCATAAGATGATCTAATAAGTTGGTGGATAAAATGACAGTATAACCTTTAGATATAATTAAATTTTCTGATTATAACATAAGGATATGTTCATGTAAGGATTTATAGAAATTATATCGACGAAGATAATAGTAATCTATAGTAAAACACCAGCATAAGTATTTTAGCTACCTATCATCAATGCTCTTTTTATGAGTACCTTCTCAAAGTTGACATCAGTGGGCATGGTGATTTCCTATGTTTTTCCACTTCACGGTTCATGAACATTTCCCATATCATTGTAATGCCTTTGGGTTATGAAATGGCTGCATTGGATTCCTTTGATGTACTATCATGGTTTTACTTAACTTTTTTTACTATTATCTGACATTTTTGGTTACATGCTAGTTTATCTCTTATAAATAAAGCTGTGACGAACTTCTCTCTAGTCTTCTCTTATTACAGTCTTGGGTAAGTAGTTCCAATATCAACAAATAGCTCTCTGCTCTATGAAATCTGGGTAACTTTGTTCTCTGACCAACAGAAAAGTTCAGTACCTATCCTAAGCTTCTGAAACCCCCACAGGACCTTTTAATGTCGTGCTAATCCCTGACTCTGACTTCCTTCATCTGCTGAATTCCTGTTGTCTGGTCTGTGGTTTGTGTCAGTTCCTTAACCTTCACCTTGGCCTTGACTTAAAGGTAGAACTTGGCCCCTTGCCTTGATTCCTACAAACAGCCATTCCACGGGTCATTTATAAAAGAGGCACATCCTCCTACCTTGTAGGAGTGCCTAAAATTAAATTAAAATGCATAAAAATTTGGCATTTTTTCTGTAATGTTCTAGTTTTCTTAAAACGGAAATTCCATTCAATTAGTTGCATCATTAAAACCAACAAAGAAATATATTTATGATTTCAGTAGATGAGACATTTTCTATCCCTAGATTACCACACCTCTTCAGTTGCTTTAGTTCAATGGTTCTCAACTGGGGGCAGTCACCCCTGTCCCCCCCGCCACACACACACACACACAGGGGACAATTGGCATTATTTGGAGTTGTTTTTGATTACCTCAACAGGGGGTTGCTACTGGCATCCAGGGGGTAGAGGCTAGGGATGCTGCTAAACATCCTACAATCCACAGGACGACTTTCCACGAAAAAGAATTATCCAGCTCAAAATGTCAATAGTGCCCATACTGAGACACTAATTCCGGTTAACCCTGTAAGCTCATCCTCTAGGTTTGATTATTCACCACCCAGCATCTGAGATTGTCTCACGACCCTATGTCATCTGTGATCCTCCAGGGACTTTTTTTTTTTGTATGAGTCTTTTCTTCCAGGTCCTAATGGCTCATCCAGAGAAGAAGGTGGTACTTTCGGGCTTGCTTCATATCTGGGATGGATTATCACAATTGGTCAAAAAGAGAAGCTTGGTAAAAAAATAACACCTTCCACTTTCTACCCATGTCCTTACTCTGGTCAAACAGTGATTTGCTTTGACCAAAAAGGATACAGCAAGGTTCTGTGATGTCTTCTGATGCACCTGTTTGGCAATAGGTGCTGCTGGCTATTACATGAAAATACTTCCTCTAACAGATTTTCTTTAGCTGCTTTGAATAGGCAGGCATTCTGGACTTTAACTTTGTAAATTTCCTGCTTCTATAGGTGAAAATCATTCAAGTGTAGTATGTTTCATTCCTTAAAGTTTTGCTTTGCAGTCATTGCTCGTAACTTCAACTTCTCTGGCCACATGCTGTGACTACCAGGAAAACATAGTTTTGGAATGGGTAGGACCTCTCAATGCTTTCCATCCATAGTGTCTTAACTAATCACAAAAGGTCCACATAGTTGGTGATTTCCTATTTCACAAAGCCTCATTCCTGGTAGTGATTTCTGTATTCCTTGGATTTTCCAGCTTGTAAGAAATGGAATCATAGGGGCGCCTGGGTGGCGCAGTCGGTTAAGCGTCCGACTTCAGCTCAGGTCACGATCTCACGGTCTGTGAGTTCGAGCCCCGCATCGGGCTCTGGGCTGATGGCTCAGAGCCTGGAGCCTGCTTCCGATTCTGTGTCTCCCTCTCTCTCTGCCCCTCCCCCATTCATGCTCTGTCTCTCTCTGTCTCAAAAATAAATAAACGTTAAAAAAAAAAATTAAAAAAAAAAAAAAAAAGAAATGGAATCATGTACCTTAATCCAGGTAACGAGGGGCTTGTTGTAATCCCGGCCTATCCAAAAAGAAAGAGAGTTCTGAAAGAGACAGCTTGAAGGTTACTGTGGATTCAAGACAACCACAGGACTCTTTAGAAGAGTGTATTGTATTAGCTAAGCCAGAAAAATACATATAAGAGTGGAGACTGGATTTTACTCTACCCATGATACTCAGCTTCTTGTTCAGCTCTGCCTTTCCTGAAATATGGGCTTCTTCCCCCAGTTAGTTTTCTCAACTACTTCTGCGTACTTAAAGCTGTGACTTACCTGTATCTTTAACTTATCCCATGGCCTCCATTGTCCTTCCTACCTCATTGCCTTTCTCTGTGCATCTGTTTAACTTCGCCTGTATTGCCCGGCTCCATTTCTGGAGAATCAAAGCTTGTGATTGGCTTTGTCTCTATTTGAGCTGAGCTGTTTATAACCAACAAAACATAGGCTGAATGTGCTATCGTCTGGCACCCATGATACAAATTATGGTCAACTTTACATTAAGAACAGCCTGGGCCCTCATCCCTCAGGAAGGCAGTTTCCAAGAAGCAGCAAGAAGCTGGTAAGTACGATGCTTGGCACATTCCATAAAACCGATAGAGTTTAACCCATACATAGAATTCATGTCTTTTTTTTTTTTTTAACGTTTTGTTTATTTTTGAGACAGAGAGAGACAGAGCATGAACGGGGGAGGGGCAGAGAGAGAGGGAGACACAGAACCGGAAGCAGGCTCCAGGCTCTGAGCCATCAGCCCAGAGCCTGACGCGGGGCTCGAACTCACAGACCGTGAGATCGTGACCTGAGCTGAAGTCGGACGCTCAACCGACTGAGCCACCCAGGCGCCCCGAATTCATGTCTTTTAACACAGATTCTCCTCACATTGAAAATGCCTTGGAAGATCTGGCAGGATTACTCTGGATTAGGTTAAAAATACCAATGGTTACTGGACACCTGGGTGGCTCAGTCAGTTGAGCGCCAGACTCCTGATTTTGGCTCAGGTCATGATCCCAGGGTTGTGGGATCAAACCCTGTGTTGGGCTCTGCACTGAGTGTGGAGTCTGCTTAAGATTCTCTCTCTCTCCCTCCCCCCCTTCCCCCTCCCCCACTTGGGCACTCTCTCTCAAATAATAATAATTTAAAAAATACCAATGATTGCAAGTAACACAAATGGGCATTTATTGCCCAGAAATTTTCCATGTCTCCATTCACTTGATCTTTTAAAAATATGGTAAAATAGGGGCCCCTGGTGGCTCAGCTGGCTAAGCATTTGACTCCTGACTTTGGCTCATATCATGATCTCACACTTTGTGAGTTCAAGCCCTGCATTGGACTCTGCACTGACAATGCAGAGCCTACTTGGGATTCTCTCTCTCTCTCTCTCTCTCTGCCCCTCCTGCACACTCTCTCTCCCCCTCTCAAAGTAAATAAACTTTAAAAAAAAATGCTGTAAAGTAAATATATATAAACACATGTATAACATAAAATTTGCTTGAAATAAACTAGATACAAATATTGTATGAATATGAACACTTATATGAAATATTTACAGTAGGAAAATTCATGGAAACCAAAAGCAGATTAGAGGTCATCAGGAGCTGAGAGAGTGGGTGAATGAAGGATATTGTATAATAGTTTTAAATTCCTGTTTAGGGTAATGAAAAAGTTTCAGAATTAGATAGTAATGATGGTTGCAAAGTATTATGAATGCAATTAATGTCACTGAATTTTATATTTCAAAATGGTTAAAATGGCAAGTTTAATCCATTTAATTTTTAAAAGTATAATTTAAGGGGTGCCTGGGTGGCTCAGTCAGTTAAGCGTCTGACTTCAGCTCAGTTCATGATCTTGCAGTCCGTGAGTTCGAGCCCCGCCTCGGGCCCTGTGCTGACAGTTCAGAGCCTGGAGCCCGGAGCCTGGAGCCTACTTCGGATTCTGTGTCTCCCTCTCTCTCTGCCCCTCCCCCGCTCATGTTCTGTCTCTCTCACTCTGAAAAATGAATAAATGTTAAAAAATTTTGTTTAAGTATAATTTAAAGTAATTTTCACATAGTACCTGTTATTTGAAAGAAAATCATACTATGTTTACATGTCTAGAATATAAAAGGTTTTTCCGGCTAGGCTAATACATTCTTGTATCATTCACTCATATTCACACCACAGGAAATATTATACCTACTGTTTCATATTTGTCTTATTTAATAACATACTATGAGCATCAGACTTTCCCAGTTTATTATATATCTATGTCATTTGTTTGCAATCTATGTATTATTTTAATGTTTGAATGTACCAAAAAAGTTATAGTTGAAAAATCAATAGAGAGATACATAGATGGGGGCACCTGGGTGGTTCAGTCAGTTAAGCATCTGACTTCGGCTCAGGTTACGATCTCACAGTTCGCGGGTTCGAGCCCTGGTTCGGGCTCTGTGCTGATAGTTCACAGCTGGAGCCGGCTTCAGATTCTCTCTCTCTCTTTCTGTGTCCCTCCCCTGCTCGCGCTCTGTCTCTGCCTGTCTCTTAAAAATAAATAAACTTAGAAAAAAAAAAGTAACTTTGGACTTTGCCCCTGGACTGGTGCAAGAGGCATACAGGCTGGCCTTTTCAGATCTAGAATAATTGTGCTGTCATATTAATGAAAAGATTAAGAATAAACTCCATCATTAGGAAACTGTGGCCAAGAACCTACCTTGAAGACGATGTTAAATGAAATAGGAGAGGAGATCATTGTAACAAATGGGCTAATAAATAACTTGGAATTGGAAACTCCATGTCAAGAACAAACTGACAGTTCGTGGAAGGGGCTCTGTGAATCCCCTGAAGAAGATTATAAAGATATGGAACATCTCAAAAAAAAAAAAAAAAAAAAAATAGGCGTCCCCATTTGCCTCAAGTAACATACCTAGAGCTGTATTAAGAGATCAAATCTTGACCATGAAGAAACAAAGTTGAGACACCTACAGCCACAAAGAAGCCCCCAAATGAACAAAGGAACGAAAACAGGAAGATTAAAGAAATGCCATGAATAACTCCTGATGAGTTCAGTGGTACTCCTAAGTATATGAAATCTCACTTAACTGACTGTAAAATGCATGATGTTATTAAAGAAATCAACAAGGCAGCTGCCAGTAAACACAAGATGCTACACCAACCCCCAAAATCTATGAGTTCTGAGGCCATAAATAGACCACAGATTTATTGACGAAGAAACAAAAGATACCAAAGGTCATTATTTTATAGCGGAAGCTGACATAAAGGAGTCCATAACTTTGAAAGCTTACCCAAGGGTTAATGTGATACTGAATATTTGACAAAATTGCCAGAGGCTATCGGAGATTGAAGGGGCGACTTTACCCATTATGTTATAACCTAAGACCCTTGTGAACTTTGGAATGGGCCAACAGTAGGGTTTCTGTTGAGACGCTATTCCTATAATTTTTTTTTTTTTAAAGTTTATTTATTTATTTTTGGGAGAGAGAGAGAGAGAGAGAGAGAGAGCGGGGGAAGGGCAGAGAGAACGAGTGAGAGGGAGAATCCTGAACAATCCCGATCTGGTAGCACAGAGCCCGACGTGGGGTTCTCTATAATTTCTTTATATAAATATTCTCTTGAGCGGTTTAATTTTCTTTTTTCTTGTTTCTTCTCAAAATAAAACATTTTGGAATGAAATATGTACATTTAAACATTTACTTCATTTCGGAAAATATTTAACCACCTACCATATGAGCCTTTGCGGTAAATACAGAATGCAACTAAAAAAAAACGTTCATGTCTAGCTTTTGTGTTTAGCGGACAATGCTGCAGACCCCATAAGGGAGGTACAGACGTAGTAACGGAAGGAAAAGGTCAAGAAAATAAGGTCAAGGATACTCAGGCCCTTTGGAATTAAAGGTCACTAGTGTCTAAATTCCATCAACGGCATTTCGGTCTACAGGCAAACTTCCTAGAAACTGGAATTGGGGCCAGTTTATTCATCTAATTATTGTACATTCCCTTTTGACATTAGGGTAGACCTTACATGAAATGCATTCAGTGTAAACGAGTCGGTAAACCTCTATCTATAATGAAATTGTACTAAAAGTGTCCTGAGACGGAAAAAGATAACATGTGTGAGCAGGTTGGTAGTGGTGGTGGGCATGGAAAATGAGTGCTTGGATTATAAGAATTCAACCATGTTTCTCCTCTGCATGTGGGGACACTGGTCCATGTCGGCACCATCTACTCTGCAGGTTTATCTCAAGAGCAGAGAGGGGAAAAAAAAAAAAAAAGCGTCTCACCAGGCCCCGTGGCCTGGTTAACACTGTCAATGTGACGATCACACAGTACGTTAGGGGCACCACACCACAAAAGGTTACAAAAAAGGTAACATTGACCAAATCAGTTGCCACGAGGGTCCACCAACAACCCACCACTGTGCTACGTGATCTAGACCCCTACAATATGTGCCATTAGTGGAAAACATCATCAGTCAGATGAGAAGAATTGGACTTCGGAACAGACTGAACCTTAGTAGAATCATCAGCGAAGTTTTCTAAAGACAGAAACACAGAGAACTTCAGAAACAGGAAGACCTTAAAATACTATTTCGGATTTTGCTTTAGTTACATTTGGGAGTGCTTGCTGAGCTTCTGACTTTCCTTTTTCTAAGGACAGCTTTGTCTCTTTTTGGCAGCTCCTGAGGAGATGGGGGTGCCTCTAGCAGCTGCAGCTACATCATGGGATTCCAAACTAGCGATTACAACAGATGAGCCAGAGCAATACCAAATCCAGCCAGGGACCATTTGAGTTCCGTCCCAGAGGTCTGAGCAAGAACAGACATGGCTGGCACCTGGCGCCTCTCTATGGAGAGGTCCACAAACTCTTGGTGCTGAGATTTTGTTCTAGAGTAATGCTGGTCTCATCCCAATAGTGGATTCTAGCCACTCTGCCCACAAAATGGGTATTTGTATGTGTATTGGGTACACGTACACAATGGGTACTTTTGTGTACACAATGGTTATTTCTTCACAAAGCAAATGATCAACATAGAGAAACTAATAAGAAGAAAACATGCAAAAGGAGAAGAAATGGAAAGGTAAAATTACTGGGGTACCTGGGTGGCTCACTCGCTTAAGTGTCTGACTCTTGATCTCAGCTCAGGTCATGATCTCATGCTTCATGAGTTTGAGCTCCGCATTGGGCTCTGTCCTGATAGGGCAGAGCCTGCTTGGGACTCTCTGTCTCCCCCTCTCTCTGCCTTTCCCTCTAGTTCTCTCTCTCTCTCTCTCTCTCTCTCTCTCTCTCTCTCTCTGTCTCAAAAATCAATAAATAAACTTAAAAAAAAAAAAAGAAACCTGAAAGTACTGCTGTAGCTAAAATTCCAGAGAACTTGTAGTTCAAGTTTACTTGAAAGTTTTCTTTACTTAGAAAATGAATCATGAACTACATATGTTTCTGTTTTGTTTTGTGTGTGTGTGTGTGTGTGTGTTTACCTCAATAAAGCTTTGTTATCATCTTAGACAGCCAAGCTTCCCCAAGTTCACAACCTTTCAGGACACACTGATTCAGCTCTCTGCCATCGATTTGAAAGTATAATCTGGGAGCTAATGGACCAAATACAGTTGGCAAGAAAGAAGAGGCATCTGCCATCTCCTCTTAGGAAGCTAGAGCCTTTCAAGAGAAAGGCTTACCTTGGCCAATAGCCACTCCCATATATACACCATCAAGGCCTGATCCTCTCACTCTTCATCATAATTGCCTGGAAAAACCCCAATCTTGGTTTTAAACCTGTATTAGGGAGACGAACATTGGTGGAGAGTGCACAGGAACAAAATAACTAGTCTCACTTTAAATGAATGGCTACAACCCGTCTTCGAGCGGAGCCTTAGTTCTACCTGGCAACTGCACTTCATCCCCCTAATCTGTTCACTCTTGAACTGGGTTGGAGGACTAATTAACCTACTTGTCATGTCTTCTTGCTTCTCAGACTCTGACATCTCCCTCTCTCTCTCCCCGCTCTTACTTTCAGCAGAAGACCTTGCTTCCCACTTGACTATTGACGTGTAAGCTATTAGAAGTGTTTTCATGAGCTTTCACAATTTCAGCAACCAACCAGGTTTCAATGTACCCCATATACTCTAACTTTCTTCTCATTACTGTGAATGAACAACATTCCTACATAAGGCCAGTATTCACACCTGTCCACGTGATGCCATCGTCATCCCCCTCCCCTGCTTATGAACATACTGTCAAATGCCTGCCCCTTACCTGCATTATCTGTAAGATCATGGCCCATAAGGACTGCTTCTTAAATGAAATGGGAGGATTTCTTGTGACCAAGAGTTGAGAAGGACAGTAATCCCGATAACTTTAGGCTCCCACAGCAAACTCTGAGAAAACCAATGGCATAGTACCCATGTGAAAGTCACCAGCATTCTCTGCTCCTGTGCCAATCTGTCTCTGTTCTTAACTAGCAATTAAAGCTCTGCAACATTATAGACACCTCTAAGATTCCATTAACAGAGACTGAAGAAATGTATAGGTTGGTGGGAGGTTCTGCCTCTTCTTCCACAAAATATTGTGTACAGTCAGTAGATAATTAGTACTGGCAACTTATTTATAAACACTTCTGAGACTCAACACTTGCTGTTTTCTTAAAATTGTCTTATTTTTTTAATGTTTATTTTGTTTATTTTTAAGAGAGAGAAGGAGAGTGAGTGGGACAGGGGCAGAGAGAGAGGGAGAGACGGAGAGAGAATGCCAAACAGACTCTGTGCTGACACCAATGTAGGGCTGGATCTCAAGATCATGAGATCATGACCTGAGATGACATCAAGAGTTGGACACTTAAACAACTGAGCTACCCAGGCGCCCCCAAATCATCTTATTTTTAATGGAAGTACATCTTCTAGTTCAGCCAATTCTCACTGAGATCTTTATTCCATGCACATTTAGCTGAGTATAGAATTTGAGGTTGACCGTTCATTTTCTCTCAGCATTTTGACATTATTCCATTGTTTTATGGCATCCTTTGGCTAACTGTTGATCTTTAACTGATAACTTGTCTTTTCTACTTTATTGTTTTTGAGTATTTCTTTCTCTCCATTTTCTTTCATGTTTTGAAAGCTCACTGCAAAATAGTTAGTTGTTGGATTTTTGTTTTTAACTCTTCACAGGACACATTATGGTTTTTTTAAACCTGAGGGCTCATATCATCAATTCTGGAAAATGTTCATCCATCTTCTCTCCTATTTATTCTCTTTCTTTTCCTTATTATAAAATGCCTATTAGACATGTCTTTCATGTCTTTTAATTTGTTTTCACTATTTTTCCATCTTGTTCTGTCTTTGCACTAAACTTTATAAAATTTCTTCAGATATATTTCTGGCTTATGAATCGTCTCCTCAGCCGTGCCTGATCTGATATAAAACTTATCCATTATGTTTTTAATCTTAACTTTTATTAATCCTTTTAAATATCTATAAGTTCTAATGGGCTGTTTTCCTATTAGTCTTCCTTGTCATTGCTTCCTATTTTAACTATCTCACATTTCTTTTTTAATACTTTAAATATATATTTTATAGACTCTGTCATAATTTTTATTATCTTCAGTTATTACGGTTGTTAATAGTAACCCCCTCCCCCCTTTTTTTCTGGCCTGCTGATTCTCTTTCATGGTGGACTTTTGATTATGGGCTTAGCTGCTAGGAGGAATCTTTCTTTAACGATACTGGTTTGTGCCCTGAATCCTGGACATATCTCTATAGAATTGTTTGCATCTTCTCTGTGGGGCTCCAGATTTATAGTAATAGTAAGAGGAGGAGGAGGAGGAGGAGGAAGGATAGGAGGAGGAGCATTATCAGAAACAAATAACATTTTTTGAGTTTTTATGATTTTCCAAGCATTGTTTTATGAACTTTACTTGTACTAATGAATTTAATCTCTACAGTAACTATACATACACACACACATACATATATACATACATGCATACATACATACCCTGTTATTATCTCCATTTTAAGGGGGGAGGGAAGGTTAAATACCTTGTGAAAAGTCACATAGCTGACACGTGGTAGAGCTAGAATTCAAACCCAAGTTTGGCTTCAGAATGCAACTAACTTCTATGACATTTGTTATATTCTAGACATGTTACCATACAGGAAGAATAAATTAAGATTCTCTCCCCCATTTCCTGTATCTGGCATGTCCTACATGTTTGGGTTTTTCATTTTCTATGGAGTATATATATTTTTTAACCCAGAGATGGGGCTAAACATACACATCCTTGCTCTTCCTTGGGGTAATAGGTGGTTTTGCTAATTTCTGTTTATTTCTAGCACTGAGCAGTCCTGTGAAGCTTCTGGATTCATGCAGAGATATGAAATCCAGCTTTGTAAACCATCGAGTCTAGGTCACAAGGTTATTAAAACTCCTCTTTGGACAGCTGATTGCTGGCATACCATTCATAGTTCTGGTTTTAATTTCTCTTTTCATTTTTAATACCTGGGGAAGTACCTTCCTTTCTTATTGTTTCTTCCATTGTTTCCTGGTTTCTTTCCTTTACCTTTTTCTTTTTTCTTTTTAAACCTTGGTTATATATCTGACTTTATATATATATATATATATATATATATATATATATATATATATATATTTTTTTTTTTTTTTTTTTTTTTTTTTTATATTTTACCCACCATTTCAATATAGCCAGAGTTTGGGTACTTCATTATATTAGGTTACCATTTATGGGGAAATCTTCAGGCTTAAATAAGAATGACCTCCTAAATAAAAATAAATCAGAGTAAATAGGTCAAGAAAGAGGAACACAAAGCATATATAAGAAACAGTGGTAAGAACTGAAACTAATAAAATATATTTAATCAACATAATTATTGATATTGTAGTGTGAATTTGAATGCATTGTAAGCAAAGTGAAAATTCCTAAAATAGATTCCTAAAATAGAGTACATAGGGTCTAAAACAACAATGACAACAACGACAGCAAAATTAATAAAAACTTGAATTATATTCCAGGTGATATAAAAGAAACAGAATTTTTGTTTGGATCATTGGCCTATTATTGATACAAAATTTTAGCAGTGTTTTTGACCCTCTACCCTCCCCTCCATGAGACCTTTAGTATCTTTATTGTCTTTGTTTTTGCCAATTTTTAATGTAAAAGACATATGATATTTCACTGTTGACTTTAAAAAAAAATAGAACTAATTACCAAGGAGAGAAATATACATATATATAATACCATGGCTTAAATATTTTTAAATTATTCTCTTCTTTTCCAGAACAACTCTCAACTTTATGATTATTAACATCTGTGGATTCGGAGCCATGTCAAATATTTGAGATTTCCCAATTCATGGACTTTGGCTTCCTGTTTTGCCATTTACTTTGGCAGGTCAAGAAAAGTTTGCAACTCTTTACTGAGATAGACTACGCAAGGGGAATTGAATAAATTTTATTTTTTCCCCAGTCTTCATGCATAAAAATTGACCTGAATCTTTTTATATGTTTTTTAGTCCTTGGCAATCTGCTTAATTTTATTTTGTTTATGAGCCTTCTGAAATCCTGCATTCCCTATGAACAGAGCAGGAGAAAGGAATTTGTTCACAATTCTTCATTTGTCCAAATTAGGTGTTTCTCTACGGCAGACTCTGGGTTGCTTAGCTTTATTAGGAAAAAAAACCTTCAGTTCCAGTACATTCTGCCCATTTAGTATACATTAGTCAAATATAGCATTGGCAGTTGGGTTTAAACATCAGCAGTAAAAAAAAAACAAAAAACAAAAAAAAACTAGCTAAAGATTTCTCATACACATTTAACCACTTTAGTTAGTGGTTGCTTTTACTTATTTATTGCTTTTTCCCCATCTTGGTCTCATCATGTTCGACAGGCTAGTTCTGTTTTCCTTGTTTACCGTTTTACCCCTCATCCCTGGAGTTGAAAGGCCAAGTGCACAAACACAGGGTTTGTTTTCTTCCCAGCCAACCACTGAACCATCGTTTCCCTGCAAATAATTGGCTTAGGGAAGAAAAGGCAGAAAACAAAACAAGTTCATTATGTGCAGCTTGGTCTGACTACACCCCCCCCCCTTCACAAAGCAGCCTGGGGAAGGCACCCATTTAAGGAATAAATGAAGAAGTAGAAATAAGGAAATTTTCATTGTTGCTGTACACAAAAACAGAACTGTGCTTCGACAGTGTCTCCAGAGTAATTTTCCAGACGGTAAGTAGAGCTGTTTAGTTGTGCTATGGCAAATATGTGGGTGGACACTGCTAAAATCAGTCTCTTTTTCAGATGTTTCCAAATACTCATATGTATTGTATTGAAGACCTAATGATAAAATTTTCCAGTTTATTCCCAACCAACTTGTATTGTGCAGGTAGAACACCAGGATAAAGGAAAATAGTAAAATCTGCTTCTGTACTAGGTGAGGGAGAATTGTCTGAATATTTTGTTATGCAAATCTAAAATAATTTAATTCTGAGAGTATAAAAGCTGAAAAAAAATCGTCTCTGTTGGCTTATTTGCAAACATTTGGGGAAAGTTACTTTCCATGGGATTCCTTTCTTTCTCTTTCTTTCTTTCTTTCTTTCTTTCTTTCTTTCTTTCTTTCTTTCTTTCTTTTTCTTTCTTCTTACTTGTTAGTTTCCTCAGTTCAAGGACTTCTGAATTCAGAAAATGGAGATGAGTTCTTCTATCCTTCTTGTGTCTCACAATCAAGTTTCAGGTAGTTTGGGTCTGAATTGCTATCTCACAGCCTAGCTCTTTTGGATGAAAGCTGTTCAGTTTCATCTGAAAGGGAAATGCTACAGGAAAAGAGTCCACTGAGGTTACGTTTACTGGGCATAATTAATTACTCAAATGAATTGAAATAATCAGAATTTTGGTTAATTTGATTAGCTCTGGTATTTCTATTTAAATGCAAAGAACAAAAATTATTAATCGGATGAGATAGAATTCAATTACTCTATTCATATAGTGGAATTTCTGGTATAAGAGGTAAAAACATGTGAAGTGGCTTACAGGTTCTGAAAACTAACAATATCTTTTTCATTGTTCTGCTCTTTATTTTTCGGGAAAATTGTGACACTGAACACTATGTCCCAATGGTTACCCACTCTCCCAAATAGCTTACAGTGATTATATGTGATGTAAAATTTTGCAGCCATGTGTTATTAAGATGATATTTTAAACTCATTTTTTGTAGTTCTTAAAGGCAGGAAATGTTTTCCACCAAACGATGATCAAGGTTTTTCTCTCTGCTTTTCCGCCACTCTCCCCAAGATGTTTCTTATTACACTTATTTTTCTGGTTTATTTCACACCTTGTTAATTTTCTCCTTGTTTGTTCAATGCAAAGCTAAATGAATATGAAACAGAAAAGTGTGTACCACCAAACTCAGGCACTTCTGCACAAGAATTTTCTTAAGAAATGGAGAATGAAAAGAGAGAGCTTATTGGTATGTTTGAAACTTTCCCTCTTTCTGCAGCTCACCTTATTCTTTTATTTTATCCCCTAACGATGCTCTTATTCTATATTTTAAGTAGCAGACTGGATTCATTGATTTTGAGGTTGCCTCTAACCATACTTGTCGAACTGAGAGTCTCATAGTAGTCCCTGAAAAATAACGTAATATTGCAAAGACAAAGAATATTCCTCATATTTAAAAAAAAAAAAAAAGAATAAATGAGAATTTAATTGTATGGGAAATTATTAGCAACTATTTACAAATTTTTTTAATGTTTATTTTTGAGAGAGAGAGAGAGAGAATGAGCAAGAGAGCGAGTGGGGGAGGGGCAGAGAGAGGGAGACACAGAATCCAAAGCAGGCTCCAGGTTCTGAGCTGTCAGCACAGAGCCAGATGCGGGGCTCGAACTCATGGACCCTGAGATCATGACCTGAGCCGAAGTTGGACATCCAACTGACTGAGCCACCCAGGTGCCCTGATTTTTATTTTTTATTTATTTTATTTTATTTTATTTGAGAAGGAGAGACAGCGAGAGAGAGGCAGAGGGGCAGAGAGAGGGACAGAGAGAATCCCATGCTGAGCATGGAGCCCAACACAGCACTCAGTCTCGTGACCATGGGATCATGACCAGGGCCAAAACCAAGAGTTGGATGCTTAACTGACTGAGCCACGCAGGCACCCCGGGAAATTATAGCAGCTATTAAAGCTGCTACCATATGTAACAAAATTAGAGTAAAGAAATAATCAAAAGAGCCCCAGCAGAAATTGAGAAATTTTAACTTGGGGCACTTCTTTTCAAAGCCATAAATTTTCTACGTAAAGACTATTTCCAAGAATTACGGACCAAGTACCACCACTGATTGTCAGTTGCATTAGGTAGGTGGGCTATCTACAGGTAACTGACCCAAATCTCAGAGGCTTAACTCAGCAAAAGTTTGTTTTTCACTTTGCTCATAGTCTAAATAAGGTTGACAGTGAAACTAAAGTGGGTCTGGTAGGTGAAGGAATCTTCTCCATACAGTCAGTCAGGGACCCGAGCTCCTTCATCTAGGGACTCTGCCATCTCCCTAGGCTTTGGAGATCTCCCCTGGATCGTCTGAATCTAGTCAGAACATCAGAAAGTACAGGGACTGAGACAGAATATAGGTTTTGCATGGTTCCGCAAGCCAGGCCTTGAAGGTTGCATATCATTTCTGCTCATGTTCTATGGTTGGAACTCAATCACTCAATCGCTTGGTCTGACTTCATTCCCAGAGGCTGGGAATGTGGTCTAGCATTGTTTTAAGCAGGAAGAGATTACTGATATTGGTGAACCACTGGGCAATATCCAACACTCAGTTCCTTTTCATGTTTTTTTTTGTTTTTTTTTTTTTTTTTGATTTCCAATACAAGAATATGACAATTGACCAAAATGTTGCTATTTGCCATCATGAACTCTATCTGGGACCCTCTGTGTCTTAGAGACTATAAAGTCCGATGCCCAGGCCTAAGAATTGTCATCCTATTAGTCACCCTGTTGGTTTTTATGATGGCCTCTGCAGTAGTTCATGATTTAATACAAAAGTTTAGTTCTAGTGTTGGAGAATGATCTATGTGGCAACTATCTCGGTGTGCATCTTTTGTTGGGTTCCCTTTGCTCTGAAGAGTTGAGAGCAAAGAGAAGCCAACTATGTGGCAAAATCAGAATTTATCTTCAACCGTTCTTTGGTATTGGCTGAACCTTTTAAGGGAATATAATCTAAATTCGTTCTTCCTCCTGTTATAGGAATGGATATTCCCAATACTTCTGGCACTGTACATGGGACTGTTTTCACATTTCAGAGAAAAGACATATTTTCCTGAAATTCCTCCCCAAGCTCTGGGAAGGGCAGATAACTTTAATAACTCTATAGGTGTTGTGTATACACCCGTCTCTGATATAACACAGCAGATAGTGAATAAAACGACATTTGCTCCATTTGTGAAAGGTAGGTGTACTAATCTTTTTGAATTGATGTATACATGTTGAATTCGAACTGACAGTGATCTATCATGCTAATTATTTAGGTTATCAAGATAGCCTACAAATTTGGTTAGTTTTTTCTTTCTCTCGCAACAATTAGCTTTTTAAAGACTTTCAGCTTGATGGGGGTCCAATTAGGGAGGTCTGCATTTCTATTGGAATTTACTTAAAACAATAAATTTATAATTTCAGATTTGCAGAATAGTGTCTAGGAGAATATGCCATTTGTGGGAGCGGGTGCCCTTAACATGGAAATACAGTGATTAAGATTTACAACACAGGGAAAAAAAACATCGAAATAAAAGAAATTAAATCTAGCTATTAAATTATAATGTCAGAACTATGAAAAGTAAGGATGGCTAATCTAAAGATACTCTGTCTGCATATGGTATACTTTGTACACATCTTTAAAGGCCTTCACTCTAAATGAAATCACTATGTAACTGAGATAACTAAGATCAAATGTGTATTTCACTCATGGGCAAGGTGGGTGCAGTTTGGTAGTCTGCTCTTTAACCCTCGATTTCTCACAGGTGACTTTGCTGGCTGTGAGAAATACACTTACCTGGCAATCTTAGTTCCCACATAAGGCAAAAATCAGATGAGGTGTCTTTGCTTCAGTAAATCTGAAATCTGGAATCCCCTGACTCTACAGTTACTACTCCCATTTACTTCTATTTTTGTATCCTCGTTCTCTTATGCATACTTACCCTAGTATAATATTTCTCTATACCTAAAATTTGCCATAATACTTGTCATTACTAAAAGAAAACACTCAGTTCTCACGCATGTCTCCTGAGTCTAGAATCTAAACCATTTTTTTCAAAAGGCCCTCCCTGCCTTTTGGGATAAGTTTCATTTAAGTGGAAAATGATTTTAGTTTCATTCCAATCTGATGACACCGTTGGATATCACATTCCGTTGCGGTGAAAGTGTGCAACCCTCTATGTCTATTTTTACCTTGTCATCCACAGAAAGAAGAATCATCGGAGTGCCAAATCGAAAATCCATGGATAAACTACTTTTAGACAGTTTTGCAGACCTGGTGGGAATCATCTTTAATGACGCTTTCTCTTATAAGCTAAAATTTGTTCAGGGATATAACATTCCATTTTTGAAGGAAGATCTTTTCACAGGTGACTTTCCATATAAAATATCATTGTGGTATTTTTCATGTTTTCCACATAAGGAATAGGTTGGGATTGGCAACAGAGATGCTTTTGATAGAACATGATAAAGTAGATAGAGCACATTGTATCGCCGAACTTATTCCGAGGGCAATCATATCTTCTCACGATAAAACATGATGGAGTCATCCAATGGAGATAAAGTGAGCACACAGGGGCATGTTGCAAAGGATGCGGGGTGATCCAGACGGAGAGGTCCTGGCCTCAGGTGAGGTTCCAGGTCAGCAGGAAAGGCAGACATTGATGAGTTCATGACAAGTGCAAAGAGAGGTGCTGAGCGGGTGGGAGACTTAGACCAGGGGTTCCTAATAAGCTGTGAGATGAGAGAAGTCTTACGGGGCGAAGTGATGTTTAAAATGAGAAGGACTGGCACATGGGGGTGGGAAAAGCGTTGCATTTCAGACAGAGGAAGGGCAGGTGTGAAAGTCCTGAGGTGCCAAGGGCATCCGTTTGTATCCATGGAAGAAGATGAGTATAGCTGAACAGAAGACATGGAAAGGAATGTGACAGGAGACTGAGGCTGAAGTTAACCCAAGGGCTGGACCCCGTGACGTCCTACAAACCTAGGGTGTTGGGGAGCCATTGAGGTACTTTAATTAGGGCAGAGAAGAGATTAGACCCCCAAGCCTAAGGGAGCTCTCTGGATATGGCCCAGGGCATGGGTTGCAGAGCGGTGGGGGAGAACACAGCCAAACATACCAGGGAGCCAAAGGCAGCTCGGACACGACTGGCGGCAGCTGAGAAGGAGAGTGAATGGGTCCGAGGGCCTTTCAGGAAGCAGAATTGATGTGACTAAGAGAATCGGTTCTTTCCCATTCATTCTCTGAGTGTCTTCTTTGTGTCCTGCACTGTTCTGGCCCTGGGGATGAAAGTGAGCAAAACACAGAGGGAAGCCTGTTTGCACGAGTCATTCCAGTCGGGGACAGGGGATGGGACAAAAATGATGCACTCTGCCAAGTGGTGATAAAACAACAAAGTAAAATAGAGCAGGCTTGCAAGATAGAGCCCGAATGCTCTTCCGGATATTTTTATTTATGGTGGCCAGGGGAGGCCTCTGTGCTGAGATCACTTTTGAGAAGAGATCAAGATAGAGGGGAGGAATGAGCCATGGATCCATGGAGCCATGGATAATGGATCCATGATCATATGGAGCATATGAGCATATGAGCAAAAAAAAGTTCTAGCACAAGAGCGCATTTAGCATTTTGAGGCACGGCAGGGAACCCAGCATGGTGGGAGTGGCATGTTTGTTTCATCTTCTTTCAAGTATTTATTTATTTTCAAGAGAGGGGAGGAGGGAGGGGGACAGAGGATCCGAAGCGGACTCTTCGCTGACAGCCGCGAGCCCGATGGGGGGAGGGTCGAACTCTTGAACTGTGAGATCATGACCTGAGCTGAAGTCAGACGCTCAACTGACTGAGCCACCCGGGGGGCCCCAGCTTTCACCTTCTTTTCATGTCTAACACTTCCTACGCATACTACAGTCTCGGAGAATAAAATTTGCCTCATTAAGAACTTTATTTGGTTTTTTTTTTTTCCTATGTGGTTATAAGTTCTGACTGGTGGAGACTCCTCTAGATTGTTTTCCCTTGGGTTCTCATTTCTTATTCTCTAATGACGTCCATCTGTTAACGTCGCTTATGGTATCGCCTCCCTTTGTGCTTGTAGCTCATTGTTGGAATATGCATGGTGACTTTTCCTGTTCTCTGGCCAAATACTGGAATAGAGGATTTGTGACTTTACAAACTGCCATTGACGCTGCTATCATACAAGTAAGAAAAGTTCTAATAATTCACGTAAACTCGTTCCACAGGTATCGAGATTTGGGTGAAAGGTGATATATGCTCAGGTTTTCATACGTTTGTACAATGAAGTAGGGATACAAAGGCTGAGATTGGATTTAGGCGAAGGAACACATTGCTTTTGTTTTTAACTTTAATTTTCAAGGAGTTTCAGAGTGATGGGAAAGGAAATGGCAAAAACCAATGTACATGGAGGTCCACGTACCCACCACCCAGTTACTCCTAACGGTAATATCTTTCATAACTGCAGAACAATATTAAAATCAGGGAATTGATGTTGGTATAGCCCTCACAAGCTTGTGTGGATTTCACCATAGCCTGTTCAGTTCCTATTTTTTCAAATAATGATTTTCCTTGTTTAAACCCCACTTTAGATCGCAACAAACCGCTCTGTGACAGAAGAGTTGATGTCAGTTACTGCTATAAATATGAAGACTTTACCTTTTATTCATAAAAACATTCTTCAAAAGGAGATGTTTATTTTCTACTGCCTTCTTTACTTTTTTCCATTGATACACTTTATATCGCTCAACGTTACAAAAGAGAGGAAAAAATGGAAGGAGTTGATGAAAATGATGGGTCTACAAGATTCAGCCTTCTGGTGAGTAACTGATTCAAGCAGTGTGACGAATAATCAGAAATTAGGAAGCGGTAAAAACGTGTCATTATTTCCAGAACTGTGTGCCACCGCTGAGACTCCAATGCAGCGGTCCCGATGGCACCCCTCCTACTTGGTCTGCCCATGGTTATCATTTGACTTCTCCGCACTTCCTCATACTTGAAGAAAGTATGATCCTATAATGGCTAGCTTGTGTTCAGAGGTTTGATCAGCAGGGATATATTTTTTTGCAGCACTAAAGTACCATGTGTTGGACTTGAGATGTCCTATAAAATATGCCCAGTGCATATAGCACTTAGGGTGACATGTTGGAAGGGCTCAATAAGGACATTTGTTCATATATTGATACCTTTGTATCTTGACTCATTCAGAAATGATTTAGATGTTTTTAAATACATATATTTAAACACACGTATATTTAGGTATGTGTCTGTCTATGTGTGTGTGTGTTTGTATTATAATAAAAACAAATGACTGAAGAATAGAAACAAGGATCTCACAGAATGATAACGGGTAAGACTAGAAGAAAAAAACACAAATCATACAAGCTCTAAGCTTCCAAGAGGTCGCCTGGATGGCTCAGCTGGTTAAGCATCCGACTCTTGATTTCAGCTCTGGTCATGATCGCACCATTCATGAGTTTGAGCCCCGTGAGTTCTGTGCTGACAGTGCAGAGCCTGCTTGGGATTCTCTCTCTCTCTCTCTCTCTCTCTCTCTCTCTCTGCCCCTCCCTGTCTCTCTCTCTCTCTCTCTCTCTCTCTCTCACACACACACAAAATAAATAAATAAACTTAAAAAAAAAACCTAACATTTTTCAATACTGAATCCTGGGAAATGTGTCTTTGTATAGTCCCCACAGCAAGAAAATTACTCTTTGTGGCTATGCAACTATTTGGAATGGGTGAGGAATTATTTACTGAACAATCATCTGTAAGTCACATGTTCCCTAAAATAACATTATGGTCTAGGAAATTTTAAATTTTCTATCAAGTATATTTGATTAACAGAGAGAGTTTTGATTCTAACATACCTTAATTGTGAAACAGAAAAAGAGGAAAATGTGTTTCTGAAATGAAAAAAAAAAAAAAGAGTGGTTTGCAGTGAAACTTTGGCAAATGCAAAGAAATGAATGGAGTCTGTTAGGAGGGTAGTGAGGGGGACTCTGTGTAAATAGGACTGTTTTTTAGTTCAGAGGATGTCCTGTGGGGCAGTATCCCTGTAGTCACCTGAGAATGGGGGGGCACAAGTCAATTCTGGATTAAAATCAGAAAGGTGTTGGATATTTACATGTGGATTCATCCTCAGGGTAAATGCTTCTTAGTATGCATGTAATGTAAAGTTAGCAAAACGAATATATATATATATATATATATATTTTTTTTTTAAGGAATATATATATATATATATATATATATATATATATCTCCTTAAAACTAAAAAGGAAAAAACAAATCTGAAATGTTTTTGCCAAGTACAGGGTGTGTATTGGAAATAAGTTGTATCACAACCTTTTTTTTTAAGTAATGTGAAATAACTGTGAAATGTCATCAGCATTTATTATTTAAGTGTGATGACTGAATTGCTTTGTTTTTATCATGAAGGCTTTCACAGCTTTATTAACATCCTCCCCATGCCCCCCCCGCCCCATCGCCAAACTCCCTGCAATGAGTTCCCTTTTCTAGGTAATGTTTTAAGTTCCTTCATTTGTAATTCTCCTACTGTATAGACTTTTAATTCCCACCTGTAGCAGTTCCCTTCTGTACTCAGGAAGTGGATTCTGCAGAATGCCATATGCTTTCCAAAAATGCTGATGTTTCCAACAAAGGCTGAATCACTGTAATGCCACGACCTTTAAAAAGAAGTCGAATAAGCAGTAATTAAACCAGTTGTTCTGGGGCATATTGATGCAAGTTCCTGGTTTTAATACTCTCACTATTTTTTTCAGCTGTTGAATTTTTTTTTTAATTTTTTCTTTAAACATTTATTCATTTGAGAGAGACAGAGTGTGAGCAGGGAAGGGGCAGAGACAGAGGGAGGCACAGAATCTGAAGCAGGTTCCAGGCTCCGAGCGGTCAGCGAAGAGCCCAAAGCAGGGCTCCAACCCACAAACCGCAAGATCATGACCTGGGCCAAAGTCGGACACTTAACCGACTGAGCCACCCGGGCGCCCCGGTTTCTTATTCCGTTGGGCAATTTCGTGTAGAGGCAAGAGGACTGAGCAGAGTGCGCACTGTCGTCTGGGCTTGGCTATTGATTTACTCGGTGGGTCTTGAATAGGCCCATGAAGTAACAGTAGGACCTACAGTTTACTTATCTGTAAAACAGGAAGCCCGGACTCAAACACCTTGTGTGGTCCTCTTAGATCTAAGACTGAATACTATTTCTTACTAACCACCTGATAAAAATGCGAACCCCAGCACATCTAAAACAACACAGAATGAGCACTTAAGGCTGTACCCTCATTTATATCAGCTTTCAAAAAAGGAAACATGAACAGGAATAGCAAGAAAAGAAAGGGCCTGGAGGAATTATGAAATTTCAGTTTTCTACTACTAGGGAGCGTGGAGGTCCGGCCGGCTGAAATCCTCAAGAACGGTCCAATTCTCCTCTGCCCCCGGGGCTTCTGTGGTTCCCTGATTGATCAGCAGCTTAGTTATATTCCCTCCCATTTCTACGGTCAGAACACCTCGGTAATATGTTATAACGCTGACGGCACAAAGAGCTTAATCTCTTTACTTCAGCAGTTACCCCTTTGAGACACTTTTGTGCATTTTCCCAAAAAAGACAAGTACGAGAGTGGTCTCAGCAGCAGCAAATAAATAAAAACTGGAAGTAAAATTGGAGACAAAAATTGGAACAACCTAGAAGTCCATGGGCAGGAGAACATTAGGATATAGTCATACGATGAAATATTATTATACAACAGTGAATAATATCATATATGTCCATTGATGTAGACGAGCAACAGCAGAACACATACAAGATGATGCTATGTATGCAGGTGTTTATTCTATTTATACAATAAGTGGGTGCAGAGCTGATGCTTAGCCAGGAGTCAGCAGCACAGCCCTACCAATGTAATATTAATAACATTTTCATTACTAACCTAAGTAGGCAGATAGAACGGTAAACATTGTATCATTCTTTAGATTTTTGGTAGGTTTTAACTATTTCCTAATGAAGTTAAAATAATTGAAATAACTTTTTGTCTTCTTTTAGGCTCTCCTGGGGCTTAATCTATGCTGGCTTCTTCTTCATTATTTCCATAATCATCACAGTTGTCATAACATCTACCCAAATTATAGTCATGACAGGCTTCATGGTCATATGTACACTCTTTTTCTTATACGGCTTGTCCTTGGTAAGTGCATACATTTATTACCACGTTCTCTGCTTTAGGTCGTAGCTAGATGTAGTAAAAATGAAGTTCTCTGGAGGTCATTACAGTTCGTTATTTCCTTCGTGTCTGCTTTGTGTGCAGGTGTGTGCGTACTTGCTTGAGAAAGTCTCTAGGAGTTGTTGAGAAGTTGATCTAGTATGAAATACAATTGGACCTCTCTTTTGCATAAAGTCTGCATTAATGCAACGATGCCTCAAAAAGAAAAAAAAAAACCTTGACTCTAAAAATATTTTGACTCTAAGACTTTTCTAGACAGTTCATGAGGATGCGCTTGAGGGGCGGACCTGTCTCTTCGTCCCAAAGGTTCCCCATAACATGGTGGCTTGCACAGTATCTCCCTCTGACACTCCATCTTGCCCTCTCTTCCCATGTCACCCCTCTTCCTTCATAAAGCAAGAGCCTCTACACCGCCCCCCCCACCCGCCTCCCAGGGTGTTTCCTGGAGAGGGTACATAGGTGTTCTTTCTTAAGACATTAATGTGGTTTCTTTGGGTGTTTCCAAGTGTGCACGTGTATCCTTGTCCTCGGCACGCACAGCTTGCCCCCTGCCCTTTCTTCAGCAACTAATGCCTAGCAGTTGAGGAGAGCAAATAAGGATCCTCTTTACAAAGGGGTTGAGGGAAGGACTGAGCATTGTGATGCCTTGATATCTTCATCATCGTCTCGCTGATAAATATTTATGTTATGATCTAGACATCTCTATTTATTGTGTAATGGCTGTTTAACGGCTAGACGTCTTCTCTCTCTTTCAGATAGCTTTAGTGTTCCTGATGAGTGTGTTGCTAAAGAAAACAGTCCTCACCAATTTGGTTATGTTTCTCCTCATTGTCTTCTGGGGGGGCGTGGGATTCGCCGCATATTACAGACAACTCCCTTCCTCTCTGGAGTGGATTTTGAGTATCTGCAGCCCATTTACCTTTACTGCTGGATTGAGTAAGGTAGGAGCCTAGTTAATTGCTTTATTATTGAACTTTCAAAAGAACTTGGTACTTCATAACTCTTCATGGTTGCAAGCACTCTTTCTCTTTTTTTAATGTTTACTTATTTTTGAGAGAGAGAGAGAAAGAGACAGAGTGTGAGCAAGGGAGGGGCAGAGAGAGCTGTCAGCACAGAGCCCGACGTGGGGTTCAAACCCACGAGCTGTGGGATCATAACCTGAGCCAAAGTCGGATGCTTAACCAACGGAGCCAACCAGGCGCCCCTAAGTGCTCTTTCAAATTAGGAGCATTTATGCTAAACAATTCTAGCCTAAGACTAGATTTGAGAATGTTATTATTCCAGTGTAGAAAAATCATCATCACATAAGGAAGTTTGAATAAGAACATCTTGAATAAGACAGAGTTTCCCCTCTCGGATGTATTTTCATTCGGAAGCATTTTCTTCTTGTTTCTCATATGCAGCTATTCACCTTTCTTTTTTTCATTATTTATTTAAATTCAAGTGAGTTCACACACAGTGTAGTATTGGTTTCAGGAGTAGAACCCAGAGATTCATCACTTACATATGACACCCTGTGCTCATCCCAGCAAGTGTCCTCCTTAACGCCCATCCCCCATTGAGCGCACCCCGCCCTTCCACTTCCCCTCGGGCACCCTTCAGTTTGCTCTCGGTATTTAAGAGTCTCTTACGGTTGGCCTCCCTCTCTGTTTTTATCTTATTTTTCCTTCCTTTTCCCTATGCGCGTCTGTCGCGTTCCTTAAATTCCACATACGAATGAAATCATACGATATTCGTTTTTACTTTATATAATGAAGGCATTCTCTATTAAAAATTGTGTAAACCGCTTTTGGAAACCTCAAATCTGCAAAGCTGTCAAGACTATAAATACAGAGCGTAACAAATAGGTACTAAGTATCAAAACGCTCATGAGCTAGATCAAGAAATAGAAGGATGCCACAACTCCACTCTTTGCTCCTGAAGGTAAAAGTTTTGTGATCTTCACTTCCTCATCCCCACCTAATGTGTGTTCCTAAGCCTAATTTTTTAGTGTTGCCTGGAAATCTTTTCCAGTTTTTGACTACTATTAACGCTGCAAAAAATCCTTATGCATCTACCCTAGTGAATATAGGCATTCAGTTCTGTTCGGTATAGACCTCGGAGTTGGATAGTAGGATCTAGGATACATATATCTTAATCTTCATAGCTACTACCAGTATTTTTCCAAAGTGGTTGAAACAATTTACTTTTGCCCCAGATGTTTCGAGTTACAGTCGTCCCGAATCTTTACCAGCATTTGGTATTATTAGTCTGCCAAATTTTAGCCATTCTGGTGGATCTGCAATAAAAATCCTTGGGGTATTAATTTGCATTTTCCTGATGTTTGATGAAATTTCATTCTTTTTCGTACGCTTAGTGGCATTTTGGATTTTCTCTTTTATAAAGTGTCTATCCAGGTTTCCCCCCACTTTTTTTTAACTGACTTTTAGTCTTTTCCTTATTGCTTTGTAGGAATTTCTTATATACGCAAGCTATGAGACATTTGTTGCTGACATTTTTACTTGCTCAATGGTGCTTTTAATGAGCATTTTCTTTTCTGTAGAGTGCTTTTGTATCTTTAAGAAATCATTGCATTCCCCCAAGGTCATAAAGATATTCTCCCAGGGGTGCCCAGGTGGCTCAGTCAGTTAAGCCTCCGACTCTTGATTTTGGCTCAGGTCATGATCTCTCGGTTCACGGGATCGAGCCCTGCATCCGGCTCTGAGCTGACAGCACAGAGCCTACTTAGGATTCTCTCTGTCGCCTCTCGCTGCTCCTACCCAGCTCACCGGTGTACATATGCGCATGTGCTTTGTCTCCCCAAATAAATAAATAAGCTTAAAAAAAATTTTTTTTGAAGTTTGTCTCCCATGTTCTTTTCTGGAAGCTCAATTGATTCTACTTTTACATTTGGATATAAAATCCATTTCAAAATAACTTTTGGATATCTATATGTAGAAGCAATATTAATTTTTCTACATGAATATCCAATTTCTTCCACTTAATTTGTTGAAAAGACCATCCTTTCCCTGAACAGACTGCTATATTTCCTTTGTCAGAGCTCAACCAATCCTGTATTAACCCATCTGTGTACTCTTGAACTGTTGCTACATTATCTTAAAATTGTTTTTGCTTTATGTGTCTTGATATGTGGTGGTAACAGTTTGACCACTTGATTTTCTTCTCCAAAGAGAGACTTTTCTATTCTAGGTTCTTTGAATGGTGTAAATTTTAGAATTAACTTATTGAGTGATACACACGCCTATGTATGTGTGTACAAAGCTGTTCATGTTGGGATGCAGTTTGATTTTTTCAATCAGTTTCAGGGAAATTGACACTTTTCTTTTGATCATGAATAGTATGTCTTCACATTCATTTGCTCTTTGTAATTCGTTTTAAGTATTGAGAGCCTTGCACATTTTTTTATTTATTCCAAATTTTAAATCCCTTTTTTAATACGTTTGATGCCATTATAAATAGCATCTGTGTTTAGATTCTTATTTTTAAATGTTTGTCATAAATGTAGAGAGATACAACTGATTTCTGTATATTGGCACTGTATCCAGTTTCCTTTTTATATTCTTTAAAACTAAGAGCGCCTGGGTGGCTCAGTTGGTTAAGCAGCCAACTCCTGATTTTGGCTCAGGTCACGATCTCATGGGTTCGTGAGGTCAAGCCTCACATTGGGCTCTGTGCTGACAGCACAAAGTCTGCTTGGGATTCTCTGTCTCCATCTCTCTGCCCCTCCCATGCTCTCTCTCTCTCTCTCTCTCTCTCTGTCTCTCTCAAAAATAAATAAATAAATAAATAAACTTTAAAAGCTAGTATTTTTCTAGGTTTTATCTTGGGATTTGCTTATGCATAATCATGTTGTCTACAAATAAAATAAATAAATAAATAAATAAATAAACTTTAAAAGCTAGTATTTTTCTAGGTTTTATCTTGGGATTTGCTTATGCATAATCATGTTGTCTACAAATAATGATAGTTTTTTTTTTCCTTTTGCAGTTTTTAATGCTAGTTACTTATTTTTCTTGCCTTATCGAGGAGACTGGGACCTCCAGTACAATGTTGAATAGAAATGCAGGCAAAGGAAAAGCTTTCGACATTTCACAAAAAGATGATTTTTGGTATTGGTATGTGTACATCTATTTTGCCAGGTTTAGGAAGATCGCTTATCTTCTCAGTTTGCGAAGAGACTTTCTTTATTATATGTGGGTATTGAATTTTATCAAATGCTTTTTTCTGCACCTATCTTACCAACCAGTTCACTTTCTCCCTCAATCTGGTTTATGTTGAATTGCATAGAGTGATCTTCAAATGTCAACCCAGACTCGCATTTCCGGAATAAACTCAACTTTGTCGTGAAACAACATTTTACACAAGTGGAGTTTATGTCGTCCAGTGTGAGGAACTGGGCTTGGGAGCTGGACTTCATGTGTTGAATTCAGCTTTGCCACTCCTATGTGATTTTGACTTTGCTTGGTTAAGCCACTCAGTTTCTCTGTGCTTCAGTTTCACCATATGTAAAATGCACATAAAAATAACACAGCCTAGGGGCACCTGCGTGGCTCAGCCAGTTGAGCGTCTGACTTTTGATTTCAGTTCAGGTCATGATCTCATGGTTTGTGAGTTGGAGTCCCGCGTTAGGCTCTGCGTTGACAACGTGCAGCCTGCTTGGGAATCTCTCTCCTCCTCTCTCTCAGCCCCTTCCTCTTTCCCTCTCTCTCAAAATAAGTAAATAAACATTTAAAAAAATAATAAGGCCTACCTTATGAGGTTATGATAAGGATTAAATGAGATATTATAAAAAGCCTTAGAATAACATCTAGAACATTATACCTATTGTCACATGGCAAAATTATAAACATCTTTATTTGTAGTAATAACTAGAAAAAGTTCTCGTATCATTATCCAACTAAGATGCTTCAAATAATTTTTCATATTCTTTCAAAAACTTGTGTTCTCTTTGCTGCCTAGAACAGATATTTTGCAAAATTGCAGTGACTTTATGAAAACAAGAAAATGTCCTATTCTTAGAACATTTTTTTAAATTGGTATTTCCTTCCAGTATTCCTTTGTTGTCAGATACAAATAGTTTCACCAATCACTTCATTATAAGGGCTTCTTGAAAAACCTGTTTAATAAAATGATAAATCTTGCTGTCACACTGGATTATTTTTGGGTTTAATTTAAATAATTATTAATTATTGTTTTTGCTTGAATCTTAGATTATCCACTTGGATAGTACTATGAATGGTGTAATTTTTCCTGACCCTTCAGGAGACTCCTATGTACTGATAGCAACTTTTTCTGTGTTGGCTTTTGATGCGCTTTTCTACCTGGCATTGGCATTATATTTTGACAAAACCTTACCCTGTAAGTAAAAATGGCTTTTCTTCGACCTCTGCACATGTTGATCACACTGTAGGTTTTTACTTAAGGTTATGTAAATGTACTTAAAGAAGTAAAGAATAACAGGGGCGCCTGGGTGGCTCAGTCGGTTAAGCATCCGACTTTGGCTCAGATCGTGATCTTGCGGTCCATGAGTTCGAGCCCTGCATCGGGATCTGTGCTGATGGCTCGGAGCCTGGAGCCTGCTTCGGATTCTGTGTCTCCCTCTCTCTCTGCCCCTCCCCACTCACCCTCTGTCTCTCTCTCTCAAAAATAAATAAACATTAAAAATTTAAAAAAAAGAAGTAAAGAATAACAAATATTTCCTATCACAAACTGAATGAGTTCTTTATTCCTGCTTCATAGTTTTAGCAGTTTGAAGGAATTTTCATGGGAAAACAATTAGTCTTCTGCTTTTAATAATATACATTATGAATACTCAGTGATTAAATAATGGTACTTTTTTCAAGAATCCCTGAAAGTGTTTTCAAAGAATGATATGTAAGACTTGTTTCAAAATGAGCTGCAATAAATTAATTCCCCACATGGTTTTGGCAAGTGTCGATCTATCATATGGTGGAAGGTGTTTAGTAAGTAGTTCTTACAAGAATGTGGGGCAGATTGTGAATTGAACATCCAGAAAGGGCCCCGGGTCTGGAACAATCAGGTTCTCCCCTACTCCCTCTTCTTCTTGGAGGACCACTTCACAAGGTGACATGTCCATCCTTTAAGGAAGTAACAAAATAAAAATGAAAGAGGACGTTTTCAGCCTTATTCTGAAAATTTTTTAATCAGTTGTTCATATTTACAGAACAATATTACCCAGTTAAATCTTCTCTATCTTACCAACAACCAAAAATTTCACAAGTGCAGACTTCCTGCCCACATGCTAGAATCAGAACACTTTTTTTTCTTGCACAATCTTATTTATTTACCTTACTTTGTATGTTCTTTCCACTTTGTATTTAACCCTGTCTTCTACGCTTCTATGCAATTATTTTATATATTCCTATCTTTCTGTCACTTCTGGTTCAATATCTGAAAGCCCTTAGCAACAAATACTACTTCTGTGTTTTACATTTGGAAAATGACAGTGTATTTATCCTGAACAAATATAATTTCTTCCTGTACTTTACATACACATTCCATAGGGACTTCAGTAGTATGTCCAGTCGTATTGTTGCGATCAAGGGATTTCTGAAGTCCACAAACATGTTTCCAGTTATTTTTATGTGCCATATTAAGGCCTTCCCCCCTAAGTGTTCGGTTTCATTCATTCTAAATATATTTTGGACCACATTTTATTTAAGCCTTTGTATATGTATATTTATTGAAAGTTCTATGGTACTGTTTGGCTTTTGTGATGATATGTTATTTCCTTTGAATTTTCATTGTTTACTTCATGACCAGTTTTCTTTTCAATAATAAGAAGTTATAATGAAAACAATTTCTCTATGATGCTTAAGTCTAAGACACTCTGCACTATTTTGAATAAGGCTTCTTTGCTCTTGGTTCTAATGTTAATGATCCAATATCGTATCGCCTCTTGATGAATTAGGTGGAAATGAGCGCCATTACTCTCCATTATTTTTCCTGAACTCGTCTTGTTTCCAACACCAAAGGACTAATAATAAGGTCACTGAGAAAGAAATAGATCCTGAGCATCCTTCTGATGATTGTTTCGAACCCGTAGCTCCAGAATTCCAAGGAAAACAAGCCATCAGGTAATCACACTTATATGGGTGCAAGGCAAACTTGAACAAAATATTGAAGAAGAAATTTGTCTTTGTGAATGTCACTTTGAATTCTTGCACATGACCACCAACGGCTCTTGATTGCTCCTTGAAAGGAAAA
This sequence comes from Panthera leo, assembly GCF_018350215.1. Taxonomy (NCBI): domain Eukaryota; kingdom Metazoa; phylum Chordata; class Mammalia; order Carnivora; family Felidae; genus Panthera; species Panthera leo. The sequence continues at coordinate 50,058,597 of NC_056692.1, read as the reverse complement.
TTCTCTTTGCTTCGCTCCATATAATGTTGCCACATCACCCGCCATCTTGTCTCCCTCCTTATTTCTAACTTTTGTCTCATGCCTCTCTTTCATGCTTCTTACTCTTTTCTTTCTCCAAATTCCTTCCTCTATAGTTTGTCTGGCTTATGTGATATAATGGAAGAAGTAAGAAACTTGGACTCAAAAACTTTTAGACTTCAATACCACAATTCCCTCTCATCTGATGTGTAATCTGAGAAAAAAAATGTGTAAGTTTCTCTGGATCTCCCGCCCTGTAATGAACAAGAGTAATATTTACTTTGTAGGATTGTTTGAAATTCATATAAGGAGTTCTGAAAATATCTCTGCCATCAGATCCTACCTCAAGCGATTCTAATTCAGGGAGTATGGGCTTACGCCCAAGAATTTGCAGATTTTAAGAAGCCCGATAGGTTTTTCTAATGTGCCCTAAAATTGAAGAACCAGAGGGTTCTAAATATAAACCACTTATTTAGCCGATATTCACATAGTGCCTACTAGGAACCAGACACGTACTTAATACTCAACCAAAGCTTGTAAGGTGGGCACTTCTATTTGGCCCATTTTATAAATGAGAAAGGTGAGGTTCTGAAAAGTGAAGTCTCTTGTCCAATGTCATGCATTCATAAATGGGGAGCCAGGATGGGAATCCAGAGTCTGTCTATTCTCTTAGCGTCTGGCTACTGTAGAGATGTCAGGAGGTGAAGGAAGAGGAATAAAGTGGCACTATAGCTAGGAAGTGATCTATTTCTGCCTAAGACAAAGAGCATAAGGTGAACTTACATACCTCAACTTCATCCTTCTAATTCAGACCCTATTTTCTGTTAAGCTTCCTGAAGGGCCACAGCCCCTACCGACCTCAGCTCTATGAAAACATCTATCTGAAAGAGAAAGGCCAAGTGAGGAATAATCCCCCAAAACTCAATGTCCTCAGTTCCTCTTCACTGGTTGAGAACACAAAAAATAAAATTCTATTACTGTTCAAATTATAATAACTTTCAGATGTAATCTTCCAAAAAAGTCTTGAGGTTAGTTATGTAGATCAAAAGATGTTTGTTTTTCTACTTCTGCAAAATAGAGAAGAGTAAAATGTCCTCACCCGCCATCTTTGTTCCCCTTACCTCCCAAACCTGACCCATCTATGCAATGTTAACTCTGGAGGTCCCTGTCTCTTGGTCTGGATTCTTTACTAAAGTGGAGGAAGGAGCCACTAACAAATCAGGAAAGAAAAGTCATCTGATCCAAGACCTATAAAGTGTTTGACTCCATTGCAGGCCAACTCACCCCAGATCCACACCAAAGTAGCAAACCAGGCTTAGGTGCCCAACCTTGTAGCTCTTCAGTGACAAGGTTCTGTACATTTCAGTCACCAGTGAAGCAGGTTCTGGGGCTTCAAGACGGCCTAAAGTTGACTGTTTACCACCCAACATTAGACACTGTTCCCAGTGCATAAGTCTTAACTCTTCTTTCCTCATAGTGACCCTTTCTTAGGGAAACCCTTGCCTTCCCCACCACTAGACAAGTGTCAACACTATCACAATCAATCCCAATATGTTGTATGGATCTAGAAGGTACTACTGTAATGATTCCCTTTTTCCCAGGTGGTCTCCCCTTTATATGCCAATGGACACTTCCTCTTTCCCTAGCAGCCTGGAAGCTATACATATTTGAAAGTATAGAGCAATTCATGCAGAGCTCTAACCAGAATCAAGATCATGGCTATGTAAAAATATCTATATTTTATTCAAAACTGGCTCCCTCTCACCCATTACTGCCTCCTCCCAATTTTTCCTCCTCTGGGATCACTTGTATGCACAACTGTCCATTCCTATAACATTAGCCCATTCGTGCAACATTCCCAGAGCGTAGACAGGATGTCTGCCCCAAATGGCTATCTTCATCTCTGAAATCCAAAAACAACTGGCTACTCCTAAAGGGACGTTTCTTTAGTAAAATAAAACATTAAGGGGCACCTGGGTGGCTCAGTTGGTTGAGCATCTGACTCATGATTTTGGTTCAGGTCATGATCCCAGAGTTGTGGAATCAAGCCCCATGCAGAGCCTGCTTAAGATTCTCTCTCTCCCTTCGCCCCTCTCCCCTGCTCATGGATGATCTCTCTCTCTCTCTCTCTCTCTCTCTCTCTCTCTCTCTCTCAAAAAAAAAAAAAAAAAACCCACACACACATTAAAACCCCACTTCAATGGGTGTCCCACTGTGGTCCGATTCAGCACCATTTTAAGCCTTTCTCTTTTATATTTCCTGACTCTTTGGTGTAACCCCACCCACTGCCAGTGTCCTGGTTGAATAATTGTCCTTACTTTAATTTTGATCCATGCTCAGAAAAGCGGTTGACCAAATTATTTCCCTTTGAATTAAAGATGCCACCGTACATGATCTTATGTAGTCATGACATCTCTAACTTGTCGGAGCCTGGTTCCTGCCTCTTCCTGCATTAGTTCCCTTTGGGATTCTAATGTTCATTCAAGTTTGGTCATTACCCATTTAGAGGGGTGTGTGTGTGCGTGTGTGATATTCGAATGAAACCTTTAGATGTGGTAGCCTAATGCTGGGAGGAAAGGATAGGGTTAGCATTAGGTTGGTGTAAAAACCATGAGAATCAATGAGATCACCCATCAAGAGAGTCAAGAATGGGAAGACCATCATGTACCTGGAGAACACTGTGGAACACCAAGATAATGTGTCTGGCAAAAGAAGAGGACCTTACAAGGAAACCGAGATGAAACATTTAGGAAAATAGGAAGAAAGCCAGTAAATCCAATGTTACCTTGAACGTAGACACTTTCAACCAGCACACCGACACCAATAGCGACCCATAATCCAATAAGTAAGGAAAGAGAAGTCTTTGTTGCATTTAATAATTAGGGGCCACTAATGATTTCAGTATGAGGAAGTTCACTAGAATAGTGGGTTCAGAGTGATCGAGGAGGAAGTGAGAAAATGGACATGGAAAGAATTTGCTCCTATTTTTAAAAAAATTTTAAAACATTTTTTCATGTTTATTTTTAGGGGGGGTGGGGGGCGGGTCCAGAGAGAGAGAGGGAAACAACAGAATCCAAAGCAGGCTCCAGGCTCTGAGCGGTCAGCACAGAGCCCACTGCGGGGCTCGAAGGGGCTCAAACTCACAAACCAGGAGATCATGACCTGAGCCGAAGTCAGGCACTTAACCAACTGAGCCACCCAGGTGCCCGGAAAATATTGTTTTTAATAAGACGAGGAGAGGAACGCCTGGGTGGCTCAGTCGGTTAAGCGTCCGACTTCGGCTCAGGTCACGATCTCACAGTTCGTGGGTTCGAGCCCCATGTCAGGCTCTGTGCTGACCGCTCAGAGCCTAGAGCCTGCTTCTGATTCTGTGTTTCCCTTCTCTGTTCCCCCCTGCTCGCACTCTGTCTCTCTTTCTCAAAAATAAATAAAGATTTAAAAAAAAATTTTTTTTAAAGAGGAGAGAAATCTGATTGTATCCAAAGCAAAGTACAGGCCAAAGAGAAGCTATCAGAGAGGAAACTATAGAAAATGCAGGTGACAGAGGGTCTGATTAATGAACAAGTTTGAAAGGGGTGGGAGGGGATGGGAGGGCATGGGAGAGGGTGAGAGGGGAGAGTTAAAGAGTGCAGATTAACGAGCTGATTGTGTACAGAGTAGAAAACATCCAAAGACAGAAGGTGAGAAACATTCTAAAGTGTTCTGCTTCTCTAAGCAAAACATTAATAATTTAACTGTAACTTTCTAAAGCGACTTTTATTTTCTCTCTTGGGGAAAATGCTTACTCAAAAGCAAGTCTCTGTCTTTCTGAGCAGACTGGTTATAGCATCCCTTATTTCACATAAGGGGGTTGGTGTATCTGTCACCGTGACTGGGGTTGTTCCTGACCTCTGCTACTTCCGCTTCTGCGTTGGCTGAGTAAACACCACTTCTGTCATTGCAGAATCAAAAACGTCAAAAAAGAATATACAGGAAAGTCTGGAAAAACAGAAGCACTGAAAGGTAAAGAGAAACGTTTCATTGTTTCATTGACTTCTTTATTGCAAAAAATGGGGAGAATTCCACGTGAAAAATTAGCGCATGCACACGAGCAAAACAGAAAAAGAAAACAATACAAACAAGCTAACTCCCACCATTTGGAGATTAACTGTGATTGAGAACTGGCTATAAAATCCTTCTAGGTGTTTCATGGATTCAATAATTTACAGGAATAGGGTCATGCAATGAAAGGTATGATTTCATTTTGTTTTTAAAGACGGCTTGCTAAAAACAATATTGTATTTTATTTGCACTGTGAGGAAAGACCATCTAGACTTAAAATTGATATATATTTTTTTATACTAGCCAGGGAATTTATATAGTTTCTAAGTACTGGTGAGATTAACTAAAACAAGGTGAGTACAAACTGGGGATTGCTGGAGGGGAGGTGGGCGGGGGGATGAGTTAAACGCGTGATGGCCATTAAGGAGGGCACTTTTGGGGAGGAACAATGGGTGTCATATGTAAGCGATGAATCACTGGGATCTACTCCTGAAAGCAAGACTACACTTTATGTTAATTAACTTGAGTTTAAATAAATAAATAAATAAATATTAAAAATAAATACAACAAGGTGAGTAACCCCATTGACCATGAATGAAATTTCACAAGTGACCATCTCCACGGCAAACACAGAAGTTTGAATGAACCAATGTATCTGATACTAAATTCCGACAAATAGTTTTCTGTAACAAATACTTAAGTAAGATCCAAGTCAGTGGCCTCATTTTATAGAGGACAGCCTGTGTTTGGTAGTAATGATTTTTAGGAAGAATGTAACTGATGTTTACAAGAGACGGAAACCTGAGAAGTTACAAAAAGAAGAGCCAGAGACCTTCCCTAAGGTTCGTGGTTCTCTGTCCAGTGCTTTAGTATTGAGTTTACTTTTTAGTCCATAGTGTGCCTTAACTCAGTCTCACTTATCCCTCTGAGGTCATTTCTCACTTTGAGAATTTTCTGTACCCGTGTCAGCAAATTTGTTCTCCACCCCGTCGCCTACCCCCAGGTTTTTCCCATCCAAAACCATCTCGATCTGTGGTTTCTTAATTGAATTTTCGCCAAGGATACATTGAAGTCTTTTTTAAATTTGTCATTTCAGTTTTCCAGCGTGCATTATGAACCACTTTTGTACTCGTCAATAACCATGAACGACTTTTTACAACACCTTCAAAAAAAATTACAAAATTAGAAGTGATGAAAATCACTGCGTAGAGACACTATATGAAATCAACAGTTCCAGGGGCTCTTGGGGAAGTGATGGGGAGTTGCACGCTCTCGACCTTCTCCCCTCGCAGTTACTTCCTGTAGCAACTTTGGAACACCTTTGGGAACACGCTTTGAAGTCCTTACCTGCAGCCCGGCTGTCAGTGGCTAAATGCGATTCCCATGTGTGGACACCTCAATTGACTGACGCTAGTGAATGAAATTTGGCTTGTTTCCAATTTTGTCCTTATCATAAAAAAAAAAAAAAAACAAACAAAACACTAGGGGGTGACTGAGTGGCTCAGCAGGGGCTCAGGTCCTGATCTCAGTTCTATGAGCCTCACATTGAACTCTATGCTGTCAGCACAGAGTGGCTTTGGATCCTCTGTCTCCCTTTCTCTTTGCCCCTGCCCCACTCGCTTTCTCTTTCTCTGTCTAAAAAACAAATAAATTAACATTAAAAAAACCCCACCATAATGAGCCTTCTTATTTAATCATTGTGAATATAATTGTGGATACAAATTTCTAAAAGCAGATAACTCAAAGGGACTATATTTTTAAGATTTTTATACATATTTCAAATAATTTCCCTCCAAGGTTATAAAAATGTATACACTTGTGGGAAGAAGCAATAATTAAAAGCAACAGCAGTAATAATAGGAACACTTAAAGTTTATTGACTTCCATGGAAACAATGATAAGTGAGTTACACTGACTTTTTCACTGAATCCTGTCAGATAAATAGTATCTCTCGCATTTTGCAGATGAGGAACTGAGGCTTGTATTTCTTTTTTTCCAGTTAATATGGGTCAGTTCCAGGACAGAGATCATCAGTTTTCTCTTACTTTTGAAAACGTCATTTTTTCCATTTAAAAACAGTAAATGTAAAACTTGTTAATGTGCTTGTTTAGTTCTCCCAATATTATTTATTAATTAATTCATCTTTTTGATGAATTTAAAAGCCTGTTTCATTAATCTTTATTTTTTCTGTTTACTTTGGTCCATCTTAGGCCTCTTTTACATTCCATAGTCAGTGTGTCCTAAAGCAGTAACATATTATTTTAATTATTTATCCCACTGGTGTTACTATATTACTAACATATTACTTTAATTATTATAGTTCTCCAATACTAACATATTATTTTAATCATCAATAATTTTAATATCATGTGGCCAAGACTAATTTCTTACCATTCTTTCATTTTTCTTAATTATGGAGCTTATTTTTCCAATGATTTTTAGAATCTTTGAAGCGAATTATAAGTGAGGGTTTTAATGGATTGGATTACAGTAGGAAGAATTTTCCCTTTACGTGTCATTATTATTCCTAGTACATTTAATGGTTGAGTAAAGTGAACCTCATAGTGTTTAGTTCATCCAAGGTCATCCAGATAGAAAATGAACGAACTGGAATTCATCCCAGTTGTTAATTAATTTCAGTAAGGTCTGAAAGTAGGTCACAAATTTAACTGAAGGAACCTGATCTTTTAGACTTAATGTATTACAAAATTCTTAAGAATTTCATCCAACGACTTTCCAAAACAGAATGTAGTTTTCACTTGGTGGTAGAGAAAACAAACAAAAAATAATAATGGAAAGGATTCTTAGGTGAATGACTTTCTTCTACTGACCTGTAAGTGCAAAAGGTTTGTAATAAAAGAATAGAAAATTTCTAACAGGGGAAAATATAATTTTTGGTTGATATATTTTAAAAGGTAATTAATGTCATGAGAAATGTGTATCATTTAATAAAGATTAAATAAAAAGATTAAATAAAAAGAATACAGAATATGATCAAAATCTGTATATAGATTTACATGTTCACATAGGCACATGCATATACAATGGAAGTAATTGTGTTCCAATGTTAATATTTGAAATTGTAATTAATTTGGTCTTCTTTGGTGGTTGTATGTATTTCCAAATACTGTACAGGAAGCATGTTATTTTAGCAGCCAGGAGAATATTGGATAAACTATTGACAGACTTGAGAATATCCAACTAAAATTAATTTTTTGTTCTATGTTTAGAACCAAGCCCTTTCTAACGCCCTCTTATTTATAATGTTAATATTCTATTCTAAAAACAGACTTACTCCTTGACATATATGAAGGGCAAATCACAGCAATTCTGGGTCATAATGGAGCTGGCAAATCTTCATTACTAAACATCCTTACTGGATCGTCTGTTCCAACAGAAGGTGAGCAAAAAGAAATTTCTCAAAGGCAAGATGTGCAGTGATAGAATGAGGTCATATGTTGCCTTTCTTATTTTAAGGTTAAATCTGACTGTGTAAGAGCAAATAATGTTTGTTTATCTAACATTGCTTGCCAGACTCCATGATTTTGAATATATCTCATGTTTCCCAGGTTTTCATGAAAAGCATTATCCTTATTCCATTGCTATGTGATATTCCAGGGAAAATATAGACCACCCTGAACATATATTTATGTTAAGGTTAATCCAGAGTTGTTGATAACTTACAAAGTCATTATTTTAGATATTTGTGGACATAATGCCAATGTTTTCCTGTAGAAGATCTTAAGCATTAATAAACACTCTCTCTTCCCAATGTTAAATTATTTTTAACTTCTGTGTTTAGGATCAGTTACCATCTATAATAGAAATCCCTCTGAGACACAAGACTTGGAGGAAATCAGAAAGATGACTGGCGTGTGTCCTCAATTCAATGTTCAATTTGACATACTCACGGTGAAGGAAAACCTCAGGCTGTTTGCTAAAATAAAAGGGATTCGGCCACAGGACGTAGAACGAGAGGTAAAGGAGCATGCCTTGGATTAACGGGGTAAATAAATTTGCCAAGCTAAATCGTGACCACAGAATTCCCCTCAGGGATTTACTTACCCTGTCAGGAACAAAATTTAGGCAAAGAAGTCCTAGTAAAAAATACAGATGTACTGCTGTCGTGGACGGTTAAAATCGTATAGTCTGCATCATCTTGGATTTTAAGTGTTGTGTGTTTTCTTGCGTAGGTACAAAGGATTTTATTAGAATTGGACATACAAAACATTCAGGACAACCTCGCTGAACATTTAAGCGAAGGACAGAAAAGAAAGCTGACCTTTGGGATTGCCATTTTAGGAGATCCTCAAGTAAGTGTGGCGATGCGTGCCGTGGAATGTGGACTGAATATTAGTAAAAAGTCAGGGTCTCCTTTGACCCCTAAAAGTAGCAGAGGTGTCATTGTAATGTGTCAAGAGAGACTCCGCTGGTAAACTACGATTGCAAGCATTCTGGAACATAAACGCTGGGTAGTTATTATTATTTGCTGTTTACTGTTCTCCATGCTACCATGTGGAAATAGTTACCGCGGGAGAGAGAGATTTTATACGTTGTCATCCTCTGTAGATTTTGCTCTTAGATGAGCCAACTGCTGGGTTGGATCCCTTTTCAAGGCATCGAATGTGGAGCTTCCTCAAGGAGCACAAAGCAGGCCGTGTGATCCTCTTGAGTACCAATCTCATGGATGAGGCTGACATCCTGGCTGGTAATTGTTGGTGTTATCTCAGTATTACGATAAAGAATTGGGGAAATGTGTATCTCTAGGGCAAGCGTTGTGCTCCCGTGACCTCGGCGAACCTTCCATGTCATGGCCGTCTGGGGAGTCTAATACCCTATAGAACTCCACACCGACTGGATTGTGACCGCTCATGAAAAAAACCGTGATTGTTTTAGCTTTCAATGAGTCCAAACGTTGAAATCAATATACGTGGGGTTGAAACATATCCACTTATTGTTTGGCCTCCAGAATAGAAAATGGGCCAATGTAATTTCTGGGAATTGTTTTTTCAAGAATTATTGGAGGGCACAGACATAGACTAGAATTCAGAATCTCATTTTAAATGCATCAATTTTAATGGGTATTTCAAATTTTTAAAGGCGTATTCAATATATTCATTTCCTGTGGAACACTTTTCCTTTGGAAATCTGAGCTTTGGTTCCTCGCCTGTATTTTCTAGTGAGGGAAGAAATGACTCCCAACATCCTTTCTTTCTTGCTTCTTTTTAATCAGATAGAAAAGTGATCATGTCCAATGGGAGACTGAAGTGTGCAGGATCTTCTGTCTTTTTGAAGAGAAAATGGGGTCTTGGATATCACTTAAGGTAAAGACTTTGGGGTAGATTGGATGTACGCATATCTATGTTTTCAATGCTGGTATATCAAAAAGGCAGACCATTATGAGAGCCAACTGTCCTTGTGCTCCGTATTTGCCAAACTAGTGACTAGTGCTCCCCAAATGCTTTTCTTGTCTCCTTGTATCTCCAGTAATGCTAATAATATGCAAAATTGCAAGATTAGAAGCCCAGGCTGACAGCTCCCAGGAGGGCTGGGCCACTTTCCAGGTACCTGCTCTGTGCATCCTAAAGGCATCCTCAGCCTCTGTCTTCTTCCCACCCTCCACTTCCCCCCGGCTGATTCATACAATCCTGGAACATATTTTCATTCTTTCATTGGGCACAAAATGAAATAGTTTCAGAAGCTAGTATCAAACGTGGGAATAAATCTGGTGGCAGAGAGGAAGAGTACCGTGTCTAACCAGAAAGTGTGTCTAGGTAAAAAGAATTAAAAAAAAAACAACAAAAAAAAACCCAAACCTAAAAACCTTATGCCCAAACAAAACACACACATAGGCCAAACCTCTCTGTTAGTCACTAATTCCCAATACCTGCACAGTCTGGTGTAGTAATTATTTTCCCTAAGCAATTCCTTCTGCCTAATGTTCTCACCTGTCTCTGCTTATCTTCCTACTGGAAGTATAGTTTCAATTACAGCATGTATTTGTTTGTCTATCTGTAGTTGTTCTGAATTTTTACGCCTTCTCTGTATAGGTCATAAGACTTGTCAAACTGATGGTATTGTTGTTATTATTACTTTTGTTGTGGTTATTATTATTTTACTCATTTCGTTTGTCCCCTAAAGCCAAGTAAAGCAGTACTCAAAGGCTAGGTATTCAATAAAAGCTCTTCTTTTGTGACAGCAATAGAGAAAACACAAATCAATGATCTTTTCTTTTAAATATTAGTTTGTACAGAAATGAAATATGTGATCCAGAAAAAATAACATCCTTCATTAATCATTACATCCCTGATGCTAAATTAAAAACAGAAAACAAAGAAAAGCTTGTGTATACCTTGCCTGTGGAAAGGACAAATAAATTTCCAGGTAACTTTAGTACGATTATAGTGGAATGAAATTTGGGAACAAGTCTTTACCCCATTCTTACAGTTTTCATTATTTAAGTGGATTTGGATTTGGTTTCTCTGAAAAGCAGAACTCGAGATGAAGACTTTAGTGCAATACGCTTGGTAATTGATGTCTAGAAACACCAGCAGGAAATGGGACGTGAGAGAGGGAATGGAAGGAAGCTAGGGAAGTTTGCATTATTGAGTAGGTGTTTGCAATAAGAATGTGAGATATAATATCACTGGCATAAATAAATGAATCGACGAGCAAGGGGCTAGGAGTTATGTCACCAGAGGGGTGACAAAGCTGGGGTGTTTATTCACCGCTCCCTATCCTTCATCAGTGAAGGGTTGCTTCCAGGAGCATTACGTTTCTAACCCATATGGCTTGTGCTCAACATGAACTGAACATACTTCAGAGCCCAGAAAAAAATGCCATCAGACAGGTGTTAATAAGGAGATTTACTGCATCTAAGTGAGTACAGAAGAGATAGGGGTGGGGCATCGGGGTGTCTGCTATAGATTCCCTTTTGTATTTTAATTTAATTGTGCATAGATTTACTTTGCAGGAAGAAAAAAACCCTGTAGTTTATTTGTTCCACAAAAGTGTTCCCCCTGGGTTCTGTGTGTTGGGTAGCAGTCCCAACCTAGGATTTGTTCCATAAGTAATTCTAATAATCGCTAACTCTTTCTGCAATGTTTACGGCGGGTCAGGCACTATTCTACTAGTTTTGGACATATCAACTATTGAGTTCTCACAACTATTCTATGAGGTGGGTGCTAGAGTTTTCCCTGTCTTAACAATGAGGAGATATATCTCAGTCTTTTTTTTATTTAAGCAGCTTCCCTTTTGTTTAAACATTTAGCTTATTAAAGGTTTAACTCTCTGCGGGGCTGATTTAAACAGACTCATTTGGGTGACTGGATCTTATTCAGCAAATACTCAGGAATTCAGATTTAGTCTCACCCCCCAGATAAGACAGCTCTCTGTGTCCTTGTAGGAGCTGGAAGATGATGTTCTCACGTCCCCAGACTGTACTATGTTATTCTGTTCTGGGACTAACGTCCAGTGAGATACAACTAACCTACCTTCTGTTTTGGTTGGGGAAGGAGAAGAGTGAGTTATGTGCTGACGCCACCATGAGAACATGTCACACCAGAGTCCCCGGCCTCTGCAAGTCCAATGGCTCACTTATTTCCTGTACAAAATATGGAAGAGATAAATAATATATATTTATTGGGAACTACTAAAGAAAAGACACTTCTCGAGGCACTAATGATGCAGAATTAAATAAGACATAGGAGTCCCTACCCTCACAGAGCCTACATTCCATTCGATGGGAAGAAGTGGACACACACAATAAGCCAAGCTATGTTACAATTTTATAATACAATAAGAAACAAGGCCATATGGGTTACAAAGATGACGAATGTCAGTCTGGGGTTTATATAGTGTCAGAAGTCCCAAAGAAGAAAATGATCAAAAGCATTCCAAGCAGAGGAGGGAAAGAGATGTTGGAGTGCAGTGAGTGCAGGAGGACACTGGCAACTGGGGATGGGTAGGATTGTAGGGGTAAATAGAGGCTCGCTCATATAGAGCTTTAGAGGTTGTCATGTGGTGTTTGAATTTTATTTTAAATGCACTGAAAAACCACTGGAGGTCATTAAATGGGGGATTGATGTGATGTGACTTATATTTTCATTCTCGGGCTGTACAAGAGCACTCTGGACATAGAGGAAGAAGAGTAGACACTGGGAGACCAGCCATGTGACGGGTGAAAGATGATGATCATTGGGCTACCATGGTACTGGTTGAAAGATGGATAAAAGTCAGTGGATTTGAAACACACATATATTTTAAGTTTATTTACTTATTTATTTTGAGAGAGAGAGAGACAGCATGAGCAGGACAGGGCCAGAGAGAGAGGGAGAGAGAGGATCCCAAACAGGCTTTGCACTATCAACGCTTGAACTTAGGAAGTGTGAGGCCATGACCTGAGCCAAGACCAAGAGTCAGGCACCCCTGAAACATATTTTGAGATAAAGTCAAAGAATGTTGGCCAGTCTGTGGAGCATGAGGAAAAGTGAAAAATCCAACGGGACTTCTAGAATTTTGGTTTGAATCACCAGGTGGAAGGTGGTGTCATTTATTGTAAAATGAGGAGAGAGACAGTTGGATAGGATGAGAAGGAGGAATTGATGTTCTGTTGTAGCAAGTTTGCTTTGAGATGCTTTTAGACTTCAAAGGGGAGAGGTCAAGTGACTATACATTTGATTATAGGATATTGGACATCAGAAAACACTCAAAGTAAGAATTGAACTTGGGAATCATTAGCATACAGATGGATTTAATGCAAAGGGATTGGATTTGAGTGTATGGAAAGAGAAGGTGACCTCGGACTGAGCCCTCAGGACAAAGTAGAGGAAGAGTCAGAGAATGGTGGAAATCAAGAGCCCCCCCCCCCCATGAACTTGAAGGAAAAACAAAAGAATATGTACATTTTTACTAACTCAAAGGAAACAATGTTTGTAGAAAGAGGAAGTAATCAACAGCTGTGAATGTCACTGAGCTGGACCAAGACAGAGACAGAGAAAGAGATGGAGCAGGGAGAGTTAAAAGAATTTTTTAACAAAGCTTTTGTCCATTGACTTTAAAACGTGGAATCACTGATGGCCTTGGAAAGAACAGCTTCTGTGGAGGGATAGGGATAGCATTTGGATTTGAGGAGTTCAGTTCAATAGGATGTGACAAACTGAAGGTGGTAGAGTAGACAAATCTTTGAGCCATGGGTACACATGTGTGGTGGGGGTGGGGGAGTGGGAAGAAGATTAGGTTTTTGTTGTTGTTGTTACTTGTCTTTATTTACTGGATGGCTTTACAGCATTTTGCTTGCTGTTTGAGATGGCCCAGTAGATGTAGGAGAAATTGATGATACAGGCCAGAGAAGGGGAGACGATTGCTTTAGGAAGTCTTCAAGATGCCCGAATGGGATGGAACTGGGAACACAAGTCAAAGAGGTAGCCTTGGTGGGAACAGCTATACGTCTTCCACCCATACAGAATGAAGACCCAGAATATGGGTAGAAATACACATTGATTTGTGGTGTAGAGGGGAGAAGATAAGGTTCTTTCTGATTGCTCGTATTTCTTCAAAGAAGTATTCTGGAATTCATGAGCTGAGAATAGAAGGTAGAGTACAGATGGTTTGAGGATAGAGGGGAAAGTTCTGACATACTCATTTCAGAGAAGAACATTCTAATAAAATGTTGCTTTTGCTTACTGTGATAATCCAAAGACATATATTTTCTGAACAACATTCTGGATCATCTCCTAAATAAGCATTAGTTTACTGGGTTTTGTTATCAATGTGGTATTTAAAATGTATCTATTCCCATCTGTTGCCTTAGACCTTTTCAGTGATCTTGATAAGTGTTCTGACCAGGGTGTGATGAGTTATGACGTTTCCACATCAACTCTGAGTGACGTCTTCATGAAACTGGAAGGAAAATCAACTATCGAACAAGGTAGATTCGTTGTATAAATAACAGAAACTCAGTTTCCAAATAATCATGTATTCATTTAGTATTTGATAATGTCTTATGCATGATTTACACTAAAGAATGTGAATAATTCCACATTTGACTCTGCTGTTTGGGAAAGGCTGTCATTATTTTCTAACATCATTACTGGGACTGAACACAGATCCCTTCTTGGAATATACCAAATTTCCCTTTGCGGACAACTTCCTTCCCATGTCAGCAGTTTTCCCCCATCCCCCAGACGCTCGCTGCTTCTTGGATATGTTGAGGATGTGAAAGTGTCTTGACCAAGGTCATGAAGTCTGAGCAGATGTCTCCCCAAAATTGTTCTTAGCTTGTCCGTGTACAGAATTCCACCAAGGTCTTAATGGGGAAAAAGCTAGGATCATCTCCCATGTATTTTGATGGGTGATAATAATAAAAGCAGTCATTTATGGAGATGCTATGCCAGAAAATTGGATCAATGTGTGGATATAGTGCATTAGCTTTCTACAATAGCCTTTCCCCAAAAAAATGCGATTGGCATCATTTTACATAGGAGAAAACTACACCTAAGAGCACTTGAGTGATTGGTCCCAAGTGATGATACTTCTTGGCCAACATGTAGGCATCAATGATTGGTTATTTCTATGGAGAATATTTCTTGAGATCCCTCAGAATATTGTTACATATGGAACCTTCTATGCCTTATCAAAGGCTTGGCATAATGAGGTCACCCTTTACTGAATGCTTTTTTGGGTATGAATTTAGTTATATTTTATCACTCAGTTCATTGAATGTGGATGTCATAAATATAATTCGTTTCTTATATTGTTTCCTTTGTAACTATCATAAAACAATTTTTAATGTTACTAAAAAGAGAAAACTGTGATGCCCAAGGATGGCATTAATAATGTGTTGTGTGTGTGTGTGCGTGTGTGTAGATTTTGAACAAGCAGAGGTGATAAGAGACACAGAAAGCCTACATGACATAGACCCAGCTTGGTCTTCCTTCCCTGAAACGCAGAAGAATATGAGCGAGTTGGGCCTCTGGAAAATGCAGATTTGCGCAATAGCACGGCTCCGTTTCTTGAAGTTAAAACATGGAAAGAAAGAGCTTTTGACCTTGTGAGTATCAGAGTACCATAGTTTTGTTAGTGAGCTTCAAGAGAGGGTTGAGTCAGAAGAGAATTTAAAACTAAAACATGGTACCCAACATTCCTGCCAGAAAATGGATAAATACAACATTTCATTTTACTGACAGCAGTAGAAAGGCCTGCATGGCAGCACTTGATTGGCCTTATACATAGGTCTGTTTAATTTTTATGGTTTGACAGCCTGGTATTTATACAGCAACACCTTTTTGTACTGTGTGGCATGCTAAGGTCTGACTTTCAAAATTTTAGCGGCCGTAATCATGGCTGGCATAGAGTTGGTACCCAACAAATATTTGTGGAATATCTGGCGGCAAATGAAATTGCTACAGATACATGGTTATTTTTTCTTTATTGGTAGACTCTTGGTATTTGGAATTGCAGTGTTCCCGCTGGTTGTGGAAAAGATACTTTATGCCATATTATTTCAAAAGAGTGATTGGGAATTTAAACCTGAGCTGTATTTCCTCTCTCCTGGACAACCCCCCGAAGACCCTCGTACCAGCTTGTTGATCATCAATAACACAGGTGAAGAGAAACACAAGACTTTAATCCAGAACTGAGTTATTTTTATGGAGAGGGGAAAAAAAACAAAACGTAAGACAAGAAAATGTGCACTTAGACTTCATTTATAGAAAACAGCTGAGGAACTATGCATATTTGCTCTGATTTTGGAGATGATAGTGATGGTGGGATAAGACAGAAAGAATGTGGGTCACTAGTTAACCTAGTTCAAGAAGAACTACCTATCTCCCCGACTACCCCAAGCTATTATGTGAGAGGGAAATAAACTTATGTATTGATTGAACCACTCTATTTGAAATCTCTTCGTTGCAGCAGCCTAACCTGTTCCATAAATATTATACACACTGATTGACATGAAAAGAAACACTTTTATACCCTATGCCCCTCCAATAGGATCTAGGAAGATTCCTGAAGACAGCTTGGTACCCAGGCTCTTATTTATTCTAAATTATGGGTAATTGGTTTTGTCTAACTTCTTATTTAACTTTGAGGAAGCTTTTGTTTCTGCCTAAGATGTCAAACACACACACACACACACACACACACACACACACACACACACATTCAGCATAAGAGTCCTGTCTTGATGAGTAACCCAGTCCATTCCAATATTCATATATGTCTGTGACCTGGGGTTATAGGTTCTCCTCTTTAAACAAAGGTGGCCTTTTAATTTCTGTTTCTCATTCTCTTTTCAATTTTGGTTTTAGAAAGTAAATTTTATTCACTCTGCTGCCTTAAAATGGGAAGTCTTGCTACTGGTGTATATTTTATTTCTAAGATCCAGAAATTTTCAGGCTACGACTGCCAGCCTGTTCATTTTTGTCTTTCAGCCTATTGTTATGTCATGTGTAAAGCTTCATCTCCAGTTGTTCTAAGAGCAATATACTTGGATTAACTTGTTTTATTTTCCTTCCCTGGACTCAGTTGTGAGGTATTTTGTGATTTAAGTTTGAGGCTTCTATGCCGTCTTGTTCCTCTTTTCTCAAAATATGATGATTCTTGGTAAGATGTTCATCTTTAAATCAAAGAAGCCCTGTTTGCCTAAGTGAATGTGGGTAACCGTTAAGGCTTCCTTCCTTAGGTGACTGTGGAAACGGAGTGTTACACTCTCAGGATGCATGGAAAGCTTATTTTCTGTGTACACGTTTCCTTTCCTACCTGGTGGGAATCCTAATTCATCTGGGGCTTGACCCAGATGAATTTTCTGATCCCAGAACCCCTTCTGAGTCCCAGTGTGAACTCCATTTCAAAGTCCAAATGAGCAAAAAACGAGAGTCCCCCTTTGTTTCTTTTTCCATTCCATCCTGTCCTTTTAATTGTCTGGAGTTACTTTCAATCTTGCCCTGCAGTTTTCCCCAAATAGTATCTCTTAACACGTAAATCTGGGGACTTGTCTCCTGGGGACAGCTGCTCCATGTGGAACATGGGAGAGGACTGTGGGCACTTTGTTTCAGGTGGGGTTGACCAGTTAATGAGCATGACTGTGGCTTCAGAGCCCACTTTGCCCCCTTGAATTTGTCCACCCTGACATATATATATATATATATATATATATATATATATATATATATACACACACACACAAACATATATATAATTTTTATTTATTTATTAAAAGCATATTAACATATTTTATATTTATACATATTTAATATATATTAATATATTATATAAAAGAGATCTTAATTTATATAATTTAAAATATAATATGTACTCCTGAAATATATATATATAGGTAATAGATACGTACATAAAATATACGTATATGTTAACATACACATAGTATATATTTACTTTTCTGTTTTTTGAAGAATAAAGCAGAGAGGGAAGTATTATTATTATTATTGGCCATTTTAGGCTGGCTCATCTGAAGTACTGATTGTATTTGCACAAATTATTGAGTTCAAGTGTATTTTTTTTAGCCAAGAGTCATAAAATAATCTTGTTTTAATAGTTACATGTTAACTTGCCCTAAAAAGAATTGTAAAGCTAAGTCATCGCAGCACAAGATTTGATAAATAGGAAACGGTAGAGTGGGCTAATTTCATTATCGTGATGCCCAAAGAGACATGCCTTCGCATAATGTTGTGTACGTATTGACTTTAAATTGTGTTGTGGTTTATTTGAAAGACTTGACATGTATGTTCTTGTGTTCTGTGGGCTTCTGTTATTGATTTCATACTAGAGTCAAATATTGAAGATTTTATACAGTCACTGAAGCATCAGAATATACTTTTGGAAGTAGATGACTTTGCAAACAGAAATGGCACTGGTGACCTGTCATACAACGGAGCTATCATAGTTTCTGGTAAACAAAAGGTATGTTTGCCTCTTGTCTCTTGCTTTTACTTTCATGAAAAAAAAAAAAGACAAAAACAAAGTGCTACATTTTTAACTGTTTTAAAAACGGCGTCAACCCAGCTAGTACACTCAACTTGATTTAAAAGCATTTGGGGATCATTACTGAATAAACTGTGAAATGTAAGTGAGCTTTTGTAAAACATTTCCTATCTTAACTTTGGAATTAGATGATTTCTACGTATGAAAGTAGCTAAATGTAATTGCATTATTCGGGTTCAATAAAATGTTAGACCTTATAATCACCAACCATGACTTTAAGGAATCCTATTCAATGGCTAACTACCCTGAAGATGTTTTCATGTACAGTTGACCCTTAAACAACATGGGTGTTAGGGGCGCCAAGCCCCTGCACAGTCAAGTATCCATGTATAACTTTTGACTCCCTAAAAATTTATCTCCTTAGAGCCTACTGTTGACCAGAGCCTAACTGATAAGATAAAGAGTCGATTAGCACATACTTTGTGTGTTCTATGTATTATATACCGTGTTCTTGCAATAAGGTAAGCTAGAGAAAAGACAATGTTACTGAGAAAGTCATAAGGGAGAGAAAACACACTTACACTACTGTATTATATTTATCGAAAAAAAATTCTCGTGTAAGTGAACCGTGTAGGTTAAACCCGTGTCGTTCAAGGGTCAACCGTATTGAGAATATTAATATGAAAACGTTTTTGTTGTTCTTTAGTGATTTGGAATTAGCGTTACTTTGTCTTTGTTTTATTCAAAGGATTATAGATTTTCAGTCGTGTGCAATACCTTGAGGCTGCACTGTTTTCCTATTCTTGTGAATATTGTTAGCAATGGACTACTTCGAATGTTTAATTCTACACAAAATATTCGAATTGAGAGAAGCCCATATCCTTTTGTAAGTATTGGATTCAGTCATTCTGAACAATTAGGAATTTGGCAAGCAACCGGTGTGTTCCCTCTTTAGCTTTTAAATATTCATAATTGATTGTTAATCCTAAGGTGGGTTTTTTTGTCCTAACATTTTAAACATCGTATCTAACAAAATAACAATTTGTTTTCTTGTTATTATCAGGGAGTGCTCATGGGGGAACTTGTCAAGACTTCGTCATAGTCTTCTAGAGAATCTCCTGCAAAGATACAGATTTGATCGCAGAAGTGTATTGGAGAGAGTGTGAGTGAGGGTGTGTGTATGTGTGTGTGTGTGTGTGTGTGTGTGTGTGTATGCTGAATCGGAAATCAAGAACACTTGTAAAACAGCTTTAGAATCTTGTAAATCTCATATAATTTGTTGGTGGACCCCCATTGACTAAATGGATAGTAGCTGGATCTGAAGGAGAATCAGCCAGTTCTTGGGCTATCTGCCTCCTGATTAATTCCTTCGTCAAGCCATAGTTGCTCTGCATCCCAGGGGTATCTGATGTGCACAGGCTACATTTCCGTGGCTCCTTGTCAGCTGGCTATAGCCTGGATTTGGACAATAGGAAGCAGTAGCGGGAGAGCAAGAGGACCCTGCAGCAGGGGGTCCAGTCTCCAGTCACATTGCTTCCTTCCTGTGCCCCTCCAGCCCAGAAGTGACGGTGTCTTCTTGCTTTATCATCCTTGTTGGCTTCTCTGCTCTGTCCACCCATGTAACCAGTGCATGATTGTTTTCTTTCTAAGTACTGAAGGTGGTAATGGTTTTCTGGTCAGACTTTGATACTCAAGAGGGATCTCTTAAGAGCTGACTCAAGCTATTTCGAGCCAGGAGACTGGAAGCACAAAAAACAGGATTCGAAATGGAGCCACCGATCAGTCGGTTAAACATCTGACTCTTGATTTCGGCTCAGGTCATGATCTCACAGTTGTAAGATCGAGCCCCGGGTGCTCTGGACGTGGAGCCTGCTTGAGATTCTCTCTCTCCCTCTCTCTCTGCCCATCCCCCAACCGCTTCTGCTCTTTATCTCTCTCTCTCTCTCAAAAAAAAAAAAAAAAATGGAGCCATCAAAAGGGGAAGCCCATTTTGTGACAAAGGGGTTGAATTCAGTTTTGGCTTCTCTGCGTTAGTGGTGCTGGGGGTACGTGCAAAGAGAAGATGGACAGAATATACTTGAGAGGCCAGCGGTGGACGCATGCATCTATGAGTGAAGCCACCACTAACTGTGAGAGCCAGCACAGTGCAAGAGTAGGGTGGTCTGAAGGGAACACTCCAGAAAGTAGAATCAACTGGCAGTAGAAAGAGATAGATGTTATCCCCTCTTGATCTTTTAGTTTCTAAATGTCAGTACTTGTTTATTCAGGATCAGAATAGACAAGGCCCCAAGGTCCCTCTCCTAGGCATCCCCAGCGGCACATACCTTTCTTCTCTCGGCCGTTCTAATGAAAACAGTGAGGCATTTTCCCACCTGGTGAAATATTTGAACGGATGGGCAAAGCCCCTCAAGCCTTAAGTAAAGTGGAGAGTGGTAGAATTATTCTGAGTTAGCCTACCGTACCGCTGAACTGTCATTATACCCAAGAGGCAGGCCTGTACCCCGCCTGAGCATAGACCCAGCCCCAGGCAGACACTGGTTTGGGGACGGCGACTCAAAGTTCATCTCCTGGCCCACTGGCTTGGTGGCACGAAGGGCCATCTTCATCTTCAGAACACATCTGAGTAGACGCTGGTGTCTTCACACATCTATCACCGGGTGTGCTGAGAAAGACGTGCGACTCAGAACGGAACAATCTGTGTTTCCAGGATCGTAATTCCCAAATGATTATTTTTGGTATCGTGGCCAAACCACATAACATAAAACTCATCACCTTAGCCATGTTTAAGTGTGTAGTTCAGTAGTGTTAAGTCTATTTGCATTATTGTGAAACAGATCTCCAGAACTTCTTCATCTTGCAGAACTAAAACTTCATCCCCATCAAACAAGAGCAGCCCATTTTCCCCTTCCCCCAGGCCCTGCTAATCATCATCCTCCTTTCTGTTTCTATTAATTTATTGCTACTTTTGATACCTGATATAAGGACAATCATGTAGCATTTAGTTTTTCGTGACTAGCTTATTTCCCTTAGAGTAATGCCCTCAAAATTCATCCATGTTGTAACATGTGACAGGATGTCCTTCCTTTTAAAGGCTGGATAATATTCCACTGTATGTATATATCCCCCACGGTGTGTATTCCTTCTTCTGTTTGATGGACATTTGGGTTACTTCCACGTCTTGGCTATTATGGATAGTGTTGCTATGAACATGTGTGGGCAGATCTCTCTTAGAGACCCCTGCTTTCATTCTTTTCGATGTACACCCTGACATGGGTCCTGAGTTATATTTTGCTTCTTGTTTTCTTCTAGCAGGTGAAGCCTCACGTTAAATGATTGGAAATCGTTTCCCCTCCCACCTTCATGCATAGATATTGCTGAATTAGGCATACACTTTTATTTTGATTTTCTAAGACTTCGAAAAGCGTATTCTGGATGATAATTAGCATTTGTTCCTTTCTTTTTTTAAAAAACATTCACCAGTTTAAAGTGCCTTTTTTACATTTGCAGAATTACGTGTTATTCTGGATTGGGCTGCCAGAAGGTTCCATGTTCTTATTTTGGGTGGTGTGCAGTATGTCCCCTTACATCTCCATGAGCAGTGTCAGTGATTACAAAGTAAGAAAGGGGGTGGGGGGAACTGCGGGGACTTCAGAAATTGTGTTTTAAATGGTGTGTGTTCAAAATGTTTCCCTGTGAGGAAAACATATAAACATGCATTTAATTTAGATAGTATAGTTAAGCATTATTTCTATCAAGTCAGAAAGTTTAGTTCCAAAACACAAAGTATCTTTTACTTCAAAATTTCAGGAAAAATGCAATAATTTTACAGGGACTCAAATTAATTTAAACTTTCAAAGGGGATTATTATACGACTTTCGACTGCGTTATTTCCCAAGGAAAAGGAAGAAATCGTTGATATTCACGCTGAGGACCAGATTGAAGACTTACGTCCCCTTTCTACTGTGATAGACACAGATATCTCTTTGAGACCCTGCTTTCAATTCTTTTTGGTGTAGACCCTGAAGTGGGCCCTGAATTATATTTGACTTTATATTTTACAAAGATAAAATTTGTGGTTGTATTTGTATTTGTTCCTGTCTGTGATCCAAAGCAAAACAGTTAAATCAGATTTAGCCAATGGGCCAGATGAACTTTGAATCACCATCCCTATTCTGAGCCTGGAACTCCCAGAACATACTTGGGTAATGGGTATTGTCCTTCAGGTCACAGAACAATATCTCTCTTGAAGGAGGCCTATGCCTTGATCATTATGAGATCTGCTTTTCTATTCATTAGGCATGTGTTAAAGTGGGAATCTAACCTATAAAATAAAACATGTTTTTACAATGGCCGCCATTATGGAATTGGCTCTTTAGACCTCGGGTTCTAAATAGTATGTGCATAATTAAATTATTAGAAGATCTACAATAACTTGATTACATTTATCTTTAAAATCTCCCCCAGTGTGTTTGTTTTGGATTTGGATTTCAACTGAATCTGTGTATCTCCTGTTTTCTCATCAGAGGAGAATTAAGTCCCAGCTATGGATCTCTGGCCTCTACCCTTCTGCCTACTGGTGTGGGCAGGCACTGGTGGATATTAGCCTCTTCGTTTTTCTTCTCCTTTCAATGTATTTAATTTTCTACATCGCAAACATAACGAGCATTTATATCACGAGTCGAATTGTGTTTGCTCTGGTAAGTGACACACCATATAGACAATATCTTATAAATTATAATGCTTGATATTTTCTATAAGGAAGACATACACATTTTCATTTTGTCATCAACTAAAACCAAAAAAAAAAAAAATTCAAAGTGCATGTGCAATAAGACATTTTAAAAGATTTGTAATTTCATTTTTCCCTCGGTTAATACTTCAGGGTTTGACCCTGATACTGTTTGTATTATCTTCAGGCTGTGATTACACTTGGTTATGCAGCTTCGCTGGTCTTCTTGACGTATGTGATATCGTTTATTTTTCGCAAGAGGAGAAAAAATAGTGGCCTTTGGTCATTTTGCTTCTTTATCGTAAGTACACGTACAAACCTATTGATAGAGAGACTGTTATTTTTTAAACTTTCACTGTCACGTTAGATATGGTCACCTTTGCCTTGAGAAATGGGAAAAAAGTAATACCTTTCGATTACACTGTAGAAAGGAGAGGAAATGTTACATGTTTCTGAGTCAGTGACCTTCCTGAAGAAGTCACGTACAACCCTTCGACTAGCGTTTCTGGAGAACCTTACAGAAGACCGGAAGTGCAAGGTGCTACTATTGAGTTTATGGGTTCTTCAGAATACAGGGCTTCCTGGTGACATTAGAACAAAAAATGGCTTTGTAACATTTGTCAGCAGAAATGGACTGTACTGTCAAATGTCACAGTCCATTTCTATGGGCTTCAAGAAGGTATCCTTGAACCTCAGACGCTAATAATTTCCAAGATTGGAGATGTTTTTGTACCTACGCCAGAGAACTTATTGGTCAGTATGAATGAAAGATTACTGAATGCCCAAGATTGCTGAAAACGTGGACAGAATTTTGTCAGCCAAGTTCTAGGATTTCGAAGGGTATCATTTCTTTTTTTTTCTTTCTTTTTTTTTTTTTTTTATTTTTGACAGAGAGAGAGACAGAGCATGAGCGGGGGAGGGGCAGAGAGAGAGGGAGACACAGAATCTGAAACGGGCTCCGGGCTCTGAGCTGTCGGCACAGAGCCCGACGCGGGGCTCGAACTCACAGACCGAGAGATCACGACCTGAGCCGAAGTTGGACGCGCAGCCGCCTGAGCCACCCAGGTGCCCCCAAAGGGTATCAGTTCAACAGAATATGAAGGCTTTCCAGACTCGATACACCAGAATCTGCCAGAACAATAGCTCTCACTGCTTGGCTTAGGGAGCGGGGAAGATATAAATAATGAAAGTCTCGTGAAGGCAAATTTCCTTCAAAACATGGTAGAAGGCAAAATAGATTCCGCATTGTCATATAAATTCTTTTGCATAATTTTTCAGCTGTAAGTGAATAAATGAACGAATGAAGAAATTTGACTCTGCTCTTTCTAAGCAAAGTCATGCTAATGCAAATCACCTGTCCTATTAGGATTGTGGAATAACGTGATGGTTAAGACATTCACACTGTGATATGAACCAACTAGTAAATAAAGGGCTACAGCAGATAATTGAACACGCAGCTCTAAAACAGTTTTTCAAATAGAAATATATTTACATATGATTGGGTGGCTTTTTCCTTTGCTGCCAACTATTTTTGAATTATTACAGAGTAAAATTAGATGAGGCAGTATTGCAGAGTCAAAGTAAATTTTGGAAAATAAGGATTTCTTTGTCCAAGATGTAAAAAATATATATATACTCTAGTATTCCAGTATAATACAGGTTTATACTTTCTGATTATTTTCCCTTTTCCTTCCTCATCTGTATCTATTTCAGTGTGTTGGTCTCTAACATTTTATTTTTCTATCAGTGAAAAGAAGCTACATACTTATGGAATATTGGAACGTCAGATTTAAAAAAAAAAATTCGTTATCTGGTATCATTCGCCTCATTTTATAGAGGAGGAAAAATGAGTCGCTTGTTTCCAGGTCACACACAAACTATTGGCGACTCAAGAATAAAATTGACGCCTCCAACCTCACGCACATCATTACACATGTCACAAGGTATGAGGTAGCAGCAGGGTTGACAATATTAATTTAAAGTCTGTTCTGATCAGCATCTTGATTTGGGCGTAACTCTTTGATTTGCCATGCACCGTCCATCTTCGCACAGACCTCAAGCTGTTTTGCAATACCTTTGTGCCTGGTACAAAGAACTTATCATTTTATTTGAAATATGTGTTGAGGCAACGTGTATTGCGAGAACCGATCTTGCACGACGCAGTTAGTATCCATTTAAACCACGCCAGGTCATTCATTATCACTCACAGATCATATATAGAAATGTATCGGACGATGGGCAGTGCAGCTGTCCTTTTGTGATCTTGGGTATATTTGCAAAGACAGTGTAGGCGAGGCCTCTCCATCACTGAGTGAAGCCACAGTCAGTTGTCAGTTTGTTTCTGGAGTCCATTGGATTCTCATAGCCCACAGGGTGTGGTACCTCATGGGTATCTTAGGTCCCTGTCTAATAAGGAAGCACCTGTCAGCCCATGATGGTGCCCATGATGTCAGCCCAAGAAGGGAGGTAACCTCTCTTCTTTGCACACTGAGTCTTAGCTTATTGGTTGTAAAATGAGAAAATGTTTTTGAAATTTTGCCATCTAAAATGCTTATTGTGCTCTTACTGAACCCTTGATTACAACTTCTTTAGTTGTATTCCCAATTGTTTTTTATGTGTAGATTATCCATTCCCCCCAAACTCTAAATTCACTGAGTAGCCATTCAACATTCCCTTATGTAACCCACTAAACAGTATAGTTTTCTGACATAAAGACTTAGGCATCACACACACATAGGGTTTTGAATTCCGACTTTGTCACTAACTGACTGTGTGGTCTTGGGGATGTTAGTTATGGTCTCCAAACCCTGGATTTCCCATACAAGGAAGGGATAGCAAGAATGACCACATTATGGTGTTGTGAGCATTAAAACAAACAACGCATGCCAAGTTCTTAATGCCTGGGGTTTGTGTGATATTCAGCGAATTTAATAGCTACAACTTTTACTATTTTTATGATAATTCTCACACTAATAAGATCCAGAAAAGGTTCAATATCGTGCTCAATACACACTGTGGACTAATAAACTGATCCTTAAAACAGAACAATGAAAAATCATCTTTATCCCTCATCCCACATTTACCAGGATTTTGAAAGCAAATAAGTCCATTGTAATCAAAATGCAGAGTCTCAAAATCAATCAGTGTAATCAAAATGCAGATAAAATTATCTGTTTGGAATGGGGCGTAAATGGAGCAGGAATGACATTGAGAAAGCATTAGTCTAGGTAGGAGGCAGTATGGACTTTTTAAAATAACTACCCATAGGGGACCCTGGGTGGCTCAGTCGGTTAAGCATCAGACTTCAGCTCAGGTCGTGATCTCAAGACTCGTGAGTTTGCGCCCCGCGTCGGGCTCTGTGCTGACAGCTCGGAACCTGGAGCCTGCTTCGGATTTGTGTCTTCCTCTCTCTCTGCCCCTCCCCCACTCACACTCTGTCTCTCTCTCCTTCAAAAATAAATACAACATTACAAAAACTTTTTTAAAGAAAAAAATAAAACAAAGTAACTACCCATATAGCTTCTCATCTTATGCAGGTTTTTATACATTCACAATATTGTTACCTTAGCTGTAAAAGGGTGATTTCTCTCTTTATCTTGTCTTAGACTGCACTTAATGCACTCTCAGGAAGTCTTTGCCTTAATCTCCAGGTTTTTATGTAAAATGTTTCTGTTGGGGAGCTCACAGTCACGTTCATTCTCATTAACTAAAACCCCTCCCTTCCCTTCTCCATCTGAAAGTGGTAAATCTGTATGTGGGGAAATTCTGATATAGATGATAACATTTACATTTTCAATATTTTCCCCAATATCAATGGACTGTCTATGTCTGACATGCAATATGTCTTCACTTGCCTTGTAGACTTCAACCATCATGTTTGACACCCTTGTAATGAATCACTTCAACTTACCTGTCCTGATTTCCAGCATGATATTAATTCCCTCATCCACCATGGGTGAATTTCTAGCTTTTTTGGCAGAGGTAAGAAATATTAACCGTTAATAGGTCATTAATTTTGAATATGCAGCCTATTCAAGTGCTTTGCCCCAATTCCGTAAAGACAGAATGCAGGCTAGTGGTTTCCTGGGGTTGGGTTGGGTTGGGTTGGGAACGGGGTTTGATAGCAAATGCATATGAAGTATCTCTTTGGGGTGATGAAAATGTTACTAAGGTGAATTGTGGTGATGCTCTCCCAACTCTGTAAATTTACTGAAAATCCTTGAATTGTATACTTAAAATGGGTGAATTTCCTGGCATGAAAAGTTAACCTCAATAAAGTTTTGCCATAGGCACTTTGCAAAACATAAGCATTGTCAAATGCTATTCAAATCTAATGCCAGATTGAAAACCGTTGCCTAGTTTAATAGGTATTCATTATCCATTGTGAGGATAAAACCATATACAGGGTCATTTATTCATTTGAAAATACACATTAACCAGTGGTCTGTGTTGGACCCTGTGCTGGTCTTTGGGAAACAGTATTCTGTGTCAGGTACTGTGCGGGTCATTGGGGACACCTGATGAGCAAGATAGCACAATTCATCCTTTCACCATTCACTTGGTGAAACAACTCAGTGCAAAAGGCTTAAAAGTCCCAAAAGAGAAGGGCAAAGTGCCAAGGGCAGGATACAAAGCACAGCTGACATGATCTAGAGAGTCAGATGATTCTTCTGGGGGAAGCAACGCTTCCACAGGATCCTGAAGAATGAGTCAGAATTAATTAGCAGGAGAAGGGGGCAGAAGGTAAGCATGTTCTGTGGAGGGAGGCAAAGGCACTGAAACAGGAAAGACCAGGAGGCATTAAAGAAAGTGGGATTCAAATGGAAAGAAGTGAACGAGGAGATAGATGTGCTGGGTAGCTCAGCCAGGAAGATGCTCTTTAGGGCCCCACATCATCCTGGATGATACTTCAAAGAAAGTAGGGAAAGCTGCCCTAATCCCTCGTGTTCTTGGGGCCCCTGGGAAACCCTCTGTCTGCATAAGCACTTTTCCATTGACTGAGGAACACTTAGAATTCTCAATTGGAAATCCCTTCCTTTGCTTAAAGCAATCCCCTAAAACATAAGCAGACCTGCCGAGTGAACCACACTAACTTACATCTGTCGTACGTTATTTAGGAGGAATGAGCTACTTTCTGAACGTACTGATGGATGATGGAAGAATAGCATGATGTGGCTAACTATTATGGTGGGAAAGTCACCATCAGGGTAGGGAGGGGCCCAGAAAAGGCTCTTGAGGGGCATTTGGGACAGATATTTCAATCCCTATTATTTTTCACAAGGATCCTCTCTCTGTGATGCCTTCAGTAGACCTGAAGCAAATGTTAAAACAAAAGATTAAACAACAACAAAAGATTGGAAAAGAGAACAGACACAGGTCACCTGTTCACTGGGAGACAGCATTGAGTAGCAGTCCCCTCTCTTCCCTGCAGTGGAATATTTGTCACCAGTGCACACAGAGGACTCAAGCTTGATGCTTGCATTGAAAATATGCAATTTGTGGAATTTAATTTTATTGATTGGTTGGTTGGTTGATTTTTTGGAATTTCATTATTTAAATGCAAATCATAAAGCTGATGAATTTCCACTTAGCTCTTTTTCTTTTTGTCTTTGCAGAGAGCCCAGGCGTACCATTCAGACAATCAGGACCACCATTTTGATCTGAGTGGAGTTGATCTTCTAGTATGCCTAATAGTAAGAAGGCCTTTCTACCTCTTTACCTATTTTTTTTTATAGTTACCATTTACTACAATATTTGATTTTATCTGATGGGTACCAGCTTTGAAAGCCCTTTTGATACAGTCTCAGAATAAGATAATTCAGATATGAATCCAAATCATGAGTTAGTTTTTATATGCCTGAGCGGACTGGGTAAGTCCAGAATTTAATAGAAAATTAACTTTTCATGTTTATTTATCCTTTTTATGCCACCTCCAAGTTTGAGAGAGCTTGTAAGAAACACAGGTTCAATGTAACTTAAGTCCTTTGAATTAGAGATAAAAAGGGCAATGTTGAATAATAAAAATAAAAGGGAAAGATGATTTTGTTGGTATGCTTGGGCTGAAGAAAGCTACTGTCTCTGGATACAACATGTCATTACTTTTCCAGACATAGAAGCAAAACTGGACAGAAGTCCCTGCCCCTGTAGAGTTTATATTCTGGTTGAAGGAGCCAGATAATAAACTAAAATAAATAGTATATATTGTGTCCGATGGGTAGTCAGGAAAGGCCTGATTGAGAACTAAAGATTGGAGGTGGGGCAAGAAAGCAGGCTGTAGGGAGAGCTTGGGGAAGAGCATTCCTGTAATAGGGGCACGAGGGACCCTGGCTTGTCCCAGGGTAAGCAAGGAGGCCAGTGTGATCGTGGCAGAGTGACCAAGGAGAGAAGGGTACAAGAGAAGATCTCAAAGGTCACGGGGTAAAGTGCAAAGAGGACAGAAAGAGCTGACACAGAGCATTCTGGGTCACTCTAAGGACTACCTTTTCTTTGAGTAACTGAGGACTCATTGGAGGGTTTTAAGCAAAGCAATATGATTAGACTTATGTTTTAGTTTATTTTATTGTTTTCAAGTTTATTTGTTTTGAGAGAGACAGAGACAGTGTGAGTGGGAGAGGGGCAGAGAGCGAGGAAGAGAGAGAAAATCCCAAGCAGGCTCTGTGCTGCTAATGCAAAGTGCGATGCGGGGCTCGAACCCATAAACCTATGAGATCATGACCTGAGCTACAATCAAGAGGCAGATGCTTAACCGACTGAGCCACCCAGGCACCCTGTGTTTTTTTGTTTTTAAGTTTATTTATAGACTTATGTTGTAAAAGAGTAGTTCTAGTTATTGTGTTGAGCATAGATGTTGGGGGCAAGGGGAGGAGAAGGAGAAGGGGACCGGGGAGCAAGGTGTTGTAATATCACAATAAGAAATCATGGCGGCCTGGACCCTGGAGGGGAGCAGCACAGGCAGGAGTGAGAAGCAGTTGGGTTCCGGGTGATTTTGAAGGTAGGGCAGATAAACTCGGCTGACAGCCAGGATGTGTGTTGTGAGCAGAAAGGAGGCACGGAGCTGGATGGTCACCGGACAGCCGGCTTTCTCCCCGGACTTGTAAGAACGATTCGCCTGTATTTTACCTGAAGACAAAGGCCACCGATTTAATTCAGACGCTTAAATAATATTTGTGAACTTATGCCGACGTGTAACTGCTGTTCTTTGCTCCTAGCCCTACTTTCAGACGCTGATACTGGTGTTTCTCCTGAGATGCATGGAAGCGAAATGGGGAAAGAAAATAACACGAAGGGATCCTGTTTTCAGGTTGGGAGAAAACTTAATTTCGAACTTAGTATCACATTTGAACCTTCCTACGTAGCGGCTGCGCTACTGACCTGTTGGCGTGGGTTTATATTGACAACGTACGCAGCAGGCTGATTTTCACGATGGTCGCTGGATTGCTGACTTAACTGCCTGGAAACAGGACTCTCCGTCACTCATCGGCGGAGGGAAGTTTTCAGTTCCTCCGGAATTTAACGAGTACTCAGATATGCCAGTCTCTCCTCTCAGGTGATCACGTGTCCTTGAACAGAGGAGGTGGGATGGAGTTGGTTGAGGAATGTAGCCCAGAGTGTTTCATAACAGGGACCTTCTAGAAGAGCTCTAGGAAGGGCGGACAGTAAAAGATGCTGAAGCAAATGTCAGGTGTCCTTAAGTTGGGCTCAGAGTCAACAGAGAAGACGTAGGTGACCTGATTTTGAAAGCAGCAGCAGTTATTTGCCAGCACATTCGAACGGGTCAGAGATTCTAACTGGAAGACGGGCAACAACATGGAGGGCATGAAGGGAGCAATTCTGGCCACGGGGATGGGAGCTCTTGGGGAAAGCGGAAGCAGTGTATTCACAGGGCCATGATCATCATCACCAGTTTACTGAAAGAAAGGACAATGGCACAATCACAGAGCTCCCGACTGAAGGATATCATTCATAACGAAGAAACCTCTGTCCTACATTTCGTTTTGTCCACAGAATTTCCCCCCAAAGTAGAGGTGCTCAACCCAATCCAGAAGAACCTGGTGACGAGGATGAAGATGTGAAAGCAGAAAGAATAAGAACGGCAACTGCCCTGGCCACTTCACTCTCAGAGGAGGTAGAAAAGCAAGTGACAAAGTGGATGTTAACGGCCCTATATTCAAGAGTTATCGAGAATAGAGGGCGATATGCTGGTTTTCATTGTGAAAGTTTGGAGTTCGGTGCCTTTTTAAAAAAAAAAAATTTTTTTTTAAACGTTTATTTATTTTTGAGACAGAGAGAAACAGAGCATGAGCAGGGGAGGGTCAGAGAGAGAGGGAGACACAGAATCTGAAACAGGCTCCAGGCTCTGAGCTGTCAGCACAGAGCCCGACGCGGGGCTCGAACTCACAGACCGTGAGATCCTGACCTGAGCTGAAGTCGGCCGCTTAACCGACTGAGCCACCCAGGTGCCCCAGAGTTCAGTGCCTTTTCATAATTCTTAAATATGCAAGCGCTTCTTTGGGGTGTCCTCAAGGTGAAAGGAGAACACAGAATATAATGGTTTTATTCCACTGTAAAAAAATTTTTTTTAATGTTTATTTTTGAGCGAGAAAGAGACAGAACGCGAGTGGGGGAGGGGCACAGAGAGAGAGGGAGACAAGAATCCGAAGCAGGCTCCAGGCTCTGAACTGTCAGCACAGAGTGCGACGCGGGGCTCGAACCCAGGAACCAGGAGATCATGACCTGAGCCAAAGTGGGACCCTCAACTGACTTAGCCGCCCAGGAGCCCCAGTTCTATTCCCCTTTTGAGAAAAATGGGCTTTGATAGGTAGAGCTATCATTTCAAAACCAAACATTTCCCAAGTTGGGGAATTTAGGTGAGATTTGTTTTAAAATGCTGAATAGGGATTAAGATTTAAAGGGTTACTCTTTTATCTGCTAGACAGATGTTATGACGTGCCTGTGAGCTTGGGCACTTCTGGGAAGGCAATGAGCCAGTTTCCACGAAGCTATCTGTGTTAATTTTAGAAGCAAGAAATATTATTGACATCAACGAATGCACATTACATTTGAAACAAGTGGTATTGATTTGATTACTGTCAATCTGAAATATACTTTGTTTTATGACATAGAGTAAGAAAGAGTCCAGCAGTGAGAACATAGGAACATAACATCTCTGAAGCTTAAGAGGAAAATCACACTGTCCTCTATTCCAGAAACCTGTCATAATTGCTAGCTGTCTCCACAAAGAGTATGCAGGGCAGAAGAAAAGTTGCTTCTCAAAGAGAAAGAAGAAAATAGCAGCAAGAAATATCTCCTTCTGTGTTAAAAAAGGTTTGGCAGAATCACTTAAGCTTATTCACCATTATTTTAAAAGTACCCCACTGAACATCTATGTTATAGGCACCATTGTACTTGCTGAAGCATTCATTCATTCATTCATTCATTCAACATATATTTTTTAAGCATGCCAGGGACTACTTTGGGTGCTGGAATATAATCATGAAAGAAATAGGCAAGTCCCTATCCTCATAGATTTTGCATCCTAAGAGAGGATCAAAAAACAAAACTAACTTATCAAGAAAAGTGTCAGCACAAAAGCAATTTCTTTCATATATATATATATTTTAATGTTTATTTTGAGGGGGGAGGAAGGGGCAGAGAGAGAGGGAGATACAGAATCTGAAGCAGGCACCAGGCTCCAAGCTGTCATCCCAGAGCCCAACGCTGGGCTTGACCTCATGAACCATGAAGTCATGACCTGAGCCAAAGTCTGCCGCTTAACCGACCGAGCCACCCAGGCGCCCCAGCACATAGCAAGCAATTTCTATGTGGAGCATTCAGATACGTGAAATGGCACGAGCAGCTTGGGGCTACATTCACTTAGGGTTAGGGAAGACCTTTCTAGAGCAGTAACGTTTAAGCCAAGACCTGGGTGATAAGAAGGTGTCAGTTATGCGAGCAGGAAGAGGTAAGAGCACCCAGGGAGAGAGAACATCACGGGCAGGCACTCAGACCTGGGGTTGCCTTTGGAATGGTCGAGGCACGGAGAGACTAGTGATGCAGCCGCAGACGGGAGAGAGGAAGTCCCAGTCGGGAGCAGGGCCAGACTAGGTGCCACTCTGCGAAATACAGCCACGGGTTGAGATTTTTATACCAAATTAGTAGAATGCCACCAGAGAGGTTTTAGCCAGCTTTTGGTTAGCACTTAAGCGTCGCAAAAAAATTGCACGTTGGCTGTTATTGGCTTGTAAATATGGGTGCCAGACAAGTTAAGGGGCTCTTATATCAGGTCAGATGAAAGACAATGGTGGCTTGGATGCAGGTGGGGGAATTCGGGATGGACAAAAATGTCCCTGACTTTCCAAATTTAGGGATCACTCAACCATGGACTCAGAACATCTGGTGCCTACTACCGAAAAGCACCTGGCACATTTTTCCCTGAAAAAAGTAATCTGGAAGACAAAAGACTTATTGACATCAAACCCACAAGCTTTTCACTATTATTTCATATAATTATAGGAGTTAAAGGACATGGTTTGGTGACATGAATTGCATGTATGTGATCAATTTCAAAATAGTGCCGTGCGTGGAGTTTGTGATGACTCACTTCCCAGATTGATAATCAGTGGTTCTCTTTCAGGTGAGATTTTGGGATTGCTAGGACCTAACGGTGCCGGTAAAAGTTCATCTATTAGAATGATTTCTGGGATCGCAAAGCCCACAGCTGGAGAGGTAGTAAAGAATGGAAGAATGATTTTTTATTCCCAAACTATAAATTTCGTGATAAATGCAGGCTGTATCTTCGTGAGACTCTACTTTTAGCAGCTTCGATGATTTTCTAGAAGAAATGTATGAACCGATGTCTATTGTATTCATTTTTTTAGCTTTTTAATTTTTGTCTATTTATTTATCTTTTTAATTAAGCCCTTTTTTATTGAAGCGCAGTTAACAGTGTTAAATTAGTTTCAGGTATACAATATAATGATTTCAGTATCTCTACCAGTTGCAACAGCGTGGTTGGGCGTAGAGGGTATACTGTGAAATGAGTGAAATAAGTCAAACAGAGAAAGACAAAGGCTTTATGATTTCAATCTGATAATAGTCTGTCGATGCTCAAAAACTTGCGGTATTTTTTAGCTTTGTGTCGGTGTCTTGGGGAATCGTGAGATGAGAGAAAAGGCTGCGTGTGGGTCTAAAACCGGTTTACTTTCTCAGGTGGAGCTGAGAGGCTGGGGTCATCAGGGAGACAGCATGGTGGGCTTCCTGGGGTACTGTCCTCAGGAGAACGTGCTGTGGCCCTGCCTGACAGTGAGGGAACATCTGGAGGTGTTCACTGCCATCAAAGGGCTGAGGAAAGGGGACGCCACTGGTGCCATCTCACGGTAAAATGAGGTCATCTGGTTCCTTTCGGTCCCCAGGCAGGGAGGGAGGCTGTACCACTGATGCTGAATTCACTAATAAAGAATGGAGAGGAGAAGCGACGCCTCCCCCTTTTCAGAGAGTGTCAGTGGTAGGGCAGGGTTGGAGGGCGGGAGCTGTTTCCCGCATCCTTGATTGAGGGATCTTTAAAAAACACAAAAATGCATATAATGATGGATGGTGTTAAATGAATGAATGATCACGAATAAGCATCCGTTTCAGTTCCAAGTTCGAAATTCTGGTTACCCTCCAGGACTTTTTACGAGATGAAAAGCCTTCCATGTTCCAAAACGAACTGTTCTTCTCTCCGATCGTTCGAGTTTCAGAAGAACAGTGCCAGGCTTCCCTCCAAAAGCTATTACTCTTCTGTGGGATCACATTTTCCAAACATCCTCTTTTGCGCTGATATTCTCATCCTTTTCCCATCAGGCTGGTGGATACTTTCACCCTGCGCGAACAGCTAAATGTGCCGGTGCAGAAATTGACGGCAGGAGCCACTCGAAAGGTATGTGTGATGTGTGATGTTCCTCTGAGGGCCGGTATGATGGAAGCAGCGAAATGAGGTGCCTCTCTGCTTTTCAGTTGTGTTTCGTGCTGAGCATCCTGGGAAATTCACCTGTCCTGCTTCTGGATGAACCATCGACGGGCATGGATCCAGGAGGGCAGCAGCAAATGTGGTGAGCATTATCATAACCCTCAGAGCCAGGAGTATAACCTTTATGCAAAAGTTGTGTTTTTAAACTGATCTCGGGACACCAAATCCACTCATTTCTAATCTAGTGGAGATAATCCGTATAATTGGGAAAATAAATATTTAACACATAGATTCTCTGATGTATCATCTTCATGTGGTATTCACATTAAAAAAAGAAAAAAACCCTTGGGGCGCCTGGGTGGCTCAGTCGGTGAAGCGTCTGACTTCGGCTCAGGTCATGATCTGGTGGTTTGTGAGCTCGAGTCCCACGTCGGGCTCTGTGCTGACTGCTCAGAGCCCGGAGACTGCTTTGGATTCTTGTCTCCCTCTCTCTCTGCCCCTCCCCTGCTCATACTCTGTCTCTCTGTGTCTCTCAAAAATAAATAAATGTTAAAAAATACTTAACCAGAATACCGTTGGCATACCTAAAAACATTAAATGTTAATATCAAAGCGTTAAAAATATTAAACACTTCGTATTATCAGAAACCTAATCGATATTCACATTTCTGCTTTTTTAATTAGAAACTTGGCTGATAAAAACGATTCCTAAACTGTATTTTCTTTCTACAATTCTCCCTCCATTTCTCTCTTTTTTTCTACCCTTTTTTTAATGATAATTTTTTGATGTGCTTCAGGCAGATGATCCAGGCAGCCATTAAAAACACAGAGAAGGGGGCCCTACTGACCACCCATTACCTGGCTGAAGCAGAGGCCATTTGTGACCGCGTCGCCATCATGGTGTCTGGAAGGCTGAGGTGGGTGTGTTTCTGGAGTCTGTGCTTGACCCTCAGAACAAGATTCCCCACAGGAAAGGCAAAATCGCTGTGAGCGCCTAGAGTTCTTTCCTTCAGTTCGCTCAGGGATGCCCCTTTCCCTCCATCTGAAATTTAAAAATAACGTAAGAGTGGCTCAGTCAGTTGAGAGTCTGACTTCAGCTCAGGTCATGATCTCACCGTTCGTGGGTTCGAGCTCCGTATTGGGCTCTGCGCTGACGGCTGGGAGCCTGCTTGGGATTCTCTCTACCACTCTCTCTGCCCCTCTCTCTCAAAAATAAATATTAAAAAAAAAAAGGAATAATGTAAGAAATTTAAGGAGTAACATTTTTTCCAACATGTTTTCCTTCTTGCCCATAGGTGCATCGGCTCCATCCAACACCTGAAAAACAAACTTGGCAAGGATTACGTTCTAGAACTGAAAGTGAAGGAATCGTCCCAAGTGACTTGGGTCCAAGCCGAGATTCTGAAGCTCTTCCCACAGGCTGCACAGCAAGAAAGGTGAAGGAGCTTCTGATTATGGAAAAACCTGTTGGCATTACCCACTCAAGTGGTTTCTTTTCTGCTCTGTGAGAACTTCAGGATGATTTGACTTCATCATAATAGTTAGGGACCTCAAAAACCGATTTACAGACTCCTCCAGATTGTAAGAGGTTGGAGAGCCACCCAGGAAGCTGTGTCCCCTAGGAAGGCTTGAGGACACCTTGCATGAGCCTCCTCAGCCATCCAGGGCTGGCCCCAACCCAGAACAGGACTTGGAAAAATTGGGGGAAAGGAACTTCTCCTGCATGGAACCCACACGGGACCACGGTTGGCCCCATGCGCCTTCCACAGACCTCCCTGAAAATATTTAAAAGATGTAAATATTTACAGTTTAAAAGATGTAACGTATTTAGGGTGAATTCCCCTCTAGGAAACAAACAGCAGTCGAGATCATCAAACATTCTCCCTCTAATGAGTTTTCATGCCTCAAAATGGAGAACAGAAAGGCGCGTGTGTGGACCTGTACGTCCGCGTGTGTTTGTGTATGCCTGCCAGTTGGTGGGGGATGATGCGAGGAGGCGGGACAAGAACTGAATTTGGAACTCCTTGGAGAGAGGAGCACACCAAAGAAGCAGGGATAGCAACTGCTATTTCCATTTTAGCCCAACATGAATATAACGGAACTCTCTAAGGCTGTGCCAGGGCAAGTAACCCAGTCCTGTTTCCAGCCTCTTGGTGTTACAACTCCAAGAAGCGATTTTGATCTAGGTGGGATGGCCATGGGTGGCAAGGCTGGAAGAGGAAGGGCTGGGCTGAAAGGGGCCGGGCCTGGAGGTGTGAGCAGCTCTAGGGCCAGCTGGGGGCATCAGACAGCCATTTGAGGATGAGCTGAGACTAGACACGAAGTCATGCAGCTGGAAGTAGCAAGTGGAAACAAGACGCCACGAATCCAAATCCATTCCGGCTCTTCCTGTCCTCAGAGCTCAGGGAAGTTTATAGTTAAAGCCTTTTGAACTTTCCCTAGTCTGTCCCTCTCTCTGAACCTCACATCCCCCTTCCCTTAGATTTCTAGTGACAAAGATGAAATATTAAGTTAATTAATTAAAACCTAATTAAATTTTTTTTTAATGTTTATTTATTTGTGAGAGACGAGACAGAGCAGGAGCGGGGAAGGAGCAGTGAGAGAGGGAGACACAGAATCCGAAGCGGGCTCCAGGCTCTGAGCCGTCAGCACAGAGCCCGACACGGGGCTTGAACTCACAAACGGCAAGATCGTGACCTGAGCCCAAGTCGGCGCTTAACCGACAGAGCCACCCAGGCGCCCCTAATTGCAACCTAATTTAAACTAAGCAAAGGGATCAGTTCAGATGCCCATGTTCAACAACAATAACAGAAAGGTTTACATACACTGAGCATACATGCAGATAAGCTGCATTATTTCTAGGAGAATTCGCTCCAACAGCCAGCCACCAAAGACCTTTTAAGGATTTTCCATCGGTCATGTTATTTGTTCTATACGTAAGCCATACGTTAACTGGCATTATTTTTATTTTCTTCAGAGGAAACCGACGTCAATATCAGTATTTATTTTGATGGTCATCTTCTCCCCTTGAAACTCAACGTCAAATATGACATTTTTCGTATTCCCAGGTGTTCGTCCTTCTTGGCCTATAAGATACCTTTGGCGGATGTGTACCCTCTATCTCAGACCTTTCACAAATTAGAGGCAGGTAAGAGGTATCCTTGTAAAATAAAATTTTGGAAGAATCTGTTCAGACTTAGGTAATAATTTCGTGGTAGATAATTGTGTAATATGTGTAATATATTTTTCTTTTGTTTAAGTTTATTTTGAGAGAGAGAGAGAGAGCGCGCGCGAGCATGAGCAGGGGAGGGGCAGAAAGAGGGGGAGAGAGAGAATCCCAAGCAGGCTCTGCACTGTCAGGCTGGAGCCTGACACAAGCCTCCCATCCCACCCACCATAAGATCATGTGACCTGAGCGGAAAACCTTGCCCCCATCCATCAGGAGGCCTGCCTCTGTGCCTGTGTGTTCTGCCTTCCTGTCACAGTGAATGAACCGTCCGTGTCTCTTGCTCAGTTTGTCCCCTGCATTGTGCATGGCTCCTCTTGCCACTGGAAATTCTCTGTTCTTCCTCTTCATTGGCTTTCAGCAGACTGTCATGGAGTAATTTCTCACACAGCACAGTGGTGAAAACCCCCAACTCCTGTGCCAGCCCCTCTACCTTGGTAAAGCCACTGGATCTCTGCAGGTCTAAGATGACCCATCTCTAAATGAGGGGTAAGGGAGCCCGGGAGGCTCAGTCAGTTGAGCGTGGGGCTTCAGCTCAGGCCACAATCTCCCGGTGCATGAGTTCGAAACCCCCATCGGGTTCTCAGCTGTCAGCGCCCAGAGCCTGCTTCAGATCCTCTGTCTCCCTCAGTCTGCCCCTCCCCTGCTCTCTCTCTCTCTCTCTCTCTTTCTAAAAAAAATAAATAAACATTTAAAAAATTAGAAATGAGAGGTAATATCAGTGCCCACCTGGCAGGGTCATTGGGAAGATTAAATGAGTTCGTTTGTCAAGTGCCTAGACCTGTACCTGGCCCATCGCGTTTGAGAGAATACGAATCCCAGGTTTATTCCCTCCGCTCTGGACACCCTGACTTCCCAGTACTTCCTAAATGCTACCAGACTTGCACACTCCTGCCTCAGGACTTTGCACTTGCTGATTCTGCTTCGTGAAATTCTGTTTCCTAACTACCCACCTTGCTTTCTCACTTCTTTCAAGTTTCTGCTCAATTCTTACCTGGTAACTATGGCCAGCCCCAGCCATCCTGTAAAAAAAAGAGTGCTTGGCACTTCCTGTTTCCTTTACCTGATTTATTTTTTCTCCCTAGTAGTAGTCATCATTTATTATATATTTAAGTCCCTATTTATTTAAGGCCCATACTCCTGCCCTTAGAGCGCAGGGGTTTTGTTTTCGCCCCTCCTTTGCCTATGGTACCAAGGGTGGCTCACACACAGAAGAGTCTCACTGGGTGAGTAGTGAACTGTGAACGCTTGAATATGTAAATTCGATGACCAGTCTCACGAGGATTTCCCGGTGGGGATGCCCAGCATAGAGCTTGGTACAGCAGATAAACTGGCTGAAGACAGTGACACAGAAGTA
The DNA here is from genome assembly GCF_018350215.1 of Panthera leo. NCBI lineage: Eukaryota > Metazoa > Chordata > Mammalia > Carnivora > Felidae > Panthera > Panthera leo. The sequence goes on along the minus strand of NC_056692.1, from coordinate 50,019,336 downwards.
TTGGGTCCTTTCAAAGTGGAAGGGATGGGACTGAAATTTTCCTTCTGTGTAAGAATGTACCAATCAATTATGTAGTTCCTCAAGGAATTTATATGTCTCCCAAGACATATATACTAAGTAATAAACCACATCAAAATGTAATATGAGAAAACTCTACTATCAAGATTCATTTAATTTGCATTTGTAAAAATTTATTTATTGTCAAGTTAGCTAACATACAGTGTAGTCTTGGCTTCAGGAGTAGATTCCCGTGATTCATCGCTTACGTACAACACCCAGTGCTCATCCCAACAAGTGCCCTCCTCGATGCCCATCTCCCTTTTCCCCATCCCTCTAATCCCCCACCCCCATAACCCTCAGTTTGTTCTCTGTATTTAAGAGTCTTAATTTGCATTTATATTAACACTATGACTTTTCGTGATTCCATTCTTTCACCAAGCGTTTTTTTTTCAGCTTTATGTTCTATTTATTTTAATTGTGTGTATTTTTATTTTGTATGCCTTTGAAAAAATTCTTAGTAATAAATTGTAAGCATCTGCTATTCGTCTTTTTTTTTACCCCCCCCCCCCAGTGAAACATAAATTTAACCTGGAAGAATACAGCCTCTCCCAGTGCACATTGGAAAAGGTGGGTCAGCTTTGATGGTTTTGTATCATTCCTGTAAATTTCACACGCTAGTACCATTTATATTTCTTATTAATTTGGAAGACAATAAACAACTTGATATTCTTTTTCCTTCTGCTATGTCTCCTTTTTAGGTATTTTTAGAGCTTTCTAAGGAACAGGAGCTGGGGAATTTTGAAGAAGAAATTGATACAACCATGAGATGGGAACTCCTCTCTCCTTCAGACGACTCTTAAAAGCTCAAACCTATTAATCCTTTGTGTCATATAAGCTTATGTTATATGTTATAATTGGCAGTATGTATAATTTTAAAAATCATTAACATCAATATCAGGTATGTTTTGTATGTTTAGTTAATAAATGAATAAATTTCAAGATCATTCTTCCTCTTAAATTTAGGAATGATAGAAAATCTGGGATAAAGCCAATACAAAGTATTGATAAAGTTACTTAAAGACCAGGTACCAGGTATTGTGAAAATATGATCACAAATTTGGAATTTTTTTGAAGTATAACTTCAAACATGGCATATAACATTGAAATATGACATTTACTAAAAAATTCCCTTGCTGAAATATGTGCTACACGCCCATTTGGAATGCACGAGGTTTATGGGTTTGCTATAAAACACAAGTAAAACCCAAGAGTCTTCCTCTGAAAACTTTTCAGAAATTGTTTTGAAATTCACAGAGTGAGGAGTCCCTTGGACTCACAAATGAACAAGCACGTACATCGGAGAAGCAGTTCAAACATACTTTTTGAAAATAGGGGCATCACAGCATTTGTTCAGATTTTAAAATTTTTGAGTATGTTATTTTGTGATTATGGGAGGTGTTGATTTATCACCAGCTCATTAGCAGTTTTCTGTGTACAGTTGATCCTTGAACAACATGGGGATTAGGGATGCCAAACCCCTATGTAGTCAAAAATCTGCATATAACTTTTGACTCCCCTAAAACTTAACCACTAATAACCTACTGTTGACTGGAAGCCTTCCCAATACCAGAAACACATATTTTGTATGTCATGTTTTATATGCTGTGTTCTTGCAATAAGTAAGCTAGAGAAAAGACAATGTTATAAGAAAATCATAAGGAAAAAATACATATTCTGTACTGTATGATAAAAAATCCATATGTAAGTAAGCCTGCACAGTTAAAACCCATGCAGTTCAAGGGCCAACTGTATTTTCTGCTATTTTAAAATCACTTCCCTCTTACATATGTATATGTACATGTGTTTCTATCTGTATACACACATACATGTATCATTTTTATTACTAAATTTTAAAAAATATGTGTGTGCTTTACCCGTAATTTTATTTTTTTTCCTTAAGCAATAGTTATTTCATTTTGAATATCACCAGAAAATTTTTTGGGTACCAAGCAGTATTCTTGATGTCCTTTTTTTTTTTTTTTTTTGGTGATATGTTATATAACTTAAAACAAATTGTGATACTCATTGAAGAACATTTGCATAATGGAGAAAAATATAGAAATGGAATAAAATTGAATAAAAGAATCACCACACTTTCTCCACACCAAAAAAAAAAAAAAAAAATCAACTTCTTTCTTTAGTGAACTCTTTTACAGGGGTGGAATCATTATAGTATACATAACTTCTTAATTAAACATATACGCATATTTGCTGATAAAACATTGGAATTGTTTTAATTTACTTTTAAACTTATGGTGGAGTTCTAGCTTTCTATGTTTGCATTTTATTTTGTGTTAATTATTTGTATTCTTTGTTCATTTACTTTTGTACTTTAATCTTTTTCATATCCATTTTGTAAACTTTCATACAATTAAATATTTATCTGCATATATTACATACATCAAAATTATATCTGGAACATTATATTTCTAAATCCATGATAAATGATCGTACTGTTTATTCAGGATCCTTCGCACCCTGTAAAGACAAATTCATATCATAATGACAGTTGCATTTAAATTCTTTCTAAAACTCAGGCAATAAATTCTCCTGTCTTGCTCAGATGTACAAGACCACAACATACATAACCATTCACGTAATGAATGATATGATGAAATCTTTGCTTCTATTCATTATAAGTTATAAATGTTCTTAAGTGTTGTAGAAATACGTTTACAAAGTACTGAATAACCAATATCAGATGATGTATGAATACTTTAAAAGATTAAACTGGACATGATTTGCTAAAACCATCATAATATGCTTGTTTTTGAAAACTTGGGTTTTTATTAGGAATATGTTCAAAAGCAGATACATGGGTATGAAAATGGAAGGAGATCAGAATAAAACAAAAGGGATTTTTTACAAATTTTTTAAAAAACTTTTTTAACATTTATTTATTTTTGAGAGGCAGAGAGAGGCAAAGCATGAGCAGGGGAGGAGGAGGAGAGAGAGAGAGAGAGAGAGAGAGAGAGAGAGAGAGAGAGAATCTGAAGCAGGCTCCAGGCTCCGAGCTGATTGTTAGCACAGAGCCCGACACGGGGCTCGAACTCACAAACTGCAAGACCATGACCTGAGCTGAAGTCGGACGCTCAACCGACTGAGCCACCCAGGCTCCCCTAAAAGGAACTTTTTTTTAAAAGGAAAAATAGTTGTATCATCTCGAACTCTATTGTAGACAGGTCTTGTGCTGGTTTTGTTCTTTATTTTCCTACTATACCCTTTCCAGGGGAGGCTGACCGCTGCGGACTGTATCACCAATTCCCGCTTTCATGGTTGGCTTCCAATTGGGTCTGACCAATCCAATAGGAAAGAGCAACAATAGATGCAAAGGTGGAAAAGGAGAGAGATCAGAGGATCTCTTCCCTCTTGCCCTCGTTTTCATTCCAGATGTCAAGCAGTAGATGTATCCTTCCATGCCCATAGCTTTTGCCCTCTGCCAGTTACATGCACCTGCTTCTGACCCCTTTAATACTATTGACCCCAGGAACGTCCTATTCTCACCTAATCTTCACTCAGCCTCCAACAATTCATCAAATTACCATTTAAGGTGTTTGTTCCTACCAGTTCTTGGCTAATCTTCACTCAGCCTCCAACAATTCACCAAATTACCATTTAAGGTGCTTGTTCCTACCAGTTCTGGGCTCTACTGGCTTCTGCTTCAGGTAAGCTGATCTTGGCTACAATTCTCTATATTTACTTGCAAAAAAAAATAAGAATAAGATTACATATAGAATGTCTCGGCTCCCAGTTCCTTCTAACATTTGGCCTTGGACCCCAGTTCCTGACACAGAGCTCCTAAGACCCTTGGAATTTCTTGGATGATAGAAGTATCTTTTGTTCCAATAAGATGACTCTGGTGGGCTGTAAGATCAGCACTGGTCACCAGAAAGACCAAACCGTGATTAGAAGCTTGGTATTTTCAGCCCTACCCCTATTCTCCAGAGGTGGGAGAAGGGTTAGAAATTGAGTTAATAGTCAATCACACCTATCTGATGAAGCCTCCATAAAAATCCCAAAAGTATAGGATTCAGGGAGCTTCCAAGCTGGTGAACACATCAATGTGCTGGGAAGGTGGTGGGTGCATCCTAGTTCCTGGGTGACTGAGGCTTCTGAGCTTGGAACCCTTCCAGAAGTTACCCCATGTATCTCTTCATCTGGTTATTCATCTGAATCCTTCATCATACAATTTATTATATAATCAACCAGTAAACATAAGTAAGTGTTCCCCTGAGGTCTTTTATTTAAAAAAAATTTTTTTACACATACTTATTTTTGAGAAACAGAGTGAGACAAAGCATGAGCAGGGGAGGGGCAGAGAGAAAAGGACACCCAGAATGTGAAGCAGGTTCCAGGCTCCAAGCTGTCAGTACAGAGCGTGATGTGGGTCTCGAACCCACAAACTGTGAGATCATGACCTGAACCGAAGTCGGATGCTCAACCGACTGAGCCACCCAGGAGCCCACCCCCCCACTGGAGGTCTTTGAACTGTGTTAGCTTGTCAAACCCAAGGATGGGGTCATGGGAACCCCATTTAGAGCTGGAAGGCCAGAATCAGAGAAGGCAACATGGGACTCGGGGAAGTCTTGTGAGACAGGGCTGTTAACTCGTGGGATCTGACACTACAGACAGATCGTGTCAGCACTAAATCAAATTGTAGGACCCCCAGCTGCTGTTGGAGAATTGGTCAGTATGGGGGGAAAAATCCCCACACATTTGGTGGCAAGAAGTGAAGTATGAAAGCAAAAGAAAACACGAAAAAAACAAACAAACCTGCTTTTCCCAGACATTTGGTATCAGTGAAATGGAATTTGCTAGAACAGCTCTGCCACATATGGAAACATGGTTTGGAAAGGGAAAGAAAGAAGGGCAGGGATGAGGAACCCTGGTCCCTGAATGGCTACCTAGGCACTTGTGGTATAAAACTGTAACGGCTCTTTGATCAGTTACTAAGGGTAAAAGTTACCAGTGGAATTAGAGATGAGAGCAGACCCAAGGAAATGCAAAATAACAAGCATGCTAAATACGCAACCTCTTGGTTATCCTTATCTGTAACAGCTAAAATGAGAGAGAGTTCTGAGTTGGAACTTGATGCTGGACCAAGTTCAAATTTGGATCAGCCTGAGCTTTGGCCACTAGCCTCAAAGCTGCCCACAGAGGGGGAAATTATGCCAGGAAACTACCTCTAAGCCCTCTGATCACCAAAAAGGTAGTCAGTGTGGTGGAGAGCAAAACCAGAAAACTACTAAAGCCGGGGGATATGGTGTGGAGGAGATGTCTCATTTCGTGGATCAAATTATCATCTTCCTGAGGAACGTTTCCTAAACTGGACTGCAGGGATAACTAATTTGGGGGCTATGTCTTTGGTTTCGAATGGTGCAGAGTGGAGGAGCATGTTTGGTTTGATACAGGACCTGTAGTCCACCATTGAACAACCCCGGATGGTTATATGTGATTCAGACATGCGGAAGGTTATTCCTGAGGAATCGATTCCTAGGAGACTGGATAAAAGCCACCATGAGGTGTGCTTACCTGAGACGGAGGGCTGCCCGATTCCCCCTCCAATTGCCAAGTGGAACACTTCAGATGAAGCGGCGAATGTGCTTTGTGGGCAAGCCACGTGGGATTGGCTTTATGGTGACTAGGATAGTCACCCACTAAATATGCCCGTTACCAGGTTATGGTAAATGCTGTGATTAAGGGTGCCCCTTGTCACATGGGCATCCCATGTGACACTACTCTTGCAAAATCAAATGGTCTCAGAAGTTTTATCAGTTTTGCTCTCTCAGCTGCCCCATTTGGATCTTACCGATACCAAGGTCACCAAAGGAATTACAAAAGAAATGGGAGAGACAGAAAGGAGAATCAAGGGACTCCACCCAGCAGTGTGGACGTCTTAGATGGTTATTGAAAAGGGGGATGAATGTGGTGGACATAGTGTTGAAACAAAGATGTTGATGCAGCATTATGGAAGCTTGTGTGGACCAGTGAGACTCCCCATGGGTCCCCAACATTAGAAGGCCCCCAGACAAGTTCTCTCCATTTACCCCACTTGGAAGGCATTCAAAAGCCAGGCGGCAAAGATTATGTGAGAAACGCCACCCAGAATCGCCTGGGGTATTGGGTAAGCAGATTAATCCAAGTAAATATTGGAGAGGCCAGAGTCTTCTGGCCAGGTCTGGTGGGGACCCAAGACCACCCGCACATGTATGGATAAAATGGCCAGGGAGCTGAAGGGGAGGAGAAGAAACCTTTTCTGGGACTCCTTAACACAGGAGCCAATGCACTGTGATTTGAAATCTCTGGGTAATGCCTTCACAGCAGCTTAATTTAGATCAGGAAGATACAGAAATTAAAAGGTGGATGGGATTAAGGTGAAAGTTTAGGGGAAAATTGGGATTTTTGAGCAAACTTTTTGTGAGGTGGCTGGTTCCCCTCTACTTGAATGTATCACTGGGGTGGCTATTACGTCCAACTAGCAATTACTTCCCCTACCTAATATTGTAAACAGAAGGCATGACAGTCCCCCTTGGGCACAGTAAATGGAAACCACTAGAATTTCTCGGGCCCACACAGGTGGTTAATTTAAAACAATGCAGAATACCTGGTGGGCAAAGGGATTACCTCTTTAATTAATGACATGTTAGCAGCTGGAGCACAGGTATCAATGAATTCTCTGTATAATAGCCCTGTGTGGCCTGTGGAAAAGTCTTTATAGCTCATGGAGACCAACAGTGGACCACTGAGGCTTAAATAAAGATGTACTGTCCAATACATCGGCAGTTCCAGACATGGCTTCAACCACCCACAAAACACAACAGGTATCCCGGGATTTTTTTTTTTTTCCAAATGTTTTCTTCTCTAGCTCAGTCTTGGAAGAGAGCCAACCATAGTTCATTTTCCCATGGGAAGGATCCCAGTTCACGTTTACTGTGCCATCACGGGTCATCTGAACTCAGCAGCTCACTGCCATGACTTGGTCGGAAGGGATTCGGACCTGATACAGGTCTCCAGGGTAAAAATACACCGTCTTGGTGATGTGATAGTATTGGAAACTGAAGAGAAGCCTTGGGACTGATTCGAATGCAATGGTGACACACAGACGCAACCAAAACTGGTTAATCAATCCAGCGAAGGTCCAAGGACCTGCCCTGATTATAAAATTCTTAGGAATAACCTGGGCAGGAGCCCCATGGAATGCTCCATAAGTGACTGTTTCTTCCCACTCTTAGGACCAAAAAGAAGCCCAGTGTTTGGAGCTTTATTTAGATTTGGGGGAATGCGTATTTCACATCTAAGAATATTGCCAGCTCCTTGAAAGAAAGCCATATTTGCGCGGGGACCTAAATACAAGCATGACATATCTGAATTGTAAAAAGTGGTAGGTCTCTCCTAGGATTCCAGATCTCAAGGCTGTGGTTTGCCCTGAATCCTCAATCTCCGATGGGTCCAGGAAACAAAACTGATTTTCAGTTTGTTTGGCTTTTTCTTATTGTTAGAAGCCAGATGACTTCAAAAGTGTTTGACGTGTCAGAGGTAAAGAAACTTAATTTTAAATCTTAGCAGTTTAAATCTTAAAATTTAAATTTGAAGACCCACCTCAGGCTAGTGGCTACCATATTGGATAATGTGTTTTTAAAATTAGTCCGGATTTCTGGCCTCATCCTAAATGATAAGATTTCAAGGGAACTGAGTTCTGATCATCCCTCTCTCTTCTTCCATATAATTGCTGCCTCATATTTTAGTCCCTGTTGTGACTAACATGTCCCTCCCACCCCAAACACGAGTTAATCTTTGTCGTCATTACTTTGCACAATCATATTTATTTAGTTTATCAATATAATTATTAGTTTTCAACATCCAACTACTCCCTTGTGTGTTCAGTCTTTTTCTCCTTGAGGGGTGTTTATTAGTTCCTTCAGAGATATGTATAAAAGAGAAATCTCAGGGGCGCCTGGGGGGCTCAGTCGGTTAAGCATCTGACCAGCTCAGGTCATGATCTTGTGGTTCATGAGTTCAAGCCCCACCTTTGGCTCTGTGCTGACAGCTCAGAGACTGGAGCCTGCTTTGGATTCTGTGTCTCTTTCTCTCTCTGGCCCTCCCCCACTCACCCTCTGTCTCTCTCTCTCTCTCTCAAAAATAAGTATTAAAAAAAAATAAAAATAAAACAAATTAAAATTTAAAAAAACCACAATCTCAGATTTTGTTTAAAGATATGACGTTTTATCCTTACACGTGAATTATATTTTAGCTGGCTTTTTCAATCAGCCTTTGCTAAACCACCTAAAATTTAACTGGCTTAAAATAACAATCTTATTTTAGCTCTGTTTTCCTGTCTCATTTCTGGCATCCGGGTGTTTATTTTCGTTTGAATTTGATCTCTATTCTTGTTATATTTTATTCATGCATTTTAAGTCTTTGTTGAGGGAACAAACACATCAGCATCACCCAACTATTGGTAGAAATCTTGTGATGGTCTTTTAAAATTATACCATGTGCTATATTGATGCAAATGATCAATTAAAAGGTAGCTGGTCCAACATTTCCTCCAGCTTTTTAAGTGTTACACTAAGCAAACCAGGAAACTTGCAAAAGTACTCCAGGGGCCGGTTTAGAAGAGTAACAATTGTGCGTTGTAAATACTTTTAGGTAACAGAACAGATTTTTGTTTGAAGTTCTTGCCGACTATTTTTTACAAAAAGGCTGAGCACCTGACCTTCTTCCATAATAGTAAATAACTTCTGGATATTTGGATGTAATCACATATCTAAATCTATATACATGAAAGACTTGTAGCCAAAAATGTTGTGGTTTGAGGCTTGGATCTTTCTAATCTGTAAGAGAGAAGGAGACCAGATTCCCCCGGCTCCATTCAGGCATTCTGCACTGAGACTGGCATCCACCATTACTAACACACCCCCTTTTCACATCCTCCCCTGAGATACTCCCCCACTGTCGACAAAGTCAAGGAGAAAATCAATGGCAATATTGCTCAGTTCTTTCAAACCAAATGAGCTGTGTGCAGCTCTGAGTGATGTACTTATAATTGATGATTATGTCCAAAAAGCCCCAGATGTAACAGGCTTATGTAAAATAAAACAAAAGAGGTGGGCGGGGGGGGGGGGGGGGAAGAAACCTGTGTAGACCCAACGACTTTATAAATTCAAAATTGGTGAATATAAATAAAAACAGGAAGTCGTATTTAATTATACAGTAAGCAAATTACCTTTTGTGAAAAGAATGACATCGCAAAAATGTTACAAAATTCAACACTTTTTGTATTGCTATTTTTGTCACTGAGACGCTAGCACGGTCACTCGTGTCCTGAGTTTGAATAACTCATCTTGTTCAGTAACGAAGTTTTTTCTTTCTTGCTCATGTTAAGCATCTTCAAGTCTTTAGGTAATTCATGACTTAGTCAGTTTCAGTAGCCATCGATAACCTTTATCGATCCACCAATGATTTTAGTCATTGGTAAACAACTTTCGAAAATACGCTATTTGGGGCCGTCAGTTCAGAGGCAAACTTCACAGGCTTTCCTTCTGTTTTAAGGAGTCCTACCAACCTCTGCAGAGCTCTCAGCATGACTTGAAAATTGCTAACATGCCTAAGGAAGACGTCTTCCATTCTTTTGACAGTGATGTCAAAACTCCTAACACCATCCTCAGTGGCCAAGCACATCTGTCGGTCTGTTCTTAGAATTCGCTTTCCACTTCGCAGAAAAAAAACCTCAAGTCTGAGTCTCATCGGGTTCTGACCCAGGCTCTCCTTTTCTACCTCCCACCAAGAAAAAGCAATGCTCCCTCTGTTACTTGATTTCTCCTGGATTTTTAGCATCTCCATTTTTCCTTTCCCCTCCAAAATACCATCTTTTAAAGATACCTACTCTTGGCCCAGACAATTCATTTTGGCTACCCCCCAACCAATGGCCTTTCTTTCATAACCAGGCTTCTAGAAAGAATCCCTGAGAGTTTCGTTTTGTTTTTGCTTCCCTATCTCACATCAATATTCTACATCTGAAACTCAAAATATATGTATTGAGCAACTTTCATGTTTTAGGCTCTCTGATATGAACCATGGTGAGGATTCCACAGTACCCCTAAGATTTTTACAGTCTATGGTGGGAGAGAGATGAGTATAATTAAAGTACTAAGAGGTACATATTACCAAGCCCTGGGAACATCTGAGAAGGGCATCTATCTAATCCACATGTAGGACGGTCAGAAAGGTTCCTCCAGGAGGAGGCCAGACCCAAGACCTGAAGGACAAGTAAGAATTAGACAGATAATTATCAATTATTACTTATAATTGTCAGGCCTTATAATTAACTTTATAAGGTTATTATGGGAAGATCAGTTGAGAGGAGGAGTTAATTCCAGGAGAGCAAATAAAGGTAAATGAGAATACAGTGCATGAATTCATTTAAAAAAAAAAAATCACGTATGGGGCACCTGCGTGGCTCTGTCGGTTAAGCGTCCGACTTCACTCTGGTCGTGATCTCGCAGTTTGTGAGTTTGAGCCCCACATCAGGCTCTGCACTAACTTCTCAGAGCCTCAAGCCTGCTTCAGATTCTGAGTCTCTCTCTCTCTCTGCCCCTCCCCTGCTTGCACTCTGTGTCTCTCTCTCTCAAAAAATAAATAACCATGTAAAAAAATTTTTTTCAAAGATCGTGTCTAAATTATGACTGGAGTTGGAGTGAGGGTTAAGGCACAGGCAGGCTGGAGAGAGGAGCACTGACCGATGATAAAAGCCTTGTGTATTTTTGCGAAGAAGCCAGTGAAGGCATGGATGGGAGTGACATAATAAAAATTGTATGTTGGAGTGATGTACGTGGTATGAAAATGGATGACTTTCCAGTTTTAAGACAGTAGTTGGGCCAAAGATAAGACAAAGACAATAGATCTCAAATACCCAACAAACTTCCAGAAAAAAAAAAAAAAAAAAAAAAAAGAATGGAAAGGCTAAAAGGGAAGCAGTATTGGGCCAAAATATTAGCTGAAAATTTCCCAGAACGTAAACAAAACAAAAACTCCAGTTCTTTGATTACAAGTGACCACAGAGTGCCACGTAGGACCAAGAACCAAAACCAAAACCAAAACCAAAACCTACACCTAAGCACATCTGCATGAAACTTCATATACTTCTGACTAAAGAGAGAATACTAACATATCCTAGTAGGAACAACAAAATAAATGAATGAGCATCAGAGTTCTAGAAGCATTCTTTTTTTTACATGTTTATTTTCTTTTATTGAGAGGGAGGGAGAGAGAATCCCAAGCAGGTTCCGCACTGTCAGTGCAGATCCTGACGTGGGGCTCCCTGCCACGAACCGTGAGATCGTGGCCTGAGCCGAAACCAAGAGACAGACGTTTAGCCAACTGAGCTACCCAGGCGCCCCCCACAGTTATATAAGCATTCTTATCAGCAAAACTAGATGTGAGAAGGCAATAACATGGTTTTGTTTTGGTTTGGGTTTTTTTGCATTTTTAATTTTATTTATTTATTTATTTTATATTTTTATTTTTTGGTTTCAGGAGTAGAACTCCGTGATTCATCACTTACATACAACACCCAGGGCTCAGCACAACAAGTGCCCTCCTTAACACCTTAGCCCACCTCCCACTCACCTCCCTCCATCAACCCATAGTTCTCTATCAAGAGTCTCTTACAGTTTGGTTCTTTCTCTTCTCTTACCGCCCACCTTCCCAAATGTTCATCTGTTTTGTTTCTTAAGTACTACATATGAATGAAATCGTATGGTATTTGTCTTTCTCTGATTGACTTATTTTGCTTAGTACAATACATTCTAGCTCCGTCCACATCATTTCAAATGACAAGATTTCATTCTTTTTTGATGGCATTCTTTTTGATGTGTGTGTGTGTATGTATATATGCATATAATGGAATGTATATACGTATATTTACACACACACCACATATGTATATAAACACACCACATCTTCTTTATACACTTACCAGTTGATGGACATCTGGGCCCTCTCCATAGTTTGGCTATTGTTGATAATGTTGCTATAAAAATTGGGGTGCACGTACCCCTTCACATCTATATTTTGTGTCCTTTGGATAAACACCTAATAGTGCAATTACTGGAACATAGGGTAGTTCTATTTTTAATTTTTTGAGGAACTTTCATACTGTTCTCCAGAGTGGCTGTACAAGTTTGCATTTCCACCAACAGTTCAAGGTTCCTTTTTCTCCACATCCTCTCCAACATCTGTTGTTTCTTGTGTTGTTACTTTGAGCCATTCTGACAGGGGTGAGGTGGTTTTTCATCGTGGGTTTGATTTATATTTCCCTAATGAGGAGTGATGTTGAGTATCTTTGCATATGTCTGTTAGCCATCTGGATAACTTCTTTGGAAAAGTGTCTGTTCATGTCTTCTGCTCATTTCTTAACTGGGTTGTATGGGTTTTGGGTGTTGGGTTTGATAAGTTCTTTATAGATGTTGGACACTAACCCTTTGTCAGATATGTCCTTTGCAAATATCTTCTCCAATTATGTAGGCTGTCTTTTCATTTTGTTGATTGTTTCCTTCGCAGTGCAGAAGCTTTTTATCTTGATGAAGTCCCAGTAGTTCATATTTGCTTTCATTTCCCTTGCCTTCATCATCGTGTGTAGTAAGAAGTTGCCCTGGCCAAGGTCAAAGAGGTTGCCACTTGTGTTCTCCTCTAGGATTTTGATGGTTTCCTGTCTCACCTTCAGGTATTTCATCCATTTTGAATTTATCTTTGTGTATGGTGTAAGAAAGTGGTCCAATTTCATTGCATGCCGCTCTCCAGTTTTCCCAACACCATTTATTGAAGAGCCTATCTTTTTTCCATCAGATATTCTTTCCTGCTTTGTCAAAGGGGAGTTGACAAACTTGTATTCTGTTCCATTGATCTATGTGTCTGGTTTTGTGCTAGCATCATACAGTCTTGATGACTACAGCTCTGTAATACAGCTTGAAATCTGGAATAGTGATGTCTCCAGTTTTGTGTTTCTTTTTCAGAATTGCTTTGGCTATTTGGGGTCTTTTGTGATTCCATGTGAATTTTAGGGTTGTTTGTCCAAACTCGCCAAAAATGCTAGTTTGATAGGATGGCAATGAATGTGTAGTTTGCTTTGGGTAAAATAGATATTCTAACATGTTTATTCTTTCAATCCATGAGCGTGGAATGCTTTTCCCTTTTTGTGTCCTCTTAAATTTCTTTCATAAGTGTTCTATAGTTTTCAGAGCATAGGTCTTTTACTTCTTTAGTTAGGTTTATTCCTAGGGATCTTACTGGTTTTGGTGCAATTGCAAATGAGATCGATTCCTTGATTTCTTTTTCTGTGGCTTCATTATTGGTGTATCGACGTTGTATTGGTTGTACAGATTTCTGCACATTGATTTTTATACCCTGTGACTTTGCTGAATTAGCAATTTTTTGGTGGAATCTTTCAGATTTTCTACATAGAGTATGATGTCCACTGCAAATAGTGGAAGTTTGACTTCTTCCTTGATGATTTGGATGCCTTTTACTTCTTTTTGTTGTCTGATTGCTGAGGCTAAGACTTCCAGTACTATGTTAAATATAAATAGTGAGCGTGGACATCCTTCTCTTGTTCCTGACCATAGGGGAAACGCTCTCCGTTTTTTCACATTGAGGATATTAGCTGTGGCTTTTCCATATATGTCCTTTATGATGTTGAGGAATGTTCCATCTATCCCTACTTTGTTGAGGGTTTTTATCAAGAATGGATGTTGGGGCTCCTGGGTGGCTCAGTCAGTTAAGCATCTGACTTTGGCTCAGGTCATGATCTTATGGTTCGTGGGGCTCTGTGCTGAGAGCTCAGAGTCTGGATCCTGCTTCAGATACTGTGTCTCCCTCTCTCTCTGCCCCTCCCCCCACTTGTGTTCTGTCTCTCTCTCAAAAATAAACATTAAACATTTTTTTATATAAATATATTTTTAAATTTTTTTAATGTTTATTTGTTTTTGAGAGAGAGAGAATGCAAGTGGGGGAGGGGTAGAAAGAGAGGGAGACACAGAATCTGAAGCAGGTTCCAGGCTCTGAGCTGTCAGCACAGAGCCCGCCATGGAGCTTGAACTCACAAGCCATGAGATCATGACCTGAGCCAAAGTCGGACGCTTAACCGTCTAAGCCACCCAGGTACCCCTATAAAAAGAATAGATGTTGTATTTTTTTTTTTTTTTGTCAAATGCTTTTTCTGCATCTCCAGGATCCTATGGTTCTTATCCTTTCTTTTTTAATGTGGTGTATCACACTGATTGATTCGTGGACATTGAACCAGGCTTGCAGCCCAGGAATAAATCCCACTTGATCATGGTGAGTAATTCTTTTAATGTGTTGTTGAATTTGATTTGCTAATATCTTGTTGAGAATTTTTGCGTCCATGCTCATCAGGGATATTGACCTGTAATTCTCCTTTTTAGTGGGATCTGTGTCTGGTTTTGGAGGCAAGGTAATGCTGGATTCATAGAGTCAGTTTGGAAGTTTTCCTTCTATTTCTATTTTTTGGGACAGTTTGAGAAGAATAGGTATTAACTCTTCTCTAAAAGTCTGGTAGAGGATGAGCACTGGGTGTTGTATGGAAACCATTTTGACAATAAATTTCATATATTGAAAAAATAAATAAATAAATAAATAAATAAATAAATAAATAAATAATAAAAGTCTGGTAGAATTCCCCTGGGAAGCCATTTGGCTCAGGACTCTTGTTTGTTGGGAGATTTTTTTTTTTACTTTATTTATTTATTTTGAGAGAGAAAGAGGGAGTGCTCACACAAGTGGGGGAGAGGCAAAGAGAGAGGGAGAGAACGAGAATCCCAAGCAAGCTCTGTGCTGTCAGTGCAGAGTCTAACACAGGGCTTGATCCCCAAAACTGTGGGATCATGACCTAAGCCAAAATCAAGAGTTGGATGTTTAACCAACTGAGCCATCTAGGCACCCCTGTTGGGAAATTTTTGATTACTGATTGAATTTCTTTGCTGGTTATGGGTATGGTCAAATTTCCTATTTCTTCCTGTTTCGGTTTTGGTAGTTTGTGAGTTTCTGGGCCTTTGTCCATTTCTTCCAGACTTCCCAGTTTGTTGGCATATAATTTTTCATAGTATTCTCTTATAATTGTTTTACTGTGGTGTTGGTTGTGATCCCTCCTCTTTCGTTCATGATTTCATCTATTTGGGTCCTTTCTCTTTTCTTTTTAATAAGTCTGGCTAGGGGTTTATCAATTTTGTTAATTCTTTCAAAGAACCAAGTCTTAGTTTTGTTGATCTATTCTACTGGGGTTTTAGTTGGTTTCCATATCATTTATTTCTACTGTCATCTTTATTATTTCCCCACTTCTGATGGCTTTACACTTTATTTGCTGTTTATTTTCTAGCTCCTTTAGGTGTAAGGCTAGGTTGTGTATTTGGGAATTTTCTTGCTTCTTGAGATAGGCCTGAATTGCAATATTCTCCCCTCTTAGGACTGCCTTTGCTGTATCCCAAAGGTTTTAGACTGTCGTGTTTTCATTTTCATTTGTTTCCATGTATTTTTTAAAATTTCTTCTTTAACTTATTGTTAACCCATTCATTCCTTAGTAGGATGTTCCTTAACCTCCATGTATTTGAGGGTTTTCCAAATTTCTTTCTTGTGGATGACTTCAAGTTTCATAGTGTTGTGATCTGAAAATGTGCATGTATGATCTCGATCTTTTTGTACTTGTTGAAGACTGATTTGTGACCCAGCATGTGATCTATTCTGGAGAACGTTCCATGTGCACTTGAACAGAATATATATTCTGGTGCTTTAGGATGAAATGTTCTGAATATATCTGTTAAGTCCATCTGGTTCATTGCGTCATTCAAAGCCATTGTTTCCTTGTTGATTTTCTGCTTAGATGGTCTGTCCATTGTTGTAAGTGGGGTGTTAAAGTACCTTACTATTATTGTATTATTATTAATGAGCTTCTTTACATTTGTTATTATTGATTTATATATTTGGGTGCTCCACATTGGGGGCCTATATATTTATAATTGTTAGATCTTCTTGATGGATAGACCACTTGATTATGTTATAATGCCCTTCTTCATCTCTTGTTACAGTCTTTGGTTTAAAATCTAGTTTGTCTTGGGGCACCTGGGTGGCTCAGTTGGTTAAGCTTCTGACTTTGGCTTAGGTAATGATCTCACAGTTCATGAGTTCGAGCCCCACATGGGGCTCAGTGCTGACAGCTCAGAGCCTGGAGCCTTCTTTGGCTTCTGTGTCTCCCACTCATACTCTGTCTTTCTCTCTCTCAAAAATAAATAAACATTAAAAAAATAAATAAATAAAATCAAATCTACTTTGTCTGATATACATATGGCTACTGCAGCTTTCTTTTGATGTCCATTGGCATGATAGATGGTTCTCCATCCCCTCACTTTCAATCTGCAGGTGACTTTATGTCTAAAATGAGTCCCTTGTAGGCAGCATATAGATAAATCTTGTTTTTATATCCATTCTGATACCCTATGTCTTTTGACTGGAACATTTAGTCCATTTATATTCAGAGTAATTATTGGTAGATATGAATTTACTGCCATTGTGTTACCTGTAGAGTTGGTGATTCTGGTGATGCTTTCTGGTCCTTTTTAGTCTTTGTTGCTTTTGTTCTTTTTTTGTCTTCTCCACTCAAAGAGCCCCCCTTAAAATTTCTTGTAGGGCTGGTTTAGTGGTCATGAACTCCTTTAGTTTTTGTTTCTCTGGGAAACTCTATCTCTCCTTCTATTTTGAATGACAGCCTTGATGGATAGAGTATTTCCTATTCAGCACGTTGAATATATCCTGCCACTCATTTCTGGCCTGCCAAGTTTCTATGGACAGATTGGGTGCAAACCTAATCTGTCTTCCCTTGTAGGTTAAGGACTTTTTTCCCTTGCTGCCTTCAGAATTCATTCCTTGTTTGTGTATTTTGTGAATTTGACTGATATGTCTTGGCAATGGCCAGCTTTTGTTGAACTTAATGGGAGTTCTCTGTGTTTCTTAGATTTTGATGTCTGTGTCCTTCCCCAGATCAGGGAAATTTTCAGCTATAATTTGTTCACATAAATCTTCTGCCCTATTTTCTCTGTCTTCATCTTCTGGGACTCCTATGATATGAATGTTATTATGTTTTAATAAATCGCTGAGTTCCCTAAGCCTGCCTTCATGATCCCTGAACTTTGTTTTCCTCTTCTTTTCAGCTTCTTTATTTTCCATAATTTTATCCTCTATATTTAGCTGACTCGCCCCTCTGCCTCATCCGTCCTTATGTTTATGGCCTCCATTTGTGTTTGCCTTTCGGTTACAGCATTTTCAATTTTGGCCTGACTTTTAGTTCTTTTATCTCTGCAGAAAAGGATTCTCTGGTGACTTCTATGCTTTTTTCAAGTTCAGCTAGTATCCTTATAATCATTGTTTTAAATTCTAGTTCAGACATTTACTTTTATCTGTGTTGATTAAATCCCTGGCCATTATTTCTTCCTGTTCTTTCTTTGGAGATGAATTCCTCCAGCTTATCATTTTAGAGGAAGAAAACAGCAACAACAACAATGAAAATAATGATAATAATCATAATAGAATGAAATAAAAATTTAAAAATTTAAAAAAATCAAATAAAAGAAGCGAGATCCTGGGTGTGTTTTGGTCTGCTTGTTAACAGAAGCTTGATAACAAAAAGAGAGAGAGAGAAAGAGAGAGAGAAAAGAAAAAGAGTGGGAAAAGTTTTTAAAGAATAAGAAATAATAAATGATAAAATAAAATTTTAAAAAATTAAAAAAGTTTTGCTCTTTCTGTGTCCAAGAAACAAAAGAAAAGTAAAACAACAATAAAAACAAAAGCAACAACAAAAACGAACAAAAACAAAACAAAAAAACAAATAAAGCTAGATCCAGTTTCTCCTAGAGCTGAAAGTTTGCAGCACTCTATGATCAGTAGACTAAGTGCATGGAAGGGATTTGCTGGTCTTCTGGGGAAGGGGCCTGCTGCTCTAATTCTCAGGTGGACTTGCCTTAGTGGAGGTGAGCTTGAAGGGCACAGGGGTGTAGGGCTTGGTACAGTGGCTCCATTCTCCACTTGATGGTGGAATTTAGCTCACCGGGGTCAATCAGTGTTGGTGGGCAACTGGTGAAAATGACTTCACCCCACTCTCCAGAGCAGGAAGTTTGCGCCCTCATGCGTACATGATCAGTCACCCCTTCTATGTCCCCTGTTTCTGTCTCTCTCTGTTTGTGTCTGAGCTGTCTGTCTACCAAGCAGCATCTCCCTCCAGAGTTTCATCACAGGCATGGTTATGTTTCAATACACCCCATTTGAGAAACCCCTGCAGCTCAGACCCGTAGTGATCTTCTGGGGGAGGGTGTCATCATGCTGTGGCCGGCTTCTCCCAGGAAATGGTCATGCCACCATGCAGTGGCAGCAGCTCAGAGTTTATGGTAAATCACAACACACAGCCAGAGCCAGAGTTTGCTGCCCTCAGCTGGAGTCTTTGTGTGGGTAGGGTGGCTTGATGGTTGGGGCCTGCTGGGTCTTTGGCTCACAGAGAGGCCATATGACCTCTACCGGGGTGTGCTTTCTTTCACAAGCTGGATGAGCTACTCTGTCTCCCCTCTTTATTTCTCCTCCCTGCGAAAATGGCTCCCTCCCCTCTGTGGCATCCCGTCTCTTCTCTCTCCAATTGACCTCTCCACACCATGTCCCTGCCGCCTTCTCTCCCTCAAATTATGCAGATTGTTCCATTAATCCTCAGATAGATTTCCTAGGTGTTCAAAACGGTTTGATGTTGATCTAGCTGAGTTCGAGAGACGAGACAGGCCCAGGGTCCCCTTACTACTCTGCCATCTGAACTCCTCCTCGTAACATCTTATTTTTAAAATAAATGATTTAAGACATTTTCAGTCTTAGTCAAAAACAAAGGCATAAACAAACAAACAAACAAAAATCCAGAATGGCAGAGCAACAGAAATACAGGCAGAAAAAACGAATGAACTTATTAATCAATTTACAAATGGCCAGAGATTGTATTAAAATATGCTTGACGTCACAAGTAACCTAAGAGATGTACGGTAAGTCATTAAGGTGGTATTATTTTTTTTTATCAATCAGATTAGTAATTTTTAAAAATGACTATAATTTCCAGGGTAAGATGTGTGAAATAGACAGAGGGGATTAAGAGTACATTTACCTTGATGAGCACTGAGTAATATACAGAATCGTCACATCACCATATTGTACACCTGAAACTAATATAACACTGTATGCTAATTATACTTGAATAAAAAAATACCCATAAGTTCCAGTTTTGCCAAGGCTCTGGAGAGTATAATAGCTAGCATTTTACTGAGTGCTCACTCAACACTAGATGCTGTACAAAATACTTTACGTGTGTTGTTTCCTTTAATCCCTACTCTACCCCCAAATTCTAAAGTTTCAAATCCTAAAAGACTCTTTTGCATAGTAGCGTACTCTCTGTCTCTTACAGGTGAGTCACTTGCTCGGCATTGCACAGCTGGTAAGGAGTAGAGCTCAGGTGTCAAGGTCAGATATGCTGGCAGACTTATCCATATGGGGTGGAGCATAGGCACAGAAATAGCAGGTCGTCGGGGGGAAGACAGTTAGAGACTTAGGTTGATTTTTTTCCCTTGCCAGAGTAAGGTAGGTTCACGTATGTTTGTCAGCATTTAAGGGTGATCACTAGTAGAATAAAAGACTAGAAACTTCTTACCTGGGGCTTTCCACATGAGACGAGAAAAGGACAAGTGGAACCTAAGAAAGGGAACAGAGCACAAACATGATCAGTGTAGACATGGGGAAACAGGAAAACCACAGGAAAGCTTAATTTGGAGACTGCATAGTGAGATGACTGGATAAAATGACTTGGTTATCCCAGGGACTTACATCTCTCACAGAAAGTAGAAGATTCGCAGACCAGTGAAAAGAAAAATAAAATTCTACTGCTCCAAGAGACATCCTGTAGACAGATAAGAGAATTAGGAAAAAATATATCTGAGAAATGCAAATGGAAGTAATCATCGAGGGCAGGAATATATCACACAAAGGATGTTTCAAGGCAAAGAAGAGAGAGCACAAAACAGAACCAAGTTTGTTTCTTATATTTAAAAAAAGACAGAAAGTTTTGGAGAGTATTTGCCAAAACTCAAATACAGCCACGCAGCTGGGTCCAAGGAAGGACAAAAAACAACAGCAAAGTCCCTAGGAATCAAGCAGATGTTCTCAGCTTCTCTCTCTCTCCGTCTCTCTCTCTCTTTCTGGATTCTGGGCGGCTCCACTCTTCATTCTTTGCAAATCGGGTTTTTTTTTCTTGCTTTTGCACACAGTGTTGAGGGCTATTATACACAAGTCCATGGCGCTATAATCAGCGAGGAAAGAATTCAAATAGAATGCTTTACACCACGTGAAATCTATAAAGTTTCTGGCACTGGAGAATATTGTCGCCAAATATATGAAGCAAAAGGCAAGGCGAGTTGTAAAATGTGTGCACCTAAGGTGAGAATCATTTTTTTAAATATAATTTATCGTCAAATTGATTTCCATACAACACCCAGTGCTCATCCCAACAGGTGCCCTCCTCAATGCCCCTCACCCACTTTCCCCTCGCCCCCATCCCCCATCAACCCTCAGTTTGTTCTCACTATTTAAGAGTCTTTTATGGTGGGGTGCCCGGGTGGCTTAGTTGGTTGAGTGTCTGACTTCGGCTCAGGTCACGATCTCATGGTTTATGAGTTCGAGCCCCGGGTCGAGCTGTGTGCTGACAGCTCAGAGCCTGGAGCCTGTTTCGGATTCTGTGTGTGTGTGTCTCTCTCTCTGCCCCTCCCCCACTCACACTCTGTCTCTCTCTCAAAAATGAATAAATGTTAGAAAAAAATTTTTTTAAAAAAGAGTCTCTTATGGTTTGCCTCCTTCCCTCTCTGTAACATTTCCCCCCCTCCCCCTCCCCCATGGTCTTCTGTTAAGTTTCTCAGGATCCACACATGAGTGAAAACATATGGTATCTGTCTTTCTCTGCCTGACTTCTTTCACTTAGCCTAACACTCTCCAGTTCCATCCACGTTGCTACAAATGGCCAGATTTCAGATAAAGAAGATGTGGTTTATATACACAATGGAATACTACTTGACAATGAGAATCATTGAATACACACACACACACACACACACACACACACACACACACACACACAAATGAGACATCAGAGCACTTGTTATTTAAGCCACAGACTGGAGATGGTCCGAGCTTTTACCCAGGATCTGCTACTCGCCAACTGTGTGCATTTGGGTACATTATTTAAACTCTCTGGGCTTCATTTTTCTCATCTGTAAAATAGCACCTACCTGAGGAGACTATTATGTGATTGTGTTCATATTTAAGTGTGCCCTGCGTATTGTAGGTGCCATAGGTGGCTGCTTAGTAATTACCTTTTGCATAAAATCGGTGCCATTCCATCTTCCAAATGCCAATGGCATGATTTGGTTTTAATCGGCCGGCTGATCCTAAAGCTTATTTAGAAGAGTAAAGACGTAGGGTTAATCAAGAACATGTTGAAAAGAAGATTAATGAGGGTGCTGTTGCTCTGTTATAGAGGTAGAGAGATTACGACGTGGCCGCATTAAAGGAAGAAACCAAGATTCTAAAGGAAAAAAATAGTGTCTGAAGGAGAGTGGGAGGTACGGGCTCCCACTTATGGAATGAATAAGTCACGGGGATGAGAGGGACAGTATAGGGAATAAAGTCAATGGTATTATAAGAGTGTTGTACGGACAGATGCAGCTACATTGTGATGACCACAGCGTAACAGATAGACTTATTGAATCGCTATGTTGTGCACTGGAAACCAATGCAACATTGTGTGTGAACTATACTTCAACTAAAAAAGGGGAAGGAAGGAAGGAAGAAAGGGAGGGAGGGAGGGAAGAAGGAAGAAAGAGAGGAAGAAAGAAAGAGAGGAAGAAAGAGAGTCCAGAAGCCAACAAGTTTTTTCTTAGAAAAAAGTTACTTGAGAAACATTTCCTAGGGGTGCCTGGGTGGCACAGTTGGTTAAATGTTCAACTCTCGGTCTCAGCTCAGGTCACGATCTCACAGTTGGTGAGTTCGAGCCCCACATCGAGCTCGGTGCTGACAGTGTGGAACCCGCTTGGGATTCTCTCTCTCCCTCTCTCTCTGCGCCTCCCCTGCTTGTGCGTGCTTTCTCTCTCTCTGTCTCAAAATAAATGAGTAAACTTAAAAAAGAAAGAAATGCATTTCCTAAATGATACTGTCTGTTTACAAAATGCTGGTGAGGTTATTGAAAGTGATAATTTTGCATCTTCTACCGAAGACAGCAGGCTTGCAGAAACACTCAGCAAGTTTTTTTTTTTTTTTACTTCCATAGTCTCATGCATTAATGAGTTCGATCTGCGTTTATTTGGCTGGCTGAACAATCTCTGGACCCACAATTAGCCAAAGAGTACACATGATTGCATAAACATTAAGGCATGGGAAGTAGGTGAGGAAGATTTCATGTGATTATCGTGGACAATGGGACGCATACGAGCCCATTCAGTTTAAGAACTGCGCGCACAGCACATTGTTTCTCCTTCAGTTGTGTATTCAGAAAGCAATCACAGTGCAGAAGCACCCAACGGACTTACGGACTGCAAGCAGACAGAGTGTGGTCCTTTTTCACTTTTCTTCTTCAGCCAAAAATAGACTCCGTGCGTTACAAGGAGTTTCGGAATTGCCTTGTCTTCAACCTAAATGAAACGCTCAAAAAAGATAGAATGGCGCCTCTTACCTGTTAAAAATGTTTCTTGAAAACTATGGAGGGGAGCCTGGGCGGCTCTGTGGGTTAAGTGTCCGACTTCAGCTCAGGTCACGATCTCACGTTTGGTGAGTTCAAGCCCTGCACCGGGCTCCCTGCTGTCAGCACAGAGCCTGCTTGGGATCCTCTGTCCCCTTCTCTCTCTGCCCCTCCCCAACTCATTCTCTTTTTCTCTCTCTCTCTTCCCCCCCCCCCCAAAAAAAAATAAATAAGCATTAGAAGAAAAGAAAAATATGGAAAACAGGACATACTAAAAGCCAGCAGGTGGTTACAGAGAAAGGGGTTTGTTTGCTGGGACTTATAGAAATAGCAAGCTTGTAGATCATGAGAATTGCAGGTGTTTTTATAGGATGTGCTCAAAGGATTTTCCTATTTTGCCCTCCCAGGAAGATGCTGTAGATGGCTGGCACGCAGCTGGGATGCAGATAAAAGTTCATTGTTTTACCCTGAAAAAATTACATCGCTTCACAGCCATCTTTCCGTATCTCGGTTTTAAGAGCTAAATTTCAGTGGAAGATTTTGAGTTGCTTTCTGACCGGATTGTATACTTACAGCTATCATTTTTTAAAACCTTTTCTTTTTCAACCTCTCCCGGCTCTGCTTTTCTCCGAACTGTCTCTTTACTTGCGTTTCTTTAAAAAGACTGTGCTGGGGGCCAGCTCTCCCATTAGGGCTTTGTATGAAAAAGCTAATTGAGAAAGACTAGATTCTCTTTGGTCTGATAGTTCCTAATGTTTTGATATGTCCAGCCAGCCATCTGCAACTACAAACTCCCTGCTGAGGAGCTGGCTGGGAGACAAAGAAATGGAAAACTGCGGAGAAGTCACCATGTGATGTGAGCAGAGAGTTTTTGGCAGGCTGGCTGAATTAAGACCATAATCCTTTTCGGAAATCATTCTAAAACGGAACTATTCACAATAAACATGAAATTAAAAGCATGATGTAGTAGTGACCCAAAAGGAATGTGAATTCTTCTCCAGGACATGCAGAGACATGTGGATGAACCGTTTCTAGATTCTTGCCCCAGCTTTCCTGAGAGTAAGTTAATCTCTAAAATTGTGATTGTTTTGCATATAAAACTATAACTTACGACTTCGAATAGGGAATGCCAAACATTTGGATGAAAACTATTCAAGGCAGTAAGTTATTTGTTGTTTTGATTTTCCCCCAATCAGCTGAGTGTTTTCTATTGTATGGCTAAATAACCCGTTGGGGAACTAAGTGGTTTTGTTTTTTTTTTTTTCGTTTTTACCCTATGACTAAAGCATGTTTGGACAAATAGCATATATTATCTAAAAGGTATTAGACGGATTGAAAGGAATCACTTTCTGTCATTTCTTTGCAAATATGGGCTGCTTCCCAAGTTATTAGAATTACTTACTCTTTTTTGTTTGTTTTCAGTTTTACTGCCAGAGGATTTGTAAACATGGGGGGAGGGGGGGACACACGATTTTCTGAGTGAGTTTTGAATTGTTTTATTGCCAGAGGATTTATAAGCATGGGGGGGAGCACATGATTTTCTGAGTGGGTTTTGAATTGTTTTAGCTGGCTGCGGATTTTCAAGAAAACTTAGGGCAACATTTTCATTGACCTTGTTTATATACTACATCTATAGGAGTCTTGATCTAATTTGTCGTGCAATGTACTTATTTTCTGAATATGAGGAATTCTTTCTGGCAGGAGGTGACTGGCTTTTTACAGAGCCACATTATTATTTCTAGATCACACAACTTCCGATTCGGAGCAATGTAAGCTAGTTAGATGTTTCGTGCTACTGTGGTGAATAGTAATTTTTTTCCCCCCTGACATTTACATCAGGATGTGTAGTGGGAAAAAAAAATCAGTCTTAACAGTCCGAAGGGAATACCCACAATCATGACAATTAGGTCATGTTAATTTCTTGTATTCATCAATATTTTCTAGCACATGCATTGCTAAAGAAAGAAAGAAAAGTGGGCATGTAGGCGATGTATTTAACCCTCTCAGATACCATGGCTTACCGGGGTACTGGTCTCTTAATTGGTGACATCGTAGTGTCATTTCAGTTGGGATCTCCAGGCCGTCACAGCCTGCTCTGGTGGTGCTATCTATGGTCAAGAACTCATCCACATAGCTTCTGGATTCCTTTGTTAATTTTTGGACAGTTTTTGAACATAAATTCACGCCCTCATTTGTTCCACAAACAACTCTTTGTGTCCTAAAGCCCTCGCCTCCGTCTTGTTCTCGGTTTTCACGCTCTCAGACTCCCTTTTGTGCTCCGTGTATTAATTTTCATTGCTGCTGTAACAGAGGACCATGAACTTTGTGGTGGGAAACAAAACAGATTTATCATCTTACAGTTTGAGAGGTGAAAAGTGTGATGTGAATCTTACCGGATGAAAATCAAGCTGCTGGCAGGGGGGCCTTCCATTCTGCAGAGCTATTCTGTTTTCTTGCCTCCTACGGCTTCCAGAGGCTGCCGTATTCCTCAGCTCATGCCCACCTTCCTCCATCTTCAAAGCCAGCAACAGGTTGAGTCCTTTTAATATCACCTCATCTGATGGCCTTTTTTACCTCCCTTTTCCACTTTTCAGGACGCTTGTGATTACTTGGGTCCACCCAGATCATCCAGGATCATCTCTCTGATTTTAAGTCAGTTGATTGGCAACCTCACTCCCATCCATTACCTTAATTCTCCTTTGCGGTATAATGTAATATATTCACAAGTTCCAGGATTAGAAGGGAACCATTATTCTGCCTACCACGTTCCTCTTCAATTATTCCGTGACTTTCAGACTGAAAGAGCAGATTCACAATACTCTTTACAATACACAATGATTAGGTTTTATCTCTGGCAATGCCTCCCAAGGCTGCCTTGA
Organism: Panthera leo; assembly: GCF_018350215.1. NCBI lineage: Eukaryota > Metazoa > Chordata > Mammalia > Carnivora > Felidae > Panthera > Panthera leo. The sequence continues at coordinate 49,993,590 of NC_056692.1, read as the reverse complement.
GTAAGTGATCTTCCCATTTGAGTTACCTCCTAAATACCAGTAGGGACCAGAATATTTGTGGCTTTGCTCTCACCCCATGGATAAGATCAGCATTAGGCCATGAATCTAGTAGTCAGAAACAACCTCATTACTCATATGATGGAAGAGACAATACAACTCTATGGTTTCCATCCCTTTTCAATATAGAGCCAAAGGAAAGGAGAACACGACCACCCCGAAAAGCCAGATCTTATTGGCCAATCAACCTTGTGCTCTAAGCTTTGTGCCAAGGCTCAAGCCACTACCCTTGGACCATTTCCTGGACCAACTCCCACTCCTAGAATGTTGGGTTCTATTAAGTAAGGTTATGCTTCATGGTTTCTTTATGAACTAAGATAATTCATGAGCATTCATGCTTTACAAGTCTCAGAGAAATTTTGTTATTCTTCCTGATGGGAAAATAATGAGATAGACCTCTTGCAATTCAATTATGTAACTCATTCTGGTAGATATACTAGTAATTCTTGGGCTCCACTAAGACGACCATACAGTTATATCATACTACCACTACCAGACTGAGTGTTATATCTAGAATCTGCTGCCTTCACTAGGTTTGAAAGAGATCATTTAATGGCTGTTGAGCAGATATGTCCTGAATTATTGTTATATAGGTTCTATGTATATGATGTCCTCTGCAAACAATTCTATAGAGTTGCTGATAACTTGGCCTACCTATTGGAAACCAACAGCCTGGCTGACTGGTAGACCTGTGCGTAAGCCTGAAGGCTAGTCCTCTCTCCCTGTGAGCCTAAGCCCTTGTGCGGATTACCCCCAAGGCCAAGGTTGAGCCCATAAATAGGAGGAAATGGAGGACTTCCACTGACAACAGCAGAGTGCCTACATGGGTGCCTACAAATAGGTGTATGTTGCCTCTGATAATATACTATTAGAATGAGCTTCCAACTCAAGGAACTCCAACTACAAATTTATCTGATTCATGTGTCCATTGTCTGCTCACCCCTTATCCCTATTTCAACCTCCCACCTATCCACTTGTACGCATGGGGAAGTAAGAGAACATCATGAATCTGAAAATTATTTTAGGTGCTTCTTTTCTACTGGCAACAAAATGGGTCCCACCACATTGCAAGAATCAACTTTGTCTGTAATGACACCATACACACCCCTTTACCAAACAGACCTTACCACGATAACTATAACTTTCTGTCCATACCTTTCCAACAAGGAGCACTTTCACACCACCGGGTTCAGCTCTGACAAGGTCTCAGAAATCTAGACAGCACGAGAAGGCACAGAACTTCAAAGATTCTCTCTACTGTTCAGGACCTTTTTTACCTCTTTCACTTTTTTTTTTTTTTTTTTTTTTTTTTTTTTTTTCCTGAGAAAATCCAATGTGGCTGTAGGGTGAAGAAAAATTGGTTAGGCTATTTTTATTCTTCGCATTTTAGACTCTTTTAGATTCTACTTTTTGCATCCCACACGTACATCATCTAAGGTTTGATTTTTTCCTCCTCATCTCTGCAAATACCCTTTGCCGTGGACACACCTTGTCTCCCCACCCACACTCAGATTGTTTTTCTTGACAATTCAGTTCGTCAAAGTCTTCTTGAGTCTGTTGGTTTTTGTTCATGCCATGGGACTGTGGTTCTCATTTTGTTTGGGTTATTGTTGTTTCTATCACTGGTGTAAAGATATTCCACATTCTTCTGTATCCCGGCTGTGGACTTGAAGAAAACAACAATACTGTATTCGTGCAGATTCTCATCACCTTCCTTCACTTCCCACGAGGTGAAACCAGCTGCCATGCTTCTGCCATGGCTTTTCACCCTACGGGTCATTTCAAGGGAAAGAATACTGTGTGGGTTTCAGGGATCTCTTAATAATTTAGATTCAGTTAACTTTGTCAATTAATTTTTGATTCATAAGCACATTATGGTACTCCTTTGTGTATATTTCTTAATTTGAAGCAAAATTTAATAATTTGGTGGGGGAGTATCTGTGGTTTGGGGTTAAATCATTCTAGTTTTATCGCAAATAAATATTTCATCAGTGTTCTTTGTTTTTGTCCCTTTGGGTAGATTTTTCAAAGGAAAGAGAGCAAATCATTTTCTCACTTCCACTTGGAACATATCAGGCTGGTTTCTGTTCCATTATACATTGTTGACTCATTCCTTCCTGAATGACCACACCTCTATGCTGTCAACTTGATTCCAACTTTCCCCTCTATCCTTTAATTTTAAAAAATCATTATTTTTTGATATTTTCTGTCATTGTATTTGGTACTTGGAGAGCTTTTTTGGGAAATACACATCTTTCCACTACCTTGAAAAATTAATTTCCATTGGACTTTTCACAATGTTATTTTCTTCAATGTATTTTTCTTGCAACTGTGTTTTCTTCTTTTTGGGTATCTCTTTACCAAATACTTTACTTTGGATCCTTTGTTTGTTTGTTTGTTTGTTTGTTTCTACTTCATGTAGTTTTATCTCTCTCATTGTTTCTAAGTGAGTTTTAATTTTCTTTGAAAAATTTTTCTCTGTATCATAGGAGATTTTATATTCTTTACTGACTTCGATGGGAATTTTAAGTAGGATTATTGGCTTTTCATTTCTTCTTACCTTTCTCCTTGAATTTAACTATAGTTCATTACATGGAAGATTTAAAACCTTGTCTTCTGTTTATTGTAATAAAGCTGTCTTTTTAAAAAAATCGTATATTTTCTCTGCCTTTTGCAGAGATTACTCTGAGAGTAATCGATCTTTCCTTATGTTCCAGCATTTGGGGGTTCCTGATAATTACTACACAGAGCAAAGCCCGTGGATAAGTAGTCTGAGTGGATCCCTCCTAGAGCTCCTTACCACCTGTCTGGTGAAATGTGGGAAATTCCCTAGATGAATTTCTTTAAAAAAAAAATTTTTTTTTAATGTTTATTTATTTTTGAGAGAGACAGAGAAAGACAGAGCACAAGTGGGGGAGGGGTAGAGAGAGGGGAGACACAGAATCTGAAGCAGGCTCCAGGCTCTGAGTCATCAGCACAGAGCCCCACGCAGGGCTTGAACTCTCCAACTGCGAGATCATGACCTGAGCCGAAGTCGGACGCTTAACGGACTGAGCCACCAAGCGACCCCCTAGATGAATTTTGACAACAGCATGGCACACTGGTTAAGAGTGAGGTCTCCAGAAGTTGGTTTTCCGGAATAAAGCTCTGATTCTGCTGTCCATCATTCGCTGTGTTTGGCCACTCAGCCTCCGCGTGCCTCATTTCCCTCATCTTTAATATGGGGAGACTAATAGGATCTACGTCAAAGGTTTATCATGGGGATTAAAATAATTGACACGCTAATTAGCTTCAACTTCCCCTTGTATGTTTTTAGCTTTCTGGCTCCCTTTTCTATACCTGCAGTTGAGAACAGCTGTTACAATGGTTTTTTTGGTTTGATTGCACAACGTTTCCTATAGCAGACCTTCACACTTACTTACTTTACTTTCTTATTTCAAAATACACAGGGCAGAATGAGCAAGAGGCACATAAGCGTGGGTCAGCAAACGTGCGCCCTTCTCTGCAAGAACTTTCTTAGAAAATGGAGGATGAAAAGAGAGACCTTGTTGGTATGCTTCAGCGTCTTCTCATGTTTCAAAGAGGAAACTGGGAGTTTTCTGGGTGGTACACACTTTATCTTCATTATTTAATGTTTCATACACACACACACACACACACACACACACACATGTGTGTGTGTGTGTGTGTGTGTGTGTGTGTGTGTGTGTGTATATATATATATATACTTTTTAACTACCAAGCTGGATTTCTTTGTTCAAATTCTGGACTTTGCTATTACTTTAACTGAGAGTCCTTTAAATATATTATTAGTGGATTTCCTACTGGGGGCATTCTTTAAATAACTGATGTTCAGAAGCTTCCTGAAAAATAAAGCCACATCGGTACATTGCAGAGATCATACTTCTTAACATCTGAACTCATTTGAAACTCATGAAGGAATAGGTATAAAAGCTCAGGGTCAAAGTCAAAGAAAGAGGTAAATTTAATCCAAAATTAATGCAACAAATAATCCACAATTTAAAAAACCCAACAACTCAAAGGAGACATTGTAGCACTTCCTACACAAGTGCGCTTTGGACACAGACAACATCAACTGCAAAGAAATAATGGGTATATAAAGAAACAGGACAAGAAAGTGGCATTTGGAACTTTTGCTCTATTAAGAGAGTATTTTCTTCCAGTGAGAATGATCAGATGGGCTTTGTATAGAAAATTACGTAAACTGAGAAAAACATAATAAAAAAATTAAATCACCCATTAAATATCCATAGTTCAAGGTTTAATCTATTAACATTTGATTTTATGACCATTGTGTGTGTGTGTGTGTGTGTGTGTGTGTGCGTGTGTGTGTTGTTTCAACAAGTATGTATTGAAAGCTTAGATTGGCAGTAAATAAAGCATACAAAAATCCCCGCGTGGAGTAAAGATTACATAAGTCTAAATATAAAAGTTGGATTCTACTTTATACAGGTGTTTTACTTCCAACCTTTTAACTGTTTTTCACATAAGCATTGTGTCTATCAATTGATCCATCTAGACAGATGCATTTGGTGTAGGTATAGACAACACATATACTAAAAGAAGATCAGGGGTGCCTGGGTAGCTCAGTCGGTTAAGCATCCGACTCCTGGTTCCAGCGCAGGTCATGATCTTGTGGTTTCGGGAGTTCAAACCCTACATTGGGCTCTGCGATGGCAGCACGGAGCCTGCTTGGGATTCTGTCTCCCTCTCTCTCTACCCCTCCCCGACTCGTGCTGTCTCTGTCTCTCTCAAAATGGATGGGTACACTTAAAAAAGGAATTTTTTAAAATAAGATCAGATGGTAAGATATATACCTCTTTTAACTCTCATGTGTTGAGAATTGAAAGGAAATAGTGAAGTGTGCTCTTAATGCCAGACTGCAAATGCATTCTGCTGCGTTTCCCATTTCGGAATGTTGTCACAAAGACAAAGGTTTTTAACGTTCTTTTTATGAACGGTTTTTTAGGACTATCTTCTTCCACATGCAGGGTGGCAGCAGATAAAAATATGACCTTCCTCCTGTTGATGGAAACTGGTAACCTATTTCATAACATATGACACTTCTTTATCACGGACGCTCGGGTTTCAACATGACCATAAGCCCTTAGGCCATTCATGAAGCAATCCAGCCTCTAACACCCACATGAAAGTGTGATTAAATGTAGATTCTCAGTGATAATTGGGACCCGATGCCATAACTCTGTCTTGATGCATGGATGCGCATATTTCAAAATATGCAGAGTAAAAGACAAAAGAAAATTGAGACACTTGGAAACTGGGAGAGAAAACTGGTCAAAGCTACACAGAAAATTAAGTGTTTTAAGTTGTTCGTGGATGACTTATCTGTGGTTGAACAGCTATTGATTTGCTTTATTTTTCTCTCATTGCTGTGTAGGAATGGTTTTTCTCATTTCTTCTAGTATTGTTTGCATACCGACTTTCCTCCAATTTACATCAAGTTAATGACTTTCCTCAATTGCCCGCAATGGATCTGGGACGTGTAGATCATTTTAACGATTCTAATTATGTGATTGCGTTCGCACCCGAATCCAAAACAACCCAGGAGATCATGAACAAAGTGGCTTCGGCCCCATTCATGAAAGGTATGTTCTCCTGCAGTTCTTTGCCAAACACACCCCTTTATGTTGGGATTAACTTTTATCCTCATTAGAGTCCGTATCAAAACGAGACAGTCCAGTATTATTCAAATGTATATTAGTGAGAAGATTCTGGAAATGTGGGACAGCACATGGTTTTTAAATCTCTTCAAATACATAAAAAAATATATATTCCGAAGCCGTTATATATGGAAAGTGAGATATACCAAATAAGTATTTATGGAATAGTCTCTTTCTCTCACCTCCGTGTCCTGGTAGCCCAGGAGTCCCAGCTCTGGCAGAAAGGAGATGAAGAGGTCTTGGACGGGATATTTACAGGGTGAAGAATATTGTCACCCCAGATAGAAGCCTACGAGGAAGAAAAGGTTCTGTCAGAAAGGCTCAGTAGTCAACTGGAAGAGACTCCCCCCGGTCAAACCCAGCATACTCTGAGCTCCAACGGGAATAAAAAATGCAATGACTTGAATCACATCCAATGTATACATGAAATCCAGGCTTTTGTAACATATTAAAAGGAAAAAATGTTGCTTTGGGAGGATGGTACAAAATCAGCTCCTATTATGAAAATCTGCGTATAAAGGGAAAATACCAGCGTTTATCCTATATGAAGTGTATTATTGGATAATCAAACAGATGATGGAAAGTACTGTTCCATAAACATTTTCCACTAGTAAAAAACATATGATGGGAATATAATATCACCATTTTGAAAGGGCCATTGAATCATTGGATCTAGGCACTGAGCGCCCATGGCTGCTAATATCTCAAATAAACAACAACAACAACAACAACAACAACAACAAAACCAACCAGATATTCAGAAATCATGACACTCTGAAGAAAGAATACACACCACTTATAGTCTTGATGAAAGTATTGGACCTGAGTCTGATAAGCTTCTGGAATGCAGCTGCCAGATTGCAGGAAATCGCGTGGTTTAAGTGGCCTGGGTTTGGTCAGTAACAGTCATTAATTTACATTATATCTTTGGAATAAACAAATTATCTTGAGAAAACATTCTCCAAATTTAATAACTTTACACTCTCTTTGGAAGTTTGGCCACAGGGACACCATTGTCAAACGAAATTATATATTGTAATTATAGCATGTATTTCCACTTTGGATAAATCTGTGTATATGTGAGTGGTGGTGCTACTGTTCCAAATTCATTGTGTTTTAAGCCATTGTTTTAAAAGTGTTTTTGCAGGGAAAGTGTGATCTATTTGCGATCAAAGTGATTGCCACATACCTCCGGTTTTATCTAGATTTTAGACCCCCACCCCCAGTACGACTGTCTTATTTAGGACCAGCACAGCCTTTAGTGAATAAAGAATTTTCACCTAAAATAACTTAAGCATAACTGAATATGGAATGCTGTCTTTGGACCACGTAGAAATCTTCTTACTTATTAGCTATCTCCTTCTTTCATATGACTCTTTCTTTCATATGACAGGAAGAACAATCATGGGGTGGCCGGATGAGAACAGCATGGAAGAATTGGACTTAAACTACTCAATAGATGCAGTGAGAGTCATCTTCAATGATACCTTCTCATACCATTTAAAATTTTTCTGGGGAAGTAGAATCCCCAAGATAAAGGAACACAGAGACCATTCAGGTAACTTTCCTGCTAGAAATTTTTTGTTGTTGTTATTACGTCATTAGTCACTAGAGGTCGCATGTGATAGCTGAACTCTGTGCCCAGCATGTACTTTTCATTTCTGAACATAAATGAGATTCATTCTTCCCATTATTATTGTTAAAGCTTATTTATTTATTTTGAGAGAGAGATCATGTGGGAAGGGTAGAGAGAGAAGGAGAGAGAGCGAGAGAGAGAGAGAGAGAGAGAAAGAGAGAATCCTAAGCAGGCTCCACACTATCAGTACGAACTACAAACCGTGAGATCATGACCTGATCCAAAATCAAGAGTTGGCTGCTTCACCGACTGAGCTGCTGAGGCGCCCCAAGATTCATCCTTTTTTAAAAAATTTTTTAACGTTTATTTATTTGTGAGAGAAGAGAGACAGAGCATGAGTGGGGGAGGGGCAGAGAAGGAGGAAGTCACAGAATCCCAAGCAGGCTCCAGGCTCTGAGTCGTCAACACAGAGCCCAACACGGAGCTCAAACCCACGAACTGTGAGATCATGACCTGAGCCCTAGTTGGACGCTTAACCGACTGAGCCACTGAGACACCCCAAGTTTCATTCTTATTAAATAAAGCCTATGTTTCTAGGTATGTTGTTTTATTAAGAAATTGTATTTGCTATTATTATTCCTATGTTACTGCTAAATATAACCTGAAAGAGAGATTCTTGTTCAGTGAATACCAAATGTTTTAAAAAAAAAAAAAAAGTCAGCACTTTCTTAGCACAAGCAAACAGAAGAGCAAAACTCAACAAAACATTCTTGGCTAATTGAGAGAATGACATTGTAAATGGTGGTGTTCTTCTTTCACCAAAGCTCACTGTCAAGTAACAGAAGGAAAAACCACATGTGAAGGTTCAATGTTCTGGGAGAAAGGCTTTGTAGCTTTTCAGGCCGCCATTAACGCTGCTATCATTGAAGTGAGTATTAAGTTAAAGTAGGCTCATCGTGCTGTAAGTTAACTTTTGATGCATGGTGCTATAATGGGTTGTCCTATCTTATCATTGAATTTATCCACTTAATTTATTTGGCACAATGCACTGAACAGCTGCTGTATTTAAGCCATAACACTAAGCCCTGAGGATCAGGAAATAAGTACAATACAGGCACTTTTCTCCAGGGATGCTGGGTAGTGAGGGGATAGAAATATGGATATGGAGTCGTCATAAGAGATTAGGTTCTATCAATTGTGGAATTATAAATGCTGTGCAAGGCAAACAACGAAGCAGGAGATACTCTGATGAGAAATGTCAGCGGAGATGACTAACAGAGGTGACATTTCAGTGGTGACTTTGAGCAAGAATAGAATTGTGTCCCTTAAAGATGGTAAATAGACATGCTCTAAGGAGTCAGGACAAAACTTGGAGAGTTCCAGGAACTACAAGGGGCCAGATCACGAATGAGCATGGATATTTAAACGTGGAATGCACACAGTTTCGTATAACTGAGAGACAACGTGCAAGGTTATAATTAGCTCGATGATAACAATTTGTTCACTGATACCTTCCCTTAGATCACAACAAATCACTCAGTGATGGGAGAGCTGATGTCAATTACTGGCATAAATATGAAGATACTGCCTTTTGTTGCCCAAGCAGGAGTTGCGACTGATTTTTTCATATTCTTCTGCATTATTTCTTTTTCTGCCTTCATTTACTATGTATCAGTCAATGTTACACAAGAAAGGCAATACATTAAGTCATTGATGACAATGATGGGCCTTCGAGAGTCAGCATTCTGGTAAGTTACATGGTAAGTTAAGTGCAATCTATCACGTGACCTGAATAAACACAGCAAGCTAGCCAATTGGATTCCCTATACAGTATCCTATTTAAACTTGATTCTTCCAGAAAGCAGTGCATTATAAATGAATGGAATAGATTCAAGCAAGTTTGGTAAATGAAACTTTTCCTACTTCTTTGAATTAAAGAAAGCCTGATTCCATAGATGTCTGCTGATACCCGGGTCACTATGCAATAGAAATGATGGCTCTCAGTCCCTAGTTGCCATATGTGAGTGAACCCAAATGTGTAAGAACTTGAGGTTTCTAATGTGTGAACCTAGATATGTAAGAACTTGAGGTTTCTAATGTTTGATGAAATATACATTTCAGAGGTCTCATTAGATGGGATGGTTGATATCACCCCTGCGTTGAATGAACCAACACTGATGACACTGAATGAACAAGCCCATTAAGCTCTTTAAGCACAGAGATTTCTGAGTGGAGGAAGTTAGAACTGAGGCCTGGGTGGCAGGAAATCACGGGTCTTCTCCTTCTGAGCGTTACCACCCCGAGCAAGCTACTTAATCTCTTTAAACCTCAGTGTTCTTTTCTGTGAAATATTGGTCGTAGCATCTATTTCCGTTGGCTGTGAGGATTACAGAAGGGAATGTATTTGAAGTGCTTTGCATTGAGCTTAACAAAAAGTCAACTGAATATTAGGTGGCACTTGATAGAAATTTGGGAAGGATCACAGTCTGAGAGGGCAGTAGATGTAAGTGAAGAAACCAAGGAGTGAATCCCCAGTGAACAACAACAAATTTTTAACGAGTTTCACCAAGGGGTGTATTTGAGATACAGAATAGTAAAAGCATGAGTTCTGGACTGAAAAAAGTCATGGTTTGAATTTGCTTTTTTTGCACACTGATGTTATTCTCAATAGTAAACAAGATTTGTAGAATATACAGAATAGATCTAGACATATGCCGTGTAGTCTTTAAAAGAATGTTAGGCACTATTCAGTTGAGTAAGAAAATCCCGCATATTTTTTCTTTTTTTTTTAATTTCAATTTTAGTTAACATACAATATGCAATATTGTATGTGCAATATGAGTTTCAGGAGTGGAATTCAGTGATTCATCACTTACATGTAACCCCCAGGGCTCATCCAACAAGTGCCCTACTTAATGCCCATCTCCCATCTAGCCCATCCCCCACCCACCTCCCTCTATCAACCCTTAGTTTGTTCTCTATTGTTAAGAGTCTCTTGTGGTTTGTTTCCTTCCCTCTTTTCCCCTCTTTCCCATATGTTCATCTGTTTTGTGTCTTATATTCCACACATGAGTGAAATCATATGGTATTTGTCTTTCTCTGATTGACTTATTTTGCTTAGCATAATACATTCTAGCTCTATCCACATCATTGCAAATGGAAAGATTTCTTTTTTTTATTTAAATTCAAGTTAGTTAACATATAGTATAGCATTGCTTTCCAGAGTAGAATTCAGTGATTCATCCCTTACACATAACACCCAGGGCTCATCCCGACAAGTGCCCTCCTGAATGCCCATCACCCATTTTGCCCATCCCCCGACCCAACACCCCTCCAGCAACCCTCAGTTTGTTCTCTGTATTTACAAGTCTGTTATGATTCGCCTCCCTCTCTCCTTTTATCTTATTTTATGTTTCCTTACCTTCCCCTATGTTCATCTGTTTTGTTTCTCAAAGTCTACATATGGGTAAAATCATATGATATTTGTCTTCCTCTGACTGACTTATTTCGCTTCGCATAATACACTCTAGTTCCATCCATGTTGTTGCAAATGGCAAAATTTCATTCTTTTTGACCACTGAGTAATATTCCTATATATGTATATTCATATATATCATATATATCATATATATATATATATATATATGATATATATGATACACACACACACACGCACACACACACACCACATCTTCTTTATCCATTCATCAGTCGATGGACATTTGGGCTCTTTCCGTAATTTGGCTATTGTTGATAATGCTTTTACAAGTACATGCCCCTTCAAATCAGCATTTTTGTATCCTTTGGATAAATACCGAGTAGTGCAATTGCTGGGTTGTGGATTAGTTCTATTTTCAATTTTTTGAGGAACTCCCGTACTGTGTGGCAGAGTGCATTCCCACCAACGGTGCAGAAGTGTTCCCCTTTCTCCAGATCCTCACCAAAACCCGTTGTTTCTTGTGTTGTTAATTTTAGCCACTCTGATCAGTGTCAGGTGGTATCTCATCGTGGTGTTGACTTGTACCTCCCTGGGGATGAGTGATGTTGAGCGTCTTTTCATGTGTCTGTTCTCTGGAAAAGTGTCTATTCATGTCTTTTGCCCATTTCTTAACTGAAGACCCCACGTTTTAATGCTGCCAATTGATACCAATTCTATTTATTTATTTCCTCCAGAAATGTTTAAGTGAGTACAAAAGTGGAGAAAATGGATTGCTGGTTGGGTCTAGAATGGGAGTTTTGTCTGGTGTCTCTCTTTTTGTACGAAAATTGTGTAACTCAATACTGAAGGAAACTTTGCTCACTGTGTTTTTAAAAGAATAGAAGGGGCACCTGGGAGGCTCAGTAGGTTAAGCGTCCAACTCTTGGTTTCAGCTCAGGTCATGATCTCACAGCTTCATGAGTTAAGCTTAACCATCACATGGTCCCACATGTGGCACATCAGACTCTATGCTGGTGGCACAGAGCCTGCTTGGGGTTCTCTCACTCTCCCTCTGCCCCTCCCCTATTCACTCTGTCTCTGTCTCTCTCAAAATTATAAATAAACCTAAAAAAAAGAATAGGGGCACCTGGGTGGCTCAGTTCGTTAAGCATACGACTTTGGCTTGGGTCATGATCTTGTGGTCCGTGAGTTCAAGCCCCATGTCGGGCTCTGTGCTGACAGCTCAGACCTTGGAGCCTGCTTCAGATTCTATGTCTCCCTCTCTCTCTCTCTCTCTCTGCCCCTCCCCCACTCATGCTCTGTCTCTCTCTTTCAAAAATAAATACACATTAAAAAATTAAAAAAAAATAGAAATCTACAGTCAGAGAAAAGCAAACAATATGCTAAAAAGAAGAGAGAAACCAAATAAATCCAATTAGGAAGGGGGTAAAAAAAAATCAGGACTTTTCCCCCATAGGAAAAGGCTGTGACATTCTATTAATACCGCATACAAATGATATTTAGAAGTTTGTAGGACATGGAGAGATGAAGAATTTCAGATGAATAGAGTGATTGAGCAAAGGGAGTCATTACAATTAGGCAAGACTTCTCAAAAACATGATGGCATTTTAAACTTTGAAGAAAACCAAGTGGTCATTGTGGACTCATTATGAGCCAGTTACCACATTAACCACATAACGTACAACACTTCCCTTAATTCTGTTATTATTTTTCAACAGACAGTGAGGAAGTTAAGCGAGATTAAATAGCTACCTCTCAGGATCATATAGATACAATGAACAGAGGTAACAGAGAAACCCTGAACCCACATCTGTATGATTAGAAAGCTGGCTCTCTCCCCTATAAAGAATTTTCTTCCTGTTACTTTGCCGTTGATAGCAAGAAAAATGTATTTTCATATCCATCTATGTTTCTGCATCTATCTATGTCCTATGCGTGTGTGACTATCTGTATCTATATCTAGTCATCGATATCAAGGGTTAACAAACCATGGCCCCTTAATGTACCATCTGCAAGCTAGGAATGGCTTCTACGAAAATGCCTTAAAAAATCAAAAGAACAAAAATATTTTATGGTACACAAAAGTTTATATGAAATTCAGATGTCAGTGTCTACACATTGTCTGCACGTTGTCCGTGCTGTTTCGGTCCTGCAAAAGCAGACCTGAGTAGCTCTAAGAGACCGTATGGTCTGAAAAGCCTAAGAGATTTACTACCTGGCTCTTCAGGGGAAAAGTTTGCTGAAACCTGCTTCATCACCTGCTTTTTTGTCCACGGGGTTTACATTTTACTGAAAGAAGAAGTCCAGAATCTATACATCATCATGGCGGTCTTCCCAGAAAACGTCTCCCAATTAACCTCATTATATCATCCAGTCCGTCTCTTTCTTCTTTTGCAATTAGCTACCCATTTTACCTGTTTACTTGTTCATTGTCTACCTTCCCCGGTCGCCTATGACCTTTGGGAACAGAGAAGTTTTCTACTGTCCTAGCTGTTGTATTCCCTTAACTCTTGATTTACGGTAAGCTTCCCAAATCATCTGCAGAGTACGTGAATGAATAAAGTGATAAAGTAGCAGCCCTCTGAACTGATGCTAAGTTTCTGTGCTAGGCTCTGCTGGGGGTTGATGTATGGTGGTTTCATCTTCATTGTGGCCACTTTGATGGCTCTTATTGTAACATCCGCCCAAGTCGTCGTCCAGACTGGCTTCGTGGTGATCTTCACTCTCTTTCTCCTCTATGGCCTGTCTTTGGTGAGTTGGTGAATTTAATATCTCTCTCTCTCTCTCTCTCTCTCTCTCTCTCTCCCTCTCCTTCTCTTTGAGAGAGTCATTTCCCTCTGATTCTGATCACACTTGTTTCTGTTCACGGTATTTGAATCTTTGCATGGGACAGTGTCGGGGTGGTGGGGGAAGGCGGGGAGGAGGAATGGATATCACATACTTTTGTATTATGATTTTTTTTTTTATGCTGGTGATGATTCTCAGAGAATTACATACTATCTGAACTTTTTCTCTCCTCTCAGATAACTTTAGCTTTCCTGATGAGCGTGTTGATAAAGAAACCTTTCCTTACGGGTTTGGTTGTCTTTCTCCTCACTGTCTTTTGGGGGAGTCTGGGATTCACTGCATTGTACAGAGATCTTCCTGCATTTTTGGAATGGACCTTATGTCTTCTTAGCCCTTTCGCTTTCACTGTTGGGATGGCCCAGGTAAGAGTTAATGTAGCTATTTCATTTTTTTGTTTTTTACAAACATTAAAATAATTCTCTCTGAGGAATTCATGCTGTGTGTTCTAAGCATCAAAATTTCCATCCACTTCCAGATACATCTAAGAAATGGGACAGGTTTTATTTTTCTCTCTCAGCATAAGTGGCTTGGTTTTAAGTCGCTAAATATAGACTGATCCTGTATTATGGATGTGGTCCAGCTTGTACTTTTCATGGGCTGTCCCAGTGGACATTTAACTGACTTAATGCTCAGGAAACATGACCTTTAATATTATCGCAAGTATTTGACAACAGGAATTCAGTAGAAATAAATTTTTCTTTCTAATTGGCCTGATGTATACGAAACTGAACCTCTTCTCAGCAAATCTGATTCCAGGTGTGACGTCATAACCGTAAAATGCTACGTGTATCTCACGATAATAAGAAAAACTTTCTTCTGTCTTCTGCCCAACTACTGAAGTGCTTTTCACTCCTCCGTGTTTCTATTTTCAGATGGTGTCCCCTGCCTAGAGCACCTCCTTTGTCCACATCCTACACCTGAAGGAATTCTATAGGCAGCCAGCCTCTCCTTTGAGTTTTTACTTCTCAGAGGACTTGCCTACTTCTGCCCATGGATCTCTAAGCCTTTAGTACCTCCTTCCACTGACTTCCCAAATCGCTTTTTAGTTAGATGGTTTCATTGCTATGTCTTCCAATAGATTAGAGCTCTGTAAAGACAGGAAATATGTTTATCTTTTCAATCCCAGTGTTTAGCAGAAACAAGACAAAAATAACTCTTAATACTCTATTTCCCCTTTTAAAATTCAATGGGTGTATCTTTTTTCCAGCTTATACATTTGGACTATGACGTGAATTCTAACGTCCATCTGGATTCTTCAGACAACCCGTACCTAATAATAGCGACTCTATTCATGCTGCTTTTTGATGCTCTTCTCTATTTGGCCTTGACATTGTATTTTGACAAAATTTTGCCCAGTAAGTAGTAACATAATTGTAATTCAATGCAATTTCACTCAGTGCGTTTCTTTAAAATATCTCTCTACCACATGTCGGATAGCAATTATCCAGCATCGTTTTCAAAATTTCTAAAATGAGCCCAGAGGTATTCCGCGCTTTGTTTAGAGAATTGCTTTCTAAGATCTTGTTCTACCACAACACTTCAGATTGTTTTTGTCTAAAAAGAGAGATTCGTGGGATGCCTGGGTAGCTCAGTCGGTTAAGCCTCCGACTCCTGATTTCAGCTCAGGTCATGATCTCATAGTTTGCGAGATCGATCTCTATGTGGGGCTCTGTGCTCAGCATGGAGCCTGTTTAAAGTTACCTCAATTTTCTCTCTCCCCCTGCGCCTCTGCCCTACTCATGCGCTCGCTCGCTCTCTCTCTCAAATAAAAATAAAATAAAAAGAGACGCTTATAAGCAATTAAGGATAATTATCCTCTTAGTGCTTGTATCAGAGCAAGATGGAAAAGCTAGTGCTTGCTAGTGGGTTTAAGGGTGTCTAAATGCTTCCCAAAGCAGCTGCCTTGATAAGCTGTCCCACGGCAACTCATCCTTAAAGCGGTGACTGATCCGATATGCAATTGCCTCCTGTTCGCACAGGTGAATACGGACATCGACGTTCTCCTTGGTTTTTCCTGAAATCCTCTTTTTGGTTTCTACACCAGCGGGCTGATCATGTGGCCCTTGAGAACGAAACGGATTCAGACTCTTCACCTAATGACTCGTTTGAGCCAGTGTCTCCAGAATTCCATGGAAAAGAAGCCATCAGGTAATAAACACATTACGTGAAAGTGCACATGGGAAACAGGTCAGGGAACAGAGACCTAGGAGGAAAAACACAGATGTGACGGATTTTCCCAGGGGCCTCTTTGGGTCCACCACGCATGCATCCAGGCTGCTGTACTTACAAAAGGCCACACTCATTGTCAGAAGCAACGTTGTCACCATTTGCACTTACTGCTATCTTATGCAGAACAACAAATATCAGTGAATAAATAACCTTCATGTTTCCATTTGTCTCTTTTTGCTTTTTTTTTTTCTCTTCGTTGCGCTGTTCTCTCTCTTTCTGTGCTTCCTCGCTTTATAACAGACACTGTCATCGTGTCCCTTGTTATGCTTATCTCCTTTTTCTCTGACACACTTGGTGTCTCCCCTCCTTGCTTCCTGATTAATAAGATGAAAAGGAAGAGGCAGATGATGCGGAAAAGGGGAGTCAGGCATCCAGAGACATGGGAAGAAAACCCAAGTTAGGGTATCACAGCATGAACGTCCTCCCTTCTGAGATGATGTCCGTGTTTTATTCAATGCTGCTTGCTGTATTTCCAAACAACTAGAAATCCCTCAATTCCCCGGGTCTCTGCTCAAAATTTGTTCACCGTGCCATTTGCTGTTGTCTCCTCAGTAAATCCTTTCCGGCCACCTGGGCCTGTGTGAGGGAAAGAGCCCCCAGATTTTCTCACAGCCCCAAAGACTTGATTTCTCAATCCTCTATCTACTTCTACAACGTCCTTAAGACATTCTCTTCTTTTTTCCAGAATAAGAAATCTTAAAAAAGAATATAGAAAAGGAAACCACGAAAAAGTAGAGGCCTTGAAAGGTAATACACTAACCTCATATTTGACAAGGCTGTTTGATCTGGTGACCACGCCTCACTGTTGCATTGTCTTCGTGGGGGTTCCAAATACCACTACTCTCCTCCATTTGAACACATCATGTTTCCTTCCAAGCAAGTTAAAAACCGTATAGCAATTTTAGGGGCACCTGGGTGGCTCGGTCAGTGAAGCGTCCGACTTCAGCTCAGGTCACGATCTCGCGGTTTGTGAGTTCGAGCCCCGTGTCAGGCTCTGTGCTGACAGCTCAGAGCCTGGAGCCTGCTTCGGATTCTGTGTCTCCCCCTCTCTTTCTGCCCCTCCCCTGCTTGTACCCTGTCTCTGTCTCTCCAAAATAAGTCAATAAACGTTTAAAAAAATATATAACAGTTTTAGAAAGTCAAGGTGTGCCATAGATACCTTAGGGGTTTGAAAGATGTATGACTATGTCATGATACGCTTTACTTTCACCTCATCCCCTCCCTAGCCCTAGTATATGATCTTTATTTTTTTTTTCAATTTTTTAAACATTTATTTATTTTTGAGAGAGACAGAGTATGAGCAGGGGAGGGGCAGAAAGAGGGAGACAGAGGATCTGAAGTAAGCTCTGCACTATAAGCACAGAGCCTGATGTGGGGCTTGAACCCATGACCATGAGATCACGACCTGAGCCGAAGTCAAGAGTCAGCCGCTTAACCAACTGAGCCATCCAGGCACCCCTAAATGATCTTTATTGTCAGCCCATTTTGAATGAGAAAAATGCTCTTCTCCAAAAAGTCGTTAATCACATAATAATACACCTTATTTATTTTTTGAGACAGAGACAGAGACAGAGAGAGCACGAGCTGGGGAGGGGCAGGGAAAGAGGGAGACACAGAATCCAAAGCAGGCTTCAGGCTCTGAGCTGTCAGCACAGAGCCCGACGTGGGGCTCGAACTCATGAACCACGAGACCATGACCTGAGCTGAAGTCAGACGTTTGACCGACTGAGCCACCCAGGTGCCCCAGGAGATGCCATTTTAAAGGGAAGAATTTGGGGATGAATTTTATTTTGAATACTGCTAGCCAAATATGCACATGCTATAAGAAATTATAAAAATTTTGGAGAATGTAAGGTTAATATGTAGCTCTGAGTGGGATTTTTTTTTGTAATAATGCCAGGTCTGGTATTTGACATATACGAAGGCCAGATCACTGCCCTCCTTGGTCACAGTGGAGCCGGGAAAACGACCCTGTTGAATATGCTCAGTGGACTGTCGGCCCCAACGTCAGGTGAGACACAATTATGGGCAAGAACGTGGGCAAACGAATGAACGGTGCATTTCATTAGCTAATGCGTTTTGCTGGTTCATTTCAATAGTTCGTAGTTTCATTAACTACTAGTCACAGTCGGGTACTTAAGAGAAAAGTTTTACAGGTTTCTTCAAGTTATTCTTTTAATAAATGTATGCCCTATTTATTAGGAAAATCTTTGTGGTGTAAATATTTCAAGATAAATAGCTTTATATTTACTAATTGGCATTCCGACTGGCTCAAGTGAATTTTGAGCGTTACATTTTTAGTCAACAGTGTAGTCCTTATAGGGAAATCTGCATATAAGACTCTAGTGAGGGGCGCCTGGGTGCCTCCGTCAGTTAAGCATCCGACTCTTGATTTCGGCTCAGGTCATGATCCCAGAGCCATGACATGGAGCCCCATGATGTCATCAGGCTCTGTGCTGAGCGTGGAGACTGCTTCAGATTCTTTCTCCCTCCGCCCCCGCCCCCCAAAAATAAATAGAAGATTCTAGAGATTGTTTTCCACTTGTTTTTCACTTTAAAACATCTTAAGTGAACGTGTTGTCCTGATGCTAACTGTCAAGTGTTATCCTCACGCTAACCGTCAACCTTTCTACTTCTAGGTTCAGTCACCATCTATAATCACAGCCTTTCGGAAATGGCGGACTCGGAAACCATCAGCAAGCTCACTGGAGTCTGTCCACAAACCAACGTACAATTTGGCTTCCTCACCGTGAGAGAAAATCTCAGGCTTTTTGCCAAAATAAAAGGGATTCAACCACGTGAAGTGGAACAAGAGGTAGAGGGACATATTCGATGTCACACAGCCATGAACACGAAATTGTTTATCTAGAAAACTCTAGATGTATACGTGTTATTCCTACACAGTTCATCATCTAAATGGCAAAAGGCCCTTAGCGACGAACAGCAAAACGATAGTGGTGTTTTTTTGTTTTGGTTTTTTGGTTTTTTTGCTGCTGTTTTATTTTAATTTTTATTTATTTTTGAGAGAGAGAGAGAGAACACGAGCAGGGGTCAGGGAGAGAGAGAGGGAGACACAGAATCCAAAGCAGGCTCCAGGCTCTGAACTGTCCGCCCTGAGCCTGACGTGGGGCTCAGGCTCAGAACTGCGAGATCATGATCTGAGCTGAAGTCAGACACTTAACCAACTGAGCCACCCAGGCACCCCAATAGCGTTTCAAAACAAACATGTTGGGTTTTAAACTAAACATCCTTTTTTTCTTTCCTTCTTTCTTTTTCTCTTTCTTTCTTTCTTTCTTTCATTCTTTCCTTCTTTCCTTCTTTCTTTCCTTCTATCTTTCTCTTTCTTTTCTTTCTTTCTTTCCTTCCTTTCTTCCTTCCTTCCTCCTTTCCTTCCTTCTTTCTTTCCTTCTTTCTTTCCTTCCTTCCTTCCTTCTTTTTCTCTTTCTTTCTTTCTTTCTTTCTTTCTCTTGCCTTCTTTCTTCTTTTCTTCTTTCTTTCTTTCTTTCTTTTTCTTTCCTTCTTTCTTTTTTTCTTCTTTCTTTCTTTCTTTCCTTCCTTCTTTTTCTTCTTTCTTTCTTTCCTTCTTTCTCTTTCTTTTTTCTTTCCTTCTTTTTTTCTTCTTTCTTTCTTTCTTTTTTTTTCTTTCTTTCTTTCTTTCCTTCCTTCTTTTTCTTCTTTCTTTCCTTCTTTCTCTTTCTTTCTTTTTTCTTCTTTCTTTCTTTCTTTCCTTCCTTCTTTTTCTTCTTTCTTTCCTTCTTTCTTTCTTTCTTTTGTTTCTTCCTTCCTTCTTACTCTTCTTTCTTTCTTTCTTTCTTTCTTTCTTTCTTTCTCTCTCATTAGGTACAACAAGTTTTAAGGGACTTGGAGATGGAAAATATTCAAGACATTCTTGCTCAAAATTTAAGTGGTGGACAAAAAAGGAAACTAACTTTTGGGATTGCCATTTTAGGAAACCCTCAGGTAAGTGGGGCCAAAACTACTGGTGAATGAGATTGAGGAGTCTGGAACTATTGTATTCAATTGGACTGAATTTGCAAATGATAAATGCAAGAGAACTGTTCAAATGGAAAATTACGGACTAAGGTATTTCTCCCAAATACATTTACACGTCTATTCTTTTTTTAAAAATGTTGCCTGAAAGGGGAAAATGATTTACATTTCTCTATGGTGCAGGTTTTACTATTGGACGAGCCAACTGCCGGATCAGATCCTTTGTCAAGGCACCGCGTATGGAACCTTCTAAAAGAGAGGAAATCTGATAGAGTCATTCTCTTCAGTACCCAGTTTATGGATGAGGCTGACATCCTGGCTGGTAATTCTTTTTTTTTTTTTTTTTAGATTCCCCATATAAGTGAGATCATATGGTATTTTTCTTTTTCTGTCTCTGACTTATTTCACTTAGCCTAATGCCCTCAAGTTCCATTCATGTCATTTCATGGTGGTTCTTGGTTTTCTTTCATGTATCTTAGTGGGAAATTAGGGAGGATGTGCACGGTATGTGTAGATAAATTCCAACACAACTGCCTTGCGTGTGACTGTCATGAACCAAGACAGGAGACTTGCTGTCACCCTTCTGAGCATCTACATCTCCATGCACCTTGTCCCATAGATGGATTCTGATCCTGTTGCAAAATAACTCATCGGTTGTAAATATATAGCATGCTCTTAAAAATATCTTCTGTTTTATTCAGTAGGAATGTCAGGTGGCTTGAAACAGAGCCTCTCATCGTGTGATAACTTTTCTAGAGAGATTAGAGAATAAACTAATGTATCATTTTAGTTACTGGAGGATAAAGAAACTGGCTTACCTATGACTAGAATTAGAATGCAAGTATCTGAGTGGATCGTGCTCCTAAAATACACTATCTATTGATGGATCTGTTCTTTGATAAACAATGAGAGAATTACCTTGTAATGCAATTTCTTGTTTTTATTTTCTGCTTAGACAGGAAGGTATTTATATCCAACGGGAGGCTGAAGTGTGCAGGCTCTTCCCTGTTCCTGAAGAAAAAATGGGGCATCGGCTACCATTTAAGGTACAGCCTGTGTTGCTGGGGACATGTTGGAACATGTCGGGGGCAGGAGATCTCAGTATCGGTAGGTTAGAAAAGGCTACAAAATTATGAAGACCATTTCAAGAGAGCTGTGTTAGAATGACCCCACAACTGACCGTTCTTAGCAAGAATGAAGCAACAGGTAGGATCGTAGACACGGATATAAGGATGAGTGAGCTAAGTTTAAACAAAATTTTTGGAAAGTGTTTTCACAACATATCACTCGCAAAGAGAAATTTAGTGACATTCCAGGCCTTCCTGATCATTTTCCAATGCTTACTTTTGTTCGCTGTGACAATCTCAGTAGTCTCCTCTCTGTTCTCCTTGACTTCATCTTCCCCCTCATTCATTTCTATCTCCTTCTCTTCCTGATAATAATTAGTATGCTTATTTAGTAATGTCTATCACTTGGCTGTATTCTGCATTCTTGCTGAGATAATTTATGTATGAAATAGTCATATAATCATATTTAATCCCTCAGATAACTGTAAGAAGATGGCATTATTAGCCTCTGACATGTCAGAGAGTTTTGATAATCTGCCCAGTCTCACATCATTTATAAGTGGCAGAATCTTTGGACCAAGATTCTAGGTGTGGCGTGAATCTCTTCCTATACTTCCCACTAAAAATACTAATATTTCTTAAAGCATAATTTAAATCACTTCATCCTCAGCGGTTAAATGTGCTTAAATTCCCTCCATTATTTAGTCCGAGTGTTTAACCTGTTCAAATCTACTATTCCATCATGATTGCTTAGTATGATCCAACGGAATCAGTACTTTCCAACTAAAATGAACCACTTGTGGGGCACCTGGATGGCTCAGTCAGTTAAGTGTCCAACTCTTGATCTCAGCTCAAGTCTTGATCTCGAGGTTGTGAGTTTAAGCCCCGCATTGGGCTCCGTGCTGGGCATGAAGCCTACTTAAAAAAATAAAATAAAATAAAATGAATCACTCGCTGTTTTCTAAGTATGTTCCATAGTTTTGTTGTCTTCTCTCCGCTTAAAGTGGGATGTCTGTTTGACATGTCCTCCTGCGACCCATTTTAACCAAGTTCACATCTTATCCATTCTTTTATTTATTTACTTAGAGAGAGAGAGCGCACTTACAGGAGGAGCGGAGTGAGGGAGAGACAGAATCCCAAGCAGGCTCTGCACTGTAAGGAGCCCGATGCAGGGCCTGAACTCATGAACTACGAGATCGTGACCTAAGCCCAAATGGAGTTGGATGCTTAACCGAGTGAGCCACCCAGGTGCCCCCCAATCTTGAAGGTCTTTTCTGAATATTTTCTCCTTAATAAGTATTCTCTTTTCTGGAGCCCTGAAAACACTATTTTGAATTGTCGCCTTAGACAATTTACTTAACTTCTTTGATCCTCAGTAATTTCATTGACGTAATAGTGGTAATAATACCCACATTGCAATTAAGACTAAAAATATTGAATGAATGAATACCTGACAAGGTGCCAAGTGCTTAACTGACTTAGCTCAACTTCCCTCACTCACTTCTTCTATAATTTGGTGCTTTATATTACTGTTATGTTCCTAACTCCTCTAGGGAATGTACTGTATTCTTTCTGTTTGGGATCCTGGATAGCATATCACATAAGGGCCTTGTAAACACAGAATAGTTTTAATTAAAATGGATTTTTCAGGTTTATGTCATCAAAGTCAACTGTGATGCCCTCACCATTCGATAGCCTCAGGAAATTTCAATGGGTGTGACTAAAAATGGTGTTTCTAAAATCCAATGATGGGGCGCCTGGGTGGCTTAGTCCCATAAGCATCTGACTTCAGCTTGGGTCATGATCTCAAGGTTCATGGGTTCGAGCCCCATGTCGGGTTCTGTGCTGACAGCTCAGAGCCTGGAGCCTGCTTCGGATTCTGTGTCTCTCTCTGGCCCTCCCTCGCTCGCACTGTTTCTCTCTCTCTCTCTCTCTCTCTCTCTCTCAAAAATAAATAAAACATTAAAAAAAATTTTTTTAATATGTAAAATCCAATGATTCATGAAGAACTTTATATGTTCTCACCACAAAGGCAGATCACCTTTGACTTGAGTAAGTTTTGGACCAAAAAAAAAAATATATATATATTAGATAACATATATTGAGGGTTTACTTGGTGCAAGGTTTGGTATGATCACACGCATGCTTTATTTTATTCTGTCTTTCGAGATTCTTTGAGAACTGACTATTGGAAAACTGCATGGAATTTTGATGGAAATTTGGAAACTTGATGCTGGAAGACATTAAGCCTGAGTTCTGGAATGTATATCAGTGGGACATAGGACCATGTTCTTAATGACCGTACCACACCACCTCTGTCTTTGTTTTCACCATGTTCGTGGTTTTTGCAAAACCCTTTTGTTGCAAAGGGAAAATTCAAAACTGAGCTTGTGGATAGATGGAGACCAAATCAGGCACTTCTTCCACTTCACCCCAGCCGACATCTAGCTGATATATCTCTTGCCTCCAAATAATAACCCTTGAGTTATTATCCCTACACCAGTGCCTCTAGATTATACAGTTTGGACTATATCATTGTGGACTCTATCTGGACTACATATTTTTAAGTCTTGCTTATTCCATGATCCTAGATACATGTACATTTGTGTCTCATAAATATTAAGGAAGTGGCAAACACGCTACAGTTGTTTGTAGAGATGGTGGTGGATAAAAAATGGCTTTAACACACTCTTTTTAAATGTCAGTTTGCACCTGAATGAAATGTGCGATCCGGACAGGATAACATCACTTGTTAAGCAGCACATCCCTGAGGCCAAATTAACAGCACAAAGTGAAGAAAAGCTCGTATATATTTTGCCCTTGGAAAGGACAAACAAATTTCCAGGTAACAGAACGGAGACACCGCGGGATGGTTTTCAATGATGTTACTAACAATAACAGCGGCATTCAGAATGATGGCTGACATCTTTATGCTTGCTAAGTGCATGGAACTGTGCATTAATCATTTAATATCCCCCAAAGTCCCAGCTAGTATTAGCCCCTGATATCCCCAGATCACTTATTAGTAAACTGAGCCCAAAGATACTCAATATGCTTCAAGTGGAAGTATGTGCAGTTAAGGGGGGCAGGAGAACATCAAGGTAAAATTAAGAATATTCAGGACATTTGTTTCAGGAATGAATGAGAGAGTGTGGTCTGGACAAGGAGAGGTCTGTGAAAAGAGGGCAGAGTACTGAACGGGGCCTAAGGGAATAGCATGCCAAATGCAGATAGATGGTTTTATGATCAACATCGTGACATAATGTTATAATCTCAGTAAATGAATAGTAATGATGATCCACCAGTGTGTTGCCAAACATTCCAAATTCACCACTTTGCTGCAAGAACAAAAGCCCGGAAGCTCATTGCTGTTCCCACTTTTCTACCTGGTCTCCCAATATGCTTTCATTTGCCAAGAATTTTGAGGTAGATTGCATTTCTTTAAGTGTAACCATAAATATGTGTGTACTTGGACTTCAAGGAATTTGCCAACTTTTAATGGAAGATACTGGCTCCATTGCTACCTGCTTGAATCAATACGCCTGCATCAATAATCATGGCTAATATAGAAATATAGCATCAGACAGTGGAGTGCAGTGGTTGAAAGCTGGAATTCCAGAGCCAGACTGGGGAGATTCAAATCGCAGCAAGGCTGTTCCTAGCTCTGTTATCCTGGACAGGTTATATCACTCTTCTGTACCTCAGTTTCCTTATTTGTAAAAAGGGGATAATGATGGTATGAGCTTTATAGTTCCTCAGTTATGAGGATTAAATGATTAATACACTTAAATTGATTATTAAAATATTAAATATAAACACAGCACCTGGAAAAACACCTGACATGGAACGTATGGTAGTTCACAGCATCTAAGACAGCTTCAGCTGTAGGAGGTGCTGCCAAGAAAGACACGGAAGGAAACAATGCTGCCACAGATGACCATAGGGGAAGGGAAGGAAAAATAAGATGAAAACAGAGAAGGAGGCAAACCATAAGAGACTCTTAAATACAGAGAACAGACTGAGGGTTGATGGCGGTAGGGGGTGGAGGGATGGGGTATACGGGAGATGGGCATTGAGGAGGACACTTGTTGGGATGAGCAGTTGGTGTTATATATGTAAGTGATGAATCATGGGAATCCAGTCCTGAAGCCAAGACTACACTGTATGTTAGTTAACCTGAGAATAAATTTAAATAAATAAATAAATAAATAAATAAATAAATAAATAAAATGACACGCCAGCATTTCCTGATGCATGCTCATTTCAAATATGTTGAGAAAAGATGAAATGTATTTATCTTAGAATCAGTGAAGTAACTGTACACTTGGACGCATACACCACGTCTTGGATACATGTATGCTTGTGAAAACAGAAATCTTTATGAAACCCACGAACCCAAGCATTCCATGATTATGTTTTAAATGCATTTCAAAGGAGGGGTGCACAATTTAGAAAAAGGCTGAAAAAGAACCAACCCTTAGAACTCATTGGAAATCATGACTACATCTGTATTTTTTATTTATCTAACACAGCGTTGAGATAGAAACCTTTCATTTCTCCCAATATTTGAATTATCTTTTATTCTACTTCCAACCTTCCTGAACTACCCAAAAATTATTCCCAGTATCTTTAAAAAAAAAAAAAAAGTAACCTTCAAAATCCCTAAAAAGACCTACCTTCTTTGAGAACTCTGTGTAATCTTCATATCATGGTCAGATGCTGGAAAAGAGAGAGAGAGTGAATGCAAAGTTATATACATTGTTTTCCCTTTAATTTATATATATTTTTAAACTAAGGATGATTGCATAGCACCTAATTATTTATATAAACATTAGTTCTTTTGCATGTGTTATTAAACTGCCTACCAGTTATTCCTAACAGCATTCTTCTCTCAGCTTTGGGGATAATATTCCTGAATTAATGGGGTTTTAAGATTGAACATTTCCTGCCTTAGTTCAGGCTGTCGTAACACATACCATAGACTGGGTGGCTTACAAACAACAGACACTTATTTTTCAGAGCTCTGTAGGCTGGGAGGTGTCAGATTTGGGTTCCAGTACAGTTGGGTTCAATGAGATACCTCTTGGGGGTTGCAAAGTACTGACTTCACCTTGTATTCCCACATGGCAGGGAGCAGGGAGGGGAAGCCAGCTTTCTTGTGACTCTTTCAAAGGCACTAATCTCATTTATGATTATACACCTCCTAATACCATCACACTGGAGGGTAGGGTTTCAACATATGGATCTATGGGAGGGACACGAGCATTCAGTCCATTTATTAAACTCCCCATAATCAAACAGAATTAATTTTTTAAAAAAGAGAGTAAACAAAACATAAGATTTTTTTGAAGAACACTGCATATGTAGTTTTCTAATGAAACACAGATGTTTACAATTTTATACTCAAGACTCAGAAACACATTGTAGTTTAGGTTATTTTAGAAATAAGAGAATGTCTGTACCATAGCTTTGTTTCTTATGAATGCTGTTGGCCTATCACACATTTTCTATTGTTGAAAAATACAGCTATTACCAATCTCATTTCACATTATGTTCTTTTGATGTATTTTTGTGCTTACTTTTAGATCTTTACAGGGATCTTGATAGATGCTCTAATCAGGGCATTGAGGATTATGGTGTTTCCATGGCAACGTTGAATGAGGTATTCTTGAAATTAGAAGGGAAATCAGCTATTGGTGAATCAGGTAAAAAAGCAAAACAAAAAGAAGCTTTCATTTTGTCTTTCTGTAGACTACCCTATCTTGAAAATACACTTTGAATGATGAGGTTGTATGCTTTTGGAGCTGCTCTGATTCAGTCTGGTCTTGGGTAAACTTAAAGCAGAGAAGAGAGGTATCTCTTCTGTCTCCTTCTTCTCTCAATGCTGGCCCCCATTCTTGAGTTCCTGATTTTTGTACCACATGTCTTACTAAGGGTATAGCAAGGCACAAGACTAGATCCTCATGGAGCAGACAATAACTATGTAATATAAGTGCCACAGAGAAAAGAAAATTAGAATTGAATGTTGACAGTTACTTTTCTCGTATCAATTCGAGTATATTATTCCAACGTCTTCAGCTTCCATCGTTGCTGTTGAAAGGTTTGCTGTCAGAATAATTGTCATTCCTTGGAAAGTCGTCTCTACTTAATCTAAGGCAATTCCTTATTTCTGGTTTATGTGTCATCCTACTTGGCGTACTCTTTACTAGCTTCTTTTACTTTTTTTCATTTTCTATGTTTTAATTGATTGAGCGGGTTTTTAAAATTACCACTTTCTCGGGGACCCTTGGGGGGGGGCTCAGTCGGTGAAGCCTCAGACTCTTGATTTCAGCTCAGGTCACGATCTCATGGTTATGAGATCAAGCCCTGCGTGGGGTCCAGGCTGACAGCATGGAGCCTGCTTGGGATTCTCTCTCTCTCCCTCTCTCTCTGCCCCTCCTCTCCTCCCACATGCACGCTCTCTCTCTCTCTCTCTCTCAAAAATAAATAAACTTAAAAAAAAAAAATCAGGATGCCTGGGTGGCTCAGTCAGTTAAACATCTGACTTTAGACTTCAGCTCAGGTCATGATCTCACGGTTCATGTGTTCGAGCTCTGCTATGAGCTCAGAACCCACTTGGGATTCTCTGTCTCCCTCTCTCTCTGCCCCCTACTCTCTCTCTGTCAAAATAAATAAATAAACTTAAAAAAACACCTCTTTTTTCCCTTTTATCCACTTTTGAAGTTATATACTTATGGTTATACTTAACTTTTAATAGACATATATTGTTGCTTTCTAAAAGTCTAGAGTAGATCAGTTGCTCTAGGCTTGTCTTCCAAAAGAGGTCACTTCGGTTTTTAATTTTCAATCATGACTACTAAAAAAAGTATTGTCTCTACCAATTTCGTATTTTTGGGGCTGGGGGGGCGGTGCCTGGAGAGGGTTCTATATATACCAGGTTTCCCACCTCAGTCAGAAATACTAAATAGCTTATCTTTTTGCAATGAGTAGATTTTTCCAGGCTAAATATGGATTTCTTTTCATTGATTTCCTTAGAATGAACGAAGTCCTTTAAAGCTGTAGACACAAAGCTTTTTTAAAAGAAAATACAAGGGGTGCCTGGGTAGCTCATTTGGTTAAGCATCCGACTTCAGCTTAGGTCATGATCTCACTGTTCATGAGTTTGAGCCCCATGTCCGGCTTTGTGCTGACAGCTCAGAGCCTGGAGCCTGCTTTGGATTCTGTGTCTCCCTCTCTCTCTGTTCCTCCCCCACTCCCATTCTGTCTCTCCCTCAAAAATAAATAAAGATTACAAAAAGAAATTTTTTTAAATAAAATACAAGATTTCTTTTATTATGTCATTAGTTTTCCTTCTTGTATTATACCTTATTTATTTACTTACTTATTTTGCTTTGTTTCCTTTAATAGTTGCTCTAGGGGTGCCTGGGTGTCTCAGTCCATTAAGCGTCGGGCTTTGGCTCAGGGTACGATCTCGCAGTTCGTGAGTTCAAGCCCCACGTTAGGCTCTGTGCTGACAGTTCAGAGCCTGGAGACTGCTTCGGATTCTGTGTCCCCCCCCTCTCTCTCTCTGCCCCTCCTTTACTCACACTCTGTGTCTCTTTCTCTCTCTCTCTCTCTCTCTCTCAAAAGTAAATAAACATTTTAAAAAAAATTTTTTTTAAGTTGCTCTAGAAATGCCATGAATTAGGTTATTCACATCTTTGCCCAAGATTTCTACTCTGACACCATTTGGTGAAAAGATACGGTCATAGAGACACATAAGTAAAGCGCATCTAAGCTGACGCAGCATAAATTCCTGATTTTGTGTTTTATAGATACTGGAATTTGGGGAGAGTTACAAGGTCCTAGGACGAAAGACACCGGGAGCCTTGTTGAGCTAGAGCAAGCGTTGTCCTCCTTTAACGAGACAAAG
This sequence comes from Panthera leo, assembly GCF_018350215.1. Classification (NCBI taxonomy): domain Eukaryota; kingdom Metazoa; phylum Chordata; class Mammalia; order Carnivora; family Felidae; genus Panthera; species Panthera leo. The sequence goes on along the minus strand of NC_056692.1, from coordinate 49,964,771 downwards.
AAATTAATCAGTGGCGTGGCTCTCTGGAGGCAGCAGCTCTGTGCCATAGCAAAAGTTCGCCTCCTGAAGTTAAAGAGTGAAAAAAAAACTCTGTTGACCATGTGAGTACCTGAGGGTTTCAGATATGTTTGGTCCGTGCTCTGAGCCCTTGCTTACGGTCTTTCGCAACACAGAAAGCAATTTCTAATTGCTTTGGTGGGTATGTAATTAAACCAGGTTAACCGATTGGGGGGTTTCTGTTAATTTCACACAGAACCTGCTCTCCCCAAAGGGTTGAAATAGTGTTTCAGAAGCGTGGCAGTTAGCACGTAGGTCCCATCCTCCAGACTTGCCTCTTGACCCAAGGAGCCCTGTGCCAGCCTGTGTCTTCGCCCCAGCTTCATGCTGCTGTCTGGAACCCGCTTGATTTTCCTATAGCTTCGGGCTCTTTGCTGAGTAATAGGTCCTTGCAAAAACCCTACTCTCCAGGCGGGACTCATTCAGAGAAAAAAACATTTGTTAGCACCTCTGCCTAACACGCTATGTTTGCATATCTGCCACACTTATCAAAATAAATCAGGCGTGAGATTTGGGTCTGGGGGGGTGATTAGACGTACACTAAAAACCACGCTACAAGATTAGGCAATATCAGCAAGCAGAGTGTTCAGTATGAGAAAGATGATGCTCCAATATGAGCATCAGAAAAGAACAATTTTCTACGGGGGAGAAATTGAATTTGGTGTAGGAGAACGTAACGGTTAGTTAAGGGAAGAAAGAAGGATGGAAATTCAGGCAGAGGGGGCAGTACTGAGTCTGGAGCCACCTGAAAGGTCAAAAGGTCGATTGGTATCGAGTTAAGTGAATTACAACATAAAGTACACAGAAAAGTAAAAATAACTTTGATGCTGTATTACATACAGCTGAAGAGCTGGGCTTTGTGAATAATGAGGAAATACTGACATTTTAGTTTTTATTTGGAAAGGTGATTGACATCATTAGCACAGATTGCCAGGAAACCTAATTGGGCAACAGCACAAAATGGTTTGGAAATAGAAGACTCTGGAGACAAGAAAAACAGTCATTGAGGACAATATTGAAAGAGGTCAGGAAGGAGATAATTAAGGTCCAGACTCGAAAGGGGGAAGAGAAAATGTTTCTAGGCATGTAATAATGACAATACGATAGACATTTTCTTGTTTCTTTTTTTTTTACGATAGACATTTTCAACCATTCAGAAAAGGGACTTTACCAGAGACAAATGAACAGAAAATGATTGGTCCTTGGAACTTGGGTTTATGAGAAAATGTTGTAATTGGGAACAGGAGGGGGAAAAAGTTCAGAGTGTAGTGATACGTCTGGGCGTTGGTGATTTGCCAGCAACGGTGGTCCAGAAAAAGGGAGAAATGCAAGAGGGAAACAGAGGCAAGAAGTGGGAACTGGAGAGAGATTTAAGAGTCCTACTCAGCCAGGGGCGCCTGGGTGACTCAGTCACTTGAATGACAAACTTTGGCTCAGGTTGTGATCTCATGGTTCTTGAGTTCGAGCTCCCATGGAACTCTTCGCCATCAACGAGCCCACTTCAGATCCTCTGTCCCCCTCTCTCTGCCCCTCCTCCTCTTGAGGTCTCTCTCAAAAATAAATAAGAGTCCTACTCAGCCAACATCATGAGCTTGAATGACATTTCCAAAAGCGGGGGAGGCTGGGGGGAGGCATTTAGAGAGAGAGAAAGACCAAGCATAAATATGTAGAAGCCATTTCATTTTAGAAAGAAGAAACGGGGAGGAGGTGGGAAGCATGATTCATTTGTTTGGTTAGTGTCTATAATGTATTTCTATTATAATACCCATTATCTACTCAAACTGAAAAGTCTACAAAGGTCGCTATAGGTGAATTTTTTTCTTCTGCGTTCTCCTCCATGTAGATTGTTGCTTTTTGGCATCAGCTTTTGCCCTCAGCTTTTGGAACATCTATTCTATGAGTTATATCAAAAGAGTTATTCTTGGGGACTGGCTCCTAATATGTACTTCCTCTCCCCGGGACAACCACCGCAAGTTCCTCTGACCCCCCTACTGGTCATCAATAAAACAGGTAAACATGGGGCTCAAATGTAACTTTTCCGCGTCGCTCCTGTTGAAGGATTCCCCGGGCAGCATAAACCATGAGGGGAAAAATAAAGTCTTGTATGTTTTAGAAAACACATATGAGGCCAAACAAGAAATTAATTTAAAAAGTGAAAAACTCAAGATTGGGGAGTTTCTTTTAGAAACACGTTTTGCGAGGTTACTTAAATCCTAAAGTGTATCACATCAAGCAACAAAAAGGGTGGTTGGTAGGTCACTGACTGATCTCTGAAGTCTTTCCATAACATTTTTTAAGTGTTATGCATTCTTGGGGTCTGGGGGAAAAAATCTGTTCTAAATTTCTAAGAACACAGAAGATCTTTAAGGATTATGATGTTAATTTTGAGTAGTATTTCTACATGAACAGAAATTATATGTCAATAGCTAGACTCTAGGTAAAGTAATCTTGTCATACTTTCAATATGAGAATGGATTTGGGTATCACAACATCAATTCTGCCTTTCTAAGGAAATCCTTAGATGGTCGTCATGGTATGCTTTGGGTGACATCATTTAGTTTAGTCTTGTTTTGTTTTGTTCTTTTTTTTAAATATTACTTAACCATTGTTTGACTTCACTTTGGCTTCTTTTGATTTTTACCTTCATGGTAGGGTCGAGCATTGATAACTTCGTACATTCACTGAGGCAACAGAACATAGCTTTGGAAGTGGATGCCTTTGGAACTAGAAATGGCCCAAACGAGCCATCATACAATGGTGCTATCACTGTGTCAGGTGACGACAAGGTATGTTGGGCTCTGATCTCACCAAAGATGGGGGATGAATGCCATTTGAATAACACCTAACAACTGACATACAAGGCCGATTTAACACAAACAGGTGGGATATCTCTTATTTTTAGAGGAGAAGCTGTACTATAAATATTTACACAGCAACATATAATGAAATGCTATTTGATTTCATTCTTTATTAAATTGTATGCACTATTATTAATAATGAGTTTAAATCTTACCTACTGTGCTCCATTCGAATCACTAATTTAAATTGTATTCTCAATTGGATTTCAACTCAAATGTCATTTTGATGAATCCTCTAATAATAAATCTGATTAATATCTATTATGAACTTCAGTTTTGTTACCAAAAAAAAATCAGTGCTCAATTTTTTACAGTAGGCTTTTGTATATTTTTATGGGAAAAAATCTCAAGTCTTACCTGCTGAACTCTACACAAATGGGTCAAATCTTCAGATAAGTATTTATGCTCAACTATCTGATATTAAAAAAAAAATGCCTTAGTTTCCTGCAACTTGTGGTTCATGAATCAGCATCAGCGGATCACTTAAGAGCTGGTTAGAAATGCAGACTCTGAGACCCCATTCCACACCTACTGGATATCTGCACGTTAATAAAATCTGCAGGGGATTAGTATGCTCATTAAAGTTTGAGAAGGACCGCCTTATTTGGCAATATTTAAGAGTGGTGTATTTCATATAAAAGTTGAACTTTCTATGGGGCGCCTGGGTGGCTCAGTCCGTTAAGCGTCCGACTTCAGCTCAGGTCATGATCTCACCGTTTGTGAGTTGAAGCCCCACATTGGGCTCTGTGCTGACAGCTCAGAGCCTGGAACCTGCTTCGGATTCTGCGTCTCCCTCTCTCTCTGTCCCTCCCCTGCCTGTGCTCTCTCTCTCTTTCTCTCTCTCTCTCAAAACTAAATAACCATTAAAAAAATTTTTTTTTAGTTGAAATTTCTGGCTACTCTTGAAAAAACCCTTCATGTGCTAATTCTGGCAGTCTGCATTTGGAATTGCGAAACAGTTGCCCAGTTTAGACTTGGACTTCATTCGTCTGTTACTCTTTCTCCACACGACTTCACTTATGTGTATTATCTGCCTAGACCCCATGGGAGTTTGGGGAGAGATCCTTGTAGTAAACAAATGAAAAAAGACGAAAAGACAATGTTATATGTATAAATCACGGCACGTAAGTCTCACAAAGCCTGACCATTGGCAACTTGTCAGAGTTAATTTTCAGAAATAATTTCCATGCCAATAATAAAGTTAAAAATTACCTTCAGGGCGCCTGGCTGGCTCAGTCGGTTAAGTGTCAGACTTTGGTTCAGGTCATGATCTCAGAGTCCATGAATGTGAGCCCCGCATAAGGCTCTCTGCTGTCAATACAAAGCCTGCTTCGGATCCTTTGTCCCCCTCTCTCTCTGTCTGCCCCTCTCCCATTCACTCTCCCTGTCTGTCTCAAAATAAATAACAAATAAACTTAAAAACATATTTAGTAGAAATTACCTCCGATCAAACTAGTCCTTAGTACGTCTTAATCGAGTTAGTTACCAGTGTGCTCAGAAAAACAATTTTTAAAAAATGGCATTCTTAATATCAATAAACATTGCTTTAAGTAATTAGATAAGATGCAAGTCACATAATTTATTTATGATTGCAAAACTGCATGCCCAAATAATAATTTACTTATTTTTTTTGCCAGAGTTTTAAAAAATGTGTGTATATTTTTGAGAGAGAGAGAGAGTGTGTGCATACAAGTGGGGGAGGGGCAGAGAGAGGGGAACAGAGGACCCAAAGCGGACCCTCCTCCCCCCGCACTGATAGCAGAGAACCCGATGTTGGGCTCAAACTCATGAACTGAGAGATCATGACCCGAGCTGAAGTTGGATGCTCAACTGACTGAGCGACCCAGGCGCCCCTCGTATATTCTTTTTATCTGGGGGAGAAGTAATTATGTTATGTATATGTATACATATGTCCTATGTTTTTTTTAAAGATAGATACAGATACAGATGTAACTTTTTTTTTACCTTATGTTTTCCCCCAGTTTTATTAAGATATGCTTGATATACAGCACTGTATCAGTTTAAGGTATACAACATAATGGCTTGACTGACATACTCGGTGAAATGATTTTAAAACGTCATTTTAAAAGAGATTTTACATGCGACGTTGCCACCGCAGGATCCGTAGTTGTGAAAACCTACGCTTTCATAACGATAGCCGCCTGCCTTCTACCTCCAAGTATTCACCCGTTCGTAATTTATAAAATGAATGTGTCGCATTTGGAAAGAAAGCCTAATGTCATGTTAAAGACACGCTGTTCTGTGGACTTTTATGGTGACGTTGCTAAAAATCACCAGAGGGATTTTGTGTTGTGAGAGTTGAGGCATCAACAGCCACCTGGCTGATGCCGTGGCCAGTAGAGAGCAAAGATGTCCCTCGTGGTATATCAGGAATTAATCAGATAATATGAGGAATGGTGACGTTAATCACTTCCGGTGCCTTGGCTTTCTCGTGTTGTCAATAGGTCAAATGATTTTCTACCATATACCTTCGCTAAATTTTGTGTTTGCTTCCTGAGGACTTAGAATGCATGTTTGTTATATCGTAGGGTCACAGGTTCTCGATAGCATGTAACACCAAAAGGCTGAACTGCTTTCCTGTCCTCATGGATATCATCAGCAATGGGCTGCTTGGGATCTTTAATTCTTCGGAGCGCATTCAGACCGACAGAAGTACTTATTTTGAAGTAAGTATAATATTATCTCATTTACCTTGAGCCCTAAGAAGTTTTCAAGAAGACCCTTGAATATGCTGACATAATATGTTTGTTTGTTTGTCTGTTTTTATAATGTTTATTTATTGATTTTCAGAGGGAGAGAGAGAGAGAGAGAGTGAGAGAGAGAGAGAGAGAGAGAGAGAGAACCCCAAGCAGGCTCTCAGCTGTCAGCACAGGGAACACAATCTCACAATCTGAGATCATGACATGAGCCAAAATCAGAGTCAGATGCTTAACCAACTGAGCCACCCACGTGCCCCAATATCATGTTAATTTTTGTGAATTTGTCCTTGAATATGTGTATGTTTTAATTTTTTTTTTTTTTTAGTGTTTTAGTTATTCTTGAGAGAGAGAGAGAGCGCACACACATGCACAAGCAGGGGAGGGGCAGAGAGAGAGGGAGACACAGAATCTGAAGCAGGCTCCAGGCTCCGAACTGTCAGCACAGAGCCCGATGCGGGGCTCGAACTGACGAACCGTGAGACCATGACCTGAGCCAAAGTCGGACGCTTAACCGACTGAGCCACCCAGGCACCCTGAATGCATGTATGTTTTAAATACGTATAGTTTACGTTTCTGCGTTCATGCATACACACACATATATGCAGACACACACTATCTAGCAATGATTATGTAACATTGCAACCTGAATTGGGTGGCTTAGAGTCAATGGAACAGCAGAAAATATGATTAATTGGGAGAAGGAAATGACAGCCTCTCCTCTTAGATCTGTCACCACCTGTCACATCTGTGGTAATGGGACTTCATTGAAACAGCCAGTCTTAAAGGCCAGACTCTGTGGACTTTGTAACAACTCGACTTCCATAGGCTTTGGGTCAGCAATCCACAGAAAAATACAGATAAAAATTTCATCACAAGTTTTCTTGAGAAGTGAATAAGGCAATGCAAGCAGCAGGTTCAGTTGACCGAGTTATTGTAAAGACCAATAATAAGCACATAAACATAGAAAACCACAGGCACTCAGTAAATTGTGCTTATTAACGCAACTACTCTTAATATTACTTTTCTGGGGAGTGCACCAAGTTTCCATTAAAGAACGTTCAGCTTTGACTAGATCAGAGGCCAGGCTGAATTAAAACTAGAAGCAGATCTTGTGTAAAATCTAATCTCCTGGGGGGCGCCTGGTGGCTCAGTCAGTTAAGCGTCCAGCTCTTGATTTCAGCTCAGGTCAGGATCTCACAGTTGGTGAGTTCGAGCCCCACGTCAGGCTCTGCACCGTCACCATGGGAATTCTCTCTCTCCCTCTCTCTTTGCTTCCCCCCTGCTTGTGCATGTTCTCTCTCTCTCTCAAAATAAATAAATAAACTTATAAAGAATAAATAAAAATTAAAAAAAAATAAAATATAATTTTCCAGGTCTGCTGACATCCTGAGTCAGAATCTCCACGGTGGGGGGAGAGGGGGGGTGTGTGGATCTAATACCCCGCCATGTTGAATCTCCCTTCACCTTCTTGATATGATACCTTGGGAATACTGTGTAGTTTCCTGGTCGCTCTTTGTTATTAAGAATGATTCCAGTGCTGTCCAAAGCTTCAATGTCCTTTCCAATTCAAACACCACGGGGTCACTTTGTTGACCTAATGGATGTGGACTGGCGTGGGTGAGCTGCGGTGGACTTTGGCCTTTATTTTCCCCTTTTATTGTTTAACATCTTGGAGTAGAAAGGAGAGAGTTGATCTTGCTCTGGACGCCCTGCCCCACCCCCTCTTTCTGCTCCCTTCTGAGTAAAATGTTGCTGGCGCTGGAAGCCACGAGGAAGGATGGAGAGATTAAGACAGAAAGAAATGGTGCCGTGGAGACATCACTTCCTTCTCTAGCTGCATCTGCCACTGGTAGCTTCTACATATGTTGTCACCACAGCCTTGGTGACCTGTGTGATTGTCTCCGGTAGTGCTTGGCTTTGACCCCCGTCCCTTCTGTAGATGAAGATGTGCTCGATGTTGCCGAGCAGAATTTCCCTTCAGCCGCTGCCGAGATGTCCTCACTGCCAAGCTCTCTCCAGTTTCCCTTGTTCATTGTTTGATGTGCCCATCATGCAGGTAGTTTAACAACTTCCACCTCTGCTGTAACCTGTGCCTCTTCAGAAAGAGCTCTGAGGACTGTTGAGTGCCTCTTGCACGCTGTTGGAAAGCTATAGAGATTTGGGGTGTGATGAGGGCTGCCCCACGTTCCTCATAAGCACTTTACGGCATCGTTTTCTCCAACCACATCACAAGAGTCTTTCCTCCTGAAATCTCTTGAGAAGAAACAACTGTCTCCCTGTTCACAGGATGTCATAGACTTTGGGTCTAGAATTTCTTGTCTTGCTAGACAAGAAAGCGGGATGCAGGATTAAAATATGAGAGCTGGCTAATGTCCAGGAGAAGACAAGAGCCCCGATTAAGGGGCCTTGCTCCATTTTTATTAGGATCATGCTTACAAACATGGTGATGCACGGGCACAAAGAGACAATAAATCTGTGAACACTAACTGGTGGGTGTGAGGGAAAGGGGGTTTGGAAGATACACGGTGTTAGGCGTTTGGGTCAATACAAAACAAAATCCTGCCGCCGGGCAGATGGTTGTTAACAGCAGACAGGAGGCGCCATGTCTGTTTATCTTAGCCAGCCTAGGGGATAAGACAGATAAAGCAGGTAACCTCAGGGTCAACAAGGTACCTTTCTTTTGCTAATTAGCTCTGGGCAGCTTCACCAGGCAGAGCCAATAGCCCTATTTACCTGTTTACCCGATTTGGTCCTTTCTTCCAGTGAAAGCAGCTTTCTGCTATGGTACTAAATTGCGGGGTGTATCCGTCCAGAATCCCTAATCTTCTTTACCTCATATACCCTTGCATTGGGGTCTTTGCCCCGCCTTCTCGATACCTATTTACTTAATCTTGTTTACCCAAACTTGGGTGTGAGCATCCTGTGGCTTTGTAATTCTTTATGCCTTGTGAACCCATCCACGTGGGGCTCAGAGAATTCCTAAACTTATTCCCCACAACAGGAGGCTCCAGGTTAACCTCAGATACTTAGAACATTTACCGTGTGATTTACATGTATTATCATATTTCAATGTCTTAATAAGACTTTTAAGATGGACAGTATTATCATTATTATATTACACATCTAATGAAACTGCCACATAAAGAAGTGATGATATGTTTCCTTGGCTATTATGTTTGAAGAGGCTAGTGAATAATCTGGATAGGCAAGAGGAGAGCACTCCCAAGAATGAACAGATAACCCGCCCTGAGTTCCTGCCTTTACAAAGATGCCTTAACTACAAAGTATTTGCTACCCACCAGCCCAGCTGACCTCGAGTTCATGGTTGATAAATTCTCTTTGGGCATCCCCTGCTGATTTCCCCACCCAGCTTCTGGCATTCTCCTACAGTTCTGCAAGCCCATCCCCCTTGGATCTAAAGCACAGAGCTCGACGTTCCCGAGTGTTCTTAACCAGCCACTCCTGCATGTCCTCAACTGACCAAGTGACCCAGTGACGTCCGGTGTCCCTGGGGGTCCCTCCAGGCTGAGCCCCTACCAAACTCTGACTTTGGTGGGGTATGATCTCACATGGACATAGCATGTCGTTTACAAACCAAGTTGTGAGGAAGGAGGCTGGCTGTTTAGACTAATTGCGATTTTTCCATTCCCAAAGATCTCCCAGATCTGGAAAATCTACAAGGGTGACCACAGGGAAAGATATGAAATGGGTCCTTGGTGTCTTCTCTACCGTGTCCGGGGCTGAATCTCTGCATAAGCATCTTGAGCAGTTTTTATGTGCTCAGAAGGGCACTGAGGTTTAGGAGGGGCTAAGAGGAGAGGGAAGTAACACATGATACCTGACCTCAGATGACGTGCTGTGTAGTGAGACAACCAATCCCATATTAAACTAAGGCTTCTAGCAAAGCGCAAGGCCCTCCTTACCCTGCGTAGGATTTTTAATTGTTTAAATTCACTGCCCGTATGTAGAGGTGTGCTGGCCATTCTTCTCCCAGCCCCACCACCTATTTCCTCAAGAAATCTATATCTGCCAGGTCCCTGAAGGCATTTGAACTTGCCACTTCCACACCTCGTTGCGCTAAAGGAACGATTCTTTGCAAATGTTGGACTGAACTGATTTGGCCCCAGTTGCTGAGCGTAGCGAGATAGCTCTTCCACTGAAAGCACACCCACTCTGATGTCTATTAAAACATCGGCTAAATGTTGCCATCATGATGAGGTCAGAGGCACAGAGGCTTTGTGCCTGCCTCACGAGTTATTAACTGTGGGACCTTAGCCAACGGGTACAACTCCGTGGAGTTTGCTTCTTCCCCAGTTAAGCAGGATATATGTTCAAAATGCCCAGGTTCCTGCACCACGGGATTGAAAGAGTGTGGGTGAGAAGTTGCAAATGGGACCTTGGGAAGTGCTCTGGGGGGTTCGACCAGTTCACTTATTTGAATGGTTTAGTTAAGTACAGATGAACCATACATCCAGCTGCCATTAGCTCATGTGTTCTGCACGATTTCAGGAGCACGTGTCTTATGACCACGAGTACCTGAGTAACGCCTTCTTCTGGATCCCTGTCGCCGCCTGCTTTACTCCTTACATTGCAATGAGCAGCATCAGCGACTATAAAGTAAGAAGAGTTAACAAAGTCCTTATGTGTTCCTGTTACTCACAGACCCCTTCTCCACTATGATCGTTCCATTTACACGGAGGTGGTGAGCCCAGTTTGTGTGCTTGCAACAATGAATCGCCAGGCATTTTAAGAAAAGGTTGACAAGGGGCGCCTGGGTGGCTCAGTCGGTTAAGCGGCCGACTTCGGCTCAGGTCACGATCTCGCGGTCCGTGAGTCCGAGCCCCGCATCAGGCTCTGTGCTGACAGCTCAGAGCCCGGAGCCTGTTTCAGATTCTGTGTCTCCCTCTCTCTGGCCCCCTCCCTGTTCATGCTCTGTCTCTCCCTGTCTCAAAAATAAATAAAATGTTAAAAAAAAAATTAAAAAAAAAAAAAGAAAAGGTTGACAAATATGAAGCAAAGGTTACTTCTCTTAAACAAATTTGGGACCTCAGGAAGCTTGGGAGGTACCATCAGCTAACAGGGAACGGCAGCTTTCATCTGGTTCATCACTGAGGTTGTTATGGATAACCACAACCTTCTGACATCATCACAATGCCCCACTCAGGGATGGTTTTCACTTTCAGAAACTTCACCAAGTTAGTCAAAGTCCTAACCAACTCAGCACAGCACTTTGCCTTATTGTTGGAAAAGATGGCCCCTTTAAAGGTTCATTCGAGCTTCCTTCCGTTGGAACATACTTGCACTAAACATTTTTTTTTTAAGATATTCATCTAAAATTCAAATTTAATTGGCAGCCCCATGGTATTGATACGGCTTTCTCCTTAACCTCCACAGCCGGCCAATGGCGATGTCACAGAATTTGCTTCTGAAATACGTTTAGAATCTTTCCACGTTCCCCCACCCTCTCCTTCAACACCCTAGTCAGAGCCACTAACATCTCTCTCCTGAACGAGCACATCAGCCTCCCGCTGTTCACTGTGTGTGGATCCCCGTTAGTCTTCATATCCACTCTCCACACCGTGTGACAGAGCAATTAGTTAAAAACACACATCTAGCCACGTTGATTACCTGCCTAAGTCCCCTCTGTGGTTTCTTGCCAAACCGAAGGGTAAGAATGAAACTCTTGCTGCCTAGCTTGAAAAGCCATGCATGGTCTGGACCCGGATGTCTCTCTCCATTTTGAGATGACATCACTGTCACCCTGATGACTATGTCTAGCCTGCTGGCTTCTCTCCAGTTTCCCGAGAGCATCACCTGTACCCACGCAAGTCTTCTCTCCTATTCTCTCTGCCTGCCATGCTCCCTACCAGTCACCTGTATCACTCCCACTCACTGCTTAGATCCTAACTCGGGTCCTTCTCAAGAGAACCCTCTCTGACAGGTAGACTAATTACAATTCACCTCCCTTCTTTTTTAAAAAAAATTTTGAATGTTTATTTATTTTTTAGAGAGATGGAGCATGAGTGGGAGAGGGGCAGAGAGAGAGGGAGACACAGAATCCAAAGCAGGCTCCGGGCTCTGAGCTGTCATCACAGAGCCCAACGCGGGGCTCAAACTCTTGAACTGTGAAATCATGACCTGAACTGAAGTCAGACACTTAGCCAACTGAGCCCCCCAGGTGCCCCCAATTCATCTCCCTCCTAAAGGCTCTCACGTGATCCTTATCTTAACACTTTTAATTTTACTTCTTAAATTTTATTTTATTTTATTTTATTTTATTTTATTTTATTTTATTTTATTTTATATTTGAGAGAGAGCGGGAGAGGGGCAGGGAAAGAGAGAGAGAGAGAGAAAGATTGAAAATCCAAAGCAGGTTCTGTGCCCAGTGCGGAACCCAATGCAGGGCTCCATCCCATGAACCTGGGATCATGACCTGAGTCGAAATCAAGAGTCAAACGCTCAACCGACTGAGCCACTCAGGCACCCCACTTCTTAAATTTTAATGTGAACAATTTTGATTATGTAGCTTTTGCTACATTTATTTGCATGTTGCTTTTATCTACCTTCCTCACTGCAACTCAAACTCCCCAAGAACCCCATGACCAACACAAAGTCAGGCACATGGTGTGCTCAGTAAACAAACACATCAACGAACAGAAAACGTCCAGCTCTCTAACACGCCCTCACTATTATTCTCTCTCCTGCTTTTTTCTGGGTACATTCCCCTTTCCGGAATATTTGTCTCCATTCCAACTGTTTTCCTAACGAATGTCTTTACATAGACTCAATGTTAGATTTAAAATTTTTTATTACTTTTGTGCTTCACTGTTAGGAACATTCAAGTAACATTTTAAGCCTTGTGTTAAGACAGTCACTGCAACAATGTAGCTTATAGTGGGTCACAATATCAAAATCAACTTCCTCGTTTTCCTATGTAATAGCGAACGATGTGGTTTACTTCAAGGCAATAAATCAAGACCATTTTTATGTTATTAATTTTAGCAGACGTCTTCTTATGCCAACCTAAAGAGCGTGTAATGAAATTGACTTGTTAGAAGAGCATTCCATGGACCTAAAATAAAATGCCAATTATAAATGGACTGTTCACATCCAGCATAAATTTTAAGAGTCTTACGGGAAATTGCAAACCTACATCTTTTGCATCTGTGTACAATTTGTGTTCTCGCAAAAGGAAGGGTAGCATTGCAAAGAAAAGAACAGGAATTTTCTCACTGAGGCAATGCCCAGTCATGTGGTGGTGGAGCGTGAGCTGGTTATGTGAGTGCATTTCTCTCTTGGATGGTGACGTCACCATACGGTCCGGAGCACCACTGATCCCCCTGACAGAGGAGTATGGCAAGTGACCGTGTCAGTTACTAAATCGGTGTGATATATGAAAGGGACACAGGACAAAAGTGAATGATTTTGTGACCACGTATTTGCAATTTCTCAACTGTTCAGCAGTTTTGATGATGCCTCCTTTCCTTTACCAGAGCAAAGCTCACTCCCAGCTCCGGATTTCAGGCCTCTACCCTTCTGCTTACTGGTTTGGCCAGGCACTGGTGGATATTTCACTCTACTTCTTAATCCTCCTTCTCATGCAAATAATGGATTACGTGTTCAGCCCAGATGAGATTATATTTGTAATTCAAAACCTGTTAGTTCAGGTAAGTGGTAAAAATTATGAGATACTTTTATTAGACTGCATTTCATGAATGCCGTAACATGATTAATCTTAAACTAAAGAAATTCACGTTACCTTTCCTATAGCATGGTTTGGAAAGGTGAGGCTTAAGGCTGACTACTTTCCTGGAGAGTAGTTATGTTATCCAACCTTAACATTTCTGTTTTCAGATCTTGTGTAGTATTGGATATGTCTCTTCCCTGGTTTTCTTGACATACGTGATTTCATTCATTTTTCGCAATGGGAGGAAAAATAGTGGCGTCTGGTCATTTTTCTTCTTAATTGTAAGTACGCATTCAGTACACATCATTTTATTTTTAAATCATTTTTAAATAATTTTAAGAATATATGTCTTAAAGGCAAAATCAACGGGGCGGGGGGAGGGGGGGAGAATATCAAACTAAAAAAGCTCCTGCACAGAAAACCAAACAATCAACAAAATGATAGGGCAATGTATGGAATGGGGGAAATATTTACAAGCCATAGATCTAGTAAGGGGTTAATATCCGAGCTATGTAAGGAACCTAAATAACTCAATAGCAAAGTAAGCATCACCGTCATCATCCGATTTTAAAATGGGTAAGGGACATAGACATTTTTCTAAAGAACGCATCCAAATAGCTAACAGGTACGTGAAAATAAGCTTAATGTGACTAATCATCAGGGAAATGCAAGTCAAAACCACACTGAGCCATCACCTCCCACCTGTTAAAAAGGTTATTATCAAAAAGAGATAAGAAATGCTGGCAAGGATATGGAGAAAAGAGAATCCTTTACACTGTTACCGGGAATGTAAATTGGTGCAGCCACTGTGGAAAACAGTATGGAGTTTCCTCAGAAATTAAAAAAAAATACAAGTACTATATGATCCAGCAATTCTGCTTCTGGGTATTTATTCGAAAGAAATGAAATCACTATCTCTTAGAGATACGTGCACCCCATGTGTATTGTAGCATTGTTCACAATAGCCGAGACGTGGAAACAACCTAATTATCCACTGACAGACGAATAGCTACAGAAAATGTCGTATATACATACCATGGAATATTATTCAGCCATAATAATCCTGCTACTCGCAGGATTAACCTTGGGGAGATTAGGCTAAGTGAAATAAGTCAGACAGGAAGAGACAAATAGTGTATGATTTCACATATATCTGGAACCTAAAAAACCAACCTCATAGAAACAGAGAAATGAATGATGGTTACCAGGGGCTGTGGGTGAGGGAAATAGGGAGATATTGGTCAAAGGGTACAAATTTCGTTATCAGATGAGTAAGTTCTGGGGATCTGATTTACAGCATGATGATTATAGTTAACAAGGCTGTACCATTTACTTGAAAGTTGCTAAGAGAGTAGCTCTTAAATCTGCTCATTGTCACAACAAAATGGTAACTGTGTGAAGTTCGGGATGTGGTAACCAACCTTATTTTGGTAATCATTTCACAATATATATGTGTGTCAAATCATCCCATTGTACATCTTAAATTTATACAATGTTATATGTCAATAATATCTCAATAAAGCTGGTGGAAGAAAGATGAACCATTTAAGGATGAAATTAATCCAACCAAGAAATAAGCTAAAATAAAGAATTTAAGAAAATAAGAAATGCTACAAAAGCACTGGTCGGGACCACTGAATTCTGTTAAACATCCATGAAGATTGCATAGCTTTGGGAATCATGGTTATAACATATTTATATTTTCTTTTTTTTTTTCTTTTTCTTTTTTTAATTATTTTTTTTAACGTTTATTTAGAGACAGAGAGAGACAGAGCATGAACGGGGGGAGGGGCAGAGAGAGAGGGAGACACAGAATCGGAAGCAGGCTCCAGGCTCTGAGCCATCAGCCCAGAGCCCGACGCGGGGCTCAAACTCACGGACCGCGAGATCGTGACCTGAGCTGAAGTCGGACGCTTAACCGACTGAGCCACCCAGGCGCCCCAAACATATTTATATTTTAAAAATCCACAAAGTGTAATAGTTCCTTTTATAAAGCGAGCATAACTTTAACAACAAATCCTAAGAAAGAGCAAAAAAAAAAAAAAAAAAAATCAAATTAGCCTGGAGAATCAAGGACAGTTCCCTAAACAAAAACATGACAAAGAAAACCCAGAAGGAATTTAAAAGAAGAGGAAAAGCAGGCCAGTGATTTATTTCAGATTGTGATGATGGTTCAGTATGAGCAGCTATCAAACCAGCAGAGGAAAACAGCATGAATTAAGAAAACACCATACAATTCCTTTAAAAATGCCCAGTAAAAAGTATAAACACTGGAAGGACAAATTACTAAAAACCAAACTAAAAACAAAAAACATAGTAAGCTTATACAGCTGTTTGCTTAATATCAGCAATAAAACAAAGACACCTGCAGGAATCAATTGTAGCACCCTGTGTCAGTGAGGAGGCATAAAATACACACGGATTCATGGTTTATAAGAAAATAGAGTGTCGCCATCGTTTTGAAAAATTATCTGTTAGTAACTGTTGAAAATTCGAATTCACATAAATGTTAACCTGCATTTACACTTCTCAGAATCTCAGAATGTTTCCTTGAAGACGGTGAGTGTCGATCTACAAGGGTTTGTGTAGACCATCATTTACAGGGGCAGAGACATGGAAACAACATACTTTCTGAAGGCAAAACCGTGGAATCCTTGCACATCCCGTCAAGGAAATACTGTGCAGCTATGAAGGTGAAATAGCTGGTGTGCCTAAACCCAGACAGGTGTCTATGACCTGCTGTGAAATGGAAAAAAAATCCAGAGTAATATGTAAGAAATAGCCCTTTTGTCAGAATCCGAATTTCAGCAAGGATTCCAGCTGATTTGTGCACGCGCTGAATTTGAGAAGCCCTGTTGTGTCTTACAAATGTCAGTCACTCCAATACAGAATCGTGACACAATCTCGTGTCACAAAGAAAAAAAGAAAGCAAACGTGGTGGCAGTATGGCCTTAGGAGGCAAAAGTTGAAAATGGGAACCTTTGTGAGATGAATTCTCACTCTCTCGGAAAACATCCTAGAATTCAGATTCTTTCACGTTAGTGAAATTAGGCTGCACTTTATTTTTTAGATCACCATCTTCTCGATAGTTGCTACGGATCTAAATGAATATGGATTTCTAGGGCTATTTCTCTGCACTATATTAATACCACCTTTCACACTGATTGGCTCTCTATTCATTTTCTCCGAGGTAAGTAATTTCACACCTGCCATAGGGTCATGAAATGCGTGGCCATTGGAGATAGCTTAGAATATTGTAAAAATGTAGGTGGAGTCCTTATCTGTACCATATTTGAAGCCTCTGTCTTTGGAGAGATCATTCTCTTATCATAGGCAAGGGTCATGTTAGTCAATAAGGAAGTTCTGCCTTGGTTCATGAAGGTCAAAGGCAACTCCACAGTAGTGGAATGTTATAATTCTCATGATAACCCTCTCTCCTGGGAACAAATGACCCTAGTGGGAGGCTAATGAGATGTGCTTTTTCTGTTCATTTTAGACATATTAGGTTTAAGGTTCCTAATAGGCATGCGGTGGGAAATATGTAGCCGGTAGGGTGTTGGAGTCTGAAATTCAGCATGTGGTTACTGAGATTCATTAGCATATAAGTGACATCTAAAGCCATGGGGCCAGATTATATAACCTCCTGAGTCAGTATAAAAACTGGGCCAAGGGTTTGGCCTTGAACTCCAAAATTTAAAGATTGGGAAGAGGAAGAGTCAGCAAGTCAGGTTGAGAAGGAGCCCATGAGGTAGGAGAAAAAAATGGGGGACCGTCGTGTGCCAGAATCTCTTCTCAGAAACCCTCCTTAAACACTAAAAGCATCCGTACACTGGGTTGTGTGCCAGATGGCAATAAAGAATGTTTCAGGAAGGAGGGAGTGATTCAGCCATTAACACAGAGGTCTTAAAAGTTGACAACCGAGAAGAGACCGCTGGATTTGACTACATGGAAGCCATTGGTGATATTTACAAGATAGAACTCAACGGAGGTTGAACACAAAACCCAACAAGAGGAAGCTTAGTCGATAATGTGAAATGAGGAAGGGGTACAGGGCCTAGAGACAGCGACTTCTGGTTTTGCTGAAAAGAATAACAGGGAGATGGAAAATAGTTGAATGAGGAGAATAGTAAGCAATCATTTCAGAAAGTAGTCAGTAGCACTGACAGGAAGTACTAAAAGAGTCCTTGCCCTACTTTTCAAGTGAAGTCAGCAAAGTTGATGTCTTTGTTGTTGTTGGTTTGTTGTTATTGTTTTATCACAGCCTCCTCCTCGGATGCAGTTCAGGGCAGGTGGCATTGGATTCAGTCAGGGTTAGTGTTTTGCCACGTGAGTCCGACAAAGAAAAGGATAAAGGAGCAGCAGTTCTGTATAAGGAGGAATTGTAACAACAGACCAGGGAATGACGCAGTTAAGGAAATTAGGAGGTTTGTGGACAGTGAGAAAGGGGTTGGGTCGGTGGGTTGGAGGGTCACCAACTCCAAATCACGGAATAAGGCTAGTAGAGCAAGGAAGCTGAAAAAATAAAACATGATAGACAGGGCAAAGATTAGGGGGTCTGAAGTTGATTTGGGATGTGGTCCAGTTATTGAAAGTGGGTGACCAAGGCACGTGGGAGAGCAAGATCATCTGAAAGAATGCCAGGGTCCTGGCAAACTGTTCAATGAGAAAAAAAAAAAAAAGTCATCTTTTCTAGACAGTGGATGGCGGTGACGGTGGATGGCGGTGGTAGAGATTCACTATCTTAGCTTAACATTTTCAGAAAAAGGTCCTGGGAAACACAGCTCAAGAAACAAAATTGGCTCTTTACTCTTTATTTACTAAAGATTTGGGGGATGTTTCAAAATGTATTGTGACTCTCATGAAAATCATGCACTTAAGTATTATGCCTGTGTATTATGTATGCACATAAAATTATTGTGTATTGTAAATCTAATGACAACCATGGAAAACTCCAGGCGAATAGCTTTTGTCTTTAGCATGAGGGGTTGTCAGGACTATTCTCAGAGCCGGTGGAGCAAGGGACAGAGCAACATAATGGTTCCAGGGCCGTTGGACAAGAAGAGACAGAAGGAAAGCAGATGTAGAGAGCAAGGCAGGTGAAATTAGGGGAGAGGGTTTGTCTTAAGATGAATCCTGCCCATGGCTTTGATGGGTCAGGACAAATCCTGCTGACGCAGTGTATAGAAGCATCTGAGCTTAGAGCCAAGCACAGGATAACAGGACACTGAGTGACCTTGAAACCAAGGAAGACACATTACGCAGAAATTGACTTTTACCTGATGCACAAGAGAAAACTCTGGCAAGGTCATTTAATGGACATTCGTTTATCTTAGATGAGATGAGATTCAAGAACAGATAGAGGTTCATCTAAACATGCCTTGCCTCATTTTGCAGATTTCTCCCGACTCCACGGATTATTTAGGAGCTTCAGAACATCAGATTGGATTTCTGGCCCTGCTAATAGTAAGAATACATTTCCATTTAAATGTTTTTGCATGAGAGGGACACATTTGGATGCTTAGCATTGAGTTAAAAAGTTTGATATTGGCCCTTAAAAGTCCAGCATTTTAGGCGTCTGAAACAACACCACACACACACACACACACACACACACACACACACACACGCATGCACGCACACGTGGGCTTTAAAATCTGGACCATATGTGTGTAAAAATCATCTGACACTGAGTATGAAGTCCAAGTTCGCGATGGCACGAATAGCCTAGTACCAACTTACTACTATCTGGTCTGTTGTGGTTTCTCTGAAAAGTAGTGAAGTTAGCTCTGAGAGTTTCATTGGGCATTAGATTCTCTTTCAAACTTGTGAAAATGTTATCAGACCTACCTTTGTACATATGCTCAAACTCCTTAAACAAATTCCAGCGCTGAAATTGTTGTTTTTATGGCGATTTCTAATACTAATTGTCTTTTTCTCCCCTTAGCCTTACCTTCACTTTTGCATTTTTGTTTTTGTTCTCCGGTGTCTGGAAATGAAGTTCAGGAAGAAATTAATGAGAAAAGATCCTGTGTTCAGGTTGAGAAAATTCAAAGAAAATTTCATGTTTTATTTTAATACTCATTGCGGAAAACATTTTAATATGCCTAAGTTGATTACGTAAAAATTACTGCACGGGATTGTTTTGTAGGAATTGTGTACTATACAAAATTATTATAATTCATGCTATTTTAATGAGCTTGCTACAGTGAGAGAAGCCACATTAGCACACATAAGACGCCAAAAAATTAAGGAATACCGTAATTTCACTTACATACTAGAAGAAAGTTATATATGAGAGGTCAAATCTCGAAAATAATGGCTAAGTGTAGCCAATCCAGGAAGATAGAATAGTCTGAGCAAAAGAACAAAAGTTGATATAAACACCACCTTCCTATAGATTTGAGAAGGCAGCTGGAAAGAACTTTACATTTGTGTCAAATGATAATAGAAAATTAAGTTGAAGCTAAATTTTGGAGGGTTTTGGAATAGAGAAGCATAGAGGAGATTTTGCAGATTGCATAACGGGAAACCGAGACCGGTGTGGTTTGGAAACTTCGCCTAACTTACAAAATATGCATCAAGTTCAAGTGCGAAGTAGGTGTTAGGGCAGGAGTATGACAAGATGACAGCCATGTTTTAGGAAATCTGTTTACAGCAGTAATTTGTAACAGTATGAAGGAGGGAGCTGAGAATCCACAGTCCTCAGTGGTGGGGATGATGAAGCAAAGAATTGAATTGAATTGAATTGAATTGAATTGAATTGAATTGGTAACAATCAGGAATGGGGGATTCTGACCTATTCCTACGAAAAGACAGTGCTCACTTACTGGTGATTCTGTGCCCTGGATTTTCTGGGATGCATCCCTGATTCCAACTGTTTTAATCCACAGTTCTTGCAAGGTCTTCAGAATTCCATCCATGTCAAAATTACAGTTGCTAGGTGCCTTTTTCGTGCAAATGGTGGCCCCAAATCTTTTGCCAGAGAGTATGTACTATTTTATTATTTTTAAAAAAAGCCACAACTGACGAGGAAAATTAAACCTAGGCAGAAAGCAAGGATGATGTAAGAGTAGCCTCAGTTGCCTCATTGATGGAAACCAGGCTGTTTGCAAGGCAGACAGTAGAGAGCAGAAAAATGGAGCCTGCGTTGTACTCAGAGATCATCTATTCAAATGATCGAGCAGTCTGCAGAATGTTCACTATTTTTGCGACAAGCTTTTCAACTGGAAACCTGTTATTAACAGACTGTTTTGGTTTTAGAATTTCTCCAAGAGGCAGCGATATTTGTCCAAACCCTGAAGAACCCGAAGGGGAGGATAAAGATGTTCAGATGGAAAGGATGAGAACCACAAATGCAGTGACGGTTGCAGATGTCGAAGAGGTCAAGCCACTACACATCTTCATCCAAGAAAGGGGGCTACTTCCCCATCTCAGTCTTTTGAGAAACACTTTGAGGTTCTTTCATCGTCACCCACGTAGCTCAATACTTGACATCAGTGACTAAGCAGTGCCCACAACGATAAGAGAACAAGGGAAATACACACACGTGCTCGTGGACACAGATTTGTTAATTTAGTTTTCAGGGTCGCAGTTTGGGGAAGCAAAGCTAAACATTACAAAACCTAAGTCAGACTTTGTGAGTTTTGTGAGCTGAGTAAAGCTTGCTGCAAGACGAGACGGTGTATCCGGGGCGTATGTGTGTTTGTGTGCATGTGTGTACGTGTGTGTGTGTGTCTTAACAGCCCTGTTGGGTTGGTGGATGTGTCTATTCCTATTTCCAGAGGAAGGGCGAGGACAGATCATGCGATACGGTGCAAATGTTATCTCCTACAGGGCGACAGCCTGGGAGGGCTCACTTGAAAATGGCAGTTTCTGGGAAAAGGACCTGTCTGAGTCATGACTCTGCACAGGGAAAAATGTGGCTGGAGGGAGTGTGGAACACTCCCTCATTTCAAGGTGAGAAGAAAGGCCCGTTGTTACTTGACTGTCTCTGCAGAAACCAGTCATCATTGCGAGCTGTCTGCGGAAGGAGTATGCGGGCAAGAAGAGGAACTGTTTTGCCAAGAGGAAGAAAAAAGTGGCCATAAGAAATGTCTCCTTCTGTGTTAAAAAAGGTTGGAGAAAGCAGTTTCAACTGTTTGCAGAGCTAGCTTGACCTCTGGAGATGAGTTCTTTGGGAGGGAGTAATAGTTCCTGAATATGGGGCCCTCTGTTGATGATTCTACAAAGCAGCCAGCTCGTCAGCAGGCACAGGCACATCCATCCTCCTTAGAAGCCTCAGTGATGATATAACAGTGGGGTTTTTTTTTTCTTTGCCTAAGAAGACAGCTATGTCTGTTCTATTAAAACAGGCAAATAGACAAAAAAGCGTAACAGCAGGAGAAACAAACAAAAAACAATAAAACTCCAAAAAACAAAAACAAAAAGAGGCAGTCTTTCTATTAAGAAGGCTGGGGTAGCTTTTAAAGTAATATCATTTATTTCATCCAGGGATTGTGGACAGGAGGGAACTCACTGGGGCCCAGCAGTACATTGTGCATTCAAGCAAACAACACATTTTGGACAAGGGCCCCTTAAATGCAACAGACTCTGGGATCAAAATTTGTTTCAATTCCAGCTCGGCATCTTACTGGCTTTACGACTATGGGCAGCTTACATATCCCTCCTGAGTTTCTTTGCCATAAAAGGAAGCCAATAACAAAGCTAGGTGTGTGTGGGAGGGAGGAGGGGGATAGGTGAGATACTATATTCGTGCACTTGACACAGAGCTTGACACATCGTGAGCCCTCCAGTGGTATTTGTCTTTGTGCTGTAATTATTTGAAGCAATAACTCTGAGCCCACCTGTCTCTTTCAGGTGAAGTCATAGGGTTCTTAGGACACAATGGAGCTGGTAAAAGTACAACTATTAAGATGATAACTGGAGACACAAATCCAACCTCAGGGCAGGTCAGTAAACACACAGAAATCTGGTCATTAATGCCGCCTAAAACAAGCATTAACTAATGAACACCGATGACAATCTTAAAAACACGTAAAGGATCCTTTCTTATTAATCCATTGATTGATGCACTGAATGAAGAGAACTAAGTAAAAATTTCTCTCCTTAATTCCAAAAATAGTTAGGTGCTGAACAAGGGCTACATAGTATCTCTAATATCCTTTTTATCGAATGAAAGATAGCGACACTAAAAGGAAATGTTTGGGTAAGTAAAGCTGAACACTAGCTTTATTCGTGGTCAAATGATTTGGGGTGTTTTGGTTTTGGTTTTGGTTTTGGTTTTGGTTTTGGTTTTGGTTTTTTTTTTTGACTTGTGTATCCTGAGGACTTGTTGAATTGAATTGCCAAGATCCAGGGCCCAGGGAGCAATCATGAAGAGAGGTTGTGCAGTGGTGTGGTTTGCCACAGAGGTTTCCAAGTTGTCTTTCCATTTCTACGCTTGCCTCACACGGCCGCCGAAGCAGTCCTGAAAAGATGCAGATGAGATCATGTCTCTATCCTACTTAGCATCCTTCAGGTAGATTTGACCCCAAATCTTGGGGCGCCTGGGTGGCTCAGTCGGTGGAACGTCCGACTCTTGATTTCGTCTCAGGTCATGATCCCAGAGTTGTGGGATCGAGCCCTCCATGCTGAGCGTGGAGCCTGCTTGGGATTCTCTCTCCCTCTTCCCCTCTCCTGCTCTCTCCCCGCTTCTCAAAAAATTAAATGTAAATAAATAAATAAATAAATAAATAGGAAGATCCAAAATCTTTACTATGACCAAAAAAGGCCCTGCAAGATCTGGGCTCAGCTCACCCCTTACTCAGATTGGCCTTTGGTCACCTTCCCTCTCTAGGATCTTTGGGTTTATGTTTCCATTGGCAAAGAGTGCTCTTCCTTAGGCTTTGCATAGACTTGGTTACCTCCTTCTTGCGACCTTAAAATTCACCTCCCCAAAAGGACTTTCCCTGACTACACTCGTAGCTACGATGGATCTTCGCTTTTTATTCTTTATCACATTTATTGCCTTGAAAGCAGCAAGCGGGGGCTAGAATTCATCCCCATATGTGCTGACGTGCTTTTATTTCCCATTTCTCTCTCTAGATTGAAAGTTCTGTGAGCCCACATTAACTAGTTGTCTCCTCTTTTGTACTGGGGAGAGAGAATATAGCATCAAGGTCAAGGGCTTGGATTCTGAAGGCAGATCCCGGCTTTAACCCCCGGTTTACCTTGTGTGACCTTCTGCCCGGGTTTTTAAATCGATGCACACATTAGTTTTCTCCTATGTGAAACAGGGATGATAAAACTAATATCTGAGTCAAATACAGTTTTTCTAAGGGTAAAGTACTTCGAAACACATAAGATGCTCAGATTCTGGCACCTAGTAAGCCCTGGTACACACGACCTGTTAATGCGATCATATGGCACAGTGACTAGCTCATAAAAATAAAAAAGTGCTATGTATCGGTATTTATGGGTTCCTGTGGGCCAGACTAGTGCCCAGGACTTTTCGTTTATTACCTTAGTGCAGGATTTCTCAAGCCTGGCACTGGTAACATTTTGGACTAGACAATTTTTATTGTGAGGGACTGTCCTCTGCCTTGTAGGATATCGAGCAGCCTCCCCAACCTGTATGCACTCGATCCCAGCAGCACCCAAGTGTAACAACCAAAAACAGCTGCAGACATTACCAGATGTCCTCTGGAAGGAGGATTGCCCCTAATTGAGGATCACTGCCTTATTTTACGACAAACTTGTGAAACAGATCCTATAATTATAGCTAATTTGACATTGGGGAAATAGAATCCTCGATGAGTATCAAATCCTTTGAATGTTTGGATCAGTGAAGGAAGTCAAGCAACGGACAACCAAGTAAGCGACCCTGAACTCAATCAAGGTAATGGACTTGGTAATAAAGTCTAAACTACAGTAGAGGGATACGACAATGGGGGATATCTTCCTTTTGATTTCTGGCGTTATTACCATCTTTTTCCTAGAGCTAAGTGATCCCTTATTTACTTTTGCCCTCTTGGCTGCCATGGGTGTGAGAGAAGGGCATCCCTGAAATATGCCCTCACGTGCACATACACAGGTATACACAATTTTGGACTGAATGTGAGAATGAACTTTCTGTGCAGGTGGTGTTGAAAGGGAGTGGCGAAGGAGCCTCCCTCGGGTTCCTGGGGTACTGTCCTCAGGAGAACGTGCTCTGGCCCAACCTGTCAGTGAGGGAACACCTGGAGGTGTTTGCCGCCATCAGAGGGCTGAAGAAGGGGGACGCCACTGTCACCATCACACGGTACATGGGGGGAGACACGCCCGTTCACTCCTGGAGGGATGTGGTAGGAATGACGTTGACCCAGAATTAAGGAAGGATTAAGATTCAGATCCGAACTGATGACTCCATTCTTGTGGGAGAAGACTTTGTCACCAAGAAGCCAGTCCAGTGTTGTCTTCTCACACATTAAGCTGGAGAGAAAATTTTCATATTATTCTCCTTTTAAAATATAATTTATTGTCAAGTTGGTTTCCATACAACACCCGGTGCTCATCCCAACAAGCGCCCTCCTCCGTGCCCATCACCCACTTTCCCCTCTCCCCCAGCCCCCATCAATCCTCAGTTTGTTCTCTGTATTTAAGAGTCTCTTATGGTTTGCCTCATATTATTCTTAATATGGAAAGAAGTCATTGAAAATATGTATTTGACCGCCAAGAAAGGTTCATGAAGTATCCTAGGTAGTTTCGATTTTATGATCACTCAGAATACTTTTTTTTTAAAGAAACTTTTTTTTTAAGTTTATTTATTTATTTTGAGAGAGAGAGAGAGAGAGCATGAGCAGAGGAGGGGCAGAGAAAGAGGGAGAAAGACTCCCAAGCAGTCTCCATGCTGTCAGCGCAGAGCCTGATGTGGGACTCGATCTCACAGCCGTGAGATCATGACCTGAGCTGAAACCGAGAGTCAGATGTTTAACCGACTGCACCACCCAGGCGCCCCGATCACTCAGAATACTCTTTTTTAAATGTCTCTTAATATAGTGGTTGCTCTGATTTGCCTATTCGTCTACGTATATTCCCCATCGTGTGGCGGTAATATGGATTGACTTGCTCCTCTTCCTTCAGGTTGGCGGATGTGCTCAAGCTTCGGGACCAGCTGAAGCTGCCCGTGAGGACCTTATCCGAGGGAATAAAGAGGAAGGTAAGAGGGGGGGCTCAGCGTTCCTCTGCACACCCCACATGTCGGCCCCAGACACGCTGTTCCTCTCGTTCCAGCTGTGCTTTGCGCTGAGCATCCTGGGAAACCCATCGGTGGTGCTTCTGGACGAGCCGTCCACGGGGATGGACCCCGAGGGACAGCAGCACATGTGGTGAGGAGGTGTCATGAGTAACCCTAAGTGAATTTATTAATCCTATAACAACTGACCTTCACAATCGTTGTTTATAAGGTGAAAGACACCGCATTATCAGATAATGCAATACTAAAGGGGGAAGGATCTAATGTCTTATCACAGCCAGTTTTTATTCAGGAGAAAAAGATCATTCTAACACCTTAATACTCAGTGAATTTCGTTTTCCTGGTAGGTCTTCTGGGTATGCGTGGCCCTTTTTATACTCAACCAAACCCACCTATTATTATTCAGGCTTGATTTCTGCAGCATCACCTGATACACAGTTCTTATGGAGGAAAAAAAAAAAAATCCCAAGTCCTTAGGAATATTCTAAGATCATTCAGCCCCAGCCGTGCTCTGAATGATATACTCTACCCAATAGTTTGGTTATTTACATGACTGTTGTCCCTCCGAAACTCCTTGCTAATCTGAATTCACTAGTTGCTTCATGGGTGCCAATGGAGGTGCGTTTATAAGTCTTTTCGTCTTGCCCTGAGCGTTTCCACTAGGTAACATGCCCCTTGACCTAACTTTAGGCAGGTGATCCGGGCCACCTTTAGGAACACGGAGAGAGGCGCCCTCCTGACCACGCATTACATGGCAGAAGCTGAGGCCGTGTGTGACCGCGTGGCCATCATGGTGTCTGGAAGGCTGAGGTGGGTGGCCGGCCACACCCACACTTGGTCTCCAGTGGGACCTGAGCAAAGCACATTTCCCTGCACCGGGTTATCCCCATACAGGGGCGGGAGTGGCTGCCTGCTCCCCCTCTGCATGGCTCTGGCCTCCCGAGGCTGAAATTCACCGGCAATAGATTCACCTTCTTCTCCTGCGTGACTTTGTCTTCCTCCAACCTCCAGATGTATTGGTTCCATACAACATCTGAAAAGCAAATTTGGCAAAGATTATCTGCTAGAGATGAAGGTGAAGACGCCCACCCAAGTGAAGCCCCTCCACTGTGAAATTCTGAGGCTTTTCCCCCAGGCTGCTCGGCAGGAAAGGTAAACATAGGTGTTAGTTTGTTTCATCGTTTTGTTTTTCTGTTCTCTCTTTCTATATGTTGTGTTTTTTTATTATGGTGAAGAGAAACAAAAGCTTTACTTGAGCTTTTATTTATTTATTTATTTTTAACTCTATGGTCATTGCGAGTACTTTAATTATTAGAGAAAGGTCCAATTCCAAAGGATACCCCAGCAAAGAAATAAGAGAACAATGTGCTGATTTGGAAGCTGACTGTTGTGAGGGAATTCACATATGTTCCTGGTGGTTCTGTCACGTGCCGGGTCCCAATGCACGCGAGGACCTAGGTCATCGTGATCCTTTCTAGAGGGTAAAACCATCCCCATTAAACGCATTAGTGTACAAAGCCCATGCCCAGTACTAGACATCAGTCAAAGCTCGGTGAGTGGTGGCTCTTAACATTTTTGTTATTATCAGTAATGGCATTTGAGGCTCAGGTAGGTGAGATAATGCCAAATCCTAACAGTGGAGCCTGGAGGTGAACGAAGTCCTTTTTACTTAAATGTGGATTCTCTTCTCACGAAGAGGGATGGTACGTAATCCTGCTCCTTCCCTTCTTGAGGTGTAGATGCTGCCGGTTTCCTCCTTTCTGTCTCCCAATCCCCCCCAAGAGGAAAAGGGACCCTTATTGTAAGAGCCGCCTCATGCTTCTGCTTTAGTAAAGTGACTTCTTGTTGATTAAAGAGCAGCCACATGATGGCTGCGTCCACCTGCAGATGCACACAAAATTGGGGATGACATTGTTGCTGCCTTTTCCACATGCGTTCGTCCATGGTTATCTTCTTGAAACCTGAATCTCAACCTCACTCTCTCTTTCTCACAGGTACTCCTCACTGATGGTCTATAGGTTGCCTGTTGAGGATGTGCGACCCTTATCACAGGCTTTCTTCAAATTGGAGATAGGTAAGAGTGACTATTGAGAGATAGGACTCGGGAAAACAGAGAAATTCAAATCTCGTGTAAGACCAGCATAGAGTTACACGGACATGAAATCATACTGTCATACCATAAATAAAGGATTAAGACTTTTCATCCAGTGGTTCTCACCCACGAGTGATCTGGCAATGTCTGTGGATATCTTTGGCTGTCACAACCGGGGGTGGAGTTGAAGGGTGTGACTGGTAGGTCACCCCCAGGTCAAGGCCAGGGCTGATGTTAAACATCCTGTAATGCACACAGGTCAGCCCCTCCCATTGCAAAGAGTGATCGCACTGAGATATCATTAGTGCCAAGGTTGAGAAATCCCCTCCTAATTGAATGAGGCTCTAGAGGGAAGAGATCGTTGGCATCTGGGGCTGGAGTGTCCACAAATTCTTACAAAAAAATAAAAACAAACAATATATGATTGCTTTTGTCTGTAGGTACTCTTAAACAGCACTGGATGTTGATAAGGAGGTTCCTCTCTGTTGATATGGGCTAAGCCATAATTCTTTTCTAGACTCTTGGATGGTGATCTTTATATACTGCTTTGATCTACCATGGGCTCGGTATTTGCCTATCATGCCAGTGTACGAAATCTGATAAAAAGCTGAACACCCTCCCCCTCTTCTTGATCTGTGCTTTCTTGTCCCCTGTCCATCATTAGAAGCCCCAGGATTCTAGTTCTTAGAGAAATGTTTCTCCTTGACACAAGGTTAGGATTGCCCCAGATAGCTTTTCTCTTCACTTTCTCCTTCTGCCGGTCACCCTTGCTCTAGGGTCTATGTATCCATTTTCACAGTGGGCCATTTTGGCCTAGTGATCAATTTTGCATCATTCCAGCGGGAGGGAATCCCACAGCAGACTCAAACCAACATGAAGTGTTTCATAACCAATTAGGGGCAGGGAGGGGGATGTTCCAGGAACGCCGCCTCCCTGGAGTACAATGGAGCCTTTTCTTAAGAGCCTTCTAATGTTTCTGCTTTTAAAAATGTTCCCTCCCACCTCGAGTTCCTTCTGCCGTGTTTAGTTTGCTAACAGTAAAGTTCTCACTTGGAGGAAAAACCCAACTTTTTATCACAGTTTCCCGCTCCCCTGTGTCATGGAAACGTAAGTTAGCATTTTTTTTCTCTCCGAATGTTAAGTTACACACAGTCACATTCTCAGCTGCAGTACATGTATTCAATGAGGTGGGCCCAATAGTGTGCAAGCACAACGCATGCCCATGACCATTCCTCTGTCGTGCTACACACACTCATTCTCCCACGCCATCAGATCACTCTGGGGTTTTGCAGACTGCAATACTCCAGCCTCCCATGCCCACTCCAGGTCGGAGCTGCTTAATATTTGGAGACCCGAAGCTAGGGAGTCAGGATGGTTGGTCTTAACTCCCTTCTTATACTTTTCCCTCCTCTGCTCGTAAGCTGATGTTTTAAGCCTCTCCAGTGTGGAGTGTAAGGGGAGGGAAGAAGAAATAATATGACAGCAATGCTCGATTAGATTAAGCTTTGCTTAATCTAAGTCCCTTTGAGCTGTACAAAGGTACCGGGGCCTCCTGTGCAGAGATGATCAATCACTGGTCCTTTCACGGGGTGCCTTTGTGAGTTCCTTCAAGACTCCCTCTCCCCTCCCGTCTGCCACCTCTGACTACAGCTTCCATTCTGGAGTGGGCGATGCCTTCTCCTCTTGGTCTCTGCGTGTCTTGCAGCCTCCGGGCCACTTCTTGGTACCCCCTTACCCTTCCAAGAGATCTCTTGGGGTACCCCCCATGGGATGCACCACCTTTGCCTCTCCACACTCTGAAAGTGCAGGGCCATCACCGTCCACAATCCTTTACATGTTCCCAGACATGAGTCAAGGACCCCACCCCACGTGCCCAGACTGCAAGCCGATCCTACCGCATTCTCTGTCCACATCCGGTAACTGTCCACAAGAAACCTTTGCTTTCTAGTCTTACCTCTCTGTTCATTATTTTCTTCCTTTTACGTGTCTGCTCGTTTGAGGTCTTAATCACAGTCTACACGGATAACAGTAGGTAAAAAAAAAAAAGGGGGGGATTAGACAAAGTTTGGTCTATGAAGGGACCATTTGCAAAGGGGCAAGGCTCAGCGTAAGTACCCAAGGCTAGAAACGGGAAAAATGTTGCCATTCTTAGGTCCGAAGAGACTAAGAGAGGGAGCAGTGGCTGGAATCCAGGAGTAGAATCATGTAGAATTTCCACCTTGTGGGAAGCAGGGACTTTCAATCACGGCGCAAAGTTGATGTGAGGGAGGGAGTGAAGGAAGGAATAAAGGCCTTGAGCCCCCCTCTCCTCTGCCCCTCCTCATGAACTGCCACTGGTAGAAAACACCAGAAAAAGCCTCTTAAGTCAGCCTGTGGAACAAAGATCAGAGTAAAGAAGAGGGAAGGTGGACATAGAGGGGCACATGCTGGTGTTCTAGCCCAAAGGGAACCATCTCTTAGCTTACCCTGCATAGGTGACCTGGAGCCCCTTACGTTGTGTTCCAGTCTTGTGTGGCCCTGCCCAAACTCTAAGACAGCGGGAGAGTATTTCCAGCTTGTTACAAGACCATAGGGTGAATCTGCCTCTCCGTGTTCAGTATACGTGCTTCCGAAGCAAGCACGTGCCTTTCCATATTAATCCGAGAATATCTATTACCTTATATTTTAGATTTTAAAATCTATTTGCATGTACATTTTTGTACATAGCTTGGTAAAACTCTCCAGATAAAAAGGATGTGAACTCCTCATGTGCACCCATCTTTCTGCAGTTAAACAGAGCTTCGACCTGGAGGAGTACAGCCTCTCGCAGTCCACCCTGGAGCAGGTGCGTCCGTTTTAGGGACTTTGTTGCATCCGTGGGACAGAAGTGTACAAGCTGTGCCCGTGCTTTGCACTCGCTTGGAGCTGCGGGAGGCAGCGTGACCTCCCCGTCTCTTCATTTCTCGCCCCTCTCAGGTGTTCCTGGAGCTCTCCAAGGAGCAGGAGCTGGATGACTTTGACGAAGAACTTGACCCCTCAGTTAGATGGAAGCTCCTCCCCCAGGAGGACCCTTGACGCGCCAAACACCCTATGTTTCTCTTTAAGCTTCTGCCTCGTTTGAAAGAGAATATTTTATATCATTAATATATCTTATCTCAGACATGATATAAAATGCTTTTGAAACTCATGCCACCATTTTTCTCAATAATATTACATATAGTGGGACTAAGGAGCCAAGTCAGTGAGAACAGTCGTGAAACCAGACCACGCGGCTTCTATACCAGCAACGAAATCCCACATTTCATAGGGTAGTCAATTAAAAATGCATTTATTATAGAATGTTTGGGTTTCTGAGGATGAGACAGAGATAGTTTTATTTTCTGTCTTCAAACATCAAAATACTGACTATCTTCTTATCCTTTTGAATGCAGTACATAAGTACAAAGTAAGACCTAATCCTGATTTTGGGGGAAAGGGAGGCAGTGATTATTCAACAGCACAGTATTTGCTTTAAAAAAAAATTTTTATTTAAATTCCAGTTAGTTAAACATACAGTGTAATAGTAGTTTCAGGTGCACAATATAGTGATTCAACACTTGCATACGGCACCCGGTGTTTATCACAAGTATTCGCTTTTGGTAATTCAGTTGATTTGGGTTTTTGTTGTTGTTGTCGTTGTTGTTGGTTTTTAATACCTGCATTTTCCTTTTCTGTCATTTTTCCGATTTTCTATTGCACAGTCTATATTTTGTCCGTTGTGACCGTACAGGAAATTTGAAACCTATTAAGTAATTTCAGTAGGAATTTCAATAATCAAGTTGACGAAAGTTTAAAAATTACATATCTTACATACAATCTTGAAACATATTTCTGATTTTGCATTTTTTTTTTTATGATGCAAGCGTCTATCCTCATGCAGATCTTAATTTCTCGTGTTGATGTACGTTACGACTTCTCTAACTGGTGACCCTGTAGACAGCTTAAAATCAATGCAATATACTTGTATACTCTTACTTGGGTGTTTTGTTGTTACTGTTACAATTATTGTTGCCAGCTGTTACCGTCTGAATTGTGTTTCCCCGAAATTCATATGCTAACGCTCTGAACTGTGTGACGGTATTTGGAGATGGGACCTTTAAGGAGATAATTAAGGTTCAGTGAGGTCATAAGATCGGGGCCTCAATCCAATAGCACTGGTATCTTTATAAGAAGGGGAAGAGACGCCATATCTCTGTGCACTCACAGGGAAAAGATTACATGAAGACACGGCGGGATGGCTGTTTGCAAGCCAAGAAGAAAGATGTCGCCGGAAACCACATTTCCTGGAAACTATCTTGGGAGTTAGCATTTGGAGATGAGCTGCTTACAGAACCATCTGGACTGCACAGGACCGAGCCATGAAACACACACCACATACTCTAAAACAAAACCAAAAAATGGAACCACTACAAAATACTTTCTGGTATTGTGCTACCAAGATTAATGAGTTTATCGGGTTGTTTGTTACAACAGATAGTCACTTATATGTTCACTAACACAGATCGTGCCAGGAAAGGGGTGGGGACAAAAACCTGGAGTAAATTTGATCAGGACACTGATGCAATTGCCAAAGACCTTGAACTCGTCTAAGCTGCGTGTCCCCAGTCTTTGCCTGGATCAAGATCCTGCAAGGGTGACCCCGTCTTGACTCTCAACCCATTTGGGCCACACCATCCTCAAAGTATAGCCAAACAACAGTAGCTTCCAACCCAAGATATGATGCCTTGGGATCAGTCTACCCTTCCCCATATTGTAAAACATCAGGAAGGATGACCTAACTTAGATGTTATATACAACAAAGTTATATTGAGTGAATGTTTGCAGTATTTGAAGTGGAAAGTAAGCATAATTTATTCCAAGGGCTTGATAAGTGAATCACTACAGGGATTGTGAATAATTAAAAAAAAATTTTTTTTAACATTTATTTATTTTTGAGAGACAGAGACAGAGTGTGAGCAGGGGAGGGGCAGAGGGAGAGGGAGACACAGAATCAGAAGCAGGCTCCGGGCTCCAAGCTGTTAGCACAGAGCCCGACATGGGGCTCGAACCCACAAACTATGGGATCATGACCTGAGCTGAAGCCAGACACTCAACTGACTGAGCTACCCAGGTGCCCCAATAAATAATTTTAATGACATAGGGTTCATTTTTCTCATACTAGATGTGCGTTTCTCACATTTTATGCCAGATAATTCTTCGTTGGGGGGAGGGAGAACAGAGGGGCTGTCCTATGTATTATAGAATATTCTATGGCAATCCTGACCTCCACCCACTAGATGCCAGTAGCAGTCTTCACCTCAATATAACATTCAAAAACTTCTCCAGACGTGGTCCAGATCACCCCATCGCATTACAGTTGTAAGCCTTTAAACCAGCGGCTTGGTAATTTTACCATTTTGGAATGAAGTAAAAAATGAATGAAAAACAGTCTTTTTCATTTGGGGGATGTGGTTTCTTGCATTGAATACTCGGGACTAACCTGCAAAAATTGTTCTTTTTGCAGACATCTAGAAAATCAGCATTAAAAATGGTCAGTAACACATTTTAAAATGTGTGGGCCTTGGTGTAGCTTCTGTTTGAAGTTCACGTCTCTTTGTACTTTTTAGAGAGCACAAGCTTCAGTGCTGTGTTGCACAATGGTCTGTAAACTATTTCAGGGAGGGAAAATAAAGAACTCAGCACCCTGGTATGTCCTGAATCAGTGCAGCCTCTGAAAACACAAGCGTGGCAAAAAATACTGAAAACTAAATGAGATTCCTCTGTTTGGTGTATTTTAATTTATTTTTTTTAAGTTTATTTATTTTGAGAGAGAGACAGAGACAGAGAGAGGAAGGGGCAGAGAGAGGGGGAGAGAGAATCCCAAGCAGGCTCCACACTGTCAGCACAGAGCCCAAAGCAGGGCTCGAACTCATGAACCATGAGATCATGACCTGAGCTGAAATTAAGAGTCGGATGCTTAACTGAGCCACTGAGGTGCCCCTGGTTTGGTGTATTTTTTAATATGCTTCCCCAGGTATAGATGGAAAGCCTTTCCTTTGGGTGGTATCTTGATAGGAAAGGTAAATTTTGAGGCAGACACATCACCATATATGGAAAAATATCCTTACTCAGCACTGACTCCTCACCTGGGGTTTAAAAGCACATTTTAACCATCAGGGCAAATTAACAGTAAAATTCGGAGCTGAACATGACCTCAGAGATCCTACCATCATTTGCTTATTTTATAAACGTAGGAAGTGACAGATTACATGGCTTGCTTATAGAGCATTCAGAGAATTTGATCGTTGGTCATCATAAATTTTTATAGACTTAACTTTTTGAAAATGCATGATAGGATGAAAACTCACTGTTTATATCACTAATTCTATATAATGGAATATAGGATTGTACCGGTAGGTTGAATTCTGGTTTGCAGCTCTTCTCTCACTAATGGACACCAACTATATTGTAACCTGTTTGGCTACAAGAAAATTCTTCTTTATGGATTACTTTGGATGTTCAGTCTCTTCTGCGTAGTTCGTGCTGATCTTGAACTACATTGCCCGGTTTTCACAAACTGACAAAACCGAGTGAAGAAGTTGAAAACCCTTGATACTGAACAAAATTTTAAGGTGGAACCCATTGACTTGTGATGTTGAGTTCAGAAAAGGATGGGCTGGAAAAGTGACAAAGACTGTCCCCAAAAAGAAGGAAAAAGTAAGCAAAAAAAAATATTCCTGTCCCTTAAGGCAGATTTTCTATTGTCCTTCTCATCATTCATTTCCAGCTATTGGAACTCAGGTGCTATCTATCACTTTGTTTGATCACCTTGTTCTATATTTGCTTATTTTCTCACTATTTTCAAACCCTGTCCTAGAAATTCTCTAGGTCATTTATTTGGATGATCATAAGATAATGTATAGTTTCAAGGCCCGCCCATACTTTGACCTGCCTTCCACCCACCCCTTTCTTTATCATTTGAATCACATTCATTGGGCAGTTTTCCCTTACAGCCATGCTCTCCTAGCACACCCATTCTAAACTCCCAAACCTGGACCCATGAGCCATCTGGGAGACTGAGCACTGCCAGAGAAAATCAGTTACTTTGCTCACCAAATGCAAGAGAACAGTGTGTATACTCATTCCGCTTATGTCCCTCAACATACTGTAGACTCAATATTCTTGGGCATTCCAGACATGTAAGAAAATTGCATATTTTCATGTTGTTTTAGCGTTGAAAAAATAGACCCTAAAATCTTGTAAAAACTCCTCATGGGTACATGTTTCTCAACCAGGACTTTGATTAAAATTTGGATCTATTACTCGAATTTAAAATCTTTCTCAATACTCTAAGGTGCTCTATGTTCCTGATTAGAAGACTGATACCCTATATATATATATATATATTTTTTTTTTTTTTTTTTTTTGAGAGATAGAGAGAGAGGGTGCGGTGGGGGGGGGGGGGCAAAAGGAGAAGGAGAGAGAATCCGAAGCAGGCCCCATGTTCAGTGCAGAGCCTGATGTGGGGCTCAGTCTCATGACCGTGAGATCATGACCTGAGCCAAAATCAAGAATTGGGCACTTTAACCGACTGAGCCACCCAGGCGCCCCAGAAGGCTGGTATTCTTAATGCCCAACTGAACACGTGCTACGTTTATGAACAGTAAGATAACGAAGAAATAGAAAATATGCCCCACTTCTACCCGAAGGAAGACCGAGACCATAGGGAATTTTAAGAACGCCTCTGGAGTCACATGCGCTGCAGGTCAACGCTGTTGCTGTGGTGTCATTACTCTACTGCCACGAGACACCTAAGACAGTCCACTCAAAGGCAGTAATTGAAACCGACTACAGATCAATACTTTCCGAAATACCAAAACATGTTATGAGAGGTTGTAGAAATGTTAAATTTCTATAAAAGCTTCTAAAGCATACTCTCACATCCTTTGCTATTTTGACCTTGAGTAGTATCGCCTAAGTGCATGACATACAGTGCTTGAGGATGGTGTCTATAGCAAAAAGCACCCCTCATCAAGGAAGATTATAAAGGAGCATATATGCCTTAGTCTGGCTCATATCATACCTTCATCCCCAGTCTTGCTACTAACCAAGACTCCAAAATAGTAAATAACATTTCTCCCCACATCCAGTTTCTCCTGCCCAAGCATGCTCAACTCGATTATCTTTAGTATGCCTTCCAGACTCAGATTATAATCACCCACTTTATAACCACGCCATTGTGATTCTCCCAGATGATCAAAGACAGGAAGCTTCAGGAGACAGATCAACAGGTCTTGGGTATTGAATCCAGCTAAAATGTGTCTAAATCTCCATTTCGGGGGGAGAATTCCCATTCCCTCAAGTATATCACGGCCTTCCCATGGCCACCGGTGACGGCCATTCACGCATCAACTCAGTTTCTGATTTTAACAAACCATCTCCTCTTGTGTATTATAAACAGAAAAGGTGGGACTCAAATTCCATGCAGCAATAGCACGGATGATGGTGATTGGAACTTCCACAAAGAGTTAAGGTATGTTGGAGTTGCTTTCTTGTACAACAAGATGACAAAGACAGTAAGTAATGTCAGGCTCTGATAGAACAAGTTACAGGTGTGAAGGAACATTCCAAAATGTCAGGATTAAACACTGAAGGAATGAGATGATTCATTACCAAAATGTTCCTAAGATTTTTCTTGTCGAAGAAGGTTTCTGAGATGTTAAGATTTGGAAGATGTGGAAAGGTATATTAGGACAAGTTTGGCTGCGATATGGGATCAACCCAGAAGAGTAGAATGGCTCAAACAAACGAGATTATTCTTCCTCACGAAAGAATCCCAGGTGGCTATTTCTGGCCCACGGATATCTCTGCTCCAGCGGTGATTTCAAGAAGCAGACCCGCCACCTGTTGGCTCAGTCATCTGCTGTGGTATCCAGGAAAACAAGGTGAATTGGGCAAACCCCATTCATAAAAGGTTGACTCAAAACTGTCCTGGGTGGTTTTTTCCTTTGTTGTGGAAAAAGCTGCCACGGTTTTTGGATTTTAAACTGCTTGTGGCATCTATGTTTAAAACACGGGATTATTTTCCTTTAAGCTCTAGATGATTGTTCTCAGAAAGATACCATCGCTTGCCTGGCACCTGAATTCTCTTAAAAATGTTCTTCAGGATAAGGCACAATAAGAAAAACACAGAGCCCAGCGGGAAAGATAGCCTTTGTTATACTTTGTTTCTTAAGAAAAGCTTCCTTCAGCTGTTTTTAATTTTTGCGTTTAAAAAAAAATTTTTTTTAACGTTTATTTTTGAGAGAGAGAGACAGAGCGTGAGCAGGGGACAGGCAGAGAGAGAGAGAGGGAGACACAGAATCCGAAGCAGGTTCCAGGCTCTAAGCTGTCAGCACAGAGTTCAACGCAGGGCTCGAACTCATGGACCGTGAGACCATGACCTGAGCCAAAGTCAGAGGCACAACTGACTGAGCCACCCAGGTGCCCCTACTTTGGTGTTTTTAAAGTAGATTCTTCCCACCCGCCAATCAAGGAGCTTAGCTATGAGGTGAGAAAGCAAGGTTAATCTCCCTTTTTTAAACATAAAAATATTTTCAAAATTATGAATATTTATCATTTTGGAACAAAATATCATTAAACTCTAAAAGAATAAGAAATTTTATAAAAGTGGAAGTTTAGATGAGTTTTCCAAACTTTTTTAACAAGTGAGAACAATTATCTCGCACTATGTTTTCACGCAGGTGCGGGGAAAGCTCTGGGGGTTCAAAATCACCTCACTGGACAGTAATGAGGTTATGGGGCTTATAGACGATATAACCGAAGGCAGCTAGTGAAGACACAGAGTTAGTGCTAAGGACAAAGTGACTTAATTTCTAAAACACATATATGTTGTGTTTTTTCAGAGCACGTCCCTAAAAATCACCCCTTCGTACGATGTGCTTGTCATTTACAGACACTGGTCATTCTTGCCAGCTGCCTGCAAAGGAGCATACCGACCAGAACGATATTTTCCAGCACCGGAAGATATTTCTTGTCGCTTCCACTTTTGGCTAGAAATTTCCTCTGCGAGTTAAGGTCCTTGAACAAAGAGCTTCACGCTCTCAGAAGCTACTGCCATCTCTCACGTAATGTGCAAGCCTGTCACCGACTGTTTCTTTTCCAGGGAACATTGTCTCCTGGACCAGGGACCTAGTTACCGTCGACACCAAAACCACAAGCTTTCTTTTAAAAGAAACCATGGAAACCACAGCCTTTTGACTTCACTAACGCAATTGACTCCCTAATGGTCAGTACTGCCGTTAAAAAACTAAATTCAGTGGGTAAATGTGAAAGTCTAATTGGCCTTATTAAACAATTCATGAATTGGAATCATCGAACAAGTGGGGGGGGGGGCGGGAAGGAGCCTTCTGCTGAGCTAAAAGAAAGAAAGCTTTCAAAGGCAGAGAGGGGACATCAAGAAAAGAAAAGAAGGAAGGAAGAAAAAAGCAAACAAAGGAATTTAGTAGCAAGGAATGCCTTGCTTAGGAGAGGCTGCCCTCTTAAGGAGAGGGGAAGGGGCCTGTCAGTAAATTTCCAAGCCCTGACCGAGAAATTCTACGTTGACTGCTTAAAGGTTACATTCCGGGCAAGTTGAAACTGCAGGTAGGTTACGGATTAAGTCTGGTTTACTGGGAGACAAACCATCAGAGACTCTTAAATACAGAGAATAAAATGAGGGTTGCTGGAGGGGAGGTGGGGGGGGGGGGGAGGGATGAGCTAAATGGGGGATGGGCATTCGGGAGGGCACTTGTTGGGCTGAGCACTGGGTGTTGCGAGTAAGTGATGAATCCCTGAATTCTATTCCTGAAATCATGATTACGCTATATGTTAACTCACTTGGATTTAAATTTAAAAATTAATTAAGAGAAAAAGCCTGGTTTTCTGTACATGCCCTAAGGGGCACTATGTGGGGCCTGTGGTTTTCTTCTTAGCACTGTTCACGAGGAAATTGCCTTGAGGCCTTGAGAGTACGTGCTGAAATGTTGTGCTGAAATGTTGACCAACCGTTACAAGAAGAAAGAGCCTATTTTGCTGACTTCTGCCTTCCTCCGTTCAACAAAGCTGGCTTTGCAAATGTGGCTGTCATTCCCCAAGTGTGCAAACTTGGGAAAGTAATCCTAACCCTGAGAGCTTCTGTCCCCGAATCTGTAAAGAAGGGATCATACGGGCGCCTGGGTGACTTAGTTTGTTAAGCATCTGACTCTTGATCTTGGGGTTGTGAGTCTGAGCCCCGCATTGGGCTCCATGCTGGGCATGAAGCCTACTTAAAATAAGTAGTAAATAAGGAAAGAAAGAAGGAGAGAAAGAGAGAGAAAAGAAGGAAGGATCGGAATCTTACCTCTCAGCTTGACAACTATATGAGATACTAACGGCATTTGCCACATACTGAGACTTGTAATCTTTAAATTATCAATATATTTTTTCCAGGAGAGCTTTTAGGGTTATTAGGAAAGAAAGAAAGAAAGAAAGAAAGAAAGGGAGAGAGAGAGAGAGAGGAGATCATAATTACACCTCTCAGCTTGAGAACTAAATGAGATACTGTATATAAAGCACGTAACATAGCTCTTGCCACATACTGAGACTTCTAATCTTTCCATTATCATTAACATATTTTTTTCCAGGTGAGCTTTTAGGGTTATTAGGACATAACAGAGCCAGTAAAAGCACATCCATTGGAATGTTAACTGGAGACACAAACCAAGTGCAGGACAGGTAGATGGATGAGATAAATAATATGTAATCTAACAACACCCAGGATAAGTTTATAAGATATGACACTCTAAAACAATGTTGCCACTCGGGCACCTGGGTGGCTTAGTCGGTTGAGCGTCTGACTTTGGCTCAGGTCATGATCTCACGGCTTGTGAGTTCGAGCCCGGCGTCGGGCTCTGTACTGACAGCTCAGGGCCTGGAGCCTGCTTCGGATTCTGTGTCTCCCTCTTTCTCTGCCCCTCCCCCACTCTTTCTCTCTCTCCCTCTCCCTCTCCCTCCCTCTCTCTCTCTCTCTCTCAAAATAAATAAACATAAAAAGAAAAAAAGGCAATGAGGCCAAACCATCAGAAAGCTCAGGGTTGCCAGAGGGACAGAGATCACAGGACAGAGACAACGTATTTTTCCCCTTGTTAAAAAACAAAATGCAAGGGTAAATTTGGAGATCTAATTGGCTTTATTGGGCAGCATCCCATCCGGCGGGAAGAGAGATACTCTTCTCACCTCTGGGGACAGTATCTGTGGTCGCTGTGACACCATTGTCTTCTCCAAACTGAGCACCCTGACTTTCTGGGCCATGTGGTCATTCACAGCACTCCCCAGATTGACGCTGAGACCACTCTTGGCCTGGGACATGTGGCGGCACATTTCCGATCTGCTGGGCTCCTAGAGGGACCATACCTGCACTTGCCTGTCTATTTTGTTAAACTCCAAGGATATTTCAACTCGATTAGGGGCAAGTTGTAATGGCTTTTGGGGAAAAAAAAAAAAAAAAAAAGCCTGAGAGTCATCTATCTGTTCCTTCGATAGCCATAGCGGTCTTTTATAAACTTATTTATTTATGTATTTATTTATTTTTTAATGTTTATTTTTGAGGAAAAATAGAGTGTGAGTGAGGGAGGGGGAGGGACAGAGACAGGGAGACACAGAATCCGAAGCAGGCTCTGCACAGGGCCCGACGCGGGGCTCGAACTCACCAACCACGAGATCATGACCTGAGCCAAAGTCAGAGGCTCAACCGACTGAGCCACCCTCTCTGCAATCTTCCGACGCTTCCCTTTTCTAGGTGTCGTTTCCTCCCTTCCTTCCTTCTGGCTGCCGAGTCAGCTCTGCTAAGCACTGGCTCACGTGTGGGGACGGAAACCTTGGGGCTGTTTCCCCCCCTTAGAGATCTCAAAAAGTGGGCACCACGCAAGCATAACACAAGTGCCTTCCATCCCCCAGACCTAAGCAGACGTGTGTCTGTTAGCTAGAAGATGTGCTCACTACCGGGGTATGTGGGTGGTTCCGTTGGCTAAGCAAATCAGCATGCTCTTGATTTCAGCTCAGGGCACTATCTCACGGGTCCGTGGGCTCAAGCCCCGCGTCGGGCCCTGCACTGCACTGACAGTGTGGAGCCTGCTTTGGATTCTCTCTCTCCCTCTCTCTCTCTCTCCCCCACCTGCGCCCTCTCTGTCTCTCTCAAAATAAATAAACTTAAAAAAAAAAAACAAATACATTAAAAACAGTAAACTTTGAAAGATGGGGTCAGTCGCCTCACCTCATTTAAGATTTGCCCGTATTTTCTGTTTGTGTCCTAAGGTGATGTAGTAAACCATCCAGATTTAAAATATACGAACTCCCAAAGCGTGCCCACCCTTCCGCAGTTCAACGGAGCTTCAGCCTGGAGGAGTACGGCCTCTCGCAGCCCACCCTGGAGCAGGTGGGTCGGTCTTCGTGATTTCATTTATTTACTTATTAATTTTTAAGCGTTTAGTTTTATTTCGGGGAGCGTGCACGCAGGGGAGGGGCAGAAAGAGAGGGTCAGAGGATCCGAGGCGAGCTCTGCACTGACTGTCTGAGAGCAGCGAGCCCAACACGAGGCTCAAACTCACGAACCTCGAGATCGTGACCTGAGCCCAAGTTGAACGCTCAACTGACTGAGCCACCCACGTGCCCCAGGATTTGTGGTTTTATATCAGCCGTGAATATTAAAGTACCGTCTGTGAGTAGACACTGCACTCAGTCCAGAGCTACTGGAGGCCGTGTGGCCTCCTTCTATTCTATTCGTTTCCAGAAGAGGTTTTCTTGGACCTCTCCAAAGAGCAGGAACTGGATGATTTGGAGGAGGAACTTCAGCCCTCAGCCAAGTGCAAGCTTCTGCTGGAACAGCCCAGAAGCCTCAAATACCCTCTGTTTCTAAAAAAGTATTATGCTGTTTTAACTTACTGAAAATGTTTTGGAATGATAAAGCTGCAATATTATAATTATAATGTTATAAGTTCTCCGAGAAACACAGCATAGTTCTTCCTGTAGTGGAGAGGCAGAGCAAGGGCTGGGCAATGGCAGTGACCACGTGAACAGAGGCACATGGCTGAGCCCGCCCCAGGGTCACAGCCTCTGTGTTGTGTCTCTGCACATCATATTTTTCCTTTTTTTTTTTTTTAACTCAACATTATCTGTGAAATCGGCATGGCAATGGGTCACTTTTATTTGTTGTCGTGTGGTATTCCACTGTGTAAATACACCATAATTTATGTATCCATTCAGGCTATTATGACTAAACCTGCTGTGAACATCCTTTTATAGGTCTTTCGATGGACGGCGGCACTCATTTCTGTGTATCTATGCCTACACTCCCAAGTGCCGGTCTTAGAGTAGGCACTTCCCTACCTGTAGTAGATACTATCAAACAGTTATGAAAAGTGGTCGTACAAGTTTACAGTCGTCTCAATAGTATGTGAGAATTCTGAGCCGCCCACATTGTCCTCGGTTTAATAACAGGCATTCTGGTGCGTGTACA
This sequence comes from Panthera leo, assembly GCF_018350215.1. Taxonomy (NCBI): domain Eukaryota; kingdom Metazoa; phylum Chordata; class Mammalia; order Carnivora; family Felidae; genus Panthera; species Panthera leo. The sequence continues at coordinate 49,922,616 of NC_056692.1, read as the reverse complement.
TGATTTTAATTTACGTTTCCAGACGACTAGTGACGTTAAACATCTTTTCATACGTATTGGCCACTTGGAAGTTCTTTTGCTGGAATACCTATTGAGATCTCTTACCCATTAAACAAATCAAATTGTATGCTTTTCGTTTATTGACTGGTGGTATTTCACATATATTATTAATATGAGTCCTTTGCTGAATAGATAGATCGATCTACGGTGGAAGTACACAATGGATGTGTTCTCTTATTTTGTGATTTTTAGTTTCTCACTCTTCCTTTTCACAAATGGAATTTCATTTGTGGATAGTCCTGCTTTATTTTTTTTAATGTTTTATTTTTGAGAGACAGCGCAAGAAGGGGAGGGGCGGGGGGGGTGGACAGAGGATCCGAAGTGGGCTCTGTGCCGACACCAGCAAGCCCAACGCGGGGCTCGAACTCACAAACTGTGAGATCATGACCTGAGCCAGAGTCGGACGCTCAACTGACTGGGCCACCCAGGCACCCCTAAATGGTCCTGCTTGAAAAATACTTTGTTTTTCCCAAGGTTAGGAAAATATTCCTCTGAATAAGTTTTAACTTTTCCTTTCTAAAAATTATGACTTCTAAGTCTTTTTTCTCCATTTGTGAACTGCTAAGACAACAATGCTGAATGCCTATATTGATTGTGGACTTCCTTCTTTTTCCCACGCACAGAGGTAAAGCATTCTCTATTTCACCATGAAGAGCGATATTAGCTGTGTTTTTTTTTTTTAATCCTTCATCGTATTGAAAGATTCCCTTCTTTTCTTAATCCGCAGATAGTTTTTATTATGAATGCATAGGTAACGTTACAAAATGATTTTTTTCTTCTAGTGAGATAATCATTCATCACTAGTGGTTATGATGATTAATTAAATGGTTGGATTTTGGAATGCTAGCCAGCCTTCTCGGACCAGTTCATGACCAATTAAGCCATGGTTACCTGGATTTGATCTGGTAACATTTGGTTAGGACTTTGCATCCATGCTTATGAGGCATGTTGCTCTATCATTTTCATTTCTTGACATGCCCTTGTCCGACTTGGTATGCAAATAGTGCTGGCCTCCTAAAACACGTCGGAAACTTGGGTGGATCACACCAGGTCAGATGTCGGAAGGGACGCTCAGACTCCTCACATAAGCTGTTAAAGGTAAAGGATATGCTAGATCAGAGAAAAGCATAGGCAAGCATTGGGCTCTGGAAATAGTGCCCTAGGCTTCTTTCTCAATCACATGGAATATGCTTCTTGGCCTGAAGATCCACCAAGATGTGTGCAAGAAATGTGACATCAGGGAAGTCTGGGAAAAAGTTTCCAGCAAGATGGTCTATGCCTCACTGCTCATGACGCCAAGCTCTATCTTCAGGAGTTGGGCCAAGAGACCCTGGCCCTCCCATCGGTCCGGATCATAATTCTCTCCTTTGTCTCCCACCATATCAGGTGACTCTGGCTTTGCAGGAACTGTAGATTCCTCCTTTGACTACTCATCAAGTATTTAAAAAGTCCCTGATGGCAGCATAAAGAGGAACCTTCACCGGTTCAGTTGCAGCTCTACAGGTTGGTGGAACATCTGTATCATCTACTCTCTTTAGTTTTCCACTAAAATGTTAGCAATTACTCTATTCATTTCTTCCACTTTCAAGTCATTTTTAATTAAGCTTCTACACGGTCGACGGCCTCAGAAGGAGGCTTCCACTTCCTATGTATGACTGGCGTTGTACAATTCTTTTTTCATTATGCGTTATACAACCCCACATTTACCCTGGCTAATAAGCTGGGGATGGGGAGTCTGTCCCTTTATACAAATCTCTGCAAAAGCTGCTGTGACCTGACGGTCTGGTTGAGACCCTAACCTTCCCTTCCACTTGGGTGTATCTTTGACATTCGTGTGTAAAATCCGCTTCAGTAGAGGGTCCAAGGAGTTCCTTGGGGCCCCTGGGTGGCTCAGCTGGTTAAGCATCTGACTCTTGGTTTCAGCTCAGGTCATGATCTCACACTTCGGGGGACTGAGCTCTGCATCGGGCTCTGTGCTGATGGTGCAGAGCCTGCTTGGGATTCTCTCTCCCTCCCTCTGTCTCTGCCTCTTCAGCGTTCATGCTCTCTTTCTCTAAATAAATAAATATAAATAAATAAACAAATAAATAAAAAGAGGGAGTTCCTTAAGATCGTTCACAGAACACCCTAACTCTTTGACCACATCTCCCCATGTTTGGGTAGTCTTGATTGTCCTCCAACCGCCTGCTACCTATATAATCTTTTTGGTGATCATTGATGGGACAGGGACCCAAGCCATCAAAACAGATTTCCCCCAAACTCCTTACGATGTTATGTCCCTTTCTTACAGACTGAATCGCCAGCCGTAACATAGCAATTCTGGTGGCCCACAGTATTTCTTAGTTACTTTCATTTTTGGTGAATGAACCCAAAGCAGCCAGGGTACCATTTTCCTGGCTGACCTCAGCCAGAATTTCTTTTGTAATGTACTTGTAATTCATAGAGATATACCAACACCAAAACCCCAGATAAACTTTTCCTTTTGTCCATGGCTACGGTGCTTTAGCGACAACCCCCAGAGATGGTTACAAAACCCAGCTGGCAACGGTAGTTCTTCAACAGGTCTTTCTTCTGCAAACTTTTGTATTTGTCTCTCTCCCAAACAGAGCCACGGCCATTATTAAAACCGTGGAGCCAGAGAGACTTTAAAAAATCTTCTACCACGGTGCTAATTCCATAAATTGTATAGAGGCAGATAATTGAAAGGACTCACAAGACCCTTTGGGGTGTGTATTTCTGTAAGGTACAGCAGGAGAAAATAAAGGAGGGGCAGGGAAAGTATCGGGGGCCTGAGAAAATTCCAGAAGTAGATCCCCATCGTCCTTTTTCAATCACACAGGTAACTGTTTGTATTTGAATTATCAGCCACCAAGATAATGTGCAAGGAATACTCGTTCCAGGAAAGCCCAGGTAAAAGTATACAGAGGCATGTGTACCCCCCACCCCCCACCCCACCCCCCCGGTGATTTATCCAAACCAGGCTGTGTAACTGGTTAAATTAGAAGTAAACTATCAACCCAACATCGCTATACAATGAAGACAAGGTGGCCCCAGGTACTGGCAGGGGCGTTTCACACTTTAAGCGGCACATTGTAAATTACTAGCTGGCCCTTCTAGTGTTCTCTTGGCCAAGTGTCAGTAGTTAACTTCTTAGAAAAATTTTCCATCGAGACCTGGATGTGTCCCTCTTCTCCTCCAGGGAAAGGTTTGTGGTGATACATTCAACTCCTTACATTGTGAAAGAATGATTCAATTTTGAAAATATCTTCTTGCGTTACTTTGGGTAAGTGTGCGTGTGTGTGTTTTTTAAAGGATTTCTCATTTAATCCAAATTTTCAAATTTATTAAGATATGGTAGTTTATAACACCCCTGTTCCTTTTTTTTTTTTTAATGGAGTTTGTTTATTTGTTTTGAGAGAGAGACAGACAGTGCAAGTGGGTGAGGGGCAGAGAGAGGGAGAGAGAGAATCTCGAGCTGACTGGACACTGTCAGTGCAGAGCCCCATTCGGGGCTCGAACTCACGAACCGTGAGGTCATGACCTGAGCCAAAATGGAGAGTCAGATGCTTAACCAACTGAGCCATTGGGCGCCCCCTTGTTCCTTTTCTATATTAGCAGGATTGATAAAGAAACTTTCCTTTTCATTCCTGATAAGTAATTTGTCTCTTATTTTCTTAGTCGACCTAGTAGATTATAAAATTTTATTATTATTTTTCAAGAATCAAATGCTGACTTTGTCGGTCTTTCTCTTTGGGGCAACTAAACTTCTCTGTCAGGTTGAACTTACTGTTGTATTTCTGGCTTCTTAAGACTGAAGCTTCAATCACTGATTTTCAAACTTTTTCTTTTCTAATATATCCATTTAGAGCTACAAATTGCCCCCTAATCATTACTTAGGATATAGTCACAAGTGGATATAGTCACAAGTCTGATATGTTGTATTTTCATTATCATTGAGAAATAACGTTGGGGCACCTGGGTGGCTCAGTCAGTTAAACATCCAACTTCAGCTCAGGTCATGATCTCGCGGTTTGTGGGTTTGAGCCCCGCATCAGGCTCTTTGCTGAGAGTTCAGAGCCTGGAGCCTGCCTCAGATTCTGTGTCTCCCTCTCTCTCTCTGCCCCTCCCCCACTTGTGCTCTGTCTCTGTCTCTCAAAAATAAATAAACATTAAAAAAAATTTTAAAGAAATAATGTTTCCTAATTTTTCATTTTGATATCTTTTTTAGTAACACTTTGATTTTTTTTTTGGTACCATTTCTTATTTAGAATTGCATTACATTTGTGCAAACACATACATGTACATATACACATGTGCACACATTACTATTATATTTTAGAAAATATTTCATTTTAATCTATATTTTCTTTCAGGCCCCCCCAAATAATTAAGTTAGCTAGTGGTTTACATCTTTAAAAAAATTTTTTTTAATGTTTTTATTTTTGAGAGAGAGACAGAATGCGAGTGGGGCAGGGGCAGAGAGAGAGGGAGACACAGAATCTGAGGCAGGCTCCAGGCTCTGAGCTGTCAGCCCAGAGCCCCAAGCAGGGGTAGAACCCATGAACCGGGAGATCATGACCTGAGCCGAAGTCAGACACTCAACCAACTGAGCCACCCAGGAGCCTCAACATATTTTTAAATATTTATTTATTTAAAAGTTTCGGTTAATTAGTGAGATCTACTGTCCTCCTGTTGTGGCCTTATTAATTTTTACTTTTGTTTTTTTGGCTCTTTGATTTGGCTTTCTTTTTCATTTGTTTTGTTGTTATTTTTTCTGACTTTCTGTGCTGGACATTAAATTTGTATTTTTTTTTTTTTTTTTTTTTCAGATAGGAATATTTGTTGGAGGGGGCTATCAGGAAGACCCCGGGGTTGGCCGCAGCAGTCAGAGGCTGCTCGCCCCTCCCCTGTCCCTGGAATGTAGGCCCCATCCACCAGAGCCATTTTGAAGGTCACAACCTTGAGAGAGCAATGTGCTGCTGAGACCATTTGGAGGGTTTACGTGATCGAACCCCGTTAAGGACTCAGGGTAAACATTTAAGATTCTGGCCTGGGTGCAGACATCTACTCGTCTGGAGGTGTGGGACACAAGCCTTATAAGTAAGTCCCTTTGTTTCTTAAACCTAATATATGCCACCGATTCTGATACGTAGTGTTTTGTTATTTCATTTTATAAGATGTTTAACTTCAATTTTTATTTCCCTTTCCATTCAAGAGATGTTTAATAAAAGGTTGGGCAGTTTCCATGTGGAATGCCTTTTAAATTCTGCTGCTAATTCTTAGTTTTATCACATCGCTTTTTGAGAATGTTGTTTATATAATATTTCTATTTGACATAGAACTTGGTGACTGATTTTTGTGACCCAGTGGAGGATCACTGTATGTGACTGGTTCCTGTGCATGAGAGGTGAAGCTGTATTCTCTGTAATCAGGGTGTAAAGTTACTTATATTGACGTAGGATACATTTTGACATTAATTCAGATTTACGGAAAGGCTGCAGGAATATTTTCACACATGCAAAATACACAAACACGAGCCCAGCCATACATGCATACGTACATACATAGTACATGCAGTAACTTGTTCATTGTGATTTTTAAAACAGATAGAACTTTGTATAGGAATGACTGTAGTTTTATGCATTGATATCTATATATCAATATAGAATATGTATTTCTTTTTGAGAGAGAGAGTTGGGGGGGGGGGCTGAGAGAGGGTCAGAGGAGCAAAGCGGGCTCCGTATTGGCAACAGTAAGCCCGATGCGGGGCTCCAATTCACGAACCAGGAGATCATGACCTGAGCCAAAGTCCAGTCTCAGGCGACTCAGCCACCCAGGCGCCCCTATATATAGTACCTTTTTAATTACGGTGTTCCCATCTTCTGGATCCTTCCTACGTTTTGTCCATTTCCTCTGTCTTGTGCTCAAGGTGGTGTGTTAAAGTATTCTACTATTGTGATGCCCTGTTGCTGTCTCCTTTGCATCTCTGTAATTTTTATTTTATAAAATTGGTTGCTGGGTTTTTGGTGAATAAATATCATAATTATTATACGGGGCGTCCGAGTGGCTCAGTCAGTTAAGCGTCCGACTTAAAGTCAGGTCATGATCCCACTGTTCCGTGAGTTCGAGCCCCACCTCGGGCTCACTGCTGTCAGCCTGTCAGCCCATTGTCCACTTCCGATCCTATGTCCCTCTCTCTCTCTGCCCCTCACCTGTTGGCGCTCTCCCCAAAATAAACATTTTTTAAAAATCATAATTATTATAAATTAATTGTCATGTTCAGTTTTTTTCCTTGAGTTGTATTTTGCTTGATATCAGTATTCCTACATAGGATTTCTTAATAATTTTTTTAATGTTTATTTTGGGGAGGTAGAGTGGGGGAGTGGTAGAGACAGAGGGAGACATAGAACCTGAAGCAGACTCCATTCAGGCTCTGAGCTGTCAGCACAGAGCCCTATGCTGGACTGGAGCCCACAAAGCACAGGATCACGACCTGGATCAAAGTCAGACACTCAACCGACTGAGCCACCCAGGTGCCCACCTACATAGGATTTCTTATTACTAATCACCCGGTGTATTTTTGCCAATCTTTCATTCTTGCTAGTGACAATTTGCGTGTTTGTGTGTTTATTAATGGTTAGGTTAGCTAGAGCTCAACGATGTTATCAGTCTTCGCAAAGACTACAAATTCTAGTTTCATTGAATTTCTTTATTATTTTCCTATTTTATTCTAGTCACCAAAACTAGAAATTGTCCTCTAAGTACTGTTTTAGCTGCTTCTCACAAATTTTGTTATATTGCATTTCATTTTTACCTCTTCAAAATATTTTTCTTTTTAATATATTCTTTGAAAAATGCATTATTATAAGTATGTTGTTTAATTTCCAATTATTTGGGGATTTTCCAGGTATATTGCTATTATTATTTTCCATTTAATTCCCTTTTGGTCAAAGTGCACTTGTAAGATATTTTTAATTTATCAAGCTTATTGAGATTTGTTTTGTGTTTAATATATATCTACTATGATGAATAGTCGATGTGCATTTATTTTTTTTTTTAAATGTTCTGGGGGCACCTGGGTGGCTCAGTCAGTTAAGCATCCGACTTCGGCTTAGGTCATGATGTCATAGTTCGTGGGTTTGAGCCCCACGTCGGGCTCTGTGCTGACAGCTCAGAGCCTGGAACCTGTTTTGGATTCTATGTCTCCCTCTTCCTCTGCCCCACCTCTGCTCACACTCAGTCTCTCTCTCTTAAAAATAAATAAAACGATAAAAAAAAAAATCTTTTTAAAATCTGTTCTTTTTTTTTTTTTTTTTTTGCCTGGAGTGCTCAACAAGAGTCAGTTAGTTTAAGAAGCTTGGTTGTATTCAAATTTCCTATATAGTTACTTTTTATCTAATGATTTTATCAGCTACTGAGCTACAGCTGTTGAAATCTGCAGCTTTAACTGTGGGCTTGTTTGTTGGCCTTTTCTGTTCTGTTTTTTTTCTTTTCTTCTTTTTTTCTCTTTCCACTCATTTTTTTATTAAATAAATATGGCTGCTAGTAGTCCTGTTTTTTTTTCATTCATGAGTTTTTAAGCTCTGCTCTTAGGTCTATATACACTTAGTTTTTCATGTCTTTTAATGAATTGACCTCTGCATGATTAGGAAAGACCCCTCCCTCACCAGCAATAATTCTTGTCTTGAAGTTAGTAGGGCCACACCAGTTTTCTGTGATGAGTCTTCCCATGGTGTTTCTTTCCCAGTGTTGGAGTTTTCATCTTTGGGTCTTTAAAGTGTGTTTTCGTTCTTTGCGGATCGCATGTATCTATGGCAGACTTTTCAAATTAAGTCCGGAAAACTCTCTTATAATTGGAATGTTTTCATAATTTGTATTTGGTGTCATTATTGACATTGGTTGAATTCAAGCTACCATGATTTTGTATTTCCTATCTACTCACTGATGTGGTTTTGGGGTGATGATGGGAATTTGGAGCCGAAGGCCAAGAAAGAATTCTCGAGACGTCTTGGGTGCAAAAAGATGGCTTTAGTAAAGCACGGGGACAGGACCCGTGGCCAGAAAGAGCTGCCTGGGGAATTGTGAGAAGTTACTGATTATATACTTGGGAGTTGGGGTAGATAAAGGTAAGGGGAAGTTTCCAAAAAGATTTTCACGTGCTAAAGAAGACTCCCAGGATCCTGGAGGCCCAGCTGTTGTCAAGCCAAGGTTGTTTTTCCCTCCAGCAAAGCATTAATATTAAGACAGTAGGGAGTTCCTAGAGAAAAGTTATACTCGGCCTGTCCCAAGTATTTGTCAATGGGCTGCAGGTTATAAGGAAATTTATTTTCTTTTGTTTTTATTTTTGAAGTTTTTAATGTTTATTTATTTTTGAGAGAGAATGAGAGAGACAGAGCACGAGCAGGGGAGGGGCAAAGAGAGGGGGACACACAGAATCCGAAGAAGGCTCCGGGCCCTGACCTGTCAGCACAGAGCCCACAACACAGGGCTCGAACCCCTGAGCCGCAAGATCGTGACCTGAGCCAAAGTCAGATGCTTAACTGACTGAGCCACCCAGGAGCCCCAGGAAATTTGATTTTCTACCATTTCCTTCTGTCTTTGTTTTCCACATCAGTCACTAGGTCCATTTGTTACTACTCCTACTTTTTTTTTTTTTTTTTACTGATTTTATACCTTTGGTATTCCACTTTCTCTACACACTTGTCGTATTAGTTATATTTATCTATTTATTTTTAGTGGCTATTCTAGGGCTGACATTATGTACTTTTCATTTTTGTTTTGCAATGGTTGCATGGTTTCTGATAAGAAATTAACCTGCCTTTTTTGCAGAGTTGTAGTAGAAACAGTTCTCCGACAGTCTCCTGCTTCCTGTCTAAAATCAGATGGGTCCAGCAAACTTCTGCTTGAAGTTCGTGAGCCCACGAGTATTTGCAAAAGGGCACAGGACTCAGAACTGAGTGGCTCGATCACCTGTAAATCATTCACGCATGAGAAAGGAAAGAACCAAAACAAACGAATAGTGGCATATGCTATTTGTGTGATCTCTGAAAATTGAATTGCAGCAAAGAATGGAAAACATGGAGGAGTCATGTGGTCAGCAGGAGCTACTCCATGAACAGCTGCAGAAGGCTCTCCTTTCAATAGTTTAGCCAGAAAAAGAATTATTGAAAAGCTATCAGGTGTTTACTGTGAGATAACGCACCTGATTTTAGTAGCCTGATTTTTTTTTTAATTTTTTAAAAATGTTTTATTTATTCTTGAGAGAGAGAGAGAGAGACAGCCCGAGCAGGGGAGGGGCAGAGCGAGAGAGGGACCCAGAATCAGAAGCAGGCTCCAGGCTCCGAGCTGTCAACACAGAGCCCGCCACGGGGTCATGACCTGAGCCGAAGTTGGACACTTTACCGACGGAGCCACCCAGGCGCCCCTTTGGTAGCCTGATTAAATACAAACTCCTCACCTAATGGTTAAGAGTGCATTTTAGCCAGTATTAGAATATAGTCATTGTATGCAGACCTGAGATTGTCCGTAGACGTCATACCATCATTGGCTAACTTTACACGTGAAGAAACTTATCTGCATGTGTGAGAACAGGGAGACCTTTATTACAAGCATGGGCTCTTGTGTATAATTGAAGCGTCCTTGGGGCTTCCAGGCCTGGTTTCCAGTTGTGTATTGCTGGGCCCCAGCTCTGGTGCGTTAACGGTGTTTAGCGATAGACATCCGATATCGTCATTCTCGTATTTACTTGCTGAGACACCATAGTCTCAAATGCCTCATAGATATGTACTTGCTAGCGCCTTCGTTTCCACCGGTGCATTTCTTTTCTGGGACCATTTCTGCTATTAAATGTTAGACTCTCTGGTGCACGACATTGGAATTTTGAGGGCAAGATAATAAGAGACGAATATCTCTTAGAAGAAAGAGGGTGGGAGTGGTGATGTAAGAGCAAGAAAGCCTCAGGCAACCTGGGGGAGAGCTCTAGACAAGTTCTGCCATCCAGGGTTGTCCATATCAGGTTGGGACAGTTGGGCTTTGTATCCTAGCCTCACTCAGTCGCCACTGGATGCAAGTGGCCCCAAGGAAGAAGGTGACCTTGTGCAGCGAAAGCAGATCCAGAAGGAACTGGCAGCCGAAGCAGCTCAGAGCCCGCTTTAGATCATCTGTCTCCTTCTCTCTCTGCCCCTGCCCCACCCATCCTCTCTCTCTTTCTCTCCCTCTCTCTCAAACATAAATAAACATTAAAAAAAAAAAAATAAGTAATGGAATGTTGAAATTAGACTTTGAGAAGCAGAGAATTTCAAGCATTAAAATAATCCATGTATATGATCTATTGGATTTGGCCATCATACGGCAAATGTTAAAACCTCAAATTGAGGGGTGCCTGGGTGGCTCAGTTGGGTGTCTGACTTCGGCTCAGGTCATGGTGTCGCGGTTCATGAGTTTGAGTCCCGCGTCAGGGCTGTGTTGACAGCTCAGAGCCTGGAGCCTGCTTCAGATTCTGTGTCTCCCTCTGTCTCTGCCCCTCCCCCTCTCACACCCTGTCTCTCTGTCTCCGTCTCTCTCCCTCTCTCAAAAACAGATAAACGTTAAAAAAAAAAAAATTAAAAAAAAAAACCTTAAATTGAAATTCAAGAGCGTGAATCCAGGAGGTGAGGTATTCTGTTCATCCATGTGTACGTTGTCGTTGGGATGGCTTTGTCTCTTGCTTTGTGCTTTTTGTTTTGAATCTGATTTTTCATTGTTTTGCGTATTTTTTTGGTCCAAGATAAGACAAAACCCAATTACATACCTGTATGTATTTTTTTCAGAGGAGATTATCTTTTTTAGAGCATAGACACACACACATTAAGGACAAAATATAAGATACATCCCTTTGTTCCCGATATTATTTTATTGGTTTACACTATGGATTAAGAAACAGGCCATTCATCTAAGCGTGAATAACACATTCTCCTTTGGTTGGTCGCACTTTACATCTGGACATCCTGCATCATTCCCTCCAGCTCAGTCTTCTGCTTTTTTGTGTTTCTTGCTCCTCGAGCTCACGAGCTTTGCTGTTCACGACTTCCTCCTTGTGCTGTTTTCCTTCTCGTTGTTCGGTGGAATCCTTGCTTGTCACCTATTCCAAGGAAAATGTTCAGGTTTCCTGGTCCTGGGAGACTCTGATGACTCCTGTTGACAGCAGCTGGGTCACAGTGACACATCTTGTCTTCATTCTTTAATTAAGCTGAGCACCTCGACTTTCTCAGTGACGTGGTCATTGGTCACTCTCCGACTGGCACTGTGGCTAGGACTGGCCCACGACTGTTGGTGGTGTCTTTTTGGTCTGTTGGGCTCCACTTTGGGTTCTCACTGCCCTACCGAGCCAATATTTTGGTCAACAACAAGGGCGTTCAACCCAGCTTAGGGCAGTGGTTTCTCGAAAGAGACAGAGAAGGGTATCTGTTCCCTAGAAAACCACAGATATCCAGCTGTATGATCTTCTGATGTAAACTTTTCCAAATGTCCCTTCCTCCTGCTTCCTACTGTTTCCTGCTGCTGTGCTGAATGTGTTAAAAACACTGGGTCATGTACAGGGAAGGAGCTCCCTAAGCAGTATTTCCTTCCCTTGATGTGCAGTGGGTAAGCATTTATTATTTTCTCAAACGTAAGCAAACGCATTATACATTTCAACCCTGGGACAAACTCAGTCCGTGAATGTTTATTACTTTATCTTGTTCCTTGACTTTGTTACTTGTACTTGGTCGATTTTTCAGACCATCTGGATATAAGAATGTACCAAGACGTACAATAATTCTACCCTTTTGGAGTTAGAAATTCAACCTGGAAGAGGACAGCAGGGACAGAGCTCTCCACATAGCAGGACTTGGCTAATTTTGATGAGGAAGTTGATTGCTTGGTGAAGGGGAAGCTCCCGTAGGAAAACCCATAAAAGCCCATGTACCCTATGGTTTTGTTTAAGTCTCTGCCATTTTCTAGGAGAGTTGTTTTCGTAGCTTTAATATTATGCCTTAATGTTTAACAGTCATACCAATTATTTGGTATAAACTATCATGGAACTCATGTTAGAATTTTACATGGAAATGCTGGAATGAGTCTTCATAGCAGAAGAAGGGCAAGTCCAGAAGTAAAGTCAGTGATGACATTGAGAAGATTTCCAGGGCATAGCCAAGATGGATAGACATGGATGGGTGGGGAGAGAGAGAAAGAGAGCTAACAGACAGACAGATAACAGATAGTTATACCTTTATATATAGTATGTATCTTTGATAACGTGTTAAACTGGGAAATGTACAGGGACTGGACTGTAAAAGCATTGCAGCTCTCATTTAGGCCAATGTTGGATCTTGGCCTGATTGTTATACTCTGTGCCAAATATAAAAACTAAACACCAATTCTGGTTATTTCCTGGACACCCTTTTGGTTTATGATAAAAGCAAAAATAAAATGAACGGTGATCAGTTTTGAGTACAACCCTCAGTGATCTATTTGCTAATGCAGAAGATTAAGCATCTAATATGCCTTTGTGTCATTTGGGAAAGAGGTTGGAATTTGGTATCCCAGGTCATCTGAGACTGCATTGGCTTCTCCGGAGATGCGTGGTTGAGAGTAAATCCCGTAACCTTACCGAGCCTAGGGGCCTCTTAGTCCTGTTTACACGCTAGGTTGTATGGAAGTCAAATGGGAAGCTGCAGGTGGGAGTTTTTATAAACCCATAAGGCTCTTTATGCAAATTATCTACAGAAGCAGAATGCACGTTCATACAATGTGTGAAGTTGACTGAGCAAAATGATTTCCATGGACTCCTAAAATCTTCATTGGTAAAGAGGTCACAGACTGGTAAGTCTCTGATGTATTCCCCAAGGACCGGAAGCCCACACAATGGAACTTTCTCATTTTAACAGAATTTTCCCTCCCTTGACCCCTCTCATACCATAGGGCCTGTAGATCACGTGACAGAATGGCAACAATTTGCAGGACACTACGTGCCTGCTGGAAAGTCCATTCCTACTCCAGGCCTCACTCAAAGATGGCATCCTTCCCTGTCAGGCAGTGTACGGGCCAGAGAAGTATTACTAGGTGTTGAATGTGTTGCCTCCAGAATCCAAAGAGACATACTAGGTGCTGGTCTTCTATCGGTAGGGGATACAAGATATGTCAAATTGTCTTTTACTTTGGAGGAGATACGTAGAGTGCCCCTGATCACTGGGGCCATCAACCCTTCAAGTGATGGGTCATGGGTGATGGGTTGCTTATCCTCCACGGGATTTGTCCCCTACTCTCTGGAGCATTTGTGTCTTACCCATGTCATCTCTCGGCCTGATAGATCAGTTATCGATGTATCAATATGATGTTCTGTGAGACACTCTAGGTCTCTTACGACTATAACAGAAGCGAGAGAGTTAACATAGCCCTGAGGCAAAACTATAAAGGAATCTTATTGTGTAATTCACCTGAGTGTGAACTCTTTTCTAATCAGAATAGAAAACAAGGCATCTGGTTAGTCACCAGCTGAATGTCATGGACCTGTTCTAGAAACAGATACCATGTCTGACAGAGCAGCTGTCACTACCTGTTTGAGTTTACAACAATCTGGTTGTTGTTCAGGACCCATCTGGTTTCTGGAGGGATGAGACTGGCAAATTAAATGAAGATAGATACACTCTCTTTGTATTCTTTTTTTTTTTTTGGGGGGGGGGGAGACAAGTGAGAGAAAGCCAGAGAAAGAGAGAGAGGAAGAGAGAGAGGAACAGAGAGAGAGAGAGAAGCAGGACTCACTGGAAGCAAGTCTCGTGGAACTTGAACTCACAAACCGTGAGATCATGACCTGAGCAGATGCTTAACGACTGAGCCACCCAGAAGCCCTCTTTGTATCCTTTATGTCATTAATGGTCTCTACTTTCCCCCTCCTCAGGATACAGTATTGTTCTTGATTCAGTGTCTTGGCTGGAAGTAGGGTTGAAGGAATTGTCAGAAGTATCCACTTTCTCTACCCCGTTATGAGACTTCTTACCCAGAGGCCAAGGACCCAACATGGGGATTATTCCAAATACCAAATATATTAGTTCTGATGCCATACCTGGTGTTAGAGAACTGGCCACTGGGTGTGTTTGTGTTCATAGACTCAGTGGGACCCCATAAAGCTGGGTTTCACATATTACCTTAATTTCATGCACCGATTCTAACAATGGGGCCATAGTGACATTTTGGTTTTCTAAGTATCAATGTCCATTTAGGCCCTATGCCCAATAGCTCTTGAAGTGTCTGAGGATTTTTCTTTCTCCAGTGCACAGTCATCCAAGTAAATGGCTGTAGGTCCCTTTGAGTAAGGCCCAGGGGAAATCATCAGAGTATATACTTGTCAAGATGTTTTGGGATTCTTCTGACTGCTTCTTCAGACAATAGATTCTGGACCTTAAGATTAGCTCAGAGCCGGGAACTACACAAGTGATAAGAACTTTTTACTGGGGTGATAGTGACTGCCCTTAGCCTCTTACTCTCCATTCTTGACTCCCGGTTTTAACTATTAAGCAACACCCTATTGGCTGCCTACCTGTTTTACCCCTATGTGATGGTAAGACTTCTATATTCTACTTAAAGTGGTAAAATATTGCTTCTTCTAAGTAGACTGTGTAAAGTTAAATGTGTCTTTTATAATCCCTAGGGCAATCACTGAAATAAGTATACAAATATATGTAGTTTGCCATCGCAGTGGGTAAATTGGAAAACTAAAAATGTTCAGAGAGACAAAAGAAGGCAGGAAATGGGAAACAGAAGGATGAAAGTCAGAGAAAACAAATAACAAAACGGGAGACCTGAATCCTAAAATAGTAGTAGTTAGATGAAATGTAACTGCTCTAAAGACACCCATTAAAAGACATATATTATCAGGTTGGAATTAAACAAACAAATGAACAAAAAGGACCTCACTTGAGCTGTCTAAAAGAAGGTCACTTCAAATATAATGATATAGATAATTGAAAATTAAAAAATGGGAAAAATATACCATGGAAACACTAATCAAAAGGAAGTGGGAATGGTCCTATTAAAAGCAGGCAAGGTAGACTTCAGAACACGGAAAGTCACTAGGAATGAAGATGGGCGTTATTACATAATGATAAAAAGCCAATTTGCAAGGAAGACATACCAGTCCTAACTATGTATGCACCAAACACGACAGCTTCAAAGTGCATGACACAAGACTAGTTAGACCTGAAAGGAAAAACGGAAGAGTCCATGATTGTTGTTAAAATCGTCAGTACTCCTCTCTCAGTAATCAACAGACCTAGTAAACAGAAAACCAACAAAAATATAGAAAAACTGAAAAACACCATCGACCTACTAGATCTCATAGATATTTATGTAATACCCCACTCAACAGTAGAACGCACCTCTCTTCAAGTGCATAAGGAATATTCACCAAGATAAATCATATCCTGGGTCATAAAACAAGTCCTAACAAATTTGACATACACAGCAAATTTTCTGACCGCAGTAGAATTAAACTGGAAATCAGGGTGCCTGCGTGGCTCAGTCAGTTATGCGTCTGACTTCAGTTCAAGTCATGACCTCACAGGTTGTCAGTTCGAGCCCCACGTCGGGCTCTGTGCTGACAGCTCAGAGCCTGGAGCCTGCTTCGGATTCTATGTCTCCCCCTCTCTCTCTCTTTGCCCCTCCCCACTCCTGCTCTCTCTCTCTCTCTCTCTCTCTCAAAAATAAACATTAAAAAAAATTTAGAAACAAAAAAAGAATGAAACCAGAAATCAGTAACCAAAAGATAATAGGAACATCTCCAGGCATTTGGAAATTAACACACTTTGAGATGACTCACAGGTCAAAGAGTAAATCGTCAGGGAGACTAGAAATATTCTGAACCGAATAAAAATGAGACACAGAGAAATGAAAACCCTGATTATCCGAGTGATGACGTCAGTCAGGCAGCATAGAGCCGTGTAGAGAGGAGCTTTTCTCTGATTAAACGGTTGACTTTCTCTTCAAAGGCACTGCTTTAGATTTTGATATTAGCCCACAGTTATCTTGGCCATACCAGATGAAAGCTTAGAAATATCGGACCTCCTTGATAAGATTGCTCTTCATAATATGATATGTCCCGGAAACAAAATGTAAATGTTACTCCCTGCTCTACAGGAACTGGCTGAAAAGAAGTGAAAACACCCCAACAGTCCAAGAGAGATCATGTGAACGTGAGGTTTGGCAGGACCTGCGGGACTGAGGTCAGAACTTCTGAAGGCTGTCTTCGCAGGAACTTTTCACAGAAGTCAAACAGTTAAAGCAAATTGCAGAGAGGTGGTAGAGACCGGGGGTGCGGGGGAACATGTGAACTGTTTTCTTCTAAACAAGGACGTCAGTGGATAAAGTGTGATTCTGGATTCCTTGGTTCAGATTTCTCAAGAGTAAGTTCGTTTTATTTTTTTCTGGTCTGTGACTTGTGTTTCGGGGTTTTCTTTCTTTCTTTTTTCTTTTCTCCTTATCACAAATTTATAAATTTGGATGCTACCCCTCTGTGGAGAAATTATTTTGAAAATTAATGGGCTGTTTTGATGTTTTGAGTACTCCCTGTTTAACATGATGGAAGCAACGACATTGAGTTAAAACACAAAGTTGTAAAAATCATACAACTCTTAATATGATTTTTAACCAGAAACTGAGTGTGGAAATAAGCTGAACTTTGCTTAACATGTTGATCGGGAAGAAGTAGGGATCTTGAGAACGGATTGGTAAACCTGAATTGTTTTTGAAGTGATGGTTCTTTGCTTTTATTGCATAATAATTTGGGGCTATTGTGGATAAACTGTTCCACGACTGTTAGACTGTTGACCAAAAGCATTTACAGAAATATTTTTATTGTCTCTGGCTCTCTTACGCTGTGAGAATTTTGGAAGCGGAAGATGCTTTCTGTGCACACGGTGTGTTGAATCAAAATTGACTGCAGCATTTCCTTATCACAGTATTATTTCAAATGTGCATTACTTCTGTAAACAGAGATTTCAAGCTGCTCTGGTATAAGCGTTTTGCCCTGAATTTAACAACCGTATAAAAGGAGGAAAATTAGAGCCCTTACAAAATGAAACTATCTACTGCATGTATAATGAGGAATTCATGTTATTGTTAGTCTTTTGATAAACTACAGAACATACGTGAATCGGGGCGGTGGGGGGGGGGGGGGGGGCGGAGGGAAGTAGGCAATACTAATTTCCAGTGGAAAATCTAAGGGATTGGAGCCACACTGACGTTTCCAGGCTGAATTGGGCTGCAGCTGATTCCACAGCGAGATCACTTTTTGGCCAGCTTACCCTCCTACGCAGCCATGCACAATCCCCTTAAAAGTGTCCACACTGAATTCTCTGCACTAGGGACAGCCTATGGGATCCTCATTCCTGTTATCACTGGATACCTGACCTAATGCTTCCCCCAGCCCCCCCGCCCCACCTCGGGAACTGTCTTCCTCCCATCACCTGCCATTCCCTGGGCTTTCTAACCTCTTCACCCAACCTGCTTCCACCTAGACTAGCCCCTCAGGCTCATTAGCCTGATGTGTAGGGTTTAACCCCGGGGCTCTCTGAGGCTTTCTTGGCCTCCCATTGGAACTGGCTTCTGGACACCTTCTATGAGTTTGGTCTCTAGGAAATAGCACAGCCTTAAGCGTCATCCCATGGCATGAATGGAATGACAGCTTCGGGCAAAGGCACAACCATTCCTCATCACTATGGAGAAGTTCATGGCAACCGTGTGGTTTCTGTCCCTGGCCAGCATGAGATGCACATGGGAGGAGGAAAATGCTTGCACCAAATTCAGGACTTAAGAGCCAAATTCAAGGTGGAGGTGCTGACTCTGTGTTCTCAAAAGTCTCGACTCATTCTCCCAAGTCACGTCCCTGGCATGCTTTCCAGAAAACTGATGATCATTCCAGAATATCTTTACTCTCTTTAATCCAGCTTAGATATACTGCTTGCCCCTACAGTGAGGACCTTTTGAAAGCCCTCAGTTTCCACGGTTTTCGGGAGAACCTCAGCAAATCGTATTTGTGTAGTATTGGCTGATTAGGGCTCTGGAACGATGTGGTATTACTATTACGCACTGAGAAGCTTCCTTCTGGGAGGTATTTTGGGTCACTGCAAAAAAAAAAAAAAAAAGCATAAATTTCCCTGCCTAATCCTCACCACCACCACTAGCTCTCACATATGCACACAGGTGCACACACACACACGTACACGTTCATATATGCTCTTTGCCCAGGGGAACGGCCTGGTGTAATGCTATACTGTTCTCTGGTTGCTGATAGGGTATGTCGGGAAGAATACTGCCCTCTGCAGGCAGTTTTAGGTAGAGTCCATGGGCTGTTTTCACAGTGAACTAGCCCACGTGCAAGTCAGAGCCCTGGGTTCTTAATCTGGCTAAAGTCTATCCAAGCCTCGTTCAGGTGGAGTTTCTATCCCCCACCTCAAGAATAAGTTCAAATACATCACAGCCTTCCCATAGTAACCTTATGCAATCCATTGGCAGCTTTAGTTAACTCTGGGTGGCTAAACTCAATCCACTTTATGTATCCTTTAAATTATATGTATTCTTTATATTAAAAATTGAACCAAATTTCTATAGCAGTAACCAGAATGATAGGGTTTGAAATTCAGCTGAGAGATAATTGTCTGGAAAGTGTCTGTTTGTAAGAGGGTCGTGATAATAAATGATGTGGAGTTTCCACTTGAAAAAGAAAGATATTTTCCTAGGAAAGTCCAAAAATTAGTAGTTCATCATTAAAAGAATATAAATATCTTTTATATCTTTGGGACAGGAAAGGAAACATGGTGGGGGGGGGGTACCTTGATAAACTTCAATAGCAGGTTATTGAGACAGAACTAGAAGCAGACAATAAAACACAATGGAAGATCATCCGAAACAAACATTCATACGTGACTAAATTCACCTCTTAAAAATATAGTATCTATGAGTTTGAATTTCAAAAAAAAAAAAAATGATGAATCTTTCCTACTTTAATCACACATCTTAAAATTTAGCAAAAGGCTAAAATAAAGAGAAGGATAAAGCGACATGAGGCAAAATATTAAGCTAAAGAAACTTCATGTCCCTATGCTGCTGTCAGAAGTAAAAACAACCTACCATTAAAATAAGAGCAGGGGCACCTGGGTGGCTCAGTTGGTTGAGCGTCTGACTTCAGCCCAGGTCACGATTTCACGGTTCGTGAGTTTAAGGCCCGTGTCGGGCTCTGTGCAGACAGCTCGGAGCCTGGAGCCTGCTTCGGATTCTGGGTCTCCCTCTCTCTCAGCCCCACCCCTGCTCATGCTCTGTCTCTCTCTGTCTCTCGAAAGTAAATAAACATAAAAAAATTAAAAAGATAAAATAAAAAGATCAATAGAGCAAGGTTTTATGCACCTAACCACTTAGCCTTTAAATGCACTGACTAGGGGCACCTCAGTGGTTCAGTCAGTTGAGCATCTGTCTGACTTGATTTTGACTCAGGTCATGATGCCGGGGCCAGGGAATTGAGCCCTGGGTCGGGCTCCACGTTCAGTGCAGAGCCTGCTCAAGATTCTCTCTCTCTCTCTCTCTCTCCCTCTCCCTCTCCCTCCCTCCTTCTCCCCTCCCCCTGTCCCTCTCCCCCACTCACACTTGCTCTCTCTTGCTCTCTAAAATACTAAATAAATAGGGGCGCCTGAGTGGCTCAGTCAGTTAAAAATTGGACTTCGGTTCAGGTCATGATCCAACAGTCTGTGTATTTGAGCCCCAGTTTGTATATTCAAGCCTGGGCTTTGTGCTGACAGCTCAGTTCCTGGAGCCTGCTTTCAATTTCAATTCTGTCTCCCTCTCTTTTTTTCTTAAACTTTTTAAAGTATTTATTATATATATATTTTTTTTAATATATGAAATTTACTGTCAAATTGGTTTCCATACAACACCCAGTGCTCATCCCAAAAGGTGCCCTCCTCAATACCCATCACCCACCCTGCCCTCCCTCCCACCCACCATCAACCCTCAGTTTGTTCTCAGTTTTTAACAGTCTCTTATGCTTTGGCTCTCTCCCACTCTAACCTCTTTTTTTTTTTTTTTCCTTCCCCTCCCCCATGGGTTTCTGTTATGTTTCTCAGGATCCACATAAGAGTGAAACCATATGGTATCTGTCTTTCTCTGTATGGCTTATTTCACTTAGCATCACACTCTCCAGTTCCATCCACGTTGCTACAAAAGGCCATATTTCATTTTTTCTCATTGCCACGTAGTATTCCATTGTGTATATAAACCACAATTTCTTTATCCATTCATCAGTTGATGGACATTTAGGCTCTTTCCATAATTTGGCTATTGTTGAGAGTGCCGCTATAAACATTGGGGTACAGGTGCCCCTATGCATCAGTACTCCTGTATCCCTTGGATAAATTCCTAGCAGTGCTATTGCTGGGTCATAGGGTAGGTCTATTTCTAATTTTCTGAGGAACCTCCACACTGCTTTCCAGAGCGGCTGCACCAATTTGCATTCCCACCAACAGTGCAAGAGGGTTCCTGTTTCTCCACATCCTCTCCAGCATCTATAGTCTCCTGATTTGTTCATTTTGGCCACTCTGACTGGCGTGAGGTGGTATCTGAGTGTGGTTTTGATTTGTATTTCCCTGATAAGGAGCGACGTTGAACATCTTTTCATGTGCCTGTTGGCCATCCGGATGTCTTCTTTAGAGAAGTGTCTATTCATGTTTTCTGCCCATTTCTTCACTGGGTTATTTGTTTTTCGGGTGTGGAGTTTGGTGAGCTCTTTATAGATTTTGGATACTAGCCCTTTGTCCGATGTGTCATTTGCAAATATCTTTTCCCATTCCGTTGGTTGCCTTTTAGTTTTGTTGGTTGTTTCCTTTGCTGTGCAGAAGCTTTTTATCTTCATAAGGTCCCAGTAATTCACTTTTGCTTTTAATTCCCTTGCCTTTGGGGATGTGCCGAGTAAGAGATTGCTACAGCTGAGGTCAGAGAGGTCTTTTCCTGCTTTCTCCTCTAAGGTTTTGATGGTTTCCTGTCTCACATTCAGGTCCTTTATCCATTTTGAGTTTATTTTTGTGAATGGTGTGAGAAAGTGGTCTAGTTTCAACCTTCTGCATGTTGCTGTCCAGTTCTCCCAGCACCATTTGTTAAAGAGACTGTCTTTTTTCCATTGGATGTTCTTTCCTGCTTTGTCAAAGATGAGTTGGCCATACGTTTGTGGGTCTAGTTCTGGGGTTTCTATTCTATTCCATTGGTCTATGTGTCTGTTTTTATGCCAATACCATGCTGTCTTGATGATGACAGCTTTGTAGTAGAGGCTAAAGTCTGGGATTGTGATGCCTCCTGCTTTGGTCTTCTTCTTCAAAATTACTTTGGCTATTCGGGGCCTTTTGTGGTTCCATATGAATTTTAGGATTGCTTGTTCTAGTTTCGAGAAGAATGCTGGTGCAATTTTGATTGGGATTGCATTGAATGTGTAGATAGCTTTGGGTAGTATTGACATTTTGACAATATTTATTCTTCCAATCCATGAGCAGGGAATGTCTTTCCATTTCTTTATATCTTCTTCAATTACCTGCATAAGCTTTCTATAGTTTTCAGCATACAGATCTTTTACATCTTTGGTTAGATTTATTCCTAGGTATTTTATGCTTCTTGGTGCAATTGTGAATGGGATCAGTTTCTTCATTTGTCTTTCTGTTGCTTCATTGTTAGTGTATAAGAATGCAACTGATTTCTGCACATTGATTTTGTATCCTGCAACTTTGCTGAATTCATGTATCAGTTCTAGCAGACTTTTGGTGGAGTCTATCGGATTTTCCATGTATAATATCATGTCATCTGCAAAAAGCGAAAGCTTGACTTCATCTTTGCCAATTTTGATGCCTTTGATTTCCTTTTGTTGTCTGATTGCTGATGCTAGAACTTCCAGCACTATATTAAACAACAGCGGTGACAGTGGGCATCCCTGTCGTGTTCCTGATCTCAGGGAAAAAGCTCTCAGTTTTTCCCCGTTGAGGATGATGTTAGCTGTGGGCTTTTCATAAATGGCCTTTATGATCTTTAAGTATGTTCCTTCTATCCCGACTTTCTCAAGGGTTTTTATTAAGAAAGGGTGCTGGATTTTGTCAAAGGCCTTTTCTGCATCGATTGACAGGATCATATGGTTCTTCTCTTTTTTTTTGTTAATGTGATGTATCACGTTGATCGATTTGCGAATGTTGAACCAGCCCTGCATCCCAGGAATGAATCCCACTTGATCATGGTGAATAATTCTTTTTATATGCTGTTGAATTCGATTTGCTAGTATCTTATTAAGAATTTGTGCATCCATATTCATCAGGGATATTGGCCTGTAGTTCTCTTTTTTTACTGGGTCTCTGTCTGGTTTAGGAATCAAAGTAATACTGGCTTCATAGAATGAGTCTGGAAGTTTTCCTTCCCTTTCTATTTCTTGGAATAGCTTGAGAAGGATAGGTATTATCTCTGCTTTAAACGTCTGGTAGAACTCCCCTGGGAAGCCATCTGGTCCTGGACTCTTATTTGTTGGGAGATTTTTGATAACCGATTCAATTTCTTCGCTGGTTATGGGTCTGTTCAAGCTTTCTATTTCCTCCTGATTGAGTTTTGGAAGAGTGTGGGTGTTTAGAAATTTGTCCATTTCTTCCAGGTTGTCCAATTTGCTGGCATATAATTTTTCATAGTATTCCCTGATAATTGTTTGTATCTCTGAGGGATTGGTTGTAATCATTCCATTTTCATTCATGATTTTATCTATTTGGGTCATCTCCCTTTTCTTTTTGAGAAGCCTGGCTAGAGGTTTGTCAATTTTGTTTATTTTTTCAAAAAACCAACTCTTGGTTTCGTTGATCTGCTCTACAGTTTTTTTAGATTCTATATTGTTTATTTCTGCTCTGATCTTTATTATTTCTCTTCTTCTGCTGGGTTTAGGCTGCCTTTGCTGTTCTGCTTCTATTTCCTTTAGGTGTGCTGTTAGATTTTGTATTTGGGATTTTTCTTGTTTCTTGAGATAGGCCTGGATTGCAATGTATTTTCCTCTCAGGACTGCCTTCGCTGCATCCCAAAGCATTTGGATTGTTGTATTTTCATTTTCGTTTGTTTCCATATATATTTTAATTTCTTCTCTAATTGCCTGGTTGACCCACTCATTCGTTAGTAGGGTGTTCTTTAACCTCCATGCTTTTGGAGGCTTTCCAGACTTTTTCCTGTGGTTGATTTCAAGCTTCATAGCATTGTGGTCTGAAAGTATGCATGGTATAATTTCAATTCTTGTAAACTTATGAAGGGCTGTTTTGTGACCCAGTATATGATCTATCTTGGAGAATGTTCCATGTGCACTCGAGAAGAAAGTATATTCTGTTGCTTTGGGATGCAGAGTTCTAAATATATCTGTCAAGTCCATCTGATCCAATGTATCATTCAGGGCCCTTGTTTCTTTATTGACTGTGTGTCTAGATGATCTATCCATTTCTGTAAGTGGGGTGTTAAAGTCCCCTGCAATGACCACATTCTTATCAATAAGGTTGCTTATGTTTATGAGTAATTGTTTTATATATCTGGGGGCTCGGGTATTTGGCGCATAGACATTTATAATAGTTAGCTCTTCCTGGTGGATAGACCCTGTGATTATTATATAATGCCCTTCTTCATCTCTTGTTACAGCCTTTAATTTAAAGTCTAGTTTGTCTGATATAAGTATGGCTACTCCAGCTTTCTTTTGGCTTCCAGGAGCATGATAGATAGTTCTCCATCCCCTCACTCTCAATCTAAAGGTGTCCTCAGATCTAAAATGAGTCTCTTGTAGACAGCAAATAGATGGGTCTTGTTTTTTTATCCATTCTGATACCCTATGTCTTTTAGTTGGCGCATTTAATCCATTTACATTCAGTGTTATTATAGAAAGATATGGGTTTAGAGTCATTGTGATGTCTGTATGTTTTATGCTTGTAGCGATGTCTCTGGTACTTTGTCTCACAGGATCCCCCTTAGGATCTCTTGTAGGGCTGGTTTCGTGGTGACAAATTCCTTCAGTTTTTGTTTGTTTGGGAAGACCTTTATCTCTCCTTCTATTCTAAATGACAGACTTGCTGGATAAAGGATTCTCGGCTGCATATTTTTTCTGTTTAGCACACTGTAGATATCGTGCCAAGCCTTTCTGGCCTGCCAAGTTTCAAAGGAGAGATCAGTCACGAGTCTTATAGGTCTCCCTTTATATGTGAGGGCACGTTTATCCCTTGCTGCTTTCAGAATTTTCTCTTTATCCTTGTATTTTGCCAGTTTCACTATGATATGTCGTGCAGAAGATCGATTCAAGTTACGTCTGAAGGGAGTTCTCTGTGCCTCTTGGATTTCAATGCCTTTTTCCTTCCCCAGTTCAGGGAAGTTCTCAGCTATAATTTGTTCAAGTACCCCTTCAGCACCTTTCCCTCTCTCTTCCTCCTCTGGGATACCAATTATGCGTATATTATTTTTTTTTAGTGTATCACTTAGTTCTCTAATTTTCCCCTCATACTCCTGGATTTTTTTATCTCTCTTTCTTTCAGCTTCCTCTTTCTCCATAACTTTATCTTCTAGTTCACCTATTCTCTCCTCTGCCTCTTCAAGCCGAGCCATCGTGGTTTCCATTTTGTTTTGCATTTCGTTTAAAGCGTTTTTCAGCTCCTCGTGACTGTTCCTTAGTCCCTCGATCTTTGTGGCAAGAGATTCTCTGCTGTCCTGTATACTGTTTTCAAGCCCAGCGATTAATTTTATGACTATTATTCTAAATTCACTTTCTGTTATATTATTTAAATCCTTTTTGATCAGTTCATTAGCTGTTGTTATTTCCTGGAGATTCTTCTGAGGGGAATTCTTCCGTTTGGTCATTTTGGAGAGTCCCTGGCGTGGTGAGGACCTGCAGTGAACTTCCCCTGTGCTGTGGTGTATAACTGGAGTTAGTGGGCGGGACCGCAGTCAGACCTGATGTCTGCCCCCAGCCCACCGCTGGGGCCACAGTCACACTGGTGTGTGCCTTCTCTTCCCCTCTCCTAGGGGCGGGATTCACTGTGGGGTGGCGTGTCCCCTCTGGGCTACTTGCACACTGCCAGGCTTGTGGAGCTGGGGATCTGGCGTATTAGCTGGGGTGGGTAGGCAAGGTGCACGGGGGCTGGAGGGGCAGGCTTAGCTCGCTTCTCCTTAGGTGATCCACTTCAGGAGGAGCCCTGTGGCAGCGGGAGGGAGTCAGATCCGCTGCCGGAGGTTTGGCTCCGCAGAAGCACAGAGTTGGGTGTTTGCGCGGAGCGAGCAAGTTCCCCGGCAGGAACTGGTTCCCTTTGGGATTTTGGCTGGGGGATGGGCAGGGGAGATGGCCCTGGCGCCTTTGTTCCCCGCCAAGCTGAGCTCTGCCGTCCGGGGGCTCAGCAGCTCTCCCTCCCTTTGTCTTCCAGCCTTCCTGCTTTCCGAGCAGAGCTGTTAACTTATGACCTCCCAGACGCTAAGTCGGGCTTGCTGTCGGAACACAGTCCGTCAGGCCCCTCCGCTTTTGCCAGCCAGACTCGGGGGCTCTGCTTGGCCGGCGAGCCGCCCCTCCGCCCCGGCTCCCTCCCGCCAGTCTGTGGATCGCGCACCGCCTCGCCGCCCTTCCTACCCTCTTCCGTGGGCCTCGAGTCTGCGCTTGACTCCGGAGACTCCCTTCTGCTAATCCTCTGGCGGTTTTCTGGGTTCTTTAGGCAGGTGTAGGTGGAATCTAAGTGATCGGCAGGACGCGCTGTGAGCCCCGCGTCCTCCTACGCCGCCATCTTCCGGAACCTCTATATATTTTTAAGAGAGAAAGAGACAGAGCATGAGCTCGGTAGGGGCAGAGAGAGAGGGAGACACAGAACGTGAAGCAGGCTTCAGGCTCTGAGCTGTCAGCACAGAGCCCGACGCGGGGCTTGAACTCATGAATAATGAGATCATGACCTGAGCTAAAGTCGCACGCTTAACCGACTGACTCACCCAGGCACCCCTGTCTCCCTCTCTTTCTCTCTGACCCTCCCTGCTTGTCCTCTCTCTCAAAAAAATAAATAAATAGGGGCGCCTGGGTGGCTCAGTCGGTTAAGCGTCCGACTTCAGCTCAGGTCACGATCTCGCGGTCCGTGAGTTCGAGCCCCATGTCGGGCTCTGGGCTGATGGCTCCGAGCCTGGAGCCTGCTTCCGATTCTGTGTCTCCCTCTCTCTCTGCCCCTCCCCCGTTCATGCTCTGTCTCTGTCTCAAAAATAAATAAAACGTTAAAAAAATTTTTTTAAATAAATAAATAAAAATAAACAATTTTTTAAAAGTTTAATAAACAAAATAATAAATAAATACACACAGTAAAAAGTAACAGGGGGGCACCTGGGTGGCTCAGTCAATTAAGCATCCAACTTCAGCTCAGGTCATGATCTCACGGTTCATGAGTTTGAGCCCCACATCAGGCTCTCTGCTATCAGCACAAAGCCTGCTTTGGATACTCTGTCTCCTTCTCTCTCTGCCCCTACCCTGCTCTCTCGCTCTCTCTCTCTCAAAAATAAGTAAACATTAAAAAAATTTTTTTAATGTAACAGAGACACAATAAAAAATTGACAAGTCCATGATCGGTGGAAAAATTTAATAGAATTCTATCATAAAATGATTGCTCTAGCAAATAACATTCAAAAGGATGCTGAAGGTTCGAAGAACACAATTATGAAAGATACGTACAAAACAAACTAAAGGGTGACATATGGCTATTTCAAGCATACATGGAGTATTTCCAAATATTAAAATATGCTGAACCACCAAGGAAGTCTCAAGGAATTTCAATGAAACAATATCTTACAGAGCAGCACTTCCTCAGACTACAGCATGATCAAGTTAGGGACCAAATATTAAAAAACCACTAAAACCAAAGAAATGCAATATTGTAGGGGCTAAGTAGGGGATCCTAAGTAACATATCTTGTCTGTAGCTGTATTTACATTTCATAGCAAAACTAAAAAAAAAAAGGCAACAAATAACACACATCAATAAACATTTACGGCTGGGATGTGTGGGGTAGTTTTTAGGTGGTTCTGCTGATCTTGGATAAGTTTTCTCAGATCTCTGGGGTCTGGCTGGCCGTCCTTTGATGTCGGCTACTCTATACTCGGATGACTGGGATGAGTCTGCTGTTTCATGTGCTTTTCATCCCAGAGGCTAGCCCAGGTATGCTCTGATAGCAATGGCAGAGCCATAGGAACAAGAAGATAGATTCAAGGTCTCATAAGGTCTAGGCTCAGAACTGGCACAATTCTGGTAACAGAGTGCTCCCATCCCTCTCTACAAAGTTATCGTCTGCCCTCAAGGAAGGAACTCCAGAGTTCTCAGACAAAAGGTATGGACAAAAGTAGAGGTGAAGAATTGGAACTTCTATGTTGAATAGGAGTGGTAGGAGTGAGTGCCCTTGTCTTGTTCCCGATCTTAGAGGAAAAGCTTTCAACCTTTCACCATTGAGTATGATGTCAGCCACGGGCTTGTGGTATATGGCCTTTACCATGCTGAGGTTTATTCTTTCTATGCTTACTTTTTTGAAAGTTTTTATCCTGAAAGGATGTGTATTCTGTGAAATGCTTTGCATCTATTGAGATGACCGTATGATTTTTACCGTTCTACTCGTGTGCTGTATTACATTCATTGATTTGCATATATTGAACCATCCTTGCATCTTGGGGGTGAATCCCATTTGGTTGTGGTGTATCATGTGTGGTTGTGTTCAGTTTGCTAAAATCTTGTTGAGGGTTTTTACATCTATGTTCCTTAGGGATATTGGTCTGTAATTTTCTCTTCTTATAGTATCCATATCTGGCATTGGCCTTGGGGTAATGCTGACCTCATAGAATGATTCCGCAAGTATACCCTCCCCTTCAGGTTTTTGAAGTCTTTGAGAAGGACTGGCATTCATTCTTTTCTGATTGGTAGAATTCAGTGAAGCTGTGTGGTCCTGGGCTTTTCTTTTTTGGGAGGTTGTTTAATTTTAATTTTTTATTTTTTTATTTGAGGGAGAGAGGGAGAGTGTGTGCACATGAGCGAGTGGGGGCAGAGGGAAAAAGAGAGAGAGAGAGAGAGAGAGAGAGAGAGAATCTCAAGCAGGCCCCATGCTCAGTGCAGAGCCCACTGTGGGGCTTGATCCCACAATCGTGGGATCATGACCTGAGCCAAAATTAAAAGTTAGATGCTTAACCAACAGAGCCACAAAGGCACCCCTGTTGGAAGGTTTTTGATCACTGATTCGAAGTCCTTCCAGCTTTTCTTTTGTTACTCATTTCTAGTTCCCTATTCTCATGGTCAGAGAAGAAACTTAGTATAATTTCAGTTTGTTGAGACTTGGTTTGTTGCTTGTTGTACGATCTATCCTTGTATCTGTTGGGAGGTCTTGGATATGTGAAAGCATCCTCTCTCCTCCTTGGATGATAGCCTGTCTCTGCTTTGTATCAGTGCTGGATTCCCAAGCAAACCTCAGCAATAACTCACCTTTGCTTAAGAACGGGGGCAGAGAGGTTTCCCACCGCATTCTTGATGGTAGATGGCCATTGCTAACTCCATGCAAGGGTCGTGTTGTGCCAAATAAGGTGTGTTTGGATGGATGTTGTTGCAGCCCACGGGATGACAGGGAAGCCTGAGTGTCAAGCTATGGGCACAAGGACTGGAGTGCTCTGTCTTTGCAGTGGAGAGCAGAAGGAAACAAAAGTCTGGGGGAAAGGCTCCAGCTGTCTCAGGCTCCCAGATGCATTACCGCTGTGTGGTCAAGAGCTGTTGGAAACCCCCAGTGAAACCTGTACCATCCAGATGCTTTGTGCTGGAGGAAATCATTTCCTCTGAGCAGTGGGGGGGGAGGAAAATGAACCCCTCTGACACCAAAAAGAAGAGTCTCTTCTTCCCGAAATGCCTCTTCAGTCCTTTCTCCTGACAGTTTTACATCATGGCGGCTGGCAAAGGAAAATATGTCTGGGGCCCAGATCTGCTTTCACAGAGCGGGCTGCAAAGGATGACTTTTGAGCTGAGAGGCGAGAAAATGATGATCGACACAATGCATGATGAACAAATGAGGGAGTAAAGAGTCTGGACGTGGGAGGAAAAGAAAGCCAGGGCAGCGGGTTATGAAAAGCTAACTTCGGAACTCTCAATTTCTAGTGCTTATGTCTAGCACTGCAACGATCAGCCTGTTCTGTTTTGATTGTTTGTTTGTGGGGAGATTTCTTCTCATTAAGGCCATTGCATTTACGTGATCGTCTTGTCTTTCTTATTAAACAGGGCAAAATGATTAAGAGGGAGATAAGTGTGTGTCAACAAACATGCGCATTATTATGCAAGAACCTTCTTAAAAAATGGAGAATGAAGAGAGAGCCCTTAATGGTATGCCTGTCCCTTTGCATTTACAGGACGAAAATGTATATTTCTTTGGGAAATAGCTATACTTTATCTCCCCTTCCAAAAACAAAACACAACAACCTTTCTGTTGCAGAAGAAGCTGTTCCTCAAACTGCAATCTGTCTGCAGACATTTCACTTGACATAGACCCTAAATTGAGGTCTTAAAGGACTGAAGCTGGCCAACAATACAAAATCCAATAAATGTTTTAAAAGTCAATGGTCACGGGGCGCCTGGGTGGCTCAGTCGGTTGAGCGTCCGACTTCGGCTCAGGTCATGATCTCGCGGTCTGTGGGTTCGAGCCCCGCGTCAGGCTCTGTGCAGACAGCTCGGAGCCTGGAGCCTGCTTCGGATTCTGTGTCTCCCTCTTTCTCTGCCCTTCCCCCACTCATGCTGTCTCTCTTAAAAAAAAAAAAAAACATTAAAAAAAATTTTTAAGTCAATGGTCACATTTTTGCTAGTGTTCCTACTCATGAGTCATCAGGTCCAGATGCTGAGATTCTGAAGGCACGGTAAATCAACCCCCGGAAGTAGCTGGCGGGTATTTTTGGTTTTGAATCTCTTTCTCTTTTTAAAAATACATTATTCTCTTCAAACAAGTGGAAAACTTGGAAATGCCATTAGTGCCAAGAACAAAATTAGTGTTAGCCCCTATAATTCTACCATACAACAAAAATCCTGGTTAAACTCCAGGGTCTTTTTAAAATCAGGTAGTTACAGCTTCTCCGGTTGCCTGAATCATATGGAGTTTCCAA
This sequence comes from Panthera leo, assembly GCF_018350215.1. Classification (NCBI taxonomy): domain Eukaryota; kingdom Metazoa; phylum Chordata; class Mammalia; order Carnivora; family Felidae; genus Panthera; species Panthera leo. The sequence goes on along the minus strand of NC_056692.1, from coordinate 49,892,391 downwards.
TACCAGACTCTTGTCTTGTAGCCAATGTATTATTGCTAAGGAAGAGGTGTCCTCGAACTGTCTCATGTAACGCTAGGCTTTGAGCAGAATCAGACACAGCGTGAGTAGTTCCTGCCCAGTGGTAATAATTTATGATAGGTTGCCACTGTTGTCTCTCATACGTCCATGATCAGTGCATGCTTTAGACTGGTGCTGTGGATCAATACATTTGAATTCCTACGAATAACTCATTGGAATTAGTCAGACTGCTGACATTTGTAAGGTACATATTTTAAACAGTTCCTAATGTGGCATACATTGAGATCAGAAAGATGAATGAGACAAACTGTATGCCCAAATGATTGTGGATAACTGATTCAAACTCATAATTTTCTTTATTCTTTGTCTCGGATTGTGTAGGAATGGCTAAGCTCATTGCTCCTACTGCTTTTTTTGTATGAATATCCTATTTATCATGAAGCTCATGATTTTTCTTCACTGCCCGCCATGGACCTGGGACCGGTAGATTCATTCAATGATACTACATTTGCTATTGCATTCACACCAGTCACCAACGTAACCCAGCAGATCATGGACAAAGTAGCCTTGGCCTCCTTCATGAAAGGTGAGTTTTCTGGCAGCCAAAGAGAAATATTTCTGATGGCAATATTTGGTTCAAGTGACTTTAGATGCATGCATTTAATTTGCATTTCAGTGGATAAACCACATTACTTGTCAGATTTTCTAGATTATGTGAAATTGGAGTGCACAGTCTCTCAAGAGAGAACTCTTGATCTCGCATAGGATTTGGGGAAGCATGGAATATAGAGTTTGGCAGACTTTGAAAAGCAGGAGTGTTAAGGAAATCGTTGACATTGCTGTGGAAGCATTATTACTAAAATGAGGCTCTCCCTCCAGCGTTTGCTTGTGATGAGTGACAAAAACAGCTAGTCTCTCCTTGAGTTTGATTATAGGAATTCTTTCTCCACCGTTTTACTACCAAAAAACAGCTTTACTATATTTGAGGATTCTATGGAGGAGTGAGTATTCATTGTGTGTTTCAGATTTCCACGCTTCTGTGTTAAGATACTTATCAATGAAAAATAAGAGTAAATATGTGGATCCTGAGAAACTTAACAGAAACCCATGGGGGAGGGGAAGGGAAAAAAAAAAAGAGGTTAGAGTGGGAGAGAGTCAAAGCATAAGAGACTCTTAAAAACTGAGAACAAACTGAGGGTTGATGGGGGGTGGGAGGGAGGGGAGGGTAGGTGATGGGTATTGAAGAGGGCATCTTTTGGGATGAGCACTGGGTGTTGTATGGAAACCAATTTGGCGATAAATTTCGTATATTAAAAAAGGAAAAAAGAAAAATAAGAGTATTATTACAGTCAGGATCACTTCGCTGAAAACTAATTTTTTTAAATCAGAGGAGAAGCAGCCTGGTGCAGAGGCAAGAGAACTAGTCTTAGAGTCAAAGAACGCTTGACTAAAAGTGTTTCTATGACTGGGTTTGCATTGCGTTTTGCAAGTCATCAACTTCTCTGAGCCACATTATCACCATAGTCAAGATACGATAAACAATGCTATGGTTTTCATGACTATTTCAGTTGAGAATGAGAGAATCCCAATTCAGCTTGTCTCAAAAAAAAGGGGGTGCTAGACGCTTAAAGGAAAAGAGTATGGATAGAGATGTGTCAACAACAAAGGAAGAAATACGTCTCCACTTCTTAGGTCTATAGTATTGTGTGCTGGCCTCATTCTCAGGTTGGCTCCCCCCAAACAGAAGCTGACTTAGTCTGTAGAATCTCCAGATTTAAGCCCTACCACAAACAACCCCTGTGAAAAGCGTACAGAACAGTTCAAAATAATTTCAGAGATTAGACCCGTTGGAAAAATGGTCTACTGTGGATTAATGTTGGTCTCGGTCCACCAAGAACTAATCTCATTGGATAGAAGAATATACTATTGTCATTGCCCGTTGGCTGAGTTCCTTCGTCACTTTGCAAACCACATCCAAACCACGTGGTATGTGAGTGGGAGAGTGGCAGTATCCCAGATGAATTTTGGAGTGTTTACTAGAAGGGGGACTGAATGTCAGGCAACTAAAAACAATTCTTTGCAAATATAAATGCATACCTCCAAGGGGAATCTATGGTGATTGCCCTATAATTGTGAGTTGAGTTATAATTTAAAAATGGATTAGAGCTTGCACAACTTTGTGAATATGCTAGAAATCATGAAGTTGTACAGTTTAAAGGATGAATTTTATGTTCTATGAATTATATCTCAATTTTTAAAAAGAACATAAAAATGTGCCTTGGAAGGTGCTTCATGTTAATTTTGGACACCATAACTCTCCACCACGAGTATTACTGTGAGGAGAACTTTTGGATCTTTTTCTGCCCCGTCCCTGGAAATCCATAAAATGTCTCTTCTCTTTGTCACCTTATGTCCATGATGCTAGTACAGCTTATGTAACCATTAATTTTGTGCTTGGATTCTGACTCCTTAACTGTATTGAGTATCTAGAAGTCCACCTGTCTGTAATCTATATTTGGAGGTTCTGTGGTCACAGTTCCCAAATTATGTTGGGCTTTTCCTTCCTGTCCATGCTTCGCTGCACACTTCCAGGACAGGTGGATGGTTTACAGCCAAACTTGTTTTCCCATCACGCCTCCCCAACCACCTCCGCCTTACTTCCTTCCAAATTGGAATGTTTACACTGTGCATCTTACCCGCAAACACTGACCCCACTTCTGATTCAAGATCGTAGCCTGATCGCTCTCCACCTAAGGTGTAGTCTCCTTGTCTATCCCAACACACGTTTGCCTTGGTTCACAGATGTCCTCCTAGGAAGTCACAACGCTATGAAAATGTGCCTCTCAGCAACACCCTAGTTCCAAGTCCCCTGCAACAGTTAATACATATTCATTAAATGACTACTGCGCACAGGGTCTTTACATCAAGTTTATCTTTACAATGAACGCGTTGTTATCTTTGTGTCATAAATAATGTAACTAAAATTGTAAATATTCATTAAATGCTATCATGTGCTAGATTTTTATAGAGACTTTATTCTGTAGTAATAGGATATGATTCTATCATATTATTATGTATTTTACTTTTTATACTCTAGTAATATTCTGTACTACTAAAAATAGATATTATTATGTTTATTTTACAAACAGTGAGATTGAGTAATAAAGGTTATGTGACTTGCTCAGGATCACAAGGATTTAAGGAATAGATTCCAGGAAAAAAAAAGTAATTTTATCAAAATACATGCTGCCTTCTTTTTTGCCTTCATCTTCAACACTCCCATCCAACCCAGGACTTGCTTTGTATTCCTTCTCATCTTTTCAGTCTTAATGAGACATCTGTATGGCGTTGAATACACTATCTGCAGAAAAGAGAGATTATTTTAGTGATGTCAACATAGTCGACATATTTTTTAAATTTCTCACTCTTGTTTTTAGTCTATTTAGCATACTGTCAGGATTATTAAAGGAAAAAGAATTTTTATAATCATTTCTACCTGCTGTAAACCAGAGACTAAGCCAGAGACTAACTGTGATTTAAAAAAAAGATATCTGCATGTGCTTACTACCATTGGAGATTTATTGCAAAGCTAATTCTTATGTGAATAGTTTAATTGGAATGGAGTAATATTATATGTGATTGAAATTGGTTCAAGAACTACAAATGAAAATAAAATAACTAATTTTCATGGAGTCCTTCCGAATGTGTCTAGATGAACGTTAGCAATGTCTGTTCCCAAATTTTACTCCTCCTGACTTACTCAACAGTGATATTTGATTTTATTTTATTTCCAGTGAAAGCTCTAATAAGCAATTTAACATGGCCTCCTAAAGTTGATCTCTTGTAATTTACTAATAAATATATTCCTTTCTTGTAATGGCAGGTAGAGAAGTCTTGGGACTGTCCAGTGAAGAAGATATTCAAGAATTAAGGACACATTATCTTGCAGAAATAATACAAGTCAGCTTTTCTAATACATTCTCGTATCATTTGAAATTCTCACTGGGATACAGAATCCCAACGATCAAGGAACACAGGGACCATACAGGTAACTAGCTAGCTACCCAGTTCCACTGCTCTCTATTACAATTATGTTATAGGCTGTACATGGGAACATATGTTAGCACAACAAATGTAAAAACCCTTGCCTGTGATGTGATGTCAGTAGGATAATCAACACATTTTAAAAATGTATAGTGGTTTTGGGGTTTATCAACATACTGTATTAGATGGTTATTATATATGGTTATACATATGTACATATATTTATACATGTATTATACACATGTATTATATGTACATATATAATATACATATATTTACACAGATACATGTGTATGTATACACATGCATGTATATGTATACATATCTATTATATGCAATATGCAGTTGTAATATATTAATTTTAAAGGAAAGTATATTTGTTTATGGATAAAATAGAATAAACTTCTCTTCAAGTGTCTGAGTAAGTTTATTCCTGAGGGCCCAAAATGAAGAAGTCACCAAATCCAAACCGATTGATTATTATTAATGCTGTATGATTTTGCCAGTCTCAGTAACGAAGAGATTTAGGTTTTAGCTGCATGAGGACAAGTGAGAAGATCTGGGGTTTAAATGAGATGAAAATTTCTATATTAATGTGGAACTTGAGGAGACTATATACTCAGCGAAGAAGTGGACAAGAAAAAAAGCCAAGATGGTCTTTAAAAAGAGTGAAATTATAAGTAATTAACACAGTATGCTATTGCCGTAGTAAAAGACCAATGAAACAGAAGGAAACCTGGAAAACTCTCACCTAAACATGAAAACTAACATATGACTGAGAAGACATTGTGATCAGTGCTGGGAAAATTCTCTCTCCATAAAGAAGAAAATGAAATTATCTTATACTTAACAGCCAGTTCCAAGTACGGAACTCAATGGAAAACAAATTACTATAAACTGTCTAGAAGTCAATATAGGAGAGTATATTTATAACTGTTGGATAAAATAGAATTCTTAAAGCAAAAAATGCATCAACTACAAAAGAAAAGACGGCTAAATCCAACTAGAGAAAAATTAAAGAATTACCTTCACCAAAAGACCTCAGAGAGAGAGTGAAAAGTAAAGGCAAAACTTGTGATGAAATGTTTATACAAATAAAACTAACAATGGGGCGCCTGGGTGGCTCCGTCGGTTAAGCATCTGACTTCGGCTCAGGTCATGATCTTGTGGTTTTTGAGTTCGAGCCCTGCGTCGGGCTCTGTGCTGACAGCTCGGAGCCTAGAGCCTGCTTCAGATTCTGTGTCTCCCTCTCTCTCTGCCCCTCCCCTGCTCACACTCTGTGTCTGTCTCTCAATAATAAATAAAACGTTAAAAAAATTTTTTTTTAAAAACAAAACTAACAAAAGGTCAATAACCAGAATATAGAAAGATTTTCTTTGGATAGATAAGGGGGAAAAAACGTAGAAATAGGAAAGAAGTGAACGATATAAATAGGAACTTTGTAGAAGGAGAAACACAGATCCAGAATAAACACATGGACAGATGTTTGCCTCCATTAGCATTCAGGCAAATGCATTTTGAAACCACGTTCAACCAGATTGGCAAAGAACAGTAAATAGAACAATACAAAGTATTGACAAGGATCTGTAACAAAGAAAATCCAATTGTTATAAAGTATTTGAATTCCACAAAAATTGAGAAATTTTATTTTTACTTTGAAGATGTGTGTAACCTGTAACCCAGCATCATAGGAATTTTATTAGGGAAAATCTCATGCCTATTGAAGATTTGCAGCCTATTCTCCTCTCCTTCCTGAGGGCATAGAATAATTGTTTTTAGCTATAATTAGATACCTAGACTCAAGGCATTGAAAAGCAGATGTGAGTTCTCTACAACCTTTCCTCACATACTTCTGCAAGCTAGATAGAAACCCTGTCACCTTGGGACCCTTAGATGTGAAACAGAGGACCTTGCACCCCTCCTTCCAAAGATCTGTGCTGAATCTATAGTCTGAGAAGTAAACTTTTGCTGTGAAAAGACATTGAGATCTGAGGGTTGTTTGTTACTAGGCATATTGTAGACTATCCTGACTGATACACACATATTATGAGAAGACGTATATAAGGACTTTCAAAGCAGTAACCTTGTTTTTTCTTCGCAATAGTAAAAAGAAAAAAAAAAACCTAACCAAATTATCAATAAGAGAATGGATAAATACATTGAATTATTTTCTTTCAATGTGGTTCTACACAATCATAAGAAGAAAAAATAAGGCCATAAATTTCAAAATCATAATATAGAATAAATGAAACAAAATACAGAACGATCGCTGTAATGAGATGCAAGATATAAATAATTTTTTAAAATTTTAATATTTTTTTTTGAGAGAGAGAGAGACAGATTGCTAGTAGGGAAGGGGCAGAGAGAGAGGGGGCGAGACCCAGAATCGGAAGCAGGCTCCAGGCTCTGGCTGCCAGCATAGAGCCCAATGCAGGGCTTGAACTCACGGGTCATGAGATCATGACCTGAGCAGAAGTCAGACATTTAACCGACTGTGCCACCCAGATGCCCCAAAAGTTTTAAATTGCATGTATAGTTTTGAAATACATTGTAAAAGCTTAAAGGCATACGTGAACACAAAGTTCAGGAAAGCAGTGAGCCAATTAGAAACTTGGTGCTAGGAAAAGCAATGAGATCCTAGGCAATATACTGGGGTTTGCAATTGTATTTGTAATGATTTATTTATTTTTAAAATTTGGCCATGGGTACATATGTACCCTGAGCTTTTCTGGGCCTGAGCTATTTTGAAATGATTTTTAAACGGTTAAAATTTTAATGAAACTTACACATAATTCCAATATTCAATTTTAATTTTTCATATTAAATAATGTCTCTTTTTTTAAATGTTTATTTAGTTTTGACAGAGAAAGACACAAAATCCAAAGTAGGCTCCAGGCTCTAGGCTCTAAGCTCTCAGCGCAGAACCCAATGCAGGGTTCAAACTGACAAACTGTGAGATCATGACCCAAGCCGAAGTCGGACGCTTAAGTGACTAAGCCACACAGGTGCCCCATAAATAGTGTCTCTTTAATGCAGTTTCATACTCAATGGACTGATAGGCTTTTTTTTCTTTTTCTTTTTCTTTTTCTTTTTTTTTTTTTTGGTAAGAGTTTTTTCTTCAAAAGATGTTCCGACTGACATGATTTAAACATAGTAGGTCATGCCCTCCAAACGCCCAGTTGCTCATTACTGCCTGTGGTGTATTTAATGTTAGGCAAAGCTTTAGTTTTCAATCCGTATGAGACCTACTAATCTTTGGAAACCCAAAAAGATTTTGTTTTGACAATACAAAATCGTGAAGAGAAGAGCTCAACAAGATTCTTTTTTTTTTTTTTAATTTTTTAATGTTTAGTTTTGAGAGAGAGGGAGAGAGAGAAAGAGAGAGCGCAGGGGAGGGGCAGAGAGACAGAGGGAGACACAGAATCTGAAACAGGCTCAAGGCTCTGAGATGTCAGTACAGAGCTGATGCAGGGCTTGAACTCACAAACCACGAGATCGTGACCTGAGCCGAAGTCAGACACTTAACCGACTGAGCCACCCAGGCGCCCCCCCCCCATTTATATTTTCTTAGGCTTTGAGTCAAAATAACATTTGGAATCTGTAGCCATTGTAAAGTGCACTGTCTCCCGCGATCAGAGCTGAAACCATCCATCATCTTTTTTCCTTAAAGGTCATTGTTTTGAAATGGGTACTGAAGAGGTTAGCTGCCAAGTTTCACAATACTGGGAAAAAGGTTTTCTGGCTCTTCAAGCCGCTATCAATGCTGCTATTATAGAAGTGAGTACGAATGTTCCCAGCTAACTAACGTTCCATGCAGATTAACGGTATGAGAAGCCTCAAAAATTTCATGGAAGAATACAGAAATGGGTAGCCTTATTCTTTCGCTTAATCACCGGTTTCGTTTTCTTTTTTTTTTCCTAAGTTTTATTTATTTATTTTTGAGACAGAGTATGTGTGTGCAAGCGGGGGGAGGGGCAGAGAGACAGTGAGACTGAGAGAATCCCGAGAAACCCAGGAGAGAAGCCCACACTAACAGCATGGAGCCCAATGAGGGACTCGAACCCGCAAGCTGTGAGCTCATGACCTGAGCCGAAATCAAGAGCCTGATGCTCAACTGACTGAGCCACCCAGGTGCTCTGATCACTGGTTTCTTTAGATCGAAGTTTATTTAAGTTGATATGCCATGGGGGCAATAGACATACATGGAAGAGAAATTTTCTCTCCCAAGGACTCAACCTTGTCAGGAAGCCAGGCATTTAATAAGAATCTTAGTAGAATGGGAGAAGGAGATATAAAGAAAGTCCCTGTAAGTAAACAAGCAAAACTTCTCAGCCTAGAATGCCATGGAAGAATTCCTAATCGAAGTAACATTAAAACTGAAGCTTAAGGTAAGATTTGCCAAGTACGTAAGGTCATAAAGGCACTTCAAGCACATTGTAGGGCAGTGTTAGGCGGGGAGGTGATAAAACACACAGTAAATTTGGAGAACTGTGCGAACCTCAGAATGCCCGGAATCAAGGCCCCAAGTGGGCCAGTGGTGGAAGAAGGGAGTAAAAAGTTAGGCTAGCGTCACAGCCAGACCGACCGGTTACGTATTCAGAGGAAAACAGACGATTGAAAAGGAAACGATCATGCTATCCATTAAAATACAGATTTTGTTTACTGACGTATTTCCTCAGACCACAACAAATCATTCAGTAATGGGGGAACTGATGTCTGTCACTGGAAAAAATATGAAGATACATCCTTTTGTTTATCAAGGAGGTGTTGCCACTGATTTCTTCATTTTCTTCTGCATCATTTCCTTTTCCTCCTTCATTTATTATGCATCTATTAACGTTACAAGGGAGAGGAAGAAGATGAAGGGCTTGATGAGGATGATGGGTCTTCGAGATTCGGCCTTCTGGTGAGTAAAGGGTAGCACAAATGAGTAAATGTCGGGATTCGGGGAAAGGGGGCTTCTTCAAAGCATCAGTATTCACACTTAATGATTTTCCAGCTCTTCCCTATGAATGGGGTAAATTCTCCTTGATGTAACGCTTGTCAGGATAAGGCTGTGGATTACTAGGCTTTTTGGACTGAAGAAGAAACATCAGGGTTGGGTTTGTGAGGTGGCCGTGACGTAGAAATAGTGAGGGATGGCCGTTGAGTCTACTGGTAAGAGACTCGAGGTAGATAATGGTAGATTTGGGTATCTAAGCCGGGCGGCAGTGGAATTCAAGCCAGGATGGTACTGAAAGGGGAAAAAAGAAGTCAAGGATTAGGAGCTCTCTTGAGACTAAAGATCTAGCATGATCGATATATTTGAGGGAACAAGTCAGCTGTATGAGATGGTGAATAGGGGCTGTGTAGTTTGAATTTAAAATCTTGGAAGCTGGGTAATTCCAAGGATGGACAAAGCCCTGTGTTGAGAGAGAACCTGAGCATGACTGAAAAAGCATAGACGTGATGTTCATCACGAGGAGAAGGTAAAATAACAGAGACACTAGGAGGCCAGGCGGAATATGGGAAGGGCGACAAATTTGGAATCTGGAAGAAAATCCTATAGATTAATATTGAACTCTTTTTTTAAATAAGTTTGTTTATTTTGAGAGAAAGAGAGCATGCGAGCAAGGGAGGAGGAGAGAGAGAGAGAGAGAGAGAGAGCCTGATGCCGGGCTTGAACTCCATACCGTGAGATCATGACCTGAGCCGAAACCAAGAGTCTGATGCTTAACCGAGCCACCCAGGCACCCCTATTGAACTCTTTCTTGAGTTAATATTGGAGGGAAGCGTGGCCAAGCGGTGAAATCTGATGACTCTAGAGCCCGATGCCTGGACTTGAAACATAGTTATTTAACATCTCTGTTCAGTAAGTTCTTTGTGTATAAAATGAAGGAAATAATGGTGTTTCTGCATAGAGCTGTGGTGGGCATAACGTGATTTGATATTTGCCAAGTTTGTAAAACACGGTCCAGCATGGAGTAATTGCCCTATGTGTGGGCTATTATTTTGTTGGTTTTGCTGCTATCTTTGTCTTTTATTATTTCATTATATCCTTCAAAGAATATTAATCCACATGAGAAAAGAATTGAAGAAAGGAAAGTGAACTATCCTATCTTAACAGTAAATGGATGGAGTTAGAGACCTAGTATGTAGACTTTTTGGTGTATGCATCCAGAGAAAGAAGAAAGCTTCCGCAAAGAGAGAAAGTGACAGCACTACACGTAAGGAGGAATTTTTTTTTAACTCTGAGGAAATTCATAAAGCCCCTCACCCCTAGACAGGCCCCAGAGAGGAGAAAAGATCTGAGATTCAGGGCGCCTGGGTGGCTCAGTCAGTTAAGCATCCAGCTCCTGATTTCGGGTCAGGTCATGATCTCACAGTTCATGAGTTCAAGCCCCGTGTTGGGTTCTGTGCTGACAGCGCCGAGCTTGCTTGGGATTCTGTCTCTCTCCCTCTCTTTCTCAAAGTAAATAAATAAACTAAAACTAAAAAAAAAAAAAAAAAAAAAAAAAAAAAAAAAGATCGGAGATGCATGGAGGGGTTACTCTGTACTAGGACAGGGTCCCGCATAGACATGACTTCATTGATCTAATACTGTAATATTATTCCTATTGTCCAGAGCAATAACAAAACAATGAGGGGTTACAAAGTTTGCCCGAGGTCACAGAGTATGAGTACAGCAGAGAAAAATGTTTGAACCAAAATCAGTCAGACTGGAAGACTATTTTCTCCTTTTCTCCACAATGCTACGTGTGTGTGCATGTATTTATGGGTGTGTATTTACCAAATTAATTTTAGGAAGACGAATATTCCTGATTCCTAGAGAATTCTCCCCAAAACATTTTCCTTGTATTTACATATCCTAAAACTCAATAAATATCTACCGAAAGGATGAGTGAATCGATGAATAATGTTAGGATCGATCCCAGGTCCTCCTTTCAATGAAACAGGAAATACTAAAATAAAATCTTGTTTCCACATTAGGCTCTCCTGGGGTTTACTCTATGCCGTCTTCATCTTCATTATGGCGCTTTTCTTGGCACTTGTTATAAAATCTGTCCAGTTTGTCATTCTGACTGGCTTCGTGGCGATCTTTATCCTTTTTTTCCTCTATGGACTGTCTCTGGTGAGTTGGTGAATTAAATTGCTTTCCATTCAACTCTGACCCTAAGGATCAAGTGTTGGTTTCCAATTAGGTTAATTATTCTCCCTATCCCTTTTCATCACTGTCGGCTATTTGCCTGAGAACATCTATATATGTGATTTATAGTGTTTTGTAATGCCAGCTTATAGTGCAATTTGTAGAGAATAGTTTTGTGTTATAGACAAAAAAGATGTAACTCTAATTTTGTGTGTTAAATCCCTTATTTTGTTTTTGCTAATGATAATCCTTAGAGAAATATCAAGCAAATGGATCTTCTCTCATTTTAGATAGCTTTGGCTTTTCTCGTGAGCGTCTTGGTAAAGAAATCTTTCCTCACTGGTCTGGTCGTGTTCCTTCTTACCGTCTTTTGGGGGAGTTTGGGATTTACGGCATTGTACAGGCACCTTCCTACATCCTTGGAGTGGATTTTAAGTTTTCTGAGCCCCTTTGCCTTCACGCTTGGAATGGCCCAGGTGAGAAACAGTCTAATTGTTTATTGATGGCATTTCCTAAGCATCTTTCCCCTCTGGAATTCAGTTGTCTATCGTCGTCTCTATGATGAGCATTGTAAGATTTAAAGCCCCAGTGCACAACACTTGGAAATTGCAAAGGTGAACTTGTAAAGCTTTGGATACACTGAGCTCAGCAAAATAAGCCATTTGGTGAGTGAGAAAATGGAAGATCAATATATAATTCATTAGAGACAATCTAAAGCATTTCCTTTGACTATTAATTAAATATGTATCTGATGCTGCAAATCTAAGTCTAAATCATTATTCCAGTTTGTACTTTGACTTAGTAATCGAATAGCTTAGTGATTGATGGTCCAAAGCACCATGTAAAAGAAAATTAAAAGTTAAAAACCTCTTGAAAATACATGAATTGACCAGTGAATTACGTTTCTGCTCATCAAATGTCCTTTGTCTTTATCTGATTCTCACCGTGAACTCACTTTGCTGTCCCTCCAATTAAATGGCAATGTTGATCATTACATACATAATTCTTAAGGAAAGGATTATTAATTATAGAAGACCCATTAACTTGAACATTATAGACAAGCCCACTTTTTCCACTGGTTCTCCTTAAACACACCAATTTTTTTGTGTGGGTTTCCTTTTTTTTTTCCCCAAGAGCATGAACTCATGTAGTAATTTTCGAGCAGGACCATACCTTTGTCCTATTTGGTAAAAATTTATCTAAGGTTAAGCTCAAATGTCATTTTTTCCCATACTTCCCTTCCTCCTCCTAATGCTCCATTTTCACTTGGTACATAGTTGAATCGCAGTAATTACTAAATTTCGTTATACTCGGTCACACGCCTGTGCCTTCCAAAGATTTGAGAATTTTAACATATGCGGTTTCATTCAACTTTGTACTCCCAGGATAGGGCAAAAAGTAGCTATTTTATATTTCTGCCAAACTGAACTGTTCAAAATTTATCATCAACCTAAGTTCCTTAAATTAATTTCTTTTTTAATTTTCAGCTCTTACGTTTGGAGAATGACTTGAATTCTAATGCATTTCCTGATCCATCAGACTATTCAAATCCGATCATAGCAACAAATTTCATGTTGGCTTTTGATCTTTTCCTCTATATGGCACTGACGATTTATTTTGAGAAAATTTTGCCAAGTGAGTAGTGACACAACGAACATTGTTTCCTAAAACAAATCTCCTAACACACGTGTTATTTATATTTGAAAAACTATTTGGGGCATCAACAGGAAGGAAATAAACAAGGTCATTGCCAATGGCCCAATTAGTTATTTCTTGCTACTTGACTGGTCAGAACTACAGCTTAAATTTTGTTTATAGGATCACTGATCTTTGAACTCCACTATGGTTTAAGCTTATAGTTTGTTTCTTTTTAAAGACTTGCTTAGAAGGCTATTTCCTAAATGCGTCTGGCGTGATACTCACTTAGCTCAGCAGTTCTTAGCCCTGGCTGTATGTAAAAAGACCTTGAGAACTTAAAAAATACCAAGCACAATTCAACTCTGAGAGATTCTGATTCAGTTCACCAGTGGTGGGACCAGGGCATCTATATTTTTAAAAATCTGCCCAGGGTGTCACAATAGGGAAGTCAGTAGGTCGTAAATTTTTATTTTTATCACCTTGCAAGTTAAAAGAATATGAGTTCATAAAAGCAATGATCTGTGTTATTCACAGAGGCAGCAAAGCACCCACCCCAGTATCTGACGCACACAAGGGACTCATAAATAGTTGGGGTCGAAATGCTAGCTCATTTTCTTCTCCCTCCTTTTATAGTCAGTCACAGGCGGGGTTTGTGTCTGCACCTGTGCATCTGCTGTTCAAAACCGAATGCCAAGGCTTTCTTCACCCCACATAATCCAGCATTCCCACTTGTGGTTACATATCCAAAGGAAAGAAAATCACTCTCTGCACTCCTGCATACATTTCGGCCATTATTCACAGTAACCAAGATATGGAAACAACCTAAGTATCCATCAGCAGGGGAATGGATAAAGAAAATGTGAGATACAGGGAATCTTATTTAGTCTTTAGGAAAGAAGGAAATTCTGCCATTTGCAGCAACGTGGATGAAACTTATGGAGGACATTATGCTCAGTGAAAGAAACCAGACACAGAAAGACAAACACTGCATGATCTAACTTATACGTGACATCTAAAGAAGTCAAAGGAATGGTGCCAGAGAATGGAATGATGGTTACCGAGGGCGGGGGGAGTAGGAGGAATGGGAGATGATAGTCACGGGGTACAAACTCTCAGGTATAACATGACTAAGTTCTGGACACCTAACATACAGTGTGGTGACTGTAGTTAATAATAATGTATTGTATGCTTGGAATTTGCTAAGATAATAGGTCTCAAGTATTTTCAGGACACACACACACACACACACACACGCACGCAGAAAAATTGATAACCATGTGACGTGATGATATGTTAATTAGCTCGATGGTGGTAATACCTCACAATGTATGCATATATCAAAACATCACATTGTATATGTATACAATTTTTATTTGTCAATCATACTTCAATAAAGCTGCAAAAATTATGAAAGTTACTAATGAAATCAACACATCGAATAGGTTTTTAAAAAGTCAAGGGGGTTGCCTGGGAGGCTCAGTAAGTGAAGCGTCCAACTCTTAATTTGGGCTCAGGTCATGATCTCGTGGTTTCATGGGTTCGAGCCCCGGGTCGGGCTCTGCACTAACAGTGAGGGGCCTGCTTGGGATTCTCTCTCTCCCTCTCTCTGCCCCTCCCCCGCATGCGCTGTCTCTCTCTTAAAAAGTCCAGGATTAATCACTTGTACAAAGGGACAAAGGGGAAAGAATGAGGGCAAAGGTGCAGAGAAACATCTTGAGGCAGTGAATTGATCATGTTGTTGCTCTTAGATAATCCCTTAATAACAATAACTGGCTCTGCCCTTTAGAAGAGTCCAGAATAGTAGATGCCAGGATCTACAATTTTGGCTAAAACATTTGTTATATGGTTAGAATTATTTGCATCATCATTCATTAAGCCTGAATGTAAGCCTGAATCCAAATGGTGACTTTGTTCAAAATTCTTTTAAAGATAAGAAATATGAATGAGAGAAAGGAAAACTAACTGGCTAAAATGACAGAATTCTGTAATAGTAAATCTGGTGGGAGAACGAACCCAATACAGCTAAGTGTTTTCGTTGGTTAGATTTCCTAATCAAAGGAAAGAGGTACGATTAATTATATATCAGATGGCAGGTGAATAGAGAGTGTTTGTTTGGTCAATATTGAAGGAACGAATGAATGACAACGCATGAAAAGTACACATAATTTGAAAGCCCATCATCATTACACTGGAGGTCACTTGCAGAATATTAGGGAAATACAATTTTTGTATTTCATAATGTCTCCTAACACGTAGGGAAACAGAGGTGATAATTAAATGCAAATACACTGTGGATTAATTTCCAGAAAGAGGTTCGTGAATAGTAAATTTGCTTCAGAGGAAAGTTATTATCTGGGGATGAAATAGAGGATAAACCCAAAGTAGCTTTTTGAAAAATTCCACTCTGTTAAATTTCAATAAATTGTTTTGCCCCTTTTCTCGCCCTTTCTTACAGTGTGTCCCTTATTTTCGTTAATTCCTATAATCCTGTTCTGTTTTCTCTTGGAATATTTGTATCCAGTAGTGGCTTCCGAATCTCTTCTCCCTTTGTGGGGGGCATGGGGGGCACGATACCCGGACTCTTAACATAACATTCAGGATGCTTAGCATATCTCGCATTTGTATTCTAATATCTGGCTTTCTGGGGATTAAGAAAAGTCCTCACATTTACTTAAATTCCTCCTGGACTTTTTCAAATCCCAGTTTCATTTTCTCTGATGGGAACAATTATCATAATAGAGACATCTTTGTGATTTTCTTCTCCTGACGAAACTACACATGTCAAGGAAAATATGTTCATTACCTGTGTTGATGACACGTTCAGGTTTATGGGCAAAGGGGTCCTATTGCTCTGCTTTATTAGGGTGACTCTTTCCCTTAAACTGATGACTGACCCAATATTTAATTGTCTCCTGGCCATGTAGATAAATATGGACATCAATATCCCCCCTTGTTTTTCCTGAAGTCTTCCTTCTGGTCACGGCAACCAAAAGCTGATTGTGTGGCCCTTGAAGATGAAATACATTCTGATCCTTCATCTAATGACTCTTTCGAGCCAGTGTCTCCAGAATTCCATGGCAAAGAAGCCATCAGGTAACAAGGATGCAAATGAACAGGGCCAAGACGAAGACACTAACAGCACCTGAAGCAAGCACAGTTCTCTTTTGTGCCCTCTAGACGGCTCCGACCTAACCTCCACGCTACCTTCGTCATTTCCCAGTTCACGTTTAAAGAAAAATTCCTTTAACCCTTTTTATCTTATATCGTTGGCTTTTACATCAAATACTAACTTAGGGGGCGCCTGGGTGGCTCAGTTGGTTAAGCTTCCGACTCTTGATTTCGGCCCAGGTCATGATCTCACGGTCCCTCAGTTCAAGCCTCGCGTTGGGCTCCGTGCTGAGCGTGGAACCTGCTTGGGATTCTCTCGCTCCCTCTCTCTCTGCCCCCCCTATACTCATGCTAGTGTGCATGCACGCTCTCTCTCTCTCTCTCAAAAAATAAGTAAATAAACTTAAAAAATTAATAAATTCGAATTTAGATTGCACCAACAAAGATAATTCAACGAAAACCCTGCCTGTGTTCTCCATCTTTTATCTGTTGTTTCTCCCCTCCATCTGTAGCCTCTCTCATTTCTTTGCCCGGTCTCATTTATTCACACTTTGCCCTACCTCATTTTTTATACTCCTTATGTTTTTCTCTGTTCTTTTTTCTTGTTTAAACTTCTTTCCTCTTCTACGTATGGCCTTTTCAAAGAGAATGGAAGAGTAGGGGAGAGGTAGGGAGAAAGGATCTGGAGATAGACCCAAGGAGAATTGAGGAAGATGTGCCTTAGAGCATCCTACACGTCTTCATTCCCAATGTGTGTTTTGCTTGGTGCTAGCAACTTTTCTTTCCAAATAAGAAAATAGGAAGAAAGTCCTCCAGATCCCTGACTGTTCATATCTTACTCGTCCGTCAGTGACCCCCCACCTGTTAGTCCTTCGTGAATGGTCTCAGATGACCTCAGCCTACAGAGCTTCTAGAACCTGTTCCAGTTTTTATTTCAGCCTGTTCCATTTTTATCTTCTATCCTTACGTCTGTCCTATGGTTTAAGCTGGGTTGAACTTCCAGCAGAGCGGCTGGGAGGGAGCAGAGCAATGGCTTTATTTAATCTGCTTAATTTAATCTGTTTTCTATTTGTTTAATCTTTATTCAATTTCTTTTTGTATTTCTTCTATCTCTTTGGCATCTCACCCAACTACAAGTGCTGTGGAGTGATAGTAAATGGGGTGAAAATAGACATGAAGAAGCTAATCAAACAATTCAATATGAATGGAACCCGAGTCACTTGAAGACTCGTAGATGATACAATAAGAAACATAAATTTCATTGAGTTGATGGATTATATATTTACTACCCACTAGAATAAAACAGATAAAGTGCCTAGCGTTCCAGATCTGTAATAGCACCCAGAATATGTTGATTCTATTCCTTCCTATTATCATAATCAACATAATCTAACCGATATCATTTTATGCTTTATTGACCGTTTACCATGAACCAAGCACAATGCATGCAAGATGAACTATGTTACTCAGCCTCCACCACAACCCTAAAACACTCAAAAGTTTGAGGTTGCAAAAGCTGAAACTTACCTGGAACAAGTACGTTGACTAAGGCAACAGCTACTAAATTCTGTATAAGACTGTAAAGCCCATGCCATCACTGTTAGAATCTTTGCCTGTCTTCCTTCCTCCACCCTTGTGCCTCTTAACCTACTCCTGGAGACCTTGACCTCAGATAACCAAAGATACCTATAACCTGTGCCAGTATTGCATAATGAACCTTTCAGTATCAGATGCCCATGTTACCTGTCAGTCTAGCTTCCTTGGCTTTGCAGTTTGGAGATGATCCCTGTTTTCAGTACTAATGTCAGGCCATACCCTGATCTTTGAAATCAGAAGGACTGGTAATGGGATCCAAGCATAGGTAAATGTATAAAACTGCTCAGGTGAGGCTCATGTGCAGCCAGGACTGGGAAGCAGTATTCTAGCCGATTCTCTCTCACACAAGCATGACTTTATGAGGGTGAAATCTCATACCTTCCTGTACCCTGAAGATAAGATTCATCCAGTCCCGGCAACCAAACCAAGAATGACAAACTGAAGAAAATTGTCACACCTTGAAATATCTTTTCTTTTCTTTTTTGTTTTTCCAGAATCAGAAATGTTACCAAAGAATATAAAGGAAAGTCGGGTAAAATAGAGGCTTTGAAGGGTAAGAAAAGAAGAAGGCTTCGTTATAATGTTGATACTGATTTCCTCCTTTTAATTCAGTTTTGTTGGTTGTGGTGGTGGTGGTGGGCAATCACTGGTGGCATTTCAGATTTGAAATGAGTCATTTGAGGGGTGCCCGGGGTGGCTCAGTCGGTTAAGCAACTGACTTCGGCTCAGGTCACGATCTCATGGTTCATGGGTTCGAGCCCTGCATCGGGCTCTGTGCTGACAGCTCAGAGCCTGGAGCCTGCTTCGGATTCTGTGTCTCCCTCTCTCTCTGCCCCTCCCCTGCTTGTGCTGTCTCTCTCTCTGTCTCAAAAATAAATAAAATGTAAAAAAAAAAAAAAATGTAATGAGTCATTTGAGCCACACGATAAAATTTCCCTTCTAACACATTACTTTGCATAAAAGTTAGAAAAAAGATTGATGATACGTTAGAATATATGTACTTGAAAGATGTATTGTGTAATACTGAGGTACTCTAAGGAAATCCTGGGGGGTTTTTTTCCTACAAATCCAAACGTTTCTAATGTAATTCCAAAGCTGTTGCAGGGATTATATATTCTTCTGCTGTGCAAACAAAAAAGCAATGTATCTCAGAGGAACATTAGTCACATAGTGATCGACTGAATGATTAACCTGTTGTTTAGTCCATAAATATTCACATCCACCTACTTTATGCCAGGCAATGTCAATAAACCTAGGAGTATGAGACATGTTTCCTGCTGTGAAACCAAGTAATTTCAAAATTTCAGAACAGGGTAGACCTATAAACTTCCAAATGCGTCTTTTATTATTTTTATTTTGAATGTAACAACCCAGAGCATTCATATTTAGAAAACATGGCCATTCAAGGAAATAAAAAGGCAGTCCATTAGTTCCATAATATAGTTTTGTTTGTAATTTTATTTTCCTTCCTGTCGCCCTAATTTTTCCCTTCCTTCCTTTCTCCCATTCTTTTTCCCTTTCTTTTTTCTATCTAGGTCTGGTATTAGACATATATGAAGGCCAGATCACTGCAATACTTGGTCACAGTGGAGCCGGGAAATCAACACTGTTAAACATTCTTAGTGGGCTATCAGTTCCCACCAAAGGTAAGAGGTTTTTCCCAAAGTCAGGTCGACGTATATATATAGATATCAGCTCTTACTATGAAGTCCTTCTGATTGTTAATCACAAACACAAATAACTGTGGACAAATGGAAGTTAGTTCATAGTGTTAGTCTACAGAGGTATGCGATACTGGATTGATACATATATGAAATTTGAGTCTTTCGTGAGAATCAGTTTCTTGATCGTAAGTTACCCTTTGGCATTCGAACTTGTACCTGTTAGCTTTTGCTGCATAACAAGCATCCTCAAAATGAATGGCTTAATATAAAGATGTTTTATCATTTCTCACGATTCGGTGGGTTGACTGGCTCGTGTTTCCGCCTGGACTGAGTTGTCTGGTGCCGGATGTTTTGGCATAGCCTCACTCACGTATGTGGGGCTTCAGTTAAGAATGCTTCTCTTCTCTGTTTACACGGACTTTCATCTTCCAGGAGTCTGGTCAGGATTCTTCAGCCGGGGGTCCATGAGCCCAGAAGCCAAGAGAGGGCAAATACATCCCAGGGTGGAGGCAAATTCACAGCCTCTGCCTGGATCACGTTTCTTAAGATCGTTTATTATATCGCCAAGCCTAAATGTGAAGGGTGAAAAAATAGATAACATCTTGATGATAAAGCTGCAGATGGGACTTTCTGTTTTCTTCCAGTATACCACACGACCAAAACAGAAGTTCATAATGCCTACGTTATATAAACCTTGGAGAGAAAATCGTGTATCTAAAATGTAATTGATAAATATATAGTGATTTTTCATCTAGATAAATCTTTCTTTTCTTAAGTTTTTGTTTCATTTCCAGTTAGTTCACATACAGTGTAAAGTGAGTTTCAGGTATACAATATAGTGATTCGACACTTCATACAACACCCAGTACTCCTCACGGCAGCTGCACCCCTGAATCCCCATCACCTGTTTCACCCATTCCCCCCCACCTCCCCTCTGGTAACCATCAGTTTGTTCTCTGTAATTAAGAGTCTGTCTAGAAAGATCTCAATTCAAGCATTCCTCTGATATTAACTCTTAACCTTTATTATAGGTTCAGTCACCATTTATAATAATAAGCTTTCAGAAATGGCTGACCTCGATAATATCAGCAAGCTCACTGGGATTTGTCCGCAATCCAACGTGCACTTTGATTTCCTCACCGTGAAAGAAAATCTCAGGCTGTTTGCTAAAATAAAAGGAATTCGGCCGCATGAACTGGACAAAGAGGTACAGAAACATGTTAGAATTAATGTATGGGTCAAAAAGAGATTGTGAACTCTATTTGTACTGAGTTCTTTATGCTTTCATTAAATCATATTGGCGCAAATCACGTATAAGTGTTCGACGAAATCGAACTTAGATAACATCTAACATTTATGTGTAACTTACAGTGTGCCAAGCAGTATCCTTAACTTCAAAGAGAATAATTGGCCGATTCCTCACAACCACTCTAAGAAATAAGTACTGTTACCATCCCCATTTTATACATGTGGAAACTGAGGTTCAGGATCAAGATTATGCAGCTAGTTAAAGTGGAGTTGTATTCAAATCCAGGCAGCCTGCCTCAGGTTCCATGCTTTGAGCCATTACACTTTACAGCCTTGCGTTTTCAAATTTAACAAGAAAAGAAACAAAATCTTGATTTGTGACATAAAGCTTCTTATTCGGTTAGATACAAAGAGTTTTGCTGGAGTTGGAGATGAAAAACATCCAGAACGTCCTTGCTCAAAACTTAAGTGGCGGACAGAAAAGAAAACTCAGCTTTGCGATTGCCATTTTAGGAGATCCTCAGGTAAGTAAGTCAGACTAAATTTGGAGATGAATTCAAAATTTCAAAAATGAAACTTTGGTAGTGGTCCAAATCTTTTATTTGCAAAGGACATCTGTGCCAAGGGATTGATGATAGAACATGAAATATAAGAACAAAATCTTAACTACCGTATCCTTTTAAATATGTAAGTAATGTGGTTTCTGCGTGTTTTCTGGAAGAACTGTGCTTTACTGGAAACACACTTTATATACATCCCTCCTCGGTAGGTTTTCCTATTGGACGAACCAACTGCGGGACTGGATCCCTTTTCAAGGCACCTTGTGTGGAACCTCCTGAAGGAGTGGAAAGCAGACCGTGTGGTCCTCTTTAGTACCCAGTTCATGGATGAGGCTGACATCCTGGCTGGTAACTGCCGATTTCCTTTGAGTGTCATCATGAGGTCTTTATGAGACTTGGGAAATATGGATTTGTATCCTGAGCAGCTGTATTTTATAATCTGGTCATCTAGTTGTACCTAGCAGTCCGAACAGCTGGTAATGATATGAACTGGGCCCGACGAGTCTCACTCCCAACCTTGTCTGTGTGTCTCCTAGAATTTTCTATCGTTTGATGTTACAAGGGCATAATCTGCCAGGAAACTCAATTATTGTGAAGAGAGAGTCTGTATTCTAATACATTAATCCTTTTACTCAAAGTTAAGGTACACTGACTTGACATATTCGAATAATGGTTTGGTCCATTAAAATAGATAGTGCCACAACAGTCTATATTAGAAGACGTATTCACATAACCTCCCGGAGTGGTTAGATGGCAAAACAATAGGCTAAAGTCTACAAGTAAGATTAAAGTGTGCCTGTTTCAATGAGTTTTTATGAAGCGCTGTATTTGAAAATGCAGGGGTGCCTGGGTGGCTCAGTCCGTTAAGCGTCCGACTCTTGATTTCAGCGCAGGTCATGATCTCACGGTTCATGAGGTCAAACCCTGCTTCAGGCTCTGCTCTAACAGCGTGGAACCTGCTTGGGATTCTCTCCCTCTCTTGCTGTCACTCCCATGCTCTCTAAACCAACAAGCCAACAAACAAATAAACAAATAAACTTCAAACACACACAATAAAGAAAATGTGGAAGCTCCTAAATTAGAGTAGAATGGTGGTTACCTCTTGGGAAAGAGGGGACGACTTCTTACGAAACTTTCTTCTTTGCTTCTTCCTTTTCAGATCGGAAAGTGTTTCTCTCCAGCGGGAAGCTGAAGTGTGCAGGCTCTTCTCTGTTCCTCAAGAAGAAATGGGGCATTGGATATCACTTAAGGTAGAGCCACATGAGGAGGCTGGGAAACTGAGAAAGGCACATGATGTAAGCACGATGTTTGATGGAATGAATACATTACAGCACAGGTGAAACTCTTGATCTGTCCCACACCGGTATTTGCATGTGCATATGTGGAGATATTTACACACATATATGGAATTGGTCTGTATATAGGAGAGAGGTTGACGGGTAGATTTTAGAGACTGAAAATACAAGGTAACAAAAAAGCCGAGATAAATGTGATAGAAAATCCATCCACAGCACGCTGTTAAGGAAGGTTTGGATTGAGGGAACTTTCACGGCTGACACGTGGTATTATCCACCCTTCTCCCCCCTCACCCACGTGTTAACATCGTTTCTTGAGTAGGCTCCTTGCTTCTACTTGATCTCTCAGTGGTGCTGTTCATGTGCTTGCTCTTCTCTCCGTCCTCTTCATTTTATTTTTATCATTATTTTCAATCAACCGGGGTTGATGGAGTCATTCAGAGAGAAGATGCGTACCATCATTTTATTTAAATCTTGAGACTTTTGAGATAGAAACTATTGCTATTTTTATTCTATAGATAAACGTAGAGTGCCCTAGGTTCGGAAGTGAGAGAGCCAGGAATTGAATCTGGATATTTTTAACTTTGAAGGCTAATATCCAGGTCTGTATTTTAAATTGATGTTTATTTATTCATGAATTGGTCAGTTTGTCAAAAGTATAGCTCTAACTTATGGCATCTGTAACTTAAATATATATATAAATACATATATATTTACATATATATATATATATATGACACAAGAAACAAAAAAAATTAATGGCTCCATTTTATCTATCATAATCCAAATTTTGTTGTCATATGAAACTGGTGTGGCCCACCTTATTGTGACTTCCATATTACTCGCCTTTAGTTAAAAATTAAATATGCAGGGCGCCTGGGTGGCTCAGTTGGTTGAGCGTCTGACTCTTTATTTTGGGTCAGACTGATCTCACGGTCGTGGGATCGAGCCCCGTGTCCGGCACGGCACTGAGGGTGGATGGAGCCTGCTTAAGATTTTCTCTCTGCCTCCCTCTGCCCCTCCCCCGCTCCTGTTCTCTCCCTGTCTCTCAAGAAAAAAAGAAAAAAATACACATTGTTCATTGCACACGCCTGTCATGACCTACATTTCCCCTTGTCCGAGGTTATCTCCAGAGGCTGGCAGTTTTCTTGGGTCGATTCCCTCCTGTTTTCGTCCTATGGAGTTATTTGAATGCTGTCTCGTGTAGCTTTTGCTAATCTTCCAGCTCCGTGTATCGTCCCGGTGTTTCATTTCCCCAGGCACATTGTTTGAGTTGCTTCTTGGAAATGAATTAAGCTCTCTGCAACTCGGTTTCCTCGCTGACAAAGTGGGCATAACAATTCCCAGTTGCAAGTAAAGGTTAGAGAAGAGCAAATGACGTCGCGCCTCGTACAGAGCACCGAAACAGAACGTGTTCTCTAAGTAAAAAACGATGGTCAGGATCCCTGCATACCCAGGTATTTAGGTATCGCCCGTGGCCTGCTTCCACGTTGCAGCAGCAATGTTGAAGATTTGCAGTAGAGACCCACTGGCCGCAAAGCCTAAAACATTTACCACGTATTCCGTTTTCAGAAACGAGCCTACTGCCCTCCATTTCTGAGCTATAGGCTCCCCGAGGAGGGTACATTTTCTGCTCCCTCAGTCCTCTCTGGTGCCCAGCACAAGTTGTTGTAAGTAACCAAGAAGTATCTATTAAATTGTTTTTATTTCAGGGGGCAGCAGCACCATGGAGAACAGTTACGACTTGGGGGGTGTTATTTAGTTTTTTTTTTTTTGCTTCATTCTCTCAGTGAGTTTCACTGCCTCTAAAAATGAAAGGGATTCTCATTTGTTCTTACTATGCACCAGTAAGCGTAGTTTCAATGTAAGCATTTGATCAAATAAAATAGCCATTTTTTTAAAAAGAAAGTTTATTTGTTTATGTTGAGATAGAGAGAATACAGGCAGGTGAGGGGCAGAGAGGAGAAACAGAAGCCCAAGCAGGCTCCGTGCCGTCAGCGCAGAACTTGGTGCGGGGCTCAAACCCACAAACCGTGAGACTGTGACCTGAGCCGAAATCGAGAGTTGGATGCTCGACCGACTGAGCCACCAAGGTGCCCCTAAAGAAGCCTTGTTTAAAGGACTTACTAAGTACAGACATCACTATTACCCAGTTCTTCGGACAGCCTTAAACGTCAGGAATCGTTATTCCATTTTGCTAATGAGCGGACTGTCCAGATAGGGCAAGCAGCACACTTCAAACGGCAAAACCGAGTTTAGAAGCCAAGTCACTACTGGTATTTGTCTATTGTATACTTTAAAGCCTGGATTCATACGTTTTTGTTTGTTTTTCTACGTTACGGAAATACCCATGGTATTTTTTAATGGGTAGACTGTTCTCTATGATTCTGTGTTCTTGGTCAAAGTTCTGGGGTTAGCACTGCAAAGAGAGCAAAAATTAGTGATCTCAACGACTCACACCCACATTCATCCACAATTCATTTCTGTCTGTACCCCATTTCCTTCAGAGCATTTACTCCTATTGCATTTACTACTAATCATTTATTTTTCTGTCTGTTTACTTGTTTTCTCCCTGTCTCCCCACCAGACAGTAAACTCCATAAGAACAGGGCAGCACTTTTATTCACCGCTGTATCCTCAGCATTTAGGGAAGTTTTTGTCACATACTAAGAACTTAATAAATCTGTATGGAAGAGCCAGTTGAATAACGGAAACTGTTTTGTCCCTGCCTATCAAAATCCCCTTCTGTTTTCCCAATACAGTAATCCTATTCAGCCAAATTAAACTCCCTTTGAAAAATCTTCACCATTTTCCACTTTGTGTAGTCCTGCTGTGTCCCTGCTGTCTTTACTGTGCCACTGTTCTCCTTTTAAGGACTTGAGTCAATATTAACTTGCTCTGGGCATCATCTCTAAATAACCTGACCAGTGGTTCTGATTAGCTCCCTCTGCCTTCTCCTATTACATTTATACGATCTGAGATTTTTTCCCCTTTATTTCAAACATGAAATAGAAGTCATTGTCTTCATGCTATTGAAGACTGTGTCAAATAACATATATCTTTCTTTTTTATTTTTCAAACACCAGTTTGCAGTTGAATGAAATGTGCATTCAGGAAAAAATAACATCGCTGGTTAAACAACACATCCCCGATGCCAAATTATCAGCAGAAAGTGAAGGAAAACTTGTCTACACATTGCCCTTGGAAAGAACAAGTAAATTTCCAGGTAAGCACACTGTGAAATGAAATGTGTAAATAAAATTTATAATCATAATGATAATTCTTACAGCATGTATTGAGAGCTTACAATGTGTTCAGGCATTTGAAACATGATGCAAATAAGACAGTGGTTGGATGTTTTTATCAATTGTAGGAAATATTATATTTCAGTAGTTGCACTGTAATGTCTGGGCATTTTAGGGAACTCTTTAAGTCATTCATTCCCTCTGTGGTGCATAGCAGAATCTTCTAGTGTTCGTAACTGAATGAACACAAGTGGTTGAAAACGTCTGGCTTAGCCATTACGTTAAACAGCCCCGTGATTGGTCCTTTTCGTTTTCGACAGGATTTTTGTGATAGCTTTGGGGTTTTTATGCCAATACATAAAAGTTTACTTTAGGACTACCATTTTGAATTCTTTGTCGGGTAAATCATAAAGCTTCATTTACGAAGGTCTGTTTCTGGAAGTTTCTCTTGTTTCTTTGTTGGGAGCATCTCCCACTGATGTCTCCTCTTCCTTCACACTCTGTGTTGATGTCTGCACATTACGTAAAGCGGGCACCTCTCCCAGGCTTCACAGGCTGGCTTTCTGCAGGAAAGGGGACACCGGCGATCAGCCTGGTCAGAGATTCGGAGGGCTGCCATCAACTCTTTTGAAGCAGGCAGCTGTGGTTTTTGTCTGTGCTGAGCCAGAGAGTGACTAATGGCACCACGTAAACTATAATAATCAGGTTTGTGTGATATTGGCAGAGTGATAGACACGTAGACAGAACGGAATAGAGAATCCAGAAACAGACCCACAGAGATACGCCAGGCCAATTTTCGACAGAAGTGGGAAAGCAATTCAATGGAGGAAAGATAACCTTTTCAACAAATGGAGCAAGTGGACCCACAGGCATAAACGTGAACCTTTATCTAAATCTTCTACCTTAGGGGCGCCCGGGTGGCTCAGTCGGTTAAGCGGCCGACCTCGGCTCAGGTCATGATCTCGCGGTCCGTGAGTTCGAGCCCCGCGTCGGGCTCTGTGCTGACGGCTCAGAGCCTGGAGCCTGTTTCAGATTCTGTGTCTCCCTCTCTCTAACCCTCCCCCGTTCATGCTGTGTCTCTCTCTGTCTGAAAAATAAATAAACGTTAAAAAAAAAAATTAAAAAAAAATGGAGAAGGGATTAATAGTTGCCATAGGGTTGGGAAAAGAAGGAATCAGGAGAGATGGTTGCAGCTGTAAATGGGTAGCATGATCTTTGTGGGGATGGGAATATTCTGTATCTTTTTCTTAAATGTCTATTTATTTCTTTTGAGAGGGAGAGATATCGAGCACGAGCAGGGGAGGGGCAGAGAGAGAGAGAATCCCAAGCAGGCTCTGCACCGTCCGTGCAGACAGGGCCTGACGTGCGGCTCAAACCCGCGAACCGTGAGATCGTGACCTGAGCCAAAACCGAGAGTCGGACACTTAACCAACGGAGCCCCCCAGGCACCCTGGAAATGTGCTGTATCTTGATTGTATTTTCACTAGGGTGGTTGTGATCATTGTACTGTGGCTTTTTAAGATATTACCGTCGGGGGAAACGGAGTGAAGGGTACAGATCTCTCTGTATTATTTTTTTTTACAACTGCTTGGGAATCTAAAATGAGCTCAACATAACAAGTTGAATTAAAAGAGAAAGAAAAAGTGCACTTATTATGTATGTCATTCAGAAAACCTGCTCCCTGGTAGAGAGGCCCTCTAGGAGGGCCACACTGGATGGTGGAAGAAATTAACTGGGCCATACGTGTGGTTAACAGACACATAGATTAACCCCACAAAGTCATTCACATATACATTTTATGGCGACAGCACAGGCGTTCCTTAGAGCCATGGGGCGAGATGTTAATCAAATCCTGATTAATGTGTTTTCACAGTCGTTACAATTTGGAGGAGGTTTGTCCAATTTTAGGGAAAGTGAAGAATGACACAAACCACTCATCAGCAGTTTGAATCTCACCTCTTTCCTGCCTTTCCATACATAGGACTCTGATCAAGACAGAAAGCTTTTTTTTTTTTTTTAATTTTTTTTAACATTTATTTATTTTTGAGACAGAGAGAGACAGAGCATGAACCGGGGAGGGTCAGAGAGAGGGAGACACAGAATCCGAAACAGGCTCCAGGCTCCGAGCTGTCAGCACAGAGCCCGACACGGGGCTCAAACCCACGGACCGTGAGATCGTGACCTGAGCCGAAGTCGGCCGCTTAACCGACTCAGCCACCCAGGTGCCCCAAGACAGAACGCTTTTAACTTCTCCTTTTGCCCAGGGAGAAACTATAGGTGGAAGGTTCAGGACTTCTATAATCCTGCTAGGATTTAAAATTAGGTTTCAATTCAGGCTTCATTTAATTAGCTGCTATTATTCAGATCCAGACAGGCAGAGACAGTGTTCATTATGTTAAGAACAGTGGCCGATGCAAAAGTGGCTTTGGTCAACGAACTAAAGGGTACAGGGACAGAGCATCGCGGGAGGAGGCACCAACCTCCAGTTTCCCACTACGACAAGATGCCCTGAGTCCATTCTGCGTTCTTGATGACATCTTGTGAATTGTTTCTTCCACAGTCAAAAGCAGAAATAGAAAAAATTTTAAAAAAATAAAAGATTTATTATTCGTGTCCTTCCTTTAATATAGTTTTTTTGGAACTGAAGAAGGTTCTGTACCATCGTACCAATCCTCAAAAAATTAGTTCTCTCCGTTTTGTTGGCTAAAGCACAAATGGCCCTGAAAAGAGTCTTCAGTTAATTAGAGTTGAAAAAACCCAAAGGTCCCCTGTTCATTAAATGTTAAAAGTTACCATAATTAAGTTAAAAACAAACTTAAAAAAATTTTTTTTAATTTTTTAATGTTTATTTAGTTTTGAGAGAGAGAGAGAAAGAGAGACAGAGCATGAACAGCAGAGGGGCAGAGAGAGAGGGAGACACAGGATCTGAAGCAGGCTCCATCCAGGCTCTGAGCTCTCAGCACAGACCCTGACGCCGGGACTCGAACTCAAAAACCACAAGATCATGACCTGAGCCAAAGTCGGATGCTCAACTGACCAACCCGGGCACCCCTAAAATGAAATTTTAACATAAATATAAATGACTATAAATTATTATTTGATCAAAGGAGGTTAATATATGAGCTGTTACAATATAAATTTTAAAATACAGTATTTGAAGAGTAAGTACGTACTATGAAATGTTAGCTTTTAAAATGTATAGTTTTATTTCATACCTTTGTGCTTTGTCGCATGAAAAGTTGTCTTCACTTGTGATTTTCATAGTTTGGATTTGCTACTGTACGTGTTCTTTAGCGCTTTACGAGGATCTGGATAGGTGTCCTGGCCTTGGAATCGAGAATTACGGTGTTTCCATGACAACCTTGAACGAAGTGTTCCTGAAACTAGAAGGAAAATCAGCTGTTGATGAATCAGGTAAATAAAATGCGTGACTGATCATGTCAAGGTATTCACAGCACCTAGTGCAGTATATATTTCCGTAAAACACTGTTACATAGATGTGATTACAAAATGTGGGGTTCTGTGATGATCAGGTCCTTTCCTAGACAAGGATACATGGAGCCAGACTGCATTCCTGTCACATTATACCTTTCCTGCCAATATTGCCTTATTATTAAAGCTGGCCCATTTTCTTCTATCCAAGGCTCACTGCTGCCTTCATCCCATTTCCCAAGAGCAATTTCAGACAAAACATGTATTATTTTTTAAAACTTTGTTTTTAATGTTTTTTTTAATTTTTTTTTTTTACATTTATTTATTTCTGAGAGACAGAGAGAGATAGAGCGTGAGTGGGGGAAGGGCAGAGAGAGAGGGAGACACAGAATCCGAAACAGGCTCCAGGCTCCGAGCTGTCAGCACAGAGCCTAATGCGGGGCTCGAACTCACAAACCGCGAGATCATACCCTGAGCCGAAGTCAGATGCTTAACCAACTGAGCCACCCAGGTGCCCCAATGTTTATTTATTTTTGAGAGAGAAAGAGAGACACAGCATCAGCAGGGGAGAAGCAGAGAGAGGGAGACACAGAATCCGAAGCAGGCTCCAGCCTCTGAGCTGTCAGCACGTTTATTTTATTTATTTTAAATTTATTAAATTTATTTTAAATGTATTTAGTTGAAATCCCTCTCTTCAAGCATTCTGAATATGGCCTCCCTGGTTTCTGATGAGAAGCCAGCTTTAGATTTTACAGAGAATATCTTGTGGGCGATAACGTGTTTTTTCCCCCTGCTGCTTTCAAGATCCTTTTTTTTTTTTTTTTTTTTTTTTTTGTCCTTGGCTTTTGACACCTTGACTGTGATGTCTTTAGGTGTCGATCTCACATTTATCCCACTGGGAGTTTAGTGAGTTTCTTATATGTGTAGTGAATGTTTTTCATAAAATGTGGGAAGTTGTTAGCCATTATTTTTTCAACTATAATTTCTGACCCTTTTTCTCTAAACTCTGCGTCTGGAACTCCCATTAACCCAGTATATGTGGTCGTGCATATTAGAATGCTTGATCGTGTCTCCCATCTCTCTGAGACTTTTTTTTTTTCATTATGTTTTCTTTCTGTTCTTTAAACTAAATTATCTCACTTCTTTTGAGTCATGTTCACTGATTTCTTTCTTCCGCCGAAAGAAATCTGTGGAGCTTTTATTTTTTTCAGTGAACTTTTTTTTTTTTTAATGTTTGTTTATTTTTGAGACAGAGAGAGAACGGGGAAGGGTCAGAGAGAGAGAGGGAGACACAGAATCCGAAGCAAGTTCCAGGCTCTGAGCTGTCAGCACAGAGCCCAACGTGGGGCTCAAACTCACGGACCGTGAGATCATGACCTGAGCTGAAGTTGGACGCTTAACCGACTGAGCCACCCAGGGGCCCCTTCAGTGAACTTTTAAATTTTTTTTTTTTAACGTTTATTTATTTTTGAGACAGAGAGAGACAGAGCATGAACAGGGGAGGGGCAGAGAGAGAGGGAGACACAGAATCCGAAACAGGCTCCAGGCTCCGAGCTGTCAGCACAGAGCCCGACGCGGGGCTTGAACTCACGGACCATGACATCATGACCCGAGCCGAAGTCGGACGCTTAACTGACCGAGCCACCCAGGCGCCCCTTCAGTGAACTTTTAAAATCGGTTCATGCACTTTTCAGCTCAAATCTCTATTTGGTTATCTTAAATAATTTTTACATCTCTAATTATATCCCCTATTTGATGAGACATTATTGAAATACAGTAAAACTTTGCTTTGTGAGCATAATTTGTTTCGGAAATGTACTTGTAATCCAAAGCACTCATCTATCAAAGCGAATTTCAGGAACCATTGGCTCAGTTGTGATCATGTGACGCTTGGCACCACATTCTATTCGTATTGCAAGGCACCACTCATGTATCAAGTTAAAATTTATTGGAAACGTTTGCTTGTCTCACTAAACAAGTTACTTGCAATCCAAGGTTTTCCCGTACTTGGTGATTTATAAATGCGTCATTCGATGTACGAACATTTGTGGATTTCCTAGACGTTATTGCTGTTGACACATAGATCATATTCCAGCACAGGCAAAATTCTAGAGCTCCCTCTGTTATACAGCCCCAAATTTCTCAACAAGAAATGATATCTACCTGATTTTCAGCTTGCTGTCACTTTTTGTTTACTTGTTTTGGGGGGGTTTCGGCTTTTCTGCTACTGGGGAGTCAACCTGACTCTCCATCCTTGACCATGGCTTACCACGCCTTGGGAGATCGCTCCACCTTTCCACCCTACACCCAGATGTCAGCATGCCAGTGTATTGTACCCAGCCAAGATCCGTTCTGCCTCAGTATATTTCTTTCTGCTCATGTGTCCTGTAGCCAGCCCCTGGTGGATTTCCTTCACAGAGGAAGGCCCCATGTACCTTGACGATGTCTTCCACAAGTAAAGAGTCTCTGCACTTTAGCGTGGATCTTTCTCAGCTTTTCCTTCCCATCTCCAGCCTTTGGTGTGCTGTTTCCATGTATTTGGTGAAGTTCTCATGGGAAAGGGTTGGTAAATGATGTAAATTCATTTGGGGACGTGAGTACCACGTGACTCTAGTCTGTCCTACCAGCCCATACGTGACCATAAGAGTTTGTTCAATGCCCTCTCCTTATTCATATCTAAAGTGGTTCTTTCCTTTTCCCATGCCTCTAGGATGAAAGGAGCCATGGGTATCATCTCCCTCGGAATGAGTCTTCCCTTTATGGAAAAAAAAAAAAAATTTTTTTTTTTACTTTCTTTATGCTCGTATCTGATGGGTTAAAAATAACTGGTATATTCTCTCGGTAAGAGAGGTGACAGTCTCTTGGAAGCAGGAGATCCCTGAATTATTCTTTTAATATACTGTTGACCCCTACCTATAAGATCTTTACATCTTCTTCAATAGTAACTGGAATGGTGTGTTTTTGTGTCTGTGGTTGAATATTTATGGGTGTGTGCTTTCTGAGGTTTGATATCAGGCTTGTTTTAACACCATACAATGGACAGCATCCCGAGTCTCCAAAGACTGTTGGGCATATACAAGAGTGCAGCCTCCAGTGGTGCGAACAGATTTGAAATCCCACCAGTGCCAACAATTAACGGTTGATCCCGTTTGTAGCATGTCAATTCGTAGGTTGTTTCTCTAGGCGAACACCTGAGGTTATTTTTCCCTTGCAAGTGACACCTCTAGGCACGCTATGATCTCGCGTGTTTGCCCTGACCTCTCGAACGTGTTGTCTGTAGCCAAATGATCGAAGATCTCCTTTCTACTCCTTTTGTTCAAGGCATCAAACTTCCATTCATGTTTCTCGCTCATGGCGGCTGCCAATAGCACCACAAAACGCCCACAGTTACGCAGAAGACTCTAGCAGTGTGGACGACACAAGCTCCTACATGCAGTAGGCTCCATAACGTCCAGCTGGAGCCCAGTTTTATGAATTGCGTTTTTTCGTATTTTGCAGATATTGCCACGTGGGGAGAAGCCCCGTCAGAAAGAGCTGGAGATACAGAGAGGCTTGTTGAGACAGAGCAAGTTCTCAGTTCGCTTAATGAGATAAGCCAGACCATAGGCGGAATGGCTCTTTGGAGACAGCAAATCTGTGCGATCGCAAGGGTTCGCTTCTTGAAATTAAAGCATGAAAGGAAAGCTCTTTTATCACTGTGAGTGTCAGAGTGCCACGGGGGGGGGTTTTCAGTCGATACATTAAGAAAACAAATCTAAGATGTAAAAGCGAGAGGAGACCATCAAAAAATAAAAATAAGGTGGGGGGGCGCCTGGGTGGCTCAGTCGGTTAAGGGTCCGACGTTGGCTCAGGTCACCATCTCACGGTTTGTGGGTTCGAGCCTCACTTCAGGCTCTGTGCTGACAGCTCAGAGCCTGGAGCCTGCTTTGGATTCTGGGTCTCCCTCTCGCTCTGCCCCTCCCCCACTCACGCTTTGTCTCTCTCCGTCTCTGAAAAATGAATAAACCTTTTAAAAAATGTAATTTTAGGGGCGCCTGGGTGGCTCAGTCGGTTGAGCGGCCGACTTCAGCTCGGGTCACGACCTCGCGGTCCGTGAGTTCGAGCCCCGCGTCGGGCTCTGGCCTGATGGCTCAGAGCCTGGAGCCAGCTTCCGATTCTGTGTCTCCCTCTCTCTCTGCCCCTCCTCCGTTCATGCTCTGTCTCTCTCTGTCTCAAAAATAAAAAAACGTTAAAAAAATGTAATTTTAGGGGTAGGCAAAGGGCAAAATACTCAAGAAAAGAGTCCAAGAGCTCTGTGTTGAATTTCCATAAATTCTTGATGGTATCACGTTCTAATCTGCTCAGGCAGCTTTAAAGGTTAAGAAATGACTGTGCATTCACACTGGCACTTTTCTCCTGGGTAGGCTCTTGATTCTCGGATTTGGAGTTTGCCCTCTTCTCACAGAGATCATCACCATGAAAGTGTATCAACAGAGCTACGCTTGGGAACTCTCTCCTCGTTTGTACTTCCTGGCTCCTGGACAACAGCCACGTGATCCTCTCACAGGATTACTGATCATCAACAAAACAGGTAATAATGTGGCGAATACTCCATTCCCAAGTGCATTCACGGTTAAGAGAAACATAAAGCATGTGAGAGAGAAAAAGAAACTTTTGACTTCCTCCGTATAAAACTGTTTATGAGGGTTGAGGAGGGTGAATGCAAGTCCAGGAAGGTAAAGGGGACTAGGAAAGGACTTGCCAAGGAGACATAAACTTTCTGGTGGCTGTGGGCAAAATGAAAGCATTTGTATCAAAAAAAAAAACACGTTTGTGGGGCGCCTGGATGGCTCAGTCAGTAAAGCATCCAACTCTTGATTTCAGCTCAAGTCATGATCTCACAGTTCATGAGTTCAAGCCCCGTGTTGGGTTCTGTGCTGACAGCGCGGAGCCTGCTTGGGATTCTCTGTTTCTCTCTCTCTCTCTCTCTCTCTCTGCCCCTCCCCTGCTCAACCTTTATCTTTCTCTCTCAGAATAAAGAAATAAACATTAAAAAAGACACATTTGTAACAGCTGGAGCTAGAATTCATGTGCTATTCCATTTATTCCAAGGATACAGTCCAGTGGTTTTCAGTGTATTTCACAGAATTGTGTAACTCTCAGTACAACTCATTTTTTTGGAATCTTTTTATCTCAAAACTTTTTTTAAAAAAATTTTTTAAAGAATATTTTTATCTCAAAAAGAAATCCCATGCTCATGAGTACTCATTGCCATTTACTCTTCCCCAGCTCTGAGAAACCACAAAATTTCTGTTTCTACAGATCTGTGTTACCCTGGACATTTAATATAAGTAGAATTACACAACAGATGATCTTTTATGACCGACTTCGTTCACTTAGTGTGATGTTTTCCAGGTTCATCTATGTTGTAGCATGTTTCAGTATTTTTTTAATTGTGGAAGAATTCCATTGTGTGAATATGCTACATTTTATTTTTCATCAGATGATGGACAGTTTCTCCAAATTATTGGTTATTATGAGTAATGCTGCTATAAATGTCCATGTACAGGTTTTTGTATGAACATACATATTTTTTTCACTTCTTTGGGGTATAAAACCCAGAAATGGAATTGTTGGGTCATATGGTGACTATATTTAACCTTTTGAGGAAAGGCCAAAGTTCTTTGAACGGGCTGCCCCAATTTACGTTTATGCCAGCAATTTGTGAGGGTTCCAATTTCTACACATTTTCACCCAAACTTGTTATTTCCTCACTTTTTTTTTTTTGTCATACTCATCTTCATATGAATCAAGTAGTATCTTGTAGTTTGATTTGCATTTTGCTAATAGCTACTGACCTTAGGCATCTGCCCATGTGCTTACTGGCCAGTTGTATATCAGTCTTTGCGGAAGTGCCTTTTTTCTTCCTATTTAAACAATGAATCATATGTCCTTCTTATTGAATCCCAAGTGTTCTTTATATATTCTAGATACAAGTCCCATGTCGCATGCAATAGATCCTCATCATTCACAGGTTATGTACTTGCAGACTTCTCTAGTCAGTAAAACTTATTTGTGACCCCAAAACCAATACTCATGGTTCTTTTGTAATCATTCACACACATGCTCAGATCAGTGGACAGTTTGAGTCACCTGATACACACTTTCCAGCTGAGGTGATACTCTGTTTCCTTGTTCAGCTCTCATACTGTAACTAAATATCCTTTCTGTAGTCTATTGAATGCTACGTTTTCCACCCAAGTAGAGTGCACAAGTGCTTTCTAGTGTCCCTGAGTCAAGAAGGCCATGAGATACCTTCCAGAGGAAATATGTGTGTTAAATAAGCTTCGTTCAGATATACATTAGTGTTGTTGGCTTTGAGATTGCTGTTACAAGTCAACAACATATATACCAAAACATATATAAGATATGGCGATCTCTTGATTGGTCAAAGAAATTGTTGCAACCAGAGGCTCACAGGAACCTCAGCCATAATTAAGAATTCACTTGGGGCGCCTGGGTGGCTCAGTCGTCTGAGTGTCCGACTTCGGCTCAGGTCATGATCTCGCGGTTCATGAGTTTGAGCCCCGCATCGGGCTCTGTTGCTGACAGCTCAGAGCCCGGAGCCTGCTTCAGATTCTGTGTCCCCCTTTCTCTCTGCCCCACCTCTGCTTGTGCTCTGTCTCTCTCTGTCTTTCAAAAATGAATAAACACTAAAAAAATTAAAAAAATAAAGAATTCACTAATTCAGTGTTTGTGGTGACTTTATAGAATATATGTACCATGAATAATAAGAGTCAGTTGCAAGTTTTCTGCAAAAATTTTGCTTCGTCCTGTAGATTGCCTTTTCATTTTCTCATTAGTGTCCTTTGAAGCATAATGTTTTAATTTTTTTAAGTTCTTTTTTTTTTTTTCTGAGACAAAGGCAGTGTGAGTGGCAGAGGGGCAGAGAGAGGGAGAGAGAGAATCCCAAGCAGACTTTGCACTGTCAGCGTAGAGCCCGTTGTGGGCCTTGAACTCACCAACCATTGAGATCGTGACCTGAGCCGAAATCAAGAGTTGGATGCTCAACCAACTGAGCCACCCAGACACTCTATAATGTTTTAATTCTTACAAGGTCCAACTTATTTTTTTCCCTGGCTTGTGCTTTTGGTCTCATATCTAGGTAAGCTTTACGTAACCCAAGATCACAAGGATTTACTTCTATATTTTCTTCTAAGGTGTTTTTACTCTTAGTAGAGTAAGAACTCTTAGTTCTTCCATGTAAGTCTGTGATCCAGTTTGAGTAATTTTTGTGTATGGTGTGAGGAAGGGACACAACTTCAATGGCTATTCAGTTCTCTTCAGGGGACTGAGTGGCCACCAACCTTTCTTATTCCTTTCAGTCCCATGTTGCATAAACTCCATCCCCCCAGGTAGTGAGAGGACTGGAGTCCTGGTCCATCCACTCCCTACTTATGAGATGAAAGCTCTATCATAGGCACGTGAGGCCAAAAATAAGGCCAAATCATCCTTATCCCAGTTCTTCCCAAGAAGATACTGTAGGCCTAGACGTGGCTTGATGAAGGATTCTTGAGTTCTTGGCTATATCCAGAGTGAAGCTTCTATCAAGCTAATTGAGGATAGGGACTAACGGTATGGATTTTTAGCTCAAATGCCAGTTTTTTAGTGTTCTTACCCAAACTTACAAGATTTTCTTAATTTTTTTTTGCACTTTCTGTGTGCCATTAAGACAATCAAGAGATTTTTAACTTGTTGGATTTTTAGTAATTTTTACAAGTTATGGTTGCTTTTCTGGGAGAAGGTCCATGAAGCTCCTCCTACCCTCATTCAAACAGCTGTTATCGAGACACATTTTGAAAGTCAATTAATAATCTAGCAGTAGTGAAGTGAGATTTAGCGATTTCCGTAGTTGATTAGTAGCGATTACCCGTGTCATTAAACCCTTAATGTTTATGGCCACTGATTGCAATATTCTAGATAAAAACATCATTCCAAATGCCATATGGTGCTCAAAAAAAGACTTTCACCTTTCACGTTAGCAGTAATCAGAAGCGAATAAATATATTATGAACTAAACTCCATCACAAGTGAATAGATTTTTCATTCACAGTAACAAGTATGTTCTTACGTGGAAAGCTATCCTGACAGTCCATATGGCAGTAAGGATCACATAATGACATTAATTAAAATTTTATTGTACAACTTGACATTGATTTTCTTAGTTTTATGACACACCTAATATATTTAACTGCAACGCAGGGGCAAGCATTGATGACTTTATACATTCTGTGGAGCATCAAAACATAGCTTTGGAAGTGGATGCATTTGGAACTAAAAATGCCGTAGATGACCCATCTTATAATGGAGCCATCATAGTGTCTGGTAATGAAAAGGTATGTTGGTCTCTGTTTCATAATTTTTCCCCAAGATGTGGAAAACCAATACGATATCGATGTACTCAGCTTTCCATTTCAGGATGTGAAATGAAAAACAAAGAATGCTTGCATTTATTACTCAGTGAATTGTAGTCATTAACATGATGAATAATTCATATTTTAATCATTGTCTACCAACACAAGCTGTGTGTATTAGCAAAATAAACACTATATAATACCCCCTGTCAAGTGCATATTTAAGTCCAAAGAACTCAGATTTCCTCTCAAGGATTTTAGAATACATATTTTCTGAAACTTCTGTTTTATTCTTAAACAATAATACTTGATGCTAGCCTTCACCCAGATGTCTGGTGTCCTGAAAATTAGATTCAGTCTATATGCTTGCTCTGTTTTACTTACACAGTGTTTGTGTTTTGCTTTATTTGACACCATTTAAAAAAAAAATTTTTTTTTACATTTATTTATTTTTGATAGAGAGAGATAGAGCACAAGTGAGGGAGGGGCAGAGAGAGAGGGAGACACAGAATCTGAAACAGGCTCCAGGCTCTGAGCTGTCAGCACAGAGCCCGACGTGGGGCTCGAACTCACAAACCGCAAGATCATGACCTGAGCTGAAGTCGGATGCTTCACCGACCGAGCCACCCAGGCGCCCCTATTTGGCACCATTTTAAAAACAGGATTTTTTACATTTTAGATATTGAATTTTGACCTCTTTAGCAAAAAAAAAAAAAAAAAAAAAAGACCTTTGAGAATTTATAATTTTGCTTTTTATATTTTAGTGTTACAGATTTTCATTAGTATGCAATACCAAAAGACTAAATTGCTTCCCAGTTCTCATGGATATTATTAGCAATGCACTGCTTGGAATGGTTAAGCCATCAGCACACATCCAAACTGATAGAAGTACATTTTCAAGCGTAAGTATACTGACTCTCTTCCATCAGGAATCTGGTCTCTCCTGCACCAAGAATGTCCCAGGTCACTCTTTTAAGTGCTGCAATCTCGTTCTTATTGAGTAAATGGCTGCATAATAAGTCACGACTTGGTTCATGCCAGCTCTCTGGTTTTAAGAAATCAGTACACTTTTTAGAGCTTCAGTGTTTTCAGTAATCTCTATACCCAGCAGGGGCTCAAATTCGCAACCCCAAGATAAGAGTCGCACCAACTGAGCCACCCAGGGGCCCCTGGAGCTTTTTTTTTTTTTAACTTTTTTAATGTTTTATTTATTTTTGAGAGACAGACAGAGACAGAGAATGAGCATGGGGAGGTGCAGAGAGAGAGGGAGACACAGAATCTGAAACAGGCCCCAGGCTCTGACAGCTCAGAGCCCAACACGGGGCTTGAACTCATGAACTGCAAAATCATGACCTGATCCGACGTCGGATGCTTAAGGGACTGAGCCACCCAGGTGCCCAGAGCTTTAATTTTTTTTTTAAATTTTTTTTTCAACGTTTTTTATTTATTTTTGGGACAGACAGAGAGAGACAGAGCATGAACGGGGGAGGGGCAGAGAGAGAGGGAGACACAGAATCGGAAACAGGCTCCAGGCTCCGAGCCATCAGCCCAGAGCCTGACGCGGGGCTCGAACTCACGGACCGCGAGATCGTGACCTGGCTGAAGTCGGACGCTTAACCGACTGCGCCACCCAGGCGCCCCCAGAGCTTTAATTTTTTAAATGCAAAACAGAACTCTTTTTCAAAGGGAATGTGAGGTAATGAAAGTGAAGTCAGGAAGCACTGAGACTAACACAAAAATAACAAAAGTAGGAAGGAAGGAGAGAGACAGAAAGAAGAAAAGGAAAGAGAAGGGAAGGGGAGGGGAGGGGAGGGGAGGGAAGGGAAAGGAAGAAACTGAAGTCTTATGATTACTTTTAGAAACACTACAGAGAAAAAAATTTAGGACAAAGTTCAGACCAACACTGCAGGCTGGTTACACTAGAATTATTCCAGTTCCTTGTAATAAATATTCATTATTTGGGCCTGCCAGCTTTTTCATACCTGGGGCAAAAGGAAAAAAAAAAATCCCTAAAAAAAAGGCCCATGTGATTGGATTGTGTACACAGCCTTGTAAGTTTGGAAACCAGAATACAGATTAGAGTTTGTAATTGTTCCTTTTTGATGATTTCCTAAATATATTGCTTCCACTTAGAGAGTTCTTTGAACCCAGAGACCGTGTATTTTTAACCCTACAGAATATTTTATACCTTGAGATAAGGCTGAGGACATGATAAGCACCAAGTAACTTATTTGTTAAATGTATAAATGAAAGTCAGAGGTCAGCAAATTATCTATATTCCATTCAAATCTAGGGTTTTAGAATAATATATATATGGCTAAAGACCATTTACCCATGTGTATATAAATGGACCTTGTGTCCATCATTTTCACACACTCCTGTAGGATTTTGAGTTGACTTCTCACGACATACCTCATGGTGCGTTCAGCAAATAAAAATTCCTTTCAGTAAGGGTGTGTAAGAAGCTTAATCCCTAAAGCAAAAAGTTTTAGTCATTCATCAAGTACTAATTTTAGACTATGCTATGGTTCATTTAATTAACCTCCTATCCATTTTCTGGTTTCTGAGGGAGGATACCATAGTTGAGCAAATTTCCATCAATAGAAACATTCCGTTTTAGCTATGATGAGTTCGATACCAACTAACTACCTTACTTGACCTTGTTTCACGTGCTCAGCATCCGAACTTTAATATCTCCAGCAACTCAGGTTATACTCTATTTGGATTTACCTGTTCGTTGCTCAGGTAAGAGTTTTTGGGAGTTTCAGACCTTGCTTCTGTCCTGCTCAAGTCAAAGGATTTACCACTGAGTACTGAACCCACCCCGCATGCAAGGTGTTCTTAAAAGATTCTGTCAATAACCTTAAATCTCACCTTTCTGTCGTGAGAAAGGTTGTCTCTGATGGCCAAGCTGAAGATGACCAGACTCTGGTTATAACTTTAAAAAAAAAAATTTTTTTAACGTTTATTTCTGAGAGAGAGAGACAGAGAGAGCGTGAGCATGGGAAGGGCAGAGAGAGAGGGAGACACAGAACTCGAAGCAGGCTCCAGGCTCCAAGCTGTCAGCACAGAGCCCTATGCGGGGCTCGAACTCACGGACCATGAGATCATGACCTGAGCCGAAGTTGGCCGCCCAACCAACTGAGCCACCCAGACACCCCTGGTTATGACTTTTCTCAGCAATGTGTGTAACTAAACACCTTTGTGGATCACGAAAGTAACGTGGAAACTGTTTTCAGGGCAGTCAGTGCATCTTCTGTCGCTAAAGACTGTTCCAAACAGGAGCGACATTGTGTGTGAGCAACTGCGAAGGTTTTTCATGGAGATTCCACTTCCCTTTCTAGTACTGTGCTTTATCTCTACTTTGGAAGCCTCAACCAATATTTTTCTGGTCTCACGGTGTACCTAGAAAGACACTTACCATCACTGTGCCCACAGAACATCCGAGAGGATTTTTGAGTCAGGCTGTCGCATTTGACATAATTAAATACCCGTGAAAAATGAGATGTTCCAACTGTGACTTGTCATTATTTACTGTTTTCACATCAGAATACATTTTAGAATCCTAAAATAAGAAAACGTAAAATCTTACTCCTCTTTTGTTTCCCAGCAGTGTAATACTTATCAGTTCAGTCTCATGCTTGGAGTCACTTTCCTTATCCCTGTAACTGGGTATAAAGCCAAGAGTCATGCTTCATAATTGGATGGATAATGAAAGAGTTTGGGAACCTCAGTGGGGACCTAAGGAGGGAGTATATGTCATCAGTTTAATATTTTTTTTAATGTGTTCCAGAAAGCAAATTTTGAATTTGTTGCTCAGCTCGTTATATTTGCATTTTCAGGAGTCACAGAGAAATTCGTTTGTATTTTGGGAACATACCATATTATGGGCGATTTTGGCATCCTCTTGTACTCCTTATATTGCAATGAGCAGCTTCGATGATTATAAGGTAATAATGAAAACTTCATTACTTTGTATAACTAGAAGGTGAAGGTGAAAGTCCTTCCACAAGGCTTTTATACAAGCCTTTTCACAAGGCTATTTATACACTTCTTAAATGCTTATTTATTTTTGAGAGAGAAAGCATACGAACAGGGGAGGGGCAGAGAGAGAGGGAGACAGAGGATCCAAAACGGGCTCCATGCTGACAGCGGAGAGCCCGACGTAGGGCTTGAACTCATGAACCGTGAGATCGTGACGTGAGCTGAAGTCGGATGCTTCACCGACTGAGCTACCCAGGTACCACCCTCCCATCCGTTTATACATGCTTCATAGAGCAGCCAATTCAGCAATAAATCCTAAGATATAAAAATTTTGTTTGATGTCTTTATAAATACAGAGATAAATAAAGAGGTTACAGATAGAGAAGATTCTAAAAGTTGCATGGATGTGCAGCACCTAGAATAGACCAAATAAATTTGAAAAAGAAAAGACAAAGTTGGAAGGGTTATGTTTCTGCCCTCAAGGCTTACTACAAAGTTATAGGAGTGGAGAATGTGTTGTATTTATTTAGGATCGTCATATAGGCGTAGGAAACAAAATAGACATTGCAGAGATTATCAGTTGATTTTCAGTAAAATCTGCCAGAGAATTCAGCAAATTGTACCGGAACGACTTGACATTGGTATGAGGAAAAAAAATAGTGTTCTCAACACTCACCCCCCACCATACACAAATTTTATTTGAAATGAATCGTCGGTTTTGTGGTAAGCAATTATTTCTTGCTTAGATGGGGCAGAATGAGCATATATACCATAAAGGAAAATGAGAACTTGAAATTCGTCAAAGTTAAAACCTTTTGCTCTTTGTAAAGCACCAATAAGAAAATAAAAAGCTTCGGGCTGGGAAGAAAAAATATCCACAACACTCGTACATCTAACAAAACATTTGTTATCGCACATAAACGAGAATTGGAGGGTTGCATGGTCCCTGCACAAGGAAAAGACAAAAATTTGTGAAGCATTCCATATTAAAAAAAAAAATTTTTTTGTACTAAGAAGATAAAGAACTCTTACAGCTCAGTAGTAAAAGATAGCCTAAATTTTAAAGATGGGCAAAATATTTGAACAAATGCTTCACTGAAGATATGTGGAAGGAAAATGCTCCCATGAAAAGATGGCTAATATCATGGGTAATCAGGAAAAGAGCCCCCATGAGATAGCTCTACACACGAACGAAAATGAGTAAATGAACATGACTGAAAATAC
Organism: Panthera leo; assembly: GCF_018350215.1. Lineage (NCBI taxonomy): Eukaryota > Metazoa > Chordata > Mammalia > Carnivora > Felidae > Panthera > Panthera leo. The sequence continues at coordinate 49,849,816 of NC_056692.1, read as the reverse complement.
CACGTTTGGGAGGATATGGAGAAACTGGAACTGTAATGCGTCATCGGCAGGAACATAAAATGCACAGTCACTTTGCTAAGCCATTCGACGCTGTCTTACAAAGTGAAAAATACACTTATGGTGTGGCCCGGAATGTCTCTCCTAAGTATTTACCTGGGAGAAAAGAAAATCTCTTTCCATATACAGACTGGTACGTTCATGTTCTTGGCAGCTTTATTCATGATAGCCAACTCTCTGAAACAGCCCAGATTTCCATCAAGCTGTGAATTGATAGAAATCCTTGGGTGGCCAGACCAGGGGATGTTACTGAGCAGTACAAAAGAAGGAACAACTGATAAATGCATCAGCATGGATACGGGTCATAACCATTACACTGAGGCAATGAAGACAGGAAAGAGTAAATACTGAATGATTTCATTTATATGAAATTCTCAGAAAGGTAAAATAAATTCACAGTGACAGAAAGGAGACCTGTGGTTTCTTGTAACCCCTGATAAAGGCTATTAACTGCAAAGGAGCATGGGAAATTGGGGGGCGGGGTAATGTAAATGCTCTATACTCTGATTATGATTGTGATACAGGAATCCATGCATGTGTCAAACCCCACGCAACTGAATACTTCATAGGGACATTTTTTATGGTTTCAAAATCACATTTCAAAAAAGTTAGAGAGAATTGAAATAAAGGAACATGGTATGTTGAAAACGTGAGAACAAAAAAATATTTAATGTGTAACTGACTATACATTTTCATTCACAGACACTCTTTCGTTGCTTGCCATGCATTTTTGATGTACCGACAGATATTTGGAGCATCTTTTAAGATGAAGACTGATTCAGTAGTTCTGGAGTAGAGACAGATTTTGAGTGGCAGTCATAGGGTGATGGATTCATATGACTCGTCAACCCAGGCCAACTCGCATTAGCTTTACTTGCAAATCTCAATAGAATGCCTTTTAATGGCTCCATTTTTGTAACTTGACTGCACAGAGTGACCCTGCATAAGGATCTTTATCTGTTCCTCTCCAAAGTGATTCTGTTGTCCAAGGGAAGGGAGCGCTGGCTGTTCTGTTCTCTTCCTAGTGTAGAACCTCCGGGGAATCTTGGGAAACACCATTTGCTGGCCTGAGGTAACTGTCAGGCATCTCGTAGTTAACACTGTCCTAACTTAAAATGACTCCCAGGGGCACCTGGGTGGCTCAGTCAGTTAAGCCTCAGACTCTTGGTGTCGGCTCAGGTCCTGATCTCCCGTTTCGTGGGATGGAGCCCCACATCGGGCTCTGCCCTGAACAGAGCCTGCTTGGGACTCATTCTCTCTCTCTCTCTCTCTCTCTCCCTCTCAAAATAAATAAATAAACTTAAAAAAAAATGCCTCCCGTAGGAAATGCGGACATTTTCTTTCTCTGGTCTGTGAAACGCCTCAATCCCACCATGTTCCTCCCAACCCTTTGGCCACTGTCTGTCTCCTTTGGAACTCCTCATTCTTCTCCATTGTCTCTAAATTCTGAACTCCTTACATCTCAGTCCTAGGCTCTCTCATCATTCTTGATGTCATTCTGTCCTAGGCAAACTCATCTAACCTTATGGCTTCAAACCCCTTTTACCTACCCATCACTCAACAGACTTGATCTCTAATTTCTTTCTTCTTCTTCTTCTTTTTTTTTTTTTTTTTTAGTTTGAGAGAGAGAGAGAAAGAGTGTGCCTGTGCGGGGGTGGGGGAAGGGGACAGAGAGAAGAGAGAGAATCCCAAGCAGGCCCAGTGCCATCAGCACAGAGCCCAGTGCAGGGCCAGTCCCACCGCCGTAGGATCATGACTGGAGCCGAAATCAAGAGTCAGACGCTTAACTGACGGAGTCACCCAGGCGCCCCAAGATCTCTAATTTCTCACGTTACCTCCAGTGCGGATCCAAACTCCCTTCTCCGGGGTTGCCACTGGGAGAATCACAGACTCTCCCAACTTAACCACATCTCCAAAGCTGAATTTATGATATTGTTGAACGCGTACCCCCTTTCCGCATTTCCTGCCCTCCAGAGCTGGCAGTGCTGGGCACTCACTCGGTCAGTAACCTAAAACCACCATTCACCCCTCTCCGGGCTTCACCACAGATCCGTCCATCGCCAAATCCTTTTCAGTCGTGCCAACTGACTGGGCCGGTGCTCAGAGATTTTGACACGCATCCTTAGGTCAAATTCCATCTCTGACAGGGGCCTATTTTAGCCAACCGGAGACCATCAGCAAATGAACTATTTTTGAAAGAAAAGAAACATATTCAAAATTGCTTAACCGTTTATTGCGATTGCTTCATTGGGGCCCAACCCCTCATCACTTGATAAGTAGTTTTAAAATATGTAATTTAGTGTGCTTATTCAGAGACGGGCAGGAATGCAAGACACGTAGTATTTACGAATGTAATAATATTCATGTACGTGGGCATAAATATTTGGATGGGTAATAAATATTTGCATGTGTGCTATGCCAAAACTACCCTAATGTATCCTTTAGTTAGAATGAAAGGAATAAAGCCATTTCATATGTATATAAGGTACATATCGTGTTATGTATTTATGTATAATAGTAACTAAAACATAATATTTTATGTATAACCTTGATATGTATATAGACATGTGTAGAGAGAGACAGCACAAGACTTCACAGTGAGTCAAAGCAGAATCACCCTGATGGAAGGCTAGCTGCTTAAATAAACCACCCTGTTCCCGTAGATTATTAATCACTGTTTTGTTTACTGCAGTGTTAATACCTTAATTACACTGAGACCTTCTTATACGTATTTCCACTGGGTGCATGACGAACATCAATATTGTTCATGAAAGCAACAAACTGACCATCTGTGTTTGGAACTATCCGTATCCCTTGGTCCCCATAATGCTTCTGGCCATGATGCAGAATTATTACAAAGGAAAATGCTGATCAAATGTTTTCTTACATAATCCACGTTTTCTGGAAGCTTCAACTGAACTAGCGCTTTGTGTCTTTGCTGTTTTGTAATCAGAACAAAGCTCAGTCCCAGCTCCGGATTTCAGGCCTCTTCCCTTCTGCTTACTGGTTTGGGCAGGCGCTGGTGGATGTCCCAATGTACTCCCTGATCTTACTGCTTATGTATTTATTAGACTACGGCTTAAACTTCCAAGAGTCTGCGTTTGTAACTATAAATCAGACTATACAAGTAAGTGATGATATTCATAGAACAAATACCGTTGAATGATTTCATGAAAAAAATTGAAGATGCAAATGATATTTGTATTGTCATAAATTAAATCGCTGTAAAACTCTGTGCTACAACACTCTTTTGGCTCCTGATGTGTTTCTCGGATTGCATTTGCCTTTGACTGAACATCACGTTCCTGTTGATTTCAGATCCCCTGTTCTATTGGCTATGCCTTCTCACTTATCTTCTTGACATACGTGATTTCGTTCATTTTTCGCAAGGGGAGGAAAAATAGTGGCATTTGGTCTTTTTCCTTCTTTATGGTAAGTATATTTTTTGTGTACAATTCTGAGCCAGTAAAGTTTGCCCTCAGTAGAATGATAAATTAATATCATAATCTAAAATATTTTGTTTTCTTTATGCATGATCCTTTTCAAACTCTGCATGTTTTTCTCTTCCTAATTTCTAGCCTTGTCTCTCTCTCTCTTTTTAATGTTTATTTATTTTTGAGAGAGAGCAGGGGGAGGGCGGCAGAGAGAGAGGGAGACGCAGAATCCAAAGCAGGCTCCAGGCTCCACGCCATCAGCACAGAGCCCAACACAGGGCTCGAACTCACAAACCGTGAGATCGTGACCTGAGCTGAAGTCAAGACGCTTAACCAACTGAGCCACCGCAGGCACCCCTACCCGCAGGCACCCCTACCCTCCTCTCTTTTAAAAGTAGCCAAATTGTTTCTAGAACCATAAAGTATTTGCTAGAAGGAAGCCAGGAAACCATTTGTATCTTCTTTACTGAAAAACAAAGAAGCCCACAGACCTCCACGAGATTACGAATGTTGTTGCTAGCCTGGTTAAAATTAGAAACTACTTCTCCAAATGCTACTAGAGTTAATTCCACAAAAGCAACATTTATTTTATCGAAATTAGGAAGGAAAAGTACATGTTATCTCCTATTACCTATTCTAATTTCCTGTCATTCTGGCTGCCAAAAAGTAAATTATTAATTCAACAAATACTAGTTGGCTTCAGGACACCTGGGTAGCTCAGTCAGTTAAGCGTCCTGTTCCCGATTTCGACTCAGGTCATGATCTCACAGTTCATGAATTTGAGCCCAATGCCAGGCTCTGCACTAAGAGTGCAGAGCCTGCTTAGGATTCTCTGTCTCTCTTTCTCTCTCTGCCCCTCCCCTGCTCACTCTCTCTATCTCAAAATAAATAAATCGGCTTTAAAAAAATGTGTATTAGTTGCCTTCCAACAATATGTCAAAAAGTAAGACTGATAATAAATAAAAAATAGTTTCAACCCTGAAAGGGCACTCAGAGGGTAAAAGAGAAGTAAACAGCCACTTACGAGAACAAAGTGACAAGGAAAAGATGATCTCTTTTTTTTTTTTTTAATTTACAAATTTTTATTTATTGCCTTTTTTTAGGGTTTTCGTAATAACCACTTTTGACAAAATTCCAAGGTACTTTAAAGGAATTCATATTTTGTCTATTTCATGATGGGCATAGGTCTGTTAAATGAGCACTAAAATCCTTGGCATTAGCTACAATCAAATGACAAATAGCAGCTCAGACTTCTTTTACTGTACTAAAGATGATCTCTTTTTAAAAGATTGCCTCTGTGAAAACCAGAGAAGGGAAAGATGAACTCATGAAAATGAGAGCAGAAATTTCCTTTAGGAATTGAAACCTGGAGAATAAGATTTTACTAGCTGAAGAAGAATGATGCAGTGAAGAAAGAGAAACCCAGAGGGGAGAAAGTCCAGGCTTATCCTAGGAACTGATAATAATCTGGCTTAGGGAAGGGAAGAAAACACCGTGCAGCATGGGCGTGGCCTTAGTTATGGTAAAAATATTGGTTGCAATCATGCTGGCCTTTGGTGATGTGCTCCAGAATTGAGTCTACAGGCTGTGGGAAGCTATGGAAGCTTCTAGTATAGACATGAAATGTGATCAGAAATATACTTTTAGGAGGAACATGCCCAGTGCCATAAAAATGGTAGCTTGTAACACAAAGAAGCCGGAAGTACAAAAACTTTCAGGGAACTTTTATCATTGCAGTGTTTTAGAAGAAAAAGTCTGAATGTGTCTGTTGGACCTCTCACCATCTCTTATCCCTGAATTCTATTGAATTCTCCTGAAGCCACTCTGGGTTTTTCTGTGCCTCTGTCTCTCCATCAGTATAACTAACAGAAGTCTCTCTCTCTCTCTCTGTTGTTGTTATGTCATTCCTACTAGATATCAGTTTGTGTTCCCCATGATCATTGCTTTTCTACCCGTTTTACCTCCGAAAAGAAGGCCAACTTTCTTCCTTTTCCGTAACAAAAATATTCCATACGTTAGATTTACCCAGTCGTGTCTCACTCATGATACTCTAGGTGAAAGGAATTTGGCTAAGTCACTAAGAGAACAGGTCAGTAGCAATAATGCTGATTTCAGTTGGGTTTCTGAAGCTGGGGCTGAAATTAGGGTTATCTTCAAGATGAGCCATCTCAGTTTGGAATATATGTTGAAATTCGAAGTGTTAATATGCGTGTCTGTTATCTTCTTTAGATCTCCACCTTCTCTTTGTTTTTATTTATGCTATTGGATTACTTTGGATATGGTGTGCTGTATTACATCACCTTTTTAATACCACAAGCCACCTTAATTGGCTGCATGTTCTTGTTTCTTTATGTAAGTAGTGCCACCATCTGCCCCAGTGTCCTAGAACTCTTGGCCAATTGTGAATGCTATGCTGGGGGTTGGGGTTCTACATCATGTTGAGTATACATGACATTGAAATATTTCTACCGCATGGATACCAGCTGAATTCCTCCCAGATAGGCCCGTGTGCTCCAGCTGAACTGCATTAGAAAACCTGCCCCCGGTCTGTGCATGGGGAGGGGGGGGTAACAGGTGGTGGGAAACAGAGCAGTCTTTACATGCTCGTAGGCATGCTCAGCTTTAGAAGAAGGCAAATGAAATACCCCCGATCTTTGGGATCTTGCGATTCTCGAGAGGCACTCCATAGGAATAAAATCCTTTTCTTCTAGCTAATCGACTTCTACAAAAGGAAGAAAGATACAGTGCATGCATGAAGATGGGGAAAGGGAAGGGAAGAGAATGGGAGGGGAGGGGAGGGAAGGGGAGGGGAAGGGAAGGGAAGGGAGGGGAGGGGCTTATGAAGGATCAACGGGCACAGGAAGGTGTGCGAAGCTCTGCGGGATAAGGATAAACCCTGTTTCTCTCTCCTTCCTTGGAGAGGCTAACGCATGCCCAAGATCCTCTCACCAGGTGGTGAGTACTTGCTAAATCCTATTGCTTCAAATAAAAACACAGTGCCTCTTAGACCTTGGGAGGAAGGAATACAACCCTTTGATACACATTTTGGAATGGACACCTACCCAATACTCATGGCGAAATCAGGGGACATACCAGTAGGGCTGTTCAGTGGGCCAATTCACGTTTATACGGATAAAAATGCACAAAACCAAAAACCTTCCTATGTAACCATTGTTTTTCCTTTTGCAGCAAGTCGAGTCTTCTCTTTGGACTCAAGAACCAACAAGGGCAGAGCCATTTCTGGTATTCTTAATTGTAAGAACACACCTGTCTTTCAAAACTGTTGTCTTTTCCTATACGAACCATTTTAATCCCTGTATACAGGGTGAAGCTTTTTATTAAGGTAGATATATGGGTATGTGTAGCCCATGGAGATAAAATATTAGTAAAATATGGAACACATTTTTCTATAAAGATTCACTGATTAGATAATATGCTTCCCAAATTTTGAAAACACTATACCAGTATTTAGACGAAATGACCTAAAGTAATGGTATTACCTAATTGTATTTGCTTCTAATGTTTCCATAAGCAAGATTGAAAACGAACTTGATAGTGGCACGATTTGACAGATAGATTATTGGAAATTTGAAATGGTTTTTCCAACCATACCTTTGGAGAAGTCTGACCATTCCTAGTTCATTTCTGATGTGAAACATTTCTCTTTGAGTGCTTCTAACCATGCATCTCTCTCTTTATTCCTAGCCTTTCCTTCATTTTATCATCTTCCTTTTTATTCTTCGGTGTCTGGAATGGAAGTTCGGAAAGACATCAACGAGGAAAGATCCTTTCTTTAGGTTGGGAGAAATCAAATTGGATTCTTTCATTTCAGTTATCAGTGGTTAATTTTTTTCATGCATAAAGTAACGATTTAGCAAAGAACTGCCAAGTCCTGGAACAGGCTGGGGTCGCAGCTATATGCCAAGACAAAATATAGAGATCGGAGTACCTAAATCAGAAGATTATAAGTAGAGGAGGAAAAGAGATCTGAAACACTCACTGTTAAGGGCTCTGTCTGACATGATGTGAAGTGAGAGGGTGGGAAAAGTTATCTGCTGCTAGTTCAGGTTTTTTTGTTTGCTTTTTAATGTTTATTTCTTTATTTTGAGACAGAGAGACAGAGAGACAGAGACAACGAGCAGGGGAGAGGCAGAGGGTGAGAGGGAGAGAGAACCCCGAGTAGGATCTGCACTGTCAGCACAGAGCTTGATGCAGGATTCAAACTCATGAACCAGCGAGATCATGACCCGAACTGAAATCAGAAGCCAGGTGCTTAACCACCTGAGCCACCCAGGCTCGGGTGGCTGGTTCAGTTTAAACAACAATCAGTTTAAATAGATTGGTAGTTGAAGGAATGCTACCAGTCTAGGGAGGAAGACTAGAATGATGAATAAGCCAAAGACCGCAATAATTATGCTCCTTTCCTGTGGTGCCGAGAAGCCCAGCTGGTCGATCGCAGACTGGTCCAATCATAATGGGACTTAGAAGCTGAGATTGTCTTTTTGTGGCATACAAGGACACGTCCATAAGCATCTTATTCCCTGTCTTCCATGCCACATTGATTTCATCTTTAACTATGACAGACAGTTGAGTGGGTGACTCACAAGGTAAAAGATGACCTTTAGGAAATCTAAGGTCGAGGCGCCTGGGTGGCCCTGTCAGTTAAGCATCCCACTTTGCTTTGGCTCAGGTCACGATCTCATGGCTCATGAGTTCGAGCCCCAAGTCGGGCTCTGCACAGATAACATGGAGCCTGCTTGGGATTCTGTCTCTCCCTCTCTCTCTGCCCCTCCCCCGCTCATGCTCTCTCTCAAAATAAATAATAAATAAACATACTTAAAAAAAAAAAAGAAATCTAAGATCGGTATGTGGGATTAGGGCAGAGGTAAGAGAGACTAAAATGACATAACTAGCTAGCTAGCTGGCTAGCTATGAAGGACCAGACTTAAAATAGAGGAGAAAGTGAATCTGGCACATATTCCCAAGAAATGGCCAGGCTCAGTAGGAGACCAAGCATCTAACTTGTATTTTCTGAGACCATCCTGACTCCAAATATGTCAACTCATTCTCCTCATGGAAATGCAATAATGCCAACATGGAGGTGGTGGTAAAGATAGGGTTTCTAGAAAAATTGCATCACTAAACTAGGATACTAAAGTCCTATGTTAGACAATAGATACTAAGTTGCCCAGCGATGATGAAAAAATAACGTCCCATAGGTAAGTAGAGCAAAAGATACGTGAGAAGCAATGGTCACTAAATATAGCAGTACCACGGACAGGAATAAGGTGAGGAAGGGCGGAGGAGTCATGGTACTAAAAGGAGAGTGTGACAATTTATTAAGTACCCAGCCTACTACTCAAAGCATCAGGTTTAAAGAATGCAGTATTCCGAATACAAGAATGAAGCTGCCAATCAGTGATTAATGGGTGGCTTTCTACTCTAGAATTTCTCCAAGAAGCAACAACGTGTATCAAAATCCAGAAGATCCAGAAGGGGAGGATGAAGATGTCCAAATGGAAAGAGTGAGAACAGCAGATGCCTTGAATTCCATGAACTTTGATGAGGTAAAACATACGTGGTAATGATTCCATCGAAACCACAAACATTTGTCGGTCAAAGTGGTCAGGCTACGAGTCTAATGCTCACAGAATTTTGAGTTTCTCTAATACATACAGGCAAAGACCACAACTCCAGTTTAGGAAGTGGTCATGTGATTACATCTAAAGAAGCAGATTAAGAGTCATGTCACCTCAGTTTGTCATTCACGGTTTAAAGAACCAGTAGAGAACAATGAAAATTGCAAAAGCCAAGAAAGACCTAGTGAACTTGAGAACCGGAATAAAGCGATAGGGTGACATTGCTTCTTGGAGAAAGTGCACGGTGCGGACTTCAAGGCAAAGTCTGGTCCACAGCTTGTTGTTTTGGATGCTTAAGGACAACACAGTACTTCTCCAAGTTTCTTTGCTCCTGTTCTGCACAAAATAACGTGCTGCTGAGTAACTGCCTTTGTCAGGGGTTAACGTGACTGAAAATAAAGACTAGGATTGGAGAATGGCCAGTAAACATGTCACCTAGGAGAAGGTCTTCTGTGATGCGTGGCTTGTGCCAACCAACCCAGTGGGAAGACACCAACCCAGTGGGAAGACAGAGTTTCCTCAAAGTTAACGGAGAGAATTAAGGTCTGATGTGATTTATTTGTTATTTACAGAGACCGGTCATTATTGCCAGCTGTCTACGCAAGGAGTATGCAGAGAAGAGGAAGCACTGCTTTTCCAAGAGGAAGAAGAAAATCGCCACGAGAAATGTCTCTTTCTGTGTTAGAAAAGGTTTGCCCCCAGTGGCTCATCCCCTGTTGGCTTGGGGCCCTCATTAGCTTTATGGTTCCTGATGAGAATCTGATGCATCATCTCTTGGTTTCACACACAGACTCATCAGCAGGTGACTGTGACAGCTCCTTTGACCTGTTCCATTTCTAAGTGAAATTAATTAACTCACCCCACGGATGGGGCACAGTCACATCTACATGGAAACCATGAGCAGTCTATTAAAATGAACCACTGGAGCTGTGACATTTCTATGTAACGAACATGATTGATTTCCTAGTGTTCTTCTTCACAAGAGAACTAACTGGGGTTGTACCCATCCAGTCAGAAGATTTGACCAGCAGCTGTCAGATGACCTCATTTTGTGTCATTGTCATGGAGTGCTTAGGGTCGCAGGAGACAAGAGTATGATACACTGGTTTCCAAGAGTGGCTTTACCCCTTCCTATCGGTGTGACCGTGGGCAGCTAACCTAATCTCTGAGAGCCGGCCCCAGATACGTAAGAAGGGATTATGGTAACTTCTCAGGGTTGACAAGTACATGAGATACTGTGTATAAAGCACATAGCACGATACTTGTCACATAGCAAGACTTCAGACTCTGTTACATTTTTTTTTAATTTTTTTGTTTATTTGTTTATTTTGAGAGAGAAAGTCAATATTAAGTGTAACCATTTTTTTTCAGGTGAGGTTTTAGGATTATTAGGACACAATGGAGCTGGTAAAAGTACATCCATTAAGGTGATAACTGGAGACACAAAACCAACTGCTGGACAGGTAAGTGAATTAGGCTAATAATTTACATTAATTTTAATACATATTATAGTTATAATTATGATATATTTTAATGTATCATATTTTAATATAATTATAATATATGGTTATATACCACATATAATTATAATGTATTATGTTTTATATAATTATAATATGTTATAATATAATTATGCTAATAAATTTATAAGATGTTGGGGCACGTGGGTGGCTCGATTAAGTATCCAACTTCGGCTCGGGTCACGATCTCGTGAGTTCGAGCCCCGCATCACGCTCCGTGCTGACAGCTCAGAGCCTAGAGCCTGCTGTAGATTCTGTGTCTCCCTCTCTATCTGCCCTCCCCCTGCTTGCCTTCTGTCTCTCTCTCCCAAAAATAAATAAACATTAATTTTTTTTAATTTATAAGATGTTAAAACTTTGTAAACAGCAAATATCATTTAATCATTAGATGATTGAAGTAAACTAGCAGAATAATACATTCACAAATTAACGTGTTCATACACAGAAAAATTAATCGCTGCCAGGGAGCAATTACTTATGCCTTCAGAGACATTTAGAGGGAATGTTCAGTATCCGATCAGAAATCAATATCAGAATCCGTACAAGTCTTATTTACAATATCATAAAACACACGCATTTGCACTTTGTTTTTCTTGACAAACTATTTGCTTCCATTTACTAACAGCGAGTGCAGTGTAACGCATTACTTTTTTGTTTTAGAGTTTTAAAATTTTTATGTATTTATTTTTCATGTTTTATTTATTTTTGAGAGAGCACGAGCAGGGGAGGGGCAGAGAGAGGGGGACAGAGGATCCCAAGAGGGCTCTGCGCTGACAGCAGTGAGCCCGATGTGGGGCTTGAACCCACAAACCACGAGATCATGACCTTAGCCCAAGTCAGATGTCCAACCGGCTGGGCCATCTGAGGTGCCCCTGTTTTAGACTTTTTTAAATTGAAATATAGTAGACATACAGGATTTGCACATTCAATGAACAATTGTTTTCCCTGCATGTAATGCTTTAACATCGAATTAAAATGTTGAAAAAAAAACACCTTTATTAAGTAATTATATTCATTGTCCTGCACAACGTGCTTGGACACTGGAACGTGTATTTTTGTACAGATCCACTATTTCTTGGGAGTATTTGTAAGGAATGGCTCAAAGTTGAGGGATATGAAGTCAACTTGAATCGTACATGCAATTGAACCGCATAAAGTGGTCTGAAAAAACAAAGGGGCTCAGATTTATCAAAGAGAGAGACAACATGACGTATAGAGAAAACATTTCCCCCCAAACTCCTTGGCAGAAAAAAAGAAAACTTTAAGAGCTCGCTCCTTTGGAAAGTATGTCCAGGGTTGTGGAGAACAGAATATAACGCAGAGGTCTAGGGGATTGCACCGTGGGAAAGGGGTTGGTGGTCAGCCTGGAGGGAAAAGACCTCCTGTAAAGTGATTGACAACCCACTAAAGACGGAAGAGAAAACATATCCACAATCCCTCCGAAGCCAAGCTGAGAGCAGGTGTCTGTGAAGGGGGCCACTCAGGGAGGTTGGTGGCTTGGTCAACTCTAATTGGACTCCTTCAGTTGAGACCACGCTTCAATTCAGTCACCACCTGGACCCTAAATCATTATTTTATTTCTCATCACACATGAGTACAAAAGGAGGAAGTAACTGTTCATAGATACATGGCGATGAAATATTTTCAAAGGTAGGTACGTTCTGGGGCACCTGGCTGGCTCAGTCGGTAGAGCGTGCAACTCCTGATCTCAGGTTGTGAGTTCGAGCCCCACGTTGGGTGTAGAGATTACTTAAAAAGGATAGGGGCGCCTGGGTGGCTCAGTCGGTTAAGCATCCGACTCTTGATTTCAGCTTGGGTCATGATCTCGCGGTTCATGGGTTTGAGCCCCGCATCAGGCTCTGTGCTGACGGTGCGGAGCCTGCCTGGGATTCTTTCTCCCTCTCTCTCTGCCCCTTCCCTGCTCTCGCTCTCCCGCGTTCTCCAAATAAATAAATAAATAAACTTTAAAAAGTATAATAAAATAAAAATCCTGAGAATAAAACATACTAAGCATTTTTTTTTTAAGTAAGATCTGAGTTACAAAGTCAGCTATTTGGGTGTCATGAAATTAGCTGTCATCAGATCAGCCAGTGTGATCTTTATAAACAATGTCATTGTCCTACTTAAATATTTTCAACAACCTCTTACTGCACTAAGGCTGAAGGACCCCCCCACTCCCACCCCGGACCCCCCACCTGCTGGCAGCTGCAGGGACCAATCATCATGTTCCTTCTCCATTCGCCTTTCTTTCCTTTCTCACTCGGCCCCAGGCCCCCAGCTTTGTCTAGGGTCGAAGAACATATCAAGCTTCATTATGGCGCAGGGCTTTGCTCTGGCTCTTTCCTCTGCTCCAGATTCCTTTCTTCTGGGCTTTTCCATGGCAGGTGCCCTCTTGCTCTCCCCCCACAATGGCCCCTCAGCAAACAGGCTTTCTCTGATGACCCTACCTACTCATCTCCGCTGGTATTCCCCAACCCAGCTTCCGGACTGCTCCCACTACAGTACCTTACGAGCTGCCTGTATTCCATCCATTCATTTTTCTAGTTCTTTATTGCCCGATTCACTTGGTAGCAGGAAAACCCCCAAAATAAGAGGGGTGCTGGCTGTTACATGGGTGGCTCTCAAAAAACATTGGATCACGGATCCAATAGTGAGTAATTAAATTCACCAATTCATATACTTTCTTCCTGACTGCGATGAGGAAATTGTATATCAACTGTTGGCCATGATGGCAAGACGGTCCCGTTGGTGAGATTTTTGATTTTTCGGCTTCGGTTAGGTGGGGCACTCACTTGTTTTCATGGGCTTGCTCTCTGACGACCTTTCTCCAATGCAGATTGAGGACAGGTTGGTCAACCCGATTAGGACTTAGAGAGTCTCTAGTTTTTCTAGGTTTGTAAGGAGAAAGATGCCATTGAAATATGCAGGGGAAGCAAACAAACCCAGAGGGCAGGCTCTGAGCGTGAACTTTCCTCTGCAGGTACTACTAAAAGGGAGCCGTGAAGAGGACTCCCTGGGTTTCCTAGGGTACTGTCCTCAGGAGAACGTGCTGTGGCCCAACCTGACCACGAAGGAGCACTTGGAGGTGTTCGCTGCCGTGAAAGGGCTCAGGAAAGCCGATGCGGCAGTCACCATCACAAGGTAGGCGGGAGCCACAGGTGTTCTATGCCTGAGGGTGCGGGACAGTTGGGAGTGACGAGCTTCACTGTCATTCTGGACAGAAGACTCCTCTCTCGAGAGGAAGAGAGAGAGAGGGAGAGCGAGAGGGAGAGCGAGCGATCAACCCCTGACCCAGACCACACTGGGTAGATTCCCCACTAGAAACCCGTTTCCTGTATTTCGAAGTATTCATTTTCCTCTCATACTGAATATGAAAATTAAAAAGTAACCATCAGTGAAAGTTACCAAAAATACTAAAATTAAGCATAGGGCACCTGCCTCAGTTAAGCGCCCAACTTCGGCTCAGATCATGATCTCACGGTTCGTGAGTTTGAGCCCTGTATCAGACTCTGCTGACAGCACGGATCCTGCTTAGGCTTCTCTCTCTCTCTCTCTCTCTCTCTCTCTCTCTCTCTCTCTCTCTCAAAAATAAATAAACATTTTTTGGGGGCGCCTGGGTGGCTCAGTTGGTTGAGCGTCCGACTTCAGCTCAGGTAATGATCTCCCAGCTCGTGGGTTCGAGCCCCGCATCAGGCTCTGTGCTGACAGCTAAGAGCCAGGACCCTGCTTCAGATTCTGTGCCTCCCTCTCTCTCTGCCCCAACCCACTTGCATTCTGTCTCTGTCTCTCTCAAAAGTAGATAAACATTAAAAAAAATTTTTTTAATAAATATTTTTTAAAAGCAAAATATAAGTACAATTCAGTATAAAGTATTTATTTTGGCACAACTATTTAGAAATCATGAAATGTGCTTCTATTCTTTTAAAAGAGAAAACTATCTCTCTGAGGGGATCAGACCAACCAGTTTAAAATTGCCTGGCATGTAGGGCCGCCTGAGTGGCTCAGTCGGTTGGGCATCTGACTTCAGCTCAGGTCATGATCTCGCGGTCTGTGAGTTCGAGCCCCACGTCGGGCTCTGTGCTGATGGCTCAGAGCCTGGAGCCTGCTTCACATTCTGTGTCTCCCTCTCTCTCTCTGCCTCTCCCCCTGCTCACACTCTGGGCCTCTCTCTCTCTCTCTCTCTCAAAAATAAATAAAAATACTTTTTAAAAATTTAAAAAAAAAGAAAAGATCACCTGGTGTCTATTTTCAGAACCGCATTTCTGAGCTCCGCTCTGCATCCTTGGGCTGCGGGTCTGCCCTCCTTCCAACTTCCTCACTGTGATGCCCCATCGTGTTTCCCTCCTTCAGGCTGGTGGATGCACTCAAGCTTCAGAACCAGCTGAAGCTGCCCGTGAGGACCTTATCCGAGGGAATAAAGAGGAAGGTAAGAGGGGGGGCTCAGCGTTCCTCTGCACACCCCACATGTCGGCCCCAGACACGCTGTTCCTCTCGTTCCAGCTGTGCTTTGCGCTGAGCATCCTGGGAAACCCATCGGTGGTGCTTCTGGACGAGCCGTCCACGGGGATGGACCCCGAGGGGCAGCAGCACATGTGGTGAGGGGGCACGACCCCGTCGGGGCCAGCTCCACTGCCCCGTAGGAAATCTGTGAATTGCTTTCCTGCTGTAAGAATGGCCCCTTAAACTGTCTCTTAAAGGAGACACCTCTCAGGATCGTTAGGGCCACCGATATTTGGCAAACCAAAAAGGAAACCTCTCCCCGATGATAGTCCATCACTGAAGAAAGAGTAGGCATCGTTGATCGCCGCGGTGATAACCACGCCAGGCTGGTGTTTTAGAGCGAGGGCCCAGTATTAGGTTGCCGAGGTGGGATCGGGTCCTCCGTGTCACCTTGTATATTTCTTAGGAATGCATTTTCTCCTACGAGGCTGTGACACCTCTGTTGCTGGATTCTCCCTGCTCCTTCGCGCAGCCTTTTCGTAACCAGTCTCCTGCTCAGCATTTCTCTTTCAGTGCCACCTCGTGATCGACACGGTATTCTGTGCCCGCTCCTCTTCCAACGCCTGGCTCCCCCCCTCCCCCTCCTCCCACCTGCCTCCCTCCCCCCACCCCCCCATACGGGTCCCTCCCTTGCTTAAGCTCTTTTTGCAAATGACTCAACCTTCGTGCCAGTTACAAATTCTTCTCTCTGCCCACTTACGATTAACGAGAAGCCTTTCGCAATTGCACATGGTCCTTTGACGATTCAGGCAGGCAATCCGGGCCACCTTTAAGAACACGGAGAGAGGCGCCCTCCTGACGACCCACTACATGGCAGAGGCGGAGGCCGTGTGTGACCGCGTGGCCATCATGGTGTCCGGAAGGCTGAGGTGGGTGCCCGTCCACCCCCGCGCTGGGCACCCAGGTGCACGGCCGGAGGAGCCTGTGGGCAGAGGGAGGTCTCCGCGCGGCTGTAGCTACTGCATCTGGGTCCACCAGTGAGGTCCTTTAGACACCAAGGGTCTCAAGCGTGGTGTTTCCTGTCCCGTTCCCCTGTCTCTTACGACCACATCCTCCTCCCACCTCCAGGTGTATCGGTTCCATCCAACACCTGAAGAGCAAATTTGGCAAGAATTACCTGCTGGAGATGAAAGTGAAGGCCCTCGAGCAAAGGGAAAGCCTCCACCGCGAAATCCTGAGGGTTTTCCCCCAGGCTGCTCGGCAGGAAAGGTAAAGCTGGGTGCTTGCTGGTTTTGATCTGATACCAAGCTTTTCCTTGCCGGTTTCATTGATGCATGGCCCTCGGAGTCCACAGTGAGCCCCAAAGGAAACCTCAAAGAAGTTATTTGCTGGACACCCAAGAACCTAAATTGGAGAAGAGAAGAGCTGGTGTAAAATCAGAGGGACTAAGTGCTAAGTGCCCGGTACTGTCCTCATCTTGCATTATTCTACTTCATCCTCCCCGAGACTTGCCAAGGAAGACACCGTTTTTCCATTTTTCCTGGGATGGTTTCAAAAGAGCATGTGAGAGTCTGGCCACTACAAGGACCTTAATGAGTGGAACTGATTGTTACCTTTAAGAATAGGAAACTGAGGGGCGCCTGGGTGGCTCAGGGTTAAGCATCCGACTTCGACTCGGCTCATGATCTCACCGTCCATGGGTTCGAGCCCCGTGTCGGGTTTTGCGCTGACAGCTCGGAGCCTGGAGCCTGCTTTGGATTCTGTGTCTCCCTCTGTCTCTGCCCCTCCCCTGCTTTCTCTCTCTCTCTCTCTCTCTCTCTCTGTCTCTCTGTCTTTCAAAAATAAATGCACATTAAAAAAAAAAGAATAGGAAACTGATAAGGGAGGTCACATGACAGCTAACAAGTGGCACAAGAATATAAACCTAATTATTTCACTTCAAATCTATTTTATAAACAGTCTAGTAATGGCACAGTTCTCAGGAGCATAATACAGTAAAAATCAAGAGATTAATTTTAGGGGCATTTTTATCAGCTAGACTTGATGACAGAAGACAGATGATTTAGGAGTTGGGGGAGAAAACAGGAAAGGGTGATAAGTCACAACAATACGGTGGGAAAATACTATTTCTACAGTGGAGTATAAGTATCACAGCAATGCTGTACCTTGTGTGCAGCCCACGACTGAATAGAAATAGGTCATGAGGTCACAAGGAATGAGAATAGATGAGAACGATTGCCCCATAAAGCGAGCTAATAGCATCCTTTTTAAAATGTTTAAATGTTTATTTATTTTGAGAGAGAGAGAGACAGAGGGAGACACAGAATCCGAAGCAGGCTCCAGGCTCCGAGCTGTCAGCACAGAACCCCACGCAGGGCTCGAACTCACGAACCATGAGATCATGCCCTGAGCCGAGGTCGGACGCTCAACCGACTGAGCCACCCAGGTGCCCCACGCAAATAGTATCTTAACAAAATGAAATCTAAATCCTCCTGATTTTCAAATGGTAAAAAGACAAGTGTTCATCTGAGAAACAAATTATTTTTAAAAAATGCGATTCAATTCAATTTCAGTTATATTTTCAGTTTTATATTCAGGATTCAATTATATTATCCCAAATTAGGAGAGCATAGGGCAAGGTCAGAGAGAGATGAGTTCTCTGGAGAAAAGACCCAGAGTCCCCACGTGAATTGGGTGACGTCAAGCAACTACCAGGGGTCAGTCCCTGGCTGGAAGGTGATGTTTGAGGAGCCAGTGTTCAGCTGAAAAGATAAGGTGACAGGTGACTCTGGCACATGTCCACGTTTTACCTGCACTGCACCTCTTATCTCAGAAGCCAAGGGCACGATCCCCTCCTGCCTCCCAGTTGTCCTTGTGGACGGCCTCAGCCTGGGCATTTCGCTGGCCCAAACTGACTCTTAGGAGGACAGCGACCGGAGAGAGGGTCGCAGCCAGCTGGCACCTGCACAGGTGGTACCGGCCTCAGCCCCGCCCCTCTCCCCCCAGGTTCTCTTCGGTGATGGTCTATAAAGTGCCAGTGGAAGATGTTCGACCTTTAGCACGAGCTTTCTTCATGTTAGAGAAGGGTAAGAGCGACACACTTTGAAATAAGATCCCCCGGAAAGCAGGTAATTCCAGATCCTAGGTGAATCCGTCGGCACGACCAGAACGGAATGTGACCTAAGGTGTTCGTTTTCAGAGTTCAAATCTCCAGTTGAATTTTATGGGCACGGGATCAAAGAGGTGGACAGATTCTGTGTGTGTTGGGTGTTGGAGGAGGGGCAGGGGGTTAATGGGAGTGATTTTACCTTTGGTGGGGTTTTCCTGTGTGTGTGTATACACACACACACACACACACACACACACAGGAACAACCTAAGTCAAAATTCAGTTGTGTATGCATTCAAGGAGGATGCTTTCTTTGGGAACATTGACGCATGCATATTTACAATTCAATTTTTATATGGACTTGCATCTTATTTTATTGCCTTAGGCTGGGTATTAAGAAACTGGCCCCTGTCTGGTCATTAGAACAATCTTCCCTTGTCTGTTGCACTTCAAAAGTGACCACGCTGCGTCTGTCCTCACTGCCCCATGTTTTTCTTGCCATCAGAGCTCATCAGCTCTGCTTCTCTGAACTGTGCTAGCCGCAACTCCCTCCCTATGCGCTTTCCATTGTCACGGCTCAGTGATCTTTTTGCTGGCTTGCCACCTTCCCTAGGGAAGACATTTAAGGCTCCTGGTTCGAGAAGACTTTTTTTACTCCTGCCGATAACATTCATGGTCACGGCAATGCCCCCTTTCCATTCTCCGAGCTGAGGACCCCAACTCTCTGGACCATGTGTTCGTGCAGTCCCTTCCGGACCGACACTGTGGCCAGTACTGGCCTGGAGGTTCTGCTGGCGACCTATTTCCAGTCTACTGCCCTCCCATCGGGGCTGGGACTAGTCCCATTTTGGTTAAGGACAAGGGTTTTCAACTCAATTAGGAGCAAGCTGTCACTGGAGAGAGAGGCCCACAAAAGATATCTGCTCCCCAGAAACCCTCAAACATCTTTGCATATCATCTTCTGATGCTTCCCTTTGCCAAATGTGTCTTCCTTCCACTTCTTCCTGTGCTGAGTGTGCAAAAGCCTTGGATCACACACAGGGAAGGAAGCCTTTGCAGCACCGTTTCCTCCATTAAACAGACATCGTGAACACTGTGCTAAATGAGCATTGCGTGAGCACTTTTCTCCCCAGACCCAAGTGAATGCATTGGTGTGTTTCATTTTTAATTGTTTTTTTTTTTTAATGTTTATTTTTGAGAGAGAGAGAGTGCAAGCAGGGGAGGAGCGGAGAGAGAGGGAGACACAGAATCCGAAGCAGGCTTCAGGCTCCGAGCTGTCGGCACAGAGCCCGATGCGGGGCTCGAACCCACGAGCCACCAGATCGTGACCTGAGCTGAAGTCGGACGCTCAGCCGACTGAGCCACCCAGGCGCCCCAGCATTGGTGTATTTTTAACTGAATGCAATCCTTAAACTAGGCACATTGTCATTGAAACTTTTTTATTCAACAAGTTTTTAAAAGTTGTTTGTACTGGATGCTGAACTGTCCGGATGTAAAAATATATGAACTCCTGGGGCGCCTTGGGTCGCTCAGTCGTTTAAGCGATCAACTTCAGCTCAGGTCATGATCTCGCAGCTCGTGAGTACGAGCCCCGCGTCGGGCTCTGTGCGGACGGCTCGGAGCCTGGAGCCTGCTTTGGATTCTGTGGCTCCCTCTCTCTCTCTGCCCCTCCCCTGCTCACACTCTGTCTCTCTGTTTCTCTCCAAAATAAGTAAACATTAAAATATGTATCTATGAACTCCTCATGTGCACCCATCCTTCTGCAGTTAAACAGAGCTTCGACCTGGAGGAGTACAGCCTCTCGCAGTCCACCCTGGAGCAGGTGCGTCCGTTTTAGGGACTTTGTTGCATCCGTGGGACAGAAGTGTACAAGCTGTGCCCGTGCTTTGCACTCGCTTGGAGCTGTGGGAGGCAGCGTGACCTCCCCGTCTCTTCATTTCTCGCCCCTCTCAGGTGTTCCTGGAGCTCTCCAAGGAGCAGGAGCTGGATGACTTTGACGAAGAACTTGACCCCTCAGTTAGATGGAAGCTCCTCCCCCAGGAGGACCCTTGACGCGCCAAAACCTCTATTTCCTTTCAAGCCTGCAGTTGTTTTTTTTTTTGAGGCATTTATTTTTATAGCTTCAATGTCAGATTTCTAGAAACTATATTGTAAACACAACATGATTCTTCCTGTGGTGGAGAGAAGGAGCAAGCGCTGGGCAATTGCAGTGACCGCGTGGACAGAGGCACATGGCTGAGCCCGCCTCCTGGTCACAGCCGCTGTGTCTCTGCAGGTGGCCCTGATTCCCTATTTCTGCGTAATACTGAATAAGCAAACTCACTCTTGCGAGACTGTTTCATTTTCTGAGTACAATAAACACATTGGGTTCAACTGTTTGTTTGTTTGTTTATCAAAACCTTAAAATACTCTCTCACGTAGACTTTGTGAAGCTGATATTTTAATAAGAATTTAAGTGACCATGTCAAAGGTGTCATACTTTCCGAAATAGATTTTTTTTTTGTATATTCTTATGGCTAAGAATATGACGGCATCATTCGTTCTAATATCTGATACCAATATATTTGAAAACACATCCACTGGTAATGCTATGAGTAGCATACACACGTAGTTGTGATTAGGAGTTTACTGAACTTTTTAAATCCTGGTAAACCATTGAAGTCCCATTTTCACTGTATTTTAAAATCGAGGCTTCAGAGTTGCCCGTTTTGCCACGGATCGTTCGTAGATTTTTGCCGCCTGGTCTAAGAAAGTTGATAAATGACCAAGTTGGTGGAAAATATAAAATAAATCTCATATGTGCCATTTGAATTTTTTTTAATTTATTTTTTTAATTAATTTATTTTTTGAGAGAGAGAGCACGAGCAAGGGAGGGGCAGAAAGAGAAACAGCCAGAGGATCCGAAGCAGGCTGTCGGCAGCGAGCCGGACGCAGGGCTCGAAGTCACCAACCGTGAGATCATGACCTGAGCCGAAGTCGGACGCTCAAGTGACTGAGCCACCCAGGTGCCCTGAAATATGTTTTCTACTTCAAGGATTCTCGCGTGTCTCTTTCTTGACTACGTGGCTTATTTACAAATTCAATGAAATCAAATTGAAAAAAAATTCTAACGTAAGAGCTGGTGTGCTATAATCAACGTGTTGCTAAATGCAAAGAAAGAAAAAACACACTGTGGTTAAGGAAGTAAACGGTGGTGGCAAACATCTCCTAGAACAATCTTTTTTAAAAATCCCGGGTATGGTGGGGCGCCTGGGTGGCTCAGTCGGTTGAGCGTCCGACTTCAGCTCAGGTCACGATCTCGCAGTCTGTGAGTTCGAGCCCTGCATTGGGCTCTGTGCTGATGGCTCAGAGCCTGGAGCCTGCTTTGGATTCTGTGTCTCCCTCTCTGCCCCTTCCCCATTCATGCTCTCTCTCTGTCTCTCAAAAATGAATAAGCGTTAAAAAAAATTTAAAAAAAAAATCCCAGGTATGATTACCATGCATAACATGTAGTTAAACAAGATTTTTCTGAGCTGTGGAGAGGCTTCCCTGAGCAGATTTCCCTGCCAGTTCTCTCTGCCTTATCTTTTCTTCCCTCGGGAAGCCCTGACCCTCCCAGACTCAGATCCTTTTTAGCAGCCCGGAAAGTTCTGTTCCAGGCGGCACCCCTCCCCTCCCTTCCCAAGGTCCGTTTGTTCATCTTGTTCTGGTGCGCGGAATGTGCCGGAAGGCCGGTCGGTGCAAACACACCCCAAATCCCCTGCCAGTCACTGTCTTCGAAGGCAGGGCTCACATTCCCCCTCTGTATTCCCATCAAGCAAGATAACATAAAACGTGCTGCTCAGCGTTCCAGGTCAGGGGCTCTGGGGGCGCCCAACCTGGAAC
Source organism: Panthera leo (assembly GCF_018350215.1). Lineage (NCBI taxonomy): Eukaryota > Metazoa > Chordata > Mammalia > Carnivora > Felidae > Panthera > Panthera leo. The sequence goes on along the minus strand of NC_056692.1, from coordinate 49,827,754 downwards.
ACGTCCTTTGTAACCATGAAGGTCCACGTGACAGGCCCGGATCTCCTTGGACCGCTGGCCACGCAAGAAAGGGGAGAGGCTACGGGTAGTCACCAGGCCGGTTGCTACTCTGTCCACCTGCTACGTGTGGAGCCCCGCACGCAGGGGGACCCCGTCCCCACTCCTGGACGCCTGGTACGTAAGTTCCCCCAACCAACCACCTCCACCGCTGTCTCCGCTCATTTCTTCGGCCTCGCTGGGCCCTCTCCCACCCTCCGCTTAGAGTCTACAGAGCCACAGCTGGGAGCCACTGGGTGAACGCAACTCCGTGCCTGCCTTCAGCAACCCCTTGCTGCGTGTCCAGACCACTAGTCTGGAGCTTGGCCTAAGTTCAATGTGGGGTCCACCATTTACTGTCCGCGCGCCCCTCGCTTCGAGACAGCAGAGCCCACCTCCGAAGGTTGCCGTGACCACCAAAAGTCAACAACAGTCCCGAGCTGCTGGCTGTGATCAGCATCCGGTGTACTCCAGGGGGCTCCCTCTTGTTTTTGTCCCCTGGGTTCTCCGGGGCACATCAACCTGCTCCTGTGTCACCTCGTTTCCTAAGGGCCAGCCGAGGCGTCTGTAAATAATCCCTGAACAGACTTCTTGGCACGGAGGACTTCACGCTGCAGCCCAGGGGAGTAACGCAGGGGCGCCTGGGGGTGGGGGTGGGGGGCTCAGTCAGTTAAGCGTCCGCCATCCGCTCGGGGCATGATCTCGCGGTTCGTGGGTTCGAGCCCCGCGTCGGGCTCTTGTCTGCGCTGACAGCTGGGAGCCTGGACTCTGCTTCGGATTCTGCCAGGAAAAGCCTGCCTGCTCGTCATGTGGCTTCATGTGGGACCCACGTGTGGCGTTGGCTTCCCCCGATCCATCTGCAGAGGAAACCCAACGTATGGCCAGCAGGGTGCTGCCCGGAGCCTGGTGAACTGTGAAGGGTCTGATGACCACGTGGCAGATGTTGACATTTCGGAGGCCATCGAGGGAACCTAAAGTCACAGACTAGCTCTGCGCATTTTACCCCCAACCTGTAACAGCCCCTGACATCCACAGGCCCCGGAGGACACGGAGCATTGCTGTGCTAAAAATAATTCTCTTTGTTACTTAGGGTCAGTCTTACCCTACCCATCCTTTTTCTAATCTCATTAGTATCCTCTAATAGTCTTCTAACCTCCTTTGTTTTGGGTTTGGAGGGTTTGGGTTTTTTGCCTCTCTTTTGGTCGTGTAGAGATCCTACGAAGTCATATTCAAGGGAAAAATATTCGGTTCAAGGAAATTCATTAGCACGGTGGAAACAATACCCCAGCTAATGGACCAATATCGCTATTTTCCAATCAGATGTAGGAGGTCAAGGGGACATGGCTCCCTGCCCCAGGCTCTGTCTTAGTCCAGTTTCCATGCTTGATTGCTTTCCTGCTCACTTGTTGGTTTCCTCTCCTTCTATCCAGGTCTATGCCTGCCTATTTATTTATTTATTTATTTAATATATTTTCCTGCATCCACGCCTCCTCTAGTGATCTGTAGGGTTTTCCACACCTGTTTTCTTTTAAGTTTGTTTGTTTATTTTGAGAGAGACAGAGAAAGAGCACAAGCAGGAGAGGGGCAGAGAGAGAGAGGAGGACAGAGGATCTGAGGCAGGCTCTGTGCCGACAGCAGACGGACGGCCCCACGTGGGACTCGAACTCACAAACTGTGAGATCATGACCTGGGCCAACGTCAGATGCTTAACTGACTGAGCCACCCAGGTGCCTCAGATCTATGCCACTTTCAAAGCCTTTCCTGAGATGTTGAAGTAAAACTGGGAGGGGGGGAGAATTTTTCCCACTATTAAAAAAAAAAAAAAAAAAAAAATGCACAGTCTTCCAAGATCCCAGAGAGGACAAGTGATACATTATGTTGAGCAACAAATGATAAAGGCGTCAGGAAAAATAGACGACGACTTGAAGATGGTGGGAACCAAGTGTCTCAGGAGACATCCTTTGTCTACTTGACCCGTGGAGAACACACACAGCTGTGAAAGGGTTGGAGGGATAGACTAATGCAGGATCATCACATCACACACAGGAAATGGCAACATTTTGAAGGGGGGGAACCTTCGTATTCTGCTTATAAATTCCAAAATGTCCTTGTTTTTCCAGTGATTTACAATTCGTGTCTTCATCCTACTCTTCACATCCAAGAAAAGAAATACACGAGACCTCAATTAAATAGAGATTCTAGAGTTGAGGTCTTCACCCGTGGAAGCCCAAGTGATCTCAGTCTCGCTTTGGAGGTTGAGAGAGGTAGCTTGTACCCGGGTTCTAAATAGGTCGATGCTGCTGTGTTGTCAGAGAACTCATGAGGACAGAGCATACAAATGGCCCGAATTTCTTATTGTCCTAATCAGTTGAAATCGGACTCCCTGCACTGGTCAGGGTGGCCCTGAAGGGAAGGTCAAGGGGCCATAGCAGTTTAGATCTCCAGCCTTTACGATACTGGAATGTGCCCAGGAAGGAGAGTGAGGTCAATGTTGGAATCCAGTCTATCAAATGCAATGAAACGCTCCAATGTCTCCACCCACACCTTTCCTTTGAGAACTTACAAACGTACGAACCAGTTGAGTGTCCAGTTGGAAACTCAAAATGTGTCCAAAGCAGAACTCCTAGCATTTCCCTTGGACTTCTCCATCTCAATAGTAGCAACATCCCAGTTGCCAACCTAGAGGGCCACCCTTGACTGCTCTGTGTCCTCCTTCGGGTCAGTTGAGCTGGTGGTTCTATTGACTCTAGCCCCAAATTGCACCCCAGTCCCTCCTCTTCTTTCCTTGTGCTGCTACACCCACTGCACGAGCTGCCATTGCCTCTCGCCCAGCGTTCTGCATCGGCCTCGGGTTGTCGTTCCCGCATCTGGCCTTGCGTCCCATATCTCATTTTCTGCACAGTGGCTACAAATTCTATCGTGTCCCCATCTTTTATGACGCACCACCGCACTCAAATAAAATTCAGACTCCCCGTTCAGACCTACAGATCCTCGTATGACGTGGCCTCTGCCCACCACTCTGAGACTCCGGCCACATGGAGACTTTCTGTTCCACATACACATCGAGATTACAGTGGGGCTCGGGACAGATGTGCCCTCTTCCCCGAATGGGCCACATCAGAATGTGGATTGTTTTGAGCTGGAGGCGCTTGCGTCCCCATGGGCTCAAGAGAAATTTTGTCTCCCCTTCACCACACAGAATCTAAACTGGGGGTCTTTCCAAGAACAAGGGTTATTAACGGAGATAAATTTCATCTGAGTGACCCATCTGTTTGGCAGGACAAATGTCTAATTTCCAAACATCTGGTCTTCTTGTTGTCCTGTGAGGTGCATTTCTTTCCTCCGAAGTCCCAGACCCCTACCCACCTTCTCCCCAGTTCAGAATGACCTATATACCTCATTTTGCTGGCCTGTCTTTGGGATTTCCATGTCTATGTGGATTCCCTGTACGTTTGCCTATTGAATTCCATTTTCTCCTCTTACTCTGCCTCGTGTCAGTTCGATTCTTACTCTAGCTATAAACACCTTTGAAGGGACAAGAATTCTTGCTTCCCCAACAATTGTTCCTACTTCAGGACCTTTGCGTCTACTTTTTCCTCTGCCAAAACTTCCTTCCCCCAGACATTCACCTGCTTGGCTCATGACTGTCCTTCGGGCCTCAGCTCAAATGTCTCCTCTTCTAAAATATCACCCTGACCACCCAATCTAAAGTAGCTCCCAGTCACTCTCACTACTTGCCCTGCTCTATTCTTCAGAAATTACGTAGCTTATTTATTTATTTGTAGATGACCCGCCACCCTTCCTCCCTACCCTCCTCCCACCAATTAAAGACAATCTGCGCAAGTGTAGGCATCTTACCTGTCTTGTTAACCCTTGTTTCCCCGTGGACTGGAACCGTGCTCATACCATAAGAAGCCACCACTAAACAATTATTGGGTTCGTTAACTAAATAGAGGTCCCATTTCTCTGTTCTAGCATTTACTACTGTGAAACGCGATCATCGGCCACAACTTTTCTTTCCATCAAACTATCACTTTTTGAGGTGTGGGGGAAGAAAAATAATGTTTCCTCTACCTTTCTAGGTTCGTGGCTGAGATCCCTCTGTAATAAAAAGACAGATTCATGGGAGAAAAATAAACATAACATCTGTATCTCTTATATTAAAGAGAGAGAGAGAGAGAGAGAGAGATACCCAGAAAAACTGAGTAACTCCCTGAAATGGCCCAAGCCATCACCCTAAGTGCCATTTCCAGCTAAAAACAAAAGATGTTGGGTGGTGAGGGAGAGCCAGGTATGGGAGATTTTCAGGAAAAGCACAGTAAAGAAGGTTGGAGTTGTGTAGCTTTAAGCCCATGTCTTCTCCACTGACAACAGTTTCTACAGATTTAGAGTACCTTCCTGGTACAGCAAGGGAGACACCCTTACACATGGAAATGTCCCTTATAAATGTAAATTTCCCTTACGAAAGGCTAACTTCTTAGTTTTCAGAGATTTTTCTGTGTCAGCTCTTTCTTAAAAATGAGCAGCTCAAAATAATCCCTATATTACAAAGGCATATTTTGGGGTAGTTTATTTTGCTCCCTGACAAAGGGGAAGGGCCACGTCTCTCGTTTGTCGTGGTATCCCCAGTTCCTGATACATGGTGGATGCTCAGTAAGTGTCAGATGAGTACTCCAAGAGCAGAGAATATCTGAGAGAGGAAGGGAAAGATTATTGGAGACAAAGTGTTCCTACTTCAGAATAAGATATGTGGCTGAAAATAACCTGAACGTTGCTGGACCCAAGGGCTATGGACATTTGAGCAATAGTCACTGATTCTCTTCGTTATTTATGACCTGTGAGCTTCTGAGACCCAAACCACTTGAAAATTGAATAACAAATGAAAATTACAAAATTACTGGCTAGGAAAATAGATCAAAGTTGAGATGAGTGGTTTGCTTCTGTCAAGATGAAAAATACACGACGTACAATGTATTCTCATAGAGAGGTCTGAGTCATGTCTCCAATGCTGGATACTTATGAGCTCCTTATGTGCCAAACACTAACTGACACACTTATAGGAAAAGCAAAATGAGTAAAATACCATCAGGAAAGGGAAGAAAGAGGATTTATATTAATTAATCATCTTTCCTATGCCAGACATTCAGGCTACAATCTTTTCTTTCTTTTTTGTTTTGTTTTGTTTTGTTTTGTTTGTTTGTTTCAGGCTACAATCTTAAGAGGCTGATTATTACCGTTTTACAGTAAGGAAACTGATCGGCAGTGGGAGTAAATCACCTATAATCACACGATTTGGTAGAGCTGGAATTTGGACCCAAGTTTTTCTGGTTCCAAAGCCCCCATTCCAGTGTATCTAGAATGCAAACAGAATCCGACAGATGCCATGCAAACATAATTACTGAAAACCAAAATGGTAGCATAGGAGGGTAATTGACTCTTGGGCCTTCCTGGTAGTGAGTTTAAAGTTGGAAGCAAAGAAAACTTCAAGGTTTCCTTGAAGTGAGGTCCTAATGGATGAGGAGGTAGGTCTATGCCAAGTTTCAAGGGGGAGGATAAAAGGCAGGTGGAGTGGTAGGGAGTCATGAAGGTGACTCATCCAGGTGCCATTCCAATTTGGAGAAGACCAAGCCCAATAACCTGTAAGATAATTGTTTTGGTGCCTAGAGAATTGAAGGAGGGCAATCGAGAAGGGGAAACCAAAAAAGTTCTGAGAACCACTTTTTTCAGACCTGAGCCCTGAACCCAAGGTCCTTTTGACCATTTTTTATATCATGGCCATGGCCATGGTCTGTGGCCATTCAATGTATTTTCTGCCTGCCAACTGCAGCAGCTGGGCGTTTTGTGATAGCTGTCTAAACAGTGACACATTGACTCTGTGCTTGTTGGGGACTCTGTAGATCCCCTTATAAATGGCCATTTCCTTTATTTCCTCTGAAGATTCTCAAGTACAAGATTGGGGCCCTGGGTGGCTCGGTTGGTTAAGCGTCCAACTTTGCCTCAGGTCATGATCTCACCGTGAGTTCAAGCCCCACGTCGGGCTGCTGACAGCTTGGAGCCTGGAGCCTGCTTCACATTCTGTGTCTCCCTTTCTCTCTGCCCTTCCCCCGCTCATGTCTCTGCTCTGTCTCTCTCTCAAAAATGAATAAACATTTTTTTTAAAAATTAAAAAAAAAGACTAGTGAAAAACAGCAATTAACACAAATATCTTCATTCAAGATAAAACTATGTTAGCATTATTTTCATACTCAAAGCCACTTTGCAAGCTACCTCTGACTACCAGAACTTCAAAAATAACACTGCTTTTGTTTTTATTTTTATTAAATACTGCTCAATTGTATACTCTAAACTTCTGGGCAAGAATTTTAGAAGGGCTTTGTCAGATACTGTTCCCGTACCTTCTGGTTGCAGTAAGAGGTGATTATACAGTTAATAGTAATAATGTCACAGGTCATTTGAGCAGGTGGGGATCTGGGCTGTCTGCCCTTCCCCATGGATTCATGTTACATTTAGACCTTTGATGCTATGAAGTTAATTAGCTAATTTTTTTTTCTCAGAGCATCTAATTACATTTGTGAATTAAAATAGAAGCTGAGAAGTGTTCTAACAGAATATTAAAACTCTATCTCCTCCACTGGGGTTCAAAGATATTTAACCTGGTAGACAGATGTATCCTCAAATTAGACAAGATTTTTTTTTAATTTTTTTTGTAACAGTTATTTATTTTTGAGACAGAGAGAGAGAGAGAGAGTGAGAGTGGAGAAGGAGCAAAGAGACAGGGAGACACAGAATCCGAAGCAAGCTTCAATTGGTTAAGTGTCCAACTCTTGATTTTGGCTCAGGTCATGATCCCAAGGTCATGGGATTGAACCCCGAGTAGGGCTCTACACTGACAGCGTGGAGACTGCTTGGGATTCTCTCTCTCTCTTTCTGTCCCTCAATAAATAAATAAACATTAAAAAAAAAAAAGAGGGGAACTTGGTTTTAAAAGACTCTGAAAAACAGGTTACTTATTCCTTGTCACTTATATGTGCTGTTGAGATTTTGGTTCGTATCAGATGCAGGAAGCATAATGCCCGTATTTAACAGATTTTAGTTACCCATGTAATGAATGTGCCTCTTAAATGTCCAAAACTTTTAGAAGAAAACGATTGAATTGTTGAATATCATATTCTCAAGCATTATTACTTATTTTTCACACCATCTCACACCGATAAAAGGAGTTGAGATTGCTTACACTAAACAAAATACAATCAGACTATTAGGACAAGGGTAAAAGAACAGAAAAGCTAGAACAACAACCAAGAAAACCCAGAATACCAAGAAAATACACAGTAGGAGAAGGAAACGGAAGGATAAAAATGGAGGCGCACGTAAAATGATACACCATTTCTGCAAATGGGCTTACAAGGGAACGGAACAATTTTTCATCATTAAAAATGGCTGCAGCTGTATCTCAAAGGAATTCATCTAATCTGGCCAGCCAGATTTCACAACAAAGGAACACTTGAAAATACTGCAGCTGCAAAAGACCTCTGGGAGAGTGAGCTGTATCAGCCTGGAACATTCCACAAAACAAAGGGGAAAATAAATTGCCCTGGTAGATAGGTAAGAAAATACTTCCATAAAGACGATATTCTATTAAGAAACTTTACGTTTTCTGTCAAAAGCGTCGACAGTGGTATGTGAGAGCTTGAAGTCACGTGGAAATTCATTTGTCCTCTTTCATAAGCCAAAGAGCGACTGTAAGTTACTTCCAATAAAAGCTTCACAGATCAGATAATTCTCCTTCACAGAAAACAAGTATAAAACTGGATAAAATTGCTCAAAACAACGATTTTAAGTGAAAATGATGGTGAAGACAACAAATTATGAAGATTTGCCTCCTGGAGAAGTGCTCCTATACCTGCTAGAACAACGGTGAACGTAGCATTCTTGCCCAGAGGTGTTCCCATCGCTAACTGATCTATACAATGACTCGTGGATAAGTACATACCTAGCTTTGTGTCTTCAACAGCAACTCAAGAAGGGTCCCACTCACACAAGCCAAAACTTCATTCAAAGAATTGTTTTGTAGACTACAAAGCAGCCTTGGCTGACGTAGTAGAATTCAAATCTGGCGGCGGTAAAATCCTTTCCTGTAAAGATATTGGTGAACTCACCGAAATGCCGGAAACGCTAAACACCTAGTCTCGGAAAGCAGTCAGGAACCAGAAGTTAGGCGGTAGGAAAACACAAAGAATATCACATTTCGGGGCAACCTGGTTCAAGGTCACGGTACCAGCGCCATCACCGCGAGACAGCTGATGCCAACAGCAATGGTCACAGCCACTGAATTCTTGATGTTGTCACTGCTGCTGGACTCCCAGCACTGCCTCCAGGAAGAGTGTCTCTACTATGCCTATCTTTCTTTTACTTTTTAGTTTATTTATTTATTTTGGGAGAGTGAGCAGGGGAGGGACAGAGTGAGAGAGAGAATCCCAAGCAGGTTCTGCACTGGCAGCACGGAACCCAACGCAGGGCTCAAACTCATGAACCATGAGATCATGACCTGAGCCAAACCAAGAGTCGATGCTTAACTGATTGAGCCCTCCAGGCACCGCTCTACTATCCCTGTTCTTTACCTTGGTTCCCCTGGGTCCAAAAACTCAAGCAGGAGCATTTTACTGAATGCACTGAGAGAAAAGATTGGTCCATTTGGCATCCATAGTGGACAGCCAAATTCTGCCTTCCACCAAAGCTTAACCTTTATCAATTTTAGTGTTTGGAAGAGATGTCCTAAATTTAAGAAAGGTTGCAGAAGGATTAGAAAAATAGCTTTTTCTGAGCAAGTAATGCTTCACGTAAAGGAAAAGGCTGACTTTGCATGGAAGGAACACGTATCCCTTAAAAGATAGAGCTTCATAGGAGAGAACATCTGGAAGATCAGCAGCTGTGAAAGCAGGAGAGGAGAAACATCACTCAAGGATGCACAGAAAGCATTAGATTTGTTACAGAACTTTCTTGAGCTATTTTTTCTTGTGTTGTTGTTGTTGTTGTTGTTGTTGTTGTTGTTTGTCAACTACTCCAGGATCTCTGTACTTTTCTAGATACTCATCAATTATTGTCCATCTTCCATTTAAATATTTTGAATATTTGGGCTTCATATGAGATTTTCTTCCATACCCAAATAAAATATCCTGGACCAAAAGAAATTCACCATACATAGGCTCATAATCTCGGAAAATTTACAAGGTCAATACATTTGTGTATGTCTTCGTATGACAGAGACAAGAATGATAAAAACTTGTCAGTGGTTGGTTCCTTAGGTGAACTGACAATCCCCAACACGCTGATCAAAGGACCTCAGCGAGGGGTGGGTTCTATCGACTCTGTTGTAGTTGTAAACCACTATGCTGGTTGCTTTTGAAGCGTCCTCAAAATTTCAAGTCATTTGCAGCATGTTGGCAAGATTGATGACCTCTTTGTTCTAGTTCCGATTCACTCTTTGATGGCACAGTGACAATAGAGTTGAGACTTTCCAGAATCCCCCCAAATTTTATTGGATTCCACCTTGCTACTGAAACCGTACTCTGGGGCTTTCCCGCCTTCTTTTCTCAAGTCCAAACTTGCAGTGTCTGTATATTTTTGAGCCAAACATGAAGATCTTCCTTCAAACAAGGGATATTCTACAATTTGGATAGTTTGCCAAGAGACAGCTATTCAAGGTCAAGAGAGAAACCTAAAATTTCACACACTTTGGAATCATTAAAAGCAGCAAAGGAAAATCTTTCTGATACGGTTTTGCTTTGGAACTAACCGAGAAACTCTGTAGTCATATCATGAAAAACTGAGTCTGACTGTTGTGCCTTTTACAGTCAGAAAAATAGGCTGGGACGAAAACAACCCATTGGGGCCCTTACATAAATTAGCTTTCAAAAAATCAACTAAAATCAAGTGCATTTTATCCCTTTTCTTGAGACTTTGGTGCAGAGTGAATCCAGTTTTCAATATCCCATCTTGGGAGAACTTGAACTCACTCCTCACACACACACACACGCAGTCAAGGTTTTGCTTGAACAGGACAACATAGCCTCACACTACTTTCAACAATCAGTTTCTCCAACTGTTCAGTGAAGTCTTTATGTAGAGCAATATGCCCACTCTTTCTGAAATACACTAGAAGGCGGGGAGTGTGTTTGGAGGGGAGGGGAGAACGGGAGGAGGCTGATGCTTGGTGCCCTTGATATTTGCTATCTCAATCTTAAATAGAAGATTTCTGTTTCAAGATAAACGACGACATGCTTCCCTCCCACCCCAAATCCGCAGAGATTATGAAAAAGTCGCAAAAGGTAAAGGCATCCAAACGTGACTATGGAAAAAGAGAGACATCTGGTAAACCGGCAACTGTGACGAAATCCTGAAAAAAACAAAAGCTACCAAAAGCACATTGGAAAAAGGAAACTTACCCCAAAATGCAGATCAGAGAAGAGTATAAGAAGCAGTGAGCGAGCTACCAAGAGCAACAGGAGCCCGAGGCCACAGAGCAGACGATTTTCTAGAAAAGCCCCGCACAACAACCTCTTTGGGGGTCAGGAGTGTTCAGGCCACGTGGCTGCAGAACATCAGAGAGAAGAGGGCAATGGGAGACCAAACAAGACCGAGGGGCAGGGATGGATTTGGATTCATTCTGCATTTCGAACAGGCCGGTCCCGATTCCATCTTCTGGGAGCTTTTTGCCTCATTTGGTACTTAAATGGAGTCACATCTGTTCTCCATATGAGCAGGTTGTTTATGCGACATTAGAGATAAATTCTTCCCCACTGAAGTCATTAAGCTTTGTCATTAATTCTTTCCCCAGCTTGATTCTCCTCCCTGTTAGCCAAATCAGTCCTGTTTTGTCGAGGGTGGCTCGGTCTCTCAGGGATGTTCCAGCCTTGATTTCTCTGAAGAAGCAACTCAGGATCCATCACCTCCTAAGCTGGGTATGTGGATGTAGCACGTTACCCATCTTTGCCTGTGAGTGTCTCTTGCCCTGGCGTCCCCAGTGGCTCACATGTGTGAGTGCCATGTGTCTACAGCTGCCTTTTCCTCCCAAAGTACAAATTCTCAGGGAATTTCCTGTTATTGGAATTCTTCATGCCTCGGGGACACAACTAATGCAAGGACACAGATTTGAACAGAGCATCTATTGGGACATACAGACAGGAGAGAAATGAGCCAGGAAGACCAGTAATGAGTAGTTCCTGTTAACGGTGGCAATAGATTTGAAAGCTGTTTGTGGTAACAAAACAAAACAAAAACACCATATATCAGACATGGTATTTCCATCAAATATGGTCACTTTTGTTAGTATGTCAATTATCACATTTTAAAAATAGATTGGAATTAGGGGTCGCTGGGTGGCTCAGTTGGCTAAGTATCTGCCCTTAGTTTCGGCTCAGGTCATGATCTCACTGTTCATGAGTTTGAGCCCCACATCGGGCTCTGCGCTGATAGCATGAAGCCTGCTTGGGATTCTCTCTCTCCCTCCCTCTCTGCCCCTCCTTCTCTGGTGCTCTCTCTGTCTCTCTCAAAAATCAATCAATCAATCAATCAATTTCAGGAGGTTCTTAACAAATCTGGGAATGGAAAACCACATCACGTGAAGTAACCTTAGTCTTTATACAATGTATAAATTCAACTTTGGCTATTTTTTGCAAAATCACAACACAATTTTAAAAGTCTTCATGTTGGACCGTTAAGGTGGCTCAGTTGGTTAAGCATCCAACTCTTGATTTCAGCTCAGGTTATGATCTCACGGTTGTGAGATCAAGCCCCGTATCAGTCGCTTTGCTGAGAATGGAGCCTTCTTAGGATTCTCTCTCTCCCTCACTCTGTCCCTCCCCGACTTGCGTGCATGAGTGTGTGTGTGTGTGTGTGTGTGTGTGTGCGCGTGCATGCACGTTCTCTCTCAAGATAAAAAATAGAAATAAATAAAAGCCTTCGTAGGGGCGCCTGGGTGACTCAGTCCGTTGACTGTCTGACTCCAGCTCAGGTCATGATCCCCCAGTTTGTGGGTTCGGGCCCCACATCGGGCTCTGTGCTGACAGCTCAGAGCCTGGAGCCTGCTTCAGATTCTGTGTCTCCCTCTCTCTCTGTCCATCCCTCCTCATTCTCTGTCTCTCTCTCTCTCAAAAGTAAATAAACATTAAAAAAAATTTTTTAAAGCCTTCATAATATATTGAGCAATTTTTATGAGTTTCTTATTCACTGAAATTGTGGCTCTATTTATGCTTAGATGTACATATACTATTACTCTTACTTCTTCAATATTTCAACCATTCAATTAATTTGTATTGTGCCACTAACATAGTAAATTTGGGAGACACGAAGGTGAGTAAGACATACCCTCTGCCCTCAAGAAGCTCAACTGAATGGGGCAAATGGGAAAAAACTAGATGACTCCAATAAAATACTTTAGTTACTATGATGAATGTGTCTCACGTGTTGTGAAAGCAAAGAAGGGGCTAATAGTTCTTCCTGGGGGGCCTCTCCCCCTCCACCCTCCACCCTCCACCCTCCACCCTCCACCCTCCACTACCTCTCTCCTTACTGGCCATACTACTGAAGGTGAGTATGGATCTCATCACACGCTACCTTATGAAATACAATTCTTGAATGCTCGACCTAAATTAAAAGAAAAAAACTGCATTTAAAAGTTATGTTTTACTTAGACAAGTATGTGTGAGAACTCATAGCCTCGCATTAAAAAAAATTCCCCAAACATTCAGGGGTAGATCAAGTAACATAATCTTACTACCAGATATGATCAGCCTTAAATTTTATCTCCAGCTTTTGCCCGACAAGTTACCTCCCAGCTCCCATAAAATACTCTTATTTCAATTATTATAAGACAGTTAAAATACCAATTTTATTGATTTTCTTCTTCTTCTTTCTTCTACTTACATTCTTTCTCCTTTGTGTCTGTAAGCTAATACCACCTGATACTTTGATGTACGGGAAATACCTACAACTCACGCAATCCACGGTTAAGATTCTCCGTCAAAATTTGAATCCAGTTAGAGTTGAGATTTGGCGTATGATTAACTGCTTGCTCAGGAGAAGCAGGAACAAGAACACAAGATTCCACGGCTGTCTCATTGGGTTCAGAAATCAATTATGATTTTAATACAGTATTAAATGAATCACTTGGCCTCTGACACCCGACTAAAATGGCAGGCAACCCTCAACTTCTGAATCGCTTTGAAAGGAAGAAGCTGGCGTCTGCTTTGATTCCTGTTGCTGGAATCAGAGAACATCCTGTTCGTCTCTCTCCGCTGATGTGGCAATTTACTGTTGCGGTCACCCTGGAAAGATGAAATATTTTTGACGTCTCCCATTAAGTTGTGGACTCCGTGCAGCTATGGAAAAATGTGTCATTAACAGCAGCTAGCAACATCAGAGGTCTGGCCTTCTTGTTAATATTTTGCTTCACAGTGCGGAGGTGATAAGTAAATCCACATCTCCCGCTGACGTGGGCAATTTGGAAGCTTGCAAATCCAAATTTACATCACTCTCACTAAATGGGGCAGCTGAACAAAGCAACCATCCCGTTTCGCCTCAAAAGTAAGAAAGGTTTGCTTTGCACATGAGAAAATACGGCCTATCAGGCCATCCGACTATCGAGGAACATAGGCACAAAATTAAAAGGTCTGAAGGACGTGATACGAGTAGGTCTTATTCAAGCCCTCTGGTTATGCACTCAAGGCTCACTGGAGCATCCCTTAAGGAAAAGCATTTCATTTGCAGTTGGCTACTCTTTGTTCCATAATGTCGACGACCAACCTTCCTGGGACCATCATCCTCTGCGCCTACTGCCCCCTACCTACCTTTGACAGTTCGATGTTCTTCCATATGTGGCACTCATGAATTTTTTTTTCAGTAATGAACTTCACTGACTCCTTGAAACGTGTGCGGCCTGGGTGTAACCCAACCGAAGTTGTGGCTATGGCTCGTTTGTCTTTGGGTCTCAAGCAAATCTTCATGAATATGAAATACTGCTGGAGGAGACACTTGCTTGAGCAGACATGGCCATCACAACTCTCTTGAAGGATGGACACCCGGCAAGACATACAGGGAAAAGGATCGCAAACAACCTGAGTAAAAGGGGCACTGCAAATGATACTGTACAAAATCATTACCAGTTCCGCCATATTGTTGCCGCGGCCATCACCCCTTGCTGCTCTATAATGTCTCTCAGTCCCGCCCCAGGTCACACTCAAGCTCTGACTGCCCTTTTCTTATGCAGAACATGGGCTTCCAAGGTCAGCAAACCCAAGACACTTTGGAAGTCTTTCCTTATTTGAAACCCTAAGTGTCATCCCGGCGGCTGTGGTAGAAGGATGGAGGTAGGAAAGGCAGAAAAGTGTCATCTATCTTGGGGAGGACTTGAGACCACATTATTGCCGTAGTTAAGTTTAGAAGGTTATTCTAGGATCAGAACGGGTTTTTTTCTTTTTTTTTTTTTTTGTTTTTCGGAAGGGTGCAACTAAATAATGGGCTTCGTTTGTCCAAGAAATATATTCAGTGACGTAATGGGATCCTGAGTTGCTTCTTAAAGACCATTTTTTCTTTCCTTACTTGGATTAAAACCTCATTATCATCGGGGGCACCTGGGTGGCTCAGTCAGCCAAGCGTCCGACGTCAGCTCAGGTCATGATCTCGAGATGCGTGGGTTCGAGCCCCGCGTCGGGCTCTGCGCTGACCGCTCGGAGCCTGGAGCCTGCTTCCGATTCTGTGTCTCCCTCTCTCTCTGCCCCTGTCCCACTCCCTCTCTTTCAAAAATAAATAAACATTAAAATAATTTTTAAAAAAATTAAAAAATAACCTTATTTCCACAATAGCCAGGTGCTCTGCTCTAGCTTTGTTGCAGGCTCAAACAACATTCCCTACTATTCCTGCAGATTTATTACCAGCTCTTACTCTCTTTGACTTCTCCTTAACTAGATATTCTTTGTTTTCTTCAAAATTGTACATTTTCTCCAAAGTCAAGCTCAAGGGTGTAACTTCCCATAAAAAGCTTTGTCAGTTCTGCCTAGCGCACGATGGATTTTTCTTCCTTAAATTCTCATCGATGGCACACTTGTTGGTCCTGGGAGGGGACACTTCTGATGGTTTGTTATGCTGCTCTCTTCCTTGGATCGCATTGAGTATCTGCGATTTGTCTTCTTTACAAAATTGTGAGGAAAGCAAAGAGAAGGCCCAGGTTTCCTAGGTCCACTCTCCCCTCACTCAGGGTTTGGCGAGTGTTCAGGCAGCTCGGGGTAGCGGGGAGACCGCCAGCTTGATGATAGGCCAATCTGCGTTTTCATCCCCGCTGGGCTCGTTAGCAGTTATGTGATCTCGGTCAACACATTAACCTTCTCTGAATATCGATTTGATATCCTGGAAAAATCATTGACTCAACCAGTCAATCAGGGTCTGAAATCTCTGCATGCACAGTGAGCTGTGACCTGTTTGACAGTGAAGTTTAGCTTCTGGTAGACAAGGCCTTGGTTTGGTCCCTTTCAGACCCCGCATGCAGCTGCATACGCCTTCTGCTTCTACAAACACCGAGTGTAGAGAAGATTCGGATTCAGGAGAGCACCTGCTGCAGCCCTTTGGGTTCTGCGGCAACCCAGCAGGTAAATGGATAGGAACAAAAAGCAAGATTTGGCAAGGTTGTGGAGTCACGAAGCTAGAAAGAAGCCACTCTCCGGTCTCCTGGGATCCAAATCCCCTCGACTGACTGAGACCCGGCAGAGGACGAATGCGAGGTGTTTCACGGTCACAGAACTTCACTTTTGCAAGATGAACGATTCGTTGCGGACACGGAAGGCAGTGATGCTTGCACAGCAACATGGGAATCTCTGAACCGTATGTGTAAAAAGGGTTAAGGCGGCAAATTTTATGTTACGGGGCGCCCGGGTGGCTCCGTTCGTTAAGCATCCAACTCGTGATTTCGGCTCGGGTCATGATCTCACAGTCGGGAGATCGAGCCCCACGTCAGGCTCTGCACCGAGCATGAACCTTGCCTGGGATGGTCTCTCTCCCCTCTCTCTTTGCCCCTCCCCCTCTCACTCCCTCTCTCGCTCAAAAATAAATAATAAACTTTAAAATTAAAAAAAAAAAAGGCGGCAAATTTTGTTACCTGTATTTTGCCACAATTTAAACATCTAAGTGTGCATAGAGGATGTCTGGAAACTCATAGCATGTGCTGTATCTACGAATGAAGCGAGTCACAAAGGCTCACGTACCATAGGGTTCCATTTACATGAAATGTTCAGTATAAGTAAAACCATAAAGGCTGAACATGGATCTGCAGTTTTCCAAGGTCGGGATGGGCCTTGGGAATGGGTATTGACTGCAAATGGGTATGGGCTCTGTTTTTGAGGTGATGCAAATGTCTAACATTATACAGTGGTAGCAGTTACACTGACTCTCATAGCATGTGAATTATATCTGAATAAATTATATATATATATATATATATATATATATATATATATATATATGGATTGCATCTGAAGAAACTTTAAAAAAAAAAAAAAAAGATTTCTTTCTTCACTTCTCAAACTCTGAGCAAATACTGACAGAGCTAGTATGGTACAAGAAAGTTGGCCTAGGCTACTGGCCCGGTTCCCAGAAACTTGGTCTTTAAACCTTCCGAGTGACAAAGCTTTATACCAAAGAGCAATGTAGCCTCTGTGTTTGAATTTCGAAAGGGACAAAAATCTTATAAAAAGGTGAGGAAACGCAACACAAGTGGAAGACTTTCTTTAGTTCCTCTTGATACAGGAAAGATGATTCTGACTCCTACCAAGTGATATATACTTTATATTACGTTAAGAGCGTTCGAATATTACTTTGCCGACATCACCCAATAAGCAAGAGTAATTTTCCTCCTTTAAAGATGAGTAAACTGAGGCTCAGCTCAACAAGGTTTCATCAGCGTTTTCCCTATGCTCAAAAGTAAAGCGACAGAACCACATACGTATTCAATTTCAAATCCCTTCCCATTTCCTGGGATTTGCGGACATCGCCCAGATGTTGCAACTTGTAACGCATGACCTCTGCTCTAACGAACACAAAGATAAGCATTATTCTCTCCGCCAATGATATAGTTTTACTGTTGCAAATTTCAAGAACAACTGAAGTTGTGATCTTTAAGGGGGGAAAAAAACAGTTCAGCACAAAGTATGCCAAATTTCAAACTAATGACCCTTGGCAGATCTATACCACCATTTAAGAGAAGTGAGCAAAATTAATATAGTGTTATTTTTCAAGATATTTACTGTCTCTATTATCTCCAAATGCATGTATTATAAAAGACAGTGCTGTGGGCTGAATTATGTCTCCCCTCACCCAATTCATATTGGAAGCTCTAACCCCCAGTATTTTGAGATAAGGCTTTTAGGAGGGAATTAAGTTTAAATGAGGTCATGAGGGTGGGGTCCTAATCAGACAGGACTGGTGGCCTTATAAGAAGAGATCTCTCTCTCTCTCTCCCTGCACGAGCAGGTGCCAAGAAAAGGCCATGTGGGCACACGCAGAGATGACTGAACTAGCTGGGAAGAGGACCCTCACCAAAGCCCAAGCGACTTTAACGGATACTCAACTCAGACTTCAGTCTCCAGAATGAATTTCAATGGAAAATAGTTGCGTCAAGTGAAAAAGCTCTCACAGAGAGCCTCAGGGGAAAAACAAAACAAAACAAAACCAATGAGAAATAAAATGAAACTTGGTGGGGCTCCTGGGTGGCTCAGTCAGTTAAGCGTCCAGCTTCGACTCAGGTCATGATCTCACGGTGCGTGAGTTCGAGCCCCGAGTCAGGCTCTGTGCTGACAGCTCGGAACCTGGAGCCTGCTTCGAATTCAGTGTCTCCCTCTCTCTATATACCCCGCTCCCACTCCCGCTCTGTCTCTCTCTCTCTCCCGAATAAATAAACATTTAAAAAAAAAAAGAAAAAAAAGGAAGATCTACAGGGGATGTCCTCAGTGGCTGAACTCCTCAGCAGCTGCATGTCTGTCCAGAATGTCCCAATCGACCTCACTAGGATTGGGGTCAGCCTCCACTGGCACGATGGGGGCAGGAACCCCGGGCCTGGCCCCTAACCCTTCGGCATATCGGCACACTTCTGAGCTGAGCGACGCCCAGGCCATATCTACGGGTGTTTTACGTTCAGAGAGGAGCTTGCTAACTTCCTGGGTGTTTTAGAGGCCGTTGGTGCTAGCTGCTCAGACTTTTATATCAGCCCATTAGATCTTAAGCCACCCTACTCCAGGGCTGAGCCCTACATATTTGATAGGGTCAGGGGACAGGGTGTGACAGCAGCGAGATCTGCAGCCACAGAGGGAGTGCAGATCTTGGCTGCCACCGCCACCGTGAGGAGTCCTGACCTCCCCAGCAAGAGTGCCGCTATCCGACAGGTTAGGGCTTCGAGTCTTGGCATTGCCATAAACACAGTGCTCAGGAAAGGGGAGTCTCGTCTCTTCCTTCAAAGTGCACCGGCCAGCACCTTTATCCGCTAGCCCACATTTGGGCAGGAGCTGGCATCGTATGTCCCAGGCGTTAACTAAGATGCAAGGAGACCTTACGAAAATGTTAGCCAATTCACCTGACAGCAGCAGTGGGGTCAGTGCTCAGCGTCTGCGAATATATCCGAAAGCTAACACCCGTGGCGGGGACTCATCCTCCATGGGGCATTAACAGACAGAAGACACAGCCATGTCCCCGCAAACCAGCTCCTAGAAGCAGTGCCCCAATCTGAGGCCAGATTGGTGGACTCAGACCAAAAGGGTGGGATTTTGTTAAGCTCCAAGATGTCTCATCTAAGGGGTGTCCAAAGGGAAGGCCCTGGGTGGCAAGAGAGACAGTTGATCACAAGATCTGTTGGGAAATCATATTTAGGAACTCATATCTGCAGGGCGCCTGGGTGGCTCAGTCGGTTAAGCGTCCAACTCTTGATATGGGCTCAGGTCACGATCTTGTGGTTCGTGAGTTCCAGTCTCGAGTGTTGCACAGAGCCTGGTTGGGATTCCCTGTCTCTGCCCCTCCCTGCTCATGCTCTCTCTCTCTCTCTCTCTCCATCTCTCAAAATAAATAAGTCAACATTAATTTAAAAATGGAACTCACATTTGCTTCTGAGTCTGCAGGCCATTCCCCAGGACATTGGCTTGCAGGAGGGGGCCAGTGTGGCTGCTTGGCCAAACAAAATCAATGCCAAGGCAGCAATGCCACGGAGGAGCTTGGCCAGACCCACAACAGGAAGCAAGGGAGGTAGGGCAGAGAAGAGGAGGAAACTAAGCAAGGAGTGGTCTGGGCTGGAGAATAGTTGTCAGCCTCTTCCATGAGGGGCTCTGGAGAATGAATTGCACAAGGGTTGGTACATTGGAGGCCAGTGTGTCGGTGCCTCTCATTGATTGTTGGCAGCCCCGGGGGGTGGAGAGGTGGCTCCCACGCGGCCAACGGCAGGCAATTCTTGGGAGGAAGGAGTAGCTGTGAGCCAGTAGCAAGCAAAATCCACTGGGAGGCGAGCGCCACGTCTCCTCGTCCCCTCGGCTGCCGCTGCACAGGGTTTGTAAGAGCAGAGCCAGGATTCCGGCCCAGGACAGGCCGGTCCCAAAGTCCCTGCTGGTTGCACAGGCTACATGTTGCCTCATGTGACCGCAGAGGACGGATCATGCTGATCTCTTAATTTTTAAAAATTATGATACCGTAGCATTATCTCTAAGTTCACTTTCAGTTCAAAGCTAGATGATGATTTGGGATCTTGGACCAAAATACACTCGCTTGCTTAATGTTGAGAGTCACCATTCTCTCCAGCTCCCACTCTTAGGTTCTGTTTTCCATAACAAAGAGATCCTGGCCACTCAGGAACCGCCTTTCCTGTTCCTCTGTTGTGGAAAACCCTTTGGATCCTTGTGCCATCTTGTAAACAGTCAAGAAGAATGAACTTCAAAAATGGTTATCCCGGGGCACCTGGGTGGCTCAGTCGGTTGAGTGTCTGACTTCGGCTCAGGTCATGATCTCACAGTCTGTGAGTTCAAGCCCCGCATCGGGCTCTGTGCTGATGGCTCAGAGCCTGGAGCCTGCTTCCGATTCTGTGTCTCCCTCTCTCTCTGCCCCTTCCCTGCTCATGCTCTGTCTCTCTCTGTCTCAAAAATAAATAAAAACATTAAAAAAAAAATGGTTATCCCATGGCCTAAAAATATTACTTCCAATGGAATGAACAATAATTATTGCTAGCATTTTTGCATGATTTCGGTCCATGAGTAATCACAGTAAAGGACAACTAGATGGGGATGTGCCTGCTGGGGAAACATGAAGGGGAGGAAGAGGGAGAGAGAATGAAAGGCAAATCGAAGGCAAATGCTTTCTTTTTAATGTTTATTTATGTATTATTTTGAAAGAGAGAGCAGGCACGAGTGGGGAAGGGACAGAGAGTGAGAGAGAGAAGGAGAATCCCAAGCAGGCTCATTTTGTCAGCACAGAGCGCCTCCCGGGGATCGAACTCATGAACCGTGAGATCAAGACCTGAGCCGAAGTCAAGAGTCGGATACTCAACCAGCTGAGCCACCCAGGCGCCCCAATCGCTCTTTCCACTAGAGAGGTTTGAGTAGCTCTCATCTGGTGTGATCTGGGCCAAGACTTGAAGACGGTGAGGAAGGTAAGCATAATGGAAAAGTCTTCCCGGCAGAAAAATCAAGGGCAGGGCGAGGGTGTGGGGGTGGGAGGCTGCCTGGCAGGTGCGAGGAACAGAAGACAGCCGGAGGGGCTGAAACGAGGGAGCAGCGGAGGCAGAGGTGAGGAGCTAAGGTCAGGACAATTACAGGAGGAGGCAGGAGTCTGCAGTGCTCCCACTTGCACCCAGAGCGGGAAGCAAACTCGCCCGGGGAGTCCCAGCCCTGAGACAGCGTGCGGGGTAGATTTTGACAGGAGCTCTCTCCCCGTGGAGTGGGCATAACTTCAAGTCTCAGAATGGACAACTGAATTTCTTTGAGATCGGAGTCAAATTAGTTTGAAATCATTAGACAATAACTAAAGACTCAGAAAATTGCCTGATATTCATGGGAAAGGAAAGAACGTATTCCCCTCCCAATCCTATTCGACAATAAACCCTGGTAAAGTATGGATGTGAAATGATCTTGTGGTCACGCTCTAACCGTCCCACCTCGAGCCAGACAAGAGCCTAAGAAGTTCCTGCCGCTGTGCAAGCCTCCAGGCATCTTACAAAACCTATAAGGCATTCCTGAAGCCCAGAGAATTCCTCCAAGCTCCGCCTTCCATTCTTACCCGTTGAACTCTATCTTTTATCTCATAACTGCATTTCCCTTCCCATCCTTGTCTTTGGAGATCAATAACTAGGTTGGACCATCTGCCTGGCTTTCCTTTTTGGTCTCTTCTTAAGATAACTTACCATCTCCACAACATGCGCTTCAGGCCATGAACAAATGTTTCTTTGCTCCCTGGCGACAAACCACATTCATTTGGGTTAAAAATCGGGTTAATTTTTAACCGGGATTGATAAAAATAAAGATGTCATTTCAAAAAAAAAAAAAAATGCCATTTTTTTCCCCTCGCTCAAGCCCACGGACCCCCGAATTGTATCCCTGAACTCTTTGGTTCCGTGGACCTCTGACTAAGGATCTCTGTGCTAAGTGGAAGGGGCCTTAATCCCTGAGTGTTAAATCAATGTGATTTGTGTATCTGTATTATAATCGCCAGCCTGCCCTCATTAATATATCCCCTCCACTGTAAATGCTTTGAAATCCCTTCTCCAACTTACTGATCTCAACTTTCTATCTAACTCCTACATAATAGCTGGTGGTGGGAAGTAGATGGGGGAACACACGGCCCTTCAAGACCAGCAGGGAGAAGTTGGCAATCACCCCTATTTATCTACTTTTGCAGATCACTGCCACCCTAGTTTACCTCCAACCCCGACAGAGCACGTAGCTACTGGTGGCATCTAAAATCACGAAATCTTGTATAAAGAGCCCCCCCACCCCACCTCAAATACAATTAGGCAAGTCCCTAGCCCCCAAAGTAGCATTTCAGAGTTCCTGGATCCATCTTTTTTTCCAAGCTTGATCTCTTCCCGAATAGTGAAAAGTACATCCGTGCCTGTGGATTGAAACGGTGGTTAAACAGCGGGGCTTGCAATCGGCATATAATTAACACATGATACATCAAAATCAATGGATAGACCTGCAAACTATTTTCCACCACTGTAATAGCAATTAAACCTTGTAGTGCTCAAGTGAAGTTTTATCGCACTAAAAAGTCATTAAAAACATCTGGAACTTCTTACAAAGGTCAATGTCTATCAACTGAGATGAGAACAGCATTAATACAAAATACTTTCAAAACCCATGGGATGAAAATACAAGTATAAATAGGCTTTTTTTTTTTTTTAATGTGTATTTATTTTTTGAGAGAGACAGAGACAGAATGCGAGTGGGTTAGGGGCAGAGAGGGAGACACAGAATCCGAAGCAGGCTCCAGGCTCCGAGCCATCGGCACAGAGCCCAACGTGGGGCTCGAACCCACGAGCTGTGAGATCATGACCTGAGCTGAAGTCGGACGCTCAACCGACTGAGCCACCCAGGCGCCCCAACAGGGTTTTTGATTATAAAACAGATCAAGAATTCTGATCAAGTTTTAGCACATATTTTTTTTTTGAAAGAGAGGGTGCCAGTGAGCGAGGGGCAGATAGAAGGAAAGAGAGAGAGAGAATCCCATGAGGGACAGAGAGAGAGAGAGAGGGAGGGAGAAAGAGAGAGAGAAGCTGGGCTCATGCTCACCCGAAGCAGGGCTTGAGCTCACCAAAGCACAACTCGAACTCACAAACCGTGAGATCACGACACGAGCCAAAGTTGGATGCTTAA
The DNA here is from genome assembly GCF_018350215.1 of Panthera leo. Lineage (NCBI taxonomy): Eukaryota > Metazoa > Chordata > Mammalia > Carnivora > Felidae > Panthera > Panthera leo. The sequence continues at coordinate 49,804,832 of NC_056692.1, read as the reverse complement.
CCAACTGAGCCACCCAGGCAACCAGTAAGCACATATTTCTAATAAGATCCCTTTTAATAAGATTTAGCTCAGCAAGTCAAACCATCAGTCAAACCAAAATTAAACCATTTAATTTTTGAATTTTATTGAATTCCATCCATGTTGTTGCTTGTATTGGCCATCAGATCATCTCATCCCAGTGTCTATACTGGGACTTGACCTACTTTTGCTAGGCTATGTAGGATGTGTGTGGGGGGGGGGGGGGCGGGGGGGGTTGAGATTGTCTTAGTGCTCAGATGCTGGGAATGCACAGATTTCATCAGAAATCTTACTAGCGCTTGTTGGCAGGTGCTATAGGGCACAACCTTCTAGAACTCTTAAGAAAAAGCTATGAACATTGGAGAGGAGTCATGGAGAATGACACCAAACCTTTCCTCTTTGTGGTGGTAGTTACGGGAGAAAAGATTGAATAAAGCGAGGCCAGGATAAGGTCTTGTGAAAATTAAACTGGCACATCCTCATGGACTCTGCACCCCCACGTGCAGAATAATGGGTGCATGAGGACAGATGGAAGTAAGGAGCAGAGGCAGAAAATCACAGAGCAAATTCAAGAACTTTTGTGGTCTGGTACGGCAGGAACGATTTGCCCAGAGGGCAGAGGCGTGTTCCAAGAACATAGCAAATGAACAGTACATCATTGTCGTGTCCAGAAAGACAGACCTATCCACATCATCCACTTATGTTTGTGAGTACATACTCCACGGAAAAGAAATGATACTGAAAGTATTTCCTACGATTAAGAATTACGTAGAACAGGGGCACCTGGGTGGCTCAGTCGGTTAAGCATCCGACTTCGGCTCAGGTCACAACCTCGCAGTTCATGAATTCCAGCCTTGCGGCAGGCTCTGTGCAGACAGCTCAGAGCCCGGAGCCTGCTTCGGATTCTGTGTCTCCCTCTCTCTCCCTGCTCCTCCCCCGCTCACGCTCTGTCTCTCTTTCTCTCAAAAATAAGTAAACATGAAAAAAAAATTTTTTTAATAAATTAATTTTAAAAAATTGAGTAGAACAAACCCAATCTTTAGCAATTAAGGAAACACACCCAGCCCTGAGAAAAGCTGCCAAGAAGGCAATGTCTTCTCTTGGCAACTGCCTGTCTTTCTCTAAGTATTTCCCACCCGTCTGTCTCCCCACGAGGTGCTCTGGAGGTTGGTGCCTTCCCCATAGCGCTTTCTTGCTAACCAAAAAATCACCACGCTCCCCAGGGTTACCACTTTTTCTCCTCCTCTTCTAGCTAATGAACTAAAACCCACTTCTACTTAGTGTAACATTACTACTTTGGGGGGAATGCCTCATAAAAAAGAACTGAAGAAAAGATATTCCCACACATTACAACTTCCAACCATGGCAGGAGTTTAATTAAATTCCCACTACGGCAAGAACTAATTAACCTTAATGCCAGTGTAGCAGGATTCTCGCACAGAGGGTCAAGACACCCAGGCTTTTCTTTCCAGGATGCAACTTTATTCATGCCAGGCAAGCTCAGTTGGGTTGGTACCCAAGGAACTGAGCCCCGAACCCCATGTGGAGCAGTTTTTTAAATGTATTTTCTTCTTCTTTGTCTCCCATATATGGTAACCCACACAAACATGCCGTCTGATTAAGTGGTCTCAGGTTACAAGGTCAAGAGGGATGTTGTTACCTGCACGCATAGCCAGGTTTGTTTGTTTTTTGTTTGTTTGTTTTTTCTTTCCTTAAGGAGGGGACCCTACCACACTAGGTATTAGAAAGTCAATTCGCTACACCTACATGTAACATCGCGTAACATCGGTGCAGAAAGGCTCATGGCTTAGAGCCTTATTTTACTTCCGGCCTCTTTAGCCAGTAGCTATTATTACTTAGTAGAAAAAAAAACGAAAAAAAGAATGAAAAGAAAAAGAAAAAAAAAAGCCTGAGACTCCATCCTGTTATTTACATCAACAAAAAAAGCTTTGTTGGCGCTTTCTTTAGAACATTGTAAAATGTCTCCAACTTTCCCAGAAAAATACAGGAGATTCCTGTGCCAACTTTTCAAAACTGAAAAGGGTTTAACAACAACAAAAATCCCTCAAACCATCATCAAGATGCTGTTTAACGTCATTAATAAAATGTTCTTTTCTCTGCCTTACGTTTCTGAAATTGACATAAATACTTCTTGTATTTTTTTTTTTTTCTTCTCATTTACCAAGCTAAATTTTCAAAGGGTGCCACCTTTTGGTACTATTTTGAAATATCCACAGACTCCCCATTGCAAAATGCTTCTAGAAGCTTACTGTTCAGCGGCCCTGCACTAATAGAGAAATATTTGCTTTCTATTTCCAGCCACCTGGGTGGCATCATATGTCTCCGTCTTCCGAGAATCTGACCCAAACTTCTTGGCAAGCACTGGCTGGAGATGCATTCCAACGGATGAGGATTGCAAAAATGTTATGCCTGCAGATTTGAAGGCAGCTTTTAAGCATCAACATATGTTTCACAAATGCACTTAGACTCTGGGCCGGGGACAGCTTGCCGCCCTGTATTGTTCTTTACTGCTAAAGGAACCAGAAGAGTCATGTGCTTTCTAGCCTCTCATACATATTCAAAATGGCATCAACCCTGAAATCTGAAGCTAACGCCAACCCCAAATCCTATCATTCTACTCATTTATTTGAGTCACTAAATAATTTATCATGTCAACTTTTAAAGTCCTGCCTTACTCTTCTGAGTGCGATGTATAACGTTACGCAAATCCTTATCCGTGTCAGTTGGAATCAGGACAGAAGAGTTTTGCCAAAGTAACTCTCCTGACGATAATAACAAAGTTATGAAACTTGGAGGGGTGGGGGTGATATTCAAAGGCGGTGGACAACAATTAAAGCATACAAAAACTGCATAGGATGTGACCCTTAAAAAAAGGGACGAACATTAGACAAGCTCCACTATCTAGCCAGCTCTTCCCCTCAGGGAAATTTCCAATACTTTCTAATTCTAGGAACAGAGGCTGAGCAGAAAGTCACGGTCATATTGAATGTAGGGGACAGAATTCAGAATCCATGGCTGTGAGAGTGACTGAAAATTAACCCTGGAGAGGAAGGAACTCACCCAAAGGGTGAGCCCCAAATTCTACACACAAATAGTCCTGAAATAGGGGGTGGGTACCTTAACTGCTGTGTATAGACGGACACTCCAAGAAATCTAGTGGGGAACAGCAGAAGTCGACTAAATTCCTCATGGATTTCAGCAGCCACGCCCTCTCTGCCAAGTCTGACGAGGCAGAGGGGCTTGTGAACACCTCTGTTAGCGAATGAGGGAACTCACAGACAAGTCGTCTGAAAATACCCAAACTAAAGCACAGGAAGAGAAGAAGAAAGGAAACGTGGAAAAGAGCACAAGAAGCAGGTGTAGGGTAGTCAAGTGGCTTGACATACATAGGATTGGAATTCCCAGAAGGCAAGGAGGGACCGAAGAGGACAGCAGCACTATTTGAACAAAGACAAACAGAGATTTCTCCCAAAGTGACTAAAGTGTTAAGCTACAGAGTCAAGATCCTCCGCGAGGCCAAAGCGGCACACGTACCACGAAAACACGTCGAGGTCGTGACGGACATTTCAATCAAGGTCCGTCTTTTATTACCGCAAACGCAACCGTTCCGAACGTTCGCCTCACGCACACGTTTCTACACAAATGAGAGCACTTGGCTTGTGGGAGCAAAATACTATGGTTGATAAATGGTGCTGGGAAAATGGTCTGGAGCCAGAGTTTCATTTCAAACGTTGTTGAGAAAGTAAAAACCGACCCCCCCACCTGGTATTTTTCAGGATAAAAACCCCCGCATTCATTACAAAGCTAGACGCACACACAAAACCCCCACAAATGATGAGTCTATTAGAAGAGAGAACGTTGGGGGGGCGCCTAGGTGGCTCAGTGGGTTAAGCGTCTGACTCCCATATCGGCTCAGGTCATGATCTCATGGTTTGTGAGTCTGAGCCCCGTATCGGGCTCTCTGTTGACGGCACAGAGCCTGTTTAGGATTCTCTCTCTCTCTCTCTCTCTCTCTTTCTTTCTTTCTCTCAGAACAGCCTAACAGCTCCCAAAACCTAAGACAAAATCATCACCTAATCAATATTTGTCCAACTGCTGACTTCATCATCCGGTAAGATACTTCCGGGCAGAGCAACCGAGATGCAAATGAATAAAATACTTAACTTGCTTTAGAAAATGAATTGCTCTCCCTGCCTCGGCGCCTGCTTTACAAACCACTAGAATGTAGTGTCGGGAGGAAGACTTCCTCTGCCCCGTGGTCCTTTGAGCTGGACGTAGAATCAAACTGACGTGAGACAGACTAACAGAGAGAGTCCAATGTAATAGGCCTGCCTGCGGGGAATCCGCACAGGCTGGAAATTCCAAAGGCAATGAGGCAACGTGAAGCTTCTATGAGCTCAGGAGAAGGGCAGGGCCTGAGGATACAAAGGAGACGAAGGCCATTAGCAGGAGGGGGAAAGGAGATGTCTGAAAACCAGCGTTGCCCTATTTCGCTGGTAAGTTTCCTAAGTAAAGGGGAGTCTCTGTTAACAGCTCTCTTCCTGGCACAAGCTCTCCTTTCCAATGCAGATTTCGGCAGTTGAGGGGGAGGCAGAGAGCTTCTCCTGCACCTGCTGGGTTTCGATTACTTTTAGTTTGAAAGTATGGCCAAGTGGCCCATCTTGGGGCAGCCTGCCCTTGGCGCCCTTCAGGAAATTTGTCAGAATATAGGTGGCAAAGGTCCGAAATCACACCAGAAAAAATCCTATGACATTTTACGTTGGCAAAAGCAGGTCCTCAGGCTCCAATACCCGCTGCAGCTCTTCCCAGTTGAGTAAATGGCGATAACAATAATACCTATTTACGGTATTTCGTTAACGTTAAACAGATTAACGAAGACATTTTTAGGATGGTGCTTGACACATGGTTGTTCTCAATAGATACTAGGTTGGGATTATCATGATAAGAGCAAAAAATCAAATACAACAAGACAAGGGAAGATAAAGGAGTATGGGCACTAGGTGTTCCTGGGACTCTGTTGGTCACACATTCTTTCTGTAAAGGATCAGATCATAAATATTCTAGGCTTTGCAGGCCACATGAGGTCTCAGTTCCACCTTCTTTCTTTTTTGCTACAGCCTTTTAAAAATATAAAAATCATTCTTAGCTCACGGGCCATACAAAAACCGGCCAGATTTGCCACGGGCCAAGACGGCGTCTTCATTGTACTATTTACCAGGAGAAAGTTAATCCCTGTAATAACCACACCGGTTAAGATCGGTTTGTGACAAGGGGCGCGTGGGTGGCTCAGTTGGTTAGGCGTCCAACTTCAGCTCAGGTCGTGATCTTATGGTTCAGGTTCATGAGTTCGAGCCCTGCATGGGAGTTTCTGCTGTCAGAGCAGAACCCCCTTTGGGTCCTCTGTCTCTCTCTCTCTCTCTCTCTCTTTCTCTCTCTCTCTCTGCCCCTCCCCAGCACGTTCTGTCTCTCTCTCCCTCTCTCTCTCTTCCCCTCAAAAACAAATAAACATAAAAAAAATTAGTTTGTGACAACCTAACACTTGGATTCCTCATCATTTTATTATTTTCCCTTTGTGTTTGCATCTGTAGCATGAAAATAACTTGTCCTGATGGAAAAACAAAGTCCTTCAAACAACGTTTTGCATAATGAAAACAAGAGGCATAATAGTTAGGGTTTGGGAGAGTTGGGGTCTTTTTGTTTTGTTTTATTAACTTTTCAGCCAATTATCTTCACAAAAGGTCGTCATTTCCTCTACCTTGTTTTCCAGCTTCTTCCCAGGTCCGTTCTCCTGCTTTAGGATTGATCAGCTTCTACTTTATTCTACCATCTTCTTTCTAACTTGCTCACATTTATTTTCTCTACCCTTAAGGGATTAAACAGACTTCCAAGTTGCCTGGTGGTTAAGAATAATGGATTTTTCCTGTAAACAATATGGAAAGGGAGAGAGTAGGTGGGCGTTCTGGAAACAAACGTGAGCTTGGCGCCTCCAAGGGCTTTCTATGCCCAAACCTCACAGCAAGAACATCTGGTGCTCTGTGCAGCTGTAGAAAGAGCTGTTTTTAAAAATAAACAAAGCTCTACTATTTAAAGGGGAAACTGTGGTTTTTGTTATTTCAAAGTTACAAATGTTCCCCCTTCTGTCCGCCTTTAGCGCTGAGCTCTCTTCCGGCCACCGAGCATATCCAAGAAAAAGTTCTCAATTTAAATAGTAAAATAATACAGAATAAAATTCTTCACCCGTGGAAGCCTGAATTATGTAAGCCATGGGAAAGAATACAGGAACATTCCAGGGGTTGTGATGGCCTGTACTAAATGGAATGTCCCACAGTGGAGGTGAAGGTTGTGGTTCTGTTCTGTTTGGATGGCCTGGGCCACTTCTTGCAAACATGGGCCAGGTTCCTGGTGGTTAATCTCTAGTTCTGAAGGCTTCAAATGATTCACCGTGCAGTGAGTCATGCTTCTACAATGGCTTGCTTGCAAAGCCCTGAAACTTCTCAAACAGCCCAATGCTGGCCACTGGGTCTGTGACCCTGACCCAAATCCACCCAAAGACCAGTGACTTAGAATGGCCTTGTTCATGTTTCTGCTTTCTCTTGCTTTTTCCATTCGGATTTTTTTTTTCTTTTTTGTTTTTTGGATGTCAAGGAGCATTTTTACTTCCAAAACTTTTCCAAGCCCATTGTTGGGGGTCTTCCTTTTTTAGCTAAACTCTATAGACTTTCAACATTAGGATCTCATTTATGAGCCAGATGACCTATCGGGTGGAGCCCCAGGCTCTGGCTTTCTGGTCAATCTGAATGATTTGGAGGGGGCGCCTGGATGACTCAGTTGGTTAAATATCTGACTCTTGGTTTTGGCTCAGGTCATGATCTCACAGCCCTGCGTCTGGCTCTGTGCTGACAGCATAGAGCCTGCTTGGGATTCCCTCTCTCTCTCCTCTTCCCCTACTCTCTCTCTCTCTCTCTCTCAATAAATAAACATTTTTAAAAATCTGAGTTTTGGTCAGATTTTGGTCAACTCTGGTTTCTGAGAGAAAGGAGAGAGAGAGAGCAGAGAATATGGCTGAAATTTTGACTTTTATTCAAGCTTTATCAAGAGTTTATCCAAAGGATAAAATTGTCCCGCAGTCTATGGAACCACCAAATAAGAGGGAAGTACAGACACAATCTTCCAGACCTGCTCTTCACAAATGAAAGCCTTCTGTTCGCGATGCTTGTGAAAACAACAATACAAAATTAGATATATCCTTTTATTGATGACCACTCAGCAAATGGGAAAAGCGTTTTCCTTGCTCCTTATTCTTGCTTGGATTCCGAGTGTTCCAATTGGCATATATGTAAGTTTCAAGTAGATGAGGCACTGGACGTTTTCTTGAGTGTTTTCCTCTCTGCCGTGACCCCTTACTTCATCTGCTTTTCCGCTTTCCCTCCTTCTGACTTTGTGAGAAAAAATATGAACAATGTTTATAAATTCTAAACCCCTCTGCGTCGCCGGGCTCCCTATTTGTTTTCTCACTCGCTGGGCCCCCATTGCATGGCAATCCCTAATCCTCTTCTTCCTGATATTAGTCTATTTCCACCCCCCAGCCCCCAGGCTCACATTACCCAATCATCTGCCACAAATCTTGGAGCGATATTAGCATATTTGTTTTGAAACGAGGGAGACGAGATAGAAAAAAGTCAGAAGCCGTTGGCTTTCCTTTCGCTTCACCAAACATTAAGTATTACTGCTCCATGCCTCATCTGAATCTCAAAAATATTAATCACAAATGACGAATGATGTGCCCTACCTATCACAGGAAGACTAGCTCAAGAAACTTGCCAGCAACCCACAAACGAGTCCACTTTCTTTGTATCTTGCCACGAGGCTCTCTACGTCAAGCTGAGAAGTTAGTATTGAGGACACAATTCTAGCCTGAACGTTTCAGGTAAGTGTGAGGTCTGGTATTAGCTGCTGATTTCATGCATCTGTTGATACCTTTGCCGTCTTTGGAGATAAATAGCCAAAAAGTATTTCTTCTCGTTTCTTCATTATCCACTTTGCAGCGTAGGGTCCAGTGGCCCACATGCAGTGTTATTACAGAAGCTGATATCTCTTTTGAGCCATAGGATTCCCAGGAAAATAGGACTTAAAGTTTTAAAAATGAGGGGCGCCTGGGTGGCGCAGTCGGTTAAGCGTCCGACTTCAGCTCAGGTCACGATCTAGCGGTCCGTGGGTTCGAGCCCTGCGTCGGGCTCTGGGCTGATGGCTCAGAGCCTGGAGCCTGCTTCCGATTCTGTGTCTCCTTCTCTCTCTGCCCCTCCCCCATTCATGCTTTGTGTCTCTCTGTCTCAAAAATAAATAAACGTTAAAAAAAAAAAATTAAAAAAAAAAAAAATGGAAGGCACACCGACTCAATCCACAGGGAATGTCCCCATCTGTACCAAATTGTAGTTCACCATGTCCGATGTAGTAGCCCCATTTCCCGTCTGAATCCCTGTCAAATGTATTCCCATCTTTGAACATGGTCTCTGCCAGTCATTTATCCTTTCCGTTCATAAGCTTTAAAATCTTTAAACCCAAATGCAAGACTGAACTAGGATTTTCCCTGGCTGTTGGCATGGACTTTTGTTCTTGGTGGGGGCTTGTCATTAGCCATAGTCCTTCACAGATTACGGACTTGCCTTGCTTTTTTGGGTTAAGTTCCTGTGGCCATGAAGCCTCGGTCTCCTCATGTGGAATAAATGGTTGATAAGAGCCCCCGTCTCGTTATCGAATTGCAATGATTAAGTGAGGAAATGAGCAGAAAGCCTATTACAAACACATACTGGCATCCTCAGAAGAACTCGGTAAATGTTAGAGAAAGTACCACCATCATCATCACCCCACATTTGAAACAACAATTCATGACCATTCGTAAAAGCTTAAAAGTAAAAGCTTAAAAGCTTTTACTACAGAAACATCATTACTGTTGACATACCATCATCATAGACATGACTGCTTGCAGACTGCCTCCACTATATCTCTTCATTGTCAGCTACTTGTAATTTGCCTTGATTTAATTTAATAAATCTAGTTCAGTTAAGTAGAGGGAAATAGAAGAAACAGAAGGGAGGCAGGCATTTCAAGCTGTACATAATAAAGTGGGCAAACTGTAAATCTTAGTTAGCCCTAACCTTAGTTAGCTTTAGTAGCTCTAAAGCAGCAAACTGTAGCACAGAATGTAAAAGTCTAAATCGTAAAGAGAAATGAGAAAAAACTGACCCCCTCTGATTTGTATGTTAAAAAACTAACAGGAATGGGGATTAAAGGTCTAATGTGATCAGTGAAGATTTGCTTCATGTCAACTACAGTATCGGTCTGTGTCTACATTTTTATCTCTGTATCTTATTTCTATTTCTTGTTAATTTTTAACGTGTACTTATTTTCGAGAGAGACAGAGACCGAGCGTGAGTGGGGGTGGGGCAGAGAGAGGGAGACACAGAATCCAAAGCAGGGTCCAGGCTCTGAGCTGGCAGCACAGAGCCCGACGCGGGGCTTGAACCCAGGAACCACGAGATGATGACCTGAGCCAAAGTCGGATGCTTAACCGACTGAGCCACCCGGGTGCCCTGAGTATCCTGTTTCTAAAAGAATGTGTTCCTTTCTCAGAACATGGTTGTTTCTTAAGTCACCTTGCTTTTTGGGGCGGAGGGTGGTGGTGAATGTACGTTTTAGTCCAAATTGCTATTGTGTTCGTACTCAGTTGGAGAACAGAACTATTATTCCTGCTGCTCTAAATGGCAAGCACTGGGGCGACCAGCATTCGCGCGTTTGCATGTCATGACCCAGTAACTTGAGTAAAGATCATGAATATGTATTTCATGGCAGGGAGGTTCTTAAAGCTATAATTCTGTGTTTTCCACCAGGAATTCAAAAGTGTAATCAGAATAAATTCCACTCAGATGTTTACTCTGCTTAAGCTACTTGCAAAGAGCAAATAAGTGAGCGAGATAAATAGAGTGGAAACAATGTTCTCATGCCACAGGGACAAGTTCATCTGAGAGGGATGGGGCTTCCTTTCGCCCTGTGTGAAAAAACAATCTCTGGCTCTTCGTTCTATTGTCCCCTTTCCACCCAGTGTTTAAAGCCATTGCATTCACAGGATGGTCACATGACTTTGGCCCTTGGCATCTTGGATTCTGTCCTACGGTGGTATGTTTCAGTCCCTTCTGCGCTGCTGGGAACTGGCACATGATGGTACACAAACACAGCATGAGCTTTATTCGTGCCAAGAGAACAAGCCGTCCCTTCTCTAGGAAGGTTACATCCTGAGAGCTGGCCTTTGGTCAAAGATGGGCGCTCTTCACCAGACGGGAGCCCAACTCCTGAGGGGTGAACCAACATGCCATTCCAGACCCTTGACACTGGCCATGACAATCCATGCTTGTTTCACAAGAAACACAGCAACTCTGAGCTCCAAATAACCCCTGAACCCAGTCAAACGATCTGTCTGTGTGGGACCTTTTTGCCTGAACCCAGAGTCAAGGCGGCCTCACGTTTTAATTACTCTCCAGTGGTGATTGTTTCATTGGGAGAGATTGGGGAAACTTGTCACAAGCATTGATCCTAATTAAAATTTTGGACACTGAATATTTTTTTTTAATTTTTTTTTTAATGTTTATTTATTTTTGAGAGAGTCAGAGACAGAATGCGAGTGGGTTAGGGGCAGAGAGAAAGGGAGACACAGAATCCAAAGCAGGCTCCAGGCTCAGCCATCAGCACAGAGCCCGACGCAGGGCTCGAACTCACGAGCTGTGAGATGGTGACCTGAGCCGAAGTCCGGCACTCAACCGACTGAGCCAACCAGGCGCCCCTGAACACTTAATATTAATCAAATCTAAGAGTAGAGAGATGGTTCAAAGAGTGAGGACCTACCCCACCCCAATTCCAGCAATGAAAGCATTACAAAGCCTGACTTTTCATTAAAGGTAAAAAAAAAAAAAAAAAAAAAGCTAGCTTATCCATTGCTGAGCAGAAATAAAAATTCTTGCTGAGGGGCACCTGGGTGGTTCAGTCGGTTAAGCGTCCGACTTTAGCTCAGGTCGTGATCTCGCAGTTCATGAGTTCAAGCCCCGTGTTGGGCTCTGTGCTGACAGCTCAGAGCCTGGAGCCTGCTTCCGATTCTGTCTCCCTCGCTCTCTCTCTCTCTCGCTCTCTCTCTCTCTCTCTAGAAAATAAATAAACATTAAAAAAAATATTTTTAATTCTTGATGATACTCATTTTAGTCTCTGAATCTCCTTTATGAAAAGGGTGGGATTTTTAGCATTTTTCTGGGTCTGGTATGTCTCATATTTTTTTTTAATGTTTATTTACTTTTGAGAGAGAGGGAGACAGTGAGTGAGTGGAGGAGGGGCAGAGAGAGAAGGCGATGCAGAATCCGAAGCAGGCTCCAGGCTCTGAGCTGTCAGCTCAGAGCCCGACACTGGGCTCGAACACACAGACCGCAAGATCATTACCTGAGCCGAAGTTGGACGCTTAACCGACTGAGCCATCGAGACGCCCCTGTTATGTCTCATATTTTGAGAAGCCGATGGCATACAGGACAAAAAAAGAGAAAGAGAGAGAGCGAACACTCCCTGGGAAAAAATCCTGCTGTCTTCCCTGAAATTGGGCCATGAACTGACACTGTCATTGTGTCATCCATCTTCAGTCCCAGGACTCAATGTGGCAAGGTCCCTGCAAGCCAAATGCCATTAACCAAATGCTATCACCCCCCAAATCTCCATCTGCCTAAAAGATGTCTCCATCCTGGAAAATGGTCCCCTTCACTGGAACATAATCTGAAGCCTCATGGGTCTGTAGAGACGCTCTCCATGGAAAAGCCAGCACGATAATTTAAGAGTCCCTTGGGGTTTGTTAGAATGAGGTTCTGGCCCCGAACCGTTGGCATCGAAATCACAGTTCCGGTTACACATACTCATAACTGGAATCGAGTAGCCAGTCTCCTGATTTGGAAATTGCATAATTGCAGAGACTTTACTAGGTCTTATCCCAACACAGAAGTTCAAGAGTACATTCTAGGATATTCCCATGCAAAAGAATGAAACTGGGCCCCTTCTTCACGCCATATACAAAAATGAACCCAAAATGGATCAAAAACCAAAGACAAGGCCTAAAGCTATAAAATGAGGTGTCTTTGCTATAGATCTTAGCAACTTTGGATCAGCCAATGATTTCTTAGATACTATGCAAAAAAGTGTGAGGAAAAGCTAATAATTTGGACTTCAAAATGTAAAACTTTTGTGTGTCAAAAGACACTATCAAGAAAGTAAAAAGAGGGACGCCTGGGTGGCTCAGTCAGTTAAGTGTCCGACTTCAGCTCAGGTCATAATCTCACAGTTCATGGGTTCGAGCCTGACATCAGGTTCTGTGCTGACGGCTCAGAGCCTGGACCCTGCTTCGGATTCTGTGTCTCCCTCTCTCTCTCTGCCCCTCTCCCACTCGTGCTCTGTCTCTCTCTCTCTCTCAAAAATAAATCAACGCTAGAAAAATTATATGAAAATAAAGTAAAAAGATAACTCACAGAAAGGGAGAAAATTCTTGCAAATCAAACATGACAAAAGTCTAGTATCCAAAGTATATATTTAAAAAATCTTGCAACCCAACATAAAAAGATAAAATGCCCAAGTTTAAAATAAGGCAAAGATTTGAAGAGACATTTCTCTGAACAAGATCTACGAATAGCCAATAGACGCGTAAAAAGATGCTCAACGTTATTAGGCATTAGTGACGTGCAAGTCAAAACCAGAATGAGATAGCACCTTACACCCAGTAGGATGTCTACAGCTAAAAAGGCAAAGAAACAAACAAACAGAAGGTAACAGGTGCTGGTGACAATGTGGAGATATCCGAAGCCTCATACATTCCCGTTCGGCATGCAAAAGTTCTCGGCACTGTAAAAAACAGTTTGGCATATCCCCAAAATGTCAAACACAGAGTTACCACATGACCTAGCAAATCTGCCTCAAACGGAACATTAAGTACAAGGTTATACCGACACCTGTATGGCTGCTGGCTGAGGAGCAGGAAGAGCCGGTTTCCACCAGTGTGTGCTCAAAAAGAAAACCTTTCTTATCGGCTGATGGGTAAAATTGGGCTCTGATCCTGGAGGAGTTAGGGAGTGAGTCTGTGACCCTGGGTCTATGGTGCAACAGGCAGGGAAAAGGACCTGGGAAGTAGAGATCCCCCCAAAGTAGGCTGAGTCTCAAAATCATGGTACTGGAGTAGTCTGTAAGACAGGAAAAAGGACTACCAGCCCCTGCTGGGAGAATCCCTTAAGGGAGAAGCAGGGTAGAATCGTAGAGTTCCCCACAGCAAAGATGATGTAGATTGCAATGGTAAGTCCCCTTTTCTTTGGCATGACTCTGGCCAGATGCTTTAGTTAAAATGTCATGAGTGTTGGATAGAGTGAGATCTCCAGGGTTTGGGGCTTGGGCGGTTATGGCATCTAGCGCCATACCCTCTCCGAGAGGACCAAAGCCCAATGTCTGGAATGGAAGGAACACTTCTCTCAGGATAGCTGGCTTTCCCTTGACTATATTGGCCACAGCATAAAGGATAGAGCCCTCATGGCTCAAAGACAACTCTACGGGATGTGCTTGGAGTATCTGAGACACCGAAAGACTTTGGAGTCTGGTCAGGTCTTACACCGACCTTTATGAATTATTGCAAGAGAATTCTGAGGCCTCACCTGATACTTGCACCTCAAACTGAAATTACAGGAAGGAAAGACTTTTTTCCACTCTTTTGTATTTGCTGAGGGTTGTGCAAAGAGCGTATGTCTACAAATGAAGCAGATCGTCTAGAAGGCAGAGACCACTAGAGGCAGATCTGTCCAACGTTATTCCACACATGCATTTCCCAAGATGATAAATGGGGTGGTCTGTGACCAAAGGATTCTAAAGTCAAGATTGGACAAGATTGGGTTAAACGAAGTTATGTTGGTTTCTCTCTGTACGTTATAAATCTCCCATCTGTACGTTATAAATCTCCCAGAAGGGCTCGTCATGGACAAGTCTTTTGTGAGGCATCTAATTAGAGAAAGTTCCATGGAACACATTGGTAGGAAACCTTACAAAGTAAAAAGGAATTTCACTGACTTTAAAAGACTTCTAGCAGAAAAGAAAAATACACTATTATCTCTGGTATCAATTTCTCTTAAGTTCCTTACTTTGTAGAGTCCTTCCAGCCTAAAATGGGCAAGCTACTCTAGGGACTTGATAACCTTCAATCAAGATAAAATTTTCCCTGGTGTAATTAAATCCCTTTAAGGCATGCTTTATTGTTCTTATTCCATCAGTAGAAATGAATTAAAACACGTCAGCACCTTCGTATATTGGAAACAGCCCCTAAAGCCCATTCTGCCCATACGATTTTTCCAGCAAATAAGTAAGAAACAAACGCATGGAATTTTTGTGTCTAACTAATGCAGTAGAAACCCAGCTCAGTCACTGCACACTGCAGTAACAGTAATAGGTTTAGACTGTACACATGTAAGTGATGTAAGTCAATGGAACAATGGAAGGACCACCAGGATTAAACGAGGAAAATAGTGCAACTCGAGTAGATGAAAGGAATTTGCTGAGCTTATAAATAGTACTTTGGTTTTTTGTCTTTTTTCTTTACATATAATTTATTGTCAAATTGGCCAACATGCAGGGTCTACAGTGTGCTCTTGGTTTTTGGGGTAGATTCCCGTGGTTCATCGCTTACCTACAACACCCAGTGCCCATCCCAGCAAGTGCCCTCCTCAAAGCCCATCACCCCTTTTCCCCTCTCCCTCACCCCCCATCAGCCCTCAGTTTGTTCTCTGTGTTTAAGAGTCCCTTATGGTTTGCCTCCGTCCCTCTCTGTTCGTCACTATTTCTTTTTTTGCCCCCTCCCCCTCCCCCCACGGTCTTCTGTTAAGTTGCTCAAGATCCACAGATGAGTGAAAACATGGGATAGCTGTCTTTCTCTGACTGACTTTATAAATAGTACTTTGAACTAAAATACACTGTCTGAGCACCTAGTAGGGTCTTAAAAAAGAAAGAATGAATGAACAGCTGAATAGAGTAAGGAAAAAAATACCCTGGGAGTTTTGTATTCCCTGCAAAGCAATCACATGACTTTTTCAAAAAGCGTATGCAATGGAGTCAGACACAAAGCGTATGCAGTGGGCGTGGCATTGTTTTTAGCAGACTACTTTTATGTGTATTCTCTCATTGGTTTTGCACAACAATCCCGTGAAGGAGGAAGAGAGGGTTTAATTACTCCCATGTGGCAGATGCATTATTTTGCCAGTTAAACAGCTGGGTGGTGCCAGGAACGGAGCAAGGCTTTAAGGGTGGAACAGAATGGCCCCGGCCTCTGCCCTCACAGAAGACAGACTAACGGGGAAGGCAGATATCCCATGAATGAACAATGGAGAGTCTCAGAAGGTTGCAGCGGATGTGAAGAGACCTACAAATAAGGAAACAGAATCCAGAGGGGATTAAATGGTTTACACAGGGTCAAATGGTAGCTGGTTTGGCTTTAGACATATCATCAGAGCCCATATCCTCCCACTCTGGACAGAACACGGTGCGGACCAAGGAAAGCAATCACACCCACTGTGTCCTAGCCCGGTCACGCCATTTTAGGCATTTTTAAAAAAAGAAACATTGACAAAGGAGGAGCTTACCGAGAAAACCAGCAGGGTAATAAGAGGGTACAAGTTATCTCTTTTAAGGAAAAGTTAGAAAACTGGGTCTGTTTCGCTTAAAAAAAAAATTGTTAAGAACGAGTACTAGGATATGCTCATAACACACAAATATTTGCAGGGTTATCATGTGGACAAAGGGGCAGACGTGAGATTGAGGAGCTGAAGATCAGTCCCAGTGCCCTGTAAGGCAGATGTGCCCATCAGGGTTCAAATAAAAATGCTTAGGTGGCAGGGTGAGACGACAGGATCCCTAAGGGGCCACCCACGTGCACTTTGGGAGCATGAGAACATTGTAGTTCAGTGTATGAACTCGGGGTTCATCAGACGGTTCAAAGCAAGCTCCCTGCCGTGACTGCCATCACGTACTAGCTGTGTTCCCTTGGACAAGTTACCTAATCTTCCTGATCTCAGTTTCCTTACCTGTGAACGGGAAATAATGGAACGTGTCTCAGGTGGTGGTTGTAGCATTTAGTAAGGTAAGGGATATAAGCCTATTTCTTTCAGTGCCTGGCCTTGGGTAAATACCAATTAAATAAGTGACTATCCATTTAATGAATGGATTGTGAACGAATAAAGTACTCAAGAAACAGCATTAGGAGTGTTAGCTGGCCGTAGTCCAACTAAAACAACCTGACCTGCGGGTCCGACGATGAACTGACAGATGTGTGAATGTACCATCGACCCCAGTGAGCTTTGCAAATAGACAGTGTTTCCACTATCTACTTACGAGATCAATTCCTGTGCTGGATAAAACTTGGACCGAATGTTCTCAAAACTCCTCCCCAGTTCTTAAATACCATGAGAGTAAGAACCATCAAGTGGTCTCATTGTACAAGTCAGGAAGTGTCCATTCCTCTGGGGCAGCAGGAAAGGTCATGGAACTGGAATCGTGAAGCAGTTTCTTTCTAGAAAAGGAATGAAAAGTCCTTCCCCCACTCCCTACACCAGTCTGTTATTTACGACAACATAAGAGCATTTTGTTTTTTTGTACCTTTCTCTAAAAGAACTTGGGAAACTGTCTCTTCAATACCCAGAATGTTCATACGAGATTTCTTTTTGCCTGTTCCCCCTGCCCACCCCCACCCCCCCACTCGGGACTCCCAAAGAAATACACCCAGGGACAGCAAGAATCTTCACTGTATGAATTATGGTCTTTTACGATATTTGGTTTTTTTCCAGCTCTGCTTTGCATCTTCGACCTCCCTGTGAAAAACAGAAACTCCTTGTTTCTAGTGAGATGTGGAGATAGGTTTCCAGATGGTGCCATCTCCTGGTCAAACATAGAAACCAACATTGCCCGTTCCTTCCCACAGTTCCCACAGCACGAAGCCTACTCCATGAGGGAAGTCAGACAGGAAATGCTTATCTCCCTAGAATTTAATTCTGGCCTCTTGGGTGATGACAGCTTGAACTGCATTCCAATTAAGCCATGGGACAGTTTCAAAAGTTCAGTGCTTATTTATTTGCAAGTACACGTTCCTACTGAAAAATAATTACCCATTAAATTCAGAGGTAGGTTCAACCTCTGGAAAGGGAAATTGAATGGGGACTCTTCTAAAATGCTCTCGGCTGCCAACGTCATCAGATGTATAAGCCATTTGTTTTTGGCTTATCCACTCAAAACCACTGTTGCGTCCCTGAGAAGGAGAGATCCAGGGATCCGGGATCCAGAATCTGAAATTCCCCATCTATTTACAGGCATACCTTGTTTTATTACACTTCTGTTTATTGCGCTTTGGCAGATAGGGCATTTTTTACAAATTGCAAGTTTGTGGCAACCCTACGTTGTCTACGTTTATTGGTGACATGTCTCCAATAGCGTCTGCTGACTTCATGTCTCTGTGTCATATTTTGGTAATTCTCGCAACATCTCAAATGTTTCATCATTATAATATGCGTTATGGTGATCTGTAATCAGTGATTACAGCTGACTGAAAGCTCAGATAGTTAGCATTTTTTGGCAATAAAGTATTTTTTCACGAAAACACGCGCATTGGGGGGCACCTAGGTGCCTCAGTTAGATATGTCCAACTCTTGATTTCGGCTCAGGTCATGATCTCACGGTTCGTGGGATCGAGCCCCATGTTGGGCTCTGTGCTGACAGTGTGGAGCCTGCTTGGGATTCTCTCTCTCCCTCTCTCTGCCCCTCCCCTGGTTGCATGCATGCTCTCTCTCTCTCAAAATAAATAAACTATAAATAAATAAATAAATAAATAAATAAAGCATTGGTTTTTTAAGACATAATGCTATTTACACTTAATAGGCTACAGTATAGTGTAAACATAACTTTCATGCACGGGGAAACAAAAATACTCATTTGACTCACTTTATTGCGATCTCTGTTATGACTGAAGGTTGACCCAGGACACATGCAGAAGAGCCATTCTAGAGAAAATCCGTCATTTACCACCACAGCCTTTGGGTCCAAACCCCTATGTAAAACCCTTCGTACATAGGAACCACCAGGACTCCATTTGTGCCGCTGCCCCGAGCCCAAAAGTCAGAAGATCGAATGACCTCTTTGGACTCACATCTTAATTCAAGCCAATGTGCGTGGAGAGAAGGCAAGGAAAAATGAACCCGGGTGAAAGGGTCCCCAAAATAACAAAGTTTCTTCCTGAAGTTGAAAAAAATCTAGATTAAATCATCTGTTCCGGCCTTCCCAGGGTGGCACTGAGGCGAGAGAAGGCAGGTTTAGCCAGGAGGGAGACATCTCTGTGTCCACCAGGTTTCTCGAGCTTCCTGGAAGACCGAATCCTTGAGGAGTCGAGCCCAGGACTTTGCATCCTGAGACACTATATGAGGGGCTCCCGGATCGGAGCCCCTCCAAACCAGCCCTGGGATGCCCCCAGAACTCCCTGTGCGGTGCACATCTTGATGGAGCGAAGGAAAGAAGGATGCTTGAACATGCTTCATTCTTTCCTGGGACCAGCAGCTTTCACCAGAACAAAAGTCACAGCACGTTTGGAATCTGAAATAGGTTGGACTTGGAAGGCACACTCACAGCTGATGCTGGAAAGTGGTATCTTTCGAACAGCTGGAACACCACGATCCGTCAGGCTGTTCTGGCACCCAGAGCTGATGTGAAGCACACGCTTCCAAACATGGCTGAGATTTGGGGGTGGGGGGGACAAATATTTCAGAAAATAGCAGCATGAATGAATTTTTCTCCATGAAACATATCACTGTGGATGCTTTCAAAAGGAGCATACTTAAGGGGTGCCTGGCGGCTCAGTCGGTTAAGCGTCCGACTTCGGCTCAGGTCATGATCTCACAGCTCGTGAGTTCGAGCCCCGCGTCGGGCTCTGTGCTGACAGCTCGGAGCCTGGAGCCTGCTTCGGATTCTGTGTCTCCCTCTGTCTCTGCCCCTCCCCTGCTCATGCTCTGTCTGTCTCTGTCTCTGTCTCAAAAATAAACTAACATTTTTTTAAAGCGGAGCATAATATGCAAACATGTTTATACACATCAAAATTATACCGATCAAAATTCGTTTAACATCAAAATTTTCAGACTTTATGGGCCAAGAGATACTTATGTTAAGGAACATCTAACAAGATGTCAAGGAACCAGGGCCCTAAAGAACACACCATAAGAAATTTGGCTCATAAAACAAAGCAGGTATGTCAGAGTTTGGTTGTGGATGATGATGATTTCCCAGAACCAGGAGGGACGGGCCTCAATAAAGGGACCACCACGCAGTTGCCATGGGACAATGAAAACAGCTCTATGATCGGAGAGCAGAAAGGAGAGACTCAACCAATGGGTCGGTGAGTTGCTGAAGACCCATCTCTGTTATTCCACTAAGCTCTGCCTGTAAAACTCCCCGGGTTCCAGGAAATGACAGCACAGCTTGTAGCTATGACAACAACAACACAATCCGCGTCCCTGTCAACAATTTAGGATGTGATTCCACCAAGTGGTATGTGCAGGGCTGATTCTAACATGAGTGTTGGAACATTCTGGCTCCACTAAAGCCCCTACAATTCTTGCACTAGAGATCGCTCTTCCAAAAAGGATTGGATCTCGATTTCTTCTGCATAAAATGAGAAGACACGGGTTGGGGTGGCTCACAAAGTCCCCTCCAGCCTTAAGAGTTCTTAACGCGAGGGAACAGTGAAAAAGAGATCTGTTATGGTGTCCTCTTTGCTGCCTCTCTGAGAAATTTAAATTTGTATGGAAACCTTTGTATGTTTTCTGTACTAGACCTAAGTACTTTTTATTTCTGAGTTCCCAGCATAGGGTATCGGGTTTCCTGGTTGGGTGGGGGAGGGAGAAGGACATTCCACCATCATTGTCTGGGGATTTGCAAATGGGTTTCCCTGTCTGAACCTGCTGAGGGTTAAGCAAATCTCCCTGGAGAAATGCAATTTGCTTTGCCTGTCGAGCACTACATCATAAAGTGGCCACTTTCCCCTTTCCACTTGACCTTCGTCTCCCACAGAGACTTCCTGTGGCTTTGGTTCCCTGGATTTTGCTACTTTAAACAAAAACAAAAACGAAAAACAAACAACAAAAGGGATTAAACACCGTGCCCTGAATACCTACTCTGGGTTTCTTAAATATTCGCAATTGCACTAAACGCCAAAGACTGCCATCATTTAGTTCTTTCCCACTCTACTCCGGGAAGATCTGCATGGATGCAGTCAAATGGGTATCCATGGTCACACTGACCCAAAGATTGGGTGATTTCTGATCACAAACTGCTACTACCATGCAGCCAGACAAAATAAGAAATTTAAGTGGGCAGGGAGGAGGGGGTGAGTCCCGTTCCCACCCACCCCCACCCCCATCCCCAGGTACCTGTGCAATTATAAATATTCTAGAGGGTCAATGCGTTCATCTCACTGATGATGCCTTTGCTGGTGTTTTTCTTCGTGTAGCTGTGATTAAGGTGAAGAACAAAGCCTCAGAGGAGTTAAACATCTGTCATTTGCAGGGCGTGGAGGCTCTGTTTGCTTTTCTCTTTAGGATCCTGAAATCGAACAAACAAACAAACAGAACAAGCCCAGGATCCAGAAGCTGAGGGGATGCCCTGGGACAAGATTGCCCCAAGTAAACTTGTCACATCATCCCCCTAGGATGTGGACTCTCCAGGGGTTCCAGAGGTGCTCTGTCTCACCTAACTTGGCACAAAGTATGGGGATCCGAAGTATGGGGATCGCCAGTGTTCCTTTGCAACAAGGTATTCATTCTCCCCAAGATTTAAAATCTAACCTTCTGTTGGCATATGGAGTATGGGGCAGGCACCCTGCGGAACGGAAGAGAACTCTGGCCCAGGGAACTTTGTCGTCGTTGCTTGGCCTTATGAGAATTTGAGTTCCCAGCTCTCTCTCTCTCATCTTCTTCCTACGGCGTGTCTATCATTTCTCATCCTCCCCGTGTTCATTCTGTCCCATTCTTCTTTAATGGGCAAGCCTCAACTCCAGCTGAGGAAGATAAAGGAACCAATTCTGACAATAATCAAGTGTATCATCAACGATTTCTCCCTTCCAGGGGGCATTTGCGGTCACGCCTGGACCCAGAAGTTTTTCTCAATCTCCTTGGCTGTAACTACTTTGCCTTTTTGATGCGTTTGAAATAGTATAGACATCGTAGGCAAGGAGAAATGTGGCCCTCTCCAGGGCGTGTGAATCTCAGGGTCTTCTAGGCTATCCTTCATAAGCATATTCCTTTCTTATGGATTGTTCATTCTTGTCTTTGACTTTGAAGCTAATGCAGCCGGTACAGTCTTGTTGACTAGAACGACTTCTGCACACATTTATTGCTCAAGTGGAAAAGGAGAGACTTTTTTCAGTTCATTTATTTACTTTTGAGAGACAGAGAGAGCAAGCGAGCATGAGAGGAGCAGAGAGAGAGAGAGAGAGAGAGCGAAAGAGGCAGAGAGAGAATCCCAAGCTGGCTCCTTGCTGTCAGTACAGAGCCCGATACAGGGCTCGAACTCGCGAACTGTGAGACGACGACCCCAGTCGAAACCAAGGGTCAGACGTTTAACTGACTGAACCACCCAGGTGCCCCAAGGAGAGACATTCTTAAACTCCCTTTCTTTCGGCAAAATAAAATGCTGATTGACACAGTTTCCTAAATCAGGTGGGCCTGAGAATGTTTGGGGCCCCTTGGTATTATGGGGGAGGCAAGGGAATCTCAATCTCCATTATTAAGCTTGCTCTCTTAACCCTCCTGCCTTTTTTTTTTTTTTTTTTTTTTTTTTTAAGCAGGGAGTTTTTAGTTCTGTTAACAGAAACAGAAGGACATCTGGTCACATATCAATCTCAAGACTCCTCTGTCGATTGGTAATTAATGGGCTTTTCCAAACAGAAGGTTTTCCTTCACCTGCCTGGTTTCTTCTTCAGCTGTCGACCTTTTCAAGCTGGGGCTCTGTCACTCACTACGTGTCTTCTGCTACACATATGACAGATAGCCCCTCTCTTCGGGTTCTGACCTCAGCTTCTGGAGGCCGGGGTACTTTTCATTCTGTCTTCCCATCAGATGGGAGCCTCTTCATCATGTCCGGTTCTTCCTTACTCCTTCCTTACCTGCAGCAAATACCTGCAAAGCCTGCAGGAAGAAAATCAATGAGCTGATGAATGGGGATGCTTAGGAAGGCGTTTCGGAAATCACGTCCTGGTTCACAGGCTCCCCGGGCAGGGCTCGGTGGGCAGGGCAATGTCAGCGGGAAGAGGAAAGGCACACAAGGCAGGCATTTTCCACACACAGCCCACAAACACCCAGGGACAGGGGCAGCTTCGAGCTTCCAAAGACAGGGAAGGTCGGGAGACCCCGTGGATGTTCCTGAAGGCAGTTCTGCATGGCAATGCCACACGGTCATTCCCTTTCTGACTCAGGCAGTGTTTTCACGGCGGAAACAGCCAGGGAGAAGCCAGAGAATTGGAAAAGGGAGGATGGTTTTCTCTCTGAAAGACAACGGTGCTAATGTAAGTTTCGAACAGAGAATCAAATGGCAAAGCCTGACAAATACAGAAGAGCCAAGAATAGCCCTAAGAAAAGGATTTGAGCGCAAGGCTGTGTGCAATCCCCAGTCTGGAAACAGGGGAAGAGAGAGACGTATGTGTTCATCCCTGAGTCTCTGATGGTCAGTCTGGGTCCTCTGCCCAGGCAGGACCGGGGTGGTGCTAATAATTGTAACCAAAAATACACTATTGTTTTTGCAAGTTTTATTCTTTCTTTAAAACACAGAAAGTAGGGGCGTCTGGGTGACTTAGTCTGTTGAACATCCGACTTCATCTCAGGTCATGATTCTCACAGTCTGGGGGTTCAAGCCCCGTGTCAATCTGCCTGCTGTCAGCATGGACCCCACTTCAGATCTGCCCCTCCCCACTCCACCCCCCTCAAAAATAAGTAAACATAAAAAACCTGCACCAAGCAAGTGTTAATAATAACTACATTTGTTATATTTATCCTTTATATTTTAATAAACTCAATGGCTTATTCTTTAGTTGCCATAAACTGAATGTTTGTGTCCTCCTGAATATCATGTGTGACATCCCATTGCCTGATATGATGGGAGTAGGGGGTGGGCCCTTGGGAGGTATTTAGATCATGACGGCGCGGCCCTTGCATGGGGCGCCTGGGTGGCTCAGTCAGTTGCGTGTCCGACTTCGGCTCGGGTCATGATCTCACGGTTTGTGGGTTCGAGCCCCGCGTCGGGCTCTGTGCTGACAGCTCGGAGCCTGGAGCCTGCTTCGGATTCTGTGTCTCCCTCTCTCTCTAAAATAAATAAACATAAAAAAGAAAAAGAGGAAAGAAGCCCAGAGAGCTCCCTCGCCCCTTCTGCCATGTGAGGCCACACAGCAAGAAGACAGCCATCTGTGAACACAGAAAAGGACCCTGGCCGGGCACCGAGTCTGCTAGCGCCTTGATCTTTGAGTTCCCGGCCTCCAGAACCCTGAGAAATCAATCTCTGTGGTGTATAAGCCTCCCAGTCTGTGGTCGTCTGTTGTAGGAATCTGAACAGACTAAGAGCATCGTATCTTAGTGGCAGTCACCCAAGGGAAGCTGTAGAGGCCCTACAGCCCTACCCCAAGCCCTGTGTAGCTGGTAGCACCGACCCACATTACTAGTGGTAACCATGAGCACGCTCGTTCTAAACTGGCATCCCGGTCGGTCTTTAATATAGGAAAGCATTGCTTCCTGGAATGGAAATTCCCACATCTGCGGAACGCATGTGTCTTAGTAACAACATAAATACAAGTGTCACTACAGGCAGTTCGGAAAGGCTTCCTGCAACTTCGTGGGCTAGTCATGCACCCTCAACCCTATCACGCGACCGCTAAACCCCATAGTCACAGAAACCTAAGAGAAAAGAGAATTTTTAAATGCCAGGCCACCAAAATCCTCATCAATGCTACCAGCCTACATGAGTGGAAGCAGATCACGGTTCAGGACACGCTGCGCTACCTCGCTTTTTAATTCGCCAGGGCTGCCGTGGTGAAGGATCACCCACCGGGTGGCTCGACCGACCAAAATGTAACTCGCTCACGATTCTGGCGGCCGGAAGTCTGAGATCAAGGTGTAGGCAGAGGCGGTTAATTCCGAAGCCTCTCTCCTTGGCTTCCTTGACATCTTCTTCTTCCCTGTCCTCACACAGCCTTCCCCCTGCATCCGTCTGTGTCCTCAACCCCTCTTCTTACAAGGACACCAGTCATTGAGTTGGGACCCACCGTAATGACCTCGTTGCAAGCTAACCACCTCTTGAAAGGCCTTGTCAGCTGCAGTCACACTCTGCTGTATCCGGAGGGGGGTGGGTCAGGATTTCAACATAAGAATTTGGGGGGACACGATTCGGGGAGGAGGTTAGAAACTAGCAGGTGACTCTACTAATTATTTCTACTTCTATTTCTAATTAGATCTAATGATGATCTGTAGAAAGGTTGTAACTTCCTCCTTCTTTCTTAGCTGATCCTGTGGGACTTTCCGGCCTGGCCAGAGAGCCCCAACTAGGATCCAATGTCTTCTTTTTCTCTCTCCAGTAAGAACCGACCGTGGGACTCCTGTTCGTCTCCTGTCCCCCTCCTCTGCGCTGCCTGAGGGTCTCCAAAGGAAGGATTCTCAGTGTTCAGGGCTGGAAATGCCTCATTTAAAGCATCATAGGAGGTAAAAACCCATCAAAACTGTAGACTCCTTTTTTCTTTCTTTCTTTCTTTCTTTCTTTCTTTTTTTTTTTTAACAGTTGATGAGGTTTGGAGTGATGGGGGTTCTGGAGCCAAGGCCAAGAAAGAATTCTTGAGACATCTTGGGCGCAAAAAAAGGTGATTTTCTTAAAGCACGGGGACGGGACCCGGGCCAAGAAGAGCTTCCCCAAGACCCGGAGGAGAGACTGGTTATATACTTGGCACTTGGGGGCTGGGGGAGATAAAGCCCTGAGGAAGTTTCTTAAAGAGATTTCCATATGTGAAGAGCTAACAGATCCCTGGAGGCTTAGCTATTGTCAAGCTAAGGTTGTTTTTCCCTCTAGGGAAGCATTAGCATTAAGACCGCAGGGAGCGCCTAGAGAAACATTAGTTACACTCCGTATTTGCCAATGGGCTGCAGGTTATAGGAAATGTTACCTGCCATTTCCTTCTGGCCTTGGTTCCCCCACATCACTGAGGAGGAGAGGGTGATATCAGGGGCTCCAGGGAACTGAGTCTACAGGTTTCTGGAAATTAGGCTGTTGAGAAGATGGCCCTTTTCTTGTAATTTACTAAGGTATTCGTAAACTGATGGAGTCTAGCATGACTGAATCTCTATCAGTTAACTATCTGTTTTTCCCCTTCTCTTTGTTCCTGGGCAGCTAGGAGTGCCTGGGGAATGTCACTTAACCAACCCACTGTCATGGGGGGCGGGGGTGAGGTGGGAGGGGTGGGATGTTGCTAGCTTGGGCTTTGCCCTCAGCTTGTCTCACCCTCCCTCACCAGAGTCAAATGGGAGAGTTCCCCGGGGTAACCAGTTCACTCGGTGGGATTGATGAGGGAGCATGCGACAGGCTGATGTGTATGTCCCCGGGTGGGACATGTGTGATATTCCTTGGACACTCCCGGCTACCCAAAAAAACAAGAAAGCACAACAAAACCACTGGTTAAACAGAGAAGATTGCCCACCGGTTTACCAGATAAAGGCAACCCCATCAATGGCCTGAAGTCCTCTGCTCACATGCTCTGTCTCTCTCTTTCTCAAAATAAATGAATGTAAAAAAAAAAAAAGAATCTAATGCCATGTTACAAGGAATAACTAGAAGTGGCAATGTACCTAAAGCGACCTGAGTGTTGCTGACTTCGTATGACAATGAAACAAGTGAAGAGTAATTCATACTGTTAATGTTAAAAAATACATTTTCCCCGTCTTGCTAATGTTGCCATAGGGGCCAAGGGCAGGCTGCTCCAAGATGGGCCGCTTTGGCATAAAGATTATTTCAAGTTAAAAGTAAACAAAACCCATTGTGACACTGTATGCTAACTCATTTGGATGTAAATTAGAAAAATTAAATTAAAAAAAAAAGTAAACAAAACCCAGCAGGTGCAGGAAAAGCTCTCTGCTTCCCCCTCAACTGCCGAAATCTGCATTGGAAAGGAGAGCTTGTACCCGGAGGAGAACTGCTAACTGAGTCTCCCCTTTACCTAATGATTAATGAAGTTTTGGGGTGATGGGGGGGGGGTCCGGAGCTGACGGCCAAGAAAGAGTTCTTGAAGACGCCTTTGGTGCCAAAGGGTGATTTTATCAAAGCACGGGGACAGGACCCGTGGGCAGAAAGAGCTGCGCTGGGGTCGTGACGGGTAACTCACTACACGCCCTCAGGTTGGGAGGGGGTCAGGGATAGAGTAAGTCTCTAAGGTAGTTCGGAAGCAAGGTTTCCAGGACTTTGAGGGGCTAGCTGTTGCTAGGGAAACACCATTTATTACCATTTAATAAAACCTCAGTCATGGGACCCTTCAGATGTATATGGGGTGGGGGGAGGGCATAAGCTTGGAGTCTGATTGCGGGCATGTATCTTGGGGCAGTTGAGATAAAGGAAGTTTCCAAAGGAATTTTTATATGTTCAAGTAAACTTGCAGGATCCTCGGGGTTGGGATAATGTGAAGCTAAGATTCTTGTTTTGTACCCCAGCAAAGCGTCCTCATGGAGGCAGCCGAGCTCCTAGAGGGAGGTCACTCTGCCTGTTTCAAGGACTTGTCTGTCAATGGGCTGTAGGCAGTAAGGGAATTTAATTTTTCATTTGCCTTAGTTTCCCACATCACCATGGCAAGCACTTAAACCCCTTTCCTTTGTTCTTGGGTAGCTGGGAGTGTCCGAGGAATGTCATACATATTCCACCTGATGGGTGGGGGGGGGTGCTATTAGCCTGTATTTTACCCTCAGCTTGCCCCACGCTCCTTCATCATGGTGGTTAGTTTTATGTGTCAAATAATGCCCAGTTATTTAATCAAACACTGACCTGGGTGTTGCTGTGAAGGTAACTTGGGATGTGGTTCATATCCACCATCAGCTGACTTTAGGTAAGGGAGATTACCCTGGTTAGTGTGGGCGGGCCTCGTCTAATCAGTTGAAGGCCTTAAGAAGAAACCTTGAAGAAATTTTGCCTCAAGACTGTAACATCAACTCCTGCCCGAGTTTGTAGGCTGCTGGCATTCCCTACACATTTCGAACCTACCATCCCCCACAACTGTGCGAGCTAAGTCCTTAAAGTCTTAACAGGTTACATACATATTCTATTGGTTGTCTTCCTCTGAACAATTGTGACCAATACAATACTTTTTTTTTTTTATGTTTATTTATTTTTGAGAGAGCACAAGCGATGGAGGGGCAGAGAGAGGGAGACAAGGAATTGGAAGCAGACTCCAGGCTCTGAGCTGTCAGCACAGAGCCCCACGTGGGGCTTGAACCCACAAACTGTGAGATCATGACCTGGGCCCAAGTCGGATGCTTAACCGACCCGAGTCACCCGGGGGGCCCCAATACACCACCTTTTGTTAAAAATATGGGGTGCCCGGGTGACTCGGTCGGTTAAGCGTCCAACTCTCCGTTGCGGCTCAGGTCATGATCTCGGGCTGTGTGCAGAGCCTGCTTGGGATTCTCCCTCTCTCTCCCCCTCTCTCTCTGCCCCTCCCCTACTCACGCTGTCACTGTCTCTCTCAAAATAAATAAATACCTTTTAAAAAATTAGAAAAATAATTCAGGGTGTCACAGGGGTAAACCCAGGCCTTACTGGTCAGCTTGTTGCCAAAGGGAACCGATTCCCAACTCCCAATTTGCTAATCCCACAAGCAGGGCCTGCAGCGCTCACTTGCAACGCAAGGTGGCGCTCCTGCTCTGCTCAAAAAGGTCCGGCTTCTCCGCGGCCGCCCTGCCTCCCAGCCCTTCTCCCCTCAGATTCCAAGACAACCCGATGACTCAGCAACGGGAATGAGGAATCGTAAAACTTGGACGAAGGATACTGCCTACGTGCCCAGTGTTCACAGGCTTGCCGTCACCACCAACTGGAAAAAAAAATAAACTTTTTAGAGCACCTGCTTATTGTTCTAGGTTTTCTGTCTTTTCAAGTCTTTGGGATTGTCCTCTCCTCTGGGGACATAAGCCACTGTCCCCCAAGGACGCAGCATGCCTATCTACCCGTGTGTCTGTGCACACGGGACATGACTCTTCCCGATCATCCCCCGGTGTCAGCCCTCCCCTGTCCTGCCAGAGGATTCTGTGCCTGTCCTGCAAACCCCTCGGTTAACCCTGCTGGTGGTCAGGGCTGGATACCCTGTCATTAGGTCGTGTACTTGACCGCAGAGCTCAAAACATTTTCACAGCATAGGCTTGCTTAATCCTTACGATATTTTGTAAGAAAAGTCTGAGATAACTCTACTGAAATTTCTGCTTCGTGTCTGTGTGGAAAAGGAACTGGATATGTGGAGCGATCCTGCAGGGGTCACCCAGGAATTCAGAATTCGAATGAGGGACAATTGGGGCACCTGGGTGGCTCGGTGGGTTAAGCGTCCAACTTCGGCTCAGGTCACGATTTCACCATCCGTGAGTTCGAGCCCCGCGTCGGGCCCTGTGCTGACAGGTCGGAGCCTGGAGCCTGCTTGAGATTCTGTGTCTCCCTCTCTCTCTGCCCCTTCCCTGCTCACACTCTGCCTCTCTCTCTCTCTCTCTCTCTCAAAAGATAAATAAACATAAAAAAAATTTTTTTAAAGAATCAGGGACAATTGACATTCCATCAGTGGTGGCTAGCTTCTAAATCTCCTCCCCACCCCCGCCCCCCACTAATCCTTTCCTCTTACACATGGTAGAAAATAAACTGCTTCACTCTATTTAACTATGTATTTTCCACACTTGCATGAACATAGGTGACTTTTCTTTTCACGGTGCCCTTCCGTAATTGCTGGAATAATATTCCCTGGAATGGCCTTTTGGAAATGCTGAAAACAATTATCATCTCTTTGCAGCATAGAGCTGGGAGTGTAGGGCAATGCCTCTCAACTGAGAGGAGTTCTAAAGTTCACAGCACTTGTTTTCTCAGAGTTGGTTGAATTTTTGGGGTCTCCTAGGGCATCTCGATGGTTGACAAAAGCCAAGGCCGGTGGCGGTTTTCCAAGACTGAGATTATGGAATAGGGTTGATTAAATAGTACTCTCTCCTACTTCCGATGGACCCATCCCACCCTTTCAAACAGCACAGGCATCTCTCTACTCAAGGCCTCTCTGTTGGCATCAGTGGGGACCTCCCTTTCCTAGTCTTTTGGCTGTGTATTTAGGCCACCTTCAGACTCTTGCGAGACAAGTTGAAAGACAAATTGAGAACAAGGATATTCCTAAAAAACGACTCAGTTCTGGGACACCTGGGTGGCTCGGTCCATTGAACATCTGACTTCGGCTCAGGTCATGATCTCGCAGCTCGGGAGTTTGAGCCCCGCATCGGGCTCTGTGCTGACAGCTCAGAGCCTGGAGCCTGCTTCGGATTCTGTGTCTTCCTCTCTCTCTCTCTCTCTCTCTCTCTCTCTCTCTCTCTGCCCCTCCTCTGCTCATGCTCTGTCTCTCTCTCTCAAAAGTATAAATAAACATTAAAGATAAATAAATAATAAACAAATAGATAAATAAATAAACAAACTGCTCAGTTCTTTGTGTCTCCCCAAACCAAAGCCATAACCCCGGGGAAGTCATCCTTTTTTCTGCAGTGATAAAAGTCTAACTCTCCCTAAGAACACACCCTTCATCCCTTTGATTTGTCCAAAAGAGTGGGCAGCTTTGTACCAGATCCAGGCTTGTGACACTGTCCCTGCTAATCTTCCTAGTCCTAGGAGCTAGGACGGGGCACGTGCTTACGTGGACGTGTTTTGGGAGCCAGAGACCTTACAGCCATGCACGTGTGTGAGTTTGCAAACTCTGTGGAAGTCTCCCGACTCATCTCAGAAAAACATGCTGACTTAGAGGGATACATCTGCTGGGCAGCATGGCCGTCCCATGCTGGACGTTTCGTTCTGGCTTCTCCACGAGCCTTGAGAAGACTTGTCTTCGCTTCGGGGCTCGTGTAGACAACATTCATGTTACGATAATAATCTTAGTTCTTCAAACAATTACACCTATTAAGCCTGAAAGGCCGGGGGACCTCATAGGATCAGCCCTCAGCCCCTTTTCTGGTAGAAACTTGATTTCTTTTGATCAGATATATTCCTTTAGCAATGAATAAATTCCCCAACTCTACCCCACCCCCCAACAAAAACCCGTTATATCCACAGGACGATTAGCACCTGCGTCTAGAGACGATCCTACCCAAATACTTCTTCCTTCCTGAAGCTCGGGGTCCAAAGCAGATGAAAGAGACTCCTTTGTGAAGATTTTAAGAGGTGAGAATCCAATTAACTTGAATGACTTGAGTTCTATCCAGCTGAGCTATGGAGAAAGAAACTCATCTCTTAAAGAGTTCACTTTGGCCTGCCTCTTCTGGGAAGCCCTCCCTGACTACCACTCTAGACAGCTCCTAGGTAAACTCCTCTCTGAGCCCTTAGCACCAGGGATAGATCTCCATTCACCGGTGCGTGTGGCACAGAGTCGTGATGCCCTGCTCCTCGGCACAAGGTCTAGGAGTCATTCACCCTGGCGGGTCTGGCGCGTAATGGTTTACTAAACTAAACTGAACCTTCTAGGC
This sequence comes from Panthera leo, assembly GCF_018350215.1. Taxonomy (NCBI): domain Eukaryota; kingdom Metazoa; phylum Chordata; class Mammalia; order Carnivora; family Felidae; genus Panthera; species Panthera leo. The sequence goes on along the minus strand of NC_056692.1, from coordinate 49,773,963 downwards.
CAAGGATTCTGGGGATTCAAGGATGGGAGAGGACAGACGCTGCCCATAGACTTCATCTAGGCAACCTGTCGCCCTCCCGACTCAGCCTGCATCTGATGGTGGACGTGGCTCCTTCCCCCACCTTCAGTGCGTAATGAGCTGTTCATTCTTACGGTGGCGAGACGACCAGGAGGACTGAGTATAGTCTGCTCCCACCATCCCCGTGACAGTTTATCTGAAAAGTCTTTGTTGGGCCGTCGGGGCTCTCACCGACCTTCCAGCTGCTACCCTGTCCACGGCAAAACATCACAAGAAACCGCGCAGCCTGTGAAGCGGGAGCCTAATGCTAAGCATCTGGCCTGTAAAGTTGGAATGTTCAGTAGACAAGGGCCACGATAATGGGACCAGCCCTGCAGCCGTCTGTACGCAAGATGGTGAGTGGGCACTCCCACGTGGACCAGGGTGGAGGTTCTAGAGGAATAAGCGATACGTTGGAGCCCAGTGAAATCATCTCAAGAGAGACGATTGCATATCTCTCTTTTCAGTTCCATCTACAGTGGAATTAAAATCTATCACAGACAATTACATCACACAAACTGGCCAATGCGACCAGCTAGGGCTGTTTTCACTTTCAAGAGAGCTCTCCGTTAGACGTTGACCAGCACACCCCTGGGAGAAACACGCTTTCATCTTGATCAGGACCCTCTGATGTTTGCACAATTATAGATAAAGGTCGGAGTTCTGTCCCAATCCACTTCTGGGCTCGATAACTGCCCGAATATGACAACCCACATTAAACAGATTCCCTTGACGTGGCATCGGCAGCTGGCAATCCTTTCTCCTTACATATTTACGTCAAATCTCGTGGAGAATACTTCCATGCTTGCACACATATTGTTAAGCCGCAGTCACACAATACCATCCACATTCACATCAGGCACCGCGCTCAAACAAGTTAATATTTTATGGCAAATGGATGGAGAGAAGGGCAGTGCTTCTAACTTCAACATCTTGCCAGAAATAAATAAATCATGTTTTTTAATTGAATCGGATCCCCATCTTGAGAGAGGTTCATGATTTCTGTTGGTTCGCAAGAATGTAAGGGGGCAGCATTTCTTAATTTGCAAGTCTAGCTTTCAGAAGCTGTCATATGGAACCCAACGATTCAGGCAGTTCTGCTGATAAACATTTATCGGTTCTCAAGTGCAGCCAAAAACAGCCAGGTACTCAGAGTCAAGGACGTTCTTCAAAGACGTAGGTGCTGTCCCTGAAGAAACATGCTTCAGCCAATATTTCTCTACGTCAGGCTGAAAGTCACATTATTTTAGCTTAGTGCTTAAGAGTACAGCCTCCAGGATCAGACCCTGTTCAAGATCCCATTCTACCATATGCCAGCTCTGTGACCAGGAACAATTTACTTGACCTCCTTAAATTTTGTTTTCCTCATCCACAAAATGGGAGTAATCATAGCCCTTGTCTGTAACTTGTTGTGAAGATTAACTGAGATAATGCATCCAATACACATCGGGAAATACCTCGCAGATAGTAAGCTCTCAATAAAAATAGCATTTACTATTCATCGTCTCATCGTCTTCTCGCCCCCACCCCCAACCAGGACAGAAAAAAAAAAAAAAAAAAAAAACCCACGGCCAACTTCTGAGTTGTCACCCCACGTCCATTTTCTGCCATGAAGCCATTCTCAACACCGTGCATCCCAGAAGATCATTTGTTCTCTGCCAGTCTCCCAGCATTCATAATAATCGTAGGCATTGACCAAAAAAGAAAAACTCCAAACGCTGTGTTAAGAGGGTGAGATTGAGATCCATCGCAAGTATCTTTGAAAGGCCAGTGGGAGAGAATCGTTCTTCTAGTGCCTGTTGTCTATTTGCTTATCTTCGAGTCACCGCTCACTCTCCGAGGGGTCACGTGCAAGTCTCTGAGCTTCCCTGGGAGGGGACGATGGCTCCATCCAGCTGTGGAACCCTACCTCATCAGTCACCCGAGAGTCACTCCCCGAGGACATTGCAGAGACCTTCTGGGAATCGCCATCTGTAAAGCTCCTGGGCAGATTCTCCAGCCATTCCAAGGACGCAAAGGGTGAGCCTTGCTTTCACGGGCTCTTGCTGTCCACGGAACACGCCTGGCGCTCTCCCCACAGTGAAGAGAGAGTATGATGTCCTCTTTGGATTACTTTCCCTTAGCAGAGAAACCCTTCTCGAGGGTGTGGTCCTTTAGCAAATCACCTGGAGATTCACAGCTATTTATACCACCGGCAGCAACCCAGGGACAGATCTCCTGCCAGGATTCCCAAGCTCTTGGCTCATCATCCTGATTGGGGAGCAGTCCAGTTTGGATTGGTTTATCGGAACATGGCGCTCGTGCAGAAGAGATCCTAGTTTAGTTTTCTAACCATGGTTTTTTTTCTTTTAATGTTTATGTTTTGAAAGAGAGAGAGAGAGAGAGTGGGGGAGGGGCAGAGAGAGGGAGACACAGAATCCGAAGCAGGCTCCAGGCTCTGAGCTGTCAGCACAGAGCCCCATGTGGGGCTCACACCCACGAACCATGAGATCGTGACCTGAGCAGAAGCCGGTTGCTCAACGGGCTGAGCCACCCAGGTGCCCTTGCAACCATGTTTTATACTCAACTGCCCTTAAAGAGAGATTAAAAGGTTTGAAATTGAAATCTAGTCAATAAGATGTTTTAAACAGGGTGAAGGGTGCAGGATCAAAGAATCACAATCAATTGATAAAGATTCTCTTTGAAAAGAAACCCTCATAAGAGTTCAGCATTGATCACTTTTTAAAAAATTTTTCTGTCAATGTTTACTTATTTTTGAGAGAGAAAGAAACAGAGTGCGAGCAGGGGAGGGACAGAGAGAGAGGGAGACAGAGAATCCGAAGCAGGCTCCAGGCTCCGAGCTGTCAGCACAGAGCCTGACGTGGGGCTCGAGCCCACAGACTGAGATCATGACCTGAGCCGAAGTCAGACGCTGAACTGACTGAGCCACGCAGACACCCCGTTCACATTTTTGCTACGTTCTAGGCACTATACTCAGTGCCTTACGTAGACTTTCTCATAAAACCCTTTCAAAAACTCTTCAGGAAACTACCATTATTGTCCTCAAAACTGAGAAAACTTTGCAAAAGCTTAGTGGGATTAAGCAATTTATACAAGGTCACATAGTAAGTTTTTGGTCTCTCTCCATTTCTAAAAACAAAACCAAAAAAACATAAAAACAAACAAAAAAAAAAAACAAAAAAAAAAATACACAACAAAACTCTATCTGGGTAAGTCAAGTCTTTAAAACCCTGAAGAGGAAAAGGAAAAAAATATAATTCCAACACTTCTTCGATTGCCCTTCAACACAAGGGTGTTATGGGCTGGTTGAATGAGTACGATCTTAGCGCCTTTAGGGGTTTTCTGGTTGAGACACCTTCCCTCACAATTCCTGAAGCATGGACTGATGTCATCAACCGATTCTGAAAGTAAATTATGGTCTAAGTGGGTTTACAGTGGTTCTTGGTCTCACCTCTCAGGCTGGTACAATCTTCTGCCAGAACACAGGAGGGTCGGGGGTTCGAGACAGAAGCAGAATAGAAAAGATCAGAAACCTTCTGTTCCTCCCAAATTGACTTAGACCACCTTCCTGGTGTGGCCCTCTTGGCTTGTCTGGGAGGTCCCAGCAATCAGAGCCCTCGGCGTCCTGCTGACTCCAAAATAGACACTCCTATTACCGTTGCTAACACTCCCATACACCCCCACTCAAGCTACACCCTCTGAAGATCATCTGATCATCTCCTGAAGATCACTTCCAGGGCTCCAGAGTGAAGCACCCTTGAGTTGTATGTCCTACATGGGCAAATGAAGATGATACAGAGAACAAATGAGGGTGTGTCGCAGAAGAGAATCTGCCTTCTCTTTTCTCCTGAAAATAGAAACTCACAGTCAAGATTCTACAGTGTAAAAACCCGGCATTTAGGGGCGCCTGGCTGGCTCAGCCCCTGGAGTGTGCAACTCTTGATCTCGGGGTTGTAAGTTTGAGCCCCACATTGGGCACAGAGATTACTTGAATATAAAATCTTTTAACAAGAGAAAAAGAAAAGAAAAATTGTAGATGTGACTTAGAAATAGAGCCTTAACACTGACTGGCTGGCGAGAAGCCGGGGCTCAGCTTATATTTGTTTTCATATTCCCCAGAACCTAGGAAGGTCTCAATAAATATTAAATGATACACACAAAGATAAGATGCAAATCCATTCTGGATTCATGCCTCCTACAACTGCCAGAAACAAGCACCTGCCTTCCTTCATGCCGAGCCTGCATCAGCATAAGGCTCTTTCTGAAATATTATCCCCATTCCACACACAGATCTTGGCCGACAAATTAAAAGGATCGTCATGGGAATGAATCACAGCCAACCCACTATTATATATTTAATGTCCAGAGCCTTGTGGGTACATAAGCCTCTTAGAAGTGAGTTAGGATCTTCACTAGGCATTAGCAGAGGAACGCAGATGGGTAGGTACCCAATCTGCATAACACTGACTGACATTTGTGGGATGCTTTAACGTTAACACAGTCCAGAACTCCATGGAAATGACAGCTTATCTTCTTTTTTTAGGTGATGAAGATCTAGGACATTCTCTGTCATGCATACCTACAGACTATTAATACTGAAGGAGTCTTATATCTCACTGGGTCACCCTCCAGAGGAAGGAGACCCTCCTTCCGTGTGTCCAGCAGCCTGGCCTCCTTCTTCTGGTCTCTTGTACTGTGTTGGTCTGCTCGCGTTCATCACAGAGCCAATCTATACCAAGACCCCACCGTGTGGGTCTCGTATAACCAGTTACCACTAGGTTATACTGTGATAAAAACCTCTTAGTGTTTTAGAGCCATGCAGAACATATGGTAAGAGTAGATTTAGTCTCTAGGCTGCTCCCCAATTACATCGTCCGTTACTGACCTAAGCAATGGGACTAAGGAAGAGTGGGGTGAACGAAAAGGGACTATCATCCTTGAATAAGTCCATAAATGCCCAGACGCGAGCAATCTGCTACGGACATCTACTTTGCAAACACTTAGCCCACTTGTGATTCTCTTTGTAGCTTAGCCTTCATCTGAAGTTTTCGAACAACAGTTCCTGGAAGCCTAAGTGGCTTAACACTTCTTCAATTGTGATTCCTAAATAGAAAACATTATCCAGTGGCAGAAGTGAGTGCTATCGAATGGAGAAAAGGAAATCCAAGCAGAGCCAACGTCTCAAAGAGTCTCTTAGGAGAAAGAAGAGAGACAAAAAGAATCTCTTAAGTACACAACTATGACTTATGGCACGAATGCTTCTTGGGTGTTGAGAACTCACTCTCTAGTACCTGGAAATAAATTACTGTCATGCTGGTCGGGTCAAAGGCCAGGCTGGGGGACGGGGTAGGATGTCCACCCTCTTCTCGACTTCCCACCATATAACCCTTCTCAACCAGGTATCCCGCAGGGAATTAAGCCCTGATACCCGGAAGCATCTACTGGAGGTGATGAATTAACTTTTCTCCTTTGCATCTAGCATGGTCGTAAATCTGTACTGAAAGCATTTTCTGTAGGGATTAATGTTTTCATGGAACCCAGGCTGAAAGAGTCTGCATGCAGGGGACTAAATTTTGTTTCTTAACAAGCATAATGTGTTCTAGGCCACCCAGTTTTTGGTCATCTGTAATGCGAGCCCTAGGAAACTAATACAACAGAGTTTTTGTAGTTTTCTATGTAAAGATATTAAAATCTTGGTTAGATACATTCCTATATTTTTTGATGCTAACATAAAAATATTATCTTGAGGGGCGCCTGGGTGGCTCAGTCGGTTGAGCATCCGACTTCGGCTCAGGTCACGATCTCGCGATCTGTGAGTTCGAGCCCCGCGTCGGGCTCTGGGCTGATGGCTCGGAGCCTGGAGCCTGCTTCCGATTCTGTGTCTCCCTCTCTCTCTGCCCCTCCCCCGTTCATGCTCTGTCTCTCTCTGTCTCAAAAATAAATAAACGTTAAAAAGAAATTTTTTTTTTAAATAAAAAAATATATTATCTTGAAAAAATGTATTTTCTAATTATCTGTTGGTACTACATGGAAATATAATTGATTTTCCTATACTGGCCTTATATTATGTGTCTTGGCATAAATGTCTTTGGTGTGGATTTCTTTGAGGGGTGGGCTGGACTTGGTCTGCGGGATATAGCTTGCCAACTCTTGCCTGGCTAACAGATGTGACATAAACATTCAGGCCCAGTACTGCTGGATTTTCTGATTTTACAAGAGAAACTGGAAATAAGGAGTGTTCTTTAATTTGAAATCACCTGATTTTTAAAATACTTCAATAAGCACTAATTTGGTTGTGCAGGGCGGGGGGTGCTGGCTGGCTCAGCTGGTGGGTAAAGCATGTGACACTTGATCTTGGGGTTGTGAGTTCAAGCCCCACGTTGGATGTAGAGATTACTTAAAAATAAAATCTTCAAAAAAAATAAACACTATTTTTTTTTTCACCAACGTACTGGATGAAAAAGGAAAACAGAAAGAAAAAGAATCTTCCTGGCCCCATGGACCGTGGAACATATTTGTTACATCATAAATGTGGTTCTCTTTAAAAATGTAACGTACCCTTCTTTGTTTCCTTTAATGCTCTTTGCCTTGGCTTTAATATTGTCTGACACTAAGTGAAGATTCACATTTTCTTTTAACTTATATTTGCCTGGCATGCCTTCTCCCATTCTTTACGGTCAATCTCTATGAGTCACTTTATTTTAAACATATCTCTTTTCTCAGCTTATAGTTGGGTTTTACTTTGTAATCCAGCCATATTTTTTTAAATCTTGATGTGTAGCCCATTTACGGTTATTGATGTACGCAAGACGATTCATTTTAATCTGCTTCCTCTGGGATGAAAGCCTGGGCTTCTGAGGGCAAGGACTCGCCTGCAGAAGAGACCAACACTGCAGCAAAGATTTAGAACACGCATGTGGTCCAGATGGCTACATCGATAGGGCTCAATATGTGTAAACACTCCTTAGGGTGTATAACTTTTGGTGTGCTGAATTTTTTTTTTTTTAATTTTTTTTTTTTAATGTTTATTTATTTTTGAGACAGAGAGAGACACAGCATGAGCAGGGAAGGGGCAGAGAGAGAGGGAGACACAGAATGTGAAGCAGGCTCCAGGCTCTGAGCTGTCAGCACAGAGCCCGACGCGGGGCTCGAACTCACGGACTGTGAGATCGTGACCTGAGCTGAAGTTGGACGCCCAACCGACTGAGCCACCCAGGCGCCCCAAGGTGTGCTGAATATTTAAAAGATCGTTCGCATTTACCGACAGTTACATCACTGATTCCCTTGAAAGAAAACCACGAAGAAGAAGAAGAAGAAGAAGAAGAAGAAGAAGAAGAAACTATGCTTCCTTCCTCCTTTCTTTTTCCAACGTTCAAAGGAGCCCAAAGCCAGCCGGGTGGTGGGTTTTTACGCTCCCCCCACCTTTCTTAGCTTCTGGCTGTCGAGCAGCTGACCGTAATTTCGAGAAGTGGAGAATTCAGGCATGTGACAGTGGGGACTCACTCTGTTGCCCAAAGCAACTGGAAAACTTTGCTCTGGTTTTACAGTCCTGCCACTCAAGCTGCCAAAAGACAGAAAGGAATCGTGAGAAAATTGCCTCCTGATTGTAGACCTTCTACTTCTCTGTCCTAAGCGGCGGGGGGGGGGGGGGGGGGGGGGGGGGGGCGGGGGGGCGGGATTAATAGGGGAGAGTCGTGCCATTCCTCAATCCACTAGCCCTCTCCTATGTCACGGGCCCTGAATTCACTTCCTTGCCCCCTGCACTGTCCAGGTCCCCTGTATAAACCCAGATGGGCTGGACTAAGGGGGGTCTGCTGCCAGGAAATGCTGAGAAGGAACAGGAAAGCAGAGAACCTCTTGGGCAGGCTGTGGATAGGATAATGGACTCCCCAGCTGAACCTCCAGGCACCTGCGATGGAAAGAATCATCACCTCTCCTTCCACTGAAACGTAAGGGCTCAGAAGGATCCTTGCAGCCCAAGCTGGCAAGGACCCGAGGCTGTGTTTTCTCAGCCTTGAAGGCCAGCTGCGTTTTGTACAGCACAGCCCAGTGAGGCAGTGAGCCCGGTTACTTGAGCCTCTGTGAGGTCTCCTGTAAGGTTCCATTAGAAACTTCACACCGACCAGAAGGCAGTGATTCAAGTTTTAGGCTTGCAAAAGCCCTGCCCTGGGTCCTAAGGAGTATGTGTATATACATTTTAAAGTTTATTTCTTTATTTTGAGAGAAAGAGAGAAAGTATGAGCAGGGGAGGGGCAGGGAGAGAGGGAGAGAGAATCCCAAGCAGGCCCTGTGCTGTCAGTGCAGAGCCCAATAAAGGACTCGAAATCATGAACCGTGAGATCATGATCTGAGTCGGAAATCAAGAGTCAGACGCTTAACCAACTGAGCTGCCCAGGCACCCCGAGACTGATTTATTTTAAAGAACTGGCTCACAGACTTGTGGAGGCTTGGAGAGTCCAGTTCAAGTCCTAAAGCAGTCTGCTGGTGAACCAGGAAGAGCCAAGGTTGCAGATAAAGTCCAAAGTCCATCTGCTGGCAGAGTTCCCTCTTGTTCCGGGAAGGTCAGCCTTTGGTTCTATTCAGGCCTTCAACTGATTAGATGGGGCCCACCCAAATTATGGAGGGCAATCTGCTTTATTCAAAGTTCTCTCCCGCTCATTCCCCTGATTCTTAAACCACTAATTTCTATTTCCCAAAAATATATTTTTTGTGTGTTTATTTATTTATTTTTAGAGACAGAGAGGGGGGAGAGGGAGAGAGAGAGAGAGAGAGAGAGGGAGAGAGAGAATTCTAACCATGCTCTGCATTCAGCACAGACCCAGACTCGGGGCTCAGATTCATGAACCATGAGATCATGACCTGAACTGAGATCAAGAGTCAGATGCTTAACCGACTGAGCCACCCAGGCACCCCTCTCCCAAATATCTTAATGTTTTTTCTCTGCCGGGGGCCTTTGGTCACTGAAAGACTCAGCACTGTTGAACGAATCCCCAGAGATGCTTGCTCATGGAATCTTCTGCATAGGCTTCCTTCCCATTGCTGTCGGCTGCCATCTTGATGACCCTCTCTGTCCTTGTCTGTACTCTGCTCCCCCTGCTTCTACTGGCCTAGGCTCCTACCAGACATTTACACACGCTTAAAGCCACCTGTCTCACATGCTGGACAGTCCCTCCCTCCGTGTCATTTGTCCCCTTCAGAGGAAATTAGAACGAGTACAAATAAGAACATTGATGAGCAACAAATAGCAAAGATTGAATGTTATGTTTTGTTGGCGACCACATTTCATTTCAAGTATTCCTGAGCTCCGTTTCTCTTATATTTGGCTTCCTGGTCTCTGTTATTGAGAAAACTGAGCGAGTGGCATCCCCTTCTTGGCTCCGTTCCCCCATTCCTCCCCCTCTTTTGGCCAAGTCAGAGGAGTTTCTTTTCCAAAGCTTTTCAGGCATTTTTTTAAAAAAACCAGATGGCAGAGTGAATGGGGATTTGCTCACCAGTGGCCACTGACCGATGAACAGAAAGTGTTTCTCAAAACCAGAACATACGCAAAGATCTGTATGTGCAGATTTTTTGAATGTCTATTTTTATTTTTGAAAGAGAAAGAGAGAGAAAGAGGCGCAGAGGGAAAGTGGGACAAAGGATCCAAAGCAGGCTCCGTGCTGATAGCAGCGAGCCTGATGCGGGGATTGAACTCACAAACAGGGAGATCGTGACCTGAGCCAAAGTCGGACTCTCGACCGACTGAGCCACCCAGGCGCCCATGTACATGCAAGTTAATTGACCTCTAAGAGATAAACCCGATGGACATATTTACAATTTATAAAAGTGGAGAAGGATCAGAAGGATGATTTCTTGAGTGCACAAGCATACAGAGTCCCACAGTGGGGACTGGGAAAATGCCCGAAAGATAAAGAAGTCTAGACACGTGGAGCTTGAGAAAATTTAGAGAACACCTTAACCCACCAACCAATGCGTAACTGAAACAGTGTGAAAGTGGCAAATAAACACCCAGAAAGGTATCAGACGCACCCCCTCCTGTTCCCCAGATACCTAATTCCTACCCAAGCTGAAGTCCCCTGGTCAAATTGTTGCGCAATCCTTACAGATGGCCCAATGCAGTCCAACCTACATGCCATCACCTCCCCTCCAAACCCTTGGAGAAGCGTGCCATCACATACTCCGTCTGGCACAGGGTTGTGCTATCTAGAAAACTGGTACAGCTTTGCTTTGCTGTTGATCAGCGTTTCCACGCTTGGTCTTTTTTTTTTCCCCTCATTGGATTGGAACGTTCTGGAGGGTTGTGTGAACCGCTCCCTTCTCCATATCCCTCAGAGAACAGGGGGACATAACACAGGGATCACAATGATCACTCAAGAAATATGGTTGATTCGTTAAGATGTGTCCCATTTTCACCCAGGTCATCAGGAAATAACCAGAGAACACCCACCTAGTTACTCATGAAGGTAATAATAACAATAATCATATAGGCAGCTGGCAGGTTCTGAGTGCTTATTCCGGGCTAAGTTGTATTTTAACCCACTCAATATTTAGCACTTACATTTTAATCCATTTAATGCTTAGTAACAAATCCGTGAAAGAAACACGTTTCTTATCCCCATTTTATGGATGAAAAAACTGAGGCACGGTGAACCAGGTCTACAGTTAATAAGTGGCAGAGCCAGTTTTGGAACCCAGATTAACTGGCTCTAGAGCCAGGACTCTTAACCACTATGCAGATTATGTCTAAGCCCTTCCAGGATGCTTTAAGAACTAGTCTATGTGCCTGGCACACAGAAATAGACATGTTAATGTGTCAGATTTGAAAAGTGTGGACGATACTCCACTACATACAGCATAAACACCTCCGTCTTCCATTGGTAACCCTTCAAGATTTTCGCCAACTTAGTCTAGACCCTTCTCTCCATCTTCCCTGCTGGACCACTTATAGGACCCTGAACACTTTCAAGACTTCCGTCTTTGGCAACTATGCCTAAATCTTACCGCTGGGCGACCCCTGCACCCCAGAGCTAACTGCCCAAATTGTGGCTGCCTTATAAGACCCAACTTGGATCTGTCCTACCACACTTCACCCACTCCCTTTCCTTCCCCATCAGAATTCCCTCCCTCTCCCAATAATTAGACGGTATCTGTGACAACGTTACCCTAATGACTTGCATTCAGATAAGCTTCCACGCATGGGGTCAGAGCTGGTCAGCTGGTCGCATGTGAGGCATGTGCCTCAGGAAAAAAAAAAAAAAAAGTTTCGCACTCCAAAGTTTCACACTCATAAATAAGGCGGGAAAAATGATGAAGGGTTATTATAACAATAAGCCTGGATCCACTCAAATTCACTTTTAAACATAAACGCTCCCCACTCAGTACTTTCTCATTAGCAACAAATCACTGGTACACCTTTCACGACTAATCGGACCCACCAGAGTGTGTTAAGAGCAAGGCTTCAAACTGTTGCACTAATTCTCTGGCTGGAAAGGCTCTGCAAGGCACCGATTACATCCTACTTTCTTCAAGAGCCTCTCCCCGTGCTTCAGCCATAGGAGAAACGTATTACCTGTGAATGGCATTGACCCGGACTACCTTGACCAGACTCCGTCGAAGGTTTGGGGAGACCAGCTCCAAGGGCAGGAGCCAGGGCACGGGGCGGGGGGGGGGGGGGGGGGTGGAAATTGAGCAGCTGGTAAACACGCATTTACCACCCCCCCTCCGGGCACCAAGTCCTGCAAGGAGAACACCCCAGATAATGGATAGTGGAGAAGGGGCCCATCCCCACCCTCTAAAGAGGGTGTATAGGAGACAAGACCAACAAATATGTAATCAGCATAAACACGCAGAGAAAAATACAGTAATTCCAAGAGTATGTTGAGGGGGAGGAATGAATGGGTTAGGTGGGAGAAACGAACCACAAGATCACTGGGAGAGAAGACACTGGTTGTTGTGTCTCTCCCTCACCTAGTTATTAGTACCCGGAGAAGAAAGCCCCAGAGAGCAGTCTGGAGCGGACCTCGAAGCGACATTCTCACTGTTGGCAAAGGCTGGGGATCAGAGCCGGGCTCTAGACTTGTTAGACCTCCCTCAGGAGCACGGGGCTGTCAATATCCACCAGCCTACCACGTGAGAGTCGCCTATCCTCTCCGGCAATCCACCCCGGGCTCCCTCCCTCTATGGTTCTTTCCAGAACATTCTCGTAGCTGCCTGCTGTTCTTGGAAGGAAATAAAATCCAACGCCGAATATATCTTAGCTGTGGATGACTGTCCACCTCTTGAGCTCCTTGCTAGGAAGAAATCGTCGTGTGTAACATGGAGACCCAGCTGGCCGTTCATACCTCACAAAGTCGGTGGGCGCCCCCCCCCCCCCCCAGAGAGAGATGCTCAATAACAAAGGAAGGTTAGGAGATGCCACGCTGGCTTCCCCCCAAGTTACAATCATTGGTGATTACGTGAAAAAAAGGAACCTTTCCGCTAATAAGCTGTCTTCCCCGTAATCATTTATAGTCACTATTTTTACATAAATCTCACAAAATGTCACTGTGTATGAAAGAATGAAAGATGCTTATTAACTTCTTCTTGCAATGTCATCTTAACGGACTCGAAAAATCAGCAGGCTCTCCCTCGTATATTTGACTAGCCCAAGAATTCTCAGGTGATACAGCTTGGCAGTGTTTCAGCGTGGCCCCAAAACCTGGAAAAATCTGTTCTCCAACCATACCCCTGAGCAGCTTTGCAAAAGCTATGTATAATCCCCTAAGGATCTAGGATTCCTCTTTCTGAAATAAGTTCGTGAATTAAACTTTTAGGGGGCACTGCCTTGTGAGTTCATAGTTTCAGTATCATGCTGTGGCTGTTTCTATGACCATCAATGCTGTAGACTGTGCTTCCCTCCCCCGATTTATATAGGAGATCCTAATGCCCCAGGTGACGGTATTAGGAGGTGGGGTCCTTTGGGAGGCGGTGAGGACAGGAGGGTTGAGCCCTCGTGAAAGGGATTAGTGCTTTGCAAAAAAAAAAAGAAAAAAAAGACCACACAGGTCTCCTTTGCCCCCTCTGTTGGGTGAGGATACAGCAAAAACACAACCAGCTAGGGGCGCCTGGGGGGCTCAGTCGGTTAAGCGGCCGACTTCGGCTCAGGTCACTATCTCGCGGTCCGTGAGTTCGAGCCCCGCGTCGGGCTCTGAGCTGACAGCTCAGAGCCTGGAGCCTGTTTCCGATTCTGTGTCTCCCTCTCTCTCTCTCTGCCCCTCCCCCGTTCATGCTCTGTCTCTCTCTGTCTCAAAAATAAATAAGAAAATGTTAAAAAAAAAAAAAAAAAGACAACCAGCTAGGACCCGAAAAGTGTCCCTCGCTAGTCACCGAATCTGCCAGTGCCTTGATCTTGGGCTTCCTAGCCTCCAGAAAGAAATAATTGTTTATAAACCCCCCACCCCATGGTATTCTGTGATAAAATCAGCAAAGTTTTCTAGCAGAGGCTTGTTAATGTTTTATCAGCAACAGTAGGATAGAAAGCAAGTGTCCCCAATGGCACATAGGGCCTGGGCTCCTATCCTGGACTCACCACTAACCAGTTATGCAGCGATAACATGAGCTCCCTGACTCATGTCATGTCATGAGCTCCCGTCGGCTCCCTGACTTCAGTTTCTCCCATGTTTGGAAGGGAGGTTACTATAGATCCCACACAGAATCGTGGAGGAGATCACATGGGAAAATGCCCAAGGGTCTCTTTTGTGAAGGAAGGGACGTATGCATGTGAAGCACGGTGCTGATGCTCGGATTTTTTACCCTCCCCGTGGTCACAGGGGACGGGCCACCAGATTGGAGAGGGTCGTAAAATCCAAATCGAGGCTTCCACACAATTCCACCACGTTCATCAAAACGTCACGGTGTGGCTGGGGCGCCCGGGTGGTTCGGTCACTCGAGCGTCCTGCTCTTGGTTTCAGCTCAGGTCATGCTCTCTGAGTTCATGGGTTTGAGCCCCATGTTGGGCTGTGGGCTGCCAGTGCAAAGCCTGCTTGGGATCCTCTCTCTCCCTCTCTCTCTGCTCCTCCTCTGCTTGTACTCTCTCTCTCTCTCTCTCTCTCAAAATAAATAAACTTTTTAAAAAATGTCATAGCATGTGGCATCTGACCATTGAGCTTTGAACCCTGGAAATGTACTTTGGTTAAACCGAAAGGGTGAAAGATCCTTGCATAATATATGTGCCCTCGTTCTTCTTCTTATGAGTACTTCCCTCTGTATCAAAGCAGCTAAGCTTTTAAAACGTCTTCCTTAAGGAACAAGGGCAAACTGTAACCCTCTTCTGTGTTCATTTGTCCTTCGGACATCATGTGAGATCAGCACTTTTTCATACGTGTAGGATGGGCTCATGGGCCATCTGAGGGAATCCAGATAAATATCTGTGCTCCCAATGCACGATGTATAAAACACTTAGAACAATGCCCGGAACAGGGGAAGCATCATGGACGTGAGTAGCTTTTATGGGATCTGTGCGGAGTGAAGTGGACTCGACTAGCACCTTGGAATTCTGACCTCCTTCGAAGCCCTTCCAGAAAGTCTAGGGGGTCCCCTAGTGCAAACAGACTTGCCCAGCAACCTTCCAGACCTCGGACACACCCTTCAATACCAGGGTAAATACAGTATCATTTACCAAATTTGGACCTGGATGAATTACAGTAGGTCCCCGCTGGGAGACAGCGCGGCACATGAAGCCAAGCTTTTGGAGTCAGACCGACCCAGAATCAAACCCAAGCGCAGACCCTTCCTAAGTCTGGGACTCTGAGTAGGTTGCTTGACCTGAGCCTCACTTTCCCTGTTATTCCGAACCCAGAAGATTTTTACGTTACCAAGTACTTACACATAATTTACTAAGTACTTAACAAATATCAACTTAGTTAATTCTCTGTACAGGCCTATGATGTAGGTACTATACTAGCCTCACTCTATAGAGGAGGCCATCGAGGCACAGAGTGGTCAAGTAACGTGCTTGAGGTCACACAGCTAGTTAGTGTCAGAGACAAGATTCCAAACCAGGCATTCTGGCCACCGAATCTACTCTTGAATAGTCAAGCAAGAAAGCATTTGTTATACTTTTGCTAAAATGGAAATTTTATCCATAAAAATAGTAAGAATCCCTTGTACCCAAGCACTCAGCTTCCACAGTTATCAACACGCCACTGTTCTAAACAAACAAACAAAAAAAACCCTTTCTCATTTGTATTTTCTTTAAGTTGCGATACAAAAACGTTTTGTCGTTCTTTCTGATCTTGTTTACCCCACTGGCTACATTCAGGTAATTGCCTTTGGTTTTCTTGCACAACCATAAAAATACGATGGCGGGTCCTTTCCTTTGCACCGTACTTTTACAACGCCATTTTGCGTATTGCTTTGTACACTTGACTGAGTACTTTGACTTATTTCGTTGAGTTTTTCAGCAACCATTTTTTTTTTTTTCAATTTGGATTCAACTCAGTTAACATATAGTGTACTATTGGTTTCAGGAGCAGAATTTAGTGATTCCTCACTTACATATGACACCCAGTGCTCATCCCAACAAGTGTCCTCCTTAATGCATCACCCATTTAACCCTCCCCCCCACCCATCTCCACTCCAGCGACTCTCGGTTTATTCTCTGTATTTAAGAGTCTCTTATGGTTTGCCTCTCTCTGTTTTTATCTCATTTTGTTTTTCCTTCTAGTCCCCTGATGTTTATCTGTTTTGTTTCTTAAATTCCACATATGAGCGGATATCATATGATATTTATCTTTCTCTGATTGACTTATTTTGCTTAGCATAAGACACTCTAGTTGCATCCACGTTGTTGCAAATGGCAAGACTTTATTCTTTTTGGTCGCCGGGTAATATTCCATGGTGTCTGTATATACACACCTTCTTTTCCCATTCGTCCGTGAGATTGCTTTGATCGCATCTTACAAATGGTCAGATGAAGCCCAGAGAGCTTAAGGAATCCTCTCAAGGTCACATGCCTAGGAAACGATGGCATCTATTAAAATAAAATTTGAATTTTAAGGTTTCTAATTGACTTATTCTCTGGATATCAACATACATGGAAAAAACAGTGGATTCTGGAATTCAGTAGACTTTGGCACAAATCCTCATTCCTCCTCTTATGTACGACTTTGCACCAGTGACTCTGATCTCCAACTCCTCATTATTCAAACAGGCAGGTCATACTTACATCACAAGTTTTCGCAATAAGTGCGTTTTAAATAACTATGTAATTAATTACACTTTCAATTATTGCATTTTTCAAAATATTATATTATGGATACACCCATGCATACTGTGTATCATCTGGTATGTATGCGTGTTGTCAATATCTGCACATATGGAAGTATGCGTGTGTGTGTGTGTGTGTGTGTGTGTGTGATCCAATACTGTGACTGTTTCACGCAGACGCCCATTGAAGGTAGGTTCCCCTTTTCCCTTCTGGATAAGATCAGTTAGAAGAAAAATCACTCAGCAGTTGCCTGTGATACTTCCAGATCTCCCCAAACCTTTTCAGTATGAAGACATTCATACTGGGTGTGATACCGGGGATACCGGGATCCCTGGGTGTTTTTATTCTTTCCCCAGATTGTCTACTTGTCTGGTTCTCCATTGCCCTATCACACGGAGACGTCCCAGACTTGTTCTATTACATAATGAAAGAAACCCCGCTACTTTGGACTTGGTGCAAAGCCCGCTGCAACGCTTGCATTCAATATGCTTTGGTTGAATGACTAAACACATGAATGAGGTTATCTAGGCATCTAGAGAAGTATACAAGCTAAGAAATTCGTGAGGATTCTTTTCTCTACATAGGTGAAGTCATTTCCATTGGAGCTAATAGTTTCTTTCAAGAAGTACTACTTGGGAAACCTGTTTTAATGCATAGGGAGTAATAATATTGAATCTTCATATTGATCATCTTATACAAGGAGCTATTTTTTAAGTAGTAGTATTTTAAAAGTATTCTTTTAGTTTAAACGTCTCTCATTCTCTTTATTCTCTTTTTGTAATATTTATTTATTTATTCATTTATTTATTTTGAGAAAGAGAGAGAGAGCATGAGTGGGAGAAGACAGACAGAAAGAGAGAGAGAGAGAATCCCATGCAGGTTCCATACTGTCAGCGCAGAGCCCAATGTGGGGCTCAAACTCACCAACCATGAGATCCTGACATGTGCCAAAATCTAGAGTTGGATGCTTAACCGACTGAGCCACCCAGGGGCCCAATCTCTCTCTCTCTTTTTTTGTTTGTTTGTTTATTTATTTATTTTGAGAGAAAGACGGAGAGAATGTGAGTAGGGGAGGGGCAGAGAGAGAGAGAGAGAGAGAGAGAGAATCCCAAGGAGGCTTTGCACTGTCATCACAGAGCCCGACGTGGGGCTCTGTCTCACAAACCATGAGATCATGACCTGAGCCAAAATCAAGAGTCAGATGCTTAACTGACTGAGCCCCAGGTGCCCCTGTTCTCTCTCTTTTTAAAAATAAAAAGGATGGAGGCAAACATCAGCCTTTCTCTGTCCACATAATTACGACTCTTGAGTTTGTGAATTACATGAAGCCGTGTCATGCCTAATGCTTTGTGTTTAAATCGGAATCCATTTCTCTACCAAGATAAGAACCAATGATCCCCAACTTACGCCTGTAGGACCAGCCCACGGGCAGAGGGCATCATCTCGCGGGACGGATGTGTGCGCTCTTGTAGACCCCACACTCGTAGCTGCTTCCCCAGTTGAGCAACGGCTGCTCTGTAAACCTCTTCTCAGGGGGTCCTTCCGTAGTCTCTTAGCACCCCGTGCCCCGTGGAAAAGCGGTGTCTCCTCCAGCATCCTTCTGCCTGTTCCTCCCTGAAGAAGGCTGGAGTCCCACAAAGCTCCAGTTCGGAACCTCTCCAGGGATGGAGCATCTTTGGGGAGAGAAAGAAATATGGTGCCAGATAAGCATGGCCTCAAGGCATAAGGGTGCACTGGGGGTGGGGGAGGGAAGGGGACGCGGGTGGCCTTCCTATGCGTAGCTGAAATGGTGAATTTGGAATTAAGACACCAAAATTCTAGGTCCAGTTCTATCATTAACTGAAAACTTCCTCCTCTGTATTTAGAAAAAAATATATATATCTTCTAACCCCAGGGTTTTAAGCGACATCGGAGGGAGTCACCACCACCTGGTGCAGTAGGCTTAGGTTTCTTGGGTTGTTTCAACAGCCTGATGCGGACAGTTGGAGATGAAGTAAATTGACACGGACCAGGCCTGGTCTTTTTATTTCACTGCTTGGAGCCTTCGCGCCCTGTCACAGAGGGTCATGTCCTGACTTTGCATCTTTCTGAAAGGCTGAGCTTCCTGATGAGAAGTTTGCTTCCATCTCTAGTGTCTTCAGATGCTGTGATTATGGTGATGGGTTGAGGCCAGTGGTTATTTGGTAACCGCCGGAAGCCAGAAGCTGCCCTAGAGCTAACCCGGTGAGGCCCTTCTCCCTCACTCTGCGACTGGAGAACGGGGCGAAAACCTTCAAATAGCAACAACCGGGTACATCGGAGGAGTGGCTGATCATAACGGGTGCTTGGGTGGATGCATAATGGCTGCATGATGGGTGCAGGTGCTCCCTGGTAAGCAGCCAGCGGAAACTCCCGGGGCATCTGGTGGCAAGAAACAGAAACTCACTCCAGCTAGCTCACAAAGTGGGGAAAGGATTTGAGGGTGTCCACGGGCATTGCTTGCCATCTGTGAAACATGACCCCCATCCCCGGGGCGCGGGTACTGAAGCCTGGGGCGCCATCAGGAACTCGGGCAACTGCTCTCTGTTCCCCCCCTCGGCGGGGCCGTGTGTGACATTGTTTTTGCTGCACTGCCTCACGGCCCTTGTTTTGGGGCCAGCTTCTTTTTTTTTTTTTTTTTTTTGAAACAGAGAGAGACACAGCATGAACGGGGGAGGGCCAGAGAGATAGGGAGACATAGAATCGGAAGCAGGCTCCAGGCTCTGGGCCATCAGCCCAGAGCGCGATGCAGGGCTCGAACTCACGGACCGTGAGATCGTGACCTGAGCTGAAGTCGGAGGCTTAACCGACTGAGCCACCCAGGCGCCCCTTGGGGCCAGCTTCTGTAGTCACTCACTCACTTGCACGACACCTCATGACTCACGTCTCGAGCTGCAGCGCGTGACCTTTCCGTTCCCCCAACCAGGCCTAACTGCTTCAGTTTCTGCTCCTCAGTTTCCAATTTCTAGCGTTTATTTATTATTGAGAGACAGAGAGAGAGAGAGACAGATCATGAGCATGGGGAGGGCCTGAGAGGGGGGAGACACAGAATCCGAGGCGGGCTCCAGGCCCCGAGCTGTCCGCCCAGAGCCCGACGCGGGGCTCGAACTCGCGCACCGCGAGATCAGGACCTGAGCCGAAGTCGGACGCCTAACCAGAGGAGCCACCCAGGCGCCCCTCCAATTTCTAAAGCTCTCTGAGATTACCCATCTAATTTGGCTGTCTCCCCACAACCTGAACCCTATCAAAATGACCACATCAAAGGGTGGTCTTCTCACATGTATACACAGTCTCTGGGTTGTAACTCACTAATTTAAACACTGCACAGAGCAAAATATAAACAGGCGTGCTCAAGGCGTGTTTAAAGTGTAGTTTATTATGCAGAATATATGTTCATTTTAGAGAAATTAGAAAGCACAAAGGAGGATATAAATAACCCATAATCTAGGAAATTCTATGTATCTCCTTTGCATGTGTAAATACAGATACTATTTTTACAACGTGAAATTACATTACGCTTATTGTTTTGTGACCTCTTGTTACTCAATCACCTATGACGAGCGTCTTTCAACTTGTCATCCTTTCAAATTAAAGAAAACGGAGATTTTGATCCGGGGATGTTAGTTCATATTTACTGAACATCTTACTCGTGTTTTTCTACCTCCTTCAGCAACTTGAGCTTATTGAAACTTCACAGGGGCACAAAACAGGAAGCATTATGATCCCTCTTTTGTAGATGAGAACTCAAGGCACAGAAAGGTTAAGTCACTTCCCCAGAGTCATTCAGAAGGAGAGTATTAGCTCCACGCCATCAAGCAAGAGAGCCACATTCTTTTTTTTTAATTTTTGTTTAAGTTTGTTTTGAGAGAGAGAAAGAGAGACAGGGGAGGGGCACACAAGCAGGGGAGGGGCAGAGAGAAGGAGAGACAGAATCCCAAGCGGCCCCCAGGCCATTGCCACAGAACTCGATGCGGAGCTCGAACTCAGGAACTGTGAGATCAGGACCTGAGCTGAGATCAAGAGTGGGACATTTGCCCAACTGTGCCACCCCGGGCTCCCCAGAGCCACACTCTTAACCGCTACATCGTAGCAATTCCGCACACAAGTTCTAGTCTTTCCTGGCACAGAGTTTTGGGGACAGGAAAGAGAGACAAGGCAAGAGCCACGGAGGAGAGTATAAGAGAAAGACACAGAGACTCGTGGTGGAAACAGAGGAAGGGTGCAAGGAAGAAGCAATGTAAAAAAGCAAAATAAATAAATGAGTAAAAATAAAAATAATGTGCTGGGGAAGTAAAGTATTGAACTGAACTCCGTGAAATTGGCATTTTTGTGAGTCAAACCCCATTGAACTCCGGCACTTTCATGGAGCTCGGTTTATTAAATTCCATCACCAGAGGAGACGGACCTCAGTGGTCTTGGATCTCCACGAAACTCAGGGACGTTTTATGTTCCTTTCCACCAATATATGTGTGTGGCTGACAAGTGACCAAATAAAAGCATCCTGGTTTCTGGAGAAACTGGTGTGTTTATCCATGTGTGGGATATTTCGACTCCTGGACACGCCCGGGAGTCCAAGGGTTTCCCTGGAAAAAAATGAAGTCATCAGAGTTGAGTCTGTTGGTAAGACTACTGTAGAAATAGAATATATAGACTTAGAATTCCAAAGACTTAGAGGCAGGGAATAATCAGAGTGAAGAAAATTTACTCAACTAAAAGGTCAAAAACAAGGCAGGGGCAGGGGCAGAGAGCAAAGAAAAAGTATAATAAATAGAAAAAAAGAACATGGCAAACATTAATCCAAATAGAACTTCATCAGTATACAGAGACATGGATTACACTAGAAAAGTTCTGATCGAAATAAAGATGTTCTTACCATATAAATGTCAGGTGGAAGAAACTTGAAAAGATGTTATGTAAGGACAAGGAAGGTTATCGCATAATAAATCAGAAAAATATAAGAAACCAGAGACAGCAAACGTCAGCAACATAGCCTCAAAATATTAGGTTGAGCCATATGAAACTGTCAATATTTGATAGATGTACGAAAGCGTGATTTCATATAAAGTAAAAGTAAAGTAAAGTAAAAGTGATATCATAATAGACTTAGGAAAAATTGAATTTCCTAAAGTATGATTTTAACATTCGTCTGTTACAACATGATTGCTCATGGGATCAAAAGATTGATAATGATGTTGGATATTTGAATAGCATGAGTAAGATACTTTATCAAATCCACATGTTTAGAACTTTATCTCAACCCCTAGATAATCTGCATTCCTTTCAAATTTACAGGGAATACTTCCAAAAACTGAGCACATGCTAGGCCATAAAGGGCATCTCAAATAATATCAAAGCATTGATAAAGCATATGGCCTCTATCGTCTGACCACAAGTCAAGAAGATAAGAACTCAATTCTGCCCCACCTGCAACCCCCAGCCCCCACCCCACCAAAACAAAAAACAACAGTTAGGACTACCCTTGTATGTTTGGAAACTTAGTGATTCTCAATTCTTCATGGGTCGAAGAGGAAATCCTGACAGAAGTTAGAAATAATGCCAAGCTGATTTGTCATGGTCTGATTTTTCCCATTTTGTTCAGTTGCTGTGATTTCACGTCTGTCAATGCCAGGAATACTGATACGGTAGGCGTCGGGAACCAAAAAGCCTGATGTCAGTGAGAAAAGTATAAAGTCTTAAACAGTTTCTTTATTGCACCCACTTGTCCACAGATCTTGTGTCTAGATTTGATCTGGTATTTCCTCCATTTTATTCCCTGGGATTCATCGAAGAAGCCCCCTTTCCTTCATGGTTGAAAAGCCCACAGATGCATCATCCTGTGTTGAATACTTCTCAAGTGACCCCAAAGCTGTCATCACCCGAGGCTTTTCTGCCAACCGTGGGGATTGCTGAGAAGACACCCTTGGGAGTATTTACACAGACAACCGAATGACATCTCAAAATATCAGCTGCTTTCACCTCTCACAAACAAGCTTCCCAATCCATAATATCACGTCCAGATCAACCCTGGTCCGCCATCTTGCTGAAATAAATAGGCGTCTCCCCTGCTCGTGGATGTGGGCAGATCTGTGTCTCTTTAGAGTTCCAAGCCCATGGAAGTACATGAATAGGCAATTGTTTAGAACTGCACCTGCTTCCCGATCAGGGAGACACCCATGAGAACAGGGGGATGTATTTTGCTTCACAACGCGCTCCCCAACCCAAGTAAAACGCCTCCTTAAAATGGCACGTGCATTAGAACACAAAAGGGAGAAGACATGCAGAGGTAAGCAGAGCTAAAATCCCTTCTGTAGGACGGAAGCCTGTTTAAACAGGCTTGGGGACTCCACCCACAACCTTCTAACATGAACATCATAATGTCAACATTCCAAAGGAGGCCAGAGCCCCAGAATCGGGGTCTAGGATGCCAGAGAAAGGATGGAGAGGGATGCCCATGAATCCTGGGATTTTGTACAAGGGCAAAGGCTAAGGAGCAGGAAATAAAGTGTGAAATTCTATCAACACTGTTGACTCTGGACAGCATCCTAAGAATGTCCCACTTCACTAGTTGGAAGGTCTCCCAAGTAAGCAAAAGCTTGACGCCATATGACAATGTCAGGTAACCAGCTCACCTGTCTCTTCCTTTACGTCACCGGGGACAAGTTCTGGCTGTCGACAGCACTGGCTTTCTTATACGCGGGGTTCGGTCAATCTGTTAGCCGATATTTTAACAACATGGATAAAGAAGCCATAAAAAAAAAAAAAGTGAACGTCTTCACCATAAGGTAGAGGGGATATGGATATTTCTCTGTATTATTTTCCTTGAATGTTGTTATACTGAGATGACTTAATAAGAAAAAGTCAATTGTAGTAGATTAAATGCATTCACCATCCCTCACGTGACTCAGCACCTCTGACACCAAGGTCCCATGTAAAGGGTCAGTCTCCTGAGGAAGTCAAGGACGGGGCATCAAAATGTACATGACACATTCAGAGGCGTGAAAAAATGAAGCTCATTGTGGGTCATCCCCACTCTCTTACTCTGGAGCTCCCGTTCCTCCTCGATGGCAGAGAGAAAACAAGTTTGTCAGTCGAGAGTAACTTATTCTACTCCTGTTTGAACCCTTTCACTTTGAGGTAAACTCAGCCTCATTTGGGGAAATACTCTGCCACTTCAAAGGCAGTTTCTTCCTTCTCTCCAGGGGCCACTGGCCGCTCCTCCTCCCTCCAACATGGTATCTGGGTGCAGAGGGAAGCCGACACACCCTTTCGGTCGGGTCCTTGGTGTTCTCAGCTACCAGCTGGTCTCGTCCCTGGATGTCCTGGGCTGGTGTTCCCGTACGTGTAGCAGATCTCACTGTCCTTTGTGGGTGTCCAGCTGGCATCTGCTGCTGACACCTCGGGTCCCTGGGGGTCCCTCAGATCCCCAGGTCCGGGTGCTTTGTCGCCTCTCTCTTCCTTGCTCTGACCACAGGCTGGTGGCAGGACACAGCTACTCTTACTCCTTGACGTCCTCTCAGCAGGGCAGACAGAAACTCTGGGCCTCCGGGACCCCTCTACGCTGGCTGTATTACCACCTGCGGACCATGGTAGGCACAACAGGAAAGCACAGGGCAGGGGGTGAGCCGAGATGTGCTGAGTGCCCCTCAAACCATCTGTGGTTTTCTGTGAGGGTTCCTAACACCTCATCACCCCAATTTTGCTTACGCCTGGTGGGTTGGGGAAAGGGGAGGCTTGAGGGGAAGAGGCAGCCGCTTCTCAGTGACCAAGCTGTGGACCACATCCAGGTTCTACCGTCTCGGAACTGCCCTCCTGTCTCTTGTAGCAACGTTTTCTACTTCCTCTTCCTGTCTGGTGGAAATCGCCCATAAATCTTTTCCTCTGCCATTCCGCACTTTGGCTTTCTTTTGATCTAGCCTCACTCTTTCCATGTTGAAGGAGACCCCGAGAAATGCAGAAAACTCTTTTCTTTCTTCACGAAGCTTGATTTCTCCATTGCCGTGGATGCAAAGTGCCATCTTGAAATTAGGACCCTAGAAATGACTCCATTTTCTTCGCTTTCTGCTGTAAGGATTCTAATTTTCTCCGAGACAGCAGAAGCTATGTCAACCAGTGACTTACCTCGTAGAATAAATCAAAGTGGTGTTGCAAAGGTATGGGAGAGGTATAGGGGAACAGTGTAGTCATTACCTAGACCCAAGGCCTGATGACCCGAGGGAAGGCCTATGACATCCTGAAGGAGAAAGTGTGGAGAGAGAACCAGTTCCGTTCCGTTAGGGTCCTAGCAGGTCAAGCGAAACCCTTAGGGAAGGAGCCAGCCAGAGGAATACGTACCAGCATCTTTCTTCCTTCTTTGGATCCCCAACTGGAGCATCCCATTGGCCAAACCTACCTAGACCCCAGAGGCAAGAGAGTCCATTGATATAACCCAGTCAGCCAGCTCCAGGATGGGGACAAGTAGAGGGTGGAAGTAACAGAGGACATCTACCCACAAAGCTTATCCCTGAAAGGAGAGTGGGGAGCAAAGAAAGTACAAGAGTATATGCAAAAGGAAATCTCCATGGCATTTTTCAAAAATACTATGTCCCTGTGACACAAGTCTGTCTTACCCACGGTTTAACTTCCGTCAGTGTCCGTCGAAGCGTGTGTTTCCATTAGAAGCCCACAAATTCTCAAAGCGTTCTGATGACAACAATAGCTAGCCCTGAGTGCTTTCTGTATGCCAAGCACTGTGGAAAGACTTTTCGTCGATGGGACGTACTACTCAAAAGAACCTTCTGGTGGGCACCTGGGTGGCTCAGTCTGCTGAGCATCCCACTCGTGATTTCGGCTCAGGTCATGAGCTCACATTTCATGAGCTCGAGCCCTGCATGCTTGGAATTCTCTCTCTCTCTCTCTCTCTCTCAGTAGATAAATAAACTTAAAAATAAAAAAAAAGGACCTTCTGGGGTAAGCATTATTACCGTCTCCATGTTACAGGTGGGAAAAACTGAGACTAGAAGAGTGAAAGAATTTGTCCAAGGTTATACAAGCTAATCAAGAGTCCATATAAGATCTAAGACCAGTGTGTCTAAGAGGGGCCGAGAGCTGAGAAGGCACAACTGGGAACTGAAAAGGGCGCCCCCTATCTCAGCATCAGCTGCTTCCAAGTCAGAGCTGACAGTCACCGTCCGGACCGGTGGGCATCCCACGTCACCAGCTCTGATGTCTCAAGAGCTGCTTGTGATCCACGTTGCATGGCAAAATTTCTCATTTTTGTTTTTGTTTTCGAATGTTTGTCTATTTTTGAGAGAGAGAGAGAGAGAGTTTGAGCGGGAGAGGGGCAGAGAGAGGAAGAGACAGAATCAAAGCAGGCTCCAGGGTCTAAGCTGTCAGCACGGAGCCTGATAGGGGGCTCATGAACCACGAGATCATGACCTGAGCTGACGTCGGACGCCTCACCCGACTGAGCCCCTGTCTCCCTTTTTTAAGTTGAATTGTTCAGTTCAAATTTGTTAGCCAGGTTCACCGATGGATGAGTTCAACACACTACAGGGCTTCCAGTTTTCAGACTCTGTTGGACGGTGACAGAGAAACCCCACCCAGCACCCCGGCACCCTCCGCTCCCACTGTAATGCCTGTCAACAGCCTTTACGGGCCACCCACAGTGTTTGTTTTCCATCACACCGACGACCATTTTGTTGGAAGCTTAGCAATAACGATATGATGGGCTGCTTGGGGTTACCAGCATGAAGCGCATACCACGATAAGAACTTCACCTAAGTTCACCTAAGTCATGCCGCCTAAACTCCACAACCCTGCAACTTGCATATATCACTACCCATTTTACAGGTGAAAACATTGGGTTGGGACGCATTAGGTCACAAGCCTGAAGTCACAAAATAGAAAGCAACAGAACTAAGGGACCAACTCAGGCCTCTCAAACTCCAGAACTTAGGCTTCTCCTATCCAAAGTGAAAGACTTTCCCCTTGCACAGCTCGGAGACTGTAGATACGCAAACCAGAAACCCAGAGGGACAATCGATCCTTGCAAGTCGGGTGCCAGTGAGAACTTCCAGACGATGCATTTTTGCACTGCAGGCTGCTCCCCCATGATCCAAATATTGTGCTTCTTAAAAGCACCATCCAGAAAAGAAAAGGAGATAAGCAAACAGAAAAGGAGATAAGCCAAGTAAAGAGTGGGACTGCGTGTACTCGGAAATAGGCAGGCTGGTGGAAAAACAAACAGAATCTGCTGAAAATTAATAGGAACACAGAGACGCAGCTGAAGAAATGTTAACAGATGCCTTGGTTCATGTTTTCTCATCCGTGATTTTCAGAGAAAATCATTTGTAGGGTTGCTGTATTAAAAAATGGGTTCCGGGTCGCCTCAGTCGGTTAAGCATCCAGCTCTTGATTTCAGCTCAGGTCACGATCTCCCGGGGTTCGTGAGTTCAAGCCTCGCATCAGGCTCTGCAAGGACCGTGCAGAGCCTGCTTGGGATTCTCTCTCTCCCTCCCTCTCTGTCCCTCCCCCTGCTCGCACTCACTCTCTATCAAAATAAATAAATAAACCTTTTTTAAAAAGGAGTTCCACTCACTGAAACTCAAAGGACACTATTAAAATACGTAGATTGTATCATCCCCTAGGCATGCCTTCCAAGCTCCGAGTACTTCTCTCCGTCTACGTCATGATTCTCATCCTCCTTTCCGGATGTTTCTGCCACCCTTCTCAGCACAAGCAGCTCTTGTTCTCCCCTCACCCACTCCTCACCTAGCAGTTTTAGTCCAGCAGAGAAATGAAGTCTGATCCAACGAGAAGTTGCGGGGGAGAAGATTCCTGGTTGCGTATTTCCATGCACCCCGCCACTCGGTGGATTTATTGTCAACTCTGGAGCCATCGCTCATCTCCCCAGCTTGAGTTGTCTCGAGCTCCACTGCCCATTCTTCCAAATGTCTCATTACTTCTAAAGTTATAACGATAAATGATAAACCTTACCCTTTCTTTTGGTGTTGTTGTTATTTATTTATTTTTGAGACAGAGAGAGAGAGAGAGAGCACAAGCAGGGGAGGGGCAGAGAGAGGGAGAGAGCGAGAATCCCAAGCAGGTTCAGTGCTGTCAGCGCAGAGCCTGACCCGGGGCTCAAACCCACACACGATGAGATCATGACGTGAGCTGAAACCAGGAGTCGGACGCTCAACCAACTGAGCC
The DNA here is from genome assembly GCF_018350215.1 of Panthera leo. Taxonomy (NCBI): domain Eukaryota; kingdom Metazoa; phylum Chordata; class Mammalia; order Carnivora; family Felidae; genus Panthera; species Panthera leo. The sequence goes on along the minus strand of NC_056692.1, from coordinate 49,746,458 downwards.
ACCCAGGCTCAGGCGCCCCAAACTTTGTCGTTTCGAGAGATTTACTGCCAAGAGGCTTCTTCGTTTCTACCCAGAGCTGAGAGACAGGTCTCCCGGTTCGCACTTTCACAATGGATTTCCAGCCCCCACCTTTCCACAAAGCAGCCATTTCTCCCCTGAGACCGCCCCTTCCCTGTAAGAAACACTGGCACCCCCCTGTCGCTCGGGTCAGATCACCAGCGGGTCTCTGGGTCTTCCTGTCCCTTGTCCCCTCCAGCCAGGGGGGCTTGTCAAGCCCACCCCCCAAACCTCTCCATCCCACCCTCCTCTCCCCACCTCCCACGACACACCTCTCACCTCAGCTGATGCAGCCATCTCCCTTCCAGCCTCACCCCTCCCCTTCCCCTCTCTCCCCACTCTTCTGCACAGATTAGCCAGCCTAATCCTCACGAAATGCAGATCCATGCATGGCATTTTCTCCTGGCTTTCTGGTTGCTTCTGGAATAAAATCTGAAACCCTGAACATTTCCCACGGGGCTTTGCCTGACCGACTCTGGACTCTCTCCAGCTGCATTTCATGCCACTTTCCCTCTCTCTGTCCTCTCCAGCCATGCTGGCTTGCTTTCTCTTCCTCAAATAGGCCAAGTCCTGGACTGTTTCAAAGCCTTTACAGTTACCATTTCCTCTGCCCGGGTGCCCATCGCCTAATTTCTCTTTGAACAGCTTGTTCTTCCCTTCAGGTCTCGGCTCCTAATTCTTTTGCCCAAAGAGCCTTTTTTGGACCACCCAGTCCAAAGGGTTGTCCTTGACAGTTACTGGCTCCCTTGTTTATTTCCCTTCTGGCACCTTTCACAACCCACAATTACTTCACTTATATATTTACTTACTATCTTGTTTCCGCTCAACTTCTAAGGTAGAGTTTGGGACATCGTTGGGGGGGGGGTGGGGGACCCAAAAAACAAACAAACAACAAAAAAAAACCCCTGAGTGTTGAATGAATGGAGCCCACGGGCACTCTCCCACGATTTCGATAAAGCACAGAGTCAAAGTGAAGAAAGAGATACCACCGTCTCTGTGTGAGAGCAAACATCCAGTTACACTTATAAAAACATGTTCTTAAGCATAAGTTAAGATCCCAAAAGATATTTGCTAACCGACTATGCAGAGCTGTGGAATGAGATGCAAAGATAATAAACACATTTGATATGAAACAGATGGAGATCTGGTCACTGGTTCCTTGACGTGGGGCCCTTTAAAAAGTATTCTCTTCTCTTCGACATTTTGTGAGCATGTTTTTTAAGTGCCAGAAAGTGCTGTTATGGAGGACATCCCCAGCTCCCCCCGCAGTCACCGAGGACAAGACAAGGCTTAATTGAGTCCTGTGGACCCGCTCTCGTTTGCATATCTACCTGGTAAGGGCACGGCTACAACTTTATAAACAAGCATCTCAGAGTGAGTGAAGCACGTGAGGGTCCTTGAATAGGGCACTGGAGACACACGTCTAATAACATATTTATTGAGTGTAGATTTCCTTAATGTGCCAAAATATGCCTGAGGGTTGTCAGTACACATGTTACAACTTGCTAGAAAAGCTGGAGGTATCTAGTGATCAGACACAGAGCAGATGTTCTTTTCAGCTTAAGAATTTGGTTTTCCTGCAAAACTGCCCAGCTATTTGCAACTAGGCAGCAGACGAACAGCTTAGATCTTTGGAGAGCAGCAAGGGAACCGTCCTCAGTGATTGGAAGCCTCAGGAACTACAATGCCAGGAGCCAAGTTGAGACTCATGAGGGAAAAATGACGCACCTTTTTAAAACGTGGATGGCACGGAAAAATGTTTAGGTTTCTGTCCAGTATCAGCGAGGCTAGCTCAATGACAGGCGCTAACATGAGGCTCCAAGTGTAGACACTGTTATTTCTATTTCTGTAACCCTTGTCTTCTAATTATCACCTCCAGCAGGCTGGCTTTCAGATTAAATTATTTTGGCTTTCGGGGAAAAAAATGAAACCCACCCGAGATGCTGCCACGTAGCGCTAACCACAGCATGCCAAAGCAAAAATCGTGCTCTGCTTTCCGAGCCCTTCCTGGAGGGGCACATTCCTGACGAGGCTCGGCTGGGACCCTCATGGGTACAGAAGCACCGCCCTTGACTTTCTGCTCCTAACTCTGACCCTGGTTGTCACTGCGGATCTGAGCTTGATTATACACGCCCCTCCCACCCTGACGTTCCCTTCCACACGACTCATATTTTGGGTCTACTGTCTTTTGTCCTTCTCTACCTTTACCCAGTGCTTTGTCACCTACCCACCCTCCATCCATCCAGGCACCCAACCAACAGACACTGAGGATCTGCCTCTTGCTAGATCTGCACTACGTGCTGGGGAGCCGTCCGTGTGCAAGGTAGAGTCTATGACCTCATAGAACATGAAATTGAACAGCGGAAGTAGGTGTGAAAACAGACCATTTATTGTGCAACTGGTCATTATTAACATGGAGATACTTCAAAGATGCCAGGGACCAGAGGGAGGGCAGGTCTACATCTAAGGTTGAGAACTGGCGGGGGGGGGGTTGTCACGGACAGCCCCATAGAGGAAGTCATGAGTAGGCGTTCCCTGGGAGGAGGGGAGCACGAGGAAAGGAAAGAGGGGAAGTGTTACATTCCAGACAGAGGAGGAGAGACAAGCCCATCACAGAGGCCCGAGAGCCAGAAGCATTTCCAGGGCACTGGGATGGCTCACCTGGTGAAAGTGCACTGGGTGGGAGGTTGGGGGTGGTGGGGGGGGGGGCAGGAGGTGAAACAGAAAATGGAGAAGGGAACAGGGTCAGATCAGGAAGGACCTTGTGGGTCTTGTCCAGTGGGGGGCACTTGGATGCTTGAAAATCAACAACTGTTTCCTATTTCCCCAAATACAAAAAATTGATATCATGGGAAGTGGGGGTGGGGGGAAGAAACAGGAAACGCAGTTTGATGTGCAGCATATTCATTGTACCCCCTAAAGAGGAAATTGCTCTGGTGACAGATGGTAGCTACAATTGTGATACAGAGAAGTCGAATCACTACGTTGTACTTCTGAAACCGAGGTCACATCGTGTGTCAGCTATACTCAAATTTTTTAAATTATCACAAAAAAGAATATCGGGGCCCCTGGGTGGCTCAGTCGGTCGAGTGTCTGATTTCGGCTCAGGTCACGATCTCCCGGTTCGTAAGTTCGAGCCCCGCGTCGGGCTCTGCGCTGACAGCTGGGAGCCTGGAGCCTGCTTCGGATTCTGCGTCTCCCTCTCCCTCTGCCCCTTCCCCTGCTCGCACTCTGTCTCTCTGTCTCAAAAATAAATAAGCATTTTTTTAAAATTAAAAAAAAAAGAATATTGCTTGATATTAAAAAAATACCAGATGTTCTGGATGTTTCCCAACCTCCCATGTCTCATCCTTGTAAGAACCGTTTTCTTTGTAATACGTGTGTGTGTGTGTGTGTGTGTGTGTGTGTGTGTGTGTAATTCTTCAGCGGCATCCCTGGAAGCATAACACCTGTTCTCCGATCGTTCCACTGCTTGGGGGGGTATTCCCACCCTACCCTCATTACTGCTCTAAAGCAAATACGCAACGATAAGCCAACAGAGTCAATTTCTTTTCTTCCCGGATTAAATGAGTTTTCATCACATCAGAAGTTCGGGTTCAGCCACTTCCTCTGACAACCACACGCTCGGCCACCCATCTGGGGGCCGCGTCACCCAGAACCTCACACCTGATGGTGGGTTTTTCTCTTTTTTTCTACATTTAGAGTCCCCCACGAGAGGAAGGAGGAGGACCTGCCTGCACACCAGCCCTTGCCTGATTGGCAGACGCGGCCGAGGGGGGAAGGTGTCCAGATCGCTAAGGACACAGCCGATGACGAGGCTACCAGGGAAGGCCCGCCTCTCGGCAAAACAGAACCGCGGAAAGACGCCAAGGGTAAGGCCGGCCCGGGGCTACCGACCCGGTCCCCATGCATTTTGCAGACACCCTTCGGGTTTATACGGTGGGGTCCTGGAGCCGGGGCCTCTCACGCAAGGGTAGGGCTGCTGGGGTAGGAAACAGAGTCTGCAGAACTGCTGTCACGAATAGGACCGAACTTCTGACTTGAAGGCTCTAATTGGCACACTTTGGTGTTATCTGGGGCCGAAGGGGTTGCAGCGATTGGAATTAAAGGCCGTGTGTGCCTATCAGCTGGGTGGCCGCATCCCGTGTTGTGGGTCCCAGGGTCAACCTCATCTTCTCTGCGACAGGATCCGCTATGCTACTTGGGAGGAAACACAGAGCACAGCGTCCCCGGGGGACGGCCAAGGATGGCCTTTGCTCTCTGGCCAAGGGACCGCAACCCTTTTCCCATTCGACCATTGCCTTTACTTCTGCCGAGTTGGGCTGCTTCTAAGCCCAGCAAAGCACAGTCCTGAGCCCCGGACACTGGCCACTGCGGTCGTATGAGGAACGAATCACCTAGTGTCAGTGGTAGGCGTCTTCAGAGCAGGAGGCAGTGGCCACGGTACTGATCCACGCGCGGAACAGCAGCTACGCCGTCAGGAAGCACGTGTCCCTTGCCTTCTCCTTTGGCAAATTCTTTGTCTTCCCCCTCTCTGTCCCTTCTCCCCTGCCTCACCTATCTATTACCCAAGGAGTGATGTGTCCTTGCCTGTGGCTCTCCAGCTCTAATTTACCAACCTTGAGTTAAATAGACAGAGCAGCCCGCACTGTCTGTGCCCAGGGAGCTGGGGAAGGCACAGGGGTGGGTCATCTTTCCTTCCACGACTCTCTGTCAAGCTAAAGAAGTCAAACCTCTTGCAAATGCATCCTCATGGCATTTCTGCTAAGCGTGCCTCACTGACAGGGGACGGAAAAGCAAGGGGGTGTTTTTAAGGTGAAAAGTTATCTTTAAGCCTCATCATCATCTTAGTGGAAGATGCGACCTTTTCTGATCATTAACACAGAGCTATCACTCACTCCACGAGCTCAACAGAGTGACAAATTACTGTTGCCAGAAGGGGATACATAAATTCTCCTAATTACCTCCAGAGACCTATCCACGCGGAATCAGAAAAGGTTCTAGTTATGCAGACTTGGCTCTTTTTTTTTTTTTTTGAAAATCATAGTTTCGCTTGCCTAAAAGTCTTCTTGGTTTTAGTCCCATTCGGGGCCAATGAAAAGCTGTGATGGCTGAGCCAGATAAGAGAGAGCTTGGAAAGGAAATTTTTACTTTTTTTTTCTTTTCTTTTCTTTTTTTTTTTTTTTTTGCAAAGGTTGGTCTTACTCCCCAGGACCGAAACTAGCAATTAAGGAGAATTGTAGGGTAAGGAAAGAGAAGAGATATAGCAAAAGTAGGAGAGAGAGAGGAGACCCTTTATTTTGGGATAAAGGCCTCAGCCTGGAAGCCAAACAAATTGAAAATCTTCATTGCAGGCCCAGTTGAGAAGAAATTGTCAAGTTCAAAGGCGTGTGGGAGAAGCCCCTGGCCTCCTCCCATCTCTGAGCTCAGATGCTTGCTGAGGGCAGGCATAGAAGCCCAGGGCTTTTCCAGACACCTCCACATTCCCGAACACTCCCCACCTTCCCAATTTCTATTCCTTTCCGGGTCTGTTGAGGGCTCAGAGCCCCCTTTGCTTTTGGACTTTAGTGTCTCACACAGCAGCCATTTATCCCAAGTCAGCTAAGTGACAAGAACTTCAGGGAGTGTACAGGAGACAAAAATGGATTCGTTCTTTTGCTCCCTGAATCTCTGTTGAGCTCCCGCTCTGAGGCGGGCTCTGTTCCAGGGCTGAAAATACCGCGGTGAACAAAACCGATAGAGATAATCAAAGACACTAATGCAGCGAGTGCATTAAGGGGCCTCGTTCTGCACTCCAGCTCGTCTCCAAGCCTCCCAGAGCAGCGTTGGCAGAGGGCGAATCGAGCCGCACTCCCACCCACTTACGGTCCAGTCTGGGCCAAATCGGTTCCCTCGGGAGAATGCCAGTGCTTTTTGGCTCCCTAAGAAAAGAGTGCTTCTGGAAGCTTCGGAAACATTTATCCTGGGAGCCTGAGGTCCGGAATCCACAGGCTGCACCCACGTGAGCCCTTCTGTTTCTGATTTTCTTCCCACTTGAAAGTAATCGGGCTGGGGGTTTGTACCCACTTCTGACCCCAAAAGGCTCAGGAAATTACAAAGCAAGTTTTCCAACAGATGCTTTCACCAGCGTCAGACAGTCCTGCACAGCCGCCAATTTGCTCTCACTACATCGCGCAAGCCTGACGCCTTAAGAAGTAAAAGGGGCCTGAACCGAATGGCCCCGCTTGCTTGAGGAGTGTCCAGCTGGGACTGAGAGGCCACCTTCCACTGCTTCAGGCCGTAGTCCTAAAGCCACAGGAGGTCTGCCAGGCCAGGGATCCTGGCAGGAAACACCCATAGGTGTGGGCTATAAAGATCAACAGTGGAGTGTGTGTGCACGCACGCATGGGCGAGGCAGAGGGGGAGGGACAAAGGGAGAGAGGGAGGGAGGGAGATTCATAAATGTTTAAGAAACGGGCGAAATGGGCTCCCTTGGAAATGTGTGGTTTGCACAGCAATTTTTGGAATCTCAGGGCAGAGAGTAGCTGGGGTGACTGAATCCCAAGAATCTACAGCCACTCCCCAGTCGGAATGCCATGTGTTGTATGAAATCCGAACCACAGCCCTAGCCCACGACCCGCCTCCACTCAGGGGAGGTGGGGCAGATCTGGGGAGATTTGGTGCTCACAGCACCCAAGAAGCACCAAGGTAGAGAGGCCTTCCAGGTTGTAGTCTGAATGCTAAGAGCCTGACACGTAACAGACACTAAGGAACTCCTTCTTAATTCGTCAGTGACATCACTGAGCAGAGGAGCAAACGTGTGAATGCGGGGACCCCGGCCCAGCAGCCCCGCAAGGAACAGTTCGGTCCGAAATGCCAGCCGCGACGTGACCGTCGTTGGCAGCTGTGACTGTCAGCGTTGAAAGCAAATCCAAATCCAGAACTGCCTTCTGGAAGCTTTCATCGCTCGTCCCAAGTCCAACCGTTGGAGCCAGGGTGGTGTGGAGGGGAGATGGGTTTGGTCACTCTTCAGCTGGGCAGTCTTTTAGAGAGGTGAAGATTACTGCCGTGTTCTGCCATTGGGTTCTTTTTTTTTTTAATTTTTTTTCTTAACGTTTATTTATTTTTGAGACAGAGAGAGACAGAGCATGAACGGGGGAGGGGCAGAGAGAGAGGGAGACACAGAATCGGAAGCAGGCTCCAGGCTCTGAGCCATCAACCCAGAGCCTGACGCAGGGCTCGAACTCACAGACCGTGAGATCGTGACCTGAGCTGAAGTCGGACGCTTAACCGACCGAGCCACCCAGGCGCCCCTGCCATTGGGTTCTTCAGTCAAAGTACTCCCACCTCCTTCGGCCACGCCCCAAACGACAGAGTTTCAGGGTTTTAATTCTTGCACCATCGTCATCATCATTCTGTGAATGAGCTGCAGTCTGGATGCTCCTGAGCCAAATTCAGTGATGTGGCTGTGATCGGACCAGGAAGGGAAAAGTGGGTCTGTCCCCTTCCTGTTCTAGACCCTGTCCCTGTTGGTGCAGGCGACAGCCTCACTGGCATATTCAGTGGCTTTGGCCCATCTATCTCACCCCAAACCTGAACGTACTTTTTAGACCCCAAACAGATGCTCCGTGAAGGGTTACTCAAAGACAAAGAGCAACTTCTTCTTGGGTCCTCTGTGCCTTAGACCAAATTAAACACATCAGGTCCCATGAGTGATTCGTTATTGTGGTTGAATTCTATTTCAACCACCCTATTCCCCCTCCCACACCATTATCCATTGTGCATTCTTCCCATGACTCAGTAATGAAGGAAGGAGGCATCCCAGAGTCCCCCCTCCCTCACCGATTACAACTCCAGAAAAGGATTCTTAAATTACAATAAAAATGCTGAATTATTCCTTGCATGTGTTGACACTGGACAGCTGGCCAAGTGTTTTTCAAATGCTTGGGGAGTTTGCTTTATTTTTTAGATTTTTATGTCAAACAGAATTGCACTTGCCCTGAAGGGGTAAAAAGAAAAAATTCCACCAACAGAGGAGTGTGTTTCCCCCACATGACAAGATGTCCAGAGGAAGGCAGTGCGGGACCGTAGGGAACTTCATGATGACATCAGAGACCCAAGCCTTTTATAATCTACGTCTCCTTATCCTCGTGTTCACAACATGGCTGCTCACCTCTGTGCATCACATTCACAAGCCAGGTGGAAAGAGGACATGTTAGTGAAGAGAAGAGAGAAAGATACATTCTGGCTGACTGGACCAACACAGTAACTTTCCAAGACACCCCTTCTCCACCAACAGACTTTTACACACACACACACACACACACACACACACACACACACACTGGAAAAGCTGGATTAAAATGTGCATTACTACTAGAAGTAAAGACTAGCTTTTCTTTAAAGAAGGGAAACTCTAATAATCATGATGGTCTAAACTCAGAAAAGTAGGTCTGCACCCTCTCAACGGGAGCAAAACAGATGAGCATCACCATGTGACCACGGCCATGTCTTTTGTTTTTTTCTTGAGGTCTCTTCGATGTTCGGTAAATTGGCTTTTGTGCTCCCGGTCCTGATTCACAGAGTTTTCATCATCCCTTCTCCTGCGCATGACTTACAAATGTGTCTACTTGTGGGGATGGCTTGGAGTGCGAGTCCGAAAAGACACCCTTTCCGTGCCCGTGGCCCTGATCCCTACCATGTGCAAAAACCCTACGTGGCATAGGCAAATACCTGTCACTTCTGACTGCACTTTGTTTCACAAAGCAGCAGGCGTCGGTGTCCGCCTAGGTTTTGTCCCATTTATAGTTCACAGAAAATCAGTGAGCTCATGGAGATGAACCTTATTTCGCAAACTGATGGCAATGTCACGGGTAAACAGCCAGGGGTCAGAAATGGCGGGGTTCCCCTGGAGGCTCCACTGTTCCTAACGTGTGACCTTGGCCAAGTCCTGTGACTTCTCTGCACTATTATTCCTTCACTGGTGTGTACGTTTTCTGGTGCCGTGTAACAAATTACCACACATTTAGCAGCTTAAAACAATGCCCGGCTTAGCTGGGTCCTCTGCGTGGGGTCTTATCTGAGGCCCGTTCGTTGCCTGAGCCCATTTGCTGGCAGCTTTAGAAATCAGGGTGGCTAGCTTCCGTACGGTCAGCGTGACTTGAGTCTCAAGTCCCCTGAACTTCTTTTAAAGGGCTCACCTGATTAGGCCAGGCCCACCCAAGAGAAATTCCTTTCTCATTCATATCTACTCCACTGATTGGGGACCTAATTCCATCTGCAAAGATCCCTCCATCTTGGCCACAATGGGACGTAATGACGAACTGTATCTCTTCATATTCACAGGTCCTGTGCACACTCTAGGGGAGGGGACGCTACAGGGCATACATAATAGGCGGCAGAATCTCGGGACCACACCCTATAAAATGAAGACACGAATATGACCTATCTTATATGGTCGCTTTGAAGGTGTAATGAGATGGCGAATGTAACAGGAAGCATCCTATAAGCCGCAGCTGCTATAATTACTCTAGCATTTCTGAGTATCTATTACACGTAGCATTTCTGAGTGTCTATTACACGGCAGGCTGCACGTTAGGAGCTGTGGATTCAGAAAACACTAACGTAGACCTTGGTCCAAAAAAAAAAAAAAACCAATCGTGGCGTTTCTCTAATATTCCCCTCACCCCCCAACCCTGTTCAAAAGCTGGCAAACAGCAAAAAAGCTTTCAAATCCAACTAAATGACTTTTGGATACAGAGACTCAGGGGTTTTGCTCACTTATTGAAGCCACTGTCAAAGATAAAAAGTGCTGACTTCAGTAGAATACCATAATCCATAAGGATTATTATTTCTACCCTTAAGAACCCCCCCCCCCCCCCGCCCCACTGGTTTGGTGCCTCAGTAGTTCTCAGCCTGGACTGCACACGACTGACTCCCCTAGATGGCTTTTTCCGGGGTCCCACCTGCCAAAACGCAGATGCATGTGGCCTGGGGTGCACCCTTGCTTTGGAATTTTTTAAAGCCCCCCAGGACACCCCAACACACCGCCAGGAATGTGAACTTCGGTGGGAGCCCAAGTCTGATAGCTTCCCAGGGTCTGAAAGCCAAATTCCCCTTAAAGAGAAACCACCGAGGACAAGACAACCAGACATGTGAGCAGCGATAAAGCATTTTCCCGTTTACTTGTAGCAAACATTGAAATTCAACACATTTCACACCTTTCCAAGGGGCTCTCCCAGGTCCCGGCTGCTGTTCCTTTTAGCGGACAGCCCACCCCTGGGTGGGGACTATCTGGGGTCGTGATGAGCGCAGAATAAGTTGCCCACGGAGCCAAGAAAGGTGCTCAGCTTGTCTTCCTCAGGCTCGTTCAGTGCTTATTGGCTCTGTCACCTGCATATATGCAGCACCTACTATATGCCCAGCTTCAGGCGGGGTGCTGGGACTTCAAAGACCAAAGTCTGCCTTCCGGAGCTGAGAGTCTAATGCCAAGAGGCAAAGACACCCTTCTTGTACCAGACGAGAAGTGCTTTCTGGATCGAGGGCCTGGAGGTAGATTTTCTGTTGTAAATAATCTTTTTAAAAGCCTTCTCAGTCTTCTAAGACTATGCGTATCTCTCTCCAGGGTCTGATCCCTGCAGAGAGCAGCCTCTTTCTGACTTCCCTTCCACCCCCCTGGCAGCCATTCTTTCCCACCCCCACCCCCAAGTAATTATCATCAAGGAGAGGAATGTAAAAACTGCCAAAATGTCATAATTATTCCATAAGAAAAGAAGAGCGACCTGAAGCCCCAGCTTCCTCTTTTCCCATCACTTGTAACCCTCCAGGGTTTCTCTCCCATACAAAGGGGCATGCTCCAGAACCCCGGGAACGCATCCCGAGCCGGGTCGGGGCTGGCTCCTTCTACCTGCTGAGCCGTCCCTGCTTCCAGCAGGACTGATTGCCAATGCGGCAGAAAGCAGACACTTAAGGACTGGGGAGGCTTTGGCAAAGCCCAGGGAAGCTGGGTTCCTCGTTTGAGATAACACTGAGCCCGTGGCAGCCTGGGGTTGGAAAATCGGGACTGGCTGTGGTTTGCCTGGGTCTAGAGGGAAACGTTCCCTACGCCCCCCCCTCCCCCAACCAGAATAACATATGCTCCTACAGAGACCTGAGAGGGAGGTCAGCTGGCATCCATGGCCTTCAAAACCTCTTCCCCCTTATAAACACTCATTGAAAGCTTACTATGTGCAAGATCCTGGGCTGGGCTAGGCTAACCGCCTCCCCCCCCCCCCCCCCCCCCCCAGCCTCCTTCCACCATGAAAGGTGTTCAAATATCACAACCTTGCTGTGGTCTTAAGGATTAAGTATCATGGAACCCAGAAAGAATCATTCGGAGTTATTTCTTTATACCTACTCTGGCATCCTGGGGAAATGGCTATGTCAAGCTTGCTTCCTTCTCTATTTTTAAATTCTGTTGGAAGAGTGAGACCATCCTGGGCTGCTGCTAAAAGCTTTCAGGAACCACACGAGAAGATACCACCCAGACCCAAGCCTCCCACCCTGGCTGTCCACAACCTCAGCTCCTAAACTCTAGAGAAAGGGAAATGACCCTAAGACCATGGCTGGCTCGGCAACCTAGAGATGGAGTCTGGCCATTATTTATGCCTCTGGCGCATGCGTGGGGGGGAATAAACATCTCTGTCCAACATCAGGAAGTGAGATTAGATTAGATGGAGGCCGAATTGCCTCCCGGTGCCTCAAAGCTGCCAGTGCGAAAATTAGTGATTAAGGGTCAGGATGATGAGATTGCTTACTCTAGGACTTGGGAGCCCACACATAAGGGCTAGAGTATGAACTGGATGACGTCGAAGACCCTGGGAACCCTAGATTTTGTCACTGAGTTAGGCCAGCCAGCCCAGGCTCGGTTTGCTGAAGGCTTGGTCACGGGCCAGATGTCTATCTTGCATTGGGATTTTGAAATCGCTGAGAAAACTCCAGAACACTCATTTCTATTTTGGAAATCAGTGCTTGCCTTAGGAAATTGTCTCCTTGCAAGAGGGGGTGTATTGAAGCATCCGCTAATGGAGGGGTTGGCAAACGACAGCCCATTAGGCCAAATTTGTCCTGCCATCTGTCTCGTGTGACTGGCAAACTAAGAATGGTTTTGCCATTTTTAAATGGTTGAAAAAAAGAAATCAGAGGCATAATATTTTGTGATGCATGAAAATGATCTGAAAGGTAAGTTTGTTGCCCATCAATAAAGTTTTATTGAGCTACAGCCACATCTACTTGTTAACTTGTTACCTATGGCTACTTTTTTTTTAAGTTTACTTCTTTATTTTGAGCGGCAGGGAGAGAGAGAGAGAGAGAATCCCAAGCAAGTTTCACACTGTCAGCGCAGAGCCCCATGCGGGACTCAAACTCACGAACTGTGAGATCATGACCTGAGCCGAAACCAAGAGTCAGACGCTTAACCGACAGAGCCACCCAGGCCCCCCTGGCTACTTTTGTGCAGCAACAGCCACGTTGTGTCGTTTCAACAGAGATCACATGGACCTCAAAGCCTAACATAATTACTCTCTGGCCCTTCCAGAGAAAGTTTGCCGACTTCTACACTAGTATGTAAAAAATAATTCTGCACAAATACAAAAAAGTGAGAGGGTCACATAATTCAGTCTTTAATTAACCTAATTAAATGACCATCTTGGGAGCCCAGGATGCTCTTCTCTACTCAGTTAAACCCCCAGGGCAGTAATTAACTCGACTCATGTGGCAGCCGCAAAACAACTTGCCAGGGATGCACCAAGCACAGAGAATTGCCCACCATGCCGATCACATTCCAGAAAGCAAATCAGAGTATCGTATAGGTTCGATGAGTCTCCCAAAACAAGAGCACTTTCCTTCTTGGCTCCTGGGTTGAGGGTCTGCTTCCTTCTCTGCGGCGAGAACCTTCCTTGTTAATCTATGGGTCAGGGTCAAACACAGAGACATTAACCCTGGTGGAGGCGGGGAAGGGGCCAGCACTGCGCACGGATCCTACAGCACGGCATTTCTCTCCTCTCCTCCTTGGAACAGACTGGAAGCTGCCGATCCCGCTGGGACCCGTTTATCCACCGTTAATCTCAAGTCTGAGCACCACCAAAGCTGTGGGGCGAAGCTGGGACTTGACTCCTCTGATGGCAAAGAGCTTACGGATACCTGACGTGAGTCTTCCAAGGGTCCCCCCCTTTTCCTTATCCTTTGCACCCTGGGAAGTGAGAGAATGCCCCACGCAGGGGTGGGTTGAGCCAACAAGGTCCTGACAAAGACAGGAGGAAGTGGTTTCTGTGCCCTGCCGTCTCCCTCCCACCCCCCCTCACCTCTGCCACCATGCAAGACCAGTGCAGGGAGAGAAACACAGGTCATAACGTTATCATGACCTCATCAGGGTTCCCCAAAGAGACAAAACAGGCAACCCTCCCAATCGGACAGTTTTCCAATGCTCCGAGTGGTCTTTTCCACCCCAGGGCACCTCTGTTCCTCCTCCCGGCCCCGAATTTCTACCACACCCCCACCGTGGAAGATGTGAGTCTTCAACACCTTACCTTGTGGCTAATGGGTTCGTTTTGCTCTGTGAGTGAGATGTGTTTGAGAGGTTTGGGGGCCACCTACCCCTGTTGTCTCAAAACCCGGGAATGGCCTTCTCCCAAAGGTAACTGCTTGCTCACGTGACAAACTTCTGTCACACACTTACTGCAGACACGTCGTCATGTAGATGGACCATCCGTGTGGACGGATGAAACAGAGGCCCTGTTCTCACGGATCTTAGTGCCTAGCCGGGACATGGTCGAGGGGAGAGACACTCACAGGAAGTCAAGTGGGGGACACAGACCCTTGGGCTCCGTGTATGGAAAGCCCAGAGGAGGACTTTACCGCAGCTGAGGGGTTAGGACTTAGCTCTGGTGGAGGTGCACTGCACTGGCAGCCAAAATCGGGGCCCTGAGAGATGGATGGGGGTAAGTGGGGGTGGGTGGGAAGGCAGGACAGGAGGGGGGGGGGGGACAGACACCCAGGCGGAAAAGGAGGCACACGCCCACTGTATTATAGACGTGATGATGAGGCCGGTGATGCTGGCTCTCCCAAAGGAAAGCAACGTGACAAGTCAGGGACAGGAGAAGAGCTCGAAGAGGCCGGGCTGGAGGCCTCGCATGGCGCAGAGGAGATGCGCTCTGCCGTCCGGAGGTTCTGGCCCAGTCCCGAGGACTCGGGGTGGCCCGGCTCCTTCTAAGCTCCAGGGGTTTCAAGCCATCGTCCTTCAACGTGGACTCCCTTAGAGCAGAGTCACCCCCCTGAAGCTACGCAGTGGCTTTATGCTCGAGAAGGTAACAGAAGGCCCTCAGGAAAGTCCTCTCACCCGGCGGGGGTCTCAGTTTCCCCATCCGGGAAGCGGGATGTTTGATTTCCGGAATCCCTAGGGGTTCCTCTGCCCGCCTCCAGAGCTGCTATGGCCGCGTTCTTCTGGCTCCTTACGGTCAGGGCTGGAAGAAATAAAACAACACGCATCTTTGTTTCCTGCTGTGTGGGAGGCAGGAAATGGCCGAAGCCCCTAATTGGGATGAGGTTCCTGCGGCCTGTCCAGCCGCCCACTCCTCGGCAACCCCCACCCTCGCAGGTGTTGCCGGCCAGAAAGGAGGGCACCCTCGGCCATCCGCGGCCGGAACCCATCTGCTGCCGGGCGGCCGACCACGTCCCTGCCTCTGGGGGGTGTGAAAGAAATCGTGATGCAGATAGAGTCGCCCTGCCACACCACTTCAGCTACCTGAGCCTCCTTGTGGCCCCTGCCACAATGGTAGCCACAGTCCTGCCACAGGGCCTTTGCACTTGCTATGCCCGCTGCCTAGACTGCTCTGTTCCTCCCTCACCTCAGATGTCTTTGTTCAAGCCTCACCTCAGCAAGGCCTTCACTGGCCACCCCATCTAAAACTTTGCTGAGCCTCCTCTGCAAACAGGGAGGGCAGGGCGTGCCTGGAGGGGGGGGCCTGCAATCAGAATCTAGGCTGAGGAGGTACCCGCTCCTCGGAGAAACGGACATGCAGGTGGAATGTGACGCTCGGTGGTCAGTACGAGGAGGGAGGGCAGGAGAGGGAATGGGGGGAGGGTGGGGAACCCAGGAGACCAAGTGAGAGTGGGCGTCACGGCGGTCAGAAGGCAGGGCTGGCACGGCCACAGCTGTGGGCACCCAGCAGGGCAGCCCCCGAGAGAGGGCTGGGTCCGGGCAGAGGGCGCACAGAAGGGAACTCAGGCTTGGGAAACCCACCGTGCACCCATGGCGGTGTCTCTCCCAGCGGAATGCAGACAGGGCTCCTTTGCGCCTCGGTTTCTGACAGGAGCGAGATTAGAATCACGAGACAGGACCCTCCGGCCCACACCACACTCTGCCTCCTGCCTGTTGCCTCCAGGAAGGATGGCCTTCAACCGGTAGCCAGCTTGACTCTCCAGTCTCATAGCCACCAGGCCCCTTCGAGGCTGGAAAGGGACCTTGTAAAGTCATGGCCTTCCAGGTGGGTGGGGAGTCAAGGTCCTACAGTGAGTGGCAAGCTCCTAAGGAGAGCTCAGTGCCCCGACCTCACTCGAATGTGCCAGACTCCCAGCAACAAAGGGAAGGGAGGGCCCTTTTATCCGCCTCCCGAGGCCACGGAAAATCAAGAAAGGTAAATGGAAGTCCAACGGATAAGCCAGAGGCAGGGACAAGAGCTGCCTGTTTTAAAAAGTATTCTTTGTCTCGGCGCGAGCCCAGGGTGCTTGGTAACCACATGTTACCTCGGCCCCTCACTGCAGGTGCCTGTGGCCTGTGTGCCCCCGCAGGGCCCCTTCTGGCACTCTGTGGACACGAAGGCAGAGAAGAGACTGGCCGGTCGGAAGGAGCGCCGCAGCCGCTTTGGGGACGTCAACGTGCACAAACGCTACCAGCTTGGGCAGATCTTCAGCCCCTTCCAGGCCCTCGCCACCACGGTGAGCCCCCTTCTCCTTGGAAAAGCTTTTCGTTTTTTGGTTTTGCTTTTTAAGTCTTTTAGGGAGAACGGCGACAACCCCCAATTCTTTGTCTTTTTTAAGAAATGCGTTAGTCAGCGGCGGCCGCAAAAATGCCGCGTAACAAACTACTCTAAAATTTGCCGGCTTTTACCATCGCGACCGTCTATGTTTCTTACCTGCTGGCCTGCAGAGAAAGTGGCTCGTTCCTCTTCTGTTGATCGCAAGTTCGCAGGGTAGGAGGGAGTAAAGAACTGAGAGCAGTGATCCTATCTACCACAAGAGATGAACTGTAGCCTACCTAAAGGTCGGTAACCTGAGGTTTGGGGAAGTTCCGAAGGCAAGTGGTTATAGGTGTGGTGTTCTGAAATAAGAGGAGAGAGAGGGCTCTGGGAAAGGGAAGTTTCTGTGATAAAGGAAGAAGGTTCTGGCTCCCGTTCCCCTTCCTCACCTGTGACCCTCCAGACTCCAGTCACTTTGAGTGGGACCATCGCCAAATGCATTTCCTTAAAACCATTACTGTGCTGTCTTTGTGATACTTTCTAGACATAGTTTCTTATGATCCTAAAATTTGAGTGTGCATATGAATCACGTGGGAAGCCTGATTAAAATGCAGACTTCCAGCGGGCACCCGGGTGGCTCAGTCGGTTAAGCGTCCGACTCCGGCTCAGGTCATGACCTCACACTTCGCGGGTTCGAGCCCCGCGTGGGGCTCTGTGCCGTTGGCTCGGAGCCTGGAGCCTGCAGCCTGCTTCAGATTCTGCGCCTCCCTCTCTCTGTGCCCCTTCCCTGCTCATGCTGTGTCTCTCTCTGTCTCTCAAAAATAAGTAAACATTAAAAAAAAATTTTTTTAATAAAAAAATGCAGACTTCCAGGCTTACAGTGATTTCCATTCAGAGGGTTTGGGTGGGGCCTTGGCGTTTCCTTCCTTAACAAATTCTCTGTTCACCACCTTTCTGGGGCACTCCTTCCCAACCTTGTTCACGTCAGCCCTGTGTCTGGAGGGAGCCAGTATGGCAAGGCCACCTGTAGCCCAGCACAGCTCAGTAGTGCGCCTTACACCCCAGCTCTGGGCCTTTCTTCTCCCCAGTAGCTCTCAACCCTTTTCTGAGCTTCAGAATCACCTGGGTGATTAGCCATGCTAACGCCCAGGTTTTTGCCCCAAACCCCTTAAACCAGAAGCTCGCTGGCGTGAATTGGGAGCGGCAGCACCAATGTGTCGAGCCCACATCGCGCACCAGGTGTGGTGCTAAAAGGTGGCGTTTTGGGTGATGGGGGGGCTCATGGGGTCTGGAGCCAATGGCCAAGAAGGAATTCTCGAAGACGTCTTTGGTGCAAAAAGGTGATTTTATTAAAGCACGGGGGTAGCAAGAGCTGCCCTGGGGTCCCGACGGGTAACTCGTCGTTATATACCCTCAGGTTGGCAGGGGGTCAGGGATAGAGGGAGTCCCTAAGGGATTTTGGAAGACACCTTTCCAGGACCTTGAGGGGCTAGCTGTTGCTAGGGAAACGCCACCGTTTAATACAACCCCAGTCATGAGACCCTTGAGATGTAGATCAGGGGGCCATAAGCCTGGAGTCTGGTTGCCAGCATGTATCTGGGGGCAGTTGAGATAAAGGAAATAGACTTACAGGGGCCTCAAGGTTGGGCTAACGTGAAGCTAAGGTTCTCTTTTGCCCCCAGCGAAGTGCCATTATCCAGGCAGCTGAGCTCCTAGAGGGAGGTCATTCTGCTGGTTTCAAGGGCTTGTCAACGGGCTGCAGGGAGTAAGGGAATTTAAGTTTTTCTTGCCTTAGTTTCCCACATGACCATGGCACGCACTTAAACGCCTTTCCTTTGCTCTTGGGTAGCTGAGAGTGTGTCCAAGGAATATCACACATATTCTACTTGCGGGGCATGTGGGGGGCAGCCTGTGTTTGACCCTCATGCTCCCTCATCACTAAAGACCTTACCTCCAATCCTTAACCTTCATGACCTCTACCATGTTAACATCACCCTCACGATACCCACGAAGCAAGAAAAGATGAGATGTGGTAAGCAACTTGCCCAAGGCTGTCAGCGGTCAGGGCAGAGCCGGGATACGAACCCGTGCACTGGAGCCAGGGCTCCCCAGCCCCACACTCTATTTCATTGCCTTTATTCTCTGCCGCCTAGGAGATGCGAACAGTGTCGTTCCCCCAAGACCTGCCCACGAATCCGCACGTGCAGAGAATGGGCATTCCACGCCCCGCGGATGGGAATCGCCACGCTCTATCCCTGTCCTCCACGGAGCAGGGCGCCAGAAAGGATGACAACAACCCCGCGAAAGAGAAGGCAGCGAGTCACATTAGAATGCCTTTATTCCCCCCAATAGTTAAAGCAACAAAATCTAATGACACGAAATAATAAAAATTTTAAAACTGCGATCTGGCCCCTTGCTGCAAGGCTTTGCATTGAGACAGATAGAGCCCAGCGACTCAGGAACGCGGAGACGTTGTCAGGCCCGACTTAACATTTAGATAATTTGAGGAATGCCACCAACAGGCCTCTGTGGGAATATTTTAGAGAGGATGAAACCGTTAGGAGCTGCGATACTGAACTAGAAATGAATCCTTAGTAGGTACATGATTCTCCAGAAGTCTAAAGATGCAGAGAAGGGATGGTTAGAGTTCAGTGAATCAAGGACCCCACCCTTTCTGTCCTCCTGGTCTACCATCACAGAGTGTTGGATGGCAACCTTGGGGTTCACTCCTCATGGTGAGAAAATGGTTGCCACTGCACCAAACACCACATCCACACATGACCACGTCAAACCCTGGAAGGCTGACATTTCTCCTCATGCGACAAATGCATGCAAACGTGTACACACACACACACACACACACACACACACACACACATACACAACCTCTCCTGGGAGCCACTTAGCATATTTTTCAGCAATTCTCCTTGGCCAGGATGGTGTGGCTTGCCCATGTCATAACCACAAGGGAAGCTGGTAAGGACGTATCGGGTGTTTACTAGGACGCAAGTTCTACCATCAGAAATGGAAGGTAAGAAGATGGCCGATGGGGAAGCAATCAATGTCGGCCACAGTGCACACTCACTGGTTTGCAGATCAGACCATTACAGTGAGAAACTTCTATTTGTGCCGAGTGGAAACCTGTCATGTAATTTGTAAGCATCCACCCTAAGGTTGCTCCTCTAAGAAGCTTCCCCCACCTTAAGTAGCTTTCACTTTCCTTTGATTTTAAAAGTAATGTGTGCTTGGAGGGGCTGGGTGGCTCAGTCGGTTGAGCCTCAGACTCTTGATCTCTGCTCGGGTCAAGATCTCACAGTTGGCAAGTTCGGGCCCTGCGGCGGGCTCTGTGCTGACAGTGGGGAGCCTGCTTGGGATTCTCTCTCTTCCCCTCCTGCACTCTCTCTCTCTCTCTGTCTCAAGATATATGAACAGACTTAAAAAGTTAAAAAATGAAAGTAATTTCTGCTTATAATAAAAACTACTCAAAGTACAATCGAGAAAATAACAGGGCACGTGGGTGGCTGAATCTGTTAAGCGACCGACTCTCGGTTTCCCCTCAGGTCACGATCTTAACAGTTTGTGAGTTCGAGCCCCTCATTGGGCTCTGTGCTGACAGTGCAGAGCCTGCTTGAGATTCTCTCTCTCTCTCTCTCTCTCTCTCTCTCTGTCTCTCTCTCTCTCTCTCTGCCCCTTCTTCCTCTCACTCTTTCTCTCTTGAAATGAATAAATAAACTTAAAAAAATATTTTTTTAAAAAAAGAAAAAACAACAGTGACCTGAATCACATTGTTTCGAGACAAGCGGTGTTTGTATCCGGGAACATTTAGGTCGTTTTTCAGTCTCTCGCCATTATTGGTATTGCCGGGTTTCCTTTGGGTCTAGATCTCTTTCCCATGGTTTTGACTGGGTTCTCTTTTGCCCCTGTTGCCTGACATCTCTTGGAAGGGCCACCTGGACCACTTCCAGATCCCTTCCCATGTTGCCATGGTTACCGAAGCCATTGCATGGGCTTTATTACAGCACTATTCACAAATATCTGGAGGGCTCAATTTTCTTTAAATGTTTCTCTTTTTTTTTTTTTTTAGAGAGAGAGAGACTGTATGCAAGTGGGGAAGGGACAGAAAGAGGGGAGGAGGATCCGAAGTGGGTTCTGCACCGACAGCAACAAGCCCAATGTGGAGCTTGAACGTACGAACTGTGAGATCACGACCTGAGCCGAGGTCGGACGCTTAACCGACTGAGCCACCCGGGCGCCCCCTTCATATATTTCTGAACTGTGTGATATGCAGAAGATATAATTCCTCTTCTTTGGGGCACAGGTCCTCTCTTTTTTTTTCCCTCAGGATTTCTTTTCTTAACTTTTCTTAACTAATACACAGTGTTGCATTAGTTCCGGGTGTACAGTGTAGTGATTCAACAGTCACGTACGTGGTCCCGTGCTTGTCACAAGTGCCCTCCTTCATCCCCATCACTTGTTTCGTCCATCTCTCCACACGCCTCCCCTCTGATAACCACCCGTTTATTCTCTATAGCTAACAGTCTCTTTCTTGGTTTGTCTCTCTCTTTTTGTTTCCTTTGCTCATTTTTTCTGCTTCTTAAATTCCACATAGGAGTGAAACCATATGGTGTTTGTCTTCCTCTGACTGACTTTGCTAAGCATTATACTTTCTAGATCCATCCATGTAGTTAAAAATGGCAAGATTTCATTCTTTTTTTTTATGGCTGAATAATGTTCCATTATACATATATCCTTTTATCCATTCATCCATGCTGCTATAAACCCAGGGGTGCGTGTATCCCTTTGACGTAGTATTTTTGTATTTTACTTCCATACTCTTTTCCAGAGTGGCTGCGCCAGTTTGCATTCCCACCAACAGTGCATGAGCGTTCCTTTTTCTCTGCATCCTCGCCAACACTTGTTGTTTCTTGTGTTTTCGATTTTAGCCATTCTGACAGGTGTGAAGCGACATCACAGGGTAGTTTTGAGGTGCATTTCCCTGATGATGAGAGATGTTGAGCATCTTTTCCTGTATCTGTCGTCCATCTGGATGTCTTCCTTAGAGAAATGTCTGTTCATTTCTTCTGCCTATTTTTAAATATCGGATTATTTGTTTCGGGGGTGCTGCGTTGTAGAAGTTCCTTATATACTTTGGATACTAACCCTTTTCGGATATGTCGTCTGCAACCACGTCCTCTTTCAACGTGGGGTAAACAGCTCCCTTTGCAGGTATGTTGGCTAATTGCCTGCTTGTCTTTAATCTTACAACATTTAAAACTTTTTTTTTTTTTTTCAACTTTTTTTTTTTTTTTTTAATTTATTTTTGGGACAGAGAGAGACAGAGCATGAACGGGGGAGGGGCAGAGAGAGAGGGAGACACAGAATCAGAAACAGGCTCCAGGCTCCGAGCCATCAGCCCAGAGCCCGACGCGGGGCTCGAACTCACGGACCGCGAGATCGTGACCTGGCTGAAGTCGGACGCTTAACCGACTGCGCCACCCAGGTGCCCCTAATCTTACAACATTTAAAATTACACAGGCAGACTTTTATATTTCGGCGTTTCCCATTTTGTGTAAGCCAAGGACTCAGGAACGCGGAGTTCTCTGGCCAGATCTGCCCTGCCTCCCGTTTTTATAAATAAAGTTTTCTTGGACACAGATGTGCCCATTTGTTTATGTATTGTCTACTGCTGTTTTTGTGCTAAGTCAATAGTAGACTTGACTAGTTGCAAAGGGGCCCCGTGACCTACAAAGCAGAAAATATTTACTATCTGGCCCTTTACAGGAAAAGCTTCCTGATCTGTCTTAAGCCAGGTTCCCCTTTATAATTTCTGGCTCAAGTATCTACTTCGCTGATCTCAGGTTTTAAAAATTTCCTTAAAGTCTTGAGTCTATGATTATGTCCATCTAGATTTTCCATCACAAACATGAACTCAAGTAACAATAACACTCACCGCTAAAATTTATTGAGTACTAATACTATGTACTAAGTGTATCAATATATCCACTTTCCGCGACCACGCTATGAAGTAGGTATGATCCTCGCCTTACAAAGAGGGAAAACCAGAGTCAAGGCAGGGTAAAAGAACATGGTTGGTAAGTAGTAGAAGCAGAATTTGGACCCAGGAGATGATGCTCCAGAATCTATGCCCTACCCATCGTGCTACCCTGCTTACCTGGTGTTCATTCTCCCCCAAAGCTGGCCTCTCCCTTCTATTCCCAGCCAGTCCTTCCTTACTGGTTTAAGTCCCAAGTAGAAGACCCCCGTGTGGTTGCCTCTACCTTCTGGGAGATGAAGTTGCCAGCAGAGGAAGTCAAGAACTTACCCAGTTCCCTTTCTAGAAGGCTCCATGGTAGACAGCTGTCTAATGCTGCCCCCATCACTGCTCCACCGGCCCACGGGCTGATTGGCCACCCGTGTTAAGAAACCATGTGCACATCTTGTGTACAACCTGGCAGGTTATGTGTTTAAGCTTCTATCTTTTTCTCCTTTTATTCAAACCATGAGCCGCTCCCTCCCACCTGCTGCTTCATTCAGGGAGAAGATTTCATACGAGAGGGCAAGCTCCGTATGGGTGCCACTGAGCGTCTAACATATGTTCTACCCACCCTGGGCATGTTTTCTTTTCTTTTCTTTTCTTTTTTTAATTTTTTTTTTAACGTTTATTTATTTTTGAGACAGAGAGAGACAGAGCATGAACGAGGGAGGGGCAGAGAGAGAGGGAGACACAGAATCGGAAGCAGGCTCCAGGCTCTGAGCCGTCAGCCCAGAGCCCGACGCGGGGCTCAAACTCACGGACCACGAGATCGTGACCTGAGCTGAAGTCGGACGCTTAACCGACTGAGCCACCCAGGCGCCCCATGTTTTCTTTTAAACAAGATGCAGCCTTTCGCCCAGACCGAAGCAGAGAAAAAGCTCCATACCGTTACAAGGGGAGCCAAAGAAAGCTTGAGACCCACAGAGGGGCTTTCCAACCCTTCGACCACGCGCCCAAGCTTTAAAGGAAGAACTTTAAAGCTCTTCAATTTAATTCGTAACTGACAATAAATCTGATTTATAGACAACTTGGCAGGAACCCATTAACACACAAAGCAAGATCTGCATAGACAAAGCTTTCTTCCACTATGGGATTTGAGCAAGGCAAGATTCCTAGAAGTAATAATGGTTGCATCAACCAGCATCTCCTGAGTAACCACTGTGTTCCAGGCACCGTGTTAAAAGCTTTTGCGGACCTAACCTCAATCTACACCATTGTTCCACCATAATAGTCCACTGTCATTAAGGATGGGAAAACTGAAGTTGCAAGAAATGATAACCGTGCCGGCACCTAGCTGCCTCCTCTCGCACAGGCGTTTGAGGAACACCCTCTACAGCCTGGACACGCTCTCCCGGCTTGCCCTTTGCACAACAGCCCTGATGAGCCGTGATTTATATTCCACACTTGTTCAGAACCAGCACACACATTCTCACCCCATTCTGCCCTGCGGTTTATTTGTTCTTCGCTCCTTTCTTAGCTATCTTGATAAAGCAACCCATGCCTTTCTGACAAATGCTAATGGATTCATCTGTCACTGCTTGTAGATAACAACGTCTTTCAATTTTGGCTGCTGCCTTCTGGGGCTCAGATGTAAAAGCGAGGGCACCAACCCCCCGGCAGCCGAGGGGGGCAGGCAGGTTCCGCGGGCAAGAACCTTGCAAGGCAGACGCTGGGGTTCGGGGAGTGTGCGATTCCGTGAGTGGGGGAGCTGAAGGAATGCGGGGGAATAGGTAGAAAGCTCCTTGCACGGTTAGAAGCTTAAGGCTGGTTCAAGGACAGGCTCTGCCACTCAAGACATGACCTTGGGCAAGATGCGTGTGATGTTGAGCCGTCTGGCTCCTGGTTAGAAACCTTTGTGTGGTTTTTGAGGCCTGATCACAGACGGGGAATTGCAGTCAGACTCAGGTCCCTGGGGCCCCGTGCTTTTCTCATATTTGGTCCCCGGCCTGGAGCCTTCATTCCTGGGTCTCTTTACCCTAGGCCTTCCTTGGGTAGACAAGCTCTTCCTCAGAGCCCTGCCGGCAGAACCAGGGATGAAACCGTGACATTTCCCCACCCCCACTCGGCCCCCAGTACTTTTCCATCCCCAGTCTTCTTCTCCGTTCCCCCTCTGACCTCAGAGTCTGCAAAAATGCTGGGGCCTTTTATTGGGGTTCCCTCAGCAGTAAGACACTCACCGCCTGCTGTTCCGTGGGGGAGAACGGAACTGGGGGGGGTCAGCGTTGGCTCCAGTTTGGGACCCCTGCTTACACCATCGCAGTGAGGAAACACTTCACTCTCATTTTTGCCTTGTTACTTGAATCAGCCATTCAGACACCCGGCGACTCAGCTCATGACCGACGTGCCGTCGGCCTTTCTCGGGTGACGAGGGGAGACCTGGGCGAGCCTCTCACTGCAGCCATGTGTAGAAAGTGTCTGGCACGTGATGAGGACATAGTGGTAGTTGTCTGTTTTTTCCATATCTTCTCCAAGGCTTGATTCTAAGTCTCACATCCAGACTCGTGTGCAGGTGTGCACGCATGTGTGTATGCATGTGCACTATGCATGTGTGCATGCTTGTATGTGCGTGTGCCCTATGTGTGCATGCGCTGTGTGCGTGTGTGCATGTACACCGCGTGTGCATGCTGTGTGTGCATGTGTGCATTGCATGTTCACTGTGTGTGCATGTGCCTGAGTGCTGTGCATGCATGCATGAGTGTGCCTCTGCACTGTGGGTGCATGCGTGCATGTGTGTGCCCTGTGTGTGCATGTGAGCATGTGCTCTGTGTGTGCCCTGTGTGTGCATGTGTGCAGTGTGTGTGCATGCTGTGTGTGCCCTGTGTGTGCATGTGTGCAGTGTGTGCATGCTGTGTGTGTACACTGTGTGCATGTGTGTGGATGTGTGCCTGCACATGTGTGCTGTGTGTGCATGTGTGTGCACTCTGTGTATGCACGTGTGCATTACGTGTTCATTGTGTGTGCATGGGTGTGTACACTGTGTGTGCATGTGAGCATGTGCACGTGTTCTGTGTGTGCATGTGTGCAGTGTGTGTGCATGCATGTGTGTGTGCGTGTGTGCCTGTGCATGTGTGCTGTGTGTGCATTGCATGTTCACTGTGTGTGCATGTGAGCATGTGCATGTGCTCTGTGTGTGCATGTGTGCAGTGTGTGTGCGTGCATATGTGTGTATGCTGTGTGCATGTGTGTGCATGTGTGCCTGTGCATGTGTGCTGTGCGTGCATGTGTGCATTGCATGTTCACTGTGTGTGCATGTGCCTGAGTGCTGTGTGTGCATGCATGAGTGTGCCTCTGCGCTGTGTGTGCATGCATGCATGTGTGTATACTGTGTGTGCACGTGTGTGCCCTGTGTGTGCATGTGAGCATATGCATGTGCTCTGTGTGTGCATATGTGCAGTATGTGTGCATGCTGTGTGTGCCCTGTGTGTGCATGTGTGCCTGTGCATGTGTGCTGTGTGTGCATGCACAAGTGTGCCTCTGTGCTGTGTGTATATGCGTGCATGTGTGTATACTGTGTGTGCATGTGTGTGCCCTGTGTGTATGTGTGCCTGTGCACGTGCACTGTGTGTGCATGTGTGTGAAGGCGTGTGTGCACATATGTTTGCATGTGCACATTGTAATGAATTCAAGAGGGAGGGTGAGGGATATGACCGAGGGTGCAAAATCCAACGCAGCAGCCCCTTAGTCTGCAAACGCTCCCTCGCACCAACCTGGGAACTCTGCCTTTCTCTCTGCCATCTTCCTTTTCTCCCTGAAAGTGAAGAAAGTCTCCTGCTCAGAGGAGCAGAGCCCCCACCCTCCCCACGGCCCCTCCGGGAGCCTGGGAGTCACTGGGACGGACTGGGCTGGCACCACTGCCGGCTGGGAGAAAGCTCTAGCCGCTGGCTATTTAACGAGGAGGAAGCAGGACTGGGAACTCCCAGATAAATGGGATTGGTTCCATCTTTCGGTTTCGGGGCAGCTTTTTATTTGAGACTCCAGAAATGGTGATTTTTTTTTTTTATTGTCCGTTAAACGTCTCCATCTGCTTTGTCACTGTGACCTCCAGTATGTCACTGGATAGAATAAAGACGTGTGCCTTCAGAAACCCTCCCAAGGGTTTCCAGGTGGCAGGAAGGAGAGGAAGTCTGTGGAGCTGTGGGACGAGGCCTGCCCGGGCTGGGGAGGGTGTGTGGCCACAGCTGGTAATCCAGAGAGAGGGCCTCTCCCAGCCCTGGGGGTTCACATCTGCACAGAAGTCTGGGTCCTGAGGGTGACAGGTAAGGGACCGAGGCAGGCGACTGAGGAGTGAGGAATCGTGAAGACGGGGCCCTCTGAGCTGACACCCTGCGTCGACCTCCTGAGTGGCTCTCACATGCCAGGCCCCGGGCATTAACAGTGGGCGTGACAATGTCCCCGCTCGCACGGAGTCCTCAGTCTACCCTCCCAATGGCCCCATGCAGTCCATTGCCTACACCCCCACCGCCCTGCTCTGGGGTCAGAACATGGCAGTCACCACTGTGGCTGGGCCCGACTTAGTCTCTCCTCTGACTGTCCCCGCCTTGAGCCGGCTTGGGGGGGTGGGGTGGGCAATGCCTACTGCCTGGGGACCAGGGGCCCGTCATCCACAGAGATGACGTCATGTCGGCTGGCAGGTGTCTGTACCTCTGGCACGTTCTCTCGTTGGGCACATGTTTGAGGGAGTACCAGGCACAGTACAGGTCTTAGGGGGGCCCCCGGGAACAAGACAGATGCGGTCTCGACTCCCCACACAAAAGGGCCTAGTGCAAAGGACAGGGCAGCAAGTAGTCGCCATAAAGAATGCTGCACGAGAGATCTCCGCCGGGAAAGGCAGAGTTCTACGGGACTAGACTTTACCTGGAAAATCAGGGAAGGCTTCTCTGAAGAAGTGACATTTAAACTGAAACGAGAGGAGTCCACCATAGCGGAGGCATCTTCCAGGCACGGGAACAGCTTGTATGAGGTTCTAATGGTGAGCGAACACGACGCTTTCCAGAAACTGGAAGGGGCCCCCTGGGGCTGGTGTGGGAGACAGGCAAAGGGGAAGAGGCGCCAGGTGCCAGGAGGGGCCTCAGAAGCCAAGGCCAAGGCTCGACTGCACCTCAAGGGCAGTGGGCACCCACTGAAGGGTTTCAACCACGAGAGACCCACGGTATTTCGCCTATTAAAACGATGACCCTCCGGCTCCCGGGTGGTTCAGTCGGTTAAGCGTCCGACTTCAGCTCAGGTCACCATCTCATGCTTCGGGAGTTCAAGCCCCGTATCCAACTGTCGACTGACAGCACGGAGCCTACTTTGGATCCTCTGTCTCCCTCTCTCTGTACCCCTCCTACACGAGCGCTCTCTCTCTCTCTCTCTCAAAAATAAATAAACACTAAAGAAATAAATAAATAAACAGATGCCCCTAGTCAGAGCATCAGGACAAGAGATTCTAGTTAGGACACCAATGCCACGGTCCAGGCTAGAGGTCTGGCAGAAGACGCGGAGAGAGAGCCACAGGTCAGAGGCCCAGTCTGGGGTCCACCGGCAACACCTGATGCTCCAGTAAATGTCACAGGTGGGGGAGCAAAAGGGTTCCAAAATAGCTGCTAGGCTTCTGGCTTCAGCAGCTGGGAGGACGGTGGTGCTGTTTGCTAGAACCTATGTATTCGCCCAGACTGGCCTGGAGACCTCCATTACACCATCTGTATGCAAGACTGAACTCCAGGGCCCCAAACACCGATCTAACAGCGACTACCCAAACAGGGCCCATATAAAAATGGCGAATATCCTACATTTTTATCCTTTTAGTGACGTCAGGTATTTCCTTTTGTCGTTCGTCTTTTCTTTTCATTTTTTTATGTGTCTTTATTTATTTTGAGAAAGCACGTGTGCACGCAAGAGAGAGAGAGAGCGAAGAGGGGGGGCAGAGAGAGAGAGGGAGAGAGAGAATCCCAAGCAGTCTCCACACCTCCGCACGGTCGGCATGGCACCCGATCTCCCAAACCGTGAGATCCATGACCTGAGCCGGAATCAAGAGTCAGATGCCGAATCGGCTGAGCCACCCGGGCGCCCCGATACCGGGTATTTTCAAACAAGGCCGCTCCTTATAAGCACCCCTGGGTCCCAGATTATCCGCATCCTTGAGAGGCAAAACAAAACAAAACGAAACCGTGAGGGTTTCGTTTTGTTTTGCCCTGAGGGCTTCGTTTTGTTTTGTCCCTATTTCTTGCTGACGAGAAGTAACCACGGCCATATGCTCAGAAAACGTCCAACGTTTGCATGTTTCTTTTTTATTTAGTTTTATCTGGTTGAGCCACAGAGCCTTCAGCTCCGGAAGCCTATAATCTTCACTTCGTGAATAGCCATGTAATTGAGCAATTGCAGTCATCGCTGAGGACTGCTGTGTGGACAGCAGGCTTTGGGGTTTTTTTCCAACATTTTTTTTTGTCTGGAGTACCAGGAAAGGGAACACGCGAGCTGAATCTCAGGCCCCGGTGTCCTTGGGAATCTGCAGCCTTCCGCAAGGAATAACGAAGGTGAGGAAATAGGGCTTTGGTAAGCAATGATGAAAACCCTGCGCCTAGCTCCGGAGCCAGAATGATCTTCCGGATTTTTTTTTTTTTTTAATTGAGAGTTTTGGGAATAACTCAATCTGCTGAGAGCCCACTTGAGTGCTTAGTACGGTCTTTTTAGAACCCTGCACCATGGTGATTACTGTTGGCACAGGGTCTCCCGGGCCTCTGCACATCACCACTGCACAGTAGGTCCATATTTCAACACTACCGGTTGATGTTAATATCCTTCATCCTTCAGACGTGCCAGCAGGCCCGGAGCTGGGGGTTAGTCAGGCTGTTAGTAAGTCACCGTGAGAGACCCGACCCCAAGCCGATCCAATGCTCAAGACGATAAAGCTTCTCATTTTACCTTCCAGTTGTGGGTCTGTGTGTCAAGTGCAGATTGAACGTCGAGTGTGGTCCCGCACTAACACGGCAGCTGGAGCCAGGGACTGGCCACACTGCTAACGAACGCACAAGGTGACTCAGAGGCGAACGTGCCTGTGACAGAGGGCAGACAGGAGGTTTGCCAGCCCCAGGAACGAAAAGTGACTGTCAGCAGACTCTCCTGCACCTGGCAGGCATTTCCCTGAAGAAGCACCGTGTGTTTTGAGTAACGGAGGCAGTTCCGCCCATCAGTCTGCGAAGAGCCATCCTGCCGCCATCTTGCAGGGAAACCCGCGGAGGGCTTCGTTCAGAAGGCTTGCCCCGCCGGGTGGGGCAGATCAGTTCCCGGCTCTCATTCAATTTGAACACGAATATATTGTACACCTGTTGGGTTCCTGGCCTTTTGCGCTACACACTGATGAAAATTTTTTCAGGTATTTCTTCAAGTATTAGATGTTCTCCCTCCACTCCCTCCAGTCTCCCTGGGAAAGGTAGTGTCTACACCTAGAGTTACGAAATGCCACAAGACCATAGGAGACCCATCTTAGATTGTATAAAATTAGTTGGGAGTACAGAGGCAACTAAAGAAGGGACGGAGGGTGGGCGGATGGGTGGATGGAGACGGATGGACGGACAGCTGAATATTCTCTGGACTTGGCGTTGCTTCAAGCTAAGCAGATGCACGAGAAAATTATAAGGCTTCAAGGTGTCAATCTTTCAACCCTCCAAGGAACGTAATGATTTAGGCCAATTTAAGACACGCGGGAACCCTTTAAGGAATAACACCGATGAGTGAGAGGTGAAGATTTTGGGAAGCTTGCACGTATGGATATTTTTTGGTCCCCAAATGACACCTCCTTTGCCTGCGTCAAATGCCAGTCCTGGCAGGAAGCACCAGCAACCTCTCACCACTTAGGAATGAAAATAAAAGGCAAACAGGAAACTGTGTTTATTTTTTACCACGAGTCAGCCAAACTCCCACACCTCTGCTGTGCGTTTCCTCTGTTGGGTGTTTTAAAGTGTAGCAAGAGGGGCGCCAGGGTGGCTCCGTCGGTTAAGCGTCTGACTCTTGGTTTCAGCTCCGGGCATGATCTCACAGGTTTGGTGAGCTCGAGCCCCACGTCGGGCTCCGTGCTGACAGTGCGGAGCCTGCTTGGGATTCTCTGTCTCCCTCTCTCTCTGCCCCTCCTCCACTCGCGCTATCTCTGTCTCTCTCAAAATAAATAAACGCTAAAAAATATGTATATATAAATAAATAAAGTGCAGCAAGAAAACGACCCCTCCCTTTCTCCCAAGGAGCCCACGGGCACCCTGATGGCTACAGAGTGTGTGCAAGACAGGGGCGAAGCAGGGGCGCCTGGGTGGCTCTGTCGGTTGAGCGTCCGACTTCGGCTCAAGCCATGATCTCACGGTTCGTGGGTTCGAGCCGCCTGTCGGGCTCTGTGCTGACGGCTCGGAGCCTGGAGCCTGCTTCGGAATCTGTGATTCCCTCTCTCTCTGTCCTTTCCCTGCTCACACTGTCTCTCAAAAAAATAAATAAATGTTAATAAAAAAGAAGAAGAAGACGACAACAGTGAAGCCTAACTAGGGACAGGTGCAGGGGGAAAAAATGTCACATTTTCCCCCGGGGACTCCTCACGAGAGTCATTTTGAAGCCCCCCTCAGACGGGACTATGGCACTACATAACTATGCTAGCAGAGACCAGGTAGCATTTGATGAAAAGCCCTCACAGAACATGATGGAGTCCCAGGGTGGACCAAGCTGCCGCTGCAAATCGTTCTGTACTCAAGTGACTTCGAAGAAAACAACCGGACCCGTAGGGCCACGGGATGAGCTACCCACGTCTCTAAACCTTGCTCACCAGGGCTGGTAAAGTTCCCCTTCGAAAGATCGCTCTGCTCATTAGGCCTTCAGTGAATTTTCTTCGTCCCATAGAGACTCTTCTTGAGAGAAGTTGAAACATGAGTACCTGTTTTAATTTAGACCGCTCTTTTAACTTCATTTAAAATTACTGTTATCATGCCCGGTCTCCGTAATGATGCGCCTCGGTCGGCCAGAACGTCTCTGAGGTGCAGGCCTTTAATGAGGATCTATCTGAGTCCGAGGGATGTAATTTGACCAGTCTACCATGAAGCGTTCACCAGCTCAGCGGGGCCTCGTCCACACTTGCCCTGAACTTCCCTTGCCCCTCTGAGGATATGCCCTGCTTGGTTCTTGCCCATTTTCTCCTGCCACAGGCACCTGACTGTGTCTTTCGGCTCAGATCTGCCTGTCTCTTCTTCACGTAACAATAGCACAGTAGCATCATAGCCAAACGCTAAAAGTGGATTGAAGAAATATTCTGATTCATTCTCGCATGGGTAAAAATATCATCAGAAGGCTGTCCAGTTGAGAACAAAAGTTACATGAAAGTGTAGACACTCTCACCTCACACTGTGGGTATCGCTACTATCGAAAAACAAAAATCAAACCCAGAAAATAGCAAAGGTTGACAAGGATGTAAAGAAACGGGAAACGCTGGGGCACCTGGGTGGCTCAGTCAGTGAAGCGTCCAACTCTTGGCTTCAGCTCGGGTCACGATCTCACAGTTGGTGAGTTCGAGCCCGGCATCAGGCTCTGTGCTGACAGCCCGCTCACACTCTCTCTGTCTCTCTCTCTCTCAAAATAAATACATGAACTTAAAAAAAAAAAGAAAAGAAAAAGAAACTGGAAACTCTGTGCCTTTTTGGCAGGCACGTAAAATGATACAGCCACTGCGGAAAGAGTATGGTAGTTGTTCAAAAAATTAAAAATAGAACTAACAGTGAGTGAGATAAAGGGGATTAAGAGTATACTTATTGGGGCGCCTGGGTGGCGCAGTCGGTTAAGCGTCCGACTTCAGCCAGGTCACGATCTCGCCGTCCATGAGTTCGAGCCCCGCGTCAGGCTCTGGGCTGATGGCTCGGAGCCTGGAGCCTGTTTCCGATTCTGTGTCTCCCTCTCTCTCTGCCCCTCTCCCGTTCATGCTCTGTCTCTCTCTGTCCCAAAAATAAATAAAAAAAAACGTTGAAAAAAAAAATTTAAAAAAAAAAAAAAAAAAAAAGAGTATACTTATTGTGGTGAGCACTGAATAACGTACAAAAATATTGAATCATTATATTGTACACCTGAAATTAATATAACACTGGATGTTAATTATACTTCAATAAAAAAAAATATTAGAACTGCCATATAACCCACCAATTTTACTTCTGGGTATTTATCTAAGGAAATGAAAACACTAATTCAAAAAGATATCTCACACCTCCCTGTTCATTGCAACGTGATTTACAATAGCCAAACTATGGAAACAACCTGAGTGCCCACCAATGGATGAATGGATAAAGATGTGGTATATATACACAACAGAAAACCATTCGGCCACAAAAAAAAAAAAGAAAGAACAAAATATTGCCATTTGCAACAACACGAATGAACCTTCAGGGCATAATGCTAAGGGAAATGTCACATAAAGAAAGACAAATACCGTACGATCTCACTTGCATGTGGAATTTTTTTTTAATTTTTTTTGTTAACGTTTATTTATTTTTGAGACAGAGACAGAGCATGAACGGGGGAGGGTCACAGAGAGAAGGAGACACAGAATCTGAAACAGGCTCCAGGCTCTGAGCTGTCAGCACAGAGCCCGACGCGGGGCTCGAACCCACGGACCGTGAGATCATGACCTGAGCCAAAGTCGGACGCTTAACAGACTGAGCCACCCAGGCGTCCCTGCATGTGGAATTTTTGAAAAACCAGCAAACCCTCCCCCCCAAAACAAAAAACCCAAGCTCAAAGTTTCAGAGAACAGATTGGTGGTTGCCAGAGGCAAGGGATGAGGGGAGAAAGAAATGGAAGAAGAAGGCAAAAAGGTACAAACTTCCAGTTATAAAATAAGTCATGGGGATCCCATGTAGAGCAGAGTGGCTATAGTTAATAATACTGTACTGCATCTTTGAAAGCTGCGAAGACAGATTTTTAAAGACATCATCACAAGAAAAAAAATTTGGAACTGTGACGGATGTTAACTAGACATTGTGGTGATCCCTTCACGATATATACAAACATCGAACATTACATTGTACGCTTGAAATCCCTGTTATAGGGGCGCCTGGGTGGCGCAGTCGGTTAAGCGTCCGACTTCAGCCAGGTCACGATCTCGCAGTCCGTGAGTTCGAGCCCCGCGTCAGGCTCTGGGCTGATGGCTCGGAGCCTGGAGCCTGTTTCCGAGTCTGTGTCTCCCTCTCTCTCTGCCCCTCCCCCGTTCATGCTCTGTCTCTCTCTGTCCCAAAAATAAATAAAAAACGTTGAAAAAAAAAAAAAAAAAAAAAAAAAAAGAAATCCCTGTTATATGTCAACTACACCTCAATAAAATAAATGAAGAAATAGAGAATTTATTAATTTTCAAAAGGTAGTCTGAGGCCTCCAGATTCTGGAACTACCTGCATGGCCTGGGAGCTTTGCCCGGAAATGTGCTCCAGATTTCCAGAGCCATGGTGCAATGTATAAAGACGTCAACCCTTGGCACAGAAACTGAAACAGAGAAGGGCTCACACGTGCATCATGGCTACTCCATCACCTCGCTGGTTTGCCTCCAACCTGGATCATTCTCTCTGGGCTTCTTTGGAAGGTAGACAAGTTAACATCTGGAAAAGGAAGAGCCACAGCCTTCAGGAAGGTTTTCCAGCTGTTGCTTTCAGTTTATCAAAATCGTATTGCCACTGGCCCCTTCCCTTCTCCACTAGCCGATCTTTCTTTCTTAGTGCCCCCACCGAGGTTGCAAGCACCATCTATCTAGATGCCAAGCAACAGATCAGTGTGCTGTGATAACTGAATAAGAAATAAAGGAGTTTCAGGGTGCCTGGGTGGCTCAATCGATTAAGCGTCCGACTTCGGCTCAGGTCGTGATCTCATGGCTCATGAGTTCAAGCCCCACGTCAGGCTCTGTGCTGAAAGCTCAGAGCCTGAAGCCTGTTTTGGTTTCTATGTCTCCCTCTCTCTCTGTCCCTCCCTGACTCATACTCTGTCTCTCTCTCTCTCCTTCTCAAAAATAAATAAACATTAAAACAATTTTAGAAAACCAAAGGGAGTTTGCCTTGGAGTGAAGGGAAGCCCACGTGAAATCGGTTTAGCAACCTTTGAAAATGAAAGTTGGGAAGGAAAAGTGGAGGGCATAGTCCTTCACGGATCTGCTTTTCGCTCTTACCACTCTCCTGTCCAGAGCTTAAAATACACAGTGAACTATTTGGTTGGTTGAGATGATGTTCACCCTGAAATCAAACCTCCTCTTGGGAATCGTTTGCTGTTTGCCTTTTGGCCCCCAAGACGCTGACCTCGTATCTCAAACCAAAGGAAATGTGGAGCAGGAAGACAATGACAAGGCAGAACTTGAACCTTAACTGTTGTTTCCTCAGGCCGGATGAGTCTGTCCTTAACCCCACTGTCCTACTATTTGGTAGGTCACGGCTGTCATGAACTCGCTCACATCTGGCCCTTGTCTGGCCTTGATTTAAGAGAAGCAAATAAGTCACAAATCCTTATGGGCAAAGATAATTGCCATGGGACATGTTTTTCCTGACCAGTCCTTTTTCCTCATTGTCCCTGGATTCAAGAGGACGCCAGCTTCCAAGCCTCAGCCACAGCCATCTCCCCAGAGTGGGCGTCCACGCCCTTGCCCTCTTGGCTTTTAATGTGGCCATCAGCTAATCTTTGAATTCCTCCTCCTCCACCCTCCACTAGATATTTCCTGGCGCTTAAAAGACATTTGCCTTTAGTGCAACAGCTCCAAATCGTCCAAGTAAAGCCCTTTATACTTGTCCATTTGAAGTCTGTTTGAATTCGTAAGTTGATGAATGAAGTGGTCTATTATTTTCACAAATACTTATGTTGTGAGCTGGCCTAAGGGCCTTATTCGGCAGGTAAGTTCCTTTTGTAGGTAATGATGGCTGCTGAAGTTTAGAGTGGGGAAAATTCAGCTATTCTCTAACAACCTTCCTGCTAGGTTACAAGGAAAGAAAATGTCAGACCAAATTCTTCCAGTCCGTGGACGTTTATTCAACACTTATTGGCAAGCAAATACAAAACAGTATATGCAGTCAGTTCTATAAGACTCCAACTAAGTCCCAGCTCTCTGTCTTTTGGGAGCTATGAACACCACCCTTATTAGAAAGCATTGGCCAAGACAATTACCACAACGTTCCGGAAGCAGCGTTCAGTTACTCTCAGTTGGGTTCAGGCACCCAGAAACATTCCAAAGTCAGGGACTGAAGACAAGGTTATTCTCTGACCCAGCTTCAGGTGCCCACTGGAAGAGGCCACTACCTTGCAAGCTTTTCATACCCCACTCACGGTAAGGGGTGTCTCCAAATCATGTCAGGCAATACACAAAACCCGAATGCTTCCCTTTCCCCAATGAGAGCTCATTCAGAACAAGCCTCATGCTCGTTGACAAGCTATTACTTTTACCAATAAAAGTAATTCTAACGTCATTATGTTATCTAGCAATTTCCATTGGTGTTAGCCAACCAGCCTGTAGGAATTTGTTACAGAAGCCCTTGGAAATGAATACAGCCTCTAAGATGAGGTATTTGCTTGGTTGGCTACATGGATCAGGAGCTCAGAGACTATGGTACATGGACGGCAAATGAACACAAATAGATGGTAATGTAAGGAAAAGGAGGGGGTCCCCTGGGAAGGAATATGTAGTGAGTCGTAGGGCAGAACTACAGGCAAGACCAGTATTCAAGGTCAGAGAAAGAGTGGCCTGCAAAGGATAAGGAGTCTGGAAGGGTAAAGGGAGAGGACCAAATGTCCTTAAACTTGTTACACTAGCTCCAGGAGGGAATCTACTTTTGGAAACTTGCAAGGTGGAAGTGAAAACTCTGAAGAAGATGAATTTAGGACACTGCGGAAAATCGGGTAAGGTTGAGCCTGAGAAGCTCATGAGACCGAAGGAAGACAGATCAGGGACTGGGTGCGATGTAGGAGAACCGTAGGAAGATCGAAGAGTCCAGGACGCCGAGTTGTGTGGTGGTGAGCATGGCGGAAGTGACATACGGAGAAGGAGAGAGAGAGAGAGAGAACTGACCATTGAATGTGGCGGTAACACGGTCTGGGGGATGGAATCATAGCAAGCCTGCATCCACAGTACGTGGTCCTCAACAGCAAATCAGAGCAAACCTGATGTATCCAAAATAGTCATTTTTTGCTACAGCAGATCTGAAACTCAAGGGGTGAATGATGCCCTAGAATTTCAGCTATTTACGGACTTGCTGGGAAAAGCCCCTAACTCCGATGTGCCCTCACTTCTTTTCAAAATGGAAATTCCTTTGAATTGACTGTATTTCTGCATAACTGGGGTCTGCATAACTATATTAATAAGCCCACATGGATTTGGGAGTTCTGCCTTATTCTATTACAGCCTATAAAACTCTAATAAATACAGACCTCCTTACAGACTCCCAGCTACTTTAGAAAAAAAAAAAATAGAAAAGAAAAATTAACCGCCCCCCCCCCCAAAAAAAAAACAATCCTCACTGAATTTTGATGATGATCTTAAAACTTTCCCTCTGGTAGCCAAAAGTAATTACACTCAGTTGGGGCGAAGAAATCTTCGTTTTCTAATTATGGAACAGATGTTTTACTGAAGCAATTACCCCTATGCCACCAGTAAAAACTAATCTCACAAGTTGATCTTTGATTCAAGAAATGGCTGTGTGATTCTGCCTGCAACCTATCCTAAAAAAAGGGGGGGGGGGGGAGTCGCCATTTATATGGGCCAAATGTATTGCGGGGAAGATTTCCCCGCTTTTCTAGAATTCTGAGACGACAAATATTGGGAGCAAGTGCCTGTCACCTCTATTTCTGTGGAGTGGCAAACCGTAGCTACTGTATCTTGGCGGGAGAGGAATGTGATGAGCACACATGTGTTGGGTCTCAGGACCTGCACATATCTCACGCGATGTCTGCCCTGTGCGGGAACTGATAATGTTCTACAGGATGCCTCCCGTGAGGCGTTTACTTAATGTTCAGCTTTGATGAGCATCAGCCTTCTCAGACACAGGACAACTGTGCCCCAAACCTTGGGTGGTCGCCATATTACCTGCTTTACCTGCAATAGCCACAATTGTTCATAGAATTTCCAATGGAGACAGTCCATGGGTGCCCCCGAAACCCTTTCCCAGCCAAGTTCCTGCTCCTCTGTGCTCCCACCAAGCTAGACCCTCACCTTTTCTCTAGCTCATTCACCTTTCTCGCCTTTACTGCCTCCCACCCCTGGTAGACGTTCTCGGCTAGAGGCAGTCCCATTTCGTGCAAAGAATGTGCTTCCTCAATTCACGTATCTTATGAGTGATTATCCTGTGGGAACATATACAAAGTTCGGAGCGTATGTCCTCTGAATACATAAAGCTACCAGCAAAATGGTTCTTTCAGACGGGTAGCCATCATTTTTTCCCATTTCCCCCCATTATTTTGTCCAATTACAGAGTTTTCTGTGAACCCAAGGTGTACCCACTTGTTTTGTTTATTCTCAACATTAGCTCTAATGTTTTGCAGAAAGAATTCTTCTAAATTACCTTTATAACCACTGTACGGTCACCTTTTGGAGCATTTTACCACATCTAACATTCCTGCAAAGTTATTGATTTTTTTTTAAGCCACATTTTTCTGTATCGGGCTTAGCACCAACACAAAATGAACGTTTAGATAATATGGTTACGTAACATGTAAAGATTTTAAATTATTAATCATCGTAAATGTTAAAAGAACAGCATAATAATAGCCACCATTGTTCATAGAATTTCCAATCCCCGTAAACACATTGGTTTTTTGAAATAATAACAGTAACAACATGGAAAAACGAATCATTGGTTTTAAGAGGCATTGACGTTTAGTAATAATTTGAACACTGTTTCCTATCCATTCAGCCCTGTTTAGAAATTATACAACAAATT
Organism: Panthera leo; assembly: GCF_018350215.1. Classification (NCBI taxonomy): domain Eukaryota; kingdom Metazoa; phylum Chordata; class Mammalia; order Carnivora; family Felidae; genus Panthera; species Panthera leo. The sequence goes on along the minus strand of NC_056692.1, from coordinate 49,708,503 downwards.
GTTCTTGTAAGTTGGGAAATTAGAAAAATTCCAAATCTTGTGCAGTAAATGGGACTTTGTTCATATCTCTCTGCATCCTATTTTGAAATCCCTACAATTCAGGTTCACATAAAATAAAACAACTCTGAAATTTTCTCCCACTACTTTCTCCCCTTCTCCCAACAATTTCTACCTGTCAAGACCTTACCTATGTTTAAGGCTTAGATCAAATACTACCTCTTGTAAAAAACAAAACAAGATTTTCCTAATCTTCACAACATAACTTGATCAGCTTTTTGCTTAAATCAGTAGCTTTTGGACTATAGTCCAATATTACAGGACTATTTTATGTAGATAGGTCTGCTTTTCTTATGTTTTCCTATCCCTTCTTAGATTAATCGTTCCTTGCAGAGGTGAACTGTGTCTTAACCTTTAGAGCCCCTTTGATCAGGCCCAGCACTTGACAGAGCAAGTGTTGAGTAAAAGATTGCTTTTAATTAAATCAAATTGTAAATCAGTCTTTGTCACTTGTCTCCAAATGGCCTGGCCTCAAAGCCGATTCCTCTGGAATCACACCTGAAAATTCAACTTCTTTCCAAGAAGGAAGAGTCAGCCCTGTATTTGTTTCCTGGGGTTGCCGAACAAAGTACTAAGCACCAGAAATGGCTTAGAGCACCAGAAATGTGTTCTTCCCCAGTTCTGGAGGCCAAACAATTAAGATCAAGGCGTTTGCATGGTTGCTTCCTTCTGAAAGCCAGCAGAGAGGGGGAATCCGTTCCCTACCTCTCTGCTCGCTTCTGGTGGCCAGCTGACAATTTTTGTTAATTCTTTGCTTATGGACACCACCCTGATGTCTGCTTTCCTCTTCACACGGCCTCCGTGTGTGTGGGCCCCCCTCAAGTGTGATCTCATCCTAAGTAATTACACCTGCAATGACCCTATTATTTCAGAATAAGGTCACGTTCTGAGGTTCAGGAAGTTAGGACTGCAACATTTGAATTCCATGGCTGAGGAGGACGCAATTCAACTCATACTCGGCACCTCTCTATAAAAGAGCCAAAGGGAAAAACCTGAGATCACTTTTGGACCACCTATCATTAGCCTGGGAAAAGATCAAAATTCAGAATCTGAAGGACAGTTTCTACTGCATGTGTATGTCTTTTACTCCATTGTGAAGCCAAAAAATCATTAAGTTGAACCCTCGTAAGTCAGGGACGGTCTATACATCGGCATGGAGAGATAGACTCCTCTATAAATGAACTAATTTGCTGAGTCTGGACTTGAATTATCAGAAGTGAAAGATCTGGAAGACAGAGCACCCATTTTTTTTTTTTTTAAAGCAAGATTCAGTGATCTAGAGATAACAGGATAAAATATTACGATTCCATCCATCCTGTTGGTAATTCCTTTTGTACATTTGCATCTCTAAAGAACCAGAGCAAACAAACCCGTGGCACCTTGTCAAATTTTGGTCTCTGGCATCTATCTCTTAATAATTTCCAGAAGAGATGGCGAAAAAGGAAGCAGCGGTTCATTCTGGGTCAGCTTCCACGGCAACTGACTGACGTTAGCATTGGAATCTTGCTTCAGATGGTGCCCTGAGAGGAGAGAGACTGTGGGGGGATCGTGCGTAATCCCCATTTATTCTGAAAGGATGCGAGACACTCAAGAGAGAAGTTTAACAATCTGGTGCCTGTGGATTTCCCTTTCTTTCTTTTCTTGGCTTTGCTGGCTCCATTTGGTTAGGACACGCCCAGCTTGTTTCATTGACGTAAACGTCCCAGGAGCCTTTGGGAGACTAGGACTCAAGAGTGTATTTGTAGCGTCTCTTGTTATGAAAGTCGAACCAGTGGCCCTAAAGGATCACTTGCCACACCAAAGCTTGTGTCCTCACAGCTCTGGTTGTCACTTGCCGTCCCATTTACAAATGAGAGACTAGCCTACAGCAAGAGCCAAAACCTAGTCCACGATGACTACCTTGTCCATGAAGGATTTGAAAAACATGATAAAAACAATTTGAGAATTAAAAAAATAGGGGCGCCTGGGTGGCTCAGTCAGTTAAGTGGCCGACTTCGGCCCAGGTCATGATCTCGCGGTCCGTGAGTTCGAGCCCCACGTCGGGCTCTGTGCTGACAGCTCAGAGCCTGGAGCCTGTTTCAGATTCTGTGTCTCCCTCTCTCTGACCCTCCCCTGTTCATGCTCTGTCTCTCTCTGTCTCAAAAATAAACGTTAAAAAAAATTTTTTTTAAATAAACAAATAATGGAAAAAAGTGCAGATTCTAGGGCTAACCCTCAAACCAAAAAAATCAGAAGTTTTAGGGGTGGGACCTAGGAACCTGTATGTGCTTCTGATAACCTAGATGACTCCTTCCCACTCTTAAGAATCCAGGATATTGTGATTTCTCCTGGAAGCAGACAGGAACAAGGACTAAAGAATAATCCGAGGGCAAAGTCTGTTGGAATTGGCCAAGTTCAGGGCTCCATAGAAAACCGAATAGTCTTGGGGAATATGCAAGAGAAAGCTACCAGACTTGCCACCATTTACCGGGGGAAACCAAGTCTGTTCGCCTGGGAAGATGTTTCGGGAGTAACGCAGAACGGCGTGCAATGGAAGAAAGAAAATCAGCCATAAATGCTGAAGATCTGAGTGGTAAAAGAATGGTCAGAGCTGAGACAGAACGGCTCCTTGCAAGAAAAGTAGTTGGGTTCTGATATTGGGAAACTGTGCATCTGCCTGAGTCATATTGGTTGGGGGACAGTTTTATATTAGAATCATTTTCAGCCCAGAAACAGAAGCATGAATATGTGAGCATATTGTATATGATGTAGCACTTTTAAAGTGGGGGGAAAAAGAAAAAATACTCAATAATTGTGTTGAGGCTTCCCATTTTGAAAAAACAAGTTCGATCCCTCCCTCATGCCATACACAAAAACAAATTCCAGATGGATGAAATACCTAAAGATAAACCACAAAACTCCAAAAGCATTAGGAAAAAAGATAGATATTTTTATTGATTTAAGGCTAAGGAAATCTGCCTTAGCAAGACATAAAGCAGAGAAGGTGGAAATGAACATTCATTCGGCACCAAAACAGCGTTAAAAGTAAACAAACTGAGGGGCACCTGGGTGGCTCGGTCGGTTAAGCATCGACTTTGGCTCAGGTCATGCTCTCACAGTTTGTGGGTTCGAGCCCCACCTCGGGCTCTGTGCTGACAGCTCGGATCCTGGAGCCTGCTTCGGATTCGGTGTCTCCCTCTCTCTCTCTGCCCTTCCCCCACTCGCACTCTGTCTCTCTCTCTCTCTCAAAAATAAATACAACATTAAAAAAAAAAAAGTAAACAAACTGATAACAGCCTGAAGAAAACATTTCCGGCAAATACAATAGATGAAGAAAGAGTATCCAGAATGCAGAATTGTTGCAAATCAATAAGCAATGGGCCAACATCTCAACAGAAAGCAAACAAACAAAAGTAGTTAGAGGGTAAGAGCAAGACTATAGGAAAAGAAACACAACTTATGAGCAAACACGAAAGTATGCTACACCTCATTTAAACTCTGTACAGAGATCAAAATTATTACAGCAAATATTTACCAAAATGTTGATAATATCCACTGTTAATAAGAAAGCAAGACCAAACATGCTCTCATACACTGCTGATGTGGTTGTAAACCCATAGATATTAATTATTAATTAGTTAATTAATACTCATATACCTGGAATCCAAAATTCCATTTCTAAGACTCTATCCTCCAAAAATACCAGAAACAGTACTACAAATATGCGTGTAGGAAGAAGAAGGGGAAAAAAAGGTTCACTGCAGAACTGTTTGTAATGGCGAAAAAATTAGAAACTTTTTTTTTAACGTTTATATTTGAGAGAGCAACGGACAGAGTGTGAGTGGGCAGGGGCAGAGAGAGAGAGAGATACAGAATCCGAAGCAGGCTCCAGGCTCTGAGCTGTCAGCACAGAGCCCGACGCGGGGCTCGAACCCACAACCTGTGAGACCATGACCTGGGCCAAAGTCGGAAGTTCAACAGACTGAGCCCCCCCGGCACCCCTCCCCGCCAAAATTAGAAACATCTTCAAGTAGAATGTTTAGTCCAAGGGTAGGAACCTTTTCATGTTTCCTTTCTCTCTGGTGTATTTCAAAATACTCTGTACGTTTTCTAAGTAGGATTAAGGATAAGATGAACGAAACAACCCTATAACTAACTATTTGTTCAACAACCCTATAGTTCTGCTGCTGTTCTATAAGCTACCTGAGGGTGGGACTCGTATGCCTACCCTGTGCCCGACAGTCACGATGGAATGAAAAACCTTGCCAAGCCTCGATCAAACCCCAAGTTCTGCCGAAATAGTAGCCGCAGCTATTTATGGATGGGAGACCCCTAAACGGACCCTGCCTTGTCTAACAAACATGACGTTCGGCTAGGAATGAGAGGGCCCGAGTGAAACTGGCCCCATAAATCACGTCACCTTGGACGAGTCACTTAACCTCCCCAAGCTCCAATTAACATGTTTGCAAAATGAGGATAATAACGTCTGCGCTTCTGAAGGACTACCTTGAGGATGACTGAAATAACCTGGGAGGTCAAGCTTTAGCTCTGTGTAGACCCGGGGTATTATCAAGGGTGAGTATTTCGTGAACAAAATGAAAACTAACTTGCAAACTTCAGCTACTTGCCTGATTCAGCACACGGTTTCTTCGGGTTCTCAGAAATACGTCCCATTTTACCCCGTCCCTGGCACAGACACATCCACAGAGCCAAGGGCACCCAGCCCCGGGTAACTCATTCTGAGCTCTCAGCAAACAGGGTTCTGCTTCAGGAAAGGAAAGCAAATGCTTGTTCTGTTTCATCTCAAAAACATGGTGCTGGGGTTTTAACATAAACCCAATCTTCACCTGCTGAGGACATGTGGTGGAAGAAGGTACCAGAAGGGTCCCAGAAGCCCATGGCCCTGTCCTTGTGCCCTTTATCCAGAGGCACAAAGCCACTTTTGCCTGATGTGACCCCATGCTTCTGGCCACGGGTGATCGTTCTAGAAAGGAGCAGCTTACCCAAGCTGGTGATATGAGTGTATCTCTTCCAGGAACTTGGAAAAGGCCAGCCGCTCTGTTGATGGAGGCTGTAAATTTGAACCATGAAATGGTATCACCACCTTCCTCACAGTTATTGGAAGTGGCTGAGGTGCGTGGGTGGCTTAGTCGGTTATAAGAGTCATCGGACTCTTGACCTCAGCTCAGGTCTTGATCTCAGGGTCGTGAATTCGAGCCCCGTGTTGGGCTCCATGCAAGTCTTGAGCCTACTTAAAAAACAAAAAACAAAAAACAAAAGTGGGATTTTTGCATTCTATCGGTTCCTGTCCTAACTCGCTGGATAGAATTCATCAGTAGAGGTAAGACTAAAATCATAACCCGTTAGTATTTCTGGCTTTCGTGTCTCTCCCTCCCTTCCCTCTCCGGTAGATTCCTTTGTAATCATGCACATAAACAACAGAGTATATAAAGTCATAAGACGCTAGTCCTTGTCATGAACAATTTCCCCTCACTGTTGTGCAAGTTAAAAAAAAAAAAAAAAAGTGAGCTTTCTCATTCACACCCCCCACTCTTCACCAGCTGTTGCAATTTTGCAAGCCAACAAAACAAACTTGTGGCCGGACAACACAGGGCGCAGAAGACACGACAAATCACGTCCTGGGGCAACAGCTCACTTGGATGCAATGGAAAACAAGGTGCGGCTTTTTCTATGCCCTTGAGGCAGGGTTCTGTAGCCACCAAGACAAGAAGCAGAAGGGACCCGTGGCACTTCAGTCAACATGAGACACAGTTTTGAAGAAGACCTGTGTCACCAATATGGAAAGTCCCCAAACGAGTATTTTAAAATAATGACCTTCCCAGACACGTTTGTTTATACAATAGCCTCCCGTCCCCACCCCCTCCATAAGTAGCTCAGAAGCTGAGCCTGGAGGGTGGGGTAGGAAGAATAAGGACATCAGCAAGAGAAAAGGACAGGAGAAATCCTCTTTCCTAGTTTTCTGATGGCTTTCTGCTCCTCCTTCCTTTTCTTCGTAAGTTATAGGAGATACTCCCGCAGGCTCCAAATAAATTCTCCCTGGTTGTGCTGAAATTGGCTTCAGTGAGTTTCTGATATTGGTAACAAAAGAAGTCTGGAGAATGCTGATAGCTGTTACTACCCACCTTTTTCAAGGACACTGGGGGTCACTGGAGGAAAGTAACTTGTCCAAGGTCAAATGGTTCTCCTTCTCTGACGTCCATGTTCCTTCCATTGGGCTGTTGAGGACAGAATGTGCCTGAGCCCATGGCCCCTTGAGTGATCAGGGGGATAAAATCTTGCTGATTTCCTTCTTGGTTCTAGACAAGAAGTTATCTAATGAGACAATCCCATTCATTCCTTGCCGCTGTGCTCCCTTGTGATTCATCTGCCTTCCCATTTTTCTTCCCCGGGACCAGAACCCTGTTCCCAGCCACAGCTCTGAAATCTCTAGGTCGCGGCAGGTCAATGAGAGAGGAATTTGGAACCGAAAGCTTTTGGGTTGTCTCTTCTCAGACTCAAGGCTGGAAAAGGATGCCCGCCGTCTACCTTTGTATTATTTGATAGTGTACTTAAAGGTTGAAAAGAAAGTGGTGAATTTCAGTCCTTCCTGTCTGCCAAAAGTCAGCATACTCAATCTTGCCTCCCACCTTGCCTTACAAACAGGCATTTCCGAAATGGAGGAAGTGGGCCTGCCATTGGACAGAATTGATGCATCTGAATTCCCTTTATTTTGGTAAAAAATAAATAAATAAGTAAATAAAAATAAGGGAGTGAAAATATATGTCACCCCAAATCCTACCATTCTCACACTACCAGCGTTAAGAATTTGCTACATTTTCCCCATCCTTTTTCTTATGCATCTGTTTCATATACAGCTGTTATGAAGGTGTCTAATTTTTGTAGCATGATTTTTTTTTTTTTTACTTAACATTATATCATAAGCATGTTCCCTTTTGCTGCGTGTTTTTTATAATCATAAATTTGAGGGGAGGCAACTTTTAAGGATGTAGCATTATTATGGCAAACATTTGCAGGGGGTTATTTTTTTTCTTTCATTTAAAAAAAAGTTTATTTATTTTGAGAGAGAGAGAGCATGCACCCACATGCAAGAAAGGGACAGAGAGAGACAGAGAGAGAGAGAGAGAATCCTAAGCAGACTCTGTGCTGTCATCACAGATGCAGGGGGTTCTATGATACCCGGCATCTAGCTTTCTTCTCTCCAAAGATCAATATGCTTATTATTAGGAGTTGAGTCAAATATTCCCTCTCTCCACTTTCTGGAAACCAGTGTATGGGAACAGCTCTAGTCTCAGCCATACAGTAGTGTTTTATGACTCGTGGGCGAAATGCAAAGAATTAATGAGGATCTATAACGTACCTGTTCTAACAGAGCTATAATCTCAGTGAGAGGCATATATAGCTTAAAGCAAATAGAGCTTATACAGGCTGTCCATCCTGGACTAGGGCTTATATGTGGCTCAACCATTTAGAATTCTATGAGCACTTCTCTTCAATTACTTATATCACGGTAAATTTTGTCCAACCTTAACAATAACCGATCATTTGAAAGCAACCTTGTTTTCCGCTAAATCTACACTACAATTCCACTAAAGAGTTAAGTTCCATATGAACAGTAATTTTAAAAAAATGATTCCTACTACCATATTTCTATAACCTCTCTCTCCAGTGATTAATTTAGAAGTGTGTTCCTTGGGGCACCTGGGTGGTTCAGTTGGTTAAGCATCCAGCTCTTGATTTCGCCTCAGGTTATGGTCTTGTGATTTACGGGATCGATCGAGTCAAGCTCTGCACTGTCAGTGAGGAGCCTGCTTAGGATTCTCTCTCTCTCTCTCTCTCTGCCCCTCCCCCACTCAGGCTCGCTCTCTCTCTCTCTCTCTCTCAAAATAAATAAATAAAGATTTTTAAAATGTTTTAAAAAAGAAGTGTATTCTTAATATTTGTCATTGATTTTTTCTTTTTAAATCAATTTTATTTAGTATGATTACATATAATGAAACAGACACATTTTAATATGCAGTCTAGTGAGTTTTGAAAAATGTAAACACGTAACTACCACCACAATTAAGAACTAACATTTTCTTCACTCCAAAACGTTCTCCATCTCTACCCTCAGCCCCAGACAACCGCTAAACTGCTTTCTATCATTATAGACGAGTTCTGTCCGCCATAGAATTTCATACAGATAGAATCACATACTATTTATCTTCTGTCACACATCATAATGTTTCCGAGGTGCAGTCATGTTGTTACATGTATCAGTAGCTTGGTTTTTTTTGTTTGGTTGGTTGGTTTGGGGGGTTTTTTTGTTTGTTTTTTTGCTAAAGGAGTCTTTTATTGAGTGGATTGATCACAATTTACCCATTCACTATTTGATACACATCTGGGTTATTTCCAGTTTTTTTGCTCTTATAAATAAAACTACAATAAACATGTCTGTGTAGAGATGGTCCCAGACTTACGATGATTTGACTTACAGTTTTTCAACTACACCATGGTGCAAAAGCGATACGTATTCAGTAGAAACCATACTTTGAATTTTGAATTTGGATCTTCTCCCAGTTAGCAATATGTGGTATGATCCTCTCTCGTGATGCTTGCTGAGCAGTAGCCATGAGCTACACCTCTTAGTCAACCCAGCAATCAGGAGGGCAAACAACTGATATACGGACAACCATTCTACACCCACAGGACCATTCTGTTTTTCATTTCAGTAGAGTATTCAATAAGTTACATGAGATACAGTAGGCTTGTGTTAGATGATTTGGCCAACTTTAGGCTAACGGAAGTGTTCTGAGCATGGCTAAGGAACCCTAGGCTAAGCGATGATACTCAGTAGTTTAAGTGTATTAAACCCTTTTTTGACTTAATGATATTTTCAACTTACAATGACTTTATTGGGAAGTAACTCTATCATAAGTTGAGGAAGATCTGTAATTCTTTTTGTGGGTATACGCTTCCATTTCTTTCATGTACCTATCTAGGAATGAAACTTCTGAATCATATAATAAACGTATAAACTTTATGAGACGCTTCATATCCAAAATATCTAAAGAAGATACGACTCGACACCACCACCACCAACAACAAACCTGATTAAAACAATGGGCAGAAGACCTAAATAGACATTTCTCCAAAGAAGACATACAGATGCCCAACAGATACATGAAAAGATGCTCAACATCACTCATCATCAGGGAAATGCAAATCAAAACCACAGTGAGATATCACGTTATACCCGTCAGAATGGCTAAAATCAAAAACATGAGAAATAACAAGTACAGGCAAGGATGCAGAGAAAAAGGAACACTTGTACACTCTTGGTGGAAACGCAAATTGGTGTAGCCACTGTGGAAAAAAGTATGGAGGCTCCTCCAAAAATTAAAAATAGAATTATCATATGAGCCAGTAATGTTACTACTGGGTATTTACCCCCCAAAACACTAAAACACTAAATCAGAAAGATATATGCACTTCTATATTTATTGCAACATTATTTATAGCAGCCAAGATATGGAAGCAACCCAAGTGTCCAGCCATAGAAGAATGAATAAGGAAGATGTGGTGTATATATACAATGGAATATTACTCAGCCATCAATAAGATTGAGATCTTGCCATTTGTGATAACATGGTTAGAGCTAGAGTATATTATGCTAAGTAAAATAAGTCAGTCAGAGAAAGACAAATACTGCATGATTTCACTCATATGTGGAATTTAAGAAACAAAACAAATGAACAAACAAAGAAAAAAGAAACAATAAAGAAACCAGACTCTTAAATACAGAGTCTGTATTTAGAGACTGTATTAAGAGAACAAACTGGTGGCTGCTGGAAGAGAGGGGGGAGGGGGTGAAATAGACAAAGGGAGAGAATTCAACTAAAATATTTGAAAAAGCAAGAAGAAAGTTTCCGACTTTTTTCTCAAGAGTCTACAGTTTTACATTCCCAGCAGTAATAAATTAGGTTCTTGTTTCTTTACATCTTCACCAACACTTGCTATTATTAGCCTTTTTAATTCCAGCCGTCCTAGTGGTTTTAATTTGCATTTATCTTATGACTGATGATGCTCAACATCACTTCACTGCTTTTTTACCATTAAAATATCTTTTTTTATGAAGTATCCATTCAAATCTTTTGCCCATTTTGTATGGGGTTATTGTCCTTTTACCATTGAGCTATAAAGAATTCTTTACTCTTGACACAAATCGGTTGTCATATATATGTATCACAAATATTTTCTCTAAGTTTATGGCATGCCTCTTCATTTCCTCAACAGTCTTTTGAATTAAAAGTTTTTAATTGTAACGATGTCCAATATGGTCATTTATTTTATGATTGGTGCCCTTTTTCATCCTAAGAAACCTTTGCTTACCCCAAGGCCGTGAAGATTCTCTCCCATGAATTCTTCTAAAATTTTATAGTGTTAGCTTTTACCTTTAGGTCTAAGATCTATTTTGAAATAATTTTATGTATGATGTGATGTACAGGGTGGGGTTCACTTTTTGTATATGCTTGTCTAGCTATTCCAACATCGTTTCTTTTATTGATTTTTAACTTCGTTGAGTTTCATTTAGAAGTCAAACATTGGAGGATTTGTGCTCTTGAATTTGATGTGACTTCCTTTATGTTTTCACATACAATTTTTATGGCACATTTGAAATAAATGTGTATTCTTTAGTTGTTGGCTACGTTTTCCCCACATGTCCGTAGATCAAATTCGTTGATTGTATTATTCAAATTTTGTATATTGATGCTGGTTCTCTGTAGTTATTTATTTTATCAGGTACTGAGGCAGATGTGGTAAAATTTTCCAATACAATTGTCGTTCTGTCCACATTTGCCTTATATATATTTTTTTTTTCAACTGCGTTGTATTTTATTTTTGTATCATGAAAAGTGTACTGCCTTATATATTTTGATGCCATATTATTGGATGCATAAAAATTTAGAACTCTTAGATCTTCTTGGTGAATTGAACCTTCCATCATTATGAAATGTCCTGTATCTCAACTAATATTTTTTGTCATGAGATCAGTGTCTTTTAAGCTTTATATAGCTATACTGAATTTCTTTTGGTTAAAGTTTGTTTGGTGTATCTTTTTTTCACTCTTCTACTTTAATCTTTCCATATTCTTGTGTTTTTGGTATACAAAGGTAATTAAGGTTAAATGAGGTCATGTGTCTCTTGTAACCAGCATATAGATGGATCTTCTTCAATTCTAATTTAACAGTCTATGTCTTTTAATTTGAAGCATATAGTTCATTTACATTTAATGTAAATACTAATATATCTAGATAGTTGTATTAGGTTGCCAGGACTGCCAAAACAAAATACCACAAGGGTGCTTGGGTGTCTCAGTCAGTTAAGCATCTGACTCTTGGTTTCAACTCAGGTCATGATCTCAAATTTATGGGTTCAAGCCCCACTTCAGACTCTGCGCTGATAGCATGGAGTCTGCTTTGGATTCCCTGTCTCCCTCTTTCTCTGGTCTTCCTCATTCATGCACTCTCTCTCTCTCTCTCAAAAATAAATAAATAAACATTAAAAAAAAAAACACAAAGTACCACAGATTTGGATGGTTTAAAGAACAGAAATTTATTTTCTCACAGTTCTGGAGGCTCAAAGTCCAAGATCAAGGTGTTACGAGGGCTGATTTTTTCTGAAGACTCTCCTTGGCTTATAGATAGAAATCTTCTCCTTCTGTCTTCACATAATCTTTCTTCTGCCTATGTCTGATTCCTAATCTCCTCTTCTTTAAGTAGACCAATCGTATTGGGTTAGGGCCCACTTTGGTCTTAATTACCTCTTTAAGACCCTATTTCCAAATACGGTAACACTCTTAGGTATTGGGGGTAGAACTTCAACATATAAATTTCACGAGAAACAATTCAGTCCATAATAGTGGTAAGTATACCATCGACGAGATAAAACTATTATCTACCATGTGTTTTCTATTTGTTCCACTTATTCTTTGTTCCTTTCTTGTCTTTTTGTACTTTGTTTTAAGAGGGATTTTTTCCTAATTATTCCATCTTTTCTCTAACCAGCCTGGATGCTGTACACACATTAGCCATTCTTTTAGTGTTTCCCAGAAACTACAACATGCATCCTTGACTTGCCAAAGAATAATGTTAATTGATGCCTTTCCCCTCTTTCGAGAAAATACAAAGATCTTAGAATACTTGAACTCTATTTACTGCATTCCTATTTATGTCCTTAATATTCTTTATTTTAATTCTAAATGTATTTTAGATACCACAATGTAGTAGTAAGAGTAGCAGGAGGAGGAGGAGGAGTATTTATACTATCAATATTAATTATAATTTATTCACACATTTGCCTGGAAACAAATTGCCTGTGTCATTCTTCCCTCATGCTGTCCTTTACAACATACAGGAGAAAGTATGTTCATTATCTAGTTAGATCCGTGGAGGCAAGACTAGGAATCTAAACTCTCTCTAGAGTCCTCAGAGAAGAAACTACAGAAGTCAGAGGAAACTTTAATATCAAGAAGTAAGTTTGGAAAGAGGTAAATTATTATACTACTACCCGAAGATATAACTTCTGCCATACCAGCTGATACTGGTCAATTTCTGTGATGTTTATCTTGTTTTGCCAAAGAGCAGGCTAGAAAGAAAAAAAGCAAGGTGGAAGCAAGGATGAGGGGAACATAAAAAAAGGTGAAGGAGGGTCTATACATGGGAAGAGGGGCTCCATGGAAACATCCCAGGAGATTAGCTGGATGACATATTAGCAACCAATCTGTGTTGGAACTCAGGTGTATAAATGTTTTTCATTCCCAAGCTTAGGTTCCTGGATAAAAGGAGTCTAGAAGATTGGAGCAGAGGCCCAGAAACCATGCTAGTGACAACAGATAGAGACTCATCCACATTTATGAACTCTGTAATGATAAAACTCTGTTCAGAGCACTGTAAATTTTACCAGTCTTTCCTCATGGGCTTTCGGAAAACTGTTAAGAGCTTTGCAGCTTGTAAATATCCAGCCTCAATTAATGTAAATGCGCTTCACGATTAGGGTAAAAATATCCTTTCCTTTGCCAACTATGAACTATGTATCTTACTTTTTGGTTATGATTCCAGTTGTGATTCCACAAGTATGGCCTAACCTAGTTTTCCTGCACAAACATTAGGGAAGATTTTACAACTTACGCCAAGTCTTGTATACTAAAACCAGGGTCTTAGGCTTTCTCAATCAATGTGCTCGAAATAGTATGTCGGAACCATGGGAGAAGGGATGATGGCAAATCTACATCAGTGGCTGTGTCTACTTACGGGCCTTAAGCATAATTAAATAAAGATCTTTGTCTCTCTTGTGTTTTTTCCATCTTCATAAATAAAGACCAGATTGAGAGGGGTGCCACTCAATCATTGAATTAATTACCATTACTATACCTCACCTCGCTACAAACTCACATAGGACAGGCCAGTCAGCATAAGCCACATTTTCAAAACCATGACACCACAAAGTTCTCGAGTGTGCTCTGATGTCCTCCTTCCCTTGTCCAGCTCTGGATGTCCCTCCACGTGGGGCTCCACACCTCTTTGGCAGACAATGGCTGAACGTGAATAGAGAAGGACAAATACAAGGGCTAGCTTTTCAGAGAATGATGGTATCATCAAAACATGTACATGGTGGGAAAAGAGTCAAAAAAACACACCTAGATCTACACAAATTGCATGATGTTCCATGTGGGGCATTGGGATCTATACCAAAGTCTTAAATTGCAAATATTAACTCATGCTCTCTTTTTTTGCCCTTCCATTTTTTAACAGCAAAGCTATTTTATGCTTAATGGTTCAGGGGATGATGTAAACAAACAGTAGGAAAAAAATGATATTTTCCTGGCTGTAATGTGTGTGTGCATGTGTGTGTGTGTGTGCATGTTTAATGTTTATTTACTTGGAGAGAGAGAGAAAGAGAGAGAGAGTATGCAAGATGAGGAGGGGCAGAGAGGGAGGGAGACAAAGGTTCTGAAGTGGGCTCTGTGCCCGAAGCAGGGCTCGAACTCATGAACCGTGAGATCATGACCGAAGCCAAAGTCGGAAGGTCACTGACTAAGCCACCCAGGCACCCCTGGCCTTAATGTTTTAAAAGCCCAGGATATTAGGGGCCTGGAAAGGACTCTCATCTGAGACAAAACATTTGTTGGAAAATATCTCGAATGCAAGCAAAGCCATGTAGGAACCATACAAACAGCAACAAGGAAGTCTCTATGGTGACACGCTCGGGCCGATGACGGAGGACCAAAATGGATGGCAGATGTCTCATCCAACACCCTTATAAAAAGAGTACATTAAAGAGTAGCTAAGATCATGAGATATCTAGTTCCCCCAAATTTAAACACAGTCCTGGAGTAGGAATAAACCCCAAGTTAACTGAGATTACATTTTTTCCACCCTGGTGAAATGGGGGCTTGAAATAGAAATTCCACTGAATTTCAAAAATGTAAGTTGTTTTTCTCATACACGGAGGCTTCTGAGCTAAGAGTTACACCTACGGCAGTTTATACAAGTGAATGCAAACCAGGAGAGCATTGCTGGCAGACTCCAGTCCCAAAGGGAACCTTGGGGAAAGATCAAAAGGAAGAGGTTACAGGCCACAAGTTTAGGAGATTTCTGGACAGCAAGAGGGACAGGCCATGCTTTCCTGCCAAGTCAGCTCGTATGAAAGGACAATTTGTCTCTTTATAGACATCCCGGCACAGGGACGTCAAACAATTTCGAAACACTTCTACTTGGGAAAAGGGCCAAAACGTTACATAAAGTTAAAAACCAGTTTGCAGCCCAAGACTCAAGGCCAATGCCGGACCCTCTCCAAATGCGTTCGGAACCCTCCTTCCCTAAAAAGAGAGGGCTACGCCTCTGTGCCCTGTGGACCTGGGGCCAGTGTTTGCTTTTCTCTTTGGGCCAAGCTGAATATTCTCCCTTTCTAGCCAACAAACGAAGGAAGGGAGAGATCTGTAGACACACATGTGCTGAATCTGGCTCCCCTCTGATTGCCAAATATCCCGTCTCACTGCCATGAATTCGCATCCAGCTTCATGCACACGCTGAACTCATGCTGATGCCATAGAGACAGTGTTAAGCGAAGAAAGGACAAGAATGGTGCTTCCTGCAAAAACAAAAGGTCCTTTCTGTTCAAAGTGTGGTCCAAGGCCCTACGGGAACAACAGCACCTGGGAGCTTCTTAGAAATGCTGGATCTTGGGCCCCACCTCCAGGCAGAGCAAGAGCACCCCCCCCCGCCCCCACCCCGAGATGACTTTGAGGACAGTGAAATTCTCTGTATAATATTATAATGATGGGTATGTGCCATTAAGACACTCGTCCAAACCCATAAACGCACAACACAGCAGAAGTGAACCCTAAGGCTAACTATGGATTCTGGGTGATGGTAATGGGTCAGTGCGGGTTCATCAGGTGTCACGAATGCAGCCCTCTAAGGAGTGATGTGGAGAGGCCAGGACTTGAGGGGGTGGCAGGGGATACATGGGAAATCTCTGCTTTCCTCTCAGTTGCTTTATTAATTTATTTATTGACTTTAATTTTTTTTTACTTTTGAGACAGACAGAGAGTGCAAGTGGGGGAGGAACAGAGAGAGAGGGAGACACAGACTCCGAAGCAGGCTCCGGGCTCTGAGCTGTCGGCACAGAGCCCAACATGGGGCTCAAACTCACGCACTGTGAGATCATGACCTGAGCTTAGCTGACTGAGCCACCCAGGGGCCCCTCTCAGTTTGCTTTAGACCATTTTTTAAAAAATGAGGACCCCGACTGGTCCAGCAGGAGGGATTTCTCACGGTGAGAGGTGTATGGAATCATAGAATGAGCATGGAGAACAGGGCAGGCTCCGGATTTGTCTGTCTGCGTTCCAATCCCGCCCTCTTTGCTCATTCGCTCCAGAGCCTGACGCAAAGTGCTCTCTGGGCTTCCGTTCTCTAACCTGTAAAATGGGGACAATGATGATAATAATGGTATTTCCCAGGGTTGTAAGGATTCCACGAAGCCGCATATATGAAACATTGAGAATAGCCCTCGGTGCAATGAGCCCCCAGTAGATGTTAGCTTTTACTGTGTGTAATATTTTTGTTTTGAGAGAGAGAGAATGCAACCGGGGGAGAGGGGCAGAGGGAGAGAGAGAAAGAGAGAGAGAGAGAGAGAGAGAGAGAGAGAGAGAATCTTAAGCAGGCTCCACATTCAGTACAGGGCTCAATGTGTGGGGCTCTATCCCACGACCCTGGGATCACGACCTGAGCGGAAACCAAGAGTCTGCCACTCAGCCGATGGAGCCACCCAGGCGCCTCAGCTTTTACTATTTTTAAGAAGTGTTTTGTGTCCTGGAAACCTAACAAGGGTGCTGAAATCATCTTGGAGATTCCTTCCATGTTGCTCCTTTTCAGCTGCAGAAGACACAGTGAGTGATTTTAACCACTTCTGACAGGTGCATGCTACATGGTGGGCAGCATAGCCAATGGCAGGAAGGAACCGCATAAATCACCATCCCCAGACTTCGTCCGTTCCAGAAACATCTTCAACTCTCTTTTTAAAAAACCATTCCACGCACATATTATTTTTACTTATATCAATTTACAACAAATCCGGGGTGTTTTTTTTTTTTAAAAGCTACCTCCTAAGCAATCAATACCATCTATGAAATCAGTCGTTTGGTGTGCTTGTGTCTTTTTCTAATCCACATTAAAGCGAAAGCATAACTATGGAAATTAAAACCTTCGCACATGCATAAAAACATTCCCTAGAACTCCAGGAAGCCTCCTCATTCTGACATTAGCATCTTATTAGCTCTCAGCTGCAGCTCTAAACGTTTTGACGTGAAATCCCTCCACCCAAGTGATTTGAGCAAAACCTCTTGGCTTCCAGCTCATCCGGCTCAGCTGAGGACCAGAGTCACCAAGCCGTTCGCCCGAGATAACACAGCCAGCGCAGGGCAGAAAGATTAGAACACAGCTTTGCCGAGAAACGGGAGCGTAAGATCCTTACCCCCCTTCCCGTCACCACCGCACACACTCACAGCACCCAGACAGCAGCTGTGTCTGCGTCCCTATTCCAAGCCTCCCTGCTGGTGACTCCTGTCTTGTTCCTGTGACTGTTCACAGCCCCCTTCCTTTCGCATCCATATGATTGTTAGGGTCCCACTACAGAGCTACGAGTCATGATCTCTCAATGTCATGGCTTCCATTTTGCAGTCGGCTCCGACGTCGGAGGGGCCCAATTTTTTCAGAGCCATCAAGGTTTTTCTTACGTAATCAAAGCAACGGCTTCGCTTTCCTGCCATCCTACTTGTCACAAGGCACATTTCAAAGGATGAGCCTCATGGGCCAGATTCCATTCTCCTTAAACACACAAAGCTACCACCAAAGGAATGTGTGCACAAGCTCCCAGGAGTGACAGCCTCCCGCTCAGTTATTTCTTTTCTGTGTTTTTTCCCCTCGTCTGTGAATTATCTGGTGATATTCTAGGGATTCTTGACAACATTAATTAATGCATGAAGAAGGAGAACAAATTAGCAGCGTCTCTCTGCTCTGCTTTATGGCAAACACGATACTGTTCTTGGACATCGTGTTGTCAACATTCAGTTCAATTCAGCGAATGTGTTTTAAGGGTCTCATCAAGCCACATGCGCCAAAAACGGTTCTTGCAGGCAAAAATATCTTAGGTACTACAACGTTCACCTCGAACCCACCAAATCTATTCTTTAGTGTTTGATTCGTCTTATCAGGGGGAAATTTAATTTAATTTAATTTAATTTAATTTAATTTAATTAACTAATTTACTATTTTTGTTTCACATAATTTTCTCTTTGAAAGGGGTAATAATGAAAAAAAATGGTTGAGAAACACCGATCTAAGTGAAACTGTATTTCAAATATGCTTCTCCTTTAACCGAATAATTCCACTTCTACGATTCCTCCTAGAGAAAGGGTCCCCAAAAGAGACATGTATACAAAGTTGCTGACTGCACCCATCTTTTACTAGTGGAACAAGCTAAATGTCCATCCACTGGAAATGGTTCGATAAAATATGGCGCATCCGCGTTATGAGATAGTCCATATCGGTCAAGGGGAACCAGGTAAGTCTGGATACAAAGAAAGAAACTGACATGGAGAAGCCACCATGCCATAGCGTGGGGTAGAAAAAGCCATCTGCGGAATATATACGATGGTCACATTTATACTGAAGCCAACACACAACAGATCTATGTGTTTTTATTATTACATGAAAATGAAACAGTGGTGGGTGATACCTCCAAAGGGTAGCTTGGCAACATGTATCAGAACATAGGGGCACATGGGTGGCTCAGCCATTTGGGTGTCCGACTTCGGCTCAGGTCATGATCTCGCGGTCCGTGAGTTCGAGCCCAGCATCGGGCTCTGTGCTGACAGCTCAGAGCCTGGAGCCTGTTTCCGATTCTGTGTCTCCCTCGCTCTCTGCCCCTCCCCCACTCACACTCTCTCTCTGTCTCTCAAAAAATGAATAAACATTTAAAAAAACTTTTAAAAAAAAAGCATGTAGATGAGCTTGAGGTACCTGGGCGGCTCGGTTGGTTGAGCATCTGACTTCAGCTCAGGGCACGATCTTGCAGTTCGTGGGTTCGAGCCCCACATTGGGCTCACCGCTGTCAGCCTGTCAGTGCAGAGCCTGCTTCAGATCCTATGTCCTCCTCTCTGTGCCCTTCCTCCGCTTATGCTCTCTCAAAAATAGATGAATATTTTTCAAATGTAGATGAGCTTACCTTTTAACCAGCAGTCAAGATTCTAGCAATTACACAAGAATGTTCATTGCTGCGTGCTTTACAGTAAAGTGAGAAGTCACTGAAAAGTCCATTAATAGGGGATTCGGCAAACAAAAGATGGCAGATACATAGAAAGGACCACTTTGCCTTCACTCCCAGGGATGGCCTCTATCTATTAACATGGAAAGAGATCCGCAAGACATGATTGCATGAAAAAAAGTAGGTTATAGAAAAACACAAAGAGAAGGGTGCTAGTTATGTAAATATTTACAGCCACTGTGGCTGTTGCCAAAAGGGCTCACTTCCACATCATCTTGGGTACCTCCTGCTTAGGACTGCCTCTTGGCACAGTAGCTGGTGTCTCCCAGAGCGAGTGATCTAAGACAGTTAAGATCAGCTCAGCAATGTTTGAATGACCTAGCCTCTGAAGTCACCCTCTATCATTCCTGAGATGTGCTATTAGCCACACAAGCGAGCCCTTCAGTGCAGAAGGGGGATCACACAAGGGTATGAAAGCCAGGAGGCAGGAACCGCTGGGGAGCCTCTTGAAGGCTGGCTACCACAGGTGTATATTTTGTCTCAGCTTTTAGAAATCTTACGGAGGCCAAACTGGGACAAAAATCTATAAAGTCACTACGGCACCGCGCGGAGAATTCTGCATGCTGTTTTCCGTCAAATCGAAGGTGCCATCGACGAGAGGGCACGCCATTGTTTTCTATACCTGTTAAAAGTAAATAAGCCATTGGCAATAAAATTCGGAGGTGAATTTTTATTGTCTGCCTATTGAAAGAGCTGCTTTTGGCTCCTCCTTAGCGACTATTTACTGCACCTCACCGTGTGTCTTAAGGAGAAAGAAAATAGAAGAGACATCAAACATTCAGAGTCTGAACGTTCCAAAGTGGTTTTCAAATCAGAGTCACCAATGTCCATGTTTTCCCACGCAAAATCATCCTTCATGCGATCAGTGGATCTCCTCTGGGGTCCTCTTTTAACACTGACAGCCGTTCTGCCAGTTTTGATGTCGATGCCGCATCCTGATCACAACAGCTCCTCGTTGCCTTGAAATGTCTTTCATCTGGGTCTGTGGAAGGCCGCGATTCCTCTGGCTTTCAGTTTCATTACTTGGCACGGAATAACAAAGCCTCCTGCACATATTTCAGGGAAAATAAATAAATAACACAGCTTTATCTACTCATGAATATCTTTCTGGGATCCCATGAAACCGTCATTGTTTTTGCAAGAAAAAAAAAAATATGGCGCCGAGGTCATCTCTCCCACGACGAATGCTCGCTTGATAAATATCAAACATACGCTCAGACCCATCCGTGGTTGCAGAGATGTTAAACGACGAGCGATACGCGTCCTGGAATTAATGGTATACGGTGTCCCCTTTGCACTTTCCAGCAGCCCTGTGGAACAGTTGCTGGTTTCTAGCAGTGCAGGTGCGGAAGTTTAATCAGAAGAGGTAACGTGCCCAACGTCACACACGATCAGGAAGACAGACAGATGGTCAACGCCTCAGCACTCCAGTGCTAGTCCTGAGTCAGGATGGTCCTCCTCGTCACCGGCATCATGATCGACTTGGCCATCGACATCACTGTTGTCACCACCACCGCTCTTGCCGTCCTCATGATTATCGTGGTTATCTTTATCACCATTGTTATTACTACCACTGTCACCATAATCTCCATTTTCTCCATCATCATCATCATAGCTGGTATTTACTGAGCATGTACTTATTATGTGCTAAGCTCCATGCTAAGGGCTTTATGTGGTTTGCCTCCTAACTACCCTCATTCTCCAAACACGGATAGTGAGCTTAAGTATCTCATTCAAAATGATTCAGCTGAGGCCTGAACTCAAACCCAGGCCATCTGACGCTAGAAACCACACCCTCAACTACTAGGATATTAAAGACGGTAAATACCAAACCGTAGGGACTCAATAAATGATGCATCTATTTGTGCCTAGCCCAGTGACTGGCACGTAGACAATAAACAATAAGAACAACAACAATAAGAGCAGCTAATATTTATTGAGCAATTACTATGTGCCAAGCATTATTCCTAAGTGCTTCATACAGTCTATTTCTTTCAGTCCTCACATGAGCTTTATGAGGTGGGGCACTATTGTTAGCCTCATTTTACAGGTTGGGGAAATTGAGAATTGGAGAAATTAAGAACGTGTCCAAGGCTAGGCAACCAGTTAATGATTCATCAATAATTCAAGCTCAAGTCTGGCTCAAAAGCCCTGTGGTTCTTAAGTACCGCACAACGTTGCCTCCTATAAGGAGTATTACGAGTGAATCTGTTTTCAACAATTCCCTCACAAGTATTTCCCGCACACATACAATATGCTATGTGTTGCGTCCCGTGAATGGCTGCAGGAATGAGGGAAACAGGGATCCTGCCTTCACGGAACTTACCATGGACGAAACACCAATAAAAATGAGAGGTATGAAGATCACATACAAAGATGATGACAGAACACTCACGTTTGCGTCTTACCCTTCCCAAAACTCTACTGGGAAGACAGTGAGATTATGATGACGATAACTAACGTTTATCACCGTGTCAGTCACGGATCTGAGCATTTCACATGTAGTAGAACATTTAAACCTTGTAACAAGCGTCCAAAGGCATATAGTTAGTTTGTGGCAACGTGAGCCTAAGAATCCAGAGCTTTTGCTTTTGCGCACCTCTCTACGTGGAAAAGAAATAGAAACTCTCAAGGACAGAGAGTCCTGGAGAAGGAATATCCGTGAGCGGGGGACAGCAACCCAGTGGTACAGAATGGAAAGCGGGCAAGAGGAGAAACTTATTTCGCAGGGCACAAGGCCATGAACAAAAGCAGGGCACTGGGGAGAGGACCTCGGAGAGACTCAGACACCCAGGAACACCCAGCATCGCAAGGGTGTGGGACAGGGACACAAGGAGGAATCCAAGATCGACGTCAATATTCCTCACCGCCAGCACCTTCACCTGCTCCACTCGTCCCTAAGGGGCAGAAGGCCGGAAGCCAGACACTGACCTTCTGCTCCAAGGAGACGTCAGCAGGGAAGCTTCCCAAGCTCTGGTGGCTCCTTCCAAACGGACGCGTGACACACTCTTGACATCACCCGGTCTCTCACTCACTCCTCCTATGGAGCAGAAATGGCAAATCGGGGAAGAGGAACTAGCCAGGCTTTGTTCAGCTCCACGCTTTGCTTTTGGGGGAGAGTCTGTCCAACAGAGGGAGTGTTTTCTCCCGCTGTTCCCCGGTGGAAGTCTTACCATGAGAGGAGGCCTGCCTCAGTCCAGCATTGCCCGTGACGGAGCACAGAAGTCTACACTTCTGGGGTTCGGTCAGGCCCACTTGGCTCTCACCCTAAGCCATATCCCTACCTGAGCTTTCATTAGTTCAACAACAGTTCTATTTTGCTCTCTCGTCTACTTTACGTTTTTGCCTTATTTCTCCATATGCCCAGAACTTGGGCTAATTAAGAAACAAAGGAGAAGAGAGAAGGAAGACAGAGGCAAAGGCAGAGGCAGAGACAGAGAGGAAGGAAGGAAGGAAGGTAGGAAGGAAGGAAGGAAGGAAGGAAATAAAGAAGGAAATAAGGAAGGAAGGAAGGAAGGAAATAAAGAAGGAAAGAAGGAAGGAAGGAAGGAAGGAAGGAAATAAAGAAGGAAAGAAGGAAGGAAGGAATGAAGGAAATAAAGAAGGAAATAAGGAAGGAAGGAAGGAAGGAAGGAAGGAAGGAAGGAAGGAAGGAAATAAAGAAGGAAGGAAGGAAGGAAGGAAGGGAGGAAGGAAGAGGGAAGGAAATAAAGAAGGAAGGAAGGAAGGAAGGAAGGAAGGGAGGAAGGAAGAGGGAAGGAAAGAAGGAAGGAAGGAAGGAAGGAAGGAAGGAAGGAAGGAAGGAAGGAAAAGAAGGAAGGAAAAAAGGGAGGAAAAAAGGAAGGAAGGAAGGAAGGAAGGAAGGAAAGAAGGAAAGAAGGAAGGAAAGGAGGAAGGAAGGAAGGAAGGAAGGAAGGAAGGAAGGAAGGAAATAAAGAAGGAAATAAGGAAGGAAGGAAGGAAGGAAGGAAGGAAGGAAGAAAGGAAATAAAGAAGGAAAGAAGGAAGGAAGGAAGGGAGGGAGGAAGGGAGGAAGGAAGAGGGAAGGAAAGAAGGGAGGAAAAAAGGAAGGAAGGAAGGAAGGAAGGAAGGAAGGAAGGAAGGAAATAAAGAAGGAAATAAGGAAGGAAGGAAGGAAGGAAGGAAGGAAGGAAGGAAGGAAGGAAATAAAGAAGGAAATAAGGAAGGAAGGAAGGAAGGAAGGAAGGAAGGAAGGAAGGAAATAAAGAAGGAAATAAGGAAGGAAGGAAGGAAGGAAGGAAGGAAGGAAGGAAGGAAATAAAGAAGGAAATAAGGAAGGAAGGAAGGAAGGAAGGAAGGAAGGAAATAAAGAAGGAAAGAAGGAAGGAAGGAAGGAAGGAAGGAAGGAAGGAAGGAAATAAAGAAGGAAAGAAGGAAGGAAGGAAGGAAGGAAGGAAATAAAGAAGGAAAGAAGGAAGGAAGGAAGGAAGGGAGGGAGGAAGGGAGGAAGGAAGAGGGAAGGAAAGAAGGAGGAAAGGAAGGAAGGAAGGAAGGAAGGAAAAGAAGGAAGGAAAAAAGGGAGGAAAAAAGGAAGGAAGGAAGGAAAGAAGGAAGGAAGGAAGGGAAGGAAGGAAAGGAGGAAGGAAGGAAGGAAGGGAATAAGGAAGGAGGAAGGGTGGGCAGAAGAGGCAAGGGGAAGGAAGAAAGAAAGGAAAACAGAGTGCACAGGATGTTTTTTAAATGTTTTCTAAATGATGTCCTTGGAGAGATACAATAAGATAATGGACCCATAAAACAAAAATTATTTATCACAGAGCAAAGAAGAGCTTTCAAGAAGTAAATATAGAGTACCCAAAATAAAAATTTCCATGGATGAACTTGAAGGTAAAGTTCATCCTAGTACCTTTGCCAGAAAGAGAACAGAAATAAGGAGGTGAAAAACACTGGGTGGAGGTGTGAGAGACATGAAAGAAAAGATCAGTCCAGAAGGTCTAACAGCCAAATAATGGGAACGTGAGTTGCGGTTCCAAACAGAAAACAGCAGGTAGAAAAAACACACATACAAGTGTTGAAAGGAGCCTCTCGTTCGAAAGACCCTACTGGGGACCCAGCACCAGAAGCAAAAAAAAAAAAAAAAAAGAGAGAGAGACCCACATCCAGGCACAACATCACAGGATTTAACAAATCAGGGATAAAGAACCACAAAGGGTCTCCCTGCCAAGAACACCTCCCCCAAAGCACGGTGTAAATCAGAGCGAATTTTCTAAATCTTCACACCCTCAGACCCCTTGATTTTCCGCCGCTTCTATTTTGCCAATTTCTAACCCTGGAGAAAACCAACCATCTATTTTCTCTGTTCCTGTTCCCAGACTGCCAAATACGGCTGGAGGAAATCCTAAAACCAGGCCAACTGGTTCCGCTACAAATCCTCAGCTGAGCACCCTCTATGGCTGGGACCCTGTGAGCAACCTGCCTCATCCCCCACCCCCCAGAAGTGAGAGAACAATATATATATAGTCATATATATTAATATACATTACATAATATGCAAAATATAAATAAAGCATATTTTATTTTACTATATAATTATAATATATATTACAAGGAATACATACATTTATATATAAAATCAGATCGGATAAGTACCCTAAAAGGCAGTTGCTCAAGTCGACCACAGTCCTTCAAGAACGAGGCTTCCTCACTAAACGTGACCCCGTTTGCGAGGCGGTTACAAGCCCTCCTTTGCCTGGACTATTCCTTCTCATTATTAGTGTTTTGGTTCAAACCTCCTTTCATTTCAGAGGCCTTTCTTTTTTTTTTTCTTTAATATGAAATTTATTGTCGAATTGGTTTCCATACAACACCCAGTGCTCATCCCAACAGATGCCCTCCTCAATGCCCATCCTTTCTTAACCCCCTGACACTCGTGGATCAAGGTGCCCCAGGGCACAGGAAGAAACGCCCAGGGAGAACTCCGGAAAATCTTTAAATTTCAAGGGAAATCCAATGGTAGCTGACACCTGTCGGAAACTCTGAGAATTCCTAGCTAAAGGTATTCTGCAGTTTCGACGTTAGACCGCTGCATTCCTGTGGGTGACACCGCATCGGAGACAAGTTAGGTTTGCGACAGTTGATGTGATTTTAAAAAGGCAATTACCTCCACGTGGAGATCTGTGGAAAACAGTGGCGGTGCCCAATCTGATGCCAAGATTCAAGAAGTTGTGCAACTCCGTGGGCACACACATGTCCCTAGCAAGAACAATCGACCCTTTAGCAACGTGGGGGTCAGGGGCGCCAATCCCTGCGTGGCCAGAAATCTGCCTATAACTTCTGATTCTCCAAAAACTTACCTACGGATAACCTGCTGTTGACCAGAAGCCTTACCGATAACATAAAGTCAATCAACACATATTTTGTATATTCTATGTATTATATACTTTATTATTATAATAAAGTAGGCTAGAGAAAAGAAAATTTAAGGAAAGAATGGGAAAGAGAAAATACATTTACAGGATTGTACTTATTGAAAAAAATCTGCATACAAATGGACCCACAAAGTTCAAACCCATGTTGTTCAGGGGCCAATCGTAATAAGTTTTTAAGAACAAAATAAAAATATTTTCTCTTTATGTGTATTAAAAAAAACAGCTACTAACTCATTAATACCTGAATACTTAAGTGTTTGAGACCTGCCCATTAAATAAACACAACTTCTAGGTATTTCTTTTGGCCTAGGATGCTAGGAAAGAATTACTAAGAAGCTTGTGTACCCAAAAAGCTTGGGAATCTCCATGCTAGAGTTTTGTGACGGCGTCCCTGTCACCTGCCTCCCCAGTTCTCCCACCTCCCTCCACACAACACTCATTATACTTTGTTGCAATTACTTGAGTAGCAAAGTATTTTGATCTGTCTGCTGGCGGATGGACACACACACACATACATCACACACATATCATACACTCACATACACATATACACATGCACAGACATATACACACATATACATATACACGCGTGCACATACATAACACACACATGCACATATGCACACACACAAAACTCATACATATGCATGTGCACACGTATACACATATGCATGTACACACATAGCCACGTGCATACACGCATGTACACACATATGCACACACTCGTACACATGTGTGCACTCGCATGTACATACACTTGCACACATGCATGCACACAATATACACGTGCACACATACACATACACATGTACAGACGTATACACAAATGCATGTATATGCATACATATACATTCATGCACATATGCACACATACAGACATACACATACATATATACCCATATGCACGTGTACACACATACACACATACATATTCCTGCATGCACATACACACATGCACACCTACATGCACACACACGTACATAATGCATACACATATACGTACATACATACACACACATAAATGCACATGTACGCACATACATAGACACATACACACATATACATATACACACGTGCACGTAAAATGCACACATATGCATGCACACACATATACACGCATGCACACACACGTATGCATACATGCGCGCATACACACATGTGTGCACCAGCACATACATACACACATATGCACTCACACATATACACCCATGAATATACACATACACATATACATGCACGCACATACATATACACACATACATGCGTACATACACACATACATGTGCACACACAAACACACACCTACATGCACACACATATGCATAACACATGCACATATACACGCATGCACACATAAATACACACGTGCACGCATACATATACACGCATGTACATATACACACATATACACAATGCACCTATATACACACATACATACCCCGCCATTATCTCCTTTCATATGCATGGGAGCTTCCTCGATTTGTAGCAGGCATTTGAAAGGGAAATGAACCAAAGGAGGTGATAAAGGAAGCATGAGGGAGAATGGTACGTTGTGAACCGACAACGCCACTGGAGGTCCATGTGGAGGGAAGGCCATGAGATGTGAAACCTGGCAAGTGCAGGAGGCACCCTGTCCAGGGTCACGCCCTTGCATGCGACACTGATGCCCTCACGAGCACAGGGTTTTCAGGCCATGGGAATAGAACCAACGAGTGGGCTGAACAGGGCAGGGCGATGTGGCACCTGCAGGGCAGATGGTGGCTCCTGGGCCCATCCATCTGGAGATTCCCCTATGTACTTGGCAAACATTTTGGAGGAGGGTTGAGGGCCCACCGCTCACAGACGGGAATGGTGTGGATCAACCATAAGCTGTCTGAGGACAAGGACAAGGTCTGACATCTTTACTGCTGTGTCTCCAGTAACTAGGCAGGGCTCATCACATAGTAAATGCTCACTTATTTATTTTTGTCCGTGTGTGTTTCTTTGTCTCTTTCTAACTCCCTTCTAGAGAAGTGCAGACCTTTCCTAACCTATCCAACTCAACACGCACAAAACCAAGCTCGTTGTCTTCTTCCTATTTACCTGCTTTGCCTTGGAAGATACTTTAGCTGCCCCGTGTTTGTCGACACCCCGTATCGAGCCCTCCACTGCGGTTTCTGTCTCCAACATTTCTCTTGATTAGCGCTTTATTCAAGCCTTCATCACCTCTCACCTTGAGCCTGTCCTCTATGCTCACCCATCCTGCACGCTACAACCCATTGTTCACTCCCATGCTCAGAAACTTTCCATGTCTTCTTGTTTCCTGTCTCATGAAGACCAAAATCCTTAGTAAAGCTGGCGAGGGTCTCTACCTTCCAGGCCCTCTCAACCTGCAATTTCCCCTTTTCCCTCCACCTACGCCGAACATCACCTGCCCTCCACGTTTGGGTCTCTGTGTTCCTATCCGTCCAACAGACTATCCCTTCTCTCTCTCCTGCTAGATTGTGAGCTCCTTGAATCCTCTTGGGATGTGTCTTATTTATCTTTATATCCCTTGGTATCCCTGGTCCTGATATATTGCCTTGTCTGGGGAGGAGTACTTAATAGACATTCCAGGGGGAGGACATCAATTAGAGTTAGACTCAGGACTCTCTCTTTGGCTCTCAATGACCCCATCCTGGGAAGAAGATGACTTATCTGATTCATGAGTTTCTCAAAAGGACATGAGTTACCTCGTTAAATTCTCCTTTCCTCTTGGCCATCCAGACAGTTTATTTCAGCAGGATCATGCCAGAGAAGAAGGCCTCCAGTTTGGGGGAATGATGCAAGTTGCATCCAGGGGAGTGTAAATAAACTGACGGGCCAGATTAACCCATGCCTCCAATACGGCGGTTTGTGAGTAAGAAAGGCGATATTTTTATCTCCGTCTGTCTCATTCTCCGGTTTATTATTTTTTTTAACTCTTTCCAGTTGAGGCAGGTTAAAGAGTATTATATTTGGGGTCATCGCAAAGCCTCGTGTCTGGTGCAGATGATGTGTACCTTAAACGTGTCCTTGATTTCACAGACTTGAATTCTGTCCCAGAGACTTATTTTCAGCGTTGTCATCCTGAGTAAGATTGAGCAAACAAAGCCTCACTTTATAAATAGTATAACAGCAACATGCCATCTTTCAGCTGAGGAAATTGAAACATTTGGGGTTTGGGAAACATTATTTGTTATTTCACAAACAGCAGGAGGCTGGGAAAAGCCAAAAATGGATTTTCCACGTCGATTTTTTCCTCATCTATAAATCCTTCCCATCTCAGGGAAATTTATAGGTTTCTGGCTTCCTTTTTCCCTTTGGTCATCAAATTTAATCCCCCAGGAGTTTTTTTTTTTTTTTCCTTCCTGTTTGAGTTTCTGTTCTAGACTTGTAAAATGTTCCCAATTTTTGATGTTCTAGATCCTCTCCTCTCTCAACCCATCATTTGTACCCCATCTCTTCCTTCTATCTACTCTCCACATTTATTCCTCAGTAAATTCCAGAGATGACCAAACCTCCAGCTTCTCTAAGATCCACTTTGAGCTTCTGTATTTCTTTTGTCATCGTCTCAAAACACCCACCAACATTTTGTTGTCCTTCCCGCCAGCCTCTGATTACGTGTGTCTCTTCCTCTAAAAAGTGAACCTCCCAGAGCATCTGGGATGATCACTTCTTTCCACTTCTCACATGCTTTCTAGTTCCTTCTCCCCATTAACTCCTTCCCACCCACCTTTCCACAAACCCGGATCTCCCTGTTGTGAAAACCCCCTCACCTTTCACTGTATTTGCTGCCCAGCCCCGGCTGCCTTCCCCTCACCTGCCTTCCATTCACCATCAAAAATCCTACCATGTCTCCGTATGCTGTGCGCCCACATCATTGGATTGCTCCGTAGCTCCGTGACTTTCTGCTCCCGACCCAAGCAGTCAACGGAAAGCATCGCTCTTAAAGCTTCCCAACAATTTCTGCGGGCCACATCCTTCGGTCTCTATTCATTCTTGACTTCGTCACTACGTTTGACACCATTGACCACTTCCTTACCCCTCTTTTTATGTTGAGTGCTACCTGACCGACATCACCAGCCTCTTTACCTGCCTTTGCTCCTGTGTTAGTTTCACGTTTATTCTCCCAAAACTGGGTCTTGATGGGCTCTGTGGCAAACACTTATGGTGGTTGTTCTCACTCGCTAGCTTGCTAACGGAAAGAGGTGCTCGACCTAATCATGGCGAACCATTCCCGTTTGACAGTGACTGGTAGAGGGCTGGCCGTGTGGCCCATTTCTGATCAATGATAAGGGAAGCTTTCTGAGGTGTTCTGGGACATCTTTCACCTCCTACAGAAGAGGCACATAGGGAGACAACCATTTCTTCCTGCTTATCCCTTCTTTCTTGGGATATTGCCACATAAGAACATGAGTCATTGAGCAATGTCATCCTGCCACCCTGACGGAAGTTCAAGAGAAGAGTACAGAGGCCAGGACTGTCCCCTGATATCCAGGAACTGAGAAACCAATGCAGCAACTACCCACATGCTTGAATAACCACAGACCTCGATGTAAGTAAGCAACTACTGGCTGTGTTTCTCTTGTTTGCGGCCAAAGACATTGAGGCATTCCTGCAAAACGCTCTACCTCATCCATACTCACAGAATACATTGCGAAGTCTTTGCTGACCTCGTCAAAATCCTTATCTCCAAATGTCTCTCCCAGCCCCGGAATCTCCTAGCCCTAGACGCTTCCATTTGGATTTCAGTTCATCAGCTTAATGCAACATGTTGAAATCCAAACTCATCATCTTTCCCCTAAAATCAGCCAGACCTTTGTCATCTTCAGAAAGATTAAGACTCCCTTTGAACTTTCTTAGAAGAACATGTGTTCTAACCTAGAGCTTCTAGGGCGTGGGGTGGGGGTAGGGGTGCGCTGCGATAACAAGAAAGACAGAACTTAAGATTTAAGTCTTAAGGAGGCTTATCTCTGTCTAGCCATGCTAGGTATTTCATAACAGCATATACGTATAAAACAACATGGATGAGACACAGGATGTACAACAGGAAGTGGCCAAAGATAAAGCCAAAGTGAGAACAGTCATCAGACCATGAGATCTGCCTTCCTAAAGCGTCTGGCCTTTACTGTGTAGACGGTGTAAGATTTCAAGCTGTGGAGTAATGTAAGCAGATTTATATATTGCAAAAACAGCTTCAGCAACAGCATGAAGAATGGATCAGAAGGTTCAAGGCTGAGATGAATAAAGCAATATAAAAAATCCACTAGCCAAAAAAATAATGAGGTCCTAAACCAAGATCCTAGAAGTGGCAATGGGGAAGAAAGGATATGCTCGAAAAAATAATTAGGAAAACATTCACAAGACTAGGAGACAGATTGAATATGGAAAGGGAGGAGAAAAGAAGCGTGTGAAATGAGAGATTTTGGCTGACCAAGTGATCGATGGCATAATGATATAGGCGGAAATATAATCATTACTGTGGGTCAATATAACGGAGTTCAGTTTAGCACATGTTCAAATTGAGTTGCCTTTGGGACATCTAGGTGGAAATGTCTAGGAGACGGAAAAACACCTGTTTCCAACTCAGAAGAAAAGTGTGATCGGGAAAAAACAATTTGGGAGTGTGAAAGATACTGCAGATTTAGGCCCTCAGAATCCATTTCAGTCCTCTTCCTTGCATGCTTTTTTTCCCCGGCAGACGCTAGAATTGAAACACACAAAAAAACTACATTTCCAGCTTCCCTGGTAGCTAGATGCAGCCATGTGACTATGGTGTAACCCAAGATGTAAATAGGAAT
Source organism: Panthera leo (assembly GCF_018350215.1). Taxonomy (NCBI): domain Eukaryota; kingdom Metazoa; phylum Chordata; class Mammalia; order Carnivora; family Felidae; genus Panthera; species Panthera leo. The sequence continues at coordinate 49,677,392 of NC_056692.1, read as the reverse complement.
GTTGTATGGGACTTCCAGGAAAACCACTTAAATTTGGCTGACTCAGATGGGAGATAGGCTCTCTCTGCTCCTTCCACTCCCTCATTTTTCTTCTGCTAAGAGCAAGACTGTGAGCGGGGGAGGTCCACCAGCCACTTTGACCATCATGTGATCTTGAACACGGGAGCCATACACTAGGATTTTAAGGTAGAATGATAGAAGGATCCTGGGTTTCTGGCGGGGAAGCCACCCTTCTGACTCTGCACTGAGAACATACAAACTCATTTTACATTTAAACCACTGTTATTCCAGTTTTATGTTTTATGCCCCCAACTGTCATCCTATCTGATGCACCAAATGTATAAGTAGTCCCTGGCATAGGCGATGATAACAAGCCATATTAGTGCCATGTAAGTGGAAGCAATCTTCCAGAAGAGTCTATAGCATAGAGAGATTTCTGGGAACCTCACTGCAAAGGCGGAGGAAGATGAGACAGCTAATGAGGCTTGAAAGGAAGAGTCAGAAAACTGAAAGAATGTGTCATGTCTAGAGATGTGCCCTTCAGACCCCCCGCTTCAAGGAAGGACTCACGGCAAGAATATGTCTGGTTGACCGCCTCCAGCCGTTGGCCCCTTCTCAGCTTTCAAGGCCATTAATGAGTGAGGCAGTGGTAGCCAAGACCACTTCGTAGGGCATCTCTGCCAATGACTGAGCAACGCATGGCCCCAAATCCCTACCAACACAGAGCTCCCTGAACAGGCAGTCTTTGCTACAGAGATCTGCACGGCTCTGGTAGAGACCATCGATCTACATCACAGTCAGATGGTTCCCTCTGGGCAGGAAGACTTTTGCCCTCCTACCTCTGCATTTCTGCATCCCAGAGAACCCAACAGCTGCAAAGGATAGCAAGAGGCTACATGCGTTCACATGCAATATTTGATTTGGTTGAATGAGCATTCAATCATCCAATCTCAGAGTAAAGACGCAGGAGGTTAGTGATTTCCTCAACTAACTAAAACTACGAAATACAAGCATTCTTACTCAAAGCCATTCCCTTTCCAGTTCACGTGCTCAGTCCTCCCTGGGTTTTTTGTTGTGTTTTTTTCTTTTCTTTTTTTTTAAATCTCTTAACCCAGGGCGCCTGGGTGGCTCAGTCGGATAGCAGCCAACTTCGGCTCCGGTCGCGATCTCACAGTTTGTGAGTTCAAGCCCTGCGCCGGGCTCTGTGCTGACAGCTCGGAGCCTGGAGCCTGCTTTGGATTCTGTGTCTCCCTCTCTCTCTGCCCCTCCCCCACTTGCGCTCTGTCTCTTTGTCTCTCAAAAACAAATAAACATGAAAAAAGAATTAAATATCTCTTAACCCAGAATATAACCATAGCCCATCAACAATCCCTCCAAAATATCACCCACTTCTATTGTCTTACTTTCCTCTTAAATTTTATCTTGCAATCAAATATTATTTAGGAAAAACGAACAGGGATGAATAAACCATAGGTAAAGGAATTCATTTAAATCCCCTTATGTATGTCATTATGAATCATTTTCCAAATCCAGCTATATTATGGCATAAACCATAGCCATTGAACACATAACTCTGTATGGCAAAAGCTTCATATAATAAGATGAGCTTATAAATCAAGTATTAAATCTGTTCCAAGATGATAATGGCCAAAAGTATTGCCAATAGAATTAACTGACAAGATCCTGGTTTCTGAGAATCGAACCATTCATTTCACAAATATAAGGGTTCATTTTCTCGTTCTTCCTTTTACATCACTCATCATTTAAGCCAGATTAATCTTCCAAAAAAAGCACATAGATCTGCCAATATGTTGGCATTTCCTTCTTATGAGGAAACAACAGAGCAGATCAAAATCTGCTTTCTCCGGTTCTGGAGAGCCACGATTATCGGTATACTCTTGCAATTCTCTGAGCTTCTCTCTCAGGGGTTAGCAAACTACCACCCATGGACTAAATCTGGCCCACCGCCGGTTTTTGTCAATAAAGTTTTATTGGAATGCTCCAATAAATGCTCCATGCTCCTGAACCTAGCTATTACCTGTGGCTGCTTTCCTACTACAATGGCAGAGTTGAATCACTGCATCAGAGACCATCTGGCCTACAAAGCTTAAAATATTTACTATCCGGCCCTTAACAGGAAAAAAAAAAAAAAATCACCAACCCCTGCCCTAGTTTAAAAAGCATGGTATGTTTTTGCCTCATTACATCCAAGAAAGCAAAATGGGTCACCGGCGACTCTACTGGAGTTATCGGAGAAAATGTGGCCGGGGTTCTCACTCTTGTCACATCTGTTCAAACCAGCACAGTCCGATCAGGAAATGTGGCCTCAATATGTGCCGCCCGTGTTTCTGTCAGTCCATGAAGGGTATAGGTTTCGTTAAGTTGGTTGAAGCGAACTTCCTTGAATGGATCATCCAAGACATACACCTTAACTGCAGATACCCAAGATACCCACCTTAATGCTCACTCTTTTTTCATAAAATAAAAATATTTCCATGATGAAAAAGAAGCATAATCTGGGGCGTGTGAGTGGCTCAGTTGGTTAAGCGTCCTCCTCTTGACATTGGCTCAGGTCGTGAGACTGATCCCCTGTGTCAGGCTTGCGCTCAGTGTGGAGCCTACTTTGGATTCTCTCTCTCTCTCTCTCTCTCTCTCTCTCTCTCTGTCCCTCCCCCACTCACTTGTGCGCACGCTCTCTCTCAAAATAAGTAACCATTTTTTTTAAAAAAGCATGGTCTCTTCTTACATTTCAGGTATTCATTCATTCATTATTATTCATTCATAGTATGTTAACTGACACCTCATTGCGTTAACATCACTACGGGTCAATATGAACTCAAACGATGACTTAACATTCATGATAAATGCTCTCCTTTTCTTTACATCGATAGGCAACGGTTATTTTTAATTAACCTAATTTTTAAAAATGTATCTCCTACCCAGAAGATAAAATGTTGAACTCAGCATTGGATACTCATCCATGTTTTAGCCTAGCTTTAAACTTTAAGCTTAAGAGCAAAAAACCGATTGGTTTTCAAAAGAGGCTGGAAATAAAACATGCTTTAAGAGAAATAAAAAAGGTGATTATGCCCAAACTCCCTTGTTTTCCTTTCTTTTTGGACAGATCGCCTCTCTCGGTGAAAGAAGACAGGAGCATTTTAAAATGCCTTTCGACAGCACAGACTTTCCTGTTTTAATGGAACAACATCTCCCTTAGGAATTCATCAAAGAATCAGAGCAAGAGAACAAGGAGAAAAAGGAGGAGGGGCAGGGCTGCACTGAAAAAGAACAAAAAACTTGGTCTGTGGCTCCAAATAGTGAGTGTTGCACAGACCACAAGGTTGCTCAACTCGGATGCCCAGAAGGCCAGGCCGGGATTCCTGCTTCCCAGCTTCCCTAGGTCCAGCTTTCAGCTGGGAGCTCTTCAGGTCTGTCCCGAGGCATAAATGAACGTAGGTATTCTGGGATGAATGTGCCCCTTCTCCTGAGCCTTTTTATTTTCTCCTCCTGTTTCTTTCCCCAGGTGGGTACAGCTGTTCAGGGTTTTGTGAACTATGGGTTCAACCATATCTTTAAGATGATGAACTCAGGACTTCTCAGGATTTTCTCAGTAATTTTCATACCCCAAGTACTTTTTCATTTTCTACTTATTTAAAAAGTAACATAAAGATCTCTGCAGGGCACCTGGGTGGCTCAGTCGGTTAAGCGTCCGACTTCAGCTCAAGTCACGATCTCATGGTTCGTGGGCTCAGCGTTGGGCTCTGAGCTAATAGTACAGAGCCTGGAGCCTGCTTCATATTCTGTGTCTCCCTCTCTCTCTGCCCCTCCCTGTTTTCTCTCTCTCTCTCTCTCTCAAAAGTCAGTAAACATTAAAATTTTTTAAAAAGATCTGTGCATAAAAATCATAAAAATACTGGTAAAGAAGAGGAAGGAGGAGGAGAAGGAGAAGAAAAGAAAACTTAGATTATGCATTAATCCTACCACCCAAGGAAATCACTACAAAATGTATTCATTCATACATGTAGTGGGTTGAATGGTGCTCACCACTTCTCCAAAAGATGTATCTGCCCAGAGCCTGTGAATGTGCCTTTATGTGGAAAAGGTTCTTTGCCAATGTAATTACATTAAGGATCTCAAAATGAAATCAGTCTGGATTATCTGCTAGGCTCTAACTCCCGGGACAATTGTTCCCATAAGGAGAGGAGAACCATAGACAGAGGAGAAAGCCATGTGAAGGCAGAGAAGAGAATGGAGAGATACAGCCACAGGCCAAGGAATGTCTGGAGCCTCCAGAAGCTGGGAGAGATAAGCAAGGTGTCTCTTCTGGAACCTTCAGAGAGGGTATGGCCCTTGATTTTAGATATATAGTGTCCAGAGTGTGGGAATAAATGGCTGATATTTTTTTTTTTAATTTAAAAAAAAAATTTTTTTAATGTTTATTTATTTTTGAGACAGAGAGACAGAGCATGAATGGGGGAGGGGCAGAGAGAGAGGGAGACACAGAATCGGAAGCAGGCTCCAGGCTCTGAGCCATCAGCCCAGAGCCTGACGTGGGGCTCGAACTCACGAACCGTGAGATCGTGACCTGAGCTGAAGTCAGACGCTCAACCGACTGAGCCACCCAGGCGCCCCTAAATGGCTGATATTTTAAGCCATCGACCGTGTGCTAATTTGTTGTAGCAGCCTTCAGAAACCAAAACAATACATCTGTTCCGTAAATGTTTACTGAACAACCAGATATTGTATCAAGAAGTTGACGAATAAGATGTCTTTAAAAAAAAGATACTAAACCTTTCAAAAACTTTTTATGCGTACATGAATATATGTATATGAATATTTTAATGGGCCATAATATAAAAGTTGTTATTAACATACTTTTTCACCTAATAATATAAACATTTTTCATGATAATAAATGAATATGTCCGCATTTTATAAATGAGCCACTATTTTGCTCACACTGTTCTCCATCTTCGAACATTGAGCTTGTTTGCATTTTTTCCCTATACTGCCATCACCGTTCTTCAGTTACATACTTACGCATATTTTAAATTATTCCCTTAAATTTTACAAAATGGAATCCAGAGGTTAAAATGTGTGCCAGTTATCAATTTCTCGTCTCTCAGATCCAAATTGACCCCTGCTTTCTGACCCTGGAACTGGACCCTGCAAACCTATCTCTGCTGTTGGGTGGGCACATGATAGGCTTGTCAGTGGAGGGCACTAGACGAATACCGCAAGACAGCAGGACCAGGAAGACACTTCCTTTTTGGGTCCCAGTTCTCAATTTTTTAATGCGACTTGGGAAACCAGCAGCCCTCACAGACTAGCTCCACGCACACTTCTAGGACACACTCACCAACACCACCAATAGTTTTCTTTTTTTTTGGGGGGGGGGTTATGTTTATTTTTGAGAGAGACAGAGACAGAGACAGAGTGTGAGCAGGGGAGGGGCAGAGAGAGAGGGAGACACAGAATCTGAAGCAGGCTCCAGGCTCTGAGCCATCAGCACAGAGCCCGACGCAGGGCTCGAACCCACGGACCGTGAGATCCTGACCTGAGCCGAAGCTGGACGCTCAACCGACCGAGCCACCCAAGTGCCCCAACATGTCTTTTGATTAAATCTTTCTTGTTCAAATAACCTGTGCGCTTTCAATCTCCTAACTGACCCTGACCCTACTGACGTAAAGTCTCAATGCACTTATGTGACCAAATCAACTTCTAGAACAACTGCTCCGACTGGCAACTCCTTCCCCAAGCCCTTACCAACCCTGGATATTTTTCTTCTTGTCTGGCAGAGAAAATATGATAAGAAGGAAGGTATCCCTTGTCAATTGTTTTCATTTGCGTTTCTTTGATGGCTAGTAAGGTAGAATATAAAACTATGTGAGTATATGTTGTGTTGGAAGGAGTCATATCAAAGCCACAATGGTTACCTCTGGGGAAAGGAATAAGATGGGAAGAGGGGGAAGGAAAGGGAACTTTCACTTATTGCTCTGAAACCTTGCACACTGTCCAAATATTTTACAAAGGGAAAGCATTCGTGCATTATGTATATAATTAAATATGTATACATCATGAAACTCAGGTGCCGCTGAGCCCTTTCTCTGACTACACGTGACTGCTGCTGGTGACTTGTTACCTTCTTTAGCAGAGCTGAGCAATCAACTCTGGAAAGAGCTTATCTCTCTGTAACCACAGTAACCCAGGCCTGACCACAGACTCATCTCTCTCAGGCTGCTTCTAGAACACCAAAAAGAAATGAGGACACATCGCATGTGCCTGGTCATGGCGGCCAGAGTTCTTGTATCTTCAAGGATAGGGGAATCATGACTTTTTTTTTTTATATACCCTGTCTCATTGGGAGAACCCGTGTCAAACCATGAGCTAGACCGTCAGTTCAAATTTTTACTCACAACGTTTGGGAAGAATGGGGGGAGAGTGTAGAGACCATAGGGTCCATCTGCCTTTTCCTTACTATCAAGGGCATGTGGTTGAAGCTTGTGAATGTGAGACTGTGACCCAGAGAGGAGACTGCATGACCAGTTGGGCACAGAGATGGGCCATAGTCATCCGTCTGCTTCCAAAATGATTCATCATTTTTTTACACCTTTCATCTTTGCTTCCAAACCCAAAACAAAACAGCACGAAGAGAGTTAAGATAATGCAACTGCACTTACCACAACTGGTAATTTTAGAATTTTTTTGTCAACCAGGGCTAAAATATTATAATATTGTGTTACAAATATTTGAAGCCTTCCTTCGAGGAAGGGAGGATTCTTTAATGACCCAGACAGCTAACAGACCTCTGCTGGGCTGAACTCTGTAGGAAACGTGTTGGGGTCCAGGAGAATGGGAGCCAGAACAAGCAGAGCACGTCACCCTACATACAAAAAGACTGGGGTGGGGGGGAATAAAGTGAAGGGTTGAGAATGGTGGGCTTGAGTTTGCAGGGGTGTGAGATGGAGGGGAAGAAAAGAAGAAAGTGAGACCATAAAGCATGGACTTTGTGAGGCCAGATCTATATATTGGAGATGTTTACAAAGGTAGGCTAATCATCCTATAGCTCAGTAATCTAAATCTCACCTCTCCCTTAAAAGTGATGGAGTTAAGACCCGTGTTAATTTTCAGAGCGTTTTGGAGTCATTTGTATTTATTTTAGCCGTACTGGTAGTCTGAGGCTGAACTTTGAGCCAGAGCAAGATATTTATTTGTGTTTCGTTTCTTTAATGCTGGTCTCACCCACTGGCTGTGAGTTCACATAGTGGACGAGGAGTGGTCGGACAAAGTTAAAATACTTGAAGACATGACTATCCAAAGACCACCCCCCAATCCAACTTCCTGCCTTCTGAAAATAGCTGCGCTGTAAGAATTGAAACAGAGAAAACGCATCTGTTGTTACCCAGTCTGACATATGAAGCTTGCATAACATGCACAAGGGTGCTGCCTAGAAGAACAGAACAGCTATACATAAGGATATAGATCTCTTCCAATTCAAAATGTACCTACAGCTAATTCAAGTCAAGATTGTTCTTCCACAGATTCTTTGCCCTCTATCATGTACCTCCTTTGAGAATAAAATAGTGCAGGGGTGGCTGGGTGGCTCAGTCAGTCAAGCGACCGACTCTTGATTTCGACTCAGGTCACGATCTCGTGATTTGTGAGATCGAGCCCCACGTGGGGCTCTGTGCCGAGAGCACGTAGCCCTGCTCAGGATTCTCTCTCTCCCTCTTTCTCTGCCCCTCCTCCACTTGCATTCTCTCTCTCTCTCCCTCTCTCTCAAAAATAAATAATAAACCTAAAAAAAAAAAGAAAACAGTGCAAATTCCTTGACTGCTGACCTGTAGTAACACACTTAACCTCCATATCAAAGCCCAACACTTTAGCTCAATTGTCTCTTTAAGAAGATAGAATAACCCAGGATATGAGACCACAAGGCAACTCGAGTCAAGCTTTTATAAATTTTTCAATGTTTATTTATTTTTGAGAGAGAGAGAGACAAAGAGTGCGAGCGGGGGAAGGGCAGAGAGAGAGGGAGACACAGAATCTGAAACAGGCTCCAGGCTCTGAGCCATCAGCACAGAGCCCCACGCAGAGCTCAAACCCACAAACCTCAAGATCATGACGTGAGCCGAGGTCGGACGCTTAACTGACTGAGCCACTCAGGCGCCCCTCAAGTCAAGCTTTTAATGAAATATTGTTAAGTATACAGAAAAGTATAAAGAACAACATGACTAACATCCACATACTCACCACCCAACTTCGTCAAATTTGAACATTTTGTAATATATCCTGCTGCTCTTTTCTGCTGAGAAATAAATCATTATGGATACTTTCAATGCCCCGTATATAATCTGCAACAATCCCCCCTCTCTTTGATCTCATATATGACCAGTAACCCCTATCCTGAATTTTGTGTTCATCATTCTCATGCTTGTTTTTATCATTTTGCTACATATATATTTACCCATAAATAATATCAAGAATTACTCTGCCAGTTTTGAGGCGTATCTAAAGTATCATACTGCTATGCACACACATACATATACGTATATACACACACATATATATTGTATATAAGTATTCATAGCTTTTTACAACTTAAAGTTGTATCCATGTTGAGAAAAATATAGTTATAGTTCCTTCATTTTAACTGCTGCTACCCACTGTCTAAGCATGCCACAACTTACTTATTTATTCTCGTATAGATAGACAATTAGATATTTTGCCATTCTTTATTATTAGAAGCCAGATGGTGGGGGAAATTCTTTGAGATAAGTGCATGAATGCTTTGTTTTTTTATTTTATTTTGTTCTTAATATAGAGTTAGAAGAATAATATGACCAATCAAGTCGACCTGTTTAAAATGTATAGCTCTGTGAATTTTAACACGTGTATAGACTGACTTGACCACCATCACAACAATAAGGATACAGAAGCATTCCATAATCAGAAGCGACTCCCCCAGGCTGCTCCTTTGTAGTCACTACTTTGTCACTGTCCCTACCACCTGCCAACCAACGGCTATTCTCTGTTGTCATAATTTTCCCATTTCTAGGATATCATAACGTAATCATACAACATATTAACTTTTGAGACTGGTTTCTTTCACTCAGCATACTACCTTGAGACGCAAGGTATACACTGGGTATACACCAGTTGGTTCATCCGTTTTGCCCATTGAAAGCCATTTGTGTTATTTCCAATTTTGGGCAATTGTTAATAAAGGTGCCAATAAATTAATAAAGATTTAATTTATAAATCTTCCCAAACAGGCCCTTATGCACCCATATGGTTTCAATTAATTTCGACAAATACCTGGTCACGGGATTCGGCAAATACCCAGTCAGATGGGAATCATATGGTTATCTTTCCAAGTTCTTAAGTATTTACCAGTTATCTCTCTGTAATTGATTTCTGGTCTAATTCTGTTATGATCAGAGAACAAAATTTGTATGATTTTTTATTCTTTTAAATTTGCGAATGTTTGTTTTATAACCCAGGGTATAGTCAGTCTTGTTAACTGTCACGTACACTTAAAAATAATATGCCCTGTGTTGAGTTGAGTGCACTACATACAACAGTTAGATCCAGTTGGTTGATGGCATTGGTCAGTTCCTCTATATCCTCGCCTACTTGTTCTATTAATTGCAGAGAGAAAAAAAAAAGTTTAAGACTCCAGCCATAATTGTTGGATTTGTCCATTTCTCTTTCCAGGCTTATTAGTTTTTTTTATGTTGATTTTTTTTTTAATATAATTTGTTGTCAAGTTAGCTAGCACACAGTGTATATATACAGTGTGCTCTTGGCTGCAGGAGTAGATTCCCATGATTCATTGCTTACATGCAACACCCAGTCGGGCTTATTAGTTTTACTTCATGTACCTTGAAGCTCTGTTGTTAGAGACATACAAACTTAAGATTGGTATCACTGGTATGATCCCACTGGTATCACTGGTATCACTGGATTGACTCTTTCATCATTACGTAATGTTTCTTTCTATCCCTGATGTCTTTCTTGCTCTACAGTCTACCCTGTCTGATATTAATATCATCATCCCAGATTTTGTTTCATTAATGTTTGCCTGGTATATCATTTTCTATGCTTTCATTTTTAACTTTCCTGTGTCATTATATTTACATCTGGTTTTTTATAGTCAACTTATCATAGGTCCAGGTTTTTTTTAAATATTTATTGGTCTTGGCTTTTTGTTTGTTTGCTTGCTTCCGTTTAACCCATTCTGATGATCTCAGTCTTTTATTTGGTGTATTTAGACCACTTACATTTAATGTTGTTATTAATATATTTGCATTAGGTCTACCATTTTATAATTTATTTTTTGTTTGTTCCCTCTGTTTTTTGTTTCACTCTTTCCCCCTTCCTACTTTCTTGTGTATGGCTGGAATATTTGTAATGTTCCATTTTAATATATCTATTGAGTTTTGATTATATCTTAGGGTGGTTTTTTTTTTAGTGGTCATGGTAGGGATTAAATATACAAACTTAACCCTTTTCAATCTACTTAGAGTTAATATTTCCCCACTTCGAGTGGAATATAGAACCCTTACCAGCATATAGGTCCCTTATGTTGTAGTGATTATTAAGTCTATATGTGTTAAAACTCCATAATTATAACTTTTGCTTTCAACCACCATACATATTTTAAAGAGCTGAAGAGGATATCTACCCGCCAGATTTTTACCATTTCTGTTGCTCTTCCTTCAGTCTTGATGTTCCAAGTTTCCCTCCAGTGTTATTTGCAATCCATCTGAATAACTTGCTTTCATGTTTCTGTTGGAGCAGGGCTGCTGGCAATGGCTTCTCTTCGTTTTTGTTGACATTTCATCATCATTCCTAGAGGAAATTCATTCTGGAATGGAATTTTGAAATTTTCTGACTTCAAGTAGTCATTTTACACGGTAGAAAAATGAAGCCCAGAGACATTAAACAATTTTCCCCTATGCTGCTGAGCCAGGGCCAAAATCTAAGCTTCTTGACTCTCAAGTTCAGTGCTCTTACTCTTCCTATATAATGCGCTGGCTTGCTATCTCAATCATTTGGTATATAGTAAGAATAGGTCGTGCACAAAAAGCTTCATTACTATGTGCTTCATACAAGACAAAATGGTAAAATTATCATTTTCTAGAACTGAAAGGGGCCTTAGGGATCACTCATTTCTCTATTTCACGTTTCAGATGAGAAAACTGGGGCCAGAGAAACTAATTCAGTTTCCCAAAGGAAATTTACTAATAAGCAAAGACATGACGTTTTACAGCAAGATCACACTACATACCTGCCATTTGCACTGGGATTGTTTGTTTGTTTTGCCCAGCAGCCATAGCCGAGATAGATCATGTTGGGCCAGACACACTCTCTCTGGTGTCCCCCATGACCTTATGACACAGGTGGATGGCCAACATTGCACAATGGATCCTAGCAGAATCATTTGAAATCAAATCTATGACTGTTCTCATTAGCACCAAAGATTCCCCAACCTCAGTGGTATCAGAATTGGACTTCTGTGTGCACAGAATCTTACACGCTGATACGAATCAGCTTATTGAAATTATACATTCCTGGGTCCACTTCCAAAAATTCTGATTCACTAGATCTAGCGTGGGAGCCTGGAATTTGCATTTGTATAAACACCGCAGGTAATTCTGAGGCAGGGGCTAAACTTGGAGAAAATGTCTGGCCGAAGTTGAAGCATCATGTCTTGGTCATTAAAAGAAAGTTCTGGGGGCACCTGGGTGGCTCGGTCGGTTAAGCGTCTGACTTCAGCTCAGGTCATGATCTCACAGTTCATGAGTTCGGGCCCCGCGTCGGGCTCTGTGCTGACAGCTCAGAGCCTGGAGCCTGCTTCACATTCTGTGTCTCCCTCTCTCTCTGCCCCTTCCCTGCTCATGCTGTGTCTCTCTCTGTCTCAAAAATAAATAAACATTAAAAAAAAATTTTAAAAATTTAAAAAAAATAAAAGAAAGTTCTGCATAAAAGAAGAGACTGGATATGACACCAAATCATTTCTTTATCTCGCTGCATTCGGGATCCGTACTCTTGCATGCCATGTAGAGTACAGAACCGCCTTCCTCCTCTCTCAGGGATAGCTGAGACAGCTAGAAGGTAACAGTCACATGCCCCTTCCCCCATCTGTATAGTAACAACAACTCTTAGGGACGCAGCTAATTCCATTTAGCACAGAGTTCATCATACGTCTCTTAGCTATAGCCTTTTCAATAGGCCCATTAAGATGCCTAAGATTTAGATGTTCCAGTTAAATATAATAGTTAACATTTACCTAGAACCAGATTTTATAAGCCCAGATTTTTACTCTAAATACACTTCTTGACCGCCCTGCCCCCCGTAGGCATGAACATGCACAGACCCACATACACAAATCGTATTTATTCCACAGGAATGTGTGAATTCTCAGCTGTATGCCTTGCTGTGTACGAGAGCCTATAAAAGCAGGGAAAAGAAGAAAGTGTGTTGGCCCCGTATGCAGAGTTACAGTCTAGTGTAGGAAACCAGCCACCCAAACAAGAAACAAGGAGTCGTGTTTTAAGCAGCATACAGACACGTGCAAGATAAAAATAGAGTATAACCTTCACAGATGGAGGAACCCTTGCATTTAAATACTGACTCTGTTGTTCTCACAACTTAATTCCTGGAAATCGAGAGCTGGATATTTAGCTAGACTAAAAGGAAACACGGGTGTCCTTTGCTTTTGCCCCTTAATTCATGCAGAGATACAGATTCTCTAATCTGGCCAGCCTTCCGCCTCAGACTTGTTCTCGATTGTCTCGTAGGTACAGACAGATCTCTCTTCTCTACTAACCATAAAAGATGCTTGAAGGCGGGAACCCTGTCTGATACTCCTTCTGTGTCTCCTCCAGGCCCTAAAACTCTGTTATTTTATTGTAACCCACAGTTCAGCCCCTCCTGGGTCCCAGGCCCTGTGTGATATGCTACAATTGCAGAGCTAACCTGAGATCCCTGCCCTCGAAGATTTGCCTTCATTCACTGAGCACAAACTTCTCCTGCAAGTGATGGGCCCTGTCCTCAGAGCTTCGGGTCCAGAGATAAGAAACACTCTCCCTCTGCACTTGAGGGAGGAAGGCAGACATGGGCATTGTGTGTTTGGGCTGCTGTCACAAAGGACCACAAACTGGGGAGCTTAAACAGTGGAAGTGTATCGGCTCATGGTTCTGGAGGCCAGAAGTCTGAGATCGACATGTTGACAGGGATGGTTTCTACCAAAAATCATGAGGGAGAATCAGCTGCTTGCCTCTTACCTAGTTTCTGGTGGTTTGCTGGCCATCTTTGGCGCCCCGCGGCTTTTAGAAGCATGAGTCTGACCTCTGGCCTCGGCTTCATGTGGAGATCCCCCTGTGTGCCTAGCTCAATGTCCAAATTCCCCTTCTTTATAAGGACACTGGTCATATTAGATGAAGGGCCCACTCTGTTCCAATATGACCTCATCTTAACTAATTACCTCTGCAATGACCCTATTTCCAAATAAGATCACATTCTGACGTATTAAGGGTTAGGATTTCAACATATAAATTGGCAAGGTGCATAGTTCAACCTCTCACACATGCAAACAACAAAACACAGCCTGGTCAACGCTTTAATAGGAGTGTATGGAAAGGGCTAGAAGGGTACCTGAGAGTACATGGTATTGAGCTTAATGGGCATGAGGAAAAGCATCAGGGAACGTGGGACAGGAGGCCAAAGCTTGGACAGACAATTCTCCGGGTAGGGAAATGCAAAAGAGTTTTTGAATAAAGGCATGTCCACGAGTGCATGAAGCACTCGGGGAATTGCAGAAAGTATTATGGGCTGAAACCTGAACGGCATCTAAAGGAGAGGTGGGAGACGAGGCAGGAAGGGGAAACAGAAGCCAAAACATGAAGGGCGACGTCATGACGTGTAGCCTAAGCCAGACACAAAGCCATGGAGGCTTTTCAACAGGACATCATCGCTGTATCTGCATCCTAGAAAGCTCACTCTGGCAAGAGTTTTCATTACATCATAACACAGGTGGGCACTGAAATGGGACCATGTCGGAAGCTGAGAGACCAGCCGAGGAGCCTATTTGCAAGAGTCTAAGCAAGAAAAGTTGGGACCCTGGATGCAGTCGAGAGCAGTGGGAACGGAAGGGTGGGGCTGGATTTACAGCGAGAGGCTTGAAACAATGTCTCTGGCAAACAGCGTTGGGGATAATCTGGGTGTGGACTGAAGAAATGTGGGTGAGGAAGCCAGGGGCCAAGATGTGGAGAGTCAGAGCAGGAACAGAAGGGCCAGGCCCATTGCTGAGAGCAGGGAAAAGACACTGAGGACACTGAGGACATCCTGCCCCTAGGATTTCACCTCCCCCACCCGGACCTCATGCACACCTAACATCTGACTTCCACATACAGTTTTGCCCTTGACCATTATAGGGCAGGGGAAATGTACTTAGATAATCTCTAATCAAGTTAAAAATATTGTTCCCTGAACTGAGGTCAGACAAGCGAGTGCTAAGGAAGCATGGCCACAGGAGTGGAGGAGAACTGGACTCGTAAGACTGTGATGGCTTCGTGCCCATATCCTTGGCCAGCCCAGAAAAATGCAAAGCGGTCCTGCCACATGTGTGCCTGGTTTCTCCATCCCCTCGCCATGATGCCTAACCAGACACATCAGAAGTTGCAAAATTTGGGGGCTTCTGGCTAGCTCAGTCAGTTAAGCCTCCAACTTCGGCTCACGTCATAATCTCGCAGTTTGTGAGTTCAAGCCCCGCGTCGGGCTCTGTGCTGACAGCTCAGAGCCTGGAGCCTGCTTCAGATTCTGTGTCTCCCTCTCTCTGCCCCTCCCCTGCTTACGCTCCGGCTCTCTCGCTCGCTCTCTCTCTCTTAAAAATAAACAAACATTAAAAAAGAGAAAAAGAAGTTGCAAAGTTTCTCAGAAATTAGGGACCAGTTGAAAGTTGGTTCCAAATAAAAAGATGGAGATCATTCAACAAGGCTTACAAATAACCACCACCATAGGCCAGCAGCAGAGTGAAATACCCAGGAAATACCCAGTACCAGATGATCCCCATGGTATCATCTTGGGATTTCTCACCAGGACTGGGCTTTGAGGCCATGATGTGCTCCTGAAAGTGGTCCCTGTCTGGCCTGCTTTTTCACACTTTATGTCTTTTGTCCCACTCATAAATTGTATCTAACTTAACCCAGTGTGCTACAGGAGCCAAGAAGTCCTAACTGCTTCTAGCAAACAAAGATTTCCCACTTATTTACCACGTGCTGGGGGCTGTTCCAAGCACATAACAACCCTATGGGGTAGGTCCTATTATTATCTTTCAGTGACAGAGGAGGGGATGGCGAAGAACACAAGAACCTCCCCCCTTCCCCGCCCCCCACTGAACCACAGGGGAAAGAAGGCTGATCTGAACCCACAAGCCAAAGGGTGTCTGAGGATTCCTAACTCCAGCAAGGGAAGGAGAGGGTTAAAGAGTAAGATGAACATACATGGGAATCTTTGCTGTCTGGGCAGGCGACTCACGGCAAAGATGTATTTTCTTGAACATTCAGCAGGGTGGGGCCGCCTCCCTGATCAGAACTGCACTCTCCTGTCCCCCCAAGCGCGCCCCAGGTCATTAAATAGAGGAGCCAGAAGTTCAGGCCTGGCCTGCCCCCTCCCCCTCCCTCTTCCCCAAAAGGAAAATGATGTGGGGGGAGCATGAATTACTTCACGAGCCATCAGGAGGAAACATAACATGTGCCCTCCAGTGATTCATTTGGGTGGACTACTTTCACACCGAGCTAAATGCAAAAGTTCAGAGGAGGGTCAGCGGGCGGCCCCTCCCTCTTTGAGTGCGGGAGAAATTTCCTCCTTGTAAAGGACAAGCACAGTTGGAATCAAACTCCATCCAAACAGGAAATCACCAAGATTCTAGGTAAACGTGGCGCCTTATTTTTAAAGGACCAACTTTTTAATTTCATTGACTGGGTATTTCCTGAGTGCCTACTAAGTGCCAGGCACCCGGGCACGTAGTTGTTATGGACCTAAGATGTGCCGGGTGGGAAGATACAAAGAGGGAAAAGACAATGCACACACACGCGCGCGCGCGCGCGCGCACACACACACACACACACCCATCTGGCGAATCTTACAAGAGAAAGACTTTCGGGGGATTGTCTTTTTTCTAAAAATGAAAATAAAAGGTTGCGCGCGCGCACGCACACACACACACACACACACCCTGACTCCCCAAAGTGCCCGGACTGAGTCCTGAGCAGGGAAAGTGGGAGGCCTGGGGCGAGGGGGATGGGCGCGCCCAGCGGGTTGGGTGACAAGGTGCAAGGGCAGAGCCGGCAGAGGCATCGGGAGTTGGCTGGCGAGCTTGCGGCAGAGGCAGGTGCCAGCTGCGAGTGGGCGGAGGGGCGGGCGCCCGGCCAGGCGGGGGAGGCCCGGCGTCACCTCTGCCTCTAGGAGTCGGGCGCGCAGACGAGCTCGCCCAGAGCAGCCGGGGGCACGGGCGTCCCCGCCGCCCGCAGAAGGAGCCGCGGGAGCAGTCGCAGCAGCCGCCAGGCGACAGCATCCTCTGGAGAGACGCCCCAGGCTCCGCAGCCGCCTTCCTCCGCCCGGAGGCGAGCGCCGCCGCCCGCTCCCCGCGCTCCCGCTCGCCGTCGCCCCCCGGCCCCGCCGCCCGTCCGCCCGCGGGGGACAGCAGGCACCCGCGCCCCCGGCCCTTCCCTGCCGCGGGCTCCCGGGCCGGCGGCGCGGGGAGAGAAGGTGCCGGAAGCAGGGGCCCAGAGGCACCATCCCCGGGTCTCCAGTCCACGCGGAGAAGAGACGCCCGGCAACACCGCGAGCCCCCGCGCCGCCGGTCCCCAAGTTCAGGGGCGACACCCCTCAAGGAGGGGGAGGGGTGCGATCCCGCGCGGTGAGCGCCGCGGCCCCATCGACCCCGGCCGGCCCTCGGCGCCCAGCGCCCGCCCGGGTCCCCGGAGACGCCCGAGCGCCCCGGCGGGGCCATGCCCGCGCTGCGCCGGGACCGCCTGCTGACCCTGCTGCTGCTGGGCGCGCTGCTCTCCGCCGACCTCTACTTCCACCTCTGGCCCCAGGTGCGGCGCCAGCTGCGGCCCCGGGAGCACCCGCGGGGCTGCCCGTGCGCCCGCCGCGCCGCCTCCCCGGGCCCGGCCCCCGCCGCCGCCTCCCCGGCCCCCCGCGCGGCCGCGCGCAACTTTTCCCGAGCCGGGCCCGGGCCCGAGCGGCGCGGCGGCCGCGGCTCCAAACTGCAGGCCCTCTACGCCCACCCGCTGTACCGCGTCCCGGAGGAGCCGCCGCTCCTCGGGCCGGAGGACTCGCTCCTGGCCAGCCAGGAGGCGCTGCGGTACTACCGGAGGAAGGTGGCCCGCTGGAACAGGTGAGGACCCCGGGCGCGAGGCGCCCGCCGCGCGCACTGCCCGGCCCCGCCGCGCCCCCCGCCCCCGCCCGCCGCGGCTTCGCCCAGCGCTCCGGCTCCGCCCGGGCGCGGCGGGTGTGCCCTGCCCGGACCCCACCAGCCGTGGCGGGCGGCAGAGCTCAGCCCCGAGCGCATCTCAGCGGGAGGAAAAGTTTCTGGGCTGCAGCCCCGCCAGGAAATGCTCCGAGCCCCTCCCCTTGGGCTCCTGGTTCACTCCTGAGCCCCACTTGTGTTCCCTGGCCGGCTACCCGCCTCTTTCAATCCTCCTCGCCCCGATGTGGGAAGCCGCGGCTGGAGTTGGGCGATCCAGAATAGGTTCCCAGACAGAGCCAACTCCAGAGCTGGTTCGAATTCCGCACTTAGCTTTAGACCTGGGCGCCTTCCAGAAAGCAATGCTACTCCCTGAAAACCCAGCTCATTCTCTTAACTTACTCCAATGCCCAGGTCAGAGATCACAAGAGGTCAGCTGGGGCAGAAAGCTAAGTGGTTGGTGCCCTGATCCGTTCTGTTTAAAACGTGGCTTGTCCCTCTGGTGAGTGTTAGAACCCGAAAGCGGTTTTAGTGTTGTGGTGATTTGGGCAGACTTGGTTCCAGGCTTGATGCTTTCATGCACGGAGATAAAAATCTACCTGGGAATTTTTAAGATCCAAAGCAAAATGCAGAGGGGGGAAAAAAAACCAAACATATTTAGGTTTAAATTTAGAAGGATATATTTGTAAAAAGGCGCGGGGGATGTGGGGGGTGGGGGGTGGTTTGGAGAAGGCCCAGTGGTGGATACTGAGATCCCCAGGTAATGACCGAGGACGTTAAATGAGTTAGAGCTCTGTTTTGAAGTACAGACTTGTCTAAATATCACTCACATCCAGAGTTCACTTATGTACCACACCCATCCCTTTCCTTAATGCAAGAGATTTCAAAATGAGATGTCATCGGATGGTTTCAGAGTCCCTGTGGAGGATGGGTAGACCATAAATCGCCGTGGAAACTCAGTGCGAGCCCAGTTTAACTGTTTGCTCGTTATTCTGTGGTGCCAGGACCGAGAGAGGGCTTTCAGAAAGTAAAAAAGACACAAAATGGAGAGCTATTGGCTGAAATCACTGTGGTGAATTTCAACTGCAACTCCATGGCTGACGATTTTATATTAGGAAGGAAGTGGTTCTCCATTTCATGGGTAATTGTGCGTAATAAAAAGGCACTTGGAGATGGCTCCTCGGACACTGTCATTTTCAGCATTACCTTTATTTCGTCCATAACGTGGGCGGCCGGATCGAAGGACGAGGAAATTTTGCCCTTAGAAAATTGTCCGCACGTCTGTTGAAGATTTGAGAAGTGAAGGGACTTAGCAAAGTCACTGGCTCTTTGGCAAATGTAACCCCACGGTGTGCACCTTTTTGCCGCCTTCAGGTTCTTCATGTTACTTTGGTCCTGAAGGGAAAGCCTAGGGGAATGCTTGGGCAGAAAAGCAAAAATCTTCCTCACCAATCTGTCCGGCAATCGATTTGGAGCTTGATTTCTACACCCTTGTGTGTCACAAAGACACATTTACTGGCCAGAAATGGTTTTGGTCATTTAATGGCGGATCGACCAATGAGGGCTGGTGACCTTGCTGTATTCGGAGGGAACAGGGTAGTTTGGTGGGGTTGGTGGGCATGTGACCCTTGTGATATTTATTTCCCTCTCCCTTTTAATCCTTGAGCTCTCAAGTGAGGTTTGTGGCTGAAACGGATGAGTAACCTGCACTCTCGAGTACCAAAAGTGGATCTCGGTACCTACCTTCACCCGAACTGTATGGTAAATGCCAGCGCGATGATATTAATACGCATGTGCATTGTTACTCATGGCAGGGTTAAAAACGGAACCTGAAGACTCATTAGCCAGTGTGAATTTGAATCACGCGCCTTGTTCTGTTGTGAGAGACAGTCCCCCATTACCTTAAGCGAGAGAGTGCCCTGATGAATATGAAGCCCGCATGCCTTTTCCAACGTGCAGGGCCAAGGAAGGCTCCAGAGTTCGCTGCAGACAGATAATTAGAACAGACAGCAAAGGAAGAAATAGTGAATGACCTTGCTAATGGCTTATCTCTTGCACGGACTAGCCCTCCATGTGTGTGTAATGATGTGAAGTCAGAAGGTATCTTTCTACAACTGTGAGCTCACTACCAATAAAAGGTAGATAATGCCCCGTCTTCTTCCCCCAGCACATTCCTTTTCGATTTCAGTGGAAGATGGGGCTTATACGTTGTTTTGAACGTCTCAGGTTTCCGATTAGTATTTGTTCATCGGGTGTCCTATTCGGTTAAGTTGATATGCAAAAGATATATCGCGTGTCGGGTGGACAGTCTTGTGCTATGGGACCCTCAGGCTTTCTGCAGACCTCCCCAACCCACTCCTGTCTCCCCCAAAATGTAAGTAAGTGTGGCACAATCCAAGTGAAAAATGCAATCAGGGAAAATGTTTCTGTCGGGTCGTCGGTCACTGATCACAGCCAGCGAGCCAACGCCAGGCCCTAGCAGGCATGATGACACATTTGGCACCTGTCTTGAATAGTGAAAAGGACAGAACAAAGAGCCAGGGGAGTATAGTCCTCACTACTTCAGGCCCTAAACCAGTCAGCCGCAGGAAGCCTTTTCCTTTCAAAGTAATGGATGGAAGGCGGGGCTTACAGATGGAAGGCGGGGCTTACAGATGGAAGGCGGGGCTTACCTGGCGCACAGGTAACTGTTCACCCCGCTGCTTTCCTTGCCTCGGAGGCTGGGCTTTCTGGGTTTGTGGGCTGGGCTGCTTCTCTGCCCACAAGCTACCCAAGCCAGACAATACCTGTCCTCTGACGTGTCAGAAGTGGCCGGGCCTTTTGCCCACATATCTTCGGTTGGCTCCTCTGTAACTCTCCGGTCTTGACAGGCAAGGCCAAACAGGGTCATGCCCCACCACCCCCCCTCACCTCTCACCCCTCACCCCCCTTCCCCATGCCCAGACTCCAGCAGCTAACACATAAATGCAAGCTCCCCACTCCCCACTCTCTGCTTTTCTTTCTTTGTGACATTGCCTCAGGTATCCGGAAGGTTGTGTCTCCCCACAATTAATTACAGCTTCAGCATTTCTGAGCAACGTGCGTGTGTATCTGTGTTCTCCGTCTCCTCCTACCTACTTGCTGTCGCCGAAAGCCTAGCCCTGTGTTTCTCTTTGAAAATCACAGCGAAGACACTGGGCAGCTTTTCAAACCTGACAGTTGTTTAAGGGGAGTAAATTGGCTCAAGTTTTTCCGGGGAAGCTTTGAGAAGACCCAGCAGCCGAGGCAGATAGAGGAGAGCGGGGAGGGGAGGGGTGGGAGAGAGAGAAGGAGCCAGGAAAGATGAAGAAGTCAGCTGGAAATGAGAACTGTCTGTTCTAAGAGGTTTGGAAGGCCAAGCTTCTTCCCACCGTGGCATCTATGGAATGAAAAATACAATCTCTTTATTCTCACCCCGTCCAGCCCCCCAGGCCTGTACCTCTTTTTCTCTTTCCTGCTTATCTCGTGCTGGCCCCAGACCATTGGGATTGATTGGGGGCAGGCAGTGCAACTCGCAAAGGCAGATAAAAGTCCAGGTTCTTACTCCTGGAGGGCGACCATTTGCTTTTCTCCCAGAGTCAACAGGGCCTTGGCCCCCTGACCGATTCTTCCGCCAGCGATGCCAGGCTAAGAAAGGAAATGACCTCCTTTGGTTTGAAAACGGGCCTCAACCCGACCTGTGTGTGACTTCCATTTCTCTTTTCAATTAGAGCTTTGCTTGACTGGTTTGGGAAGGGCTGTTGTTTTATAGCGATCCCCGCATCCCTGGACTTGTAGCTGGAAGAAACCTCTCCACTCTCCTCAGGGTCACATACTCCAAACCGATGGCGTCTGAGAGGACTAACCCAGGGCCATCTTCGGGTCCCTTCTCCCTCGTTCCAGAACCCAGTCTTCGCTGCCGTTTCTGCAGCAAAGACCTAAATCAGGGAGGCTCTCTGTTGTCCAGTCAAGGAGGACAGGCACTTCCTGTGTCCAGTTATATCAAAATGAAGTCCTTTGGCCAAGGACTAGAGGCTGTTTGTCAGCTGTTCCATTGTTCCCAGTCCCCAACACTCTCCTTTCACCGCACGAAGTTCTCATCAATCCTGGGAACTCAACTGGTTAACTGCATGCAAATCCCTCTTCCCGAAACATGAAACATACTTGGTCTGGCCCAGGGACTCCCTGTACATGTGCTAACTTAGGCCTCATGGTTTCCTTAGAAGTAGGCATGTGCTTGGAGGCGCCTGGATGGCTCAGTCGGTTGAGCGTCCTACTTCGGCTCAGGTCATGATCTCACGGTCCCTGAGTTTAAGCCCCACATCAGTCTCTGTGCTGACAGCTCAGAGCCTGGAGCCTGCTTCGGATTCTGTGTCTCCCTCTCTCTCTGCCCCTCCCCTGCTCATGCTCTGTCTCTCTGTGTCTCAAAAATAAATAAAAACATTAAAAAAAAGAAAAAAGAAGTAGGCATGTGCAGTAGGCAGAATTCCAAGGTGGCCCCATTAGATTCCCAGCCCTGGTGTAAACACGCCCTCTCCTCATTATTCTACCAAATGTTAGTCTAGGTGCTGGTGTCGAGGAATTGTACAGATGTAATTAAGGTCCCAGATGAGTTGACCTTGGGATAGACCGATTATCCCGGTGTGCCTGACCTAATCGCAGGAGCCCTTTAAAAGCAGGGAGTTTTCTCCGGCTGATCAAAGAAAAGGAAATCAGAGATCCAAAGTATGATACGGATCTGAGGGGCCACTGCTGACTTGAAGATGGAGGGGGCCACCTGGCTAGGGACACTGAGGACTTAAGATTGGCCCGCAGGCGACAGCCAGCAGGGAAACAGGGACATCAGTCCCGCCACCACAAGGAAGCAAATTCTGCCAGGGGCGAGAACGAGCTCAGAAGCAGATTTCTCCCCACAGTCGCCAGACGAGAACTCAGCCTGGGGGACAGCTTAACGTCAGCCTTGCAGAGGCTGTGCAGAGAACACAGGTACGGCCAGGCTGGACTTCAGGCACAGAACTCAGTGACTGAACCGATGGGTGTTGCTCTAAGCCCCCGGGTGTGTAGTAGCCAACAAATAGCAATAGCAAACAAATCTGGTACTGCCGTTGATTTCCCTCCATAGAGGAAACTGAGGACGAGAAGGTTATATCACTTGTCTTCCAAAGTCAGGCAGCCGGCAAACCACAGGCAGGCTTCGTACCCAGAGCGTCTGGCTCCAGGATGCACGCCCCAACCACCAGCTGCACCACTGTGCGTCTTTTGAAGTCCACAGGCCCTCGCTTTCCCTCTCCCGGAAAGGCTTTTCTGACTGCCTCCACCCACTCTGGCCCCTCTCTGACTATACCCCTCCTCTGCATGTAAGACCATATTACTTTTTGTGACTGAGCCCCGTCCGGCTTCACGGCAGCTGCTAGGAGCTTCCTGGGGGAATGAATAGCCACTTGCTTCTGGCACGAAAAGCCCCCGGCTTGCACGTGGTCACGCTGCCACATCTGTTTCATGGTTTCTCGTGGGGCTGGGAGGGGGCGGGGACAGCCAGAGTCAATTATCTGGGGAACGCGTCATGGGGAACAGACAACATCAGGATTTGGGGCCTGTGAGCAAATGGTCTGTTGTCTCCTGTGAAGAAAGCCTCACACTGAAACAATCCCAACTGTAAAATCACCCCACCTGTCGCTTTAACTCCTCCCTGTAAAGGTCTAAGACAAAGCCACCCTACTGAGACTTTCTGAAATTTGGAGCTAAGGTGGGTGTTCTCTTTATTGCAATAGCCTAGATGAAATCAATTTAAAAAAAAAAAAAAAAGCCCCGAAGGAAAGTTGAGAGGGTGTCATATGCCAGGAAGAGGGAATTTCCTCCGCTTCCGGTACTTTCTGAGGAAGAGCAGCCAAGAAGTCTTGCTTAAAGAAAGTGGGAAGCACGGAGACCCTGAGTGAGCCAACGCAATCCCCGAGCTGCCCCTTGGCAAGTGCTGACCCATGTTTTTCTTGTGATTATTCATTAAGCTGAGGCCGACGAGAGCCTGTGGATTCTGCTGAAGTCAGCCTGCCTGTGGCCGAAAGCCGAGTGGGGGATACCATTCTCAACAGCTGCCGCTTTAGGGGAACAGAAGTTTCTAGGCCAAAGAGCATCTGCGAACCTGTTGTCAGAGGCAGGCACACACATACATGCCTGATGAAAACCATAGCAAGGAGAAAACAAAAAGGGCTTAGCCCTTCTGGTGCCCTGTCACTTGGCAGAATGTCCTATGGCTGCAGTGTGAAATCAGGACAGACTGGGTCTGAGTGCTGTGGAGACGCTGGCATCCGGGACTCTGAAGGGGAAGAACTGGGGGCGGCCAGCGGAACCGGGCTTGGGCGCGACGCAAAGTTAAGAATCAGAAAAGGGTCTGATTTATTGGATCCCCGAGGAACAGACCAGTTCCATCTGGAAAGCCACAGGGAATAGAAAATAGTGGAGGACTGTGGTTCCTAAGCCAAGAACCTGTAATAAGACTCAGCAAAATACGGAGAGTAAAAGAGAAACTTAAGGAGTTTGGCACTGGGGCACATGGACTGAGAAGCTGGGCTATTAAAAAAAAGCTGGCCCGGGAAGAGATGGAATTTTAGAAAACTTGGAAGAGGTTGATGGGTTAGAAAAGATCTCTCCCGGCAGAAGGAAATCAGAGCTGCCTCTGGCCCTGGGAAGTCAGGCATAGCTCAGATAGCAAACTTGCGATCAATACCTGGGTCGTCGTGGAATCGTGGGGAAATATTTCTGGGGGGGTCGTAGGGAAATTATTTCTGATGTTGCTAACCAAAATGGAGTCTCTGCGGAGGGACAGATTGTCTCTCCTGGCCAATTCAGGTGTCCCACAGGGTCTCAGTTTCATTAGTCCAAAGGGGAGTTTTGGATTTCTGACTCATTTTTCCCCATGGCTGAAGAGTTACAAATTCTATAGGAATAGCGTATTTATCTGCACTTACAGCTCAGCCCATGTTTTCCACTCTGAGTTAAGAATTATGCACAGCCAGTAGCTGTATTTTTTACGCATTCTGCGCCCCTCGGAAGGGTCGGAGACGCTAGAGAAAGACCAGCCACAACTCCATCATCAAATCAAGCCCCTTATTAACCACTGTTTCATTGAAAGTGGTTTTTTTTTTTTTTGTCCCCCACGGGAGGGGGGGAGGGGGGCGGTCCCTGGACCCTACCGAGTTCAAGGGATGAGGTCTATGTTTCCCTTAAATGTTATGACAAATTTGCATTCTGTGCATATGCTTATTTTCCTAAGAAATAGTTTACTGCTTTTGGAAAGTCTACTTTGGTTTCAAGTGACAGAAACCTAACTCAAAGTAACGCAAGTAGGAAAAGGAAATGTAGAGACTCACGTAACCAAAACCCAGTGAGGGCCTGTCTTAATCCCCTCCTGCGGCTTTGGGTCCCAGCTGCTCAAGGACCAGAGAGAAAAAGGGAGTCTCCGGTTTCCAAAAAAAAAAAAAAAAAGATAATGAGCAGAGATGCTGATTGGCCAGGTCCGAGAAAACAGCCAGGCTGTAGAGGACTATGATTGGCCCAGCTTTGAGGCGTGCCCACCTCTCAGCCAATCCCTGACGTCAGGGAGGTGGAGTCATTGGAAACTGTGCATTCTCAGAACAGGTGGCTCATTGAGGGGAGGAGCGGTGCACCTGGGTGTAGACTTCAAGGGTCCTGGAGAAACTGTCACGGGTGATGCTGGAAAGTTTCTCAGCTTAAGCGCAGAGCACTCCTTTAGCTACTGTTCTGGAGTTTTAATTGAGACTTGAAAATCGAATTCATTCACAACAAATTCCTAACATGTGCGGGCTTTTTATACCAACCATTAAAATCCTCCCAAGAAGACAGGCATCTTCATTTATTGGGGCTTAAATCAACCTTACTCTCTTCACGGGAGCCCAAAGAAGAAACCGAGGTGGACCCAGCTCATTCGTGGGCTCATGTCTCTTTCTCCCAAAAAGAGATTCCACTTAGAGCCAAGATGCCAGTGTGTCAGTCCCGAGGAAACCACTTACCTTCTTCAGGATTCCCTTCCTTTGGAATGAAGAGAGTGAACCTCTGGTCCCTGAAGGCTCCTTGCTGCTCTGTTTTCCAGGCACAGCACATCTTTGACCAAGATTTCTTCTTCAAGGTCTATCAGAGCGAAAATATGGGACAGGCATTTTCGAGATGTGCTCCATGAACTTCCAGGGTTCTGGGAGATGCTTCTCAAGTTCTGCAAATGACGGATTAATTTTTCATCTTGAAAGAGTGTACTTTAACACAATTCTGAAGTTCTTGTATGAGAAAACTCACACCCGATTGTGTTATACACACGTGGTAGCCTGTAGAGCTTGTGGCAGGTAACTTAGGTGGACAGATGGCTTCTCCTCCTATCTTTGTTTAATTGAGGAGTATTCTGAGATTGCAAGGTGAGCTATTAAAAACCGTCTCCCGTCCCAACTACTTATGTATGTTTATCACGATTTTTTGTACCGTGCTACCAAAACGATGTGTGGAAATTAATCAGGTACTGAAATAAGACTACTTCTATCTGTCATTCCCCCCACTTTTGAATGCTTGAGTTCATAATCCTGTTTTCCTTCTTGTTTTTATCGATTAGCTTTTAAAAATAAGTCTACATATTTTAGCCTATAAATTAGATTTATAATAATAAATGACGAGTTTGGTTTATTTCATACATATTGGGATTCTGTGCAAGGTTTCTTTTGTAAGGAAGGTTCCACTTCTAGAAAATTTTTGAAAGCCACTGATTTGGACTATATGGGAATAGAGTAAACATTTTTTCCTCTTTCCTCAAAAACCGATGGGCCTAGAACCCAAGCCCCCTGCCCTCCCTTACCCCCCTCACTCCCAGCTATTATCACTAGTGAGAGCACGGCCACACACCCCCACCATGGCTTTGCCAATGCTTGTGGCCACTTGAGCGAATGAGAGCATCTTTTAGGCCTTGTGTACTATTCCTGCTTTGCTGCACAGCAAATCATACCAAAATATGACTTAAAAACAAGAACCATTTACTGGCTCACGATTCTGCAAGTCTGGGCTGGGCTCAGCTGAGCGGTTCTTCTGGCCTCCTTGGGCTCAATGAGACATCTGTGGTCAGGTGCCACATAAACTCTGCTGAGCTAGGCTGTGTCCCCTCCCGGGGGGGGCCCCTGTCTGGGCCTTGGTGGAGATGATGACGGTGGTTCCGCGTGGCAGTCAGCTAATCCTGGCTGCATCACGTAGTGGTGGAAGGTTACCAAGAGAGAGTGGAAGTGGGCATCACCCCTTGAGGTCCTGGCCAGGACCTGCTGAATGTCGCTTCTGCTGCCTTCTGTTGGCCAAAATAGATTAAAGCCCACGTGGGGAGATTTGGGTCTCCTGGCCATTGGAGAGGAGGTGGTGTAATAACTTAGGACCGAGCAGAGGCTCCAAGGAAGTCCCTTTTGCTGGCACTTGTCAGGCAGTGAGCCAGCAGCTGTAAGTGGCAACAGCCGGCCTCATGTGTCCGTGAGAAAGAAATCTAATAGAGCCCTTTAAAACTCGAATGAAGCAGTTGTGGACTGAATCATGTTCCCACAAAACCCGTATGTTCAAGTTCTTACCTGCAGCGCACCTCAGAATGTGACTGTTTTTGGAGACTGGGCCTATAAAGAGATAATTAAGGTTAAATGAGGTCACCAGGGTGGGGCCTTAATCCCCTATGACTAGTGTCCTTGAGAGAAGCGGGAGAGACCCCGGGAGATACTTATGTACGGAGGGAAGGCCATCTGAGGACGCAGGGAGAAGACGGCCGTCCGCAAGCCATGGAGACAGGCCTTGGGAGAAACCATCTCGGCTGACATCTTGGTCTTGGACTTCCAGGCTCCAGAAGCGTGGGAAATAAATTTCTATTGTGTAAGCCACACCCGGTGTGTGGTATTTTGTTATGGCAGCCTGAGCAGACTAATAATACAGAGGCTAACTGACAGGGATAGTTAGGGCTAATCTGCTGGCTCAGGCCTGCCTGCACCTCAGCTCCCTGGGGCACACGGCAAAGCCAAGCTGTCTTTGAAACTGTCCCCTCCCCCGGTGTGGTTCTCCCAGCTTCACCAGGCCTCCGGGCCTCCCTTTTCAAGACCTTAAAAACTCCCTCGTTCACAGACAAGATGACCTCAATCCTTTCCTTAGGGCCAAGTGATTAGCTCTTCATTTAGTTTCTTTTTAATCTACCTGTTTGTGGGTAGACTTGAAGATCTCCCTTCTTCTGGAGACCATTTTTGAGACCAGAAGCCGACACCTGGCTCTCTGTCTCCCTGCATCCCTCCTAGGATGGTCCTCCTCCTCCCCAAGTCCACAGGTCCTCTGATTGATGGGCCGAGGACACAACGTCATCCTTCAAGGGTGCTTAAAGCCCGTTTTGTAAATTTGTAAACACTCCCTTTCCTGTGAACCGCCAGAATATCTAGAACAGCGATGAAAATTTGTTTTCGCTTATCAGGTGTATTAAGCGCCTATTATTTCATAAGCAAATCTCCAAAGACCGTTATCTGTTCATTTACCTATAGGGAATTTGTGATAATAATTGTTAATATTAGTAATGGCATGAATGTGGAGAGTCCTTTCACTTCCCGAAGCTTTTTTTTAAATTATTTTTTTATGCTTATTTATTTCTGAGAGAGACAGAGGCAGAGCATGAATGGGGGAGGGGCAGAAAGAGGGAGTCCCAGAATCCGAAGCAGGCTCCAAGCTCTGCGCTGTCAGCACAGAGCCCGACGCGGGGCTCGAACCCACGAACCGTGAGATCACGACCCAAGCCGGAGTCAGACACTTAACCGACTGAGCCACCCAGGTGCCCCTTTCCTGAAGCTCTTTTAAACAGTCTGTAATTCATTCACCGTAGATTGGTGTTTACAGGCAGTAAGAGGCTGACCTGAGTGTCCCCATGGAAAGACATCCAGTCAGTCTGTGTTTTGAAGCACAAATTGTTATAAAGCTGTGTTATAAAGCAGCGTCCTTGGCAACAGCCTGGGCTGGTGGGACCTCAACTGTCTGTAGTGGATGCTATGCAGGACCCCCGGGGAGAAACTATGAGTACTGCCTTGTACCGAGACCATCAGAGGCCACACCTCTCAGAGGAGTCTCCATTGAAATGGACAGAAACTCCCTCAGTGAAACTTGATGGTGTCAGAACAACACAGGGAAACATTTGTGTGCTGTGTTTATTATAATCATAAGTATTATGTTATTCTAATAGAAGAATGAGAAACTGAGGTCTTCCAGTATCATTTGCTATCAGAAAATCAAATACCATCAAGGATGGACTTTAAAATACTTTTAATGTTTATTTATTTATTTTGAGACAGAGAGAGAGCGGGGCGGGGGGGAAGGGGGTTGGCAGACAGAGAGACAGAGGGAGAGAGAGAGAGAAAATCCCAAGCAGGGGGCATTTGGGTGGCTCAGTCGGTTAAGTGTCCAACTTCAGCTCAGGTCATGATCTCAGGGTTCGTGGGTTCGAGCCCTGCGTCGGGCTCTGTACTGACAGCTCGAAGCCTGGAGCCTGCTTCAGATTCTGTGTCTCCCTCGCTCTCTGCCCCTCCCCTGCTCACGCTCTGTCTCTCTCTCTCTCTCCTTCAAAAATAAATAAATAAATAAAAAATCCCAAGCAGGCTGCACCCAGTCAGGGCAGAGCCTGACATGGGGCTCGATCTCACCGACCACAAGATCATGATCTGAGCTGAAACCAAGAGTTGGACACTTCACCGACTGAGCCACCCAGGCACCCCTGCCATCAAGGAAGGATTTTAATGCCACACACTTTTTTGCTCCGTGGCCTGGACCCCTTGGCAGAGACTTTACGAGACGTTCGGCAACAGCTGCGAGCCTGAGACGACGCCCCGCGTCTCAGAAGCTGGCAGCCATGTCTTTGAGCCATTGGGTCTTTGCATTTCCTGAGCAAGTTCTGAGAAGGAAATTCCGTCACTACATAGGTTTCCTAGGGCTGCGAATGTTTCCTTGCACACTTCTGGAGGCTGAATCTGAAACCAAGGTGTCAGAGGCTCTGGGGAGGCAGGGCGGGGGGGGGGGGGGTTGCGGCGCACAAGTCCTTTGCTACAAGAATAGCTGCCAGCATTCTTGGACTCAGGGCCGCATCACCCCAAGCTCTGCCTCCACGGTCACATCACCTCCTCTTCCGCCCATGTGTCTCTCTTCGAAGGCCACGTGTCACTGCATCTGGGGCTCACCTGAATAATACAAGACCATCTCTTCTCAAAATCCTGAACTGTGTTACATCTGCACAGATGCCATTTCCAAACAAGGTCACATTCCCCGGTTCCAGGGATTTAGGTCCTGGACGTTAGGTGTTTGGGGACAGCACCCTGCCCCCCGTACCGTTATGAATAGAAAGGCCGTCAGTTACCTTTGTAACTGTCCCATTATTTTATGATGAGATAGATCATAAACATCGTTATGATCTATCTCCTAAAATAAACGTAGGGACACCTGGGTGGCTCAGTCGGTTAAGCGTCTGACCTTGGCTCAGGCCATGAACTCGTGGTTCATGAGTTCAAGCCCCACATCAGGCTCCGTGCTGACAGCTGAACCGGCTTCAGACCCTCTGCCCCCTATCTCTCTGCCCCTCCCCGACTTGCCCTCTCTCTCTCTCCCTCTCTCAAAAATCAATAAACATTAAAAAAATTTTTTTTCATGAAAAATTTTTAAAAATACAATACAATAAAATAAATGTAAAATAGTTGAGAAAAACAAGTCCAAGGGAAAATAGGACAGATGGGGCCTAGAGTGAAGAGCTTCTCAGAGCACTTCTGTGAACACCTGCCCACCCCAGAGTTAGCTGTGCTCGGGGACCCATCAGTCGTGTCTACAGGGCGAATGCTAGCCTGTGGCCCAGGAAGACCATAGGGTTCCCGTCAATTCCCCGGGGTCCTCCTCCCTCACATCCTACCGCTCAGAGGACACCTTGTGGGTAAGCACCAGGGTCCTCCACCTTGGAAGACGGTCCCGTCGGTGACTCCGTGCACTCCCCAGCATGAGCGGCACTGTGTCCCAGAGCAAGTCCGTGCAGTCATGTCCCCGTGGGCCGCACTGCCCAGTTCCCGGCACACAGGCCTGCCGGCTTGTCTTATCTAAGGAGAAAATCGACAGAGCTGAGGTTCCAGGGGAATGGGGAGCAGGTGCACGCTTGGGGAAGTCCTCCACCCCTCCCGCTGTCTTAGCAGAGCTTCTGATCGACACTGAGTGGCAGCGCATTTAGGGTCAAACTCCTGGAGGCGCCTGGAGTGCAGCTCGTCAGGGTTGACGTTCAGCGCAGAGAAACAGACTTGGCTGTTGGCTAAACTTGGAGATAAAAACAAAAGGCTCTTGAAGAAGGTCACGGTCAAACCAGACGGGTGAGTGGATTCAAAGCCACCGACCTGTGCCCAGCGAGGAGCCCAAGTTCCAAGGGCAGTCGGGATCCTCCCGAGATACTTGCAGATCTGCTGTGACAGATGGGCCAGAGGGTAATCGGTACCTCCAAGCCATATGCCGTAGCATGTGACTGCAAGATTTGGGGCTGGAAAAATATGAAAATAGATAATAACCAAATGCCCACCTTAGGTATTAAAAAACCATCGACAGAGCAACGATCGAATGCCTAATTTGAGCAGCGGAACTTACTAGTGGTCCCCGAGGGTTAAATTCATTGCAAAATGTAACCGAATGAGGTGGTTTTCTGTTCTGTTATGAGCTGTAAAGCCATTAAAAAGGTCTGAGGAGGTCAGCCAGAAATGATGAGCTTGGATTTATGGCAGTTGTTCCATGGCCCTTCTTTCTGGCAATAACAGAGCTAAGCGATCTGTTAAGGCTACTCATGAACTGTGATATGAAAACTGTTTTGTCTGCACTTACGAAAATGCTTCCTCCTGACTTTCCTGGCGGGGGGGAGGGTTGCTATGCCCAACTCATCCAAAAACATCAGTTACTCGTTAAGTATAGAAAAGTAAGCAGATGGAGGGGTGCCTGGGGGGCTCAGTCGGTTGAGCCTCTGACTCTTGGTTTCGGCTCAGGTCATGATCCCAGGTTCATGGGATTGAGCCCTGAGTCGGGCTCTGTTCTGAGTGTGGAGCCTGCTTAAGATTTTCCTCTCTCTCTCTCTCTCTCTCTTTCTTTCTCTCTCTCTTCCTCTCTCTCCCACTTGTGCGCTCTCTCTCCCTCTCAAAACAAAAACAGAAACAAGCAGATGGGCCAGAATATTTGAGCCCCAAAGGAGACAGCTGGCTCCTTCTTGCCCTTTGGATCTCCTTTCAAAACTGCCCACTCACAGGGATCTTTCCTGTCCCATCAACCTAGAGGGGTCCCCAACTCTCTCTTGCCACTCCTGCCTTATTTTCATCAGGGCTCTTGACACAATTTAACACCTTCTTGTTTGTTGATCTGCTTAGCGTAAAACCTCACTAGATCGTAAGCGTTTAAGGATTGTATCAAACTGAATGGATATATCCACATCCAAATCCCCCCCGAATCTTTCACCGGTATCTTAGGGGGTGGTGGGGGAGAAAAGTCTTTGTAGATGTAATTCAGAATCTTAGGATGAGGAGATCATCCTGGATAATCTGGGTGGGTCCTAAAACAAGAACAAGGGTCCTTATAAGGAAAAGCAGAGGGAGGTTAGACACAGAAGAGGACACAGTGCAACCAAGAAGGCAGAGACCGGGGTGATGTGGCCACCAGGCAAGGTAGGCCAACAGCCACCAGAAGCTGAAAGAAAAAAAAGAATGGATTCTCCCCCGGGGCCCCCGGAAGGAGCCTAATAGCCTCACTGATACCTCGATGTCAAGCTCTGGGAGTCCAGAACGGTGAGAAAATAAATTTCTGGAAAGCCACCACGTTTGGGGTTATTTCTTACGGCAGCCACAGGAGCCGCTGGACGGAGGCTTGCTCGCCTCTTTGGCAGTGTGATCCCGTACCTAAAAGGCTGCTTGTACACAACAGGTGCCTCATAAATGTTTGGTAAGTGAATGAGAAAAAAGAGTACTTGAGAGGCTCTGTAGTTAGGCAGTTCTGGGTTTAAATCCCAGCTCTGCCACCAGGCGCCCAAAGGCCTGAGGCTCATTTCCTAGAACCTCAGCGTCCGGGTCAGGAGTCGGGGGCTGTAATACGCACCCCCAAGGGGTAGCGGGGTCTGTCCCGCACTGAGCAGAGTGCCCGGTTCATGTGGTACATTGTTTTATGTTCCATGCGGACAACTCGCTACCTGTCCGTATCCAGCCTTACTCATGTGTGTGTGATACTCGGGTCAATGACACTCAGCAGCCGGGGTCAGCTCCATTGCTAGGGTGAAACACCCGTGGGTCCAGCCCAGCCAGGGCCCCCCGCTTGTCTGGAAGCCCCGGTGCGTCCAGAGAGAGAAAATACACGTATTGATTTGTCCGTGGTCACCGGGACGTCAAATGCCTCATGCTTGCAGGCGGAGAAAACACAGAACCGGGTCAATGTGCAATTAGCCTACCTCTTTCAGAAATTACACCCCGGGGGCGCCTGGGGGGTTCAGCGTCCAACTTCGGCTGAGGTCACGGTCTCGCAGCTCGTGAGCTCGAGCCCTGCGTCGGGTTCCGCCCGGACAGTGGCGAGCCTGCTGGGAACTCTCGCTCTCTCCCCCTCGCTCTCTACCCCTCCCCCGCTTGTGTTCGCTCGCAAAATACGTGAATAAATTTAAAAGAAAGAGAAAAGAAATCGCACCCCTTCCCACCCCCTACACCCACGCTCTGAGCGAAAACGGGTCCGTCAGCGAACGGTCCTCGGTCACACGACTTGAAACGACAGGAGTCCTGCAGATGGCAGATGCCATTTTAATTCTTCTCTTCTCCTCTCTTGTCACCGAGTATTTTTTCAGCCAGTTAAACAGGCTGATCTCTTTCCCGTCCGGCCGTGCCTCTGGTGAGCTGGTGACGTTGACAGTAGCCGACCCTTGGTGAGCACGTACTCTGGGCGCTCAGGGCGAGGCACAGGGCTTGTGTCCTTTGCATACTATCTCACTTAATTCTCACCACAACCCCACAAGAGAGGTACTGTTACTACGCCCACCTTGGGTCGCAGGAAAGGCTCAGACAGGCTAGGTTCCCCTAGAAACCGGATTTCAAAGGCGGAAATTCCACACTGACTTGAACTTTGCCTCCTGTCTCAGATCGGGTCCTGGAAGCATATCTGAAGTGAGATTGGAGGGCAGGAGGCCTTGCGGGCGGAGCTCTCAGATGCCCCCTTGCATCACGGCCCAGACATGCCCGAGGCAGAAACGCTCCCTACCTGTCTGCTGTGGACACATGAATCGCTATTGCCGGGTGGGCTAGAAGCACCAAAAAAGCTTTAAAAGATAGCTCAACTGGGGCGCCCGGCTGGCTCAGGCGGTTAAGAGACCCTTGGTTTCGGCTCAGGTCACGATCATACAGCTCGTGAGTTCGAGCCCCACGTCAGGCTCTACACGGACAGTAGGGAGCCTGCTTGGTATTCTCTCTCTCCCTCTCTCTCTCTGCCCCTTCCCCACCCGCGCCCTCTCTGTCTCTCTCAAAATAAATACACGTAAATAAATAAATAAAAATTAAAAATAGCTCAACTTGTCAGTCCTTATACACCATAGACCTGCTTTTTTATTTTTACACCAAAAAAAAAAAACTTGCTTTTTTAAACCAGGGAGAACATCGGTTATCGGTAGAATCTCTCACCCACATTCTGATTCCAGGCTTGGGTTTCATCACAGCCCTGCCACTTTGTAGCCGTGTGACCCGGGACAAGTCACCTGGTCCCCATGCCTTTAAGGAAGTCGTGACGGTAACACCGATTTTATACGGAATTTCTGTGAGGATTCAACAGCTCAAAGTTGCAAAGTGCTTAAAATAGCGCCTGGCACAGGGGAGGCACCGCGTCGAGGTGAGCGAGTTTTCTTACCATCGTTCCGACTCGTAGACCCCTTTCGGATCACTGGTTCCTGTACCTGGTTTTTGCTCATCAGAACGGAGGTCCGTCCACACGGTTCCCATGCCTGGAATGGGTCCTGAAACGCCCCTTCCGATTCAGGCGTCCTCTCCTTGGGCTCCCCTCCAGCTCAGAAGCCCCTGTCACCCTGGCTAGGTCTTACTCAACCGCTGAGCCAGAGCGGTGACCCCATGAGGTCAGGATGGGCTTGGGAATCCAGGTGGCCCCCGCGAAAACAAGAGATCTGTTGCAACACAGCATGAAGCCAGCTCCGAGAGGAGGAAGTGATTGTATTTCAACCGGATAGAAACGAGTTTGTGTTGTGAAATCCGCCCATTCTGCAAAAATCTCCCTCAAATCTCGATACAGTCCCTGCTTTCCCGCTGGCGAACAGATCAGCGTGTTTCGCCGTCTCCCCCACGACCTCTCCCTGTCTTTACGGAGGCCCCGGCAGGAATCTAAATAAACCCTTGACGGAGGGAGCATCGCTTTCTCCGCACCCTCTGTTTTTTGATTTTTACACCAAGAAACGTTGCTTTTATAATCAGGGGGAACATCGGTTACCGACAGGCTGTCTCCCCCACATTCTGATTTCAGGCTTTGGTGGAAGAACAGAAAAGGCTCAGGTCAGACGGCCTGGCTGTTCGGCCCTCCTTTCCATTTCCCGTGCTGTTTCCTTAATTTCCTCTTCCGGAGACGGGAGGGATGACGTATTCACAGGGCTTGAGGGAACTAGATCTAATCCATGCAAAGAACCCCCGGATGCATTTGGAGTAAGCTCTACACAAACACAAGTTGATAGCGTTAAAAAAAAAAAGTCATGCTATGTGAACTAAGTACCGCGAGACTGCGGCCGAGGCATCAAAATCCATGTGTTCCCCTTGTGTCCCAGCCCCCTTGCAGCCAGGCGGAGGCCCTATGACTGGTTCTAGCCCATGGTATGGGAGTTGGGATGACTGTGTCACTTCCCGGCCAAAGCCCTTAACAGCCGGTGCCTGTCTTTTCTCCCCGTGATGACCTCGAAGGCCACTCGCTGGGATCTCGGCGCGTCCCTAAGGCCGGGTCCCTGGGTCGTGCTGTGACCTTCATTAAACAAGTAGGCACGTGAGTGAGAGAGAAGGCTTCGTTGGGCGAAACCCACTGAGGTTTCCGGATGAGATTGTTACTCCAGCAAAATCCGATTTTGCTCCGCAAGCACAGGTGTGAGGGAGACGTAACATGGATTTCTTTTTCTTTTTTTAAAGTTTATTTGGGAGAGAGAGAAGAGAGAGACAGAGCGTGAGTGGGGGAGGGGCAGACAGAGGGGGAGACACAGAATCCGAAGCGGGCTCCAGGCTCCGAGCGCTCAGCACAGAGCCCCAGGCGGGGCTCGAACCCACGAACCGCAAGATCCTGACCTGAGCCGGGGTCGGACGTCAAATCCACTGGGCCACCCAGGCGCCCTGATTTCTTCTCCTAAAAAAAAAAAAAAAAAAAAAAAAAAAAAATCAAATGAAATGAAACTTTTCTTGAAAGAAAGTCAAATGAAATGAAACTCCTATTGGGTTGGTTGGGAATTGAATCTGAGCCATCACGGGATCTCCTTTCCCCAAACCCCCTCAGTGTTGGGGGGATGGCCTGAAGGTTTTCCGGTGGTAGAACACTTGAGGAGGACCCCCTAATCCACGTCCCATCACCTAGCCTCGTCCGGCTGGGAAACTGTGGGGTCTGGAATGATCTCAAGTGCAAGTATAGAACTAGGTGGGTTTCTGGTACCTGAAATGCACCTTCCTAGGCACGCTATGCCATTTTCCACCACCCTGGGTCACCCCCAGGAAACAGGCCAGACACACGACCCCAAAGCCACCTTTCCTAAGCTCGGGGAATCTGCGTACCTCCCCAATACTCTCTGCTTCGGTAGGCACCTCCTGGTCTCTGTCAAACTCCCCTGTCAAGCGTATCCCCTCACTGAGTTTAGGCTTCCCAGAAATCCAAAAGTCAAAAAAGCCAGAGAGGGAAGGAGTGGGGTAGCCTGTCCAAAGTGTGTGCTCGGTCCTAGATCATAAACACCCTCGGAGACACATGCAAAAGCCCAGCTACCTTCTCAGAACGGGGGTGGGAGAAATTCTGCAAGAACAAAAAAAAACAAATTAATATCTCAATAAATCATCCTCCTGCACACGGGTCACTGCTCATGCTGAGGAGGAAAACAGGCCAAGATCGGCAATCATGCTCTCAGTTTGTTAAACCGATGGAAAAAATAATACCATGCAAATTAGCGCTAGCTCACGGGCCAAGGACTTGAAAGAATTTCAGCTGTGGGTGAGCCACAAGGAAATTTGCCTACAAACCATGAAAATATGTGCTCCCAGCCTAGCCCTCTACTGCAACCCCCTGTAGTTAAATATCCCTTCATGCAGATCTTTCTGTCCTTCAAATGTCCGTGCCTGTGTGATAAGCAGTAAGGAAAAGCTCACATGTTTTTTGAAAATAAATATGTTCTGATCAACCTTCGATTATCAGAGGACCCAGGGTGTGGATTTTTAAAGTTCCTCTTTTCTCTTGGTCCACTCTGAGTACTGCCTTTAGACCACATTTCTTTAAAAAAAATAATAATAATTTTTTCATGTTGATTTATTTTTGAAAGAGAGAGCATCAGCGGGAGAGGGGCAGAGAGAGAGAGGGAGACACAGAATCCGAAGCAGGCTCCAGGCTCCCAGCTGTCAGCACAGAGCCCGACACGGGGCTCGAACTCACGAGCCGTGAGATCATGACCTGAGCCGAAGTCGGACGCTTAACCGACTGAGCCACCCAGGCGCCCCAGACCACATTTCTGTTTTCTGCACTCAGGAAAATGGTACAGACCAGAGAAGACACATGTCCACACGATGTCGGTATCATCGGCTAACAGTGTGTGTGTGCATGTGTGCGCGCGGGTGTGTGTGTGCGCGTGTGTGTGTGTGTGTGTTTGTGAAACATAGATTTGTTGCTTTGGGGATTGCACAACTGGAGGATGAAAAGAACCAAAATTGGGACACGTAAGTGGATCAGTGCCGCATCTCTTACAAGTAACGCGTGTGTTAGGATTTTGTCAACATGCTTGTTAGTTTGGTAGAAAGGTGATGACTGAATGACTGCTGACTCACACTGGGTTGGTTTTTTTTTTAAGCAATTAAGCAGCATTTTTAATTTTTGCTGCACAGAGATAGAGAGGAGGGTAGGAGGCCCCAAGGAAGGCTTTGATGGTGTCTATGGAAAATATTTAATTGCACAGAGTCCAGAACCCATCGTAGCGATCGGGTCATCATCAGAGGATTCAGTGCTTTATTTCCTAGTGATTCTGTGGCTCCAGCCCAGGGTTTCTCCACTTCAGCACTGCTGACATTTTGGCCCAATTATCTGTTGCGCTCGGCTCTCCTATGTCCCATCGGGTGTTCCGCGGCACCCCCCGAGCACTCCCCCCACCAACGATAACGCAAAATGTCTCTAAGTATCGCCATCCCCTCGGGGGATGAAATTGCCTCTAGTTGAGAACCTCTGGTCTTCCCCAGAGGTGACAGTCCTATGGAAATAATGGGTGACAGTGTGGGACCCCTGCTCTATGAATCATCACATCGTGCTTGGGTTGAGGGGTTCCTTGGTCCAGTATTAATATTTAATATTTTCCAAGGGTGTTGTGTGCAATACAGCATCCAGTGGGTGCTGACACGTGCTGTGTAAAGGAAGGGCTCTTGGGGAGGGCTGGCTGCAGGGCTTTCCAGAGCCTCTACTGTCTCCCCACATCTGCGGCTCGCCCAGAGAGGTTATAGTTTGCAGCCCTTTCCACATTTACTAACAAACCCGTGAGGTCTGTTAGTCATTCTGGTGCTTAGCTTATGTCCAGGACCAGAACCGGGGAATTGTAGCCCAAGCGGAAGGGATCCACTCGTTCCGACTCGAGTCTGAGGGCCCTTAGACTAGGGATGGTCCGTGCACTCCTCTCCAGAGTGTGCAATCTACTCACATCTCTGGGGATCGGTCTTAACAGATCGGATCTGTTGTGAAGTCAGAGAAGCGAGTTCCCACCTGACGTCACAGTCTCAGCTCCCGGACTGTCCTTCCAGGTCGCCAGAGGCATCTAGCCCATTCTGTTAAGCCATCCAAAATCAACAAGCTCTGAGCTTTGGTAGGATCTTTATTTTTTTTCACACGTTGCGTCACGAGGACCGAGGGTTTCTTCTTTCATCTCGGACTTCTGCGTCAGTTAAGCAAGTTATCTTGTGCCTTAAGTTCCCACCTACACGTAGCTAATGCCTTCTGTGGTACCCACCACCGAGTGTGACCGATGGGTACAGTGATGCTCTCCCTACCTGGCTGAGCTTCCCGGTTGCATCCATGGGCCTTCAAAGCCCCCGCACGAGGAGCCAGAGGGTGGTAAATGGCCCAAGCTGGTACGGGCATCCAGAGTGGCGATGAAGAGGTGCCCTCAGAAGGCAGCTGGTGAGATTTGAGTCCCTGCTTGGCAGCTGCTACTCGCCAGCCCCGTCACCTTGAGCCAGTTCCAGACAGGTCCCTAACTCAAGTCAGTCTCCTCATCTATGAAATTGGGCTAACGGTGGACCTGCCTCAGTGGGTAGATGGGACAAGCAGCGAGCCAGTGCTCGTGAAGTGTCTGGCCCAGAGCAAAAGCTCCGGTGCGCTGACGATTCCCAGTTACCGCCGCGTGCGAGAGCGCCCGGGGAAGCCAAGGGCGCCGGCAACAGGTGCCTCAGCAGCCGGAGGTCAAGGGCGCAGCAGCCCGGATTCGGATCCGGACAAGCATCCCCTTGTTGCCTGCCACCGGGCTCTCGTGTCTTTCTGGGAGCTTCTTTCATTGTCCGGCCAGATCTGTTTAAAGAGTTTAGCGGGCAGCCAAGGTTCAGAATTGGGGACAGATGGAGAAGCAGTAACTTCTCTCCAGCCTATTAACATCCACTTCCCCCAGGGCCAGCTCCTGGGCGTGGGAAAGGTGCTTTCTTAGGGGACACCCTTTTGGACTCGTTCTCAGGGATAGCGGTGCTGAGAGCCACCCGTGGCTGGTAGTTTCTTTCCATTGGCTCCCTCGGCTGTACCTGCCCCCGGCTGACCGGATTAGTGCCTGCCAAAACAAATTACCACAAACTGGGCAGCCTAAAAAAAAAACAGCAATTTATTTCCTTGCTTTTTCTGGAGGCCAAAAGTCCAAAGTCAAGTTGTAGGCAAGACCGCGTTCTCTCCCAAGGCTCCAGGGGGGAACTCATTTCTTGCCATTTCCAGCTTCTCGTGACCCCAGGTCCCTGCCCGCGCAGATCTCTGCCCCTCTGGTCACATCGCCTTCTCCTCCACTCTCGGTCTTCTCCCCTGTGTGTCCGTCTGAGAAGGATACTTGTGACCACATTCAGGCGATCCAGGATCGTCGCCCCCTCTCCGGATCCCCAGCTTCATCGCTGCTGCAAGTCCCTTTGGTCATTTTGGGAAACGTTCACAGGTGTCAGCACTCAGATATGGATATCTTTGGGGGAGCCATTACTCAGCCTAGTGCAGGAACCAGCCCGGCGAACGCAGACCAGGGTTCTTCTTACTTCCCCCCCCCCCCGCCCCCCCATGCGCAGAAATCGGGCAACTGGAAAATTAAGCGGCCCCGGCACAAAATCCTTCCCCACCGGCATGAGGCATACAGGCCCTTATGAAAATGGAGTCCCAGGACTCACAGTAATAACAGCGCACACAAATAACAATCCATTCATTTACTCTTCATGAAAATCGCATAAGGTGGGTCCATTTAGCATCCCGACTTATCAGCGGGAGTGAGGCACAGAGAGGTCAGGTAACTGGCTGTGAGCGGCAGGGCCAGGACTC
Organism: Panthera leo; assembly: GCF_018350215.1. Taxonomy (NCBI): domain Eukaryota; kingdom Metazoa; phylum Chordata; class Mammalia; order Carnivora; family Felidae; genus Panthera; species Panthera leo. Next base: position 49,637,138 of record NC_056692.1, on the reverse strand, counting down.
AGGACTCAGGACCTGCCTCCTCCCCCCGCTCTGGATTGGCAAACGCACCATTAATTTACAGATACAGCAGCATGACCACCCGTTGGCTACCCCTAAAAATCAAGCTTCAATCCATGAGCTGACTGAAGCAGATACACCTTCAGAGCTGAAGGACAGACGCTGGGGGTGAGTGCATTTCTGTTTTGGGAAGTGAAATGAGGAAATGAGGACAGTTAGGGGAAGTCATTCTGGGGTCTGCATCACGGCTTCTGTGGGCTTCCCTTGGCCTCCAGGGCACAGAGATAAACAGAGGAGGAGGCAGATGAGTAGAAAACGGAAGAAATGGGAAATACGCCCTTTGAACCCGTGGGACGGAGCGGCGGGGAGACATCAGTCAGCATCCTGTGACCTGCGTAGGACGAGCCATGGGTGTTTGACCGTGAGTCAAGCAGTCTGCGGAAGGCTGGTCATTCTACACGATTCTATAAGTGAGCATGTGCCACCAGCAGGAGCTCAATGCTTGGCTCTCAGAAACAAAGTCTATTCGAATGGTGAACAGAAAAGCCTTTTCCAAAAGCCCATGGCCTTCTTGGCCTCAATCGCTTCCGCTCAGTGCTATTTATTGTGCTGACGTTCTCATACTCAGCTGCGGGCTAGGAGGATGGGGAAGGTCCGTTGGATGGAGCCCCTAAAGACTTCCCTAAGGTAATGTGCTTGAAAGTGACATGCTAGGAACTCAGTAAATATTTCTGGGTTGTGAGTTGCACTCGCCTGGCAGAGGCAGATTCACCATGATGCTGATAACGCGTCAGCCCGGGCTCCCTGACTTCCCCTGCGGGTGCTGGGAGCTGGAAGGCTTGGAGGAAAGCTAGCTATGGAGGGAGCCAGGTCCCAATCCAGACGCATTTCCAGGTAAATATGGAATCTCGGAAGAAAGGGTTCTGGATCTTCAAGGCACTCTTAATTTGTTGATATCTCTTCCTATTCTTAATAAATAGCCACTCTCGTGCCTAACGTGGTATTCATGATTTTGTGCTCTTTTTCTTAAAAATGGTCCTCCAAATGCCTACGTGTCAGGCCCCACTAAACCTGGATCCTTCTTGGTCACGGGAGACACAGAACAGTCCAAAGGAGCGTTTTTCACACTCATCACCACCACAATCAACAACTCAGAAGAAATGTTCTTTCTAAGACCAATGTCAAGGATAAGGATACTGAAACAGACATATGGATCAAGCAGGGGCACAGACTTAAGTGGAAAGCCAAGTCCCGCAAAGGCTCACTATAATGCATTTAAAATTTTCCTCCAGAGTGCTTTTGGAAATTCATAAGATGAGGAAAACCAACCTTCTGAGTTCCGTTCTAACAGAGATCAAACTCCAGTGTAGTTCCCACTTTCAAGAGAGTCCCCCCACCAAGCTTCGATGCTAGCGTTTCAGAGGCTGATGGCATCTTTGCTATGGGGAAATTTGTTCGAACATCTTGGGATCGTTATTTGTAGAGCATTTCCTGTGTGCCGAGCGCTTAGTGCCAAATACTTAGACGGAAGCAAAAGAAATCCAAGGCAGGTCCTTGTCTTTAAGAAACATAGAGGGGCCTGGGTAGCTCAGTCGGTTGGCTGAGTGTCCGACTTCGGCTCAGGTCATGATCTCGCGGTCTGGTCCATGAGTTCGAGCCCCGCGTCAGGCTCTGTGCCGACGGCTCGGAGCCCGGAGCCTGCTTCAGATTCTGTGCCTCCCTCTCTCTCTGCCTCTCCCCCTCTTGCGCTCTGTCTCTCAAAAATAAACATTAAAAAACAAATTTTTTTTTTAAGAAACGTAGAGCTTAGCTGGGAAGAAACCACGTGACTCTGGAGTATTTCAGCCTCGCTCTGTCTCTCTTCTGATGCTATGGCTTAGCGACCACGAACCTGAGTTTCCAACCGGGAGCATTTTGCCTGAGTGCCTGACAGCCGCAGTGCCACCTCCGTCTCTCCATTCAGGATCCTGGGTGCGGATAGCCAGGGTTCCCCCAACTCCCAAAGATCATCCATCCTAGTCTAGGTGATGGAGCAGGGGCCCTAGCACAGCACCTTCTAGAATTACTCAGGAATGAACAGCTCCAGGAAACGAGCCGGGATTCAGGTAGTTAGAAAGTAATTAATGGATTACCACCAGATTCCTCTGCAGGGGGCCTCAGTGTGAGCTTTTAAAGCAGAGGGAGTGTCCTTTCTCATAACAGCCTCGTAACCCCCGAATTCAGCAAAATATAAATTCTATGGCACACAGTGAAACAGGTATGCGTGAGAGAGGTTGGCGCCTCCGCGTTTTGCTTTTGGAAGGGAACGCGTGTCCAGATGCCAAGGGGAGACTAGTCATTTCGGCAGAAAGGACACGGGTTATTTCCCAAGGTCGGTCTAGGCAGTCCTGACTCCGGAGAGCCGGGAAATTTCAAAGATGACTCCGTTATTAAGAAGGAAGGATGGCAAGTAGGATCTCTGGAGATGTTAATACTATAGCAAACATATGGTATCCAAAAAGGAGGCACACCAGCTTCTCCCGAGTAAGCTTGTGGTTTCTATTAACTGTCTTTCCAGAAGAACACAGTAGGTGGTGCTTACCGAGAGGTGCGCTCAGTGTGTGTGAGATTAGCAGCACATTCATTCACTCAGCAGATGTTTATGAAGCGCCTCTTACCTGCCAAATGCTAAGGATCCAGCGTCAAGAAGTTTTCAGAAAGTTTTCTCTGAGGGCAAGGGGGGAAAGACCAGATTCGTTTTGAATTACAGACCGTCAAATCCCTGAAATGTTTTGCAACCTGCTGACACCAAAAATAGGCTCGAGCCATGGCATGTGTCGGTTGAGAGCTTCCGACTTCTTTCAGTAGTAAACACGGGTGCCTTCTGCGGGCAGGGGGCTGTGTTGGGTTTTGGAAGGGGGACAGAGACGAACGAGACATTGCCCCTGTCTGCGATGTGCTAGAAAGAGTGAGAAATGGGTCAAAATCACCGTCACTCCGAATATGGCAAGAGCAGTAGAAGACACGGGAGTTGTGTGGAAATTTGTGGGTCCGAGAAAGAAAGGTCATATCCGGTGGTTGGACCAGGAGAGCCTCAAAGAGGAAGCTCCGTGGGAGTTTAGCCTAGAAGGCTGGGAAGGCATTCTTGAGACAAAGATATGGAAGGAAGCGTACCACACGAAGGAACAGCATGAGGCGGGAGGAAGGTCTGGGAGCGTTGAACACAGGAGTCAGGTAGGACACAAAGGGGGCAAAGTCCAAAACCAGGAGGAGAGGCCATCTTGGAGAATGCAAGAGCAAGGGGTCTGGACTGGATGTCGTGGGCAGCGAGGACCTAGCGGAGGGTGTGTAGGAGGGAGATGCAAACTTGGGAGCTGAGCTCTCCCGTCGGTCTGGCCGTGAGTCAGTCTGCCTGTGGGGGCAGAGGAGGCAGAGGCCGAGGCTGAGTTAGAAGCATCAGGGAAGAGGACATCCCAGGGTCTAGGTGAGAGGCGTGAGGGCAGAGCAGGAAGAGAAGGAAATTCGAGAGGTTGTGGAGGTAAAATTACCGGATTGAGAAATGATTTGCAGGGGAAAGGAGTCGGATGCCTGAGCTTTGCCCCTGGTAACCTCGGGGACGGATAGCTTGCTCCTTGGTTTTGGAGAACAAACAGGGGCCTCAACTCCCCCTGCTGATACCGTGCTGGCTTCTGCACCGGAGTGGCCCGCAGAGAGTATCGTCGTGTGCATACCTGCCCGGCTTGGTGCCACAATTCTTCCAAAGGGGCCAGACCCCAGCGCACAGGGATTGTGTCAGTGTAACAGAGGCACCTAGGCCTTGTTTGGGGGCAGAGGTGGTGAATTCTGTTTTCCCCATTTCCCCCAAACACGGAAATTCAGGCACCAGGGAGGTTTTTCAGGCCTGAAGCCGTGTGGTCAGTGACCGGGAGTCTGGCGAGTTCGCCCAAGCCGCTGAGCACCTTCCGGATCCTTCCTGAACCCTGGGAGGCACAGCTGTCTCCCCGCCTTGCCTGACACACTCCCAGCACCTGGCTAATTAATACCGCACCCCAGCAGCTGTGCCCTCAGGATCCCAGGAGGAACAAGGGAGGTTGGCACCCTCCACGTGCTCTCAGCCAGTCACCTGCCAAGAAGCAAATGGGAATCCAGGCTCCCGTGTAGCCCAGGGTCCCCAGGCCAGACCCGCCCGTGCACTCAAAAGGTGAAAACCAGCTTCTGTCCCTAATGCTTCGGAGCTACCTTAGCTAGTGCTCGGTGTGCCTACCAAGGGACCGCAGAAGAATTCCGAGGTCCCGTGGATGATGCCTGACCTCGAGGATGTGCGAAAGCATTGCACGTGGAGGTGTCTAATGCAACAGATGACCTAGATGTCACTCCCTTGCTCGCGGGACGTTCCAAGGATTTTGCTCTGGCTTGCAAAGCTGGTTGTTTCTCCTTACCCACTGCAATCGTATTTTTGAAAATTTATTCGCCTGATCACCAGTCTTTTTTTTTATGCTTTTTTAATGTTTATTTTTTTTGGGAGGGGGGGTGGGGAGAGAGACAGCGAAAGCAGGGGAGGGGCAGAGAGAGGGAGACAGAGCATCTGAAGGGGGCTCTGCACTAAAAGCAGAGAGCCCGATGAGGGGATCAAACCCACATCTCACGGGGACCGTGAGATCATGACCTGAGCTGAAGTTGGATGCTTAGCAGCCTGAGCCACCCAGGCGCCCCTGACCTCCAGTCTTTGTAAACAGTAAGAATAAGAATAAGAATTAAAAAGAGCAACCATTCTTTGAAGCCTTCTCTGTGGCTGCATATTACTGCAGTTAATTTCTTATGATACAATGAGGTAGGTGTCAGGATCCCCATTTTGCACAATGGGTAAACTGAGGCTCAGAGGGCCTAAATTTATTTTTAAGGCCATGCCCTGTCCTCAGTCTTTCCATTAGCAAATTGGGGAGAAGAACGTGTATCTCCTGTGGGGGTCATGGGCCCAGAGGAGGTACTGTGAGTACAGCAATGGCACCTAGTCCTATCCTCAAGGTCACTCTGCTGGTAGGAGGCAGAACCAGGTCTTTGTGACACAAAACTCTGTGTCCTTTGCTATTATTTCACTCCTGATTAGCTTCCGCTCTGCTGCACTGTGCTTATTAATGTCCCTTCTGTGACACGCTCACCTCATTCCAGCAGGGAGAGAGCTTTGCCTTTGTCGTTATTGTCACCTGAAACAGGCCTCATGTTTTGCTTTTGTGTTTCTTCTTTATTTGCAAGACTCAAGGGCTTTTGAGATGGCCCTTGAAGGAGTTCCATGGGTGAGGGTTTCCGTCACAATGGATCAAAGCCTTGGAAGTCTCTACAGAAGAGATTTAAGGGGCACCCGGGTGGCTCAGTCGGCTAAGCGTCCGACTTCGGCTCAGGTCGTGATCTCACAGTTCGTGAGTTCGAGCCCCACGTCGGGCTCTGTGCTGACATCTCAGAGCCTGGAGCCTGCTTCGGGTTCTGTGTCTCCCTCTCTCTCTGCCCCTCCCCCCACACTCTCTCCCTCTTTCTCTCTCTCTCTCAAAAATAAATAAGACATTAGAACACAACCAACCAACCAAACCAATAATTCTGAGTCTGGAAATGAAGCAAGGATGTTGAGTAATAATGAAGATTATTGAGAAAAGCATCTCTCCTGTTGTCTACGTATAAGATGGGGTTGAGGGAGTGGTTGTGTTTACAGTAAAAACAAAAAAAGTCCCTAATAATTGTGGACATGGGGAATGAATTCCAGAGCCCTGACTGGAACCTGGAGGTTAGATGAGATGGCCGAGCTCCAGCCCTCTGCGGTGTGGGGCCGCATAGCGGGGAGCTGATCCCGTTTGCCAAAACCAGAGCGAGTGCGCAACGCCCCAGGAGGGAGGTGTCGCGAAGGGCAGATGGGGGGACCCCAGCCCAGAGCTGCTAGAGGACGGGACTTGTTCCATTCAGATGCCTGCAAAGTCCAAGCATGGAGGCTGCATCCAGGTATTCAACCAAGACAAGCAGATGTACACACGCGCGCACACACACACACACACACTCACTCACATACACACATATATACACACTCACATATACACACTCACATATACACACTCGCACACACACATATACTCACACTCACATTCACACACATACACACTCATATTCACACACTCACACTCATATACACACTCACATACACACACATTCACATATGAACACACACACACTCATATACACACTCGCACACACATATACTCACATACACTCATATACATACTCACATATGCACACACATATACTGACACTCACATACACATATACACACTCACATACACTCACATATACACACACTCACATATACACACTCGCACACACATATACTCACACTCATATACACACTCATATGCACACACATACTGACATTCACATACACATATACACACTCACATACACTCACATATACACACTCGCACACACATACTCACACTCACATTCACACACTCACATATTCACACACTCACTCACATATACACACATACACACACTCATACACACACATTCACATATGAACACACACACACTCACATACACACTCACATATACACACTCGCACACACATATACTCACATACACTCATATACACACTCACATATGCACACACATATACTGACACATACACATACACACTCACATACACTCACATATGCTCATATACACACACTCATACACACTCACATATGCACACACATATACTGACACATACACATACACACTCACATACACTCACATATACACACACTCACACACACATATACTCACATATGCTCATATACACACACTCATACACACTCACATATGCACACACATATACTGACACATACACATACACACTCACATACACTCACATATACACACACTCACACACACATATACTCACATATGCTCATATACACACACTCATACACACATATGCACACACACATATTCATACTCACGTATTCACACACACTCACATATACACACATATGCACACACACACATACACTCACACTCACATACACACACTGGCATATACACACTCATATTCACACATTCACATACACACACTCACACACACATACCTTTTTTTTTGTCTATTTATTTATTTTGAGAGAAAGAGAGAAACTGAGCAGAGGAGGGGCAGAGAAAGAGGGAGAGAGAGAATCCCAAGCAGGCTCCGCGCTGTCCCACGCAGGGCTCGAACTCACGAACCCTGAGATCACGGCCTGAGCCAAAAACCAAGGGGGGGACACTTAACCGACTAAGCCACCCAGGCGCTATATCTTTTCAAAAACATAATGGGATTTACTCTTGCCATATTGATTGACCTGCTTTTTTTAGAAGACGACTATCCCTTTTTTTCTAAGTGTAACAAACAGGAAAGAACACAAGTAACCCCCCACTTCCCCTCACCCCGCCCCACGCTCACCGCTTTCATGCTTGCCACTGACAACCGTGATCAGAGCGCAGGCTGGCGGTGTGCCTTTTGGGGTTAAAAAAAAGGGGTGCCTGGGTGGCTCAGTCGGTTAAGTGCCAGCTGGGCTCAGGTCACGATCTCGCGGTTCGTGGGTTCGAGCCCCCGCATCGGGCTCCGTGGTGACAGCTCCGAGCCTGGAGCCCGCTTCGGATTCTCTGTCTCCCTCTCTCTGTCTGCCCCTCCCTGGCTCATGATCTCTCTCTCTCAAAAATAAACGGAAGGAAGGAAGGAAGAAAGGAAAAGATATTACCCTTAACAGCCCTAATTTAATCATTCAAAACAAACAAGCAGTAGGAAGGATACCCTTTCTTTCCCGCCCCACCTTCTCCCCAGGCTATGGCACTGGCTCTGGCGAGGGCAGGATGACAAGCCAGAGAGCCAACTGTCCCCACCTAGCAGTAAATGTGGATGCTTTAAAGAGGAATTTGTCCTCGTCCAGAAGTTGCACTCAATTTGCCACATGTGTTTTTCCTTCTCTGGACTCTGCCTCCCCGCCTGCTGCTGCGGCTGGAACGCATCAGTTTGGAGCGCCCCGCCCCCCCCAACCCTGTGCCCGGAGCGCCCCACCCCACGGACCCTGTGCCCAGACCCCTCTCGGCCAGGCTCTTCCTCCTAACTTGCTCTGGGCGCTGCTCCGATTCGGGGTGACTAGCTTAGCTCCGGCCTGTGCAATCTTTCCACCAGACTCCCAAGAGAGGCCAGCAGGCCACTGAGATTGAGCCGCAGAGTCTGGCCTGACTAGTCGCTAAAATAAAAATAAATGTTAATAACGTAAGGAAAAGTTGGCGGGAGGCCTACAGCCCTGGTCAACAATGCGTCCTTTCCCCTGATTGTCATAAATCATAAGACACGGGTCATGTTGAAGAACGATCACAGTGGCTCACATCTCCCCGCACCCCGGGCTGGATGGCTGCCAACGGCTTGCTGTCTCCGGCAAGAGGTCTCAGCCGTCTTTGTCTCTTCTGCTCTTGCAGACCAAAGTCTTAAAATAACAGAGTTCCCTTGCCTTGTCTGCTCTGTGCTCGGACTTCCCCACAGCTACACGGCCGGGGGCACAGGGTGTCTTACAACCACCCTGCGCTGACTCAGGTCACATCTGCATCTGCTTTAATGGCAAAGGGCACTGAACACGGGTGGGGTGCTATTTTGTTATTTTGTTGTTGTTGCTGTTGTCTTTAGTGGGGTGTAATCAACAAGTGGGGTGTAATCGACAAAGCCTATATGTGTGTAAGGTGCAGAGCTTCATATTTCGATACATTGTTAAATAATTCACCACTATGCAGCCAATGAACTTATCCATCACCTTACATAGTTACCTTGTGTGTGTGTGCGCGCGCGCGCGCGCGCACGCGCGTGTGCGTGTGTGCACGCACGTAGCGAGAACACTTAAAGTCGATATTCTTAGCCTATGTCAAGCGTGCACTAGAGTATCCTTAACTGTGGTGACACTGCCGGGTATTAAATCTGCAGAATTTAACGCATCCTGTAACTGAAACTTTGTTGCCTTTGACTAAGCTCTCCCCAGTGCTCCTTCGTCTCAGCCCCTGCAACTACCTTCCCACCCTCTCTGCTGCAGTGAATGAGTTGGACTGTGTTAAATTCCATACATGAGTGAGCTCGCGCAGTGTCTGCCTGCCTGTGTCCGGCTTCTTTCACTTCGCACAGTGTCCTCCGGGCCTCATCCAGAAGTTCGTCCACGGGCAGGATCTTCTTTGTTAAGGCTGAATAATATTCCGTGGTGCAGATATACCACACGCCCTCTACCTAGTTATCCACTGACAGGCATAGAAGTTGCTTCCGTGTCTCTTGCGAATAAAAACCACAGTGAACGCGGGAGCGCAGGCGTCTCTTCAAGTACGGGCTTCGTTCCCTTTTTACATATACCCAGCCTACACAGGATGTTTTAAATTTTTTTGTAATTTTTTTAACTGTTTATTTATCTTGAAGGAGAGAGAGAGAGCATGAGCCGGGGAGGGGCAGAGAGAGAGGGAGACAGAATCTGAAGCAGGCTCCAGGCTCTGAGCTGTCAGCATAGAGCCCGACGAGGGGCTCGAACCCACGAGTGGCGAGATCATGACCTGAGCTGAAGTCGGACGCTCAGCCGACTGAGCCACCCAGGCACCCTGGGGATGTTTTAAATCTTAAGTCAACATGTTTTAAAAAGGAGATTATACATTGTGATCAGAATCTGGATTTTTAGGGGCACTTGGGTGGCTCAATCGGCTGAATGTCTGACTCTTGATTTCCACCTCAGGTCATGATCCCAGAATCATGAGAGGGAGCCCCGCATCAGGCTTGGCACCACAGTGCAGAGCCTGCTTAAGATAGTCTTGGGGCGCCTGGGTGGCTCAGTCGGTTAAGCAACCGACTTAGGCTCAGGTCATGATTTCGCGGTCAGTGAGTTCAAGCCCCACGTCAGGCTCTGTGCTGACAGCTCAGAGCCTGGAGCCTGTTTCGGATTCTGTGTCTCCCTCTCTCTGACCCTCCCCTGTTCATGCTCTGTCTCGCTCTGTCTCAAAAATAAATAAACGTTTAAAAAAAAAAAAAAGATTCTCTCTCTCTCTCTCCCCCACTCGCTTGTGCACACTCTCTCTAAAAAAAAAAAAAAAAGAAAGAAAGAAAAAGAAAAAGAAAAAAATATCTGGATTCTTAGCTTCTCTTGAAAACTCAGAATAAAAGATTTCTCAGGAAAATGTAAGTTTCCTGACAACAAACACTTTGTTTTGTACACAGCCTTAGTTTCAGTATGTAGATCAGTGTCTAGCAGTCAATAAATGTTTGATGAATGAATAAATAAATGAACAATGACAAGACATGACTACTGTTAGCTGAAACTTAATGGCAGCTGTCCCCTTTAGATGGGGAGTGTGCTCTCCCTTGCATGTCGAGTAAGTGTGCCCTACGGATGAGTTAAGGGTGGAGAAATGAAGCTCATACTTTTATGGGCTGAATGCTTGTGAGTCCCCTGCACCCACCCACCCCCACCACCAAATTCATATGTCAAAGCCCTAACTTCCACGGCCACGGTATTTGGAGGTGGGGGTCTTTGGAAAACAATGAGGTTTAGATGAGGTCATGAGGGTAGAGGCCCACGACGGGATTAGTATCCTTACAAGAAGAGAACGAGAGGTTCCCCTCTCTCGACGTGAAGACACAGCGAGAGGGTGGCCATCTGCAAGTCAAGAAGTAAAAACCCTCATCCAGGGCTCAATCTGGGGGCGCCTGGGTGGCTCGGTCAGTTAAGTGGCTGACTCTTGATTTCCGCTCAGGTCACAACCTCAAGGTTCATGAGTTCGAGCCCCACGATGGGCTCTGCCCTGACAGTGTGGAACCTGCTTGGGATTCCCTGTCTTCCTCTCTCTCTCTGCCCCTCCCCTGCTCCTACATGTTCTCTCTCTCTCTCTCTCTCAAAATAAATAAATAAATAAATATTTTCTTAAAAAAAGAACTGAATCTGCCCACACCTTAATCTTGGACTTGCCAGCCTGTAGAACTGCAAGAAACCGACGTCCGTTGGCTAAGCCACCTGGTCTGCAGAATTTTGTTACGGTGGCCAGAGGGGGCCAATATACACACATTGCCGCCAGGTACTTATCTTAGCCCCCCCCCGGAGAGGCTGATAAAGGAGAAAATGGAAACGCATAGCTCTGCCTGACGGATGTGAGCCTAATTGAATTCTGTAGATGGGTAGAAACGTGTCCAGAAAGGAAGTTCCATCCATGTAGAGTTACCTCGCCGTCCGCACCCCTTCTCTCTCCTGACCTCCTGGCTGGGGTTGAGGAAAGCCTTCTGGAATGGACCTTCCTGGCGACTGGCCGCAAACATTGTAAATGGGCAAGTACCGTGGACCGATTTGTGTCCCCCCCCCCCCCAAGATTCCTACATAGAGCGGGCCCTAATTCAATAGGGCTGGTGTCCTTATGAGAGCAGGAGACGCGAGGGATGCTCGCACACAGAGAGAAGACAACGTGAGGAAGAAAGAAGGAGGCCGTCCGCGAGGCCGAGAGAAAGCGAGAGGGGGCGCAGGCGAAATCAAAACGTGGCCACATTTTGATCTTGGACTTCGGCCTCCAGAAGCGTGCGAAAATAAATGCCTGCTGTTGACTCTCCTGGTCAGTGGTATTTTATTTGGGCATCTGAGCTAAGACAGTGGGTCAGGGTTCATTAGCAATGTGGACACAGTACCTAAAATACACAAAAGCTTTTCAAACGCGGCAGGACCTGAACAAAGAAAATGTGTTGGCTCGAAAAGGAGAACTCCGAAATCAAAATGAATTCATATGTAATTAAATGTTTTTACAAAACAGTGAGTCAGTGTTGACTCGGCTACATTACCGGATGCTTTATTCTTAACAGAATTCGCAACGACAGAATTCAGAAATCAAAAATCATAGCAACAAAAATGTTTTAAAAACCCACACCAACCCATCACAGACCTCAGAGGTGTGGTATCAGCTTGAGAAATATGCACATAGAGGAGCACCATTTCCCTGCCCCCAAAAATCCCACGTTCCCCTGCAGTCAGCGTCTCCTCGCCAGGTGAGATCATGCTAATTTGCTCTGCCTTCCAAATGGAAGCCTCCACCTTTTTATTCAACCATCTGTCGAAATAATGCCTCCCTCTCTAATCCTTACATACACCTGTCGCCCGCCGGCCTCTCCTCGCGCACCCCTGTAATACCCCATTCAATCCAAACGCCCCCCATTCGTTACGATTCAGCTGAAGTCCACCTTCCTCCCCGATTGTCTTCCTCTGACCAGTCTTTCCCTTCTCCAAAATATTGGGAGCGAGGGGGTAGTCTGAACCACATATCTAGCAGTCAACTTATAACTGCCTTCTTTTTGGCTCCGATGATTTCACAGACCTACAACTTGTCTCCCAAACTAGACTCTTGGCCTCCGTAGGGCACTGGCTTTGGTTTTTATTTGTACCCTGGTAGAAAAGGCTCTTGAGTGGGCCAACAGTAAATGGCTAATTAATTCTTCTTTTCCTATATGACTCATCGTTTAATCTATTGTCTAATCTATCTCTACTTAAGGGATCCTTGCCCTCCATTCACTTCCTTCTCTCCAAAGGTCAGAAAATAGTGGGGAAATATAACATACAGACTCTTCCATGGAAAAGTGCACAGGAGAGGCCCAGAACACCTCCCCGAGATCCCCAGTTATAGGAAGTCCCCAATTTTACTCGTCATCATCTACTCTTTTCCTCTGCCGTGGTTGTCATGGTTTATAGTTAGGTATTTGTGTGTTTGTGTATGACACTGTGTAACCATGCACCTGTTGCACTCGCTAGATGGTAAGCCCTCAGAGGGCAAGGAAGGCGTGTGCCCGTTTTGCTCCCCCCCACCCCCCGCCATGGTATCCTAAGCACAGCAAAAGGCCGGGTACACAGTGGGCACTTAATACTGCTGCTGAATGAATGAAAGAATGAATAGAGAGCCCAGACACGGTGCTTTCGCAAGTCTCTGCGTTCTCGTAGCCCAACCGAAACAGAACAAAACTCTCTCTGCTCTTTCAGGCGGCACAAGATGTACCAAGAACAGCTCAACCTTACCTCCCTGGACTCGCCACTACAGCTCCAACTTGACGCCAGCTGGATCCAGTTCCACCTGGGGATCAGCCGCCACGGGCTGTACCCCCGGTCCAGCCCTGTCGTCCGCCAACTTCTCCAGGACATGAGGCGCTCTCCCACCATCAGCGCTGGTGAGACTCACAGGGTCGCCTTGTGGGACGCCTTGACTTTCTCCCAGAGAAGCTGCGTAAACCATGTCAGGCTGGGCTCTAGCATGAAATCTTAAAGGGTTGACTCTGACACCTGATAGGTAAGAAGAAGAAAAGGCTAGCCATTGATCCTTTCCCCCTTTGAAAGACCTCTTTTCATTCTAATCTCCTCACCACCCCATCAGAGAGCCCTAAGAGTTTCCACACACTTAAAGGATGGTGGTTTTGCTATCATTTATTGCATGCTCCTTTGGAACCTGTCAACGATCTTTCATACAGTGACTACGTGACGTAGACCTTATCATGGCCATTTTACAGGCGGGGAAACTGAGACTCAGAGAGGTTAATCAGCTCAGCCAAAGACCCCGTGGTGGCGCTGGGATTCAAACACAGACCTGCTGTGTCCCAGGTCTGGGCTCTCAAGCACTCCAACAGTCCAGTTTCTAGAAGACCAAACTAGCGTCCTTCACTTACCCAGGCGCTGCTCGAGTACCCGCTGAAGGGCTAGAGGGCACGGGCCCTGGCATGGAGCAGGGTGGAGGCTGCAGCCAGCTGGGGCCACGGGACGTGCCCTGCTGAGTGGGCAAGGGCCCCCTGGGCCGCCTCACCGTCTCCCCCACTGCGGTCTAAACCAGAGTCGAGGCCCCTGTGTGGTGGGCTCTTCCAGGAACAAGCCTGGATGTTCTCACTGCCCTTTTCCTTCTTTGCAGATTACAGTCAGGACGAGAAAGCCCTGCTTGGGGCTTGTGACTGCACCCAGAGTAAGTGGCCCGGCCCCGCCTCTGTCCAGCCCCCTCCCCTCCACAGCCCTGTGAACCCCAAGATTTGGCAACAACAGGGGGGGCCCATCGTCCACTCCGTGGTCCACTTCTGGTCGGAAGTTGGAGCATGACTCTCTCTGCCTAATCTCTGAGAACGCAACATTTTTCCCCACCCACCCACACAAAAGAAAAGAAAAGAAGAGGGACAGTTACCAGGCCCCGCTGGTGAGCCTGGGGTCCCTGCATCATCAAGGAGCTTGCTAGGAATGCAAAATGTCGGGGTGCCTGGGTGGCTCAGTCAGTTAAGCATCCAACCATTGATCTCAGCTCAGGCCTCGATCTCAGGGTTGTGAGTTCAAGCCCCAGCTGGGCTCTGCGCTGGGCCCGAAGCCTGCTTAAAAAAAATAAAAATAGAAAAGGGATGCAAAATTTCCGTCCCCACTCTGCTTTTGTGAATCGGAATCTGGAAATTAACATCGTCGGTTCTCAAGCTGGCCCCGTACTAGAGTTGCCCGGAGAGTTTTAAAAGGTACCGTGTACTGGCCTCCCCCCCACAGGAGATTTTAATTCAGTTGTATGGGGTGATCCCCAGGCAGCAGAATTTTGAAGCCCTCCGGGTGCTTCTAATGTACCCAAAGTTGAGACCCACTGGGGTAAATGATGAAAAGAATCAAAAAGATAAATGTGAGCTATAGCCCCTCCCAGGGTGCTATGAATTGGGTACAGTCGTGCCTGGACACTGGAATCCCCAGCCCTCAGCGTGGGCAGGTCTGGGCCGGACACTGAGGCCCACAGGCCGGTCACCGCCAGCGATGAGTAACCTCCTGCGTTGACGGCAATACTTCCCCAACAGGGAAATTCCCGTGTAAGTCATGATGTGACAAAGGTTTGGAAGAAAGTTTGTAGGGCCCGGGGCTCCCCTTTCCTTTAGTTTAGCACCTGCCCTTTGCCATTTGATAGAAGACAAAGGTTGAGCAAGTCGTTGTCCCAACCGTCACGGGGCTTATAGCAAGGCCAGGATGGGGCAAAGCGTGTGAAGGGCTCCATGACATCCCTGGAGGCAGCACCCAGCTCAGGGTGACGGAGGTGCCCCCGCAGGTGTCTTACTCACCAGACCCTGTCTCACCCAGGTATGCAGTGTCGAACGGAAGGAGATGTAGATAAACTCGCCCAGTGCAATGTAACAGGTGACACAACCAGAATCCATTGGGACGGAGGTACAAAGAGGAAGACAGTGGTTCTTCTTAGGAAAACGTTTTCTGGGGTTTGCAGTGAGTGTCTGTCCGGGGAATCCCGCATTGTCTGCCCTGTCCCCACAACAGCAGAAAAAGTAATGCCTTGAGCCCCTGGATCCACTCTCCGTGGCCTGACATGCTAGGCCTTACCCTGCAAGGTTTTGAAAGCAAACGCTAGGCTTCGGGGTCTTATTAAGAGCCAAGGGAAGAAATCAGCTGGGTTTATTGAGTGAACAAAGGCTCACAGCCCCGAGGTTAGGCCCAGAAGGATTGCTAACTCCCCGCTTCTCCCCCTTACAGTTGTGAAACCCAGTGGGGTCCACCTCAAGCTGGTTCTGAGGTTCTCAGACTTCGGGAAGGCCATGTTCAAACCCATGAGGTAAGTGACTGCCTTCCTCACCTCCACGTCCAGCTGTGGCAGCCATAAGGGAGTTTTGACCAAAAGTTAATAAATGTGGGCTAAAATCTTCAAGCTAGTCCTTTATGGGCTCTCTTGGGGGCAGTCTGCCCAAGCGTATAACTGATTTTAGTGATCATGAAAAACAGTAAAAGGCAGTCTTGATCAGGTCGTTGCTCGTATCCAGGCCACATGCTTTCCCTGATTGGCTCTTGGGTCATCAATAGGCTTATGGGCCAGGGACTGTCACAGAGGGGCCACCTTGCCCCAACCTCCCTGCTGCAAGCAGCGGAACTGGGATTCAAACCCAGACGGCTGGCTTGCAGAATTCCCACTGCACCTCTATACTTGATCCCCACTTTTGTTTCCAGGCCCAGGACCCTCACAAAGTCTACTTTATAGATGACTGAAAAACTAGACAATGAAGAAAGGGTACTATGGAGGCAATTCACCTTTACATTAATTTCTGTTTTATTCCTAACAACAGCAAATACATGTCTTTAAAATACTGTGGCACAGATGTGTGGGCGAAATACTATGCAGTCAGTCTACAGGCAGAGTTTGGTGTGCATATGGATTCCTCGCCCCAAAGGGTCTATAGCTCAAAGACTGGGGACTTTTGAGGTGACACTGTCCCTCCTGCAGATGACACGCACAAGGGAAAATGGCCCAAGACGGGTTCCCGTTACCCAGGTCACGCTTTCTGCCAGAAGGCACTGTCTTCCGGGGGATCCAATTAGACTGACTTAGAGTCCAGACCTTCTGGCAACGGACAGGCCTTAGTACCTGCATTGCTTTGGCAAAACACCCCTTTAAAGAGAGCTTCTGTGTACACTGGGATCACTTGGGGACCCTTAAACATCCTGATGCCTGGGGCGCCTGGGTGGCTCAGTCGGTTCAGCGTCTCACTTCAGCTCAGATCACAGTCTCACGGTTCCTGACTTTGAGCCCCGCGTCGGGCTCTGTGCTGACCGCTCAGAGCCTGGAGCCTGTTTCAGATTCTGTGTCTCCCTCTCTCTCTGATCCTCCCCCGTTCATGCTGTGTCTCTCTCTGTCTCAAAAATAAATAAATAAATAAATAGCCTGATGCCTGAGTCCCACCCTCCGGGAGTCCACTAGGACTGGTCTGGGAGCTCCCCCTGTGATCCCAAGGCCAGACGACCTTGGGAACCGCTGCTACATAAGGGGATCCTCCATTGCTCCCGTGTGAGAACCCAAACACCTAGTTATTTGGTCAATTTCAACCTGTAACTTATCAGAGAGGCACATGAAACAAGTGAATGTCTGCCTATGTTTAATTTATTGATGAAAAAGACCCCATCCTATAAAACGATACGTAGATTCATAGAAATCTTGCCTGTTCCTTCCAGACTCTTTCCTCGCTCATCCAAAAAAATTTTATTTATTCATTTTGAGAGAGAGAGACAGAGAGTGCGAGCAAGGGACGGGCAGAGAGAGAGGGAGAGAGAATCCGAAGCAGGCTCCACGCTGTCAGCACAGAGCCCAACATGGGGCTCGATCCCACGAACTGTGAGATCATGACCTGAGCCGAAATCAAGAGTCAGACGCTTAACCAACTGAGCCTCCCAGCGAACCATCACTCATCCAAAATGCTTAATGTCAATCATCATCGTCACCAGGGTCAAGTTGGGGGCCAATGTTGAAAGAATGTTAAGTTCTACACCCATCACTGCCACCAGTCTGTTTTAACCAGTTCTGTCAGTAATAAAACCCAACGCAGAATGGACGTGTCTCTGCTGAAGGAGCCTATCCCTGACAAAATAAGTTAAGAGGAGGCTGTGTCATTTGAGAACAGGCAAGGAATCAAGTATAGAGAAGTTCATTTTTCTGAGGGACTGTTTTTGGAGGGGATCTCATCTTGTATTCAGGCATATAAATACTGGGGGAAAATTGTATTCCTTTTTTTTTTTTAACGTTTATTTATTTTTGAGACAGAGAGAGACAGAGCATGAACGGGGGAGGGGCAGAGACAGAGAGAGGGAGACACAGAATCGGAAGCAGGCTCCAGGCTCTGAGCCATCAGCCTAGAGCCTGACGCGGGGCTCGAACTCACAGACCGCGAGATCGTGACCTGAGCTGAAGTCGGACGCTTAACCGACTGAGCCACCCAGGCGCCCTGTGTGTTCCTTTTTAAAGGGAGCGATCCCAGCGAGCACACCTGGCTGGTTTAGCCAAGGCTCCAGGAGAAGGCAGGTGATTCTTTGTTGCACCACTCGGCTGAACACAGAGCCACCAAGTTTGGGGAATTACAGGGCTTTAAACGATTGTTATGGTTAGTCATGCGGGGTGAGCGCAGGCTCAGAGGTGAGCACTGGTTACAGAGAGGAGGCAGAAGGAATGCGGATGTAGACACACGAGGCATTAAAGAGAAGCATAAAGACAGTGATAAACTGGGGCCTCTGGGTGGCTCAGTTGGTTAAGCGTCCAACCCTTGATTTTGGCTCAGGTCACGATCATGCGGTTCGTGAGATCAAACCCTGAGTCGGGCTCTGTGCTGACGGCACAGGGTCTGCTTGGGATTCTCTCTCTCCCTTTCTCTCTGTCTCTGCCCCTCCCCCCACTCAGGCTCTCTCTTTCTCTAAATAAACTAAAAAAACGATGAGAAATCTGCAAATTCACCTCACCTCATCGGCTCCACGAGTTGCATCCTCAGAGCAGAATTCTTATCCGGCACATGAGCATGGCTGTGAGCTTTTAAAATGAAAGCTAATATAGAGCGGATGAGGTTCACTGTGACTTTTTATACGTGGGGACGAAAACCACTCACACGGGCCACGTTTTCCTGCAGGAAAGAACAGGAAGTACTTGTCTGCCCCGTCACTTAACAAACAAAATACAAAGACTGTTCAAACGAACAGGGTTATCTCTCTGAGCGTAACGCAAACGTTTCCAACATTGTGTCTATTCTTACACCGTAACACAAAGTGCAAATGTGCATCTGTACGCAATTTAGTCCAAACCCAAACAGCATCGTTTAAAAATGTTTTCCTTGGAAAAGCATGCGTTTATTTCTACATGTAACTTACAGTAAAAAAAAAAAAAAATTTGTCCCTTCTTAAAAACGTCTTCAGATGATTTCAATTCTGACCATAATTCAAGATTATATTTTTCATGTGATATATGCAATATATATACTGAGAAATACGTCAGCGCTTGCCGAAGCCTGAGAAGCACCCAGGTACAAATGATTTTCAAGTTTAAAATCACATCTAGATATGCCTTACAAAAACAGGGAAAAGATGCTTTAGAAAATTCTAGAAAGGGCCGGAAGATTGTGTAATCTTAGGGATGGATGCCTGGATGTATTCTTCTGGATATTCTTCAGGAATTAAAATTTGGAGACTGGGACACACGGACGGTCCTTGCTGCCCAGACATCCAGAGGCGACGCTGGTGAGGAGATGCAGGGCTGGGCACCGAGGCCGGTCCACGAAATGTGGCTGCGCCCTTTTTAAATAGAATCCCTGCTTCTGGGCAGCCTCTCGCTGTGGTTTCTAGGACTTGTGTTTCTTGGCAAAGCACACGTCACTATTTCAATTGCTGGGGCTGTGTGTTTACAGCTTTCTGTAACACTGTGCTTATTTACCTGTGGATGGCTTCTGCAGCTCTCTCGCGGTCCCACACGATGGATGATACGATTGCTCAAAGGTCTTCGTCCTTCTGTATCTTAGCGTCGAGGCAGGTCACCCAGGCTGCCCGTGATGACCGCGAGGCACCTTCCTGAACACACATGCCAGCCGGCCCGTCACACCCGGGCAGGCTGTCGCTTTTCAGGAATCTGTTAGAAATTTTTAAATGTACATAAATCAATTTCCTCTGCACCAGCCTCCCTCGAGCCTCTGGCTGGGCTCACTCTCAGGACCCAGCTGAGGTTTCTCTGAGGGGACAGGCTCGATTACTCACCCCTGTCACCCTAAGACCTGGACCCTCTCTGTTCTTCAATATCAGTTGTACTAAACTATAATATAATAACCCGGGGCGCCTGGGTGGCTCAGTCGGTTGAGCAGCCGACTTCAGCTCAGGTCATGATCTCGCGGTCCGTGAGTTCGAGCCCCACGCCGGGCTCTGTGCTGACGGCTCAGAGCCTGGAGCCTGTTTCGGATTCTGTGTCTCCTTCTCTCTCTGACCCTCCCCCATTCATGCTCTGTCTCTCTCTGTCTCAAAAATAAATAAACGTTAAAAAAAAATTAAAAAAAAAACTATAATAACCCTAGGGCACTGTTCCTGTTATACCGCCCCGCCTGCTCGTCTACCCCTAACCCTTGACCCCTGGGTCTGTGCCAGCCGCTCGTTCTCTTCTGTTTACACCTGCTGAAGGATGTCTGTCTTTCTTCCGGACTCAACTACTTTTTAAAAAATTTTTTTTTAATTTATTTATTTTTGAGAGAGAGAGAGTGCACAGGCGCAAGTTGGGGAGGGGCAGAGAGAGAGGGAGACACAGAACCTGAAGCAGGCTGCAGGCTCCGAGCCATCAGCACAGAGCCCGATGCGGGGCTCGAACTCACAAACCGGGAGATCATGACCTGAGCCGAAGTCGGACGCTTAACCGACTAGGCCACCCAGGCACCCCTGGACTCAACTACTTTTTAAAAGAATCAGCCGCTGTCTCCAAAGTTGCTCAAACAGGAGACCTGGTAGGGGGAGTGCCTGCCGGACAAGTTCCGGGGAGAATACTGCAGGTCTGCCCCCGGCCCAGGGAGCCGCAGGCCGACCGTGGTGCCCCACTCCGTCATGCACACGGACCTTAAAAGCATGAAAGCATGTTTCCCCTTCCCTGCGATCACGCTTCTCAGCTCTCTTCTCAGGCTCCCGCTGAAGTCTGAGTCCAGGGCGTGACTCCTCCCTTCCTTCCAGACAGCAGCGACATGAAGAGACACCCGCCGACTTCTTCTATTTCATCGACTTCCAGAGACACAACGCTGAGATTGCAGCTTTCCACCTGGACAGGTAGGGCCGGGCCCCGGGGACGTGGCGTGGACTTGGAGGGCTGACCGCCAGAGAGGGGCGCTGGGCAGACCCCCAGGTGGGAAGCCCCTGGCATTTCTTCCTTCTGGAACCCGGTCATTCGTGAACCTCAGTGTTGCCCTTGAACCCAACGCGATTCCTCACTCAGCCCCACCACTGAAAAACACAATGACCTAGAGAGAAAACTAACCCTGCCAGGAGGCTCAGGCTGCCACCTTGGAGCTGACCTTGCCCTTTGCTCTAGTTTCCTGCTCTGGAGACGGGGAAAAGGCATTCACCCCCATGTACCCCAGGAGTCTTAAATGATGTTAAAAGGTGAAAGCGCGGTCCTAAACTTCCTCCCCTCCTATTTGCCCGGCATTGCTACTCAAGGTGTGTTCTATGGACTGGCCGCCAGGGGGCACCACCCAGGAGCTTTTCACAAATGCCGAATCTCGGGCTCCCCCCTGGACCCACTGAATCAGAGCCTGCAAGTGAGCGAGATGCCAGGTGACTCGTTACGTACGTGGAATTACGAGAAGCTCTGACCTAGGACGCGGCCTGCGTTGTGCGAAGGCTTGCCCAGGAGGCCTGCCGGCATCGGGATTCCTTTTCCACCCCTTCCGATACGGGTTTGCCCTGGGCACGGTCAGCTCAGTAGCGCAGAGCGCCCTCGGCTGGCCGTGGTCGGGAATGGCAGTCGACGTCCAACGGGCCACCACCGCCCTCGCTGAGCAAGGCTTTGTCTCTTTCAGGATTCTGGACTTCCGACGAGTGCCACCCACAGTGGGGAGGCTAGTCAATGTCACCAAGGAAATCCTAGAGGTCACCAAGAATGAAATCCTGCAGAGTGTTTTCTTCGTCTCTCCAGGTGGAGTACTGGCCGGAGCAGGGTTTGCCACCGGGATGGGTTTATGCTGCCCCCGGACGCTCCCCCCCTGGTGCCCCCGAGCATCACGCCCGTGAGATGCCAAGCAGGCTGTGTGGGCATGAGCTACAGCGCCAGCCTCCCCGGCATCAGATGTTACCCATGCAAACAAAGAGCATTCTAATCACACGGATGGGATGCCGGGAGGCGGGGTCCCACGCTTCCTCTGTCCTGAGACATTTGAAAATTGGTACCCAGCATCCCCAGTCTAAAAGCATTCACGGGGCGCCTGGGAGGCTCAGTCGGTTAAGCCTCCGACTGTTGGGTTTCAGCTCAGCTCACCGTCTCATGCTTTGTGGGTTCGGGCCCTGCCTCAGGCTCTGAGCTGACAGCATGGAGTCTGCTTGGGATTCTCTCTCTCTCCCCGTCTTTCTTTCTCTCTCTCTCTGCCCCTCCCCTGCTGGCTCTGTCTCTCTCTCAAAATAAATAAATTGAAAAAAAAAAAAAAAAAAAAGCATTCACAAGCCCTGACATCTGGAAATGCAATATTTTCTTCTTCTTCTGCCTCTTCCCAAGCTGTGGGTTCAGGGTTTCCCTTCCCTCCTAGAGGATTGGGGGGGCGGGGGGGGGGGGGGGGCGCTGGAAAATGGCCTTGCCCCCTTCTCTTAGTCCTCCCTCTCCTCCGCACCCTCCAGCCAGCAACGTGTGCTTCTTTGCCAAGTGCCCATACATGTGCAAGACTGAATACGCCGTCTGCGGTAACCCGCACCTGCTGGAGGGCTCCCTCTCCGCCTTCCTGCCGTCCCTCAACCTGGCCCCCAGGCTGTCTGTGCCCAACCCCTGGATCCGCTCCTACTCGCTGGCAGGAAAAGAGGAGTGAGTTGGCCCCCTGGCCACAGTGCCCTGCCCCCGGCCCTCCAGGCTTGTCCCTGACAGTGGCTACAGTCCCTGTCCCAAGGCCTGGCGGCTAGCCTGGCTTTTGGACCCCAGAAGCTGTCCCCATTTGCCTTACATGGATTCTGGAACCAGCTGTGCCTCGTCTCCCCCTTTCGCTCATGGATTCAGTTACAAAGAGCCTACTGTGTACCCAGTACTGGGTGCCAGGGGGTACGGAAACCAAAGACCCAGGCTCTCCCCTCGGGAGGCTCCCAGCCTAGTGGGGTGGTCAGACAAGAAGCCTTGAGTATGAAAACACGGTGCTACACCTGCTTGTCATACACACGAGCCCATGAGGAGCCCATGGGAGAGACGCCTGCTTCCCTATGGCTGTGGGCTGAGCGCCCACAGCAGGCGCTCAGTTTCTAGCAGGTGATGGAATGCATAGGTTCATCCGTCCAGACACTGCTGAGGAGAAGTGAGTGGAGAAGGGTTTCTGGAGGACAGGACAGATCCTCGGGGACTCGTGAAGGCAGGGTCAGAGCCCAGCAGATGGACAGGGACAAGGGGGCATTCTAGCAGAGGAGCATAGGAAAGGGAGAGGTGACAGAGAATTGGGGGCCTGGCAGGGGGGCTCCGAATGGTTCAGGGCCAGGGTCCAGGAGGCTCGGTGACAGGAGCTGCAGGCTCTGGCACGCGGTATCCCAGCCAGGAGTATAGCGCCCAGCAGAATGGATGCTCAGGACCCAGAACCTTCTTCGCCCCACGTGGGGTCTGCAGCCCCCCACCACGTCTTTGCCCGGGGGCCTCCTGTGTCCCCAGCTACAACCCGCATGCCCAGGACCTGCCGGCAGCCCAGGGTGGGATC
The DNA here is from genome assembly GCF_018350215.1 of Panthera leo. Taxonomy (NCBI): domain Eukaryota; kingdom Metazoa; phylum Chordata; class Mammalia; order Carnivora; family Felidae; genus Panthera; species Panthera leo. Next base: position 49,613,965 of record NC_056692.1, on the reverse strand, counting down.
GGGGAGGCAGGGATCGGAGGGGGCGAGGGGAGGTGTGAGAAGGACCCCCAACACCTTGCCATCTTGGCTCTTCCAGCCCCAGGACTTCTTCTCCCCCTCAGGTGGGAGGTCAATCCGTTGTACTGCGACACGGTGAAACAGATCTACCCGTACAACAGCAGCCACCGTCTCCTCAACATCATCGACATGGCCATCTTCGATTTCTTGATAGGTAGGTCCCCGGGCTCGGGCCCTGGGCCGCAGTGGCCCCCCCCACCCCCGCTCTTGGGCTGGGATTCGCCATGACCTTGGGCGGAAGACTTGCAGCCTGGAGCGCGAGGACTGAGTGAGCTGGGGAGCGGCCCAGGTCCCAGACGACAGAAGTTCCCACGCTCCCCTCTTCAGAGAGGACGTCACTCAGGAGGCGGGCACGCGGTGTGAAAACGGCCCACCGGAGGGCTTGCTTGCCTGGGTTGGCTCCCTTCTCCCTCTGCGGCTCCACTCAGGACCCCCGGAAACAGCCTGTGGCCCTGGGTTCGGAGTCCGGCCTCAGCCGGTGACAGGCCTCCGTGCCCGGGAGAGCTCAGAGGTCCGCAGCGTCTGCCCTCCTTCACAGGGAACATGGACCGTCACCATTACGAGATGTTCACCAAATTTGGGGATGACGGGTTCCTTATTCACCTTGACAACGCCAGAGGGTAAGTGGGCCAACGCCCCTGTCCCGGCCATGGCCCTGGTGCGGCTGCCCGGGGCAAACGGGAGGCCCTTCCCCGTCCCGTTCCCGGCCGCCTTGCCCCACTCCTTCCACTTCGCTAAGTGACGCTAGAGTCCCCTCCTACCTGAGAGCGTTACTGAAACAGACTCGCGTTTTCCGTATTTTTTTTCACCGTGTGGTTCAGTCTTGGAGGCGGAACACACGGTTCATCCTCAGTGCCGGGTCCCCTGTAGTTAGGGAATGAATGAATGAACGAACGAACGAACGAATGAATGCACATCTTTGGACAGAGGCTTCTGTGAGCTGATTGAGGAGGGGGCTGGAGAGGAAGCCACCACGATCCCCGGCGTTTTACCCCAGGGCTGTGAGTCAAAACAAGGCTGAGGTAGAGGAGAGAGGCAATCATTAAGGAGGGGCTGTGGGCCACCCTGAAAGCCCGTGTCCCCTTCCAGGTTTGGACGACACTCCCAGGACGAACTCTCCATCCTGTCACCACTGTCCCAGTGTTGCAGGTAAGCTTTCAGCTCCGGGGCAGGTCACGATCGCGACCCTTCACGCTCTGAAGGTCTCAAGTGTGCGCTAGGACGCCAGTGGGAAGGATGAAGGGAATGACCTCCTTTCTGGTACGGCCACAGAACCGTCCCCAGCAACAGCCTCTTTCACCTTTCAGCATAGGATGACTGAGGACCTCAAGGCTTGCAAACCCTCCGGTTGCCGAGTTGAATCCTTAACCCACTCAGAGATCTCACTCTTGCAAAGCCTGGGTCTTCAACGGGACTAATCACATCTCTGCTTCGCTCGGCACTCACAGAAGCTCAGATTACTACCTGCTCACAGGTCTAAGATCCTGATGGAAATCCCATAAACTTGGGGCGCCCGGCTGGCTCAGTTGGTAGAACACACGACTCTTGATCTCAGATCAGGTTGGGGGTTCGAGCCCCACATTGGGTGTAGAGAGTACTTAAAAATAAAATCTTAAAAAAAAAAAAAAAGTCCCATAAACTCACGTCAGGTTGAAAGGAGGTAGTTAGACTTGGTGCGGCCGCCATTCTCTAGAGAATGTCTAATCCACCTCCACACCTCTCCGGGGCTCAAGTCAGGCTCGTGAAATGGCCCACCTGCTCAGGTGCGGTATCTAGATCTAACTAGAAATCCCGGGATGCGCGCCTAGCAAAACCACCTTTCATTTCCAGCTGGAAAACTCAGAGCGAAGCATGTTCTTTATCTGCTTCCTAGCTTCATTTAAGCGTGCCTCCCTCCATCCCTCCCTGTCCTCCTCAGGCGAGGCAGTGGCTGTTGAGAAAGCCAGTCGGACAATTAAGCTGCTTACACATCCGAGTGCAAGTCGGATCCCCCCACATACGAAGAAATCAAATTCCTAAAGCCCGGATTGGTTCCACCCCATTGCCATCCCTCCAAGAACCTGACACAGAGAAATCGTATAAAGTTGGCAAGGAACAACCGGGAGGCTGGCTTTTGAGATGGCAAACGTCCTCATCATGTCACCTGCCAGAAGCTTCTCTCGTTGGCTTTAAATCTCCTTGAGATGCCATTAAATGTGGCTTATTTCCTTTTCCCTGGTTTTCGTTAAAATGGGCTCGAAAAGACCCCGGGGAAGGCGGCTCCCGGGACATCAGCTACAACAGCTGCTTGCGGGGAACCGAGCTCAGGCAGGCTTTTCCCTTTGCATTTACTTAACTTGCCTCCTCTGACTTTGTCCTTCCAGGATAAAAAAGAAAACGCTTTCGCACCTGCAGCTGCTGGCCCAAGGCGACTACAGACTCAGTGACGTGATGCGGGAGTCTTTGCTAGAAGACGAGCTCAGCCCCGTCCTCACGGAGCCCCACCTGCTGGCCCTGGACCGGAGACTCCAAATCATCCTACAGACAGTGAAGGGGTGTGTGGAGGCCCACGGAGAGCAGAGCGTCATAGCCAGTGACCCCGCAGGAGAGTCGGCCCCGGACTCTGGCCGGGCTAACCCGACAAGCTAGGGGCCGGGTGAAGCCGCATGTCAGGGACGACGCCTGCAGCCGGCGGTGGACTCGGGTGCGGACCCCGGCTTCCTCGCACCCCCGTCGAGCGGGGAGGCGCTGGGTCAGGAAGTCCTGGGGCACCAGGATGATTCTACAGGAGCAAGACCCAAAGGAGAGGGATCCGCCGAACTTCCTCGGTGCGCTGCTTCTCTAGGGCACCTCCTTGGCTCCCTCTTTCCCAGCAGGCACTGCTTCATCAAGGCCACAGACCAGCTCCTGAACCCACCAGGGAAATCTGGGCAGGAGTCGGGCTTGGAAGGCCGGGAAGCCTTGTCCCCGGGAAAAGGGTAGAACAAATAAAATAAAAGGACACCGGTGGCACCTAGCTGACCTCCAGATCCTTAGAATATCTACGAGGATAATTTCTGATCCAGATAAAATACCTGGCATCTCACAAGCAGACAAAAAAAAAAAAAATCTAAAAACGGTAGCTCTCCAACCGGTTCAAAGTAGACCCAACCCTTTCTATTTATGTCCCAGTCACTGTGGCCCCAGTGAATAGAATAATCCCTCGCTGACTGGTCTGGTCCAAAAGTAGCTCCTCCAACGTTATTACGAGAGGTAGAAAGAACATAGGAATTTGCTCAGAATATCTGAAAGGGGATGTGTTCCATCTGAAGAGTATTTAAATATCAAGTGAAAGGACGTCAAGTATGTCAAAATTAGCGTCCGGCAACAATAGAAGGAACTTTAGTGAAGGGAAAAGCACGGCCGTCCCAAAGGGGGAACGGCACCGGAAAGGGCCCGGCACGTGCGTGAGCCTGTACTCCGGCAGGAGAAAAGCCAGGGCCCACCCCTCCCCCACAATCCTCTTTTCCAGAAGATCCCAGAACCTGTCACCCTCCTGGTCCCCGAGAGGCAGGGGGCTCTCTGGACAGGTCTGACACTCTGGACGCCCCTCCCCAGCTGCTTTATCCAAAAAGGACTAAATTGAGTTGACTTTCGAAGCCTCCCTTAGAAGTTGAGTAGATAGGGGTCGCGTCCCCTCAGCTTTCTCCCTACTGACTCGCCCACATCGGAGAGGCCTGTGACCGGAGGCTCTGTCTCACGTGCCCTAAGTCAGGTCTGAAAACCCAAGTGACAGGAACGTAGTCCTCCTGTGGGAGTGATCAGTCAGTCCACAAGTAAAAATGGCTGCCTTGATCACATCAACTTCTCTGAGGCCAGAGATTCCAATTCTAGAAATGTGAGGGGGGGTGGGGGGGCCTGGGGGGGGGGGGGGGGGGGGACTTGAAAGCTGTCAGTGAAGCAGGTCCCAGGTCAGGAACCGGAAAGGTCACCCAAGCCCTCCTCACTGGACAGTGACACGGGTCTTTCTGACCCAGCTGGTCCCCATAAACCTGGGTCTCTGTGACATTCGCTGAGCTTGGGTTAGGAGAGTCAACAAACAGGTTTCTGAGACTCCCGAACACACAGGGGGAACCCCTGACCCTCCAATGTATACAGGAAAAAATGGTCTCAGAGAGATTAACTCATATCACGCCAGTGAATGATTTAAACCAACTCCCGGGTGTTCTTCCCACTGTGACACAAAAACCCAACGGTACGGCAGTCTGTGAAGTCGTGTTTGTTTCTGGAGAAAATGAACCCTTTCGTAGAACCTTCACCCCAGAGACTTCCATCACGGTAGGGCTCTACTACTGCTCAGGGCTTCCCACTTGATGGACTGTCTCCTACTTCAACACAGGGTTTCCTTTGGGTAGAGGGACCAGGTCACCGCACACAGGACGGCAGAAAAAAATATGCAGGCAAAGATGTTCCAAGAATAGCACAGAACAGTCTGGGATGTTGAGCTGCAGAGCCTGCGGAAGGCAAGCCACAGCCCCATGTCAAACCCAGCCACGTTGAGGACAGTGCGCTGGTGTGAGAATGGCCTATGATAAATTTTGGTGCATTTTACAAACTAAGAGTAACAGCAGTCGGTTTGACTACAATACGTAGAGTACGGAGAGATCTAATTATTTGCTTCAACACTCCATTATTTTTTCACTGATGCGGAAGACAAGACTGCATCAATGTCAAAAATACCAGAAAGCAAAAAGGCTCCTCTCTTACGATGGTCAGGTTCTTCTAACACGTCCATTCTGAGCCACTGTTCAACTTCCCCTAACACAAAAATTCTCCCCTCTTTGTAAAAACTTTTCACGTTACTATGGACAACGAACTGAAAAGTGAAAGGACATTGTACAGTACATGAATTGGGAGAGGAAGGGGTTGGAAGGCATTTGTTTGAGCCTGCGCAAAAGCCGGGAAGACAATCTGAGCTCGAAGACCGGAGAAAGTGCAGTGGGTTCTCTTATTCGTGGTAGTTTTACGGTCTATAAAATCTCTGCAGACGCCAAATTGGTGGAGACTGAATCATCCGCTCCCAGAGGACACACGGGGGGTAGATTCCCAGCCTCTAGTGGCGACACTTTTGTAAACAAATCAATACATAATCTTGACTCGTGTGTTGAAGACACCACCCTATGCGTTGTCGGTTTACAACACCGAACTTGTGGCCAACAGCACTGCAACTCACGCCTGAAAGAAGCGGCTTAATACACTTCCTTTCCCCACCAGACACACATCACGGCTTTCTCACCCTTAGGAACACTAGTTAGCACTTCAGCACTACACTTGGGGGCCATTTCAAATGGTACAGTCACCAACAGAAAGCGCAAAACTGCCAGAGTAGCACTAAACAGACCGTGAAACAGACATGTGATGACAGTGTGAGAGCCGAAACCAGAAGGCAGAGCATCCCTTTGTTCAAGCCCAGCTGGGCACCCGCATGTTGGGAGAATCAAAGTCTTTGCCCCTCCGCCCATGTCCCCGAATGACAGGGAAGGTGCTCTGTGTACCGACTTGGGGGGGGGCGTGGTCACAAATTTTAGCCGGTAGGCAAATCTGCAGAATTCACAAATACAACACCACGAATATACAAGGACCAACTGTGTAACTCATTTGAGATTAACCAAGATGGTAAAAAAAAAAAAAAAAAAAAAAAGCTCTCCATCTAGTGGCGACTTGGGAGAATCACAAGGCTACTTAAGCTAAATTGGCAGAACTTGGCACAAAACGAGCAAGATTACACTCGCTAGTGGTTTGGGTTTTAGGTTGACTCGGGATGAAGTCACAGCTCTGAACTTACATTAACAAATTTAAACTTTAAATGTACACAACAATACCGATCTCTATGTGAAAGTTCCACAGGGTAAGAGAGAGGTTTAAGATGTTCCCTTTTTACTGGTAGTGGTTAGGATAGCTCACTTTAGGAGGAGCATTAAATGGCGATGTGGCCTTTGCATTTCGGTGCTGTTTTAGCCGTCTAGAAACACAGTGCCGGGGCCTAACAAAAATACAAGAAAGGATTCCGTTATTAATCCATGACCAGCAATAAAGCAGGATTAAGAAAATGATCATCTGGGGAAGCCTGGGTGGCTCAGTCAGTTGAGCGTCCGACTTCGGCTCAGGTCATGATCTCACGGCTCGTGGGTTCGAGCCCCGCATCAGGCTCTGTGCTGACAGCTCAGAGCCTGGAGTCTGTTTCAGATTCTGTGTCTCCCTCTCCTCTGCCCCTCCCCCACTCACGCTCTGTCTCCGTCTCAAAAACAAACATTTAAAAAAAATTTTTTAAAGAAAATGATCATCATGCTCCTCCAATTCTAAAATGTCAGCATCTAAGTCAGCAAAAGACAAAAAACAATTCCACACGAGCCAGTGTTCTAGAAGAATGAGAACAGAAACAGCTCAGTCAATCCAAGGAAGTTCTCTTCAGTTATCTTCTGTGGTGACTCTACATGCTCCGCCTCCAGGGGGCTGAGGGAAGGGGCTACTAAATCAGGGCAAATCAAAATTAAAGAATGTTCAGGAATAGGACACATCTTCACTGGATGTGAAGACATTAATACCAATAAACTAATGAGTATAACTGAATCGTCTCAGAAACCTGAGGAGTAGCAGAATTAAGACTCCATGAATGCAAAATATATAGAAGCATACCTAAATAGCCAAATGCATGTACTGAATTTAAGCCACAGAGAATGCTGATACAGAAATGACGAATCCCATGAGCTCTGGGAAAGTTCCAAGGGCAGAGAACCACTCTTGTCTCAAATAAAAAGGAACTCTTTCGGCTTTTGAGTTAACCTTTTCCTTCTATTGCTCAGTGAACAGGTCGGCTAACAACTCAATTATGCTTCGAGTAAGGATTTCGGACTCATTCTTTAACAAACTGAATTGGAAAACGTTGAAAACAAACATAATCCCTTCAAAACACTAATCCCGTAATTCACTTGATTTTCATTCTTGCCCACCAGATTTCAAAGTTTCTGGGGGAGACAGGGAAGAAGACAACAAGGAAAGGAGAAGGGGAAGAAAAACCGATTCATTTAAGAATGTAAATTATTTCATTTTTTTTATTACTTGACCTACCGTTAAGACAATCTATAACAAAAAGAATAGAGTATATTAGCACACACAGTATAACCAGACTAGTAAACCAGGAAACAATACAAAATGGTCCTTTGGCCATCTGTACTTTCTAGAGCAATAAATCTCTTAAATTCACTTAACCACGCCCGGAAACAATGACTTCTAAAGCCCTGAATATCAACTAAGACAAATTATGCCAGTTGTGATTTCTGACATATACTCAGATTGCACAAAGAGAAAGCTTTAAATGTGATAACTTTTCAGTTTAGACTTAAAGTTCCTTAGATTAAAAACTACAAAAGGGAGTAAACAGCAAGCCAAATGATTTAAGAGCAAAACTCATTTAGAAGGCATTATATGTATCCAAATACACGTGAACATGATTATATACATATACGAAACTGTGCAAACTTACAGCATTCTAAAGAATTCAGTTAAGTACAGTTTTGGCATTTAAACAAAGATTAAATCAAGCTTTAAGCTAACAAGAACAGAACTTTTATTTTTCATTTTTAAATAGAAAAGATAGCTAAACACAAAGTACAGATCAGAAAACCTTCATTTAGTGTAATTTTGAAAAACACAAAAATTTGTAATGTGGTGGCCATCACACTAAAATGTAAATAAAACCGCTTTCCCAGATTTATCCTCCAAACTCAGTTAACAAAACCTGAAAACCGTTCAAATCTATGAACCAAACCTGCCATGACCAATTTAAATTCCCCAGGAAAGGGCTGGAAGTCCCGGGACTGATAATCACAGCCAGTTGCCCACAGATGGAAAAACGCTTGCAGTCACTCCCCAACGTAACCGTACGTTACATATAAATCACAATGAAAACAACAGCGCCTAACATGACAGAACTGTGAGATTTTGTTTAAAAAAAAATAACAAAAATAAAAATAAACCACTGGGTTATCACTGGTGCACATAGAATAATGGAACAGAGAAGGATGTTGAGGCTGGAAAAGACTGAAATAAGGTGAAGACTCGAAACACAAGTCTGCTGTAAAACATCAAGAACGTTTGCCAGGGAAAGAAATGCTAAATGGAAAAGCAGAACTTCTCAACCTGGAAGAACAGAGACACGCCTCACCGCCCCCCCAGCCCGTGTAGAACACTCTTCCCAAACCTCCCGCCCCAGGGAATTTAGCGGCACAGAGTCCCCAGCACTGAACTCTGTGCCCCTGGCACCTCTCCCTTTACCAACACCACCTCCATTTTTCTGCTAGGACATTCGTCCCGTGTGTTCTATCCCCAGCAAACTCAGTCTCCTGCAGTCGGTGTTTAATGAACACAGGAGGGAATCCCGGAGTCAACTGAACCGTGTACATTTAGCCAAGAGCTCTAAGTTAACGACCAAGAGCGTAGGCCTCAAATCCTTATTCCCGACTCGGCATCTGGTGATCAGCATTTGGCACTAGCTGGGTAAATACGGGTCTAATCAGAATTTTTGAGCTGAGGCAGACGTAGTTAATCCGTAACTCAGTGTTTGCAGCCTAGATCTGGTTTCAAACTCAAAAGGCAGGCAGAGATAGCCACATCTACACATGGCAGAACTGGGAAACACTAACAATAGGACACAAGACCAGGAGAAGGGGCTTGACAAAAATTCTGATGAAAAGAAAAAAAAAGAAAGAAAGAACTCAACAGATCACGTCCATCCGATCCTTAGCAAAAATGGGCGTTTTCCCACCCTTAAGCTAGTTTAAGTACAGGCAGATGTCTTTCTACTATACTAGGATTTTTCTAGGTCTGTTTTTCCTAATCCTCAGAACTTAATGAGAAATCATTAATTCTATAGAGCAGTACAACACATATGAGTACAGTCTAAAATATGCCTACGGTAACCGGAAAGTTGTGTCACTGAGCGACAGAAGCCCCTCGCGCTGTCACCCCCCTGCCCTACGCGGCCGCCCGGGCTGAGCAACTACCACTGCACAGAGAGAAAAGCAGTAACAGCGGAGTCTCCACAGAACTCTGTTTATTTAACTGCGTCGGGGCATCCGGTCAACGCTCCACATGAAAAACGGTGCGATAGAAGCGACTTTGAATACAAACGGACGAGAAGCCGCCGTGCTGCCAGGAGGGGGGAAAGCCGTCTGCGCGAGGGAGGCACGGACCGGGGACAGGACGACAGGGAGGCACGGGAGGCGGGTCTCAGACAGACAGCGACACAAAACTGTTGTACTGCTGGATGTTTCGCTTGAGGATATCTGAGCACGGGCCGAGGACACGCTCAAATCTGGGTCGGTCCAGCTTCACGCACTTCAAAGGGCCGCGAGCGACCACCGTGGCAGCGCGAGGACGGTTCATCAGGAGCGCGATCTCACCTGCGAAGGGGGGACACGGGTCAGGGGAGGCGGGCGTCCCGGGAGCACCCCCGCGGGGGCGCTTCCGAGACACGAGGAGGCCGCGTCTACCGCTCTTCAAGCCCGGCACGGGCCCCACGACATCCGCACTTAAACACGACCGACAGGAGACCGTCGGCGACCGGACTACTGATGGGTAAAGGTCACAATCTCCCTCTCTCGGAGAGCCAAAAAGACTACAGTGAAAAAGTAATATTCGGGAGAAAGACAGAACGAAGAGAGACCTCTCCGCGTTATCTCCCTGAGAGGGGACTCGAACTACGTACTTGAAGGACAGCCACGTACCGAAATAGTCAGAAGGCCCCAATCTTCCCACTTCGACAAACTCTTCGTTTTCTGACCGACGCTGTAGCACAGCAGCTGAGCCCTGTAATAAAACCACCAAATGGCAAAACAGATACTTTCAAATCCAGGGTGCCCCTCTGCAGATGCAAGCGGGGCTACTTTGTCCTAGAAAAATAAAAAAAAGACACGGCGGCAATTTCAAATCCTCCCGTTCGCGTAAAAGATGACTCGAGAGAGTCACGACGTGAGCTCCAGTCCCCTTCTGCCCCACGGCCCTGCCGGAGCCCCTTCTCACACCCAGGAGCCAAAGGGCTGAGACTCGGGTTGGCAAACCGCAGCCGGGGGGGCCCAACCCGAGCTCGCCGCCTGTTTTTATAAACGAAACGTCACAGGAACACACCAACGCATTTACACACCGTCTCTGGCCGCTTCTGCGCTGCACTCTTGCGCTAAGAGTCGAAGTGCGAGCGCTGAGTCTTTGCGACAGAAACCCCACGGCTCACAAAGCCTCAGTCACTTACCAACTGGCCTTCCAAAGAAACAGTCGCTCGACTCCTGGCTTTTAGCAATTAGCATCTACTGAGCCACATTCCTACAAAAGCTGCTCTTTAGGCTCTGGTTGGCGGGCAGGAGTATCTGCTATGCATTTCCATGAATTGTGAAGATACAAAACATAGTAGCTTTCAGCCTTTACACGCTTGCCTTTAACCCTTATTTGCCAAATGGTCCAGACACGCGATTTTAACAAGGACAGTACAGACCCGTAATAGTTTGTTACGCTAAATGGGTTAAGTTTCACTTGGCTTGCGTGATAAAAGATCGAGGAGCTCAGAATCTGGCCATTACTTCCTGAACAGCCCTTCCAGAACGGACTCCAACTCATTTAAAATACGGTGGCCTGGCACAACACCATTTCTAAGTGAAAGATAATTTTTAAATAAAATCTATCAGGTATTACTAAAAAGTGAAGCTAGAAATCAGAATGAGCCCCTCTTCTCTCTTATGGTGTACTGCTTTTCCCCCCCAATATCAAACACAGGCTCCGTTACCTCTAAAATAATGAAGAACTCGTCCCCTGGTTCACCCTGCACCACAATCTTCTGCCCATCCTCAAACTGAACAGGTTCCAACGCATCAGCAACTGTGAGACGTTCCCACTTGTCCAGAGATTCTGAAAGGCGAGAATCGAAAGAATTTCTCTACACTAGTTGTCACTGCTAAAAATGTCAAAACTGTCAAAACGATGAGTCCCATCGCCATGCCCATTTAACATTCTAGTAGTGTTGCAGGTTCAACATGGCGCCTCTCTTCAATGACCTCAAGTCTCACCAAGATCCTCCTCCTACTTACAGATAACTCTTAGATCCTTACTTCAGTGGTCCAGTGGCCAGGTTAACTTATCAACTGCACCCAATGGTAAAGGAATAAAAAATGTAATCATTAAGTCTTCCTGAAGAACACCGTCCATGCGAATCAAGACCCAAAAGTCATAGAGAGTGTCACCATCCGTACTATCCCAGAGGTTCACAGAAATAACTTACCTATTTAAACCCGAAGTTGAATTTATTTATGAAACCCACGAGGAGAACCGGACAACAGTTCCCCAAAGCCAAACGGAAACCCAAGTCATTAAGTAAATGTAACCCACTCAAAGGACAAACGAGGGGGGAGAAGTCAACTCGCTCTAACAAAACGCAGAAGACTATTCCCTAAGAATCACCACCCCCCCCCCGCCCCGCCCCCGGCAGAGCAGGTTGTAACAACATCTGTGAGGCCGTGAAACAAAATACAACTATGTCCAGTTAACCTGCTTTACTCAATTTCAACAAACTTCCAGCACTTCTTCAGAGAAAATCAGAAAATGACACCTAATTTTTCTACAGAGAAAAGGCATTCGTGGAAACGCTCGACTCTCCTGAACCAGTCAACTCACCGACGGAGCAACAGAGACAGAAATCAGAGGGGGAATGACTGCCAATGTCCATCAGCAAAGAAGGACACTTTTAGCCTTTCTGTCTCTCCCAGAGGAATGAGTAGCACATAATTCCAGGAAGTTTTTCCCACGTCCACCACTAGTAAAGAGGTGTATCATAGATTAGTAGATTAAATACACTGTAAAATTACTTCTAACTTGGTCAAACTTCAACTTTGTGTTTGTCATTACTGTTAGCAAAAAAAAAAAAAAAAAAAGAAAAGAAAAAAGTGAGTTGATAACCAGGGCAGTTTTTATGACATAAGCATGTATCACTAACACTTCAATTTAACAATTCTCCGTGCAATCTTCCAAAACTCACCTAAAATAGATACTTTACTAAGAAACTCCTCATACATCTTCCGCTTTCTCAGCGTGCTTCCCTATAAATGAAAAAAAAAAAAGTGATCTCAAAAATGTGTAATTATCACATAACGCTGCGGAATAAATATTAAATGTTAAGTAAACATTAAAAAAGAAAAAAAGTCAAAGCTTGCTGATGCTTCTTGATGCTTCGTGTTGAAGACGGCAAAGCCGCTGGTTCAGCTTAATAAGCAGCTGAGTAACTCGCCCTTAAAAGTCAGACCAGGCATATGGCCAAAGAAGGTGCCTAGGACAAGCAATTAATGAAAGGCCAGACGCACCATCAATTCTCCAAGAAAGCTACCACGTTACATGTGTGACTAGAGCTGAACGTATCTGCAGCCCAGGGTTCTTGCCCACGACCCACGACCCCAGTCTTCCACAGAACGAAGGAGAGAAAACGGCTACCGCTTGCAGACCTTCTACCGCAAACAGTCCCCCAGCCCCTGACTTAACCAAGCTGTCTTATCTGTGAGGTCTGGTAAACGCCAAGCATCTGGAGGAAGGAGAGGGGGGAGCACAGTCCTCTGGAACGTCCTTACAGGCGCGTAGACGTCTATCTCCACACACACATCCCCCAAACACCGCAAGTGTTCGAAGTACGTCCAACTGCAGACTGTCAAATAGCCAGACAGGCACGGCACAAATTTAAGGAAACCATTCAAGAGGACGAAGGCCAGCAGCTGGCACTTAACATCTGAAACTACTCTATAAACCTGTCACAAGGTTCTACATGAGCAGAACGTTCCAATGGTTTTATCATTTTGTTTCTTCCTCCAGTCTTACGAGGAGACGTCTGCACTACCGACAACCCCCCTGCCGTTTAGGGAAGCGGGTTACTGGCGAACGGCCGTAAGGCACTTCGTGCTCTCAGAAGCAGCACCTGGCAAGCTACCTGACGTGCAAATGGGGACGTTCCCAAACGTGGGCTGACCACTACAGACGCACCACATGTGTCTCCCGTGTTATTTGCAGCCAGACATTTGTTCTAAAAGACCTGGCGATACGACTCAAACGCCCGTGACACAGACTGAATTCTACGTCGCACTCCAAGAGCCGTGCCGGCTCACCATGAGGATTCTTCTGTAGCTGTCCCGGTCGATACCCCACAGTTTCACATTCGTCTTCGCTTTGACAGTGGCGGCTCTAGGCGTTCCATAGATCAAAGCGAGTTCCCCAAAGCTGCCTCCTTCCCCAACGCTGGTTGCCCATTCGTTGTTGACATAGACCTAAAAGGCAAATGACAAAGGACCGGTTGTTTCCTACACACACAAACACATTGGGATTAAACACCTTCCAAGGAGCCAGAATACTGAACTTGGTTTCTAAACCGGAATACATGATGTCTGTAGCACACAGCAGCGCAAACCCGAGTGTCTGTGATTCACGGGCTTAATTACCCGACATGAGAACGTTCCCCACGGGGAGGATCAGGGCAGAGGTAAGCGAAGCGTCAACCGCGTGTACATTTCGAGAGTGCCGTGCCTCCTGCAGACGGCACTGAACTAACGATCCTGCGACAGCAGTGCTGTTATTATGCCCATTTGCCTTGTAAACAAGGTTCACAGGATCAAGAGAGCTGTACCTGGTCTCAGCGCCAACTCCCAGGTCTGACGGACAGTCTCCCTCACATCTACCTTACCACACAGTACGCACAAGCGCCTTAACCGGGGACTCCAGCAAGAGATTTAAACTGAATGTCTAGCGAACGAAATTGCCTTTCGATAGGTTAAAAAGTTTCTCTGTGTCATTTAAAATACCTGGCAAAAGATGTTGCTGGAATTTGACATACGAGGCTTTTAACAGCCCTTCAGAAACTCTTACAAGTAATCAGTATCGACACATTCACCTTTACGACTATCAACATATTTCTATTATTAAATCTTACATCCATCTCTCCTTGATCAATCACATAGAAGTTATCCCCTTCATCACCTAAAACAGAGTACAAAAAGTTAGGTGTATAATGCAAATTGAGGAAACATACATCAGAACTATCAAATTAATGTAAAAATAAATTTATTTTACAGAGGTGCCATCAAAGAAAGCGCGTTGTAAATTAACACAACCTTTCAGGAAGAAAAGTCCAATGATATATTTTTAAAGCCATAAAACTGATCGATTTTTTAGTCATCTCATGGTAAAGAACAGCTCTGAAAAATAACTTACAACGAAACAAAAGCTGTATGTGTACAAAGACAGTACCCGCTACATGATCATGACAATAAAACAGAGTAAGTAACAAAATATCAGACTATCACTACACTGGAAAACTCAAGGATTATGAAGACCCACGAAAATATCAAGAGTCAATAAAAGAAAACAGGGGAGGGGGATATACCCACAAGGTTAGATCCATGTTAATACACAAGGCAAAAAAGCTAAGAATCAGAAGCCCGAGAACCTTATAAACAGACGTGCTATGTGATTCAGAATGCAACTGCTTTGCCGCTTCCTACTTTATTTTACTCTGTAAGTGGTTAATAATATAAAGGATATACGAAATATATACGGCTCTAAAATCTCACACAACATTCAAAATTAAAATGCAATATCCTCCAAAAGTTACTATAAACAAAACTGAATCAGATACTAGAGAAAACAGTAGTCCTTTAGAGAAAGTGTGCCTTTTAGTTCAAAGGACTTTTTTTTTTAACGTTTATTTATTTTTGAGACAGAGAGAGACAGAGCATGAACGGGGGAGGGTCAGAGAGAGAGAGGGAGACACAGAATCGGAAACAGGCTCCAGGCTCTGAGCGGTCAGCACAGAGCCCGACGCGGGGCTCGAACTCACGGACCGCGAGATCATGACCTGAGCCGAAGTCGGACACTTAACCGACTGAGCCACCCAGGCACTCCAAAGTTCAAAGGATTTTAATTTAAAAAAAAAAAAAAAAGGATCAGTTGAGCGGATCATGTGATTTTTAGCATCTGTCTTGTTGATGCGGTGGTGTAGGACACTGATTGATTTACAAATATCGAACCATTCTTGCATCCCCAGAATAAAGCCTGCCTGCCTGTGATGAATGATCCTTTCAATGTCTTGCTCAATGTGAATATTTTGTTGAGGATTTTTGCATCTGTGTTCTCAGTGATATTGGCCTATAGTTTTCTTTTCCTGTGGTATCTGTCTGGTTTTGGCATCAGGGTAATGCTGGCCTTGGAGCATGTATCTGGAAGCTTCCTTTCCTCCTCTATTTTTTCAAATAGTTAGAGGAGAATAGGTATTAACTTTACAAGGAACATACTTCAACACAACAAAAGGCCATATGCAAAAAACAAACAGCTAACATCAGAATCAAAGGTGAAAAACTGAGAGCTTTTCCCTCTCTGTTCAGGAACAAGACAAGGATGTCCACTCTCACCACTTTTATTTAACACAGAACTGAAGTCCTAGCCACGGCAATCAGCGCAAAAAAGAAATGAGGCATCCATATTGGCAAGAAGTTTCAACTGTCACTATCTGCAAACAACACAAACAACACTATACATAGAAAATCCTAAAGACTCCAACCAAAAACTACGAGAAGCAATTCATGAATTCAGTCAAGTGGCAGGATACAAAATTAATAGTCAGAAATCAACAGCATTTTTATACACTAGTAACAAAGTAGCAGGAAGAGAAATTTAAAAAGTAACACCATTTACAAGTGCACCAAAAAGGAATAAACTACCGAGGAATAAACGAAAGAGGTAAAAGATCTGTACTCTAAAAACCGTAAATCACAAATGACAGAAATGAAAGATGACAAAGACAAACAGAAAGCTATTCCATGGTCACAGGACTAAAAGAGTTAATGTTGTTAAAATGTCCATATTACCTAAAGCAATCTACAGACTCAGTATGACCCCTATCAAAATATCAACAGCATTTTTCACAAAACTAGAAGAAATAATAAAAATTTGTATGGCAGCACAGAAGACCCCAAATAACCAAAGCAATCCTAAGAAAAACAAAGCTGGAGGTATCACAATACCAGACAGACTTCAAGATATACTACAAAGTTCAGTAAACAAAACAGTATGGTACTAACACAAAACGAGACACACAGATCAAGGGAACAGAACAGAGCCTAGAAATAAACACACAAGTATATGCTCACTTAATCTACGACAAAGGAAGCAAGAATACACAATGGGGAAAAGACAATTTCTTCAACAAATGGTGCTGGGGAAACGACACTACGTGCAAAAGAATGAAACTGGGCCACTTTCTAACATAATACACAAAAATAAACTCAAAATGGATTAAGGATCTAAATATGAGACCTGAAACCATAAAAATCCTGTAAGAGAAAACAGTATTTCTCTCCCGTCAGCCACAGCAACATTTTTCTAGAGATGTTTCCGTAGGCAAGGGACTACATCAAAATCAAAAGCTTTCGCAGGGGCCCCTGGGTGACTCAATCGGTTAGGCATCTGACTCTCTCGATCTTGGCTCAGGTCACGATCCCAGGGTCCTGACACTGTGCTATTAGCGCAGACCCTGCTTGGGCTTTTCTCTCTCTCAAAATAAATAAATTTACTTAAAAAAAAAAAAAAGTTTTTGCACAGCAAAACTTTTAAAATGTGTATTTATTAGTATTATTTAATATTATAATTATATATAATATATAATAACATATTAATATTTTGCACAGAAAATTTTTAGTATTTATTTTTGAGAGAGAGACAGAGACAGAGAGTACAAGTGGGGGAGGGGTAGAGAGAGGGAGACACAGAATCCAAAGCAGGCTGCAGGCTCCGAGCTGTCAGCACAGAGCCCAACGCGGGGCTTGAACTCATGACCCGCCAGATCATGACCTGAGCCAAAGTCGGACGCCTAACTGATTGAGCCACCCAGGCACCCGTGTGTGAGTTTTTAATATAAATGTGGGGACATAAAGCATTAATGCAAGTCAAAATGTCTCAGTGAACACGTTTCAGCAGTTTAACTTTATATAACAATAATAAATAAACCTGTTACGTTTTTCTGGACAATGCCAACCTTTGGATTTTCTTAAAACAAGTATATTGATGACAACTAAATAGTGTTTGCAGCATTCTTATCAGACAGTAGATGTGATCCATTCACTATGCTTTTCTAACTGAGTTGTCCTACACACAAGTACATGTTTTTAACGTTGTTGATCTTCTGTGCTGTCCACGTTAAGTCTGCTATCAGAATACGTTAAACCATTTTAAAAAATGAAAAACAGAAATACCAGTGATCCAATAATTCCACTACTGGGTATTTACCCGAAAAAAATGAACACACGAATTTGAAAAGATCTATGCAGCCCTATGTTTACCGCAGCACTGTTTACAATAGCCAAGATATAGAAGTACCCTAAATGTCCATCCACAGGTAAATGAATAAGGAAAATAATGGAACATTACACAGCCATAAAAAAAAAAAAAAATCAGAAGACCGTGCCATTTGCAACAACATGGATGGACCTAGAGGGCATTATTCTAAGTAAAATAAGTCAGATTGAGAAAGACAAATATCCTATGACTCCACTCATAAGTAGAATCTTAAAGAAAAAGCACACACACCCACAAATGAACAGACACCTGGAAAGCAGAATCAGACCCATAAATACCGAGAACAAACCGAAGGCTGCCAGGGGGAGGGGGGAAGGGCAAAATGGGCAAAGGGAAGTGGGACAGGCTTCCGGTCACAGAATGAGTGAGTCACGGAGAAGAAAGGCACAGCCTAGGGGATTCAGTCAGTGACACCGTCATAGTCCTATAAAGGGACCGGTGGTACTACAGCCGTGGTGAGCACAGCTTAATGTACAAACCTGTCAAATCAGTAAATGGTACACCTGAAAACAATATAACATTGTGTGTCAACGATACTCAAAAAAAAAAAAAAAAAAAGAAAGAAAGAAAGAAATCGGAAAATCCCGCAGTAGGACAGAAGGAAAATGGCAGGCCGAAAAGAAGAAAACGAACTCCAATTAACAAAATCCTGCAGGCCCACAGCACTGCAGGCCGCGGAAGCGGCAGCCCTTACCTTGCTGAATCACGGTCTCTCCGGCAATAAAGGAAACCGGAAACATGGCATCGAAAATATCGCTGCAAGACACATAAGGCCTCAAGTCACATCTCATGTGCATCTTCTATGGATTCCAAACACCACCCTTTGACTTAAAGCTCCCAGATCTTCAGCCTGGACCGTCATCGGGGGAAAGATTATCAAAACTTGCCGCGGTGAGCAGACTAGTTTGGGACCACGGGTGTTCTGAAAAAACAGTATAACCAAGAACCCGAACTTACCTTCTCTCATTGTCATCAAGATGTGAAAAGAGCACATTCTTTTCAATGGCTTTGGCTAAAGCAGCCATTGTCTTATAATCTTTTGGTATAACCTGGAAAAGAACAGAAGATCCAATGACAATTCCATAAACCAAAACCAGATCATGTCTGAACGTGCCTTTCAATTAAACGTCAAGATACGCTATGGTATTTACACAAGACTGCTTTGAGTTAACTATTTAACACAACACGCTTGTACTATCTGTGATCTACAAAGCACTCAATAAATATTGACTGACTAATCCCCTTTCCTACAACCAAGCCTATATTGAAGGCTCCTACTTGGTTTCCAGTCAACGACTGAAGTCACAAACCATAACACCTTGCAAGGTCATTATTTTGAGGCAAAACTAAGCAGTTTATGACAATTAGTCATTTTTTAAACCGTGACCACGTACTATGAGCTTCACAGGCCTCTCGTCAGGACAACTCTCTTCCCCCTTCAGGCCAATAGCAGAACTCAAAATGGCAGGCTGGCTCCAAGGAAGAGCCAAAAGGAGGAAGGAAGCTTCCAGGATAAAAGGTTCACGACATGAGTTACGGGATGTCAAAAAGAAACCATGATTCAAGAGAAAAAACACTGCCCGCTTCTTCTACTGCAAAGCAACCGGAAAAGAAAATCCCCCAAATACAACCGTTCGCTGTTTTACAATCATTATTAGTTATTTCCTCTAATGGCATGTTTAGTACAGTAATCTGTTCCCCGGGACCCAAGAACCGTACAGGACGAAGTACAACCCATCCTGTGTTTTACTATTCAGAATGGTGCAGGCATCACCACAGGCGGCTAGCGGACGACCACGTGGGTCCCGGAAACAGTGCCCCATCGTGCGGACAGCAGAACTACCTTTCTAACGTACGACGCAGCGTCTTCCTCCGTGTAGACTTCAGCACTGATGGCACCTCGTCGCCTCCGGCCCTTAACCACTGGGTTGGGTGGGGGAGGAGAGATCTCATCCTCCCTCGAATCCGCACGGGCGCTCGCCTTCTGCAGATTCTGAATCTGTTTGGCCTCCTCCTGAAAAAAATTACACGTTTATAAAATGAGATCCTTCAGCATGTCGATTTGGTCTTCTCGTATCCTCTCTAGTGTGACCCAATCTCAATCACTGAAAATCTCTTCCTCTATTACCAATATGAAAGTGAAGGGGGGAAAGGCCATTCCAAATGCAAAAAAAAATGGAGTCGAGTTTGAAAAGAAATACTCTGAAAGGGCTATACTGTTTCCTCAGATGATAGTAGACACCATATTTAATAATAAACGAAAGCCATTAGTACAAGGACACATAACATGCAAATAAAAAATTAGATACTGGTTATGGTAATACATTGACAACAATGCCTTCTAATGCACACAACAGCAATAAACTGCAAAACAAAATCCTGGGGAATTAGGTTTCCGTATGCTGCTACGGATAGCATGAAGATTCCCCACCACACACACACCCCAAAAGAATTGTTACCTAGAAATAACCACTCAGGCACAGCAAAGTGATACAACAATGTCTAGGTTACTGGGTTATTTCCTTAATTCAGTTAAGTATTCTCTGGATCTGCCATGTCAAGTTGATGCTAGGAAAAGACAATACCAAACCAACAGGAAAGGGTCCTAAGCCTATGGAATTCATATTCTGGCCGGAGTCTCAGATATAAACAAATTATGAAATGATGCGATGGTAACCAAGAATTTAAGTAAGATCAGATCTAATAATATTTCTCTCAAAGGAGCTATAAGCATTCTTTATTATCTCTATTATTTATATTCTTTAATACCTTTATTATATTATTTATTATTCATTACACCGAAATTAAAACCAAAAGTTCACTTGTTTTTAATCTCATTACATCAATTCATACAAAAACTGAGATAAACTCTTTAATATTCTTACTTTTCAGATCCAGGGCCTTAAAAAGAAATGCCTCTTAACTGTGCAGTAAAGAAAGTTATTATACTTGATATAAAATAAAAATGAAAAAAAAAAAAAACCCCAAGAACATATTCTCTACTATTGCTCTCATTCACTTGACTCATTCATTCTCCATTATTTTTCTAAACCATTTTTCAAATTCTAAATGAACTTATTCGCATTTACTGATAATTTCAAAAAGATTTTTGATAAAAGAAATTAATGAGATGCCTACTTTTTCTCTGACATGGTATTTAGCCCTGCTTCTACAAATAAAAGAGCTTATATATGCCACAACAAAGCCTAGGGTGATAACCATCAAGGTATTAACAATGTTAATTTCTATTAGGAGAATCATGCCTGATTTTTATTCTTTTCTGGAGAGAAGGTTTGGCTTTATTTTTCTCATTTCTCTGGATTTTCTAATTTTCAAACTTAGAAGAAAACACAGTAAGAAAAACATACAATGAAAACAATCTTACTATGCTTTATACTAAATTACAAATGCATTTACTTCTTGACCAACTAATCCAGAAATTCTCCTTCTAAGAATTTATTCCAACATATACATATATGTGATAAAACATATATACTAAGTAACTCATTGTATCATTTGTAATAGTTTGTAATAGCCTAACAGTGGAAACAACCAAAATGGTCCTCAATGGTTAAATAAATTATAGTTTTTCCATACAATGGAATGCCATGCACCTGCTGGAAAACAGGAAGCTTTTTTATATATGAATTTGTAGGTAAATGCCCATATATTATCTATAGAAAACTGGCTGCACTCAAGACGACAATGGAATGGGACTTTTTACTACGTATTTATATAGTATTATAGAACAATGTACAATTTTACTCAGATAAAATATCTTCTATACTATGTCAGATTATATATTTATATAGGAAACATGTCATGCATTTCATTATATTTTATTATGTCACACCCTTTTGCACTTGCAAAATTTTGAACCATGTGCAAACATGTAACCATTTTCTTTAAAACTACATTTTTTAGAGGGGCGCCTGGGCGGTCGGTCGGTTGAGCAGCTGACTTCAGCTCAGGTCACGATCTCACGGTCTGTGAGTTCAAGCCTGGAGTAGGGCTCTGTGCTGACAGCCCAGGGCCTGGAGCCTGCTTTGGATTCTGTGTCTCCCTCTCTCCTGCTCCTCCCCTGCTTGTGCTCTCTGTCTCTCAAAACTAAATAAATGTTTCAAAAAAAATTTTTTTAAACACATTTTTCAGAAAACCCACTTCATTTTCCTTCTGGTAATTCCAATAACCAGTAAGTTTTCCCACCTCATACTAACAAAAAACTATAAAACTCGTGTCTCGTCAAATTTAGCTGAAGGCCATAAATTAAAACACAAATTCTACCTCCAAAAATCTGTCATTGGCATTTCACGAAAATTTCACGAAAAATGACACAAACGGCATCTCTTTGGAACGACATCTAAATGAATTTTTAAGATAATTTTTAAGGACCAAAAGCATTTTGATTTTTAACATCGTTTCATGGATCCTCTTTAAACAGCAATCAGATACAACCTCATCCTGGTGACTCACAGCCATTACTGAGATCGAATCCTAGTACATATTAGGATACATTTTTATATCCTTTTCCTTGCTGTCGTCATTCTGCCGCCAGCCTCTCCCCTCTTCGGTTTTCCCACTTATTAAAACAAAAGCCAAAAGGAGCCAAAAAAACACACCAAAAAACCCTCCTAATCTACTTCATGGCTGCCGGCATTCGTCCTCGAGTTTAAGTTCTCAGTGTCCTCGCCGCTTACTTAACAGGCTTCCAACAATTACTCGTTCTCTCTCCCCCCTCGCCGTTCCACTCTTCCCCACAGGGGAGACAAACTTCCAAGCAAATGGACGTGGGGTGTGGCCTTGGAATGTGAGTGGACGCACCATACCGCGCCCACTTCGATGGTCTGCCCTGCTTGGGCTTCTGGTGGTTCTCGCCTTGAGCAACGGCACGCTCTACACCGTGGCTGCTCCTCGCACTCGGCTCCAGAACAAGAAACCTGTGGAGCCAGGGAGACAGGAGGGGCTGAGCCCAGAAGAGCTGCCCAGGACAGTGAAAGAAGGTCTTCTGTAGTCAGCCACTGCAATCGGGGGCTTTATGTGGAGTAAGCCACTGAGATCGGGGTGGGGGAGGAGGGGGTCGCATGCCGCCCCAGTACAAGTTAACTGCCACGCCACGTGTACGCAGCCACGTCACTCCGCTTCTTAGTTTTACCCGCTACCTCTTAACATGGTGATAGTCACCTACCTCTCACATCTGAAATGAGGAGTATGTATGCGTGCAAAGTGCTTCACGCAGAACCTGGCACACAGGAGACGCTCAGTGGTCACGGCAATTAAAATTCCTCTGACCTATCAGACAGGCAAGGTTCTAATAAATGCATGCACAAGTGCGGACTTCAATTTCAGATGACAGTCTGAAGGAAAACGCAGAAGCTTTCCAATGGACCAATTGTGAGTCTGGGGCACACTTCTCGTTGAGTAGCTCAAGGTTCCAGAAACACGACCCCTGGCTAACACAGGAAAGGAGGTGACAAGAACGTGACTGTGTATTTCCAGACATACTAAACCCAACACCTAACGTACAGAACAACGACCTGTGGAAAAGTTGAAAATCTAGTTCCTTAAAAGCCCAGATGTCTACACTGGACCCTGGCTAAAGGAATGTGCGCGTGTGAAATAAAGACCCTTGAGTTACAGGAAGGAGTGTGTCAGCCAGGACTCTTGTTAAGAGGTAAAGAGGCTAATACACATTAAATCTAAAAATCCCATCTGCAAAACACTCCGTTAAGGACGCTTTCTCGCCTCCCCTGTCGGTGAGGCTTCGGCAGCGCGAGGGTAAGGCCAGGCGCTGCAGTGACCACACGCTCCATGTTCCCTATAAAAAGACACACCCTTAATGTCCCACCCACTTCATTCCCTCATCTGATGGTTTCTATTGATGTCTGAGGCGAAGAGGGATCACCTTACAGTGACCCATTTCAGAACCAGATCTCCAGGAACGCACTTTATTTCAAAACAGGGAACGCCCACGGCAGCCTGGCTCTACAGTATTTCACAAACGATTTGGAAATTGCTTACAACGGAGCAAACGAGACTTTCTAATACAATTCTAAAACAGCGAGGCCACATTCCTGGGAACCGGTTAATTGTTCTTTTGTTGTTAATTCTCTTAATCATGGTACTAAACACCAGTTTTAACAAACACCTTTTCAACAAAACAGTAGTAGAAAATGTCTGATCACCGAGCTACCCAAACACTTTTAAAATCTTAGTATACACAGATTCTTCACTAATATGGTACGCCACTTGAAAGATTTTCCAAACAAATGGGATATATTACAAATATTTCTATTATACAATTATATAATTAATCACCACATACCTAAGAAATGCCTCCCAAGTGGTTCATAATCATTTCAAACCACATCAAAGCTCCAGTATGTATAAAAAACCCTGTAAACTTATCTCAATTTACAGAAACAAATCAAACTACGGAAAGCATTTAACGTTCCAGACTTTCTCATTCATCATTTCTTGAGGGAAGTGAACTGAAGCACTGTCCTTGATTACCATTCGGCTTAGAAAAGCACTTAGCATATCCTTAGGTCACAGTGACACACGCAATGAGGACGAACGATAAACAATAAAAACTGAATTGCTCTTTTTCAAGAGGAAACAAGTCCTGACCAAAACCGTAAGTAAAGGAAAATTCCGACACCGGTCACGTCACCCTTCGCGTCTCTGCTCTACAGTCCGACTCATCTGAGATACAGTCCACAGTGAAACGGACGCCTCTGCTTCAGATCCCCCGCTTTGTCAGAAGCTAGACTCAAATGCTTCATTACATTAGTTTTAAAAGGTGAAACAAGGCCTACGAAGCTCACTCGTTTTGTGGAAGGAAACGGAAGCATTAGCTGCTTTCAAGCACTGTAGAACTTCTCGTGCCCTACAACCGCTACCTCTCATCAACCGTATCTAGTTATTTTAATCAGGTTTATGGGTCAATTAAAACGGTTACAAGGGACTACTGTTCAGAAGCCCTCCGTTACCCAGCTAAACTCGCCATGCAGGTTTGTTTTGAGGCATTCTACCGATCACAAAGTTAAAAATTACTAGAAATGCCTTAACTGCACTTCTTTTTGTGAAACTCTAGTTTGGATTTCTTGTTTGGTCCAAATTCCTTTTCTTCCAAGTGGTACAAATTGGGCACGTTCGACGGCGTTACGTGTAACAGTCGCCGGGCTCGTCGGGTCTCCCGCGTGTATTTTTACCTTCTCCAGCCTCTCGAAGTATTCTCTGAGGAATGCCATGGGTCGCTCGGGCCGGGCAGTGCACAACTGCACGATGGAATCCTTGAGCAGCGCCTGGATGTTGTGCTTCTGGACGTAGAGCTCGCACTCGCGGAGGCTGCGCTCCTCATCACTGGCGGTGCTGCCGGAGGCCATGGCTGTCTGCGGGCGAAAACACACACACACAGGCTTGGGCAAACGATTGCTAAAGAGCACATGCCGATCTGGCCTTTGACTGAAATTCATCAGGCAACTGAATCACAAGGGCTTTTTTTTTCCGGAGATTTTCTTTTTTTAAACAGGGAGGTGGGGGTTCGCGAAGAAAATATGTAAAGAAATAAATAGCATTCTTCCAAAGAAGTGTTTCATTTAGTTCCTGGCGCGGGATCTGGGTTCTGCAGGCAGCAACAGCAAGAGGCAAGAACCCGCGCTCCTGGGAGGAAGGACCAGCCACTATCCCCCGCGGAGGAGGGCCACTGAGGAGTCAGGACCCTAAGGGAATTTCATTCAGTTCTCCCCCTGCAAAGAAATCACGATGATGTGGGAAAGTGTGTAAATGGCAAACAGGACAGAGAATTACAAGTGCACACAAGTCCGCTCTAAGTGAAAGCAAGGAAGCACAATGAAGAACTTCCGACATTCCCTGTACCTGACTCCCATCCTGGGCGAGTGTCCTAATGTCGCTCAACAAACCCCTGGAGCAAAGGATCGGATTAGCCAACCACTAGCATAATCAAAATTTCTAAAAACACAAAATGATTTCCAGACGAATTTTAAAAGCAACCTTTTATTCCAGATTCTTTTATAAAATCCCGGCCCTAAGTGATAACAAACACACTGGTAAAAGAAAATAGCCTTAACAGAAAAAAACAAAAGCAAAAACAAACCAAAGAACCTTCCCAAATAAATCATATAAGATTTGGGCAGGTAAATGTCAAAACATTTTCTTTGACTGGGCAGAAAAATGCTAAAACAGGTTAAATTTTAAATGTACATGAAAGGGGCGTCTGGGTGGCTCAGTTGGTTGAGCGTCCGACTTCAGCTCAGGTCATGATCTCACGGTGCGTGAGTTCGAGCCCGGCGTCGGGCTCTGTGCTGACGGCTCAGAGCCTGGAGCCTGCTTCAGATTCTGTGTCTCCCTCTCTCTCTGCCCCTCCCCTGCTCATGCTCTGTCTCTGTCTCAAAAATAAATAAAAACATTTTAAAAAGTGTACATGAAGATATCAATAGATAAACTGCATTTAATGAATTTTAGAGGATTCAAACTACCTGGATGTAAAGTAAAGTAAGTAGAAATATAACAGCAGCTAACTTTACCCCGGAATTTAAAGCTTACCAATTTAACAACACAGTCATAAGTTATTTTCCTTCCAACTCCTAATTATTAAGCCATTAAGATTAGAAAATAAAATTGAGGTCCTCTCCCCCTCCCAGATGAATTCAATACACATCAGTCTTTTCCAAATATAATGCACACGAAACCAGAGAGGAAACTCTAAATTTAAAAGAAAAAAAGAAACCCCAGATTAAGAGCCAAAGTGCTACACTGTTATTCATTTTGTTTTGACAAATAAAGGTCAATAACAAGCAGACTAATTTTTTTTTAACCTTTATTCATTTTTGAGAGACAGAGAGAGACAGAGCATGAGCAGGGGAGGGGCAGAGAGAGAGGGAGACACAGAATCCAAAGCAGGCTCCAGGCTCTGAGCTGTCAACACAGAGCCCGATGCGGGGCTCGAACCCAGACTGTGAGATCCTGACCTGAGCCGAAGTCGGACTCTCAACCGCTCAACCGACTGAGCCACCCAGGCACCCCACAAGCAGACTAGTTAACAGACCATGAGAAAGTCTGTAGCTCCCTGACAAGCACATAAATTAAAAGCCACAGAAAAAGAACCACGCTACTTCAGAAATACACAATAAAAAAAAAAAAAAGGTTCTTTAATTTTGGATTTATACCAGCCACTTTTCCAGGTCAGACCGTCATAAGAACTGATAATCCACTTCAGTGAATTTTCTACATTTCAAATAATGCCAAAGGCCACCAAGAACAATGATAAATCAGATCTTTTATGCTCCAAAATATTCCGACATGTTTCAGGAATATCAATCCATGTATTCAACTGATCAGAGAAATCATTCAAAGATCACGACTCTGGCTGGTAGAAATGAGAGAACTGGGTCTAACAAGTGAAACTGACCTTTTGTTTGAAACAAAGTCTTAAAAAGAACACACTGGCTGGTCTTCCTGAGGGAGCAAATTAACAAAAATGCCCCAAGATTAATGCGGTCACCATGTGAACCCCTTAATCCAAACTTGACTGTCTTAGTATTTTTAATCGGATATACTCTGTATTCCTTCTTAAAACTAAGAGCCCAACAATTTAGCTTCTCCCCTCCCCCCGCAAAATTATTTAACTCCTTTTTAACTTTCACTGCATTGTACCTGCTCATAAGAAAACTCAGTTTTCTTTTGTCAATTCAATTGTGATAAAATTCAGTTTCAAAAGGATTACATGAGAGGGCATATTTAACACACTTTTGGGAAACTTGCTGATTCAGACCGCAGACCCTCAGACCAGCCAGAAACACTTCCTTTGGGTCATCTTGAGAAAGTGTTCTTTCTTTCCTCTGCTAGAAAGGCCAGTCGCTTGACAATCTCTCAAAGTAGCTGTTTGGCATTACACCTGCACTGCGCTGCAGGGGTTAATAGGGACCATGTACTTATTTTCGAGAGGAAGGACAGGAGAGTGCCCTTCACTTCACTCATGCCACAATCATGGCCACAGAATGAAGAAGGGAGGCCTATCCTTCCTTCATCCTACTCTAGTCGGAAGGCCACGACGGTGGCGAAAAGACGGAGGAAGGACGGGGACGAAGATCAGAAAAGGGGAGGTGAAAGGGGACAAAATGAAATTCAGGAGCCAAGCTAAAATCACGGAGCAGGGGGGAGGAGGGGAGCACCCGGAAGGCTTTCCCGGGGAAAGAAAGCCACCGCTGGAGAGGAGGACAAGGAGGCCCTAGAAAGAAAAACGAGAACGGCCGAGTCTCAAGATCAGCCAGCAATGCTAGGGGGAACGATGGCGGATTCCAGTAAAATCGAACTGATGTCCTTCAGGAAATGGGGGAGGGCGAGCGAGGAGGCCGCGGCGCGCGGGTGCGGAGGCGGCAGGGGCGCGATGGCCGCGGAGGGCCGGGGGCCCCAGCGCCGCCGAGCGCGGGGAACGCGCGCGGGCGGGGCGGCCGGTGAGCCCCGCACCGGAGCAGTCCCGGCGACCCGGGGGCCTCGGAGCCGCAGACTCGGGGCCGGGGGCGCGGCCCGGGGCGTGAGGCCTACGGGGAGGCGCCCGCTGGGGCCGGGGAGGGGCAGGGGGTGCGGCCATCCCCCTGCAGGTCGCTCCCCGTGACGCCATCTTGGATCGGTCCAGCGCCCCCAAACGGGCGGCGGGGCCGCGAAGCTCGGCGCGTCGGGGCCCCCTGGCCGACCCCACTCACCTGGGGACGGGCGGCGGCGGACGCGGGACAGCGGGTGCGAGGCTGCGGCTGGCTGAGCTGTCCGGGCGCTTCCCTCCCAGCCCCGCTCTACTCTGCGGTAGCGGCTCCGCGGCGGCTCCACCGGAAACGACCCGGCTGCAACCAATCAGCGCCCGACTGCTGACGTCAATGCGCCTCGCTCTGGCCAGAGCCGTCGCCTTGGCAACCTTAAAGGCGCTGCGGCCCGGGTTCGTCTTTAGCCCCTCTTAGAAGGACCCTGGCCCCTCCACGCCCTAGAATCGTTCTTCCGCTCTCCTTTCTAATCTAACCTCGTCCCCCACTCGCAGCCCTTTCCTCCCACCCGCCTCTTATCCTTTCCCCACTCTCTCCAGCCCGACGCTCCCCTCCTTCCGTTCACCTGCCCCCCTTACCTGTTCCTGTCTGGATACCACAGGTCCCCTTTATTCTTCCTTCTGCTCTCCGCTCGTCGACGGCGCGGCTCGGGGGAGCTCCCCTCTCTGCTCGGCCCCTCGCCTCCACTCGTCACTCCGCCCCACTCTCACTCCCGCCTCCCTCGCCGCCTCTGCCTTTTCTCCCTCCCTCCAGCCCCCACCCCCAACCCGGGCGGACCCACGTGGGGCGTCTCGGATGACAGGTGGGCGACTCCGCCCCGCAGCCCCTTGCTGGGGGAGGACGCGGGGCCGGGGTGGGGAGATTCCTGCCGTTTCCAGGCCCCGGAGGAGGCGGCGGCCGCGGCGGATCCGCGGCAGCGGCGGATGCCCAGGATGAGCACGCCCGGCCGCGCATCCTGTGCCTGGCCTGCACCGCGCGGGCCTCCGGGCACGGGCCCGCCATCCGGTCCAGGAAATCCGAGCCCTGCCGAGCGTCCGCTTGGCTGATCGGGCCGCTCTCCCCTCCGGGGGTGCTGTCGTCAGTGGAGGCCAAGCCGGTCTGTGGGCCCGAGACACTGAAAAGGACTTGTCAGGGTGCATCTAGACCCTGAAACGCACACCCCCCCTCCCCTCCATCATGACGCCTGACCCGGCATGGGGAGAAGTTACAAAGGGTGCAGACAGGCGCAAACCCTCTGTGACCACAAGAGAAATCTCAACTGCCTGCAAAACCACCCATCAAGGATGATTCGGATTCGAGGGGGAGACAAGGCGGCTCCTTTACTGCTTCGGCCATTTTTTTTTTCCCCATCAGAGCGTCTGTCGGTAGAAGGAAGAAAGGGGGAGCGGGAGACAGTTTTAGACATCTAAAGTCGCTACATGAATAAAGAAGGCCTTTGGAGGACACGTATCCTTGGGTCTGATACGTGTTGTAATCACACGGTATATATAGCCCTAGGGCTGTGGGTGCCAAACGCATAGGTGGATTTAACACAAAGAAAATAGAAATATCTCACTAAGAATTTTTATATTGATTCCAGGTGGACATGGGTAATATTTTGGAGACCTCAGGTTAAATATTATTACAATTAAGTTCATCTTTGTCTTTTTACTTGTGAAACGTAGCTATTAGGAAAATTTTCCTGACATATACGGCTTACATTACATTTCTGTTGGACAGCACTGCCCCGGGAGGCCATCTGCTCCCCTAAATCGGCCAGGTTATGATAAGGGTCCTGCTCGTCAGGATATTTCTGTTATTTAGTTACGGTTACTTTTGCTTTTGGAAAACCAGAGGCAGCACAGGCACCATCAGAAGGGCAGATTAGGCCCACAGGAGGGAAAAATAGAAGGAAAGTTTCTCCTCCCGCCCACTCCCTGGCTTGTTGACCGCCAGGGATGGGTGAAATGGGGGATTAAAGACAGAGCTTGAGTCGTATAGGATTTCACCCCTGTCGGTACAAAGAAGGGCTAATACACTGAACCCGAAGCTGGCAAGCAGAAGAGGGAATTCGATAGCATCAAGCAGGCCCAGTCATGTTATGAGAAGAAAACACGGCAGTCAGATAAATCTGAGTTTGGTTTCAGGCTCTGCCATCTCCGGTAATTGACTTAATCTCCATGAGCCTCGGTTTCCTAGATCATAAAAGGATAAGCAGGGCTGTGTTAAAATGAACTAATAAAGCTAATAATGGCACACATGTTCCTGGCACGAAGAGCTTCACGCACAATAATTAACTTAACCCTCATAGTAACCCAGTGGTGTAGGTCTGGTTGCCAGTGTTACCAAAGGAAAATGAGGCAAAGCGTCCAGTGATGTGCCCAAGACCACACAGCTAGTGTGGCCCACACCCAGGCAGCGATCGTAAACCACTCACTCCCTTTGCAGAATATATACAAAGTGCCCAGCACAGCGTGGGATACAGTGAGTTAAGTGCCAGTTGACTTCCTACCTCTTCCTCTTCCTGAAGAGCCACCCAAACTACAAGGTTAAGACTGGGTTATAGGGGCACCTGGGTGGCTCAGTGGGTTGGATGTCCGACTTTGGCTCCGGTCACGATCTCACATTCGGTGGGTTCGAGCCCCGCATCGGGCTCTGTGCTGACAGCTCAGAGTCTGGAGCCTGCTTCGGATTCTGTGTCTCCCTCTCTCTTTGCCCCCCCCACCCCGCACCGCTCATACTCTGTCTCTCTCTCAAAAATAAACATTTTTTTTTTAAACTGAAAAAAAGACTGAGTTGTACTGTGTCCCACCATTACTGTTACCTTCCTAACACAGTCAAGACACTTAGAACAGGGAGCCGAGCAAGCCAGTGCCATGGAGCTCAGCGCTTTGAGTGACAACAGCTTCTCTGCTCAGGGCCGGGTGTGTGTGTCCCCATTCAGCTACATTCAGGCGCCAGTCCAGCCGTGGACCATTTCCTGTGTCAGTGGTGCTCAACTTTGTTCTAGCTGCCAAATCCTCATATGCTGGGGCTTTAAAAGACAAAAAGGGAAGCGGCCAGTGGAGAGTTGAGCCCGGGGAGAGGTCACTGAGACAGCTGTTCTGAAAAACCAAACAGCATCCGCGGGTTCCAAATGGTGCAAATGCTCTTTCAGTGCCTCCGCGCCGCTGTGAGAGTAACAACTTGTAAATTGCATTTCGGAAGTGACACTTGTTCCGCTGTAGTTTCTGTGTGGCTGTCCCTTCTCCAGAGGCCTTCTGCCCTTGATTCCAAGGTCTGCCAGCCTTGCCTTTGGCCCGTGTCCCTGAAAAACTCAAAATCAGTTTCTAGGGCAGTGAAGGTATAGGTGAATTTTTCCCTTTTTTTATTTTTATTTTTGTTTTTAATTTTTCTTCATCTTTCTTTATTTTTGAGAGAGAGAGAGAGACATTGTGCGAGCAGGGGAGGAACAGAGAGAGAGGGAGACACAGAATCCAAAGCAGGCTCCAGGCTCCGAGCCGTCAGCACAGAGCCCGACGCGGGGCTCGAACTCACGAACCGTGAGATCATGACCTGAGCCGAAGTTGGATGCTCCACCGACTGAGCAACCCAGGTGCCCCTTTGTTTTTTTATTTTAGTGAGAGACAGAGAGAGACAGAGAGAGAGCACACATGAGGGAAGAGGGGCAGAGGAAGAGAATCTTAAGCAGGCTCCACACTCAATGCAGAGCCCGATGCAGGGCTCAATCCCACAACCCTGGGGTCATGACCCGAACTGCCATCAAGAATTAGATGCTCAACCAACTGAGCCACCCAGGCACCTAGAATTTTTCTCTTAAAAAAAAAATCCCTTAATTGCTATTACAGTGTTTCTGAAATGATAGCAAATGACTTAAAAGCAAAATAAATAACAGTGGGCAGGGGCGCCTGGGTGGCTCAGTTGGTTAAGCGTCTGACTTTGGCTCAGGTCATGATCTCACGGTTTGTGAGTCTGAGCCCCAGGTTGGGCTCTGTGCTGGCAGCTCGGAGCCTGGGGCCTGCTTTAGATTCTGTGTCTCCCTCTCTCTCTGCCCCTCCCCACTGCTCACACTCTGTCTCTCTCTCTCTCTCAAAAATAAATAAAACATAAAAAAAAAAAAATAACAGTAGTGCATTTACTAAGCAGAAGTAGGACAAAGAGAGCCCATACATGAAAGGAAGAAATGTTTTGGTGGCCCATTTCTTCCTGTTTCTTATGCTTACATAAGCGTAAGGGGGTGTGTGTCCCCATTCAGTTTCCCTTGGCTAAGGATGGATCCAACATAGTCCAGATTTCCAAGAACTTTCCAGACTATCACCACCCATTTGTAGGGCACAAGAGTGCTGAGTATTTATGCTTCCTGTGGAACCCCAGGTTGTGATTTCAAACATAACCCAGATCCACCAAGCATTCAAATGCTAACACCCTTCCTACTTTTCTCACCAGCAAATGCTTATCTAAACCGAGAAGGGGTGTTTATCTTGAGCGTTAATTGAAAATAGTAACCACAAAACCAGAAATCCTGGGTCTAATCCTCAAGAGCTTTCCAAGTGAAAACTTCTTCATCAAAAACATGTCTTCATCCAAAAGAGTATATTTCAACCCACAACGTTCGACAGGAGAGATGGAGAATTGTCTCAGGTATAGAGAGAGATTGATGTTAAGGATTTGGCACAGGTAATTGTGGGGGACTGGCAAATCCAATGTGTCCAGGGTATGCCAGCAGGATAGAAACCCAGGGAAAGGTTGATGTTTCAGCCTTGAGCGGGAAGGCAGCCTGGAGGCTGAACTCCTTCCTCAGGGACCTCAATCTTTTCATGTAATGCCTTCAACTGAAGGTATTATAGAAGGTAATCTGATTTCCTCAAAGCCTGCTGATTTAAAGGTTAATCACATCTAAAAATGACCTCCTCCACAGAATCCAGACTTGCATGTGACCAAAAGCTGGGTACTGGGGACTAACCAAGTTAACATGCAAAATTAATCATCATAAGCATGAATCAAATCAAGAGCAGATACCTGTATGAATCTTTTCTAAATATTCCTCCTCTGGACATCGATCTCCTATGCCTATGCTATTTTTTTTTTTTTAACTAATGCTAACTTTATATCAATAGGTCATGGACATGAGGCTTTAAAAAAATAGCAGTGATGGGGCGCCTGGGTGGCTCAGTCGGTTGAGCGCCCGACTTCGGCTCAGGTCATGATCTCACAGCTCGTGAGTTCGAGCCCCGCATCGGGCTCTGTGCTGACAGCTCAGAGCCTGCAGCCTGCTCAGATTCTGTGTCTCCCTCTCTCTGCCCCTAACCCACTTGCATTCTGTCTCTGTCTCTCTCAAAAATAAACATTAAAAAAAAAAATTTTTAAAAATAGCAGTGATGGGGCACTTCATGGCTCAGTCAGTTGAACGTCCAATTCCTGGTTTCGGCTCAGGTCATGATCTCATGGCTCAAGAGATCGAGCCCACTATGGCCTCTGTGCGGACAGTGCAGCCCCTGCTTGGGATTCTCTCTCTCCCTCTTTCTCTGCCTCTCTCTCACTTTCTCTCTCAAAATAAATAAAGAAACTTAAAAACAAAAACAATACTGCAGTAGGCCTGTCACCCACAAAGACCTTTTGACTGTGTTAAGAAAAATCAGGAAACTTCTTTGACTCTGTCCAACTAACAAAGTCAACAAATCTTGTTAATGTATCCCTACTGGTATTTTACTGACCATGTATCTATACCTCTTCCAGGAAATCTTTTTTTTCTTAAGCTTACTTATTTATTTTGAGAGAGAGAGAGAGAGAGAGAGGGAGGGAGAGACAGAATCTCAAGCAGGCTCCTTGCTGTCAGCACAGACCCCGATGCAGGGCTTGAACCTACAAACTGTGAGATCAAGACCTGAGCCAAAATCAAGAGTTGGACATTCAACTAACTGAGCCACCTAGGCTCCCTATGGAAATCCTAATTTTTCTAATTAGAAAAAAAAATTGTTTTTGGTCATGGCCCCTTTTGAGAAGCTTATGAAGACAATGGACTTTCTGCCCAGAAAATTTGCCTAAACAGGCACGCAGATGACATTTACCATCTGATTTCACAGATTCTGAAGCCCAGACATGCATGATTGCCAAGTTCAGAATTCTTTAAAAATGTTCCCTGGGCATCCACAGAGCAGGCACTGGGCGGCAGGGATGCAGAGAAGAATGAGCCACGGCCCCACCCTCCAGAACTCAGTCTCAGGGGATCAGTAAGAACATGACGCTCTACATAGAAAGGCTGAACTGTGGGAAAGAGGGGGTGAGGAGTACCAAAGGGACCCCTAATTTAGGCTTGCGAGGTCCGAAAAGGCTGCCTCCCAAAGAGGTGCTGGGACACGTGGAATTCTGCCTGAGTCCTGCCTGGTGTTTCTGCCAGAGGGAAATGACGGGCAAGAGAGAGTGTGGATTGTTAGAGAAAATACTTTTCCGGATTGCTGATGGACAAGATGGGAGGTAGCAGGGTGAGGCTGGGGATTAAAGAACAGGTGGTGTCCTGATGCAGAAGGGCGTAAACCAGGGGTCGGCACGTTCTTTCCTGGTTAGGGTGCGACAGTAACTGTTTTAGGCTTTTCCGGTCCTCTGGTCACCACAGTAACTTCTCACCGTGGCCTTTGTAGCACAAAGACAGCCATAGATAGATAACATGCAAATGAATGGTGTGAATGTGTTCCAATGAAACTTGAGACACGCTGAAATTGATTTAATTTTTAAATCCACGGTCTTCATTTATTTATTTGTTTTTCGCAGTTTTAGGTCCACACAAAAATTGAGCAGAAAATCCAGAGAATTCCCAGACACCGCCTCACCCCCACCCACCGGACGGTTTCCCCTGTTCACATTTTGCATTAATGTGGGACGTGGGCTACAACCGATGAGTCACTGTTGATGCCCTGTTGTTACTGCAGGCCATGGTTTACATCAAGGTTCACTCTTGGTGTTGTATATTCTATGGGTTTTGACAAATGTATAATGTGAGGTACCTGCTATTACAGTATCCTATAGAATATTTTCATATAGAATAGTCTCACTGCCCTAAAAGCCCACGTATTCTATTTATCCCTCCCTTCCTTCCCTGAGCTGCTGGCAAGCCCTGATTTTTTACCATCTCCAAAGCTTTGCCTTTTCCGCAATGTCATACGGTTGGAACCCTACAGCAGGTGTCCTTTTCAGACGGGCTTCTTTCACTTGATGTTATGCATTTAAGGTTCCTCAAGATCTTTTCACGACTTCCTAACTCACTTATTTTCAGCACCGAATAATATCCCATTGTCCGAATGGACCACAGTTTACTTATCCGTTCACCTATCGAGGGACCTCTTGGTTGCTTCTGAGTTTTGGCAATGAGGACTAAAGCCGCCATAAACATTCATGGGCAGCTTTTTAGGCGGACATGTTTCAACTCATCTGGGGAGACACCAAGGAGCACGACTGCTGAGTCAGATGGGAAGAGTACGTTTAGTTTTGTAAGAACCCATCGAACTGTCTTCCAAAATGGATGGACCATTGTGCACTCCCCCCAGTGATGAACGAGAGTTCCTCGTTGCTCTACACCCTCACGAACATTTGGTGTTGTCAGTGTTTGGATGGTAGGCATTCTATTGGGTGTGTAGTGGTGCCTCATTGCTGGTTTTTGGTTTTGGTTTTGTTTTTTTTTAATTTTTTTTTAACGTTTATTTATTTTTGGGACTGAGAGAGACAGAGCATGAACGGGGGAGGGGCAGAGAGAGAGGGAGACACGGAATCAGAAGCAGGCTCCAGGCTCTGAGCCATCAGCCCAGAGTCTGACGCGGGGCTCGAACTCACGAACCGTGAGATCGTGACCTGAGCTGAAGTCGGATGCTCAACCGACTGAGCCACCCAGGCGCCCCTTTGTTTTTGTTTTTAAGTTTATTTATGTTGAAAGAGAGGGGAGTGAGAGAGGGAGCGCAAACATGGGGGAGGGACGGAGAGAAAGACAGAGGATCCCAAGCAGGCTCTGCACTGTCAGTGCAGAGCCCAATGGGGGGGCTCAAACTCACAAACCGAGAGGTCATGATCTGAGCCACAATCAGGAGTCAGACGCTTCACTGACTGAGCCACCCCAGCGCCCCTCATTGCTGTTTTAATCTATAATTCTCTTACAGCATATGATGCTGAAAATCTTTTTATATGTTTATTTGCTATCTGTATATCTTTTTTGGTGAGGTACATCTGTTAAGATCTTTTACCCATTTTTAAATTCAATTGTTTGCTTCCTCATTGTTGAGTTTTAGGAGGGTTTTCTTGTCTATTTTGGATATGATGCACATCATTTTCACATGTCGCATTCTTCTGATTTTTCCCCAACAATTTAAAAATGTAAAAATTATTGTCAGCTTGTGAGCTGTGACCACATATGACCATGAAAGCACGTGGTGAGACTGATTCAACCCACAGGCCGTCATTTGCCCACCTCTGCTTTAGAAGTTTGGACTTTCTTCTCAGAGCCACAGGGGATTCATTGAATGTCACATGCAGTAAAGAGGTATGGCCAAGTATACACTTTATCACTCGGCCTATAATGAAGCAAGGGCAGGAGTAGGGGGTGCGAGGGAGCCTGCAGCAAGGACACCTATTAGGAGTCTGTTGCAATGATCCAGGTGACGGATGGTGATGGCTTAAATTTAAAAAGTCTTGACGCAGGTGAGGAGCGCTGGGCAGATGCCAGAGATGTTAAGGAAATAAGAGGGTTTGAAGTGGAGGGTATTGAAGAGAGGGGACCCGGGAATGATGCCTAGGTTTCTGACTCAGACAATGAAATGTTACTGCTGCCATTCAGATTCAGAGAACACTGGAGAAGCGGTGAGGTTGGGTGGGAATATCTCAAGCGTGAGGGGCCTCGGGACATCCGTGAGAGGCTAGCCAGTTGCCTGCTGGTTGGAAATCCAGGAGAGACCCCAAGGGCTTTCAAATCACCAGCTGATTCATTACAAAGCCACGGGAGTGGACATTGGGAGAAGAAAAGGGAAGAAGGAAGGTGGCAGAAGGAAGACCAAGACTGACAAGATAAAGGGGAGAAGGGGATCTGGAAGGAACATTTAGAAAGCGGGCAGGAAACCAGAGGAGAGAGAATGGGGTCACGGAAGCCGAGGGAAGCAGGTGCTTCCAGAAGGAGACAGACGCCACAAAGGGATGGCGTGAGGAGGGAAAAGTCGGGGCAATTCACATCACAGGTGGGGTACCGGAAACCAAAAAGCCACCTCCCACCCACCGTCAGGGAAGAAATATGCTTCGAGCTGTTTCTCCATGTGAATTCATTTGCGTTGACCAGCCAGCAAGAAAACGGAGGCTAAATAATCACAAAGCTGTCAGGTTGCTTAGTGTTCATTTGACACCGGAATCAAAAGGCACAGGGAAACTGTACAGAATGTCAAGGCTGCGTTGTTTTCATTAACTGCTTTTCCACTCACGTCCTGTGGAGCGAACCCTCAATTGTGTCCTTACCCGCCCACTTCTGCAGTGTGATTTTCAGTGTTATCCCCACCTGGCACATTCCCCAAACCCGGCTGTCATGCCTTTCCAGAAGTCCTGTGTTACCCAGTATCCACTCAATAAATTCCTTTCCTACTAGGTCATCCAGGGTTTGTTTCTTTGCCCAGTGGCCATGGTATGAACATATAAGAACACTGACTGATAAGAGTTTCTGGAAAACAGCCGTATAAAAAAATCTCTAGACTTCTATTGGAATAATTACAAAGCAACCTTCTAGTTCATGCGCAGTCTGTGTGTCATCCAAGAAGGGAAGACCGTGAGGGAGTGACCGGGGTCACCCGGCCAAAAGTTACAGACCGGCTGGAGAGCCCCGGGCTGGCTGGCCACACTGTGACCAACCCTGATGCAGCCACGCCTGAAGCTCGGGTCAGTGGCTATCACTTATAACTCATCATTGTACAGTGCAGTGGTCATCTCCACTGTAGAGGACCAACACCAAAAGTTCTCCTCTGTAAGCTGGAGAAAAGCACAGAAGAATTTCTAGCACCTGCACTGAGAAAACCTACGTGCCTTTTCCACTTTGAAATGCACATCCTCTATGCAGTACTCTTAACGATGGGTATTGGTGAGCCTTAATAAGCAGCTCCTATGGCTGGTCCTTCTGGACTGAAACTTGGCTTGCTGTCCAAGCCCCGCCTGCTTCTAGACTTGGGATTCCAGGATAGAATTCAGTGCCCCATTTCTGAGTGTTTTCTCATCAATTCTTGTCGAATGGGTCTCATCTACTTTATACCATACTTCTCCTTTTCCTCTCTCCTGCCTCCATGACATCCCGGCCCTCTGAACTGAGTCTGGCATTCTGGATTTGCAGCTGGCCTCCTGGTCATGAGCCCAGGTTCTCAGAGACCCTTCTCTTCCCATCCCCTGATGGAGTCGAACCTCCTGACTCAGTATTCCTTTGCTCTCCCCCATTTTCCTACCACCCCTCAAGGTAGACACTTGCTGTTTAGCCTCGATCTGGAGTACAAGGTGTTAGCATTCTGCGCAAAGGACAAATTCCTGAGGCACTCGTTGTTGAAGACTGATCCTGAGGAAGGCCGGTAGGTATTCAGGGCCACCAGCTAAAGTGGCGCCACC
Source organism: Panthera leo (assembly GCF_018350215.1). Classification (NCBI taxonomy): domain Eukaryota; kingdom Metazoa; phylum Chordata; class Mammalia; order Carnivora; family Felidae; genus Panthera; species Panthera leo. The sequence continues at coordinate 49,575,380 of NC_056692.1, read as the reverse complement.
AAGTGGCCACGGTGTGAACAAGGGTTAGGATTCATGCCAACTTTGAAATTCTGTGGCTGGCAATTTACGTCATCCTATTTCCAACTTGCACACACTTTGGTCTATACTGTGTCTTGATTTGACCGGGGGGAGTCATCCATGCATTCCAAAACAGCTTCCTGTGTACCTACTCTGCCAGGAACTGTGATTGTCCCTCCAAGGGGGGGAGCCAAACACAGTTTTAGGGGGGGAGAGGCAGAAAAATACAAGTGGGGAAAGGGGACACCCTGGTGGTTCAGTCAGTGGACTCTTGATTTCAGCTCAGTTCATGATCTTGAGGTTTCTTGAGATCGAGCCCCACATCTGGCTCCATGCTGACAGTGCATGGAGATTCCTCCGATTCCCTCTCTCTCTCTCTCTCTCTCTCTCTGCCTTTCCCCTACTCATGCTTGCTCTCCTTCAAAAGAAATAAATAAATAAACTTTAAAAAAAATTAAAAAAAAATACAAGTGGGGAGGGCGGGTGGAGAGTAGGCAGGGAGGCCTTCCCGAAGGAAGTGGCATCTAAGCTAACACAAGAAGAATGAGGAAGAGTTGGCTAAGATGGGGAAAGGGACGCTTTTCAGACAGGGAAAACATGGACAAAACATCCAGAGGTACAAGGGAACATTCTGGATGGCATTTAGAAAACCACAAGTAGTGCGAGTCACAGGAACCAGAAACTGTGCAAGGGGAACTGGCAAGAGGCGTCTGAAGAGCTCATGGCAACGAGGCCAGCGCGCGCGCACACACACACACACACACACACACACAGTGTTTACTTGTGCCTAGAACGGTCGCCATGTTTTACACCTGCCAACTCAGCCCATCATCAGCACAAGGCAGTGCTGGTGCCATTGTCATTTCCCATCTACAGACGAGCAATCTGAGGCCCGGAGAAGCTAAGGAGCTTGCCCACATCATACGGGCAGGAAGAGGCAGAGCTGAGGTGTGAACCAGAACCCTGAGCCCCGCCAGTGCCCTTGAGATTTCGCCTGAGAGCCACTGAGGATCCGGAAAGAGGAGCCGGATCAGGCGTGCTTTACGGAGAGCACAGGATGCGTGTTCTCTGATGCCAACGGCAAGGCTGAAAGCAAGGATGTCTGGGAGTTAACACTCGAAGAAGATGCCAATGCACATCGGCCAGTCCAGGAAGCAAGGGGACAACAGCATGGGACGGGATTAAGGTCAATTGCCAGGTTTCCAAGAACGGAGGCAGGTGCTGAGAGGACACCAGCCAAGGCTGCAGGAGGAAAGGGCATGGGGATTGCACTTGGCTGTGACTGCCCAGGGCCTGACATCAACTTGTCTTTTCAGACTGTCCTCTCATCTTTTCAGACTTACCTGCCTGCACTTACACTAGATGCCCACCTGACTAGAGCCTTTCTTTTTTCTTTTTTTTTTTTTAATTTATTTATGTTTCAGAGACAGAGAGAGACAGAAGCAGGCCCCGTGCTGTCAGCACAGAACCTGATGCGGGGCTTGAACTCACAAACCATGAGATCATGACCCAAGCCCCAGTCAGATGCTTAACAGACTGGGCCACCCAGGCAGCCCTAGAACCTCCTTTCTTATGTAAACCCAGACACGTTCTCAAAAGGACTAAAGGAGCATTATAATAAATATATGCTTGTATAATAAAATTAGGTTAAAACATATATAAGAATAAAGAGCAAAATCAGAAGTAAAAACATAAACAAGCAGAAATCAAGCTGGGGGGGGCAGGAAAACGAAACACAAATATTCAAGCTGTAAGGTTTTGCTACTGTGGCTTTAGTTGAGTTCAAGTTTGATGCTAAGCTTCCCAACAAGGCGAAAAGAGAGACAAGGTCATTCACACGGTTGGTATTGATAGAAAAGAGGAAATACACCCATCTGTCAAGAAGGCTTTTGGGGCCCTGGGCTAGCGAAGCTCTGACAAGTGTTTTCAAACTGGAAGGCTCTCTGGTTCCTTACCGGCCCCTCCCCTCTCCCCCCCCCCCCCCCCACCACACCTGTGTTTAGGTCATCGGCCCCTCTGGCTTCCAGGCACAGAGCTAACAGTCAAAATCTCACCCAAAGGTCAAAGCCCAACTTCGATAGTTTGTCGCCCACAGAGATGTCTCTTTCCTCCCTGGTTAGAGGTTCTTCCCTCATTCGTTTCCCTGCCTCGTTTTCACGAATTCCGTAGCACCCATCACCTTCTACCATACGCTAGAATTCAGCACGTACACGACTTCTCTCATCGAGGCGGTATTGCCTCTCAGTTGGAGGGACAAGTCTGGAGTCCGCCTCCCTGGGTTCCACATTTGCCACTCACCAGCTGTGTGACCTTCGGCAAGTCACTTAATCTCCCTGTGCCCCAGTTTTCTCATCTGTAAAATGGGAATGAGAAGGGCACTGTCCTCGTTCTCTTAGCACGGTTCTCGGCACATGGTGAAACCATTAGCATTTTCGTAATGGTCTCTCCTAGGGCTGAGTCATCCGGTGCAATAGCCACTAGCCACAGGGGCTCTTTAAACCAGTATCAGTTATAATTAGAGGGTAAAAAAATCAGTCCTCATTTCAAGTGCCACATGTGGCTGGTGGCCCCCATTTGGGACAGCACAGATAGAGAACATTTCCCTTATCACCAAAGTTCTCCTGGACGGTGCCGGTCTACAGCAGGGATTGCCATGTTTTTTCTGAAGAGGGCCGGATAGTAATTATTTTAGGCTTTGCAGACATACGGCCTCTGTCGCAACTACTCAACCTCATCGACATAGCACGAAAGCAGCTATAAACCGTGCATAAATGCATAAATGCATGGGCATGGCTGTGTTCCATAAAACTTTATAGGCACTTAAAATTGAATCTCAGTGATTTTCACAGTTCACAAGATACTGTTTTTTCAATCACTTAAATATGTAAAAAAAAAAAAAGTCATTCTTAGCTTATAAACTCTACAAAAACAACAGGTGGACCATGGTTTGCCAACCCCTGCTCTTAAGTATCAGATCCTTCTAGACAAAACCCCCATCTTATTCACAGCGCCGTATCCTGAAATACCCATTATCGAGAGCTCGTTCTGTGCAGGCTCCTGGTATACATTGGGAGAGTCACGCATAGGTCACAGTGTATTGTTAAGAGGGCACAGACTAGAGTCAGCGGAACAATGGCCCCCAAAGATGTCCCTCATGCCACTCCCCATCACCTACGATTTGTTATATTACATGGCAAAGGGTAATTAACATTGAAGATGGAATTATGTTGCTAATCAGACGACCTTCGGAGAGGGAGATTATCCTAGATTATCTGGGTGGCCCCAATGTTATCACGAGGGGCCTTAAACCTGGAAAAGGGAAGCAGTAGAGCCAGTGTCCAAGGAATGTGATATGAGAAAAGACCTAACCAGCCACTGCTGACCGGGAAAGGGGACGGCGGCCATGAGTCAAGGAATGGGTAGCCTCTAGACAACAAAAAACGAGGGAAAGCAAATTCTTCCCTGGAGACTCCAGAAAGGAACCCAGTCCTACCAACACCTTGATTTCAACCTAGTGAGACCCACTTGAGACTTCTGATCTCCAGAGCTCCCGTTAATGAATTTTTGTTGCTTTAAGACGCTAAGTTTGTGGGGCGCCTGGGTGGCTCAGTCGGCTAAGCATCCGACTTCAGCTCAGGTCATGATCTCGCGGTTTGTGAGTTCGAGCCCCGCTTCGGGCTCGGTGCTGACAGCTCAGAGCCTGGAGCCTGTTTCGGATTCTGTATCTCCCTCTCTCTCTGACCCACCCCGTTCATGCTCTATCTCTCTCTGTCTCAAAAATAAATAAACGTTAAAAAATAAAAATAAAAAAGACACTAAGTTGTGGCAACTTGTTACAGGTGCAACAGGAAACTAACATACACACTAACAGAACAGAGAGCGAACAAATGTGCTGGGTAGATGAACACAAGAGAACCAGGTACAATGTACAACATTAGCACCAGCAGCCCCAGTAAACGGAATAAATGGGAAACGAGGCCCAGCGGGTAACTGGCATCGTACGGTCTCTGTCCTTCTGAAATAGGCTTATTTCACTTAGCTTGTAAAAGTCCACTTAGGTGAGCTATCTAAAACGGTTAAACTCCTAGAAGCAGAGAATAGAGTGGTGGCTGCCCCAGGGCTGGAGGAGGGGGACATGAGGAGATTTTGCTTGATGAGTGTAAAGTTTCTATCCTGCAAAAGGGATAAGTTCTAGAGATCTGGTGTACAAACAACATCGTGCCTGGAGTCAACATGGTACTGTGCCCTTTAAGATGTATTCAGAGGGTAGATAGTGAGTTAAGCATGCTTACCCTCCACGCACATCCACGAGGACGCTTTGGCAGGTGATGGATATGTTGACTGCCTCGATTGTGGTGGTAACATCACAGGTATATGTGGATGTCCGAATCCATCAGATTGTATATATAAAGCATGTGTAGTTTTGTGGGGATTTTTGGTAGCAACTGTACTTTAATAAAACTCTTTTTTAAAAAAGGGAAAAGGAGCTCAGGCAGGGACAAAGGCGCAGAGGGTGAAGACCATGGTGGGTTGAGGAACCTACAAGAAATCTGAGATATGGGGCGCCTGGGGGGGGCTCAGTCAGCTAAGCATCTGATTTCAGCTCAGGTCGAGATCTCGCGGTTCCTGGGTTCAAGCCCTGCGTCGGGCTCTGTGCTGACTGCTCAGAGCCCGGAATCTGCTTTGGATTCTGTGTCTCCCTCTCTCTCTGCCCCTTCCCCCCTCGAGAACAAATAAACATTAAAAGAAAAAAGAAATCTGAGATCACAGGAGAGCACAGTAGGAGGGGAAGGGTAAGAAGTGAAAGGAAAGGTAGGCGGGGCCAGATCAGGGAGGACCTTAGTCCTGCTAAGAAGCCTTTCCTTGTCTGCTACAATCCCGGGTATTACCACCTAACAAATTAACCCAACATTTAAAGCAACCATCACTGTATTTTCTCTCGTGACTTTGTGGATCAGGAATTTTCAGCAGACCTCAGTTGGGTGGTTCTTCCGCTCCACGCGGTATCGACTGGGATGGTTCGGCCAGAGAATGGGCTGGTCTCAAGGGTTCATATGGTTTCCCCCACATGTCTGCTGCCATGGTGGGAAGGACTAAATGAATGGACCCCGCTGGGGCTGTTGGCTGGGGTACTTACGTCATGGAGGTCTCGAGATGCTGGGTTTCATCCATGATGGCCCAGAGCTCCCAGAGGGTGAACTGAGACCACCATACAAAAGCTGACCAGCTTCTTGTGACCTAACCCTGAAGGCCCAAACATTATTCCTGCCACATTGTCTTGGTCAAACAAATGACTTCAACCCATCCAGATAGATACAAAGGGAAGGGCATTGAACCTGACTTCTCAGTGAAGGAGCACCAAAGTTCTTTGGCCACCTTGAATCCACCACACTAGAAACAGGGGAGCCAGTAAAGGGCTTTTGGTGGGAGGGAACTATGTGGATTTTTTTTTCCAAGAGAGAGAACAGAGCGAGCACAGGTGGAAGAGGAGCAGAAAGAAAAAATCTCAAGCAGAGCCCGACGTGGGACTCGATCCCACAAACTGAGAGATCATCACCTGAGCTGAAACCATGAGTCAGACGCTTAACCTGAGCCACCCAGGTGTCCCAATAGTAAGAATGCTTTAAAAATCCACATAGTTTGGGGCACCTGAGTGGCTTAGTCAGTTAAGCATCTGCCTCTTGATTTTGCCTCAGATCATGATCTCTTGGTTTGTGGGATCGAGCCCCGCATCAGGTGCTCTCTTCTCTCTCTCTCTCTCTCTCTCTCTCTGCCCCTCCCCGGCTCACAGGCACATGTACTCTCACTCTCTCTCAAAATAAATAAACATTTAAAAAATATTTTTAAAAAATTCTCATATGGAAAAATGCAAAACAAATTTAAAATCATCCACAACCCTACCACCAAGAAAATATCGCACAATGTTATGAAGAATTCCCCGTCGATATTTTTGATGTTCGGTCTCTTCAAACTCGCCGTATATTTTTGTACTTTTCCACTGAACGACATTAAATAGGAAATGGACATCATGAATTTGCAGGTTGAAACACCACTTTGGCATCAGTGCAGAAAGTAGCCTGGCCGGGAGACCCGTGGGACAGCTAATGACATAATGGAGGCAGTGACCCCCTCAAGGCTACTGCAAGGGTTTCTCCCCACTTAGTTTTACTGATATGGACAATTGTGACTTTAAAAAATATTACGTAAAGTGCTTCTTCACAACTACAAGTTCAAGACCGAAACAGGCTGGAGAAGCAGCCTTGTGAACATTTCTCTCTCGCTCCCACCACACATCTCCACCAGATGGCCTGAAATTTGGTCGCCTGCTGTCTTCACACAGGGTTTTAAAAGACTCGGGTTTTAAAACGTGACCTCTTTGTAGAAGACTGTGGCAGAAGGAAATAGATGTTGGGGAAGCATATGCTGGCTCTCTAAGATTCTGCCGAGGAGGGACACCTGCCAGTCCTTCTTGCAATTCGGTCAAAGCCGATCACAGGCCAACGAGGTTGCACGTGGGGCCGAGAAGGGTTGCCAGGACCCACAGCCCCTGGGAGCTGGCTGCTGTCAGCCTCTGATCTGAGCCCTTCTGCCATCCTGCTCGTGCATTTCCACAGCCACACTGACGTCCTCGACTGGTGCTCCAGTAAGCCCAGTTCACCTCTGCCTCAGGGTGGTTCTTCCCTCCACTGAACAGAGTGACTTCCCAGACAGCCTAGGGATTTGCTGTCCCACCTCCTTCAGACCTGTGCTCAAATGCCTCCTGACCCCTCATATTCTCGCTTACTCCGTATTTATCACTATATGACATATTATATATATCTTACTAGTTTGTTTATTCTGTCTCCCTCTCTCTCTCTCCTCTAATACACACACATACACACACACACACACACACACACACACACACACACAGAAACGTAAGCTTCAGGGACGCCTGGCTGGTGCATTCAGTAGAGCATGCAACTCTTGATCTTGGGGTTGTGAGTTCGAGCCCCACGTGTGGTGTGGAGTTTACTTAAAAAAACAAAAAATTAAAACAAACAAAAAAGGAATGTAAGCTTCATGAGCCCAGGTTTTCATTCTGATCACTGTAATGCCTCCAATACCCAGAACAGTATCTCACATATGAAAGGTGCTAAAAAATATATATTTGAATGCTTCAATGATGAATGGATGAATATTAGATTACTAGCACAAGAGAAAGTCAGAAAATGTTGACTTAAATTATAACTACATGCCTCTTACTGCATAGCATAGTGTTGGTCTAAATAAATATCGATGAACTAATTTGGTGACCTTCATGGGAAAACTCCAGAACATAGAATTGTACCTGGAGGTACAGTTTATCTCCCTGCAGTGGCATTACCGACAGTTTTTAGTTAGTTATGTTTTTGTGACTTTTATTAATAAAGCCATGTTGTGAGGTCTCACCACGTGCCTGGCACGTACTGTGTGCATGATCGTCTTATGAAAGCCACACATCAGCTCTGGAGGGTAACCAGTATTAGCATACCCGTTAACCCTTAGGTAGCTAAGGTGTATTAGATGAGTGACTTCTGCAAGGTCACAGGCAGTCAGCAGCAGAGGCAGATTTCAAACTCCAGTTGGATTCTGGAGAAAAAGTACAGCCACATTATGTTCTTACTTTCTACAGTGAGCTTAATATATTCTTCTACTAGGAAGAGAGAGGGGAAGAGCTTATTTAAAAGGAAAAGGGGAGGAGGAGGAGGGGGAGGAGAAGGAGGAGGAGGGGGAGAAAAAAGGAAGAGGAAGAAGAAGAATTTCCTAATCGAGAGCTCGTGTCTCCTGGCACTATAGCAGACTTCAGCCTGATGATTTTCATAGAACAGTCCCCCGGAAAGCCATTAGCTTTCAAGACTTCATAATCAGGCAGACCTTTAAAAAGTCTCATGGGGTTTCTCTGCCTAGCCCAGACATCAGTCTGACTAATGCGAAATTGATTGCAAAGTGGGCTGTTTCCTGAAAGAATCTTTTCTTTCATTTTGATCAATCCAGGGTTCACTGAATCACTAAATATGTTATGGACCGAAGGGCTCGATTGTTGAGCTCAAAGTGTATATCTTTAGAATCAGTGACACGAACACAATGTTTTAAGCGATGAAAACGTAGCGCTTTTAGGCTTTGCAAGAATAATCGGAACGTTTCCTCCTTTATTCACGCAGTGTCCAAAAGCTGTGGATGCAAAATGAAGTCATTGCCTCTGTGGTACAGGCATCACCGCCATTTTTACAAACGGAGAGAGAGAAAGAGAGAGAAGTAGGGAGGTTTAGAAGGTCCCGCCTCCAGAATAAAAGATCAAAGTGTCAAAATAACAAGCGGTCGCTTTAAGGGAAATATTTCTAGAGGGCTTAACTCAGGGGAAGTAACAGGTGTCTTCTTTTAACTTTGCCTTCTCTCTTTTACAAAGCAAACCTCCCGCTGTACGAATCCAACATAATCCAAGCAGACGGAGTCACTCTGAGGTCTAAGGATAATATCCTGTTCCGTCAGGGCTGGTTCGGGAGGTCACTTGGCATGGGTTACTCTCTGTGGCAGTGGGATCAGTCATGGTCTCTGACTCTCCGACTGTGTGGAGCTTGACCTGTCTTCCTAGACATTTAAAAACTGCACACACTTCAGGTGTCCGATGTGATGTTTTAATATAAGTATACCTTATGTAATGATTGCCACAATCAAGCTAGTTTATATATCCATCACCCCATAGTGTGTGCGTGTGTGTGTGTATTTTTAATAACTTCATTTTAATGTTAAAAACATTTTTTAATGTTTTATTTATTTTTGAGAGAGAGAGAGAGAGAGAAAGAATGTGAGTGGGGGAGAGGCAGAGAGAGAGGGAGACACAGAATCCGAAGCAGGCTCCAGGCTCCGAGCTGTCAGCACAGAGCCCGACGCGGGGCTCGAACCCACGAACCGTGAGATCGTGACCTGAGCCGGAGTCGGACACTTAACCAACCGAGCCACCCTGACTCCCCAAATGTTCTCTTTTTCTGCATTTAACATGCTGTCTGTACAACCAGTCTACGGGTTTGTCATTTCAATGATCCTATTTTTCATTTTTGGAAGTTAGTTGATTCTTTTAAAAATACATCAGTCTTTTAAAATTCTAGGGTCTTGGTTATTTACCCTTAGTTTTGATTTTCTCTTTAATGTCTTCCCTTATGTAAACGTATGTAAATGAAAGTCCTTTTCATACTGCTATGTCATCCAAAGTTCTTGCGTGCTAATATTCTATTGTGAGCTCATCTTCTGCGTAGAGCTATCTGTGGGAATCCTCTGTGGCCTGAGTTATAGAGTGTCCCTGCAGGGAGCTTCTCATTTCTTCTGCTGGGTACCCCAGCGATATCATTATCCTGGGACTTTTTAAAATGTCAATGTATTGGGGCACCTGGTTGGCTCAGTCAGTAGAGCATGCAACTCTTGATCTTGGGATTGTGAGTTTGAGCCCCACATTGGGTGTAGAGATTACTTAAAAATAAACTTGTTAAAAAAATGTTAATGCATCAGTTCAAGGTTCCCAGACAACTCAGCTAATGTACATTTGAGGTCCAAACCCACTTGCAGTACAGGCTAGAAATCTCAGGGTCTCAGAGGAGATTTTCAATTTTATCCAGGACTCAAAGACAAGCTTCTCTGTTTCCCTAAGTTATTGGATGGTTCTCCATGAGATGACATAAAGATCATAATTGAATAATAATAGGAAATGTAGTCGTACAGTAGGTCTTGGTTCTTTTTATTTTTTTAAGTTTATTTATTTTTGAGAGAGAGAGAGAGAGAGAGAGCAGGGGAGGGGCAGAGAGAGAGGAAGAGAGAAGCCCAAGGAGGCTCCACGGCTGTCAGCACAAGAGCCTGACTCGGGGCTTAAACCCATGAACCGTGAGATCACGACCTGAGCCAAAGTCAAGAGCCGGATGCTAAGCAGCTAAGCCACCCAGGCACCCCAAGTCTTGGTCCTGATGAGAACAAAATTTACATGATCGTTATGAAGCAACGTCAGAAAACACCAAAGTAAAGATGCAGCAGACAAAGGAAGAGAATTAAATGAGCAGGAAGTGGTGAATAGAAGGGTATCTAATATCCCCTGATGGTCTGTGAGATTTTATGCATGACGGGAAAAGAAATAAAGGCTTACGGTATGACCACTGGTGTCACATACAAAGCTGACTAGGGAGGATTTTAATATTCCTATATTATGGAGGAAGAGGGGATTTAAGATTCCACTCTCACCCCAAGACAAGTAAAAGCAATGTCTAAAATTTGCCAATGAATAAACAACACAGGGCATGTTACTTAGATATACTGAAGAATCCGGAATTCAGGAGCACCCAAAAGAAAAGAGACTGGAAGTAAATACACATGGTGTGTGAGCTTAAGATGAGGAGATGTGAGGTATGGGTCTGTTCCTTCTCATTATAAGTTATTTTGTAGCCTTTGATTGTTTCATCTGGATTAAAATTTTAAAAATAAGCTTAGGGGCGCCGGGGTGGCTCAGTCAGTTAAGCGTCGGACTTCGGCTCAGGTCGTGATCTCACGGTCTGTGGGTTCGAGCCCCGCGTTGTGCTGAAAGCTCAGAGCCTGGAGCCTGCTTCGGATTCTGGGTCTCCCTCTCTTTCTCTGCCCCTCCCCCACTTGCACTCTGTCTCTTTCTCAAAAATAAACAAACATTAAAAACATTTAAAATACATAAAAAATAAGCTTTACAAAAAACACACTATAATGTCTAAAAGCATAGTTAAGAGATATAACTTCCAAATCAAAATAGGTTAAAAGGGGGTGGAGTAGGCAGTCATGAATATTAATCAATGAGAGAAACAGACGGGTAGGCAAACAAGGCAGATAAAAAGTACAAAATCAAATGACAAAAATAATCCAAAATTGGCCCAAACCATTATCAAGAAGATCCAAGATTTAAACAATGTCACTGAAAAGTTTGATTTAATCGATATTGGGGAGAGAGCTCTGCGCCCAACAATTATTACACTGACATTATTTTTAAACACTATAGAACATTTGCCAGAATTGACCAAGAGACACACACACACACGCGCGCACACACACACACACACACACACACACACACACACACACATGCACTAGGCGGCAAAGGTAGGGCGTCAACAAAATCAAGCGACCCAAAAATTCCACATCACATCACCATGTTCTCTGCAAAACTTGAAATCAACTTGAAGGATAGTAACAACAGCTTGACATGTTTAGAAATTTTGAAATATTCCTTAAATATAAATAAAAATACAAATATAAATATAAATATACATCACCATAGTGGAAATTAGAAAATATTTAGTCTGGGGCACCTGGGTGGTTCATCACTTAAATACCTGACTTCAGCTCAGGTCATGATCTCACGGTTCATGGGTTCAAGTCCCATGTCAGGCTTTTCGCAGACAGCCTGCTTTAGATTCTCTGTTCTCCCTCTCTCTCTGCCTCTCTCTCTCTCTCTCTCCCTCTCTCAAAAATAAATGAACATTAGAAAAAAAAGAAATACATCTAATTTAGATGTAGGAATTTTTTGAGACCTTTTTTTAAATGTTTTGTTTACTTCTTTAAGCACAGAGGAAAACTCGGGTGTTTTGATTTTGAAGGTTGGTGTCCTTTGGTTCTTATTTGATAAGCTGGCTGAGAGGCTGGATGGGGGGCTGCAGGAGGTTGAACATTCTGCTGAACCACCTGACATCCTGCTCGGCTGAACATTCATCATGCGACCGGAGACAGCCCTGCCCTCCCGCTGGCCGTCAGCCTTCTCACTATGCGTGACATCAGGCAGCCAGGGATCAAGCAGGCCCCTGGGACCCCGCTGTCCAAGTCACCCAGCCCTCACCTCCTCCTGTACATGCACGGATGTCCAACGCAGGAAGTAACCTCTTCAATCCTGAGGAAGCACACCTCATCATTTTAAAAACAGCACCAAATGACAGCGGACTCTACCTTTCCAAAAACATAGCTGAGGAAAAAAAAGCAGCGTTCATCTGACCCAATGCTCTAAATCTAGAAATTTTCCAGGCTTTACATTTTTTCAGCTGAATTGAAGAATGCTAAACCATACCTAACTACGTATACTGTAAAATGAATATAACAGGGTGCCTGGGTGGCTCAGTCGGTTGAGCGTCCGACTTCAGCTCGGGTCATGATCTCACCGTCTGTGAGTTCGAGCCCTGTGTCGGGCTCTGTGCTGAAAGCTCAGAGCCCAATTTGGATCCTCTGTCTGCCTGTCTCTCTCTCTCTCTCTCTCTGCCCCTTCTGCGTGCACACTCTCTCTCTCTCAAAAATAAACATTAAAAAATTATAAAAAAAATAAAAATAAAAAGACAAATAGTGGCAAACCATACAAATAAAGAGTAAGCTCCCCCCTACCACATTCCTCCAATTTCAAAGGCTTCGGGAGTGGGAAATCAACACTTCCAGTTCTCTCCATCTTTCCAGAAACCGACAATGCATTTCCAAGAAAGATCAGTTGATTGGTATATTGGCAGATCAGTAGCTAAATCAAGGGTTCTAGCTCTCCGTACTAATTAATTCTGTGTAAGTCTGAATTTAAATTTATTTTTTTAAGTTTATTTTTTTTTTAGGAATCTCTACCCCAACATGGGGCTTGAACTCACAACCTGGAGATCAGGAGTCACATGCTCTTACAACTGAGCCAGCCAGGCGCCCCTGAATTTAAGTTCAAATGTAAGTCTGCACCTGACATTTTGAATGTTTCCCCTGACATCTCCTGTAACTCATGGAGGTCGTACAAGAACATGAAACTTGCATCCGCAGAATAATCCTCAAAATGAAAAATCATTTACAACCTGGCATTTGCCCTGAGTGACTGACATCGCTTTCAATTTCACAATTAAAAATGAAATTGCTAACAGTATAAATTTCGGTGACCTAATAAATGAATTTGTATAAAAACGAGCCAGAAATACTGAATGATCACTCAAGACATCACATAAACAGCTTATCATTTATTGCGTTACGTAAAATTTTGGCATCGAAATGTTATTTTTTTGCCATTTGTAAGTTTATGTTGACACGCAAGTACCTTTCTTACCCCTGTTATATTTTATAAGTAATAATATTTTTAGGACAAAGCCTTATATTTTAGTGATTTTATCAGCGTCCTTTCCCACTTTTTCGAACAAGGGACCTTGAGTCTCCATTTTGCACCGGGTCCTGCAAATCATGTAGCTGGCCCCGGTTGGAAGGTTTGTTGCCCTGTAAAGGCTCAGGCCCACCCTAGAGTTGCCTGAGCAGGGACAGCAGGAAAGTCCCTGGGAGTTTGGCTTGTGGCCCCTAGAATGTGGGAGGAAAAGATGTGAACACAGAGCCTACTGCCTGCCTCCCACAGGCAGGATTAGGGGAGAGAGGGTAGCAGTGGGGAAGTCCCTACCCCAGCCGTGGGTTACCCGAGTAACAGAAGCCGGAGGGATTATCAAGGCTGGAGCCACCTTGAAGGGCCCCACCTGCCACCTGCCAGTGTGACAGAAGAACGAGGCTGTGGATGGGCTGAGAAGAGCCACAGAGGTCTGCCAAAGAGCGCATCAGCCAAGTCAGGAGCCAGGCAACGTAGAGGGTCCCACGAGAGCCCCTCATGAGGTCCCACACATGGGACCCATGAGAGAGACAGGCTTTTGGAGACATCTGAGGAGCTGCTCTGGGGCGCCTGGGGGGCTCAGTCGGTGAAGCGTCCGACTTCGGCTCAGGTCATGATCTCGCAGTTTGTGAGTTCAAGCCCCGCATTGGGCTCTGTGCTGACAGCTCAGAGCCTGGGGCCTGCTTCAGAATCTGTGTCTCCTTCTCTCTCTCTCTCTCTCTGCCCCTCCCCTGCTCACGCTCTGTCTCTCTCTCAAGAAAACAATGAATAAACATTAAAAAAAAATTTTTTTAAGGTGCCCTAATGGGAAAGTGTTAGGCAAGAAAGAAGCCCTGGGATGTCACCGATGAAGACTTCACCCTTCTCTCACTAATCCCCTCTCCTGGCCCCCAACTCGGGAGAAAACAGGGGTGAGGCGGGGAGGAGAAGGCAGGGAAGAGGAAAAGAGAAGCTTGACGGTTTTGAACTGGCTATGAGAGGGACATCTACTCTCCGGAAGGACTTGAAAAGTCAGGGGATCTACCCATGCCACATCTGAAGGGGGTTTGATTACAGAAAAGTAAACTATCTCCTGTTCATCCCTCCATCAGGTTCACGGAAGAAACCAGCTACGCGGGCACAAGACTGCACGCATTTTAAAAACAGAAATAGACCAGCGCTTCCCTTATGTTTTCACGTAACAACATATCATACACTTGGAAAGGGCTGCCTCACTCTGTTTAATGACTTCATAGTATTCCGTCTATAATGTACCACGATTGATGTAACCCGTCCTCTGTTGAGGCACATTTCATTGCTCTCCAATCTTTTCCTGTAAATGTACTCCTTTCAAATCACAAAAAGGTGCATTAACTTCTTCAGCTGTACATCACTGAAAGAAAAAAACCGCAGGGGCACCCAGGTGCCTCAGTCAGTTAAGCGTCCAACTTCGGCTCAGGTCACGATCTCACTGTTCATGGGTTCGAGCCCCACGTCAGGCTCTGTGCTGTCAGCTTGGAACCTGGAACCTGTTTCAGATTCTGTTTCTGTGTCTCTCTGCCCCTCCCCCACTTGTACGCTCACACTCTCTCTCTCTCTCTCAAAAATAAATAAACCTTAAAAAATTTTTTTTTAAAAACTGCATTGTTTGATTCCTTGATTCTTTTGTACAAACCTGCAAGGTGAATTTTCACCGTGAACTCCTCACTGTTGCTGGGTTTTTGCCGCCCTACTGTGTTCACCTACATTTGATGGTAAAAGAGGCTTGAATATGTCCATCTCTTCTCTGTCACTCATTAGCTTGGTGACCTTGGACAGATTGTTTAAGTTTTCTGAGCTTCCATTTCTTTATCTTTGAAATGAGGTTAATAATTCCTACCTGCAAATGTTATTATAAAAAATAGAGATAATCTTTGGAAAATAGGGAGCACAGAGTCTGTGCTCAGTAAAGGTATATGTTTTTATTATTGTTGTTCTTGTTTGCGTGTGGATGTGTCTTGAGTGTAACAAAGTATTAACTTTTGGTTTGCTTTTCCGTCACTCATCACCCACTATGCATCTTGGCCGCCACGGCAATGATACAGTTTCGGGAAATATAAATGTTTTATTTTTTTAATTTTTTTTAGTGTTTATTGTTTTGAAAGAGAGAGAGTGTGTGTGTGTGTGTGAGCAGGGGAGGGGCAGAGAGAGAGGGAGACACAGAATCCGAAGCAGGTCCAGGCTCCGAGCTGTCAGCACAGATCCTGACACGGGGCTCAAACTCACCAACCGTAAGATCATGACCTGAGCCGAAGTTGGGCACTCAACCGACTGAGCCACCCAGATGTCCCGGAATATAAACATTTTAATAGTAAGCTAAGCAAAGGGAGAAAACAGGGCGAATACAGTGTTTAAAGGTGATGTGGTTCAAAGGTAAAGAAAAGTATTCCTCTCTGTTAATGTCAGTCATTCACTCTCAAAGGGTGCTTCGAAGACCTCTGGGGCCACCCAAGAGTCTCTTGGGGCATCTGCAAAGTCAAAACTATTTTTAAAAGAACACTAAGATACTGTTTGCCTTTTTCACTCCTATTCTCTTACAAGTCCACGTGATGTGTGATATCATCACCGATTGAATGAGGACACAGATGTGAGAATCCAGCTGTCTTCTACTAAGCCAGACATTAAAAAGATTTTTTTTAAATGTAAAACAATACTTGGGGCACCTGGATGGCTCAGTCGGTTAAGTGTCCGACTTCAGCTCAGTCATGATCTCGAGGTTTGTGAGTTCGAGTCCCGCGTCGGGCTCTGTGCTGACAGCCCGGAGGCTGGAGACTGCTTCGGATTCTGGGTGTCCCTCTCTCTCTGCCCCTCCCCAACGCATGCTCTGTCTCTCTCTCTCAGAAATAAAATAAACATTAAAAAATTTTTTTCTTAAGTAAAACAATGCCTCTCATGTCCCTGTTATTTTGTTTATTTGAGAAACAAAAAAAAATATGGTATGAATGTTAACATATAATGGGTTTATTATTTTTAATGAATTAGTAGATAAATATTTTGAACTCTTCTCAGTTTTCATTTCTATCACACTGAATAATGACAGATATGACTCACATGAACACTAGCTCTTTGGGTCTTCAACTACTTTTAAGGGTGTAAAGGGGGTCCCAAATCTCAAAAGCCACTAACATAGTTAATTGGTATTTGGTCACAATGCTAGCTCCATTTGGACAATATCATCGTTCAAGAGAGACAAGGAAATGACACTTAGAAGGAGTTAATGGAAAGCTAATTTTCGTATGATGTTTTAACGACTGATTCTGTAAGTCAGTCAGTTGGCAAATATTCCATGAGCACCTATTATGTGGACAAGCATTGCTCTGGATGCTGGGAGAAGACACATAAGGCCCTGCTCTCACGGCGCCTGAGTGGCTCAGTCGGTTGAGTGTCTGACTCTTGCTTTTGGCTCAGATCAGGATCCCGGGGTCATGGGATGGAGACCTGAGAGTTGGTCTCCACACTGAGTGTGGAGCCTGCTTTAGATTCTCCCTCTCTCCCTTGCTCATGTGCACTCTCTCTCTCTCTCTCTCTCTCTAAAAATAAAGAAATAATTTAAAAAAGACTTTTCTTTAAAAAAAAAAAAAAAGACCCTGCTCTCATGGAGTTTACTTTCCAGATAGAGGAGATAGACAGTGAATATGTAAGCAAATAAACAAGGTAATTTTAGGTTGTGATAACCGTTTTAAAGAAAATACACAGGCTAACGTAATTAGATTCTCTGAGCACAGAAGGACTTGGCCTATGTAGGCATGGGAAACTGCATTCCTGGGTCAAGGGGACCTAAGAATCTATACTATGTTCATGGATTGGGAGAAAAGAAGAGTCAATGCACACAGTGGTGCAAAATAAGTGATTCCTGTCCTTGCTATGGGATAAATCTGTTTTTAAAGACCGACTCTCCCACCATTCTCTAGAGTTGCTGAAGCAGGATTCTTTCAAGAGCTCGGGAGAAAGAGATCCTATCAGGAATGCCAGCAGAAGGTAGTGTTGATGTGCTCTGGCATGAAAGACAGAGGCAGGCAGAGCATTCCAGAGAGTGAGGTCAGACAAGGGTCATCTGTAGATAGAGGCTGACTTAAACCTCCACATATGGGAACAGACGCCTACGGAGAAAGAGGAGAAGGAGGGCCTAGGAAGTCGCCACTTTAAATCAATTTTCAGACATGTCTCGTCCACTTGGTATCTTTCCTAAAGGCTCTGAAACAGTCTCGGGAGCCAAACTTCTATTAAAAAAAAAAAAAAAAAATTAGAAGCCCACCGAAGGCTGTTTCTGACCTCAGAGAAATGATGAAAAGTCGAAGCCATACCCGGTTGAGACACGCAGCAGCGAAAACGCTCCGTCTCGTTTTTGGAAAACACGCCAGCTTCCTATTCCTCGCGCATATTTGCAATCCGTACGCAAAATCGCAGATCACGTGCATAATAGGTAGCAAAATGAGCTGGTGGGCTCAGCGTTAGCCGGTGGGCGCTTGCCGGTTCACGTTTCCATTTATAACAGAGGCTCTCACTCATCAGCAATGTGGGACGTGGAACTGCTGAAGGCGGCTCAGCACAAGCACCAGCCTCCTTGCTGGTAGTGTTCCTAAAATTAAAGGAATACCAGGACATTCAGCCCACTTCTTCACCAACTGACACGTTTTTCGTTGCATCTTACCTCCTCTCGTGGCCTCAACTATTACCTCGCCACCAATGATCCTGGATCTCTCCCTCTCTCTCTCTCTCTCTCTCTCGACCCCTTATAACGTACCCTATGCCCAGATATCAGCTGCCCCTGAAACACCCACAGGATCTTCCCAGTTTAAAGAAGCAAAGGGCTCCGGTTCCCAAAGGACCTTGTCCTTTGCGTCTTTGGTGACGTGATTAGCACTGTTCTCACCCTAACAAGAAACCTGCAGAATGGAGATGCCCCAGCTGAATGGAAGCTGGGGTGTAATCATGTCCTGGGGTATCTGAAGACCATGTCCCAACATCAAGGGGTCTTAGCTAGGAGAATAAACGATAAGAATGGAAAGAACAGGGGCGCCTTGGGTGGCTCAGTCGGTTAAGCGTCCGACTTCGGCTCAGGTCATGATCTCACGGTTTGTGGGTTCGAGCCCCGTGTCGGGCTCTGTGCTGACAGCTCGGAGCCTGGAGCCTGCTTCGGATTCAGTGTCTCCCCCTCTCTCTGCCCCTCCCCTGCTCGCGCTCTGTCTGTCTCTGTCTCAAAAGTAAATAAAAACATTAAAAAAAAATTAAAAAAAGAAAGAATGGAAAGAACAAGCCAGAAAGGGCAGCCCAGGGTCTGCCTCAGATTGTTCCCCTGACTTGGCCCCACCCTGGACTCACATTTCAGCTGTATGTGTTGAAGCTGAACAACTTTCCATACGATACAAAGCTTTGTTGCCCACCTGCCAGAGCGTGACCCGGAATGGGTGTGGGAGCCTTGAAAATACAGCACGGCCTTGGTTCATTGCGAGCACTGGGGGACCCAACGCTACTCGGATGTCCCAAGAGCTTGCAACTTTGCAGACATGGCATAAAATCTCAGTGTTTTTCACACCCACGGGGATGGCTATGGCGATCGTGAAAAATAAAAACAGCAAGTAACAAATGGTGAATCGGAGCCCTCGTTCATTGCTATGGGAATGTGAAATGGCTCAGCCTCCGTGGAAAACAGTCTTGCCAGTTCTTCAAAAGTTAAATATATAGAAAAAAATATACAGGGCACCTGGGTGGCTCAGTCGGTTCAGCGTCTGACTTCAGCTCAGGTCGTGGTCTCATGGTTCGTGGGTTCGAGCCCTGCATCGGGCTCTGTGTTGATGGTGCAGAGCCTGCTTGGGATTCTCTCTCTCTCTCCCCCTCTCTCTGCCCTCTCCTGCGTGCGCGCGCTCTCTCTCTCTCAATAACAAGTAAACTTAAAAATATATATATAATCCGGAATTCCATTCCAAGATATATTGAACACAGGTACAACGGAAAGACGATCGAAAACAGGTCCTCAAATAATCACGCACACGCACGTGTTCATAGTAGCACTGTTCACAACAGCCAAGAGGTGGACACAACTCAAATGTCCACCCGCTGACAAATGGACAAATTAGTTGTGGTAATACATATAATGGAATATTATTCAGCCGTAAAAAGAAATGAAATACTGATACAGGCTACACCCTGGATGAGCCTTGGAAGCGTTATGCTAAGTAAAAGAAGCCAGACACCAAAGGTCACATACCGTAGAACCTCATTGCTATGAAGCATCCAGCATATTTTCAAAAATTATTTGGCAATATAGTCTCTCACCACTTTCATGGACCAGACATTGTGTTCCACTTGGTACGCAAGACGTTTTAGCGGGGCACGGTATCTCTGCCTTAGACTCAAAGAATATGATGGTAGGAAGTCGTTATTTTGTCCGGCTCTTCTTAAACTTTGATCTACAAAATCCTAGGGGCAGATAGATAAAGCTGTAGGTCAAGATCGCCAGGTTCACCCAGTCGATGTTCATTTTCTTCACGTGGTGCAGCAAGGGAAAACGTACACCAAATGAACCACGGTGGCTGTAGGAAGGGGTTTTTTTTGTGGGGTTTTGGGTTTGTGCTAAGTGACTCTAAGGTGGGAAGGGTAGGGGATACAGGAATCGGGCCCGGATTGCCAGTGGCCGTGAAGTGGCGTGGTTTCATAACGGAGGAATGGAGCGAATCTGCGGAAGGTACTGATAAGAAAGAATTAGTCACTCAACGGTAGCTCCTTTGCAGTTGTGGTGTGGCCTTGGGAAAATCACTGCTTTCTGTTGGCTTTGGGCTCGCGTCATTTATGACTGTCGGGAACATCACAGTCTGCTTATCAGCGCTGACTTTTGTCTCTCGGGTCCCGCAAGAAGGTAGTGGGTGTTGCGGGAAGAAAGAGATCTGTGTAAGCCTGGAAAGTCCTCGTTAAACAACGTTAAATAAACAATAAACTGGGGTTTGTGGAGTTTTTAAATGTGCTAAAGGGAACTGTGAATCTCCCAGGGCACCTTTTTGTTTAATGTTTTGTTTATTTTTGAGAGAAAGAGAGTGAACAGGGAAGGTGCAGAGAGAGGGGCGGGGACAGAGGATCTGAAACGGGCTCCGCGCTGTCAGCACAGAACCCGACGCAGGGCTCGAACTCACAAACTGTGAGATCATGATCTGAGCTGAACTCGGACGCTCAAGCGATTGAGCCGCCCAGGCGCCCCTCCCAAGACACCTTTAATTTGTTTTCAGCACAGCTGCCTAAGTGATTCTGTTCAAATATAAGTCCAAATATCCAGTGGCTTCTCGTCCCTCCTCCACATGCCCAAGCATGACCATTCCGACCTCTTTTCCTATGTATCTGCCCCTCTTCTCTCTCCTCCATCCACCCTTGCCTCCTCCATGTTCCTCCTGCCAGGAATGCTTTTCCCCCTCATGTTCCCTTCTCTCCTTCAGGTCTTTGTTCAAATGGAACCTTCCAGCGACACCTTCCCTTCCTACTCTTTATCAAGCCCTCCTCTCCCCAACACCTCCCACAGCCCTTCCAACTGCTTTATTTTTCTCCTTGGCACTCATGGCCATCTGAGATACTCTCCATTCCGTTTTTTCTTGTCTCTGGTCTCTGTGCCCATACAAGCAGGGATTTTTACTTAATTTTCCCCATGGCGCATCCCCAGGACCCGCAACCATGGCGGGCGCATAACAGGCACTGAATAAAAATGTGTCAAATGAATGCATGGGCAACCCCCTTCTAAACTTCTTCTGCAAGAGAGTGGTGAGTGAGGTGTCTGTATCTTCCATGTATAGACAGGAAAGAAGTTCTGGAAGAACACAGGAGAGCCTGGAACTCCTCTTCCACGGTTTTGTCATTAGCTCTCCGTGTCTCGTGAAGCCAGTCTTTCCTACAAGGTTGCCCTACCGGGCTGGAACTAAATACAGCAGGTCGCTAGATGGCACTGTTCACCAAGAATCGTGGGATTCTTACCGATGGCCTTTGAAATCCCCTTTTCCCTAGAAGTGAAGAATTCCAAGGAATGGTTACCATTCTTCACACTCTCTCTCTAGCCAGGAGGAAACTCAGAGTCCCACAGCACCACTTACGAACTAGCCACCCTCGCCCATGAGCGCAGGTTAACTAACCCTTTACCTCGGAGCAAAAGAGGTTCTTAGATACTTCTAGTAATACCCATGGCAAGCATAAGCAAAGCTTTGCCCCCCTTGAAAAGGTGCCCTGCCTCTTACACTTGGCCCGTGGCCCTCTTGGCATAAGCCTGTCTCTTTCCCTCCACCCTTGCCTCTCTGTCTCCTTAGAGAATGGAGTTCAGGTTACACTGCCAGTTCTGTTCCCAGCTTTGAGCAGTCTGAGAGGAAGCATGGAACACGGGGTGACCTGGAAATACAGTAGAAGGGACCGAGGGCAAACTATATCTCCATCGCAAACAGCCCTAGGACCTTGAGCAACTTATCCAACATCTCTCAACCTTGGTTTACGCAGTTGTGCCATGGGGATAAAAATCCCTGGGACAGGACAGGTAATAAACATTAAATGAGAAGAGGTATGAGGTTTCAAGCCAAGCTTTCTATAAAGCTTTGCTTTCCATTTCCAGATATCACCTATATTTATACTCTAAAACTTAAGTCGGGGCAGTTGGTTGACCTGATGAACACTTCTCTGCAATCCTGGCTGGTCTTAAGATGTCCCAGTGAACAAAAACTCCATGATGAACCTCCTCTCTGCATCGTCTTGACTAATAGATGGTTAGCTCAAGTTATGTCTGCAAATGCACACACAGAAAGCTACTGTCTTTGTGAACGTCAGCCGATCAGCAAGTATTTATGGAGAACTTGTAATTTTGCCTCAGTGTTCTAGAAGATTATTCTGGAAGCAGAAATAAGAGAGCTGGGAAAGAGAATGCAGTCAAAGACACTGCAGTTCACTCTTTAATGAAGTACCCTTGTTTCTTGCTCTTGAGAGGAAATATGGAAGTCAAGGACTATTAGAACGGCTGTTGGCTTTTCAACTGATAAAACCAGAAATAATGGTTCCATTTGGGGAGCAAAGGCACATAATAGGAACTGTTCACTCATGGCAGCCGTGCTTTACCACACAGATTGTGCCTATGATTAGTAACAAAAAAGCCCAACTGTGCCTGCTGTTTAGCCATACCTCTGGCCAGACACTTCCTGTTTGCCAATCTGACAGGATCACCTGCTTTCCCAGAAATTACCCTACATTTCAACCCCTTACCTTCTACCCCAGATCGGTAGGGCTGACTCCCTGAGCCTGCGACACATCACCCTTCCCTCTCTCTACCCCCCCAAGTCTTACCTATTCTACACTGTCCCCAGAATCTCTCTCCTTTATTCTTTTCTCAAAGTACTACCATACGCTTGTCTATTCCGGTTCTACTCTTTCTCAGCTCACGTTCTGAGTGCTGAGACGCATCAGAAAAGGAAAAGGAGCTATGCCCTGTGGTTTGATCTTATAAAAACAGAATGGATTTGATGAAAAGAAGAAGTGGACAGGAGTGGTATTTGCTCACCTCGTACTTACTCTAATTATAGCCAGTTGGGTGTTATGGGCAACCATACTGGGTGACATGAGGGTTGCATCAGACAGGATGTCCCATTTCCAACTTCCCCTGTTCATGCCCTATGCATTCCCTAATCAGCATTTTAAAATTACAACCTGATTGCTGAACAAATAGGAAGTCTCCCCACTAGCTGAATTGTGGCCTGCAATTTTGTATATTACCAAGAACACTTGATTCCCAAGCTCAGCTTTATTCTTCCGGATTTTGCTGACTTACTGTTTCCCCAGAAGTAATGGACATTTTGTTTGAGAAAAGATAGACATTTAGGAAATTTCAATTGGAAGAAAGGCAAAAAGCTGAAATCTTGTTTTTCCTGCGGTGAAGTGTCATATTCCCCTCTTCCTCCAGATAGCCTCGGCTCCTGTTATGTAGTGTTGAAATTTCTGTTCCAAGAATGTGGAAGGATTAGGATGCCATAAACCCAGGGTTTAAATCAGGAGTGTCCTCAGGGCGCCGGGGTGGCTCAGTCGGTTAAGCGTCCGACTCTTTTTCTGCTCTGGTCATGATCTCACGGTCTGTGAGATCGAGCCCCGAGCCCAGCTCTGTGCCGACAGTGTGCCCAGCCTGCTTAGGATTCTCTCTCCCTCTCTCTCTGTCCCTCCCTCTCTCTCTGCCCCTCTCTGGCTCACGTGCACACGTGCATGCTCTCTCTCCCCCACAAAATAAATAAACTTAAAAAAAATAAATAAATCAGGAGATTCCTCTCCCACGGAACCTAGAACTAGGACTCAGAAAAGGAAAAATCAGCCTGATATTAAAGGAATCCAACACCTTCAAATCTATTTGCAGCCTTTTCTTTAGATGTTTATGCCAGTAAATTTCTGGGAATTATGCCTCACACAGAGGTCACACACTGGACCTCCACAAACCACATCCAGCCAGCTCGTATATTTAATTTGGCCTTCACAGTGTTTTTTTAAAAATAAGAATCGGTCATCAACCTTTTAAAGTTTTACATAAAATATAGGTTTATATAAAATAAATAGTTATGTTAAATTTATTTATATAAAAATACAGATTTCTGTATCGTCTTGGGAAAAAATAAAACCAGATGAGGCAGCCCTGGAATGTTATTTCCACATGGGTAGTGGTGGGTGGTGGACCATTAACTCAGTAGGAAACATACAAGGGGGATCATTCACGAAGGGTGGGGCTGGAAAGATGATCAGTTTTTTCCCCGGACGTACATCTCTAGGCTTGAACTGGAATTCCAATGAGCATTCAGTTCACCTCGCTCCCTAAATACCTGCCCAAATATCTGGTTTCTGAAAGCAGCACCATGAGCTTCCACTTTCCCAACGGCGATCCTAACTACGGAATCAGCGTGGACGTTTCCCTCTTCTTCTCTGCTATACCACCCCTCCCCCATCAGCTACGATCTGTGGTTTATTCTCCCCAAACTTTACTGGGCAATAAGATAGCTACCAGCCGCATGAGCGCTTAAAAGGTGGCTAGGTTAAATTGAGATACGCTCTAAGTGAAAAAGATACATTGGATTTTAAATACCTACACTAAAAAAATAGGACTTTAAACTAGCTGATTAAAATTAATTAATTAAAATAAATAAACTAGCTCATTAATAGTTTCACATGGGCGACCCATTAAAATGAGATTTTTGACATCTTGTGTTAAAGATATTATTAAAATTAATTTACTTATCTCTTTTTATCTTTTTAAATGTGGCTTCTAGAAAATGTTAAATTACATATGGGGTTCACATCTGTGGTTGACATTACCTTTCTTTCTTTCTTTCTTTCTTTGGTTTGTTACCTTTCTAGGGGACAGCATTGCCTCAAAATAGCTCTTCATGTGACATGTTAGTGGTGCTAATTATAGCCACAATGGCAATCATATTACAATACATGAATGTCAAATCAACATGCTATACACCTTCATTTTACACAATGTTATATGTCAAATATATTTCAACAGAAAAAAAATTTCACTTGGGTTTGTCTTCAACTTTCTAGCCTTGCTGCCATGCAATAGTTCGCATCTCATATCCCTTTACTCCTAGAATTTCACATTGGCCGAGGCTTTTTCCCCTCCTAATCTGTTCTGCACACCCTGGCCAAGTTTATCTGCCTAAAACACGGCTTTTATCATGAAACGCTCCTACTCAAACACTAACACCAGCTCCCAACTCTAGCCTATAAAGTCCGAACTGTTGAGAATAACAACTTCCACTTTACAAACCGAATTTATTCTGTCCTTTATTGAATTTTCCAAACAACGGAGCACCTAGCCTACCAGATTCCTGGTTTTCTAAATGCCTGAGCTGGGGGTGGTGAGAAGCACTTCTGATCTTAGAGGTTACAAAGATGATGCACTTAAAGCATCCAAACAGAAGCTCTTTTCGCTTACGATAGTTTCTACAACACCTCACAATCGACTGAAGAGCATCCGCGGATCTATCAGCTAAACTATTTTACCATCAGTTGAGAGAAAGAATAATAGCGTGAACTGAACAAACTGTTACATTTGCATTTTGGAAAACCCAAACTGGATATGCAACTAGAAAAGCTTAAATGAAATAATGTGCTTCACTCATCCATTATAGGTCCAAGCTCCCAAAGTGTGTGTGTGTGTGTGTGTGTGTGTGTGTGTGCACGCACGCACACACACACACACATATACATAGCTTTGTCACAAAATACATTTTAATAATGCCAATTTGAAATACTGCGGTATAACAATTAAAATGCCATCTCAACTTGAAAAGCATGAATTAAAAATTTATCAAGAATTATATAAATCCAAAGCCAGCAGAGCTACTGATTTATAAAGTGTGTTGGGTATTCTACACGGCAACGTGAATTTAGCTTGGGAAGAGAGACTTGTCAGGATTTATCTCAAATATGTGAGTTTTGAATTGTGCCATCTTCAAGACCTCATCCCTTTCATCAAACACGCCACCTTATAGACATTTTCTTCCTTTTTTTTTTTTTTTTTCCAATTATAGATCAGATAGGTTTTGCCAAATTCCCTAGGAGAATTTCTTGGTGCACGAAGCTTGAGTTGAGACAAATCCACATTCTACCATTTATTCTGTTACTTCAGACAGATTACTTAATTGTTCAGTTGCTCCTTATTAAAATTGGGCAGAAAGTATATATTCTTGTTTTATAGGAATTCTAAGAGATAACATACACGGTTAGCACAGCGCTGGGCATGTAGAAAGAGTTCTCAACAGCAGGGCACCCGGGAAGGTAACATGCGATCTGTCTGGCTTTTCTCAAAGCAGTTTGAAGACTCTGTAAAAGGGTGGGGCTTTGGCGTCTCACGCTACTAACCTCTGTAAGTTTAATAGACGGAGAGCTACACGCGACAGGGGTTTGGGTGGAGTGGGACGGAGCGCGTCCGCCCGCCCCCTCAGCCGCAGCTCCACGGCAGATGCCAGAAGGTGGCCACCAGGTCGGGCCTCAGTTGCACTGGTTCTTCCGGACTTCCGCTTCGCAGCCTCTGGCAATGAAAACACTACCACGTGGCCTGCAGCCTTGCGTCACCCTCCTTCGCCCAATGGAGAGCGGCGTCGCTGAGCTGGGGGCGGGTCGCTACCAGGGCGGTCCAGCCCACAGCTGTCGTCAATTGGCCAAGGGGGCGCGGCGGCGTGGAGTCATAGCCAATGGCGGCCGAGGGTGGGGACCCCACCCCCTCAGCTGCCCGGTTTGGCTCGGACGCGCCGGAGGATCTGGGCCGGGCGTGGGGGCGGAGCGAAGCGGGGACGGGGCGGAGCGAAGAAGGGCCGGGCGGGGCCAGGAGCGGAGGGGGGGCCGCGACCCGGCCCGCGGAGCCGGCGCCAGCGGGCTGCTGAGGTGGCTGTCGCCGGCTCGGAGCTGCGGCTTCCCCGGGTCGAGCCCCCGATGGAGGCCGAGGCCGCGGATGGCCCCCCGGGAGGGGTCGAGGCGGCGCTCAGCTGCTTCTCTTTCAACCAGGACTGCACGTAAGCCGCGGCGCCTGCTCTGCGGGGAGCTGGGGGGCAGAAGTCGCGAGCAGGGGTCTTGTCCTGTCGGCCACTTGTAGCGGGAGTGGCGCGGGCCTGCGCCTCCAGAGGGCCGCGGCAGCGCGGCAGGGGCGGCTCCCGGCCCGCACGGTCTAGGTGGGCTCCCTCTCCCCGTGCGGGGGTTCGAGCGCCCCCACCCCCGCTGTGGGCTGAGGGCCAGGAGCGGCAGGCCGAGCACGAAGGGAGGGAGTTCGCGGGCGCAGTGGGGCTGAAGAAGGCTACGGATCCAGTGGGGGCAGACGCTAGTGCCCCGAGTGGGGGTCTCGGAAGGAGGGGCAGAGGCCAAAACAAAGGAGATGGGCGAGGAGGGGGAAGTTGCAAGTTGACCCTAGGCGAGGTTGTTGGGGCCCAGGAAGATGAGAGTACAGGAAAAACTTTCCCATTTGTCCTTGAGCATCTCAACGTGGCATCTGGGCAGGGCCTGGGACAAAGAGGCAGCCTATCCGTGCGGCCAGGCCAGCCCTCGTCCCAGCCCAGCTCGGGGCATCTCGCCTTTCCACCCCCTCTCACTGTGTTCACACAGCCCCCAGGGCGAGGCAGAATCCTCTTCTCAGAGTCCCCGAGCCCTTTCCCGGGCCCGGCTGACTTCTCTGAGAAGCGCGAGCTCCACCCTGTTGCTTTTTGAGTGCACTTGTAATGTTTCACTTCGATGTGCACTTTTGGACTTTGGCCAGAGAGTTAGAGGCTGAACCGTATTTCAGACCTCTCAAAGATTCAGCCCTTTACAAGTGAACGCCTGCTTCCTTACCTCTTTGCGTGGAATTGTTAGATGCCAGTCCTGGGGACCATATGGAATAATCTCTTGGGAATGTGCACCCCGAGCATCAAGCAGGGATGACTACTTTTCCAGGTTCCTACTTCCTGCTGTACCAGTTTCTGTCGTGTTCCTTGTTTGGAATGGGCTTCAGGCTTGTGCTTTGGCCGCCTGTGACTGGGCTGTGCTAATATTGAACATTCACTGGTGTAATTAAGGCCATCCTGTACCATAAGTAACTCTGGCTTCCATTCCCTTTGTGTTTCTGTTTAAAAACACCCTATGCCAAACAATATGCCTTTGTTCGGAAAAAAAAAAAAAAAAAGTATGTGTAATCGGGTAATTGGGTAGCTGGACGGCTTGGTTAGATGGGTGACTTTTAAGCCTTTTTTGACCACAGTCCACAATAAGAAATGCATGTTACAACATCCCCCGATACCCACATACATAGACTGTCTCCCAAAGGTGATTCATTAAATAGTGTTTACTCTTTCTATATAGTGTGATACCTTCTTTTAAAGCTGTTTGTGACTCATGAGCTGTTTTTAAGATCTCCTCATGGGTTGAGACCCGCAGTTTACAGAAATGATGGTGTAGATAAAATTCTGACATTTTGTAAGAAGCATTTTGCAAGAGAGGATGGCTGTTGAAATGCCAGAGTGTTTTCCTTCCCAACCGAACACAGGACAAGGAAAGGAGTCAGTTTGCTAGTTCACAGTAAATGTTCGAAGTTCTGCTTTATAAACATCGTGTATCAGATTGTTTTTTTAAGTGGGGTTAGTTTTTACTCTGGGTGAGTCCCAGCTTTCTATGGCACTTGGGTAAGAATATTATTTTCAAAGCTGTTGGGTGCTTGGAAAGTTAATTTCCTTCGTCTCTATGGTCAGTTCTGTTTTCTTGGATGAAGGCTTTGCTGGACAGCTCTGTCTCACCTATAAATAAAAGTTTTTGTCAGAGTCAGTTGCTTTGAGCCACAGAGGATATGACATTGGATTTTAAAATAAGTCAAGCCCCTTACGTATGCATTTAGGAGTATCAGTGTGTCTTTCTTTGTAAGTGCAGGCTGAGTTTGCAGTCCAGTAGTGCAACTAACCTTTACGAGTCTTCTTTGATCATACTTCATGCTTGGCACTGTGCTAGGCACTGTGGGTACATTTTTTCATTTGACTGGCGGCACATATTTGTCCCAAGCTCTATTCCTGTGAGAGGTGATGAGAATTTATTTATTTTTTTTCCTGCAGGAAGCCCTTATGGATAAAATAGGATTTTAGTCTGGATTCCTTGATTCAGCCTCCTTTGTGGCCATGGCTCAACATTTAAAACATAATAGTAACCACACTGCTATTTTTTCATGTATAAAATTCTTCTGGGAGCAGGCCTTATGTTTGAATTTTTTTTAATTTTTATTTTTTAAAGACTATTTTTAAGCAATCTCTACACCCAACGTGGGGCTAGCAGTCACGATCCCGAGATCAAGGATCACACGCTCTACCGACTGAGCCAGCCAGGCATCCCTGAAAATTATTTTAAATTACCCAATCTTTCGGTTAATATCACAAGACTCTCATTACATTTTTCCCTTACTTACAAGCTTTAGAAACCTCAGTTGCCGCTAAACTTGTCTATAGTTATGTGAAAAAGTCCATGTGAAGAACGTTTAAAGACAGTAATCACTACAGGGCATATCAAAAAAGTTTTTTGAATCATAGAATAAAAAGGAGGTTTTTAAAGTGCAGGTGCAATTGACACATGCAGCATTATATTTGTTTCAAGTGTACAACCTATTGTGATTCAACATTTGTATACATTGGGAAATGATCTCCACGAGAAGCCTACTAACCCATCTGTCAAGCTACACAGTTAATGCAATATTACTTACTGTATTTCCTGTGCTCCACGTTCGTCCCCATGATGTATTTATTTTATAACTGGAAGTTTGTATTTCCTGATCTCCTTCACCAATTTCATATCCCCACCCCCCCCCAAAAAAAAAAAAAAAACCCTGTCATCTGGCAACCACCAGTCTATTCTCTGTAACTATGAGTCTGGGTTTTGTTTTGTTTTGTCTTTCTTAGACTCCACGTATAAGTGAAATCATGTGATTTTTGTCTTTCTCTGTCTGACTCATTTCACTTAGCACAGTGCTCTCATCCACATTGTCGCGAATGGCAAGATTTTGTTCTTTTTTATGGCTGAGAAGCGGAGTGTGTGTGCGTGTGCACACGCCCGTGTGCACGTGTGCACGCATGCCGTGTCTTCTTTATCCGTTCATCCACTGCTGGGCACTTGGGTCGTTTCCATATCTTGGCTGTTGTAAATAACGCGGCAATGAACATACGGGCGCATACATCTTTTCGAGTTAGTGTTTTCAGTTTTTCTTCTGAAAGATACCCACAAGTGGAATTGCTGGATCATAGGGTAGTTCTCTTTTTAATTTTTTGAGGAATCTTCACGCTGCTTTCTGGCGTGGCTGCCCCAGTTTGCATTCATACCCATAGTGCACGAAGATCACCTTTCCAACACATCCTCGCGGACACTTGCTACTTCTTGTCTTTTTGATAACAGCCATTCTTACAGGTGTAAGGTGGTATCTCATTGTGAATTGGATTTGCATCTCCCTGATGATTGGTGATACCGAATGTCTTTTGATGAATCTGTTGGTTATCTGCACGGCTGCTTTAGAAAACTGTCAATTCAGATTCTTTTCCATTTTTAACCAGGTTGTTTTTTTTTTGTTATTGAGTTATGTGAATTATATATTTTCTTTATACCTACAAAGTTAATGCAGTATTATCTACTGTATTATATATTTATATATTTTTATAAATAAAAATATATTTATAAAAATAATTAAAAATATTTTATATGCACTTCATATATATTTACATATTTATTTTATATATTTATATATTTGTTTTATATTTTACTTACATAAAATATATTTATATGTATTTATATTATGTATATTTATATACATTTAGTTTATATATATTTATTGTGTATATATTTTACATATTTATTACATATACTTATATATATTTGTTTTACATATACTCAAAGATAATATGTATTTTCTTATTTTATATTATACCATATACAGTATATATTTTGGATATTAACCCCTTAAGGGATATATAATTTGCAAATATTTTCTCGCATTCAGTGGGTTTTTTCATTTTGTTGATGGTTTCCTTTGCTGTGCAGAAGCTTTTTAGTTTGATGTACTTCTACCTGTTTGTTTTTGCTTTTGTTTCCCTTGCCTCTGGAGTCAGAGCCAAAAAACATTGCTAAGACTCCTGTCAAGGAGCTTGCTGCCTATGTTTTCTTCTAGGAGCTTTATGGCTTCGGGTTTTCCGTTCAAGTCTTTAATCCATTTTGAGTTCATACTTGTATGCGGTATAAGACAGTAGCCCAGTTTCACTCTCTTGCTGCACGTGGCCGTGTTGTGAACTTGTAAGATGCCGGGGGCGTGCCTCTCGCCTCTCCAGGTGCCGTTGGTCATCATTGACGCTGCTCCGGAACCTGTCCTGCCCCTCAGGTCAGCCCCCCAGCAGGTGGAGGCCTGCGGGACCCAAGCAACTACCTCACTGATTGAGAGTTGACCGCAGCCTCCTCTCCCTGTGTCCCGGGGAACAACAAACGTTTGGGTAGAAAAAAAACAATTCCAGGGAAAACCACATGACCTCCTCTTTTTTATTTTTAGGCTGATGAAACAAGAGCCTTGGCCATCAGGCTCGCCCCGGTCAACTGCTTATATTAGTATATGCTTCCCTGTGCAGAATGGATCTCACCTTTTCAAAGACCTGCTTCAAATGAGGAAGCTGGGCTAATTTTTAGTCCACTTAGGACTATTTTAAGGTCTCTTTCGGCTCTGACATCCCATTTTCCCAGGGTGGAGGTGCTCCAGGTAGGAGCGCTTTTTCTAAGTGTGCCCTGTGTGAGATTTTGCTCATCGCTGAGGTGTTGAGGGCAAAGCGGGAGGGATCTGGAAGGGGGGCCCAGCTGCGAACAAAATGGACTCGTTTGCTTTCATCCTGTGGCCAAAGAAACTGGCCAAGGAAACGGTCTTTCTGTATCTATTGGTCGAAAGTGAAAAATTAAGAAAACAAGGTTTATTTAGCGCATACCGTTCCAGATGTGTTTAGTTTTTGTTTTGTTGGTTGGTTGTGATACTAGCTTTGTGGAACGTGGTATACAACAGAGTTTTCAACCCTGGCTGCACATTAGAGTACTTGAACTAAAAAAAAGAAAAAGAGAGAGAGACAAAGAGAAGGAAGGGAGGGAGGGAGGGAGGAAGGAGGGAAGGAAGGGAGGGAGGGAGGGAGGGAGGAAGGAGGGAAGGAAGGAAGGAAGGGAGGAAGGAAGGAAGGAAGGAAGGAAGGAAAAGAGAGAAGAAAAGGAAAAAAGAAAAGAATCCAATTAAATAAAAAGCTCAGTGTTGGAGGAGCCGCGATAGACAATCATCAGTATTTTTTAAAAACTTCCCAAGTGAATTTAATGTACATTTAAGGATGAGAGCTACTGGTACAAAGCATCTGCGGTGTTTTCATGGAAAATGATGAAAGGAAGCATCCACTAAATTGTACCTACTAATGACTGTGCCTACTATGACCGTGTGTTTATTTTTTAAGCAAAAATAAATAAAAAATTGACCTCTTGGCAAAGTACCTCTCAGACAACCAGAAGACCCCTGATCGTGTTGGGAGTAGTGCAGGATGAGTATTCTTACGTATTCCGTCTTTCCTGTTTCCTCGCTGGGAAAGCACCGTCCCTGGGAGGTTTGACTTTCCTTCGATGAGTTTCAGCTCTCTGAACCTCATTCCCACGTGGTATTATCTTCCACAGATCCCTAGCAATTGGAACCAAAGCCGGGTATAAGCTGTTTTCTTTGAGTTCTGTGGAGCAACTGGACCAAGTCCATGGAAGCAGTAAGTGTGTGTGTGAAATCCCGGGGACACCGAATCCTTCCTCTAGACTTTAATCTGCGGTGCTCCTGAGCTGTCTGCATTTTTCTCCCGTAACTGTCAAACTGAAGGAGTCAGTCATTTTCAGACTTAAATATAAATCATTGCCTCCACTTGGCTTAAAAAGTAAAACCACAAGTAAGCACTTAGATTTGGCAATAGCTTAGGTAACCTTTTCTTTTTATATTAAGAAATCCTTTGTTTGAAACCTCGTCGTTAAACTTTTTCATAGACTTTTATGCACAGTCATCAGTTTTGATCATTGTGCTATCAGAAGGTCACTTAGGGGTTTGTCTTTTTTCTTTTTTTTGCTGTCATACTGGCACTGTAGAATGTTGGTAACATTCATTCGGTCATGGAAGTGTTTTCTTTGTTTTAACCAAGCAGCGCTATCCCCTTTGCATAGATCATATTGAAGATGTTGGAGTACTCTTAGTGATTATTACAACAAAAATTAGTTCTCTTAATATCTCAGGGTAAGTAATAATTTGTGTCATCATAATGGAGAAGAATATGCAGTCTTTGGATTTCCTGGAAAGAAGGTGGTTTGGTAAATGAACACATTGGGTCGCTAATGTATTTGTAAGATGTTATTTTTATTATGCCATTTTCATGAATACTTTGCTCTGTATCTGTCCTATGTTATTCCCTGTGGGTCCTGCCTAAGCACAAGGAAGGCACGCATCTGAGAAAGAATGTTCTCAGAAAACCACTGAGGTCTCTACCTGTGGGAGCTCAGGAGGCTTACTGACTGACCTTCTTCCTGAGCACAGACCCCCTTCCCTGGTCATCACACAGATTGTCTTCAACAGGAAAGGGATTCCAGACAGGACCAGGGAGGGGAGCAAGACAGGGAGGGGCACAGATGTAATTCTGTGACTGCCCCCACCCCACCATGGCTGTCCCCATGGCACCTGCTGGCCACAAAGACCAGAATTCCAGAAGCAGGGATTCCCCAGAGTAGTCAACCCTTGGAAACCTCTCGTGGAGAAAGGGTGGGCCGAGACTGTCCACACCTCCCAATATAATTTCCAGAGTAAACACTGGTGCCCTAGAGACGATTCTGCCCCATGGAAGGCACCCGGGGAAATCTCTGGAAGACCTGACTGTGCCTTCTGGTCACTAACGTTTTCTTCGGGTCTTGGAAAGGGCTGCAGAACCGCTCCCTTGGGAAACAGGCAAAGCTTCACTGTAGGGGAAAAAACCAGTCACTGCGAATGTGTGCTAATCTACGTGCGAGACGTAGAGGCCGCTGGCTGACTGGTGTAAGCTGGGCTCGGTGCCCGGAGGCCGAAATCTGTGTCACCTCAGCCTCCTTTCCCTCCCAGACGAAATCCCGGATGTCTACATCGTGGAGCGCCTCTTCTCCAGCAGCCTGGTCGTGGTGGTCAGTCACACAAAGCCGCGGCAGATGAACGTCTATCACTTCAAGAAAGGCACGGAGATCTGTAATTACAACTATTCCAGCAACATCTTGTCCATAAGGCTGAACCGGCAGGTGAGTGGGGGGAACCGCCCAGGGTTGCGAGGCTTCTGCTAATTGGCACCAAAGGAGAAGATGAGTGTCTTTAAAGATGAGTCTTTCTAAAAACAAACATCAGATGCCCAAAGGGATTTTAATACTCAGGCCTAGTATTATGGGGACATCTCGAGCCCACTCCAGGCACCTGTTTCAGGGATGTGTCCTCCCTGGTCCTTCTGCCTCGTGTTCTTTCTCCAACGTTGGCCACTGGCAGAGCGAACCCTCTTCCGCTGGATGCGGGCTGGGCGGAAGTCCGGCTCTGACGCTGTCCCGTGAGCTAGTGCAGGGGCACTGAACCCGGAAGAACATCTCTCCCTGGTTTGGTTGGGCCCTGGACGGCCCTGGACGGTGGCATCTGTTGCAGACCGGCAGTAATGCCTCTCAGAATGAAACCCCTGAGGATGAGTGTGGCCCCCCCTGGGCTAGCTCTGAAGGCAGTTGGAAAACTGACCCTTCTCTTTGTCTCTCCTTGGGTTTCTCCCAGCTCACCCTTACAGATCATCCTTGTAGTTTTTTCTTTGTCAAAGGAAGGGTTATTCTTATCTCAGATATACCATACATTCTCTTTAAAAATCGGAGTTCTTGTTAAATAAGTATTTGGGGGTAAATAAGTATTTGGGGGTAAATAAGTTATTAGATTTTATGGGCGCCTGAGTGGCTCAGTCGGTTATGTGTCTGATTCTTGGTTCCGGCTCGGGTCATGATCTCACAGTTCGTGGGGCTGACAATACAGAGCCTGTTTGGGATTTGTCTCTCTCTCCCTCTCTCTCCTCTGCCCCTCCCCTGTTGACGATCTCTCTCTCTCTCTCTCTCTCTCAAAATAAATAAACTTTATTTAAAAAATTATTAGATTTTTAAATCCTATAAGGGACAGGACTGTATCCATTTTGTTCACTTCTATAGACCTGGTAGAAAAGACAGTGCCTGGTAGAAAAAAATTGCTCAACAAATACCTGTTTCCCGAGTACCTATTAATTAAATAAATAAACAGATAGATTCTTTATGTGACCGTGCAGATCTTTCTACTCAATTCAATATCCCCAGGATGGTGGAGGCCATTGCATTCATCAAGAACACGGTTTTCTTCCTTTTACCTAAAGTATTAAAAGCTAACAGATGAAAACAAAGTGCTTTCTTCCGTTTATGAGAAGGAAGAGATTATTTCTTTGAGCGCGGGCTCTTGGCCAGGGAGGGAAAGGCAGTTGGAGAGTTTTCGACTTGAAGGCTTTTAGCCCAGCGCTTGGCCCAGGGGCTCTCCCTGGAATTGGTAGCACATGAATATAGTAATAGCCAGTATATGAAAATTAAATCTCCTTTTTTGGCCCCTGATTGCCTTTTTTTTTTTTTTTTTAACGTTTATTTTTTACTTTTGAGACAGAGAGAGACAGAGCATGAGCGGGGGAGGGTCAGAGAGAGAGAGGGAGACACAGAATCCGAAACAGGCTCCAAGCTCTGAGCTGTCAGCACAGAGCCTACGCGGGGCTTGAACTCATGAACTGTGAGATCGTGACCTGAGCCGAAGTCGGACGCCCAACCGACTGAGCCACCCAGGCGCCCCCTGATTGTCTTTTTAAGGTTGCTTAAGCAAAAGTCTACTATAGAGATCACAACCCTCCCATAGTACGTACGGTATTTATTTCTATGATTTCTCCCTTACTTGCGCCCTGACGTTGTCATTAGCAAATGAGATGAAGGATTACTCAAGTGTCCGAGTCTGCTAGCCTTTCGATGCCACCCTGTCCTCAGTAGAATGCCCATGGCTAGTGAGGGCCTCCTCCCTCAGCTTCTTTGGAATGCCAGTGAACCTAGCATCACTCCGCCACCAATGGCCAAGTTCCCTGGAACCTGCTTACACCTCTCTCTTCTTTAGCATTTCTTCTCCTAAGAAGATGGTTTGAAACAGGTCTGGCGGAACATGTTTGGGCTTTGCTTTTCTTAAAACGAACCGGCTTGGGCCTTAGCAACTTTTGGGTGGGCACCTGCTGCAGCACCCCACCCCACCCCCACCCCGTGCCCCGCGGGGCCATGGTTTTGTGATGCCCAGGCTCTGCCGCCCCCTGCCGGAAACGAACAGGGCGAGAGTCGCACATCCTGCCCGCCGTGGCCCTCCTTCCATCGGGTCTTCGGGGCGGTGCAGTTCCTTTTTTAAAAACAACAGGAAACCATCCTTTTTTGTGGAGGGAGTTACGGGGAGAGAAAAATCCCTATTTTCTTCTAAATATATAGAGAGGAAGAATATTTAGTAATTGTGGTATTTTCCATTGTCGGTTGGTGTTATTCCCCTTGTCCTTAATTGAGGAAATGTGTCTTGTGGAATAAAGACGACACCCCCGATATATTTCCATCTGTAAACTGTGACAGTGCTCGGACCATCTGTTCCGAGAGGCCCTGGTTGTCCAGATGAAGATTCCCTGGATTGGAGCCTCTGAGGCTGCATCTAAATCTGTGGTGCTCAAGGGCAGACACTATAAATATATGTTTTTTAATATTTATTTATGTTGGGGAGAGCGCAAGCTGGGGAGGGGCAGAGAGAGGGGGACAGAGGATCTGAAGCGGGCTGAGCGCTGACAGCAGTGACCCCGATGGGGGCTCGAACTCACCAACTGTGAGATCGTGACCTGAGCTGGTCAGACGCTCAACTGACTAAGCCACCCAGGCGCCCCTAGAAATATTTTTGTAATCACTAAAAGGAACTGTTACTTCTAAAACCTGAAAGAGTCGATGAGCGCGAAAGTGACCAGGAAGGAGCAGGACTGAAGTCCCACCCAGGGTCCTCCTGGGACTGAACACTGGTTGCTAAAGAAAGCAGTTTCTAGGGCCACGTTCACCCCGGAAGCATGCTGGCACATGAACTTGGGATATGGTGCCTCCTTTTTCCGCCTCGCTGTTATCTCTCTGTTTCCCTCCCATTTAATTCTTATCTGTGGCTGGCAGGGGTCACCTGAAGTTGGCCAAGTGGACCACAGAGCATCTGGTGCCGTGAGAGTTGGTGGGAAAGATGTGGACGGGTGGGATGAACTGGATGTAGAGGCTGTTCTACATGAGGCATATGTCGCGGACCCGCTATCCTGGGCCCTGGGTGTGGGGATACAGGAGGGTATCGGAAACCTAAGAACATACGCATAGAGTACTGTAGTCCAAGCCAGAGTAAGTGCTGGCAAAAGGCGAAGTGATAGGGTGAATCAGGGAATGTATATTTCACAGAGAAACGCTAATGTCTGCCAACAATTCTGAGGCCCTGTTAGAATTATTTTTTTACCCCTAGGCACCCAGACCTCTGTGCGGCCACAGAGGCTTAATGAAAATCGAGGAAGGTGTTTACATTTTATTTTTCTGCCCGGTAAAGGTGACGGTCCCCATTTTTCTGAGCTGTGAGAAGTCCTACTGGGAAAACAGGGCAGGCTTTTCCCTGGAGGAGAGCCTGTCAGGGTCTATTGGGGGGGGTTTGTAGTATTTTTAGGTGCCTTTGTCTCCAAGTGTTGTCTTTTAGGATAAAAGGATCTGGCCTGAGAACAGTGGTTCTCAGACTTAGGTGTGCATCAGAATCACCCGGGGTACTTGCTTGAAACCTCCCAAACCAGAATTTCCAGGGATAGGCCAGGCCTTGCCCCTCAGGTGCTCGGATGCCTCCTCAGAGCCTGAGAACCACTAGCTTAGAGGAAGGCGAGTCAGATGTGTGTAGGGGTCGTGGGCAGCTGCTCAGAGTGAGGAAAGAGCTACCCCACCAAAACTTCCTTCCCAACAGCCCCTCACCGGCACCCAACGTCTGTACTGGTGCTGAGCTACGGGTTCCGTCCCTTTACGCACCCAACGTCCACCCCGTGGCCTGTTTCCACTCGGTCGAGAGCATGGCCATCGGGAGGAAACCCTACGCCTGGAAAGCCTCATTTGAAAAGAGAAGGGTCTCCCTGCACTGGAAAGGGGGGCCCAGCGGGAGGAGCCGGGCACGGGGCGGGGGGGCACCTGGGACAGGAGGTACACACAAGGGCGGAAGGGCTTTCCAATTCCCTTTAGGAGGGCTGGAGAGAGTACGCAGAAGTGGGTCTGGAGGAGACTTGAATCGAACGAAGGTAGAGCTGGCGATTCTTCGGAGGGGATGATACCTACGATCGGCAATACAGAGGGAGCAAAGAAACCCACGTCTGTACAAGAGGGAGGCTTCGTTATGAGCGCCGAAAGGGAGCCTGTTTGGTGGGAACGGGGACCAAAAAGATTACCCCCAAATTGTCCTAAATGGCAAAGGGAGTCTGATCAGGAAGTGTCCGGGAATCCCTGTGCTAAAGAGAGGGAAAAGTACCCCTCCCCCAA
The DNA here is from genome assembly GCF_018350215.1 of Panthera leo. Classification (NCBI taxonomy): domain Eukaryota; kingdom Metazoa; phylum Chordata; class Mammalia; order Carnivora; family Felidae; genus Panthera; species Panthera leo. The sequence continues at coordinate 49,537,114 of NC_056692.1, read as the reverse complement.
AAGAACCTCAATCTCTAAATGAGAAATTTTAAGGTCTTGTATTTTATGCTTCTGTTCAGGTGCACGCGCACGTGTGTGTGTGTGTGTGTGTGTGCGTGTGTGTGCGTGCGCGCACGTGTGTAGACGGGAACATAATCTTCACATGGATCCTCAAGATCCTGCCTCCCTTACTCGGGCTCCCGGGTGGCTTGGTCGGTTAAGCGCCCGACTCTTTGATTCAGGCTCAGGTCACGATCTCACGGTCCATGAGTTCGAGCCCCGCCATCTGTACCGGTCAGCACAGAGCCTGCTCAGGATTCTCTGTCTCCGTCTCTCTCTGCCCCTCCTCTGCTCTCTCTCTCCCATGCACGCCAAACAATAAGTAAATAAACAGAAACAAATTCTGCCTCCTTTAGGAGGCTTGGCATCAAGTCAGGGCTCGCACGAAAGATGAGCGATTTCGGCTCGGTCGGCTTCTTTCCGAGGAACCGGCCCTGTGGACTGATGGGTCTGTGTGCTTACAGAGGCTGCTGGTGTGCCTGGAGGAGGCCATCTACATCCACAACATCAAAGACATGAAGCTCTTGAAGACCATCCTGGATATTCCTGCCAACCCAGCAGGTGAGTCCCAGAATCGGGGAGGGGCCCCCCCACAAACCCCATGTCCAGCGGCTCCTTTCACGGGCTGGATTCCCTCCTCAGTTGAAAACCCGAAGCAGCATTTGTGGGGTCTGAGTCCTGGTGGTGTTCACCTCGGCGCTTTGCGTTCGTGGGGCCAGGTTCCAACCATATCGGGCCCCACGTCCTCCAGCACAGTGGCGTGGCCACCACGGCAGCCTGCGAGAAACCCCTTCCGTCTGGGACCCACTCTCAGCGAACGTGTCAAGGCATTTAAAGCAGACGGGTAGGAGGCTTCACGCATCTGATGCTAAAAGGTGTTTACCCCTAATTATTTTCTGTGGTTGTTCAGGGCAGAGCAGGTGTAATGCTCAGAAGCAGGTCCTGACTTGGCGTGTCTGCACGAGTAGGAGAGAGGCTGTGAGGAATGCGTTTTATGAGGTTACGGTGAAATCTCTCTACTCGGGCGATGCGCTAAGATACTGGTTTTGAACTAAACTCTTCAGATATAATACCGTTTGGTAAGTTCCTCGTGTTAAGAATGGGAACTGATTGGTCTTGGTAGATTGAAAGAGCAGATGACTTCCCCAAGCTAGAAGTCAACAAGAGGGGCACCCGGGTGGCTCTGTCTGTCAAGCGTGCAACTTGGGCTCAGATAATAATCTCGCGGTTTGTGAGTTCGAGCCCCGCGTCGGGCTCTGTGCTGTCAGTGCAGAGCCTGCTTCGGATCCTCTGTCTCCCTCTCTCTCTGCCCCTCCCCTACTCATGCTCTCTCTCTCTCTCCCTCAAACATAAATAAACATTAAAAAAAAAAAAAAGCAAACGAGAAGGAAGTCCTTCGTTATGCAGGAGGGTGGAGAGTCGTCACACTAGAATAATTTGTGCGTCCCGTGATTCAGGTTAACATTTGTAAATTATATTCTAGTTTCTCAGTAAGTGACCGCTTCAGTTTACAGCAGTTTCCTAATTCTTTGACTTTCTCTGAATTTCAAGATCGGTATGGCCCAACCCAAGTCACTAGGCTCTTTGGGCCTCAGTTTGTTTGTTTGTTTGTTTTTATCTGTAACATGGGATATAGTACTGCCCATCTCACAGGATCAGCTGAGAATTACAAGAGGTTGTGTTTGTGAAAGCCACCCGCCCACAGGCTGCCATGCGGTAAAATCTCCTATGCCTCCTCTCCGCCCCCCCTTCTCAATTATACAGATGGCCCTTTGCTGCCAACTTCAGTGCTTTAAAATCTCAGCTGTGAAAAAAGAGATTTTAAAAGATCAAAGCAGGGCGCCTGGGCGGCTCAGCTGGTTGAGCATCGACTCTTGACTGGCTCAGGTCATGATTTCAGGGTTCATGAGATCGAGCCCCACATCGGGCTCTGTGCTGTCAGCACAGAGCCCCCTTGGGAATTCTGTCTCCCTTTCTCTCTGCCCCTCCCCCACTTGCTCTCTATCTCTCAAAATACATAAAAATGAACCTTAAAAAAAATAAATGATCAGGGGCGCCTGGGTGGCTCAGTCGGTTGAGCGTCCGACTTCGGCTCAGGTCGTGATCTCGCAGCACATGAGTTCGAGCCCTGCGTTGGGCTTTGTGATGACAGCTCAGATGGAGCCTGGAGCCTGGTTTGGATTCTATCTCCCTCTCCCCACTGCCCTCTCCCCCCCCCCCTGCCCCGCCCCGCTCACACTCTGTTCTGTCTCTCAAAACTGAATAAGCATTAAAAAATTTTTTTAATTTTTTATTTACTTTTTTTTTACATTTATTGATTTTTGAGAGACAGAGTGAGACAAAGTGAGAGTGGGGGAGGGGCAGAGAGCAAGGGAGACACAGGATCGGAAGCAGGCTCCAGGCTTCTGAGCTGTCAGCACAGAGCCCGACGCGGGCCTCGAACCCACACACCGTGAGATCATGACCTGAGCTGAAGCTGGATGCTCAACCGACTGAGCCCCCCAGGTGCCCCAGAAAAAAAAAATTTTTTTAAATAAATAAGTGATCAAAGCCATTTTGGCCGCTCTAAATTTCTGTGAGATGATGACTTTAAGTGAAGGAGCTACTGGCCATCAGTGTTTTGTTCTAGGAACGTGAGGCTGAGCTGCTTTGGAAAACGTACGTGTTGCAGAGGCACCGTGCACCTGCTGCCACAGTAGGTGCCGCCAGGCACAGATGCACACACCCAGCAGGGACCCCAGATCTAGCCCACCGGTCCCTGGAGACCGTGTGCTGGGTGACACAGCCCAAGACGGGCTCTGGCACCTTGCGGGGCGAGGACCCAGCACGGGACCCTGCAGTGCGGACAGTTCAAAGGAGGATGTGCTCTTCCCATAGGGCAGGGGAGGTGCTGTGGAATCTGAGCAGAACACATGGCGGGGGTGGGGGGGGTGGGGTGGACCTGAACTTGACCTTGACAGATTGGGGGCAGAGACCACCCAGGCGGCCTTGGTTCTCCATTTCTCTGGAAAGGCCGGGGGTTCGCACAGCCAGCACCCTCGCCAGTGGAGGGGCCTGTGTGTTAGCAGCGGTCAGTTTCACGTGTTTCTGCGGGGACACGCTCAGCCTGCCTGCAGGACTGGCCCCACTCCTCCCAGGAAAAGCACTTTCTCCCGATCTACTCTTAATGTTTAGCAAATGTAGCTGTTTTCCTCAGCTCAGAAAAGCCCTTGGTTGCCTCACTTTTTGCAGTTTAAACGGGGAGGAAAGAAGGTTGGAAAGGGTGGGCATTTTGTGTTTTCTGTTAGAGAGAACGGGTGTTATTTGTAAAGGAATAATTTTATCTCGAGAAAAGTTAGAAACAGTGGGAGGTGTTTTTTCTGTCCCAGATAAACGTTATGAATGGATTCAAGGGCAGAGTTAGCATTTCCTTCTGAAAGACCACGCACAGGGTGGGTCGAAAGACCAAAATATGCCTTATGACACTTTTGATGTTCTTTGGAGAGATAGCCCAAGACTTTTTTTCAAATGCTGAAATTTATAATTAGCATCTCAACTTCCACCGAGCCCCCTTTGTGCTCCAGTAAAACGGGGATGATA